>NC_051192.1:0-1200000 GCF_015220075.1 Falco rusticolus | reverse complement strand
CCTGCTTAGACGCTTGCAAGATAAAGAAATGCAAATCTGGAAAAAAAAAAAAAGGTGGGGGAAAAAAAAGAGAAAAACGATTCCAAACACTCTCCCTTGTCCCAAAAAAGACAAGAGAAAAGAAATTAAAAAACATCCCAACATAACCCAAAATTCAAGCTGGAAATTGGCTGCTTTTTAAAACAGTGCAAGGATGGGTTTTCCTCGGAAAAGGAACATCTGAAAAGCCGTTTTTGCAATGATGCTGCTAAGCGCTAGCGCAGAAGCCTCCCTTCACTGCAGACTACTCTTAACTTACTCGTTACTGTGGGACTTTGCTATCGTGTTTGATGGCACAAAAAACATAAACCCTGATAAACAAACCCTGATAAACTCACCTCTGCATTATCATTACTATTACCTGCTTCCAAACCTTCCTTCGGCGGGCCGCTCGCTGGCACCCGGCGCACCGTTCGGACGTGGCCCCCCAAAGCTGCCTGGCTGCGAGCTACCACCCGTGGCCCTACGCGCAGTGCTGCCCCACAGCCCTCGCCCTGCAAACAGCTGCGGCACCTGATGCTGGAATGGCAAAATACACAATGAGCTACACTTGATCTCCTTGGAGACCCTCGGGGTGGAAGATCCCTCCCAGCCCTGAGCACTCCCGGGTTCCCTAAGGTTGCTTCTCCAAGGAGCAGTGGCTCACGCCATTTCACGCATCACGGATGCGGGAAGAGTGAGACAGAAACAACCCCCCTAATTCATGCTTCAAAAAAAAAAAAAAGTATAAGTTACCATGACAATGTTCTCAAAGTAGGAAAAGATGACCCAAAAAGAAGAAAAATACTGGATTTGAGCTTAATCTTTTCTTATTCAAAATTCAGAGTAATACCACATTGAACCGGGTGATTCATGCAAAGTGGAAATATTTTCTGTCAGGCGTTTATGAGCACGATTTATTTTTGCTGCTTAGATTCTCAGATTGGGAATGCCTGATAAGTGGTAGAAAGAAGAAAACCAAACCCTGGGCTGCCACAAACCAACGCAGGGCAATAAAAGTATGAGATGCTGCATCAAATCTTCTATCGCACTGCATCACTCGTGGTCCCCACTGCAAACTTCAGGAGTTATTTTTAGATTCATTAATATTCTGCAAGATGCACTGGGCCATAAGATGATGACAGCAAAGTCTAGGTAATTCCAGAAAAATTGGAATGGCTGGCAATCCATTGATTTCATAGGACCACATTTCTGGCAATACTAAATTCATTAATTTTAGTTCCTTTCAGAGCTACTTTTGCAGCAAACCTATAATCATGGCCTTCAAAAACGCAAAGGTAAAGTGCAATTCATTTCCATAACACTGTATAAAATAAAGTACAAATATTTGTAACTGAAAGTGCCTTCTAATTCTTCTCCATTATTTTGGTATTACATGAAGCAAGAATCTCTTAAGCAAATGAATATTACATCCCCACAGAAAAAAAAAAAAAGTTAACCTGCTTGCAGATTTTTTAATACATTTAATGTAACATCAAGCCTGTAATATCACTGATTAAACAGATAAAGGATTGCAGAAATTGGAGTAATTCCAGGAGCATAAGACTAGGTCTCTGATACTGCACAGCAAATACAATGTCATTGCTTTTATGTTACCAAGCTACTGAAAATATCTAACTAGTATTTTATATTTTATGGGAAAAATGAGTATTTAGGGATGCAGAGATGCACATGCTTTAGCCTGCTGGTCTTTGGGAAGCACAGGTTTCTTTTCAGAAAGTGTTACAGGAAAAAATCCAAACCATATTTTAATCAGTATAACTAATCAGAAGGAAGCATACACTATAGATCTTACATGTTTCACACCAAAGAATTAACAAGAATAATGTAGAATAAAGAATTAACAAGAAAAAAAGATAGCTTAATACTTTCGTGCAAGCTTCATATACTACATATGGCTACGCTGTTTTCAAACTGGTGATGTTAATTGGTGTTGGTTTCACAAAATCACGGAATGGTTTGGGTTGGAAGGGACCCCAAAGACCCCCCAGTTCCAGCCCCCTGCCACGAGCAGGGTCACCTCCCCCAGCCCAGGCTGCTCCCAGCCCCGTCCAGCCTGGCCTTGGCCACTGCCAGGGATGGGGCACCCTCAGCTGCCCTGGGCAGCCTGGCCCAGCGCCTCCCACCCTCACAAGCCTTCTGTAAGCTTTACGACTTCCTCTCTTTTTATTTTTTATTTTTAAATCACTTTGATTTGTACCCGTTTCCTTTTTTTGACCTGCTTTAGCCTTACGTATTCCCCATAAACGCCCAGAGGGCAGCGTCCTGCCCTGTACACTCCCCCTACACCACTCTGTATTACAAGGGTTACATATCCATGCCTCCACTTAAAAATATTGTACCACAATGCATAAATACCGAGGCTGACAATGCATAAATGGTGGGCACCTAGCACGGCTAATTACCCTGCGTTGTGATTAGTGATCTCCTATTTCGTTTCACTACAGAAAGAGGCTCAGCCACAACCGCTGCGTCCCAGGCGCTGCTAGGACACTGCTCAGTCGTTACGGACACCGCTCAGCCCAAACCCTCGCCTGCTTTGGAGGAAACACCAGGAATGTCTCTCCTACAAGGGAAAAACACCCTGGGTTTTTTGTTTTAAAAAAAAATACCCTGGGTTCTGAGCCACTTCATATGGCGACTTGCCATAGCCCGAAAGGGAAGGCGATAAAAGCCACAGTTCTGCCGGTACCAGCACAATTCAGAAAAAAAGACCTGTTTACGTTGACGAAATGCAAACTTCATTCTCATTTATGGGAGACTCTGCCAGATTGTACCTGTAACTTTTAACGTGGGCTTATCTGATTGATTGGCACTTGCTAAGCGTGCTCACCTGGTTCCTCCAGCACACTTTTACGACATCTGCAAGAGCTGAGACTCCAGTTACCCCATCGAAGCCTTGCCAAACCTGCCGCGGTCACTGGCCACCACGGGAGGTTAAGGGAACGGGAAACCCTTTATAGCTCTCCCTTGCTGCAGAGCGGTGTATGTTTAAATGTATACAATATACATAGTATTTTGGTCTCCTGTCTGTTCACAGTTCAAGTCACTAATCATAAAACTGTGAATTTGTTAGGGAATTCCCAGTCATTTCTCCAGCCCCATAGTCAACCAGCTTCATAAATGGGGAGCGACTGAAATGCATTAATAATGATGGATTAAAAGTAGCCTGGTCTGTCCTGCCGAGCCCCACAGGCCAACGCTGAGCACCGATGCTGAGGCTGAGGGCGACCCTCCCCGCGAGGCTGCTCTGGCTCCATTTCAGCACTTGGTAACAGGCAAAGAGATGCAGAACCTGAAGTCCCTCAGATACAGCCACAGTTTGAGACGTCTACCCCATTTTTTTCAGAAACCTGCGGTGTTTTTCAATAGCGCTCCGTACCTTTTCAACAGGGCTCCAACCACCGGTGCTTGTTAGCACAGGGCTCTGCAGATCTGCCCGCATCTCGGGCACCCAGACAGTGGGGAACACCAGGCGCAGCCAGCCTCACGCCAGGGCTCTGCGGACTGAAACAGGCTGGGAGGTTGCGTTTCACTGTCCTACGTGTCAGGCTGCCTCTTACCTTCTGATGATGCCCAGCGTCCTGCCCTTGGGCAGCCTGTTCGAACCCAGAGCCAGGCACCTACAGCAGTGCCCAGAGCAGCCAGAGGCTGCGTGGGCTGGAACACACCCAGTTCAGGTAAAATCCTCTAGGATTTGAGCTGCTGGACAAATTATCAAGGATGCACAAGTAAGATTTTCAGAGGCTCCTAAATTTTTTATGGCCATTTTTTTTCTTAAGGACACCAAGAGGCACCTTCCTGACCTTGCTGTAAACCTTGAGCTTACAATGTCCAAGTTTTTTCTCCCAAAATGCATTACAGCACTTCCTATATGACAAGATATTTAAGGAGAGACCTCCCAAACATTTTTCCCTCTTTGTCTTGATCTTGGAGATGGACAAACCAGTTCGGGGAAGGACTCAGCCTGGCACGGGAAATACTGGCCATGTACGTTGGTCGGAGCCGAAGGCCACTGAATACGGAGTCAGGTAACCCTCAGTAAAGGCACTGCCACTGCTGTTGCATGCTTTAGATAGGAATGGACTTCGGAGGTGCGGCAGAAGAACAAAAATTCTTACGCTCTAACTCCCGGTGCAGGACTAAAAAGTGAGGTATCTCTGTATCTAAGCCGGTTTCTAAAAAATAATGCAAAAAGAGCCCTCCCAAACTCCTCTCTGCCCCTACGGACACTATTTTGACACAGAAAACACATCAAGACTTCTCAGTTGAATTCCAGCATCTTTGAAGCACTGCCAAGCTCAAGAGTTCTTTCAGACCCAAAAATAACGAGCGTGGGATGTTTAATCTTTAACAGGGGCGGTTTTCTCCTGCTGCTCGACTGGCTTGAAGGAAATAGGGTGTAACAGCATGAAAAAGAAATCGCTTCACCTGCTTAGTCCACTGACACTTTCTTGGTGATGCTGGCATGCCACTCCGGTGGGGTCTTGAGCCGGGTCGTTACGCAGAAGAAGGTGTAAACAAGCAGAGAGTTAAAATCATCACCAAGCCACGCGTTTGCGTTCTACCCATTCTTTGCACGGACTCCGTTGCCGCTAGGCAAGCTTGAAGGACCTCTGTGCAGGTGGGTTGCAGACCTGTATCGCCTGGCGTGCGTTGGGGAAAAGCCCTGCTCTTCCCCTGTCCCACTGGCACCGCCGCCTCCTTACAGCCAGGAGAGGAGTGCACGTCTGGAGCGCTGGCACTCTTCAAGGTCACGGCTTATTCAGGGGGAACGCAGGGAGAAATTATTTAGGGGGCTGTGGTCAATTTTTGGAAATCGGAGACTCACAGAACAGTTTGGGTTGGAAGGGACCTTTAAAGATCGTCCAGTCCAGCCCCCTGCAGTGAGCAGGGACATCTGCAACTGGGCCAGGTTGCTCAGAGCCCCCTCCAACCTGGCCTGGAGTGTTTCCAGGGATGGGGCATCTCCAGCCCCTCTGGGCAACCTCTGCCAGTGTTTCGCTGCCCACATTGTAAAAAACATCTTCCTTGTATCTAGTCTGAATCGACCCTCATAGACCAGTCTAACGCTGGTTTGGGAGATGGTACAGAAAAGCTTTATGTGGAATCATGTTAATTTGGAAACATGGTTGCCAGTCCCCAATCACCCTAAAAATGTAAATTAGACGAGAAATTTCACATTATTTTTCCTCATTTAGAAGAAAGCTATTGGGAATCCTATGCAACTCCAGTGTCTGCCACAGGATGCAATCCTTGGGAAACAGGAGCTGAAATACTACGTTTAACATTAGTACGTAACTTCCTCCATGTGAATGCCCCAGTGCATGCCTCCAGGTATCTGGCAGGGCTTAAGAGGTTTTAAAAGAAAAAAAGATACAGTGATACCTGCAAGTTTTACCAAACTGTACACAGCGCATAAAGACTGCATTAAAAAAAAAAAAATTAAATTACCTTTGTATTACTGTGAGATTTGAATCAATGCACGTATTTAAAAACTAAAGGAAATATACTAAATTTCTGGCAGGGTATCAGGCTCTCATCTTAATTCTTAATCCCGTTTTTCTCCAGCTGATCTCAGCTCCCCCACCACGGGCAGTCCTTCCACTGCTGGTGCTCACAAGGGTACTAGAGGTGAGAAAGCTCCATCATCATTTATTTGAGCTCTGTCTGCTGTGTCAGCGCTTAACTAACGAAGAGTCCCTCGGTGGAACCACTGCAAGGTGATGTACTTTTCCCGAAGGTCCCCTGCAGGGGACCTTAAAGGGTACATGTCCTTCCTCACTTATGGTCATTGCCTTCCCGTGCTGATCCACGTTTTTCTATTTCTAGCCTGTTTGACAGCTGTGCTTGTTTTCTTGCACCGTATTGTGTTTGTTTGGTGTTTTTAAGCCTGCCCACAGAGCTGAAGTATCGGTCTACAGCTTTCTCCATCCATATTTCATCTCCAAATACCTAGGTAGTCTCTGTTTTTTCAGTCTTGTAGCACTTAATTGCAACATGAAATTAGTCTGAGAGAGAGAGAACCTCTACTGGAAGGATCTTCTGCTCGTACCCTAAATTCAGCTTCCCTAGTAAGAACTTTAATCAGTTCTGGATTTCATATTCATATTCATTACATTTCAACCTCCCCGTTTTCTGATATGGGAGTCATTCAGCATTGAAAAAAAAATAATCAAGCATCATTCAACATCATTAAAAAAAACCCTTTCAGAACTGAGTTCCAACTACTTTGTGATATTATTTACCATTTTCTTAAATGTGTTGGAAAGTACCATATTGTAACATTGAACCCTCCGTGCCACCAGGGCATGGTTTTGTTACAGGGTATCACCAAGACTGGACTTTGCAGGCTGTGCATTTAGTTAACTCTTAATTACATAACGGAATTTCTGAGCTTTTAACTTAACAGTTTACTTAATCTAATCAGCATCAACCACGTTCCTCTCTGTTACTGCAATATTTACTGGCAGGAACACAGGACTAAGCTGTGGGGTTAAGAATTACTTTTACACCAGCTATGCAGACACAGTGAAGTAATCGGCATTTAAAAATAATCTCACAGTCAAAGAATACAGTCAAAACCTGAGCAGAAAATACCTGACCTTTAGGAGGCTGCGTGACTTGGGATCCCGGCACTTTCTGTCTGGGAGCGCTATCAGCTTGCAGGCTTAGCAACTTGGTTAGCATCCCCAAAACAGACCTCTCTTGCTCCCTCACAGCTCTTTAATGTTTTAGTTTATCTGTTACATAAAGGATTCAAGTGTTCATTAATGTCCTGCGTAAAAGTATTACACCAAATCTAAAAGCTGAGCGGAAACCAATACCCTAAGGCAGTCCAAGTGGCCTTGTTTTCCACGGCAGCAGGCAACGCTCGCTCCTGTGGATGGCAATGGCCAGAAGGTCGTGGCTTTTCCAGTCCAGTGTGTCCAGCCAAGACCATACCTGGTTAGGTCAAAGAAAAGACCAAAGATTAAAATTACTCTGAATCAGTATTTTGGAACGAGACATGTTTAAAACCTTCTTTTCTGCTCCTTCTTGAACAGTGCGTACTTGCCCTGCGCTCTGAACAGCACCTGCGTTGCCTGAAACAGAACTGCAGATGAGGAGAGCACAGGGCATGTTGCTGAAATAGTTCTGACACACAGAGGTGAACAAAAAGTACAGTGGTCTTTATTTTGGTTGCTGCAAGCTTCCCAAGTGGTTAGTAAAGGCCACGCAAATCCTTTGCACCTCAGAATAGTGACAGGCATCACCCTCAAGAAGCTCCCTACCCAAAAGGTGCCTGTATTCCTGCACTGAAGCTCCAGATCAGCACAACCCGGCTACAGCAAACACATTTGTGCCCACAAAATGGAATTGTTCATAATTTTTCAAGGGCATCCGTTTATGCACATCTATGTTTTTACAGCATCACAGCGATGTCAGCACCCATTTGCTCTAGGGTATTTTACCACCTAGAGGAAGAAGAGCCCAAAGCCTGACAAAACAGATCCTCGCAGGCAGGCGCACCACCAGCAGCATCCCCTTCTCGTTACAGAAACATTAACTCCCTGACACGCTGGCGCATCACACAGATCCTGAATTACACGCAAACATGCCTTTAAACGGACAGTGAAAAGTTACTCTCATTGGGGCAGGAGGGCTCCTCTGACAGTATGAAAATAGCGTACCAAAGGCTTGAGAATATGCCTGCAGTTCAGCATGCATTTGGCTGTGTTCTCCTTCTTAAAATATATAACAAGACAAAGTGGTCAGGTCAAACAGGCTTTTTTTTTTTTTTTTGCTGTTTTTGTGGCATGTATTTATACCCTATCCAATGATCTGAAAATAGAATTTATGGGGACAAAAGGGACTACTCAAGAGTTATGCTGCCACTGCAAACACATATTCTCAGCAGCACCGAAATAACTACACTTGTTTCCTTTTAGTAATTTGAATGTATGAACTTACGAGGGGGAAAAAAACCATATTGGAAAAAACCTGTTTTCATTAATTTTTGGTATTTTTTCCCCATTTCCTTTAGAATGCAAACTGCAGTCTTTCAATCCACCATGAGAAACCTCCCAGAAACAGAAAGGAGGGAGCCACATATTTGCAGTCCAGCCCGTTTTACAGCCCCTCCAACACTGCTGCTATTGCTGTCCCAAAGCCTCGGGACAGGCATTGCACTCGGATTTATCAGCAAAACAGCAGCTCTTGCTGAGTGTGGCGCAAAGCTCACTAAAGATAGTGGGAATCTCTGCACTGACTTCAGTGACCTTTGGATCAAATGCACTAAAATATCAGCGCTACGTGCCGGCAGGGAGACACTGGAGGAATAAATGCTTGCTGCATGATACGTAACTCCTCTTTTTTTTTACCCCAGCCTCTCTCCTTGTGTAAGAGGAAAAGCGAAGGCTCTTGACGGAAGCTGAAGCTGTAGGTGCAATCCTGCAGAGAGATTAGTGTGGGAGGACTCTTACGCCTGTGCAGAACCCCACTGAAGTCAAGGGGTCGCAGGCTCTGCCCCACAGCTCTCTGCCTCTGCTAATATTACAACTTTGATTTATTCAAGCTGCCATTTCAAAACTCATCCTAGAAATGAATACAGGCGATAGAACAGGCATGCTGCCTGACAGTCTGAATTCACTGTTTAGAAGGCTAATCAGGACAGATTAGGACACCATTTCCCAACATGATCCCAGAACCAGCCTTGCCGTGAAGTTTGTTTTTAATGCACAGCACTTCACGGCAGTCTTCCTGACAGGCATCGTGTTGAACCATATCTTTTTTTAGAAAGAGAAAAGACTCAAAGAAAAGTTATCTAATTTTGGTTGACCTCTTGTTCTCAATTCAAGGGCAAGCGGTACCGAAGTAGAAATCATTTCCATAATGGAATTGCAGAGCAGTCATTTAACAATTAATAAGTGATCCGCTCAGCATATGAAAACTGAATATGAAAGTAAGCATGTGAGAACCGGAGATACCTCTGCACAAAGAGAGGCTGCAGCTCCTCCACGTTATATATTTAATTGGTTATCTCTTTCTTTTTCTCCCCATGAAGAAGAGGAGGAGAGGGCAATGAAATACAAAAGAACTTAACCAATTCTCCCAAGGAAAACGGAGATGACGTGAACAGCTCGTTTAGCCTTCTGTGTCTTTGAAGAAGAGAAGTCTCTCTCTTTTTCTCCCCACAACAGCAACCTTTCTTTTTCAGGCTGCATCCACAATTTGGACATCAGCATTTAGCAGAACAGCCGTGTTTCTCATTGGCAGTAAATACGTCATGCCGCAGCCCACTTCTCCTGCATCAACAAGATGTTAAGATTTGTGACGGGTTCCCCTTGGCAGATATAAGGCCAGCGCTCCTGCTGCAGGACTGTAAGCAATAGGATGTGTTTCACCTCCTCTCTACTCCTGCGATCAGACCAAGTCCTGGGAGACCAACCTAAGCACCGAGGACCTTGCCTCGTGGACCTCGTGCTGGCAGGGCACATGATGGCTATGAGGGCATAGCGACAGCACCCTGTGTCTTCTCACTGCAGCTCTTGAATGGAAGCAGAAGAACAAAGTCACGTAACTGATAAAAGAAAGATGAATCGTGCTGTGATTTAAGGCAGGGAGATGGAGAGCAGCATTATAAAACTCAAAGCCACCCCTTCCTCAAGGAAGCAGGGAACAGGAGGAGGGCGTGCAGTACCAAACGCTGTCGCCTGGTTTTGGACAGCTGTCCTAAAGTGGAAGTATAATAAAATTTGTGAGTGGGCCCTAGAATGCATGTGTTTCTTCTCCTGTCAAACATCAAAGCACTACACCTTTTTAACCCACGCAGACCCAGGGGTTTGTACCGGTGGCTGATCGCTCTGCTGCACTCTTGACCAAAAGACACTAACAAAGCCAGGACTAGCCGTGCGCTGTAGTAATAAAAATACTCGTTTCTGGTTTAAATAACTTGCTTGTCAGTTCCCCTGCTCGCTGTCCTACAAAAGGGCTGGGAGGTAGTGGGGACTATACAGAAAGATTTGGACTGTCTGGGGGGCTAGTAGGGCAAAAAGAAGCCTGCATATAATGGAAAAAATGGCACATGAGATCAGAGAACGTCTGCCTCCCCTCCCTGCCTGCAGATTCTCAAAGTCTCTCCTCACCCTAACGCCTATTGTATCTTTCTATGCCCAATACATCTTTCTTCAAGGTTAGGAGACAAGAGCTAGGACAGATTATGCAGCAGCAGTAAATAATTAAATTTTCAGGTTTATTTCCTCCCATTTTTTAAGCTTGCTTTTATCTGAACTGCTGCTGAATGGGGCTTTCCACCGACCATCCAACACCTGCACCCCTGGCTCTCCCTTCCTTCGCAAGCCTTTGGAGCACACATGGAGCTCAGAGCGCTTTACAAAATCCAAACAACTCCTTCTCCAAAGCATCAATCTGCCTCTCCTCCGCAGACTTAAAACCCCCTTATCTTGCCTAGGTTAATTAGCAAAGCTGGGTTCAACTCGTGTTAGCTGTTGTTTGTATCTACCACAGAACAGCAGTGATTTTCTCGGAGCCTGCCAGCCCCTTTGCGGGAAGGGCGCAGGACGGTGCATCGGCAGCGCTGCAGACGAAGGGAGGGCTGCACCGGCAGGGCTGCGCGGCAAACGCCAGCAAGAGCTCGCCTGCATTATGCTTGATGCAAAACCAAAAGTGACGTTTCATTTTCAGGAGGACTAAATTCGCTCATAAATTGAAACCCAAGTTCGATAAATCGCTAAAAAGTTCTAAGAAAAATGGACGTGGCGGCACACTGGGCTTACTGCATTCATTCTGCTCTGCTGCAGGCTTGGTAATGTGGCGCTGGACGTTATAAAATGCACCTTAATTTCCTTTGATAAAAGGGATATCCTGAGATAAAACATGCTGGGAAGCAGCTTTACATTTGGAATAGACTGTCTCCCCACAAGCCCAATTAACATTTTTGGAAACAAATTGTAGACACCTAAAGATATTTCTAAAATATCAGCCTGAGTAATAAAAAGGGTGTTCGTGCTATAGAGCTCTTAAAATAACCAGGGAGCGAAGGTGGCGTTTTTGACCTCCTTTGACTGATTCTCCAGTAAACAAGTTCTTGATGAGAACTCAGCACTACCATTTAATGGGTTTGTGCTACTTCTGTATGCACCCATTTAAAAACAGGCTGTAATTAAAAGCTGATAAAATACCTTATCTTGACATTACAGACCTTAGCTTCTCATTTCAAACCAACGTGGTGGCAACAATAGGCTTGTGTGTGGGTTTGTTGCTGCTGTAGCAGCAGAGCAGGGGAGGACACTGGGCACTACGAGCATCCCCTGCACCAAAAACCTAACAACGAAAGAGTCACTTCCAAAAAAAGTAACTTCCACTACAACTTTTAACAGAGCCACTCAATTACACAACGAAATCAAATACATCTTTGGTGTGTTATAAAAACAGAACTATGCACCCGTGCTGAAAAAAATCTCAGAGATGCTTTCCAGAAAAAACTCTACTAATGTGCTGTTGCGTCCTGTGCTGATGCAAAAGAAAAAAGACACAGATTTCAGGCCACTGCTGAATTTTAAACAGTAAAATAGGTACAGAAAACCTTAGACTTGGCTTTTTCTTTTTTAACCTCAGGGTTTATCTTATCACGCTGCTCTTCTCCGTATGATTTCACAATGGATTGCAAACGACGGAGGGAGGAAAGGCTGGACAAACTGTTCAGTGGTTGTCTTTGAAGGTGGCTATACTGGCTTGGCTGTCAATACGCAGAAACATATATTTGTGTATTTCTTTATATATTATCTCATCAGATCTCAGGAAATTCAGATACAACAGTTTTGGATATCATCAAAAAAAACCCCAATGTCACCAAACTAAAAAAAACCAAACCAACAAACAGAAAAAGGTTGAGAGATGTGAATTCTTTGGGAAGACTAACAGCACAGTGCCTGCAATAGCTGGCAGAGCTCTGCCTAACGCTGCTTCCCTCTGCCAAGAGTTGTCCTTCACTGAACTGGGGACACCGTATCCTTGACTTTTATAATTTTCCCTGTAACGTCAGGCAATCCCGTGCAAGTTTTTGACCTTACAACAGACTTGGACACCAACTGAGGTTGAAAACGGGCAAATTTGAGAGATGCCTGCAGAGTTATACCTGATGACGATGACTTCATTTCACCCAAGCACATCGGACACTGAATTCTCTGGCAGTCCTGCCTTACGCCTCAAATGCATCCTCCCCCGTCACGGTTCACCACCTCTTTTTGACTCAGATGGTTAGTCTGTATTTTGGCATATTTTAAGAGTGAAAGCTAAAGCAGGCTGAGAAATGCATGTCTGTGCACCTGCACAGTTTGTATAGATGTGCCCACAAGTGCATACCTATGGTCACCAAGTTTTTCCAGCAAGATTCAACATGGAATCAAATACGAGGTCGACGTTTCTTTGCCTCCACTTACATGATCCCTCCCAGTCAACGCTTTCTGCGAAAATAAGTTCTCCGTTCCTATCACACAAGTACCCCAAACTTCTGTGAGAACCATGCCAAAGGTCCTGCTTTTGACACGATAACCTCTCCGCATCGAGCTCTGCTGTCCGTACGACCCCTGACTAGCTTCTGTGTGCTACTTGTGGCAGGGGGCTTCCTCCAGGAGCTGAAAGCAGGGCCAGTCTCACTCCAGCCTTCGGGGCATCGCAGCTGCGTGGAAGCACACACGGTGGCCACCACCATGGGGGGTTTGCACTAAAAGTTTAACTAGCCCCTGGGAGAGCATGTTTTGGAGGGGGGGCTAGGAGCTCGGAGGTGTTCGCTTCGGGCAGGCGTTATCCCGCTGCATGGGGAGCACAGTCACACCCCAGGCTGCAAAGACTCAGTGGTCAGTCCTTAGCAGCAGCTCCATGGATGCACGTGAAGTTCACACAGTCCGAGGCCCTAAATGACTTCTCCTCAAGAAAAAGACCAGGTAGGGATGAGAACGGACCTGCCTGCACATCACCTCCTACAAACGATGAGGGATTCCCCTTGCTGGAGCCTCCGCCACGTGGTACCCTGGGTGGGTGACAGCTCTCCTCCCTCCACTGACCTCCAGCACTGCCCTTGAAGAACACATGCGAAGAAGCCTCCACCGTGACATCTCCAAGGAAGCCAAAGTCTTCCTGAACAGGCGACTCATTTTAGTGCTCCCGCTACAAGAGAAGCCTCAATGACACGCAGCGGTACTCGCACTGCACCATGTAGGGGAGTTAAGGAGGAGGCAGGAGGGTCACTGCCTGCGTTAAAAACCACCCCAGACTATTTTCCACCCAGACCAGTCTTCCAAAGCAACTCCCTTTCTCTTGCTAGGTTTTGGTCTCCTTGGATTCTGTGTCTCAAAATGGCCACCAATAGGAAATAATAAGCAAACGCAATTATTCCTACCGTACGTAATACATCCTTTGTAAGCAAAATGACCGTGACTTTTTAGAATTGTGGTGAAGCATATTTTTAACTGTTACTAAAGATACGCTGAGTCATTAATGATCTGGGCGCCAGAAGACTGCTTTCTGAAGTCATCACTGCTCATTATTTCAAGAAAACAATTAGTCAAAATTAAAAATGAATCCCTAGAGCTTCCAGGAACTGGATACTGTTCTTTGAATCATTCATGAACAGGATGAAGACAATAAAGGCCGTCTGACCATCCCCTCAGCCCTTTGTAATGGGTATAATAACTAGAAACAATTTCATCAGTAAGGGACAATAAAAATGCAGACCCCCTTCAGGAACCCTGGGTGGGGAGGACGGAGGGATGGAAACACTGAAAAATGATTCTTATTTACTGGCCTAGCTCCATTCAACTCCAAGCTACATATTTTTATTTTTAAACAAGAGTCTTAAGTATCTAAAAATAATAGCCTGAGAGGAATACGCATACTGGAAATAAGTTCAAATAAAAAAAAACCCCAGTGTTTAAAACTGGGCTTAGACTTTTAGAAGACGACACATTTAGAAGCTAGTGCGTGACCAGAAATGGAACAGAACTGGAGCCATTTCTTTTCATTAGAAAATGAAGGACCGTACTTTCCCCCAGCTATAACCCATTTATCTGACTACGATGAGGAGCGAGCATTTGATGTTCTAATCTCTACAGATTCACCCACTAAAATATAACTACCGCAGGAGTAAAAAGACCCTGGTACCTGGGTCTAAAGCACTGGTAGCATCACCTACATTTCTTTAGTACCAGAACAGCTGTATTTGTAAGGACAGATGCACTCTGCTCGATGAGATTTATTGCTATTAGACAGAATGGCCAGAAAAGCAGCTTTACTAATTTTTTCTCTCAGGTAAAAGCTCTAACCACTGCCCTCTTAGTTTTCCGCTACAATGCACAAAACCAAGTTGGGTTTTTTCTTTTAGGAAAAAACAACCAACCAAAAATCCCCAAACCCACCATATGTTTGGAGTTTGGGTTACACCATCCCCCAGCCCACGCCCCGACTGACCTGGGACACACGCTGCCGCAGCGAGAGCTCACTGCAGGCACAGACGTGCCACCAGCAGCTCCAAAACAGGGGAAGCAACCAGTGCAGTTGCTCACCTGGGTCTGAATTTACTTACAGAAAGAAAAAAAAAAAAGTCTTTATTCCTCAAAGGAGGTTTGGGGAATCTGGACTGTGGAGCCCAGGGGATATTTTCCCCTAAAGACACCTTTCAGTTTGAAACTTTTTTGTGCTTAGTCTGCCATCTACTTTTTCCTCCTGTCCTGGAGTCTCTCTGACACGGCTTGTCGCGGTGCGATTCAGAGCAGGCGTTCTGGGACTCTTCACCGACAGCAGGCTGGAACACAATTTTCTGAGTGGAAAAAATGCTCTAGGAAGCTGAGTTTCACATCTCTTCTTTGGAAAAGATGGCATAAGCATCCCCCGAAAAATCAATCATTTGAATGTGTTACATTTGATTTATATCTGAAACATCCCCCTCAAAAACTTCTTGGCATTGTGGCTGTGGCTGCTGACATTTTCCAGCGACGAGCAACAGCTCTAACGCCAGCGCTAAAAGCACAGGAACATTATAAATGTATAAGACGGCCTGAGAAGAGCTGCTTGCTGTCCTTTCTCTTGGCTTAAACATCACACTTTGGTTTGCAGTCCAAAGTAGTTCATAATGAGAGCGTAAGTAAGCAGCTGGATGAGGATTAAATCTAACACCAAATCTAATGCATCTTATTCTTTTTCACACTGGTGGAAACCCTCTCTGGTCTCTGTCTTGCATCATCAATATTACAGGCATCTCTATTTTAGCTCTTCTGATTCATACCTCATCTCTCCGTCTCTGCAGAAATAGAGACGACCACCACTTTTCGCTTTGACTACACTATGTATATATTTAAGGCATCTTTACTTTCAACTTTCAATACAACATCTACTCCTGCTAGGGTGACCATATGATCACAGAAAAGAGAGCAGAAAGAAAAACCAATGTCAAAGAATGACATTCATTATTTAAAAAAAGAAGTTGTTTCTTCCTCTTAATCCTTCCTTGTTTTCCGTTAGCAGTTCAGCAACTAGAGATCATTTCTTGCAACGTATTTTCAATGCACCTAATGCAGCTGGTTGTACCCTAGAATCCTTGAACCACTTTCCAGAGATGAGAGAGAGTTAAGGAAGAAAAGTATTTCCATACTTTTCCTTCGGAGCCACCCACATGTGATGCTTCCAAAGAGTCCGGTACCTCCAGTGAAATATTTTGGGCTCCACAACTCACAAAAAATGATCCCATGCTACAGGCACCAACCCAAGACTATATTAAATGGAAGGGGCTTAATAGCAGCATGTGCTATATTCATTTTGAGACCATGTTGCTCCGGTCCCTAATAATATTGTTGACTTTTTGGGTCTGTTATCCATGGATGGAGCACCTCCAGGTGCACGACGGCAGACAAGTACCTCTCAAACGCAAAACCAGGGCATTTAACAGCAGCTGTATTTAAAAAGTGGTCCTACAGCTACTGGTGGATCTGCTGGTTAATATTTATACATCAGCTAAAAGCAGCTTTGAAAAGGCACTTTTTCAGCCACATGTACAGTTAATGATTAACATGCTTTTGCATGAAGAGGGGAGGAGGAACAGGTGTAGCAAAAAGAAAACAACAGCAGGAAAAAGATTGTTAGAGGAAAAAAAAAGTAAAGGTCAAAAAGTGGAGAACCAGTCCATCCTGAGAGCTGCTAAGTGTAGCAGCCCACAGTAAATGAAGGATGGTGCGGTTTCATTTTGGGGAGAAGAAAATTTGCCAGTCAGTACAAAACTCCACTACGGCAATTTTGAAGAAACAGTTTTCTCCAGGTGCTTCTGCTGCCCTTCATTTGAGGTTTTCAAGGCTGGGCAGCACTCTTTGAAGCAAACACAGAACTGTTTCTTGTCGGGAGGGAAGAAAGCCCCTGCAAAACCTTTACCGCTCCTTTTACATCACTAACATCGAGCACTACAGATGTAACTGTCTAACATGGACAAAAGACTTCTGGCTGAAGAAACCAAAATTAGCATCTATTCTCTTCTTTCTTTTAGTGAACAAGCAGCATGACAGGGCATCAAAATAAGTCATCTGAGACTTATTTTCTGCAAAGTACAACACAACTTAGGATGGAAAAAGCAAAATCTGAAGCACCCTTTAAAGAAAGTCTCCTGTCTCAGAAATACTCTTAGCTTAGCATGATTTGGAAGGTTTGTTAACGTATTCATTATTAAATGGCATGCATCTGGCAAAGCCTGAAACATGATCAGACCTTTCAGGAGTTGTAGTGGGTTTGTTTGCACGGTAAGGCTTTGGTAGCAGGGGGCTACAGGGGGGCTTCTGCCAGGAGCTGCTACAAGGTGCCCCCACCCCATGCCCGATGGAACCCAGGCCAGCAGCTCCCAGCCGGGGCCAGCGCTGGCCACAGCCCAGCCCATCAGCAACAGTGGTAGGTCCTCTCGGACAGCATATGCAGAAGGGGAAAAAAATAAATCTGGACAACAGAACTGCAGCTGGAGGCAGGAGTGGCAGAGGCCGCTGCGAGGGACCGACCCCAGCCCCATTCCGGGGGGAGGAACCAGAAGCGGGGGACGGTGGCTTCAGGTTCCCACGTTCCGTTCCCATCCCCCTCCTCTGACTCCGATGGGAATAAATCAAACCGATAGTAATATCAATAAATTAAACTGATTTCCCCGGGGCGAGCCCGCTGTGCCCGTGCCGGTGATCGCTGAGCGCCCCCCCTGCCCCCCCCCGACCCACCAGCCTGTCGCTGCGTTTGCTCCCCTGCCCGGCTGAGGAGGGAGCGATGGGGCTTGGGGGGCACCCGCCACCCCACCAGCACCAACCCACCGCAGGAGTTTCGCTCCTTTCTGAGCGGGGCCATCAGAGAGCTGCCACCCCCGGCTGCACGAACCGCGCCACGAGCCACGGCACTGAATCACTCTGCTGGAGACCTCCCGCATCTGCTTCTTAGAAGTTTCCTCTTGCTCAACCCAACAAGTTCTGAAAATTGCCCTGCCACATGCCTGCAGCACTGGGAAGAGCAGTAGGTACGAAGCACCCCACTCGTACGAAGTGCAGTACGTACGAAGAGCAGAAGGCACGTACGAAGCACCCCACTCATATGAAGGGAACAGTAAGGCAATGGCATATCTTAAATATCTCATCAAAGGCTGGGTTTATTACCAGCATTTTATACTCTGCACTAGCTGTATGGACTGCACGAGAAAGCAGACGCCCCTAACTCAGTAATGTGAACCCCACGGTGGCAGGGAAGCTCACACGAAGCTTTCCCATTAACACCTGAGCCGGTCCAGTTATTTGAAGCAGAGATGCCAGTTCACAGGGCAAGCGACTGCCTTCAGAGTTTCAAAACCAGAAATTCAGTAATCCATCAGCAGTCATTAGTCTTCCATTTAATCTCTGATGCCCTTACTGTTTTGCTCATGGATTATCCAGCTCTGCTTTAAAAATTGTAGACGGAGCACCAGACTCATATTTTACAAAGCCATAACACATTCAGAGTGAGAACAGTTTGTGTAAGGTTGCAATCCTGTTGCATAAGCTTTACAGGAGACCGGATTGTACGTGGATTTCATCTTGATCAATGTGTCTGGTCTATAATCTAGTTTCCAAAAATATCAGTGTAGTTCCCTCTTTGTAAGAAAAAGAACCTGAAAATGTTTGAGGCGAGCTGACGAGATGATGCTTGCTATGAATAAGAATGTTTATGTTGGTGATGAATTAATGTTTGCATAAATCTTTGTGTGACACTAGCTTTTTATCCTTCAGAGTGAGCTTTTCATGAATTTTGTATGTGTTTACCATCCATTAAGTATGGTACTTATAAATCCAGATTGATTTCCATAGAAAAAAAGAAGAGTTTTAAAGAAGCGGGGAGGAACCTCACAAATCAATTCCCTCTGTCCAGATGACAACAACTGAACTCATTTTTTAAGTAAATGAACTTGGTTTTAAGTTATGGTTTAGCACGGGATCAATATAAGCTGGCAATGACAGCCAACAGCCAAATGCAAGCCTGGATGAATCTTCAGAGCTGCAAGACAGGTTTTGTATCTTAAAACTTGGAGGAAGATGAGGGAATGTGAAAGATGTAAGATTATGGCCAAGGAGTCTTTCAGATCCTCAAATCTGCAGAAGAAAAACTGCCTTTGAGACTTGCTTCCTTAGGAAATGAAGTCTGGGCAGCAAGCAGTCCCATCCCTCCTCCCATCCAAATCAAGGAAAAAGCAAGTGGCTTTTGAAGCTCTTTGAAGCTCCCTGTGCCGGGAGAGGGCCGATCACTAATGACCAGGAGAAACAATAAGCAAAACTAAAAACAATGGGACCTGCTCCAGTCTGCAGCTCCAGACATTGTTCCAGGAGCCCCCAGGAGCCTGAAGGAATTTTAACTCCTTTTCACCTGTATTTCACTATTTTTCTTCCCCCAGGATGCCTACGGGTGCACTCAAGATTACTTGTGAGGAAAGCGTCTGGCCTGACAAAGGGATTCCTCCTGTTTTTCAGTTTTTATAGCGGATGCTTTTGGAATTAGAGCTCTAATCAGAGTGCTCCTTCTACATCCATTAAAAGGCAAAAAAACAAAACACAGTCCAAACTTCAGACTACAAACTTCTGCTATTACATCCAGCAATCGTGATTAATTTAAGCTTGAGTATTGTCAGTAAAGTAAGGAAGTGCCAGCATAATGGCCTCTGCTGATATAAAAGTGCCTTGCTCCGATGCGTTTTACTCTCATTGGAAGGTTTCATTAGCAACATTCACTTTTTTTTTTAAGCTACAAAAGCTTGTTTTTCTTAAGTACCTATCAGTATTATTCTTCTTGGAAAAAAACAGTACACTTTTGACCTGCGCGTCTTGGAAAAATCTCATAGGTTAAAGCTAGAGAGAGCAACACACTCAATATCCTAATCAATATAGCATTCAATGTCCTGACTTTCAAGAGGCTGGTAGTAAACTCAGCCACGAATTATTATCTGGGAATCTCAGCGTATGGGTTAAGCAGTGCACGGCAAGAGGGAAGAGAACCCCCTGGTTTCATCTGACGAGAGCACTTGGGCTGCAACCTGCTGGCTTGGATCCTTCCTCACATAAGAAATTAGCTTAGCATCACCAGAAAGCTTCAGCATTTCTTTCTTATAACTCTGTTTATTGATGCCTGTCAAGATGTTTGTTCTAAAAATTTTAGGGAACTGGGATCTATGGAACCTGCTAATGAAAGTTGTATTACGTTTAGTTGAGATTGATGCTGCATCTGGGTTGGGTTTATTCCTTCATGCTGTTAAACACAGATGAGCTATTGTATCATTAGCAAATGAGGTAAAACAATCAATATTCTGTAACATGAAAAGCCAAGTTATTTTGGGCAATCAGTGTGAAAAAAGGCACAATGCATCTCCATAGCCCTTTCAATTTTGCTCCCGGGGTGCATTTGTTTTCACAGCTTCCCTTGCTATACACATCCTGAACCTTCTTAAAACTGCGACCCACAAGAACACTGATAGAGTAACTAAACACAGATTTCAAGTTACAAAACAAAGTTGTTCACGTTTGCTAGTAAAACAATCCCTGTTCCTGTTGGAGCGAGCTTCAAAAGACCTCAGCTAACTCATGCTGCAGATAAAGCTCTAAAAATAGCGTGCCCTTAAGAGAGTTTTGACCAAAACAAATTATCTAGTTTAGTAAGCATCATTCCCTCCTTATCCTCTGAATGTTATGCTTGCCAAAGGAATTAGGAAGATAAAACTGCTATTTTTATTTCTGAAAACTACCAAACCTACAGGCTCCTAACTGAGTTCCATCACAGAGGAGTGCAGCAGCCCGAGCTATACGGTGTTGGAAATGAAAGCCAGAAAATGGTTAATTAGCTCTTCAAGTATCTTCTCCCAGATAACAACCAACAGAACAAGTGGAAATGGCCTCAAGCTGCTCCAGGGGAGCTTTAGATTGGATATCAGGAAAAGTTTCCTGACTGGAAGGGTGGTCAAGCACTGGAACAGGCTGCACAGGGAGGCGGTTGAGTCACCGTCCCGGGGGTGTTTAAAAACCACGTAGGTGCGGTGCTTGGGGACATGGGTTAGTGGTGGCCTTGGCAGTGCTGGGCGAACGGTTGGACTCGATGATCGCAAAGGTCTTTTTCAACCTAAATGATTCTATGCATCAAGGAAAGGGTAGGATATATTATAGTAACAATTCCACAAGTTCAGCCTGAACTGGTCCTGGATTATCAGTTGTTGACTCTCTCCTCAAAGCACGGGACTACAAATACTCCCCCTGAAGCTTGTCATTGAGCATCCCAAATTAAGCTCCAGAACAAACCCAAAACTGAAAATATTTTAAGTAGCTGTAATTTAAGTAATTCACAGATGACTCTCAAAAATACAGGATGGACACAGGAAAAGACCACGACTTCCAATGAGGCTTTTCATTAAAACATCCCTGCTTAAACAATCTACTTTTCTCCACAGTGGTGTTAAATGTTCAAGTTCCATGTTACAAAAATTACCTCTTCCACTACCAGGGTATTTACTGGATGGTTTAATCATGCCAAACGTGTCACGGAAGCTTTGTTACCGTTTTTTCTATAGAGATGGTTTCATTGGCAGACTTGGGCATCTCACCCACACAGATAACCCCCACCACAAATCCTAGAAATCAACTCAGATTTGCAGATTATCAGTCTACTATGTCCATCTGCTACACTACTTTAAAATATCCCATTTCTTGGCAAAACTTCAGCCCCCGGTTCCCTGATTTGTTTTTTTTTTTGGCCCAAGTACTACTGCTTATATTGGCTGACATACTATTGAAGAAGAATCTTTTTGTGTAGCCACAGTTAAAGAACAACCCTTACTAAATCCTGGTGCAAAGTTACTTGCTGGTAATTTCTGTACTTTGCATGTTTCTTGCTTTGAAATATATTATGCTGTACAATGCCTTTCTACCAAATACATTGTCAGAAATAGAAATTATTAAGAGCAGGTTCATAAGGCTTCAGCTCAACAGGAATGTAGAGCAGTTCATAATTTATCTCTGCAAGTGAAGGGCGAGTCAACAACCTTCTCCAGAAAGACCCTAAAAACCAGCAGAATGACCGATGTCTGAAGATAATTAGAGGAAGAAGAGATGCATTTAATTAAAACAATGTAAAATGGAGCATTAAGTGGTTATTTGTATATAGTTTAAGTACTCGAGGGAGGTGTGGGAAGACAGCTGGGTAAATAGTGAACACCATCAGTTTCTCCCTCCTTAAAGACAGAGAGCACCCACAGCTAATTTTAAGAATTAAATATCCTTTGAATGGGTAACAGTTATTTTTGCAGCACAGCTTAGTAATAGAATAAGCATCAAATATCAGAATATTTTTCTAAATTTGCAATGAATTCCAATTTTTCTGAATAACAGTGATCATTAAATATTTTGGCATTGTGCAACATTTATCACTAAAGTAACAAAAGGAATTCTTAGAAATAGGTACTTCCACTTACAACTAATAAAAAACAAATTGCTAAATGCCTAAGCTATAATTTTGATCATTTTTACAAGGCTGACGATTTCATAAAATACAGCTTTTACTGGACCCTAACCATGCACTATTTATCTAAACTGCTCTGTTCACAAAAGTATTCGTTAATATACTTGAATAAAAGTATCATCTATAAGCTTAGAGTGCATTGGGTGTTAGTGTTGCATCCTCCTGAGCGCACAAGGAGCCATGCTCCGACAGCTCCGTGTCAGCAACACAGGGTGCATGTTCAGCATCGGTGCTGGAGCAGGCAACGCAGCGGGCAAGCCCCCAGCCAGCGCTTCCATGTAATTTAGCACCTTGACTTCGATCCTGAACGTTTTTGACTTCTTCAAGAAGAGACGAGATTAATTCTCTCCTCAAAGTATTCACTCAGAGTAAATAAAAATTAAGTCTGTCTTAGCAAGAACCTATTTAACTGTGCCAGAAGGGTCTCCAAATGTATTAAACCCCCTCCTAGCAAATGAAGCTTATCACCTCGGGGATGAGCGATGGACATCTCTCGTGTCTT
Source organism: Falco rusticolus (assembly GCF_015220075.1). NCBI lineage: Eukaryota > Metazoa > Chordata > Aves > Falconiformes > Falconidae > Falco > Falco rusticolus. The sequence goes on along the minus strand of NC_051192.1, from coordinate 1,177,427 downwards.
CTCAAACCAGGCACACGCTGCTGCCGAGGGGCAGTGCCGTGCTCGCTTGAAATGAGCGCTCTGAAACAGAGCGGTCCCTGTGCAATACGGCCCGTGCTCGAGAAATCCATATCATGAGCTACAAATGATTTGCAATCTTTAACACTCGCCACTAACTCCGTATCAGCTCTGTGATGGAAACTTTCCGTAACAGTTATTGCATTAATTTCTGAAGTAGCCAGATAATGAAATTTCAGGTATTTTGATTTTTCTTTCTCAACAGTAGTGTGAAAACCTGAACACAGGTGAAAGACTGGATATGGTATGGGAAAGCGTAGCTCGCCTCAGCTTTTTTGTTATTTATAAACAACAACAAAACCCCAGGACACTGATGGAAACAGCTTAGAAACATGTAAGGGTCTTTTAATGTTGCTAACCAGTAGCACAAGAAAATGCACGCAGGAGACTTCAGCCCAGCACAACACGAGGAAAAAGCATCGCCGGATGGCACAGGCTGCAATCTGTCAAACGTCACAGACGTTCGCTAAATAAAGAGGCAAAATCTGCCACCGGGGCGAGTCTGAGGCAACTTCAGAAGATGGCAATATGCTGTGTCTCCCCAGTTAACTTGTCTCAAATCAAGCGACTGTGTACCGGTGCCTGACTAACTTAACGACCGAAAAGCAAACACATATTGCCAATAAAAGCCTCGCCACACAATTAATGTGTGTTGCCCAGAAAACAAAGTCCAAACCAATTATGGCTACCTGAACAGGTGGTGTAAGCCTTTCTCCCTCAGAGGTGGAAGCCAGGAACGACACCGGGATGAGGGGCTGGGCTGGTTCACAAAATGTCTGTAAAGCTTCTGGGTGACCTGGATATACCACGGCTGAGGAACCACGTGGCATCCTGACATGGGGATGTCATGGGTGGCTACCATGGCACAGAGCTCTGGTGCAACACTATGGTGGATGACACCTTGGAAAAAACAAGCCCTCTCTCTGGGAGAACATACCCTGCCCCAAAACCTTTTTCAAGGACACATTTGTAACCCATAACAGGCATCAGCATCTTGATTAGCGAGTTGGCAAGAAGTGGCTGGAAACGGCCCCCAGCGGACACCATGCGCAGCGCTGAAAACCCAGGTGCCAGCAGTTGGTGGCCAGCCGGCCAGCGCTGCCCGCAAGGGCTCAGCCCTCTGCTCTGCAGCAGACAAAACCCCCTTTCCTGTGAGACGCGACCCTACAACCAGGCACCGTACCAAGGGCTGCAATTCAGCACCCAGAAAACAACAGAAGACCTGTTTCTTCCCACAGGAACAAGCCGAAGAGCGAGCTGAATAAATAAAGCACAAGGCAAGCCAAGTTTTAGCCATCAGGCCCGTATTTTTCAGGTAGCAAAGCCAAAAGGTACTAAATTTAAACACTGAATTATTTTTAAATTTTAATATAAAAATACATGATCTCCTTTATAGGAGATGCTGTTGCGGTTCTTCCTCATGAGACGTTCTCCCCCGCTACTCTTCTTTCACCAGACACCAAGCAAGCCAATGTGAGAGAAGCCTAATTTTGTAGGAAAATCTCTTTCCCTGCTGGAAAGAAGAGGGAGACTCCCCTGACCCCCAGCTACCCAGCCACCGCGATGCCAGGGAAAAGGGCTTTGTCCCCCGGCCAGGCTCTGTGCACACCGTTCCACACCTCTGCAAAACCACACTTTGACGAATTAATTTATAAATGTTTTACACCCGGTGTTGAACCAACCTTACGCTACGATAAATTACAGCATGTGCGCGTGGGACAGAAGGCAGAATAGCAAATGACAGAAATAGCCTCATCTCCTTCATTGTTTATTGATTTTCTTTATCTTTCACTTAAAATGCATTTTAGAGAGAAGCACAAAAGACTTCCCTGCCCCTGCCCCTCCCCGATCAGATACAATTAACTTGTCCTGAAAGAATTTAACCTTCTTTTTAGTCATTCTCCAGAAACACTACAAAAACAAAGCTTTCCGCATGCTGGGAAGAACAGAAACAACCCCGAAGCTTTAAAACCTGGCCGCTGTGACCTGTGGCTCTCACTGTCCCAAAGCCAAATGCTTTGTCCATGCTGGCTGGGCTGCACCATTCAGCCACTGGCCACCACCTCACCACCTTTTCCTGGTTTAGTTTGCTGGGTATTTTTGGCCATGCAAATAACACGCAGAGTATGACAACACGGACGCGTGGATGTTTGGAAAGCGACGTGAAATTCAAGGCTCCAGCCTCTCCCTCAGCACCCGGGCAGAGGGCTGAAGAGGAAGGCTGTGCAGTGGCAGCTTTCCTGCCAGCAGAAACCCTCACCACAGCCTCCTGCACTTCGTATCTAAGCCAGCCGCGTTCATTAAATCTTCCTGAGGAAGCCCCTGGTCGCTGCTGCTCCTAAACCTAGACAGAGATAGAAACTCAGAACTTGGTGGTCAGAAACTCCTCAGCCCAGCCGGCAGAGCCTGTGCCAGCAGTCCTTCCTCCATGGTGGCCACACCACAACGTGAGAATTTGAAAAGTCTCTTTAACTTGGTATCATTTGCATTACAGGATTTGACAAGACGGCTCCTTCCATGGAAAGCACCACGATGAAATCCAGCCAGGGTTTTTGCCTTAGCAATGAATTTGCTGATACGTGATTTCAAAGGTATATATTTTATACGTACAAATCTCCTAAAAACCAAAAGTACACAACACTTTGTCTGGTTTACCATCAACAGAAAATTTATTTCTGTAAACTGTAACAACAGTTCACAGTAAACTGTATCAACAAAAATTATCAAGAAAACCTCAACTAAAATTTCCCTCTTTTTGACCTGTGCATGTACTTGTATGTTTTTTAAGGAGGTTTCTGACTATCAGCAGGGCTGCCCTTGCTCACACAGTTCCCTCCAAGGAGGGCACAGGATGAAGAGGCAAGGCAGACCAAGGCAAGCTGGGAGTTCAGGATGCAGACAGGTCAGCAGCATTCCCGTGGATTTATCCCTAACGGGGAAACTCTGTAAGACAGCGCCGGCCACTTCCTGCTCAGATGGAAAGGAACTAATTTGACCATTGTAGATCACATTTGAAAGCTGAATAGATGGTTCTTTTTTAGCATACACTGACATTTTTCAATAGAAAAAATAAACCAAACTGGGTTTAATTCTGCCTGTCGTCACAGCCACGCTGCCAAACCAAGTCCCTTCTGCCCCAGCCACCACACAGCGAGCAACGCGATGCGCCAGCTTCCTACAGTTTTACAATATAGAATGGTTAAGTCACTTTATTAAACCTACAATAAATCTTTCTTACTATAACTGGTATTCACTGTGAAAGCCCTGATGGAAAGATACACTTGCTAAAGATTAATAAAGGCAGAACAGTCTCAGGCAAAGGAAAGAAAGAGAAATGAAAACAGAATTAAAGAGGTTTAATTGTTTTTGGCAGAAGCATACACATCTTTGGTTGCAAGTTCAGAAAACTACTCAAGAGTCACACAGAAATATTTCTGTTGGCGACAGCTGACCAATTTGTGGATGAAGATTTTGTTTCATTTAGAGCATCAGAGGGACAGATACCCTCTTTTTTTAATTAAAAAAAAATATTTTTCCATTATTTCAATTACAAATTCTATAAATGCATAACCTTTAACACAAAATTACGCCTCTCTTGAATTTCCATCTTATTTTACAGTCTGAGAAGTTGAAGTGTAAAAGATGAAGTAATTCCACTTTGCACAGGTCGAAACAGGACACCCCTCCAACACACAATCAGCAAACTCTCAGCTTTTATTTAAGGATGATGTTACAGGCGCAGCTATTACAATGTCACTGAGATAAGATGAGACAAAGAAGTACCTCAGCAGAAATCCCTTCCCTAGCGCACCCTTCCTTTTGACCCCCTTCTTGCCACCAGCAACAAAAAGATTAAACAGTGTGACCTACCAAAAAGATGCAGGAAAATGCTGCCACTCAAGGCACGGCTGTGTGCGACTCCGGAGGGAGCCCAGACCAAGAAGGAGCAGGACAGGAAAAGGTGACAAACTGTGACCTCACCAAGGACAGGCGGTAAGCGCACGTATTAGTATCACAAAGAAACTTCTCTTCCCTGCAGCAGTCGAACTTGGAAGACGGCTTTTTGAGATGCCAGCTGAACAACCAACAGCCTTTTACAAATATCTGCAGGATGAACGGCGCTGAGGGCTGTTCGCAGCGAGCCCAGGTAACAGTGGTGCCCAGGGCAGTCGCTGCCGAGGCACCCACAGAGACGGGACTCTGCTCAGACACGCGCCGTTCAGAAGCAATGTTAGTCACCAAAGATTAGGTAGGGCACGAATCTTCCCAGCTGTCACCTTGCACTTCTTGGAGGCAGTTGCTTGAATTTTTTTATTTAGTTCCTGGTTTCTTCACTGTTTTTATTCAGACGCTCCATCAGGTCACGTTAATTTTGTATCCCCCTGGAAAAAGATCTTTCCCAAGGTTACCTCTGGCACCCTGGAACAATCTCCACGAACCTGTTCCCACTATCAACAAACTTTAAGGAACAGCCAAAAGGTCTGTAAGTGTATCAGGATCCATAATAAGAGAAAAAAACCCCAAATTACTTGCAGATGCAGACTGCTGTGGGTCCAGCCAAGCTGAAGAAGAACAAGTACTGCCATGTCTCAGGAGAAGAGCATCTGTCAGAAATTTTGCTGATGTTCTGGCACTGTACTTTGAAAGCAAATCCCCTCCTTCAGCAGCTGTTGGTGGGAGGGGGAACAAACTAAAACCCAAGTAATTCCATTCCTTTCACTATAATTCACATTTTCAGACACTGTCCCAAGCCCCTGGGTAGCAGGAAAACAGGCAGCCCGTGTAACGAGGCCACACTAAGGAAGAGAAACATCACACAGAAAAGCTGGAACTGAAGTCCTCACAAAAGTAAATAAACCACTGCAATATTTTCAAAATTCCTGCTGTAACAGGATCTCTTTGAGCAAGTGATATTGCCAGTTCTCAGTTGCATCCTCAGTGAAATACAAGCCATTAGTAAAACAGAGCCGTAACTCATCACCTAGAGCCTCTCCTCTCCCTCCGTACTATTTTACAAAAACCGAGGACAGCCTTAGGGACAGAGCATTGGGTGAAAGAACAAAAAAACGGCAGGGCTTTGCCCCAGGAAGCCTGACTCCAGGTAGGTGCTGCATGCCCTAGCAGAGCTCTGCAGGAGAAATGACTCGGCAGGGCTGCCAGCATCTAGGTGCTCCTTCACGGGAGGCTATTTCAATGTGAACGCAACATCTATCTCATCATTTCACATTTGAAATGCTCTGTTCTTCACGTTGTATTCAGCACCATGTATCTTCACCCAGCCCAACAGAATGGGGGGCAAAGTCCACGTGTCCTTCTCCATGGCACTTGTCTGATGCACAGAACCAGCCCTGGGAAAAGCCTACAAACCCGTGACTCTGGCATGCAAAAGGGATGGAGACACAGCGGGATCAAACGTCTACTGGCACTAATTCTTAGTAGATTTTCTCTGATGGAAGTTTTTTTAGCTGATGGTCCACTGTATCTTTCATGTGTTTCTATATTCAGTCAGCTCCATATATTCCTGGCAGCTGATTTATTTTTTTTAATACATATCTACCACTCAATTTTGAAATCTAATTAATGCTAGTATGACTTAGCTTCAGTCTTTTAAGCTCCTCATAAATCCACAGTGAAACAGGATCCTTTCTGTGAAATTCAATAGAATTATCTTCCTCAAGCCCATGGCAACAGGCTTGTGGATTTCTTTTTGCAGGAGTAAAAAAAAAAGAAACTATTTTGAATCTCTGATCCTGAGATTAGAAACAAGTAACACCCCCCAAACAGGAGTAAAAGGTCCCTTTTACTTTAGATAGTGAAAATTAGCCTTTGTCAAGCCAACATGACAAGTTACTTAAATATAACAGAACCGGATCGTCTGTGTTTTAATGTTTATATTCTCAAGAGTTCTCCCAGGAGAAAGCTATTCCACCCAACAGATTTATCCCTGCCCCAAGCTTCCTGGTATACAGTAAGTTACTTTTTAGTGCTTCTGGCCACTTGGTCCTTACGTGACCCATGGAACAGGAGAAAAAACAAATGGATTAGGGTATGCTTATAGTTTAAGTTCTCATTAATTTGTTTGTTTACTCTACCAAATTTAGCCCCTTGAGCTTATTTTGATTGTTGAAAACAAAGTATGCTTCAGGTTAGGAAGAACTAGTAACTGCAGCATCGGTTCAGAGGCAGGACGAACCCCTCAGAATCATGACCACCGCAGCCAGCTTGTGAGCACCATCACTTTGAGCAAGCTTCCTAGCAGAGCCTCCTCGAGTCGCGCAAGGCAGCCAAACGGAGGTCCTCTCCCCATTCCAGAAACCCCCCTTTGCCAGTGCTGGCAACCAGTGGAGTCTTCTGTGAGTCATGCTGTCCACTAACCTGGCCAAAAATCAACCCAGTAAAGCAGGCAAATTCTTTCTGGGAGAGGAAAGGAGCAGAGAGAGGGAGACAGAACTAAAACCTCTCAGCTGTGGCAGTTTGTCAGACCCACTCAAGCACGATGCATAATTTCAATCTTAACCTGTGCGCCAATTTTTTCCAGGACAGTATTAGCTAAATCACAGCACTAACCACCTTCCTGCCCCTTAAGGAGTAGGATACTGTTGTACCTGTAACTCCAACATGATTCTGGAATCACAGGAGGCTTTGCCACGCAGGGAAGGAAAATGATACCTCCCCTGATGCCAATGGCATTGTCTAAACACAATTCTGAGCTGGTTCTGCTCTCACGCCTGTGGCCATCGCCTTGAGGTTTGTATGCAATGCCTTTTCCCCAGTTTTAGAAAATTCTGTTTCAGGTTTCAGAACAAGACCAGTAATGATTGCTTCCTGAATAAATTAAAGGCCAGGGAAGTTGGGATATTGTGTCGTTTTGTATTTCTACTTTCAAAGCAGAAGTACGAAAGAGCTCCTTACCAGTGTTCATTTGAAACACCTTTGTAGAAGAAAGGAACCATTTGTATTTCTTTTGTAAAAGTGAGCAGCACTTTTCCACAGGCAGATTCCCATGTCAGAAGCTGTTCTCTTGAAGCTAAAACAGTACAAAGGAATAAAGCACTGATAAGCGCTAAGCAAATAATTAAAAATTAGTTTCTTCTAAGGTAAATAGCATTGACATTGCAGTGGGAATTAGATATGCCTGTTGTTTAATCATCTTGGAATCAAAGCAATAAAAAAAACCATAAAAAATATTTGACAAGTACATGCAGGCAGTGTGACAAGTGTTTAAAATCACCATGGTACCTGACTGCAACGCTGTCGCAATGACAGTGACAGCAAGACAGAAATCTGGAGATGTTTCAAATGAGACAGGCTCTGAGGCTCCCTTTTTGGATTCTTATTTCCTTGGGTGGAAAAAGAAAGGGGAGGCAAGTGCACAATGAAAAAAATATTCTTGCAAGAGAAAAGATCCTGCAACTTTGGCGGGGGGGAGATAGCTATTTTGTTTAATACTCCAAAAACCTAGTGATGATGATTGTGTTCAAGGTTTCTGGGTATGAAACCATCCAGGGTGATGGTGCTTACACTAATAAGCAATCTGGTACTTCAAAAACAGTACGTACTGTCTCCCCTCCCCTTAAAACATGCTCTTAACCTAGGAATTATTAGAAATGAAATACTAGAGGAAAAGTAAAATCTTTGCAGATACAAATAGAGTACGCAACAGCACCTTTGTAAGGCTAGGATTGGGACCCATCGTTCACAAGCGTGATGTATGGGACTAACCCACCTCACTTCCACACCTAGGAAGAAGTGAAGAATTTCTGTTTCCCTGTACTCCTGTGAGGAGCGAGACAAACAAAGGGGGCTGTGGACAGGGAAGCACTGCTATGGCAAATATTTAATGCGAACAGTGACTTTGATGATGAACTAGCAAATGATAAGCTCTGCATTCTCCCCCATCTCCATCCCTAACATGGAAACAACTATCTGTATCCCACTCCTGTGCTGAGACACATAAAGAATTATTACCCACGTGTGACATTTTTAATGTGACAGAAATAAAAAGTAAATCAAAGGGAACACATATAGCGTTGGTACTAACGTGAGTCAAGCAGACCTCTGCATTTCTAGTGACTACTGGATTTCCATTGAAATAGCCAGATTCCTAGTCTTGCAGGAACCTCAGAAGAAATGCTCCCCAGGTACCTCCAGGGCTGCCTCCACCCTGGAAATTTCCTTCCACATCAGTAACTGATACTTCGCTCCTGTACACCTACATAAAGCAAGTTGGTAGGGGTGCAGCCTTCTGAGTTTGAACACAGGTTTCCAAAAAAAATAAAAGTCCATGGGCATGTACGTCTGCGAGGGGGTGTTACAAGAGTACCTGACACATTGCAATGACTCAAATCGGAGTGAAAATTTCAGAGGTAAGAAGGAAGAGGAGACAAAGTGAAGAGCAGGAAAAGCCAGAAAAGCTTGTTATACCCAGATGTTTATGCAAATGAAGGCTGCATATGAAAGCAAATATATTCAGAATTTATCAGGGGCATGGAGATATGCCATTAGCTTTGTAAAGCCTGACTCTTTCCACCCATGAGCACAGCACAGCACTTACTGTGCATGAAGGCATCTTCTCTGGTGATGCAACACACCCATAATTCTACGACGTATTTTTCCTGTTTACATTCTTGCGCTATCATTTTAATACCCAAAAGTACCCTGGAAGGACATGACAGTCCTCCTGCTTGTCCAGAAACACAGCTTGTATACATAAAGCACTTTGCTTTGATCCAAAAAAGCCACATCTTTTCCTCAACTTCTCACTCACTGCTTTCCACCTGGTTTGTCTCTAATAACCAGCCAAGTCTAAAGTCTAAACACAAGCCTGAGAGATAAAGATGTGTTTGTACAAAGAGGAGAGAGAAACTACGGACAAAAGGCTTCTTCATAATTTCAAGTGTAAGAGATTTGAGTATGTCTGTTTTAAGCACAATAAGTCATGTTCCATCCACCCTGGCGACCCAACCCTTGCCTCTGTCAAAAATATCGAGTGTCAACAGGACGCTGGGCTTTGCATTAACAATGCTTGTAGTGTGAAGTATGTTTACCACTGGGAAAGGAAGAGAAAAAAATAAATATCTATTTCCATATGCAACATACAGAGCTAGTCTTCTCTAAATAAATGGACCCGTTTGTTCATATGTGTCGATCTTCAGTTCTCAGAACCTATTTTCAAGTCAGTCCAACTCAAACGTGAAGGTCTAAAGAGGAAGATTTTTGTGCAGGCTACAAGAGATGACGGATGAAGTAAGGGGGCTCAGAGGGAAGAGATGATGACCCTTTGGTTTGCGGATATTTAATGAGACATCTGAACACCTCATCCAACACAGGCACAATTGATTGTCTCGGTACATCTACTAAACTCCCTGATGGCATCCTGTTTGAAGCTGAGATTGCCACATGGCCCACTAGTCCAAAGGAGAAAAAAAACTTCAGAAAGAAGAACCAGTGTCCTCACGTGCCCTCGAGCCACATGTTGGAGCGTTAGCATGCAGCATCGTTCATACAGCCTGACGTACAATTATCATTGAGAGCGGTTTGCATACCTTCAGGGCAACTACAGCTCACTTAAAATGCAAATATGCTTACTTTTAAGCTGTCCTCTGCCCAATTCCAGCACTACTGCTAACCAGGTCTCCAGGGTAATAAGCCTGTGTTGTGTTCACGTGTATCTCGACTAGCAAAGCTGATTCTCAGCATAATCATCATCATGAACAAAATTATACAGCTCAGTTACATAAACTTACCACATAAAGCTCATTATTTAGAATACATTAGAACATGCAGGTGCCAAGTAATTCCTTGATGTTCCATCCCTATTTTTAAAGCTCTGCTTTGACATTGCGGTTCACTAAATCCACAGAAGAACTACTACAGACAAGGAGTTTCATCCACGCTTTCAAGTGAAGATTTCATACACTACTTTAAAAACACCCCACAAACGACAAAAAGCCACGCACACAACCCCAACAACACAACTTAATCTATTCAGAACTTCCTAGAAAAATAAGCTTTGCCACAGTGCAAGAAGAATGCAAGAAGAATACAGCATTTCCACATCACAGTGCTGGTCTCAGTACAATGACATAGAAAGACAGCATGGGGAGACACCTTGCAAACCCAAATCTTCCCCAAGATCCTGGGGATCTTCCCTTTGTGCTTTCATGTGGTCATGGGCTGGTTGACATGGGATGGTTTACAGCCCTCTGCTGTGCTGCACAATGCCAATAAAGAAAAAATCCTAGGTAGCTCTGCAAAAACAAAACAAAGAACCAAGTCTGAGAGCAAGGAGGAGGCCAAGGGGATGAAAAGAGGGAGGAAAGAGGCAGAGGAGCACCCTGAGGGTGTGGGGGCAGAAGGGTAAAGAGAAGCAGCAGAAGAAACGAAAGCAGAACAGGCAGAGAAAGGCAAGTGAGAAATAGGACTCACACACAGCAAGGAGTACACTGCCACAGCTGAACGGTGACCTGTACCTCTGGACCTGCTGGGCTCCAAGTCCTCGCCAGGACTCTGGCTTGGGCATCTCTCCTAGAGCCTCCTACTCCCAATGGCCCCTTCTTGAGCAGTCCTCCATGTAGCAGCTAACCCTGGGAGCAGTCCCCTGTCTACCAGCAAACCCTGGGCAATCTTCATGTCATGGCGCATCGTTCATAAAAGCAGCAGAGTATCTCGAAAGCAAACCCTGCATGTCGGCTTGCCACACATTGAATGACCTTCTAGAGATGTTCCAAAGAAAACAACCTTTCTCCTCTGTCACAGGTGAGACGCTTTCTTGGACAAACAGAGCCCCGTGCTGATTGTTCTATAATGTACTCCCCGCCTACCCTTCCAGCCTTGCAAAATACTCACTTTCGCCAAGCAAAAAAGAGCAGCAACTGCCCAGGATGGACTTCAGTCACAGCTGGGCAGGCTCTGGTTTCAAAAAGCACAGATGCATTACACCTATCCTACTACATCAGTAAAAATTAGATTTTTCTGCGTGATTGCCTACTCCCTTAGCTAAGCCTGAGCTTCACCTTATTGACTAGAGTGCATACAATATAATCGCATGATTAAATTTCACTATGTATAAAATGCTATTTGCTTCACACTTCAAAATTTGGAAGAAAGGAAGATGTTAAGGAAGGATGACGCTGGATAATACATACACTCACGGAGCACAAGTCTCCAGGCAAACCACTTCAGATAAAAGGCAGCATTTGACCTAAGTTCTAACAATGGGGAAAGAAAAGAAGTGCTGAAAGCATTTTCCCAGATTTTGGATGGGGAGGTATTAATATTCTGCTCCAATATACCTCTAGTTCAGATTTTCTTTGGCTGGAAGAATCCTGCTAATACTTTGTCCAGTGGCTTATGAATATCATGAGTGTTCTGCCTTTATTTGCATGCAGCCATTAAGCAAACTTATTTGCCCACAGGTAAATGTTCTCATGTGCATATAGGAGGTGCAAGCCTCTGCGTGCGTAGTCTTAAGAAACCCTTTCCAAACCCATTCTTGAAAACTGTATTAAAGAACACGAGCACTACAACACAAAGTTATTAAAATACAGAAAATGTGGGCATTACAGTTGCCAGGCAACCTTAAATAACCTTCTGCCCTTTTGCGTGTGCGCTGTAACACAGGCTGCCATGTCAAGACCTGATGCTATTTATTTTCCCGGCGAACTCTTGCAGGCACTGCCCAGGCAATGAATGGGGGCTGTGTAGTGAGGCAGGCTGTGGGCTGCCCAGGCTCCCTCGTCGTGCAGAAGCCAGAGGTGCGGAGCAAAGCAGATGGGGAACTGCAGGGAGAGAAAGAAGGACCTTACAGTTAGACCAGCTGAACGATACCCTGGAGAACTGGACTGTGCCTTTACAGGAAAGCCCATGAAATGGCAGGCAAGTCAAGCCAACAATATTTTTCCAGGTGGTCACTCACTGTGTGTTCTCCGGGCTCAGTCTGAGGCATGTGGGGTCTGGTTTGCAGGACTGATGTCCATCACAGCCGTGGCTGCGCAATCAGAAACGTATGCTGGCTGTACCACCAAGGCTTAGCACTCTGGGAACTCAGGTTGAGGGTATTTTCAAACTGCGCATCAGAATTAGTGGAAATCCTTATATTTATGTTTTCTGCTTTCAGATTGTATCCTTGAAAGGGGAATTATAACACCATCATAACTGATAACTATTTATTTATGATACTTTTACGGCAGTAAGAGGGTTTGCGTAAGAGTCTCCAAACTAATAAATACTACTAAAATAAACGGTGAAGAAAAGCGTAGTATTATATTCAATGCACACTGAAAACAAATATTAAATAAATAAAGACATAATGAATGAGGAAGACAAATTAGCAGCACCCTTTCAACAAGCCCTTTATTATTCTGGGCAGTGAATGAAACAGCAGCAGTGTGGGAGAAAACACAAACACACAACCAGAGCCAAGCAGAGGGCATAAAAGAAAGGAGGGTGCAGAGGAGCCGCGCTCAAGCAAGGAATGGTGCCAGACGGGGAATGCGGCGAGACAACAACGCCAGCGCCCTGGTCACAACTCTCTGCTGAAAGGAGGATGCCCAGTCCTCCGAGCGCAGGGGGAGTTGTTGGACGCTGCTGTCACTTCCTAGGATGGGAAATGGTGAGCCAGGCTGACCCAGAGCACAGCACGCACCTGAAGTCACGTGCAAGTTCCTGGCCAACAGCAAATTTCTCACATCCCCTTTGCGTGTACAAGTGCTTGCGATACTCAGCCCTCTGGCGCAGCACTCTGTTTACTGCCCTGAGAGAAAGGAGTGGAAACCTCTCCTGGGAGCCAGGAGAGCTCGTGGAGAGCTGTACATGCCATTCAAACAGGGGCTGTAAGACGCGCACAAGGGGCAGAAGGAATGAGACTGTGTCGCAGGCTTGGAGCACAGCATCATACCTCTGACAGCCCCTTCCAAAAATCCTCTTCCAAAAGGCAATGACAGAAAAGCAACGTCCAATGCTCCTTGAAATAAAGTACTGCCTGTGCAGGGGAAAAGCCAACGGTTTAGAATAAAATTATGAGATTTGCTAAACACGCTTTTCTTACCAGGTAGCTTCTGCATGAGGATTGTGGCAAGCCAACATTGTGGCAAGTCCCCCAGACAACCTCAGGGTCACCGGGATGTGGCAGCACCATCCAACCCCACAAGCCCCTCAAGCTAAGCTCTCCTCCAGCAGCTCTGGGGAACAGCCTCCTTCAGAGGCAGGCGCACAAGCCTCTTTGATCTCCAAGCTCTGCACCTGGAAAAACAAGCCTTTCTCTTTTTCTCCCCACCCCCTGCCAAGAGAGAAGGTCCTTGAAACCAATTGATTTGTCCACTTTCAAAGCCTTGTTCTCAGGTGGGGGTATTGTCTTTCTGCTCATTCTTTGGCCTTAGCATCCACTAAGCATGACTCAGTGTGTTTGCAGAGGAAAGTGTTACGACCCAAAGTGGCTCGGTCACACATCATAGCCAGACCACAATGGTATTTCAGTGCTCCCATCACTGCTTATCAGGCTGTTAACGGCCATGCAGAGCAATTTGGCATTTTCAAACCTCTAAGTACTTCTGCTCTGCAAACCTAATGCTTGCTTAATAGGACTTTAAGAAACGAAACCCCTTTAAAGAGGGTTTCTTCATCCTTTCATTTATATCTTGCATTAATTTAACCCTGAGTGTTTCGATTTAATGCAAATGCAGGTCTCTGTCACCCAGCAGCCTACACTTCTTTAGCTGATGGAGTTTAATGACATTCACTTGACTACTCTTCCCTGGTACAAAGGGAGGAGCTGCCTTTCTCTTTTGATTTTGCTTCCTAGAAATCAAAGGCTGAGACATTTTGCCTTATCTGCCCTGAACTGAACCAAGCAACAAGGTTTATCCATACCGTCCATCTGAGCGGAGCGGTTGTTCAGCCACCATTAATCAGTATGCAGTTCGGACAAAGGGTACGATCCATCTCACCAAACTTCAGGCCCCTAGAGCTGGGCCAGTAATGCTTGCTTCCCTTTGGAGCCTGTGGGAACAGATCCTTCGAGAAAACAGTCCAAGGCAGACACCTAAACCGAACCAGATCTACCGCTCCCTCGAACTGCCTGGGTTCCTCCACGTGCTCCCCAGCAAGCTCCAGCTGGACGCAAACTGCTCCAACTCCAACAGCGGCGACCTAAACACCACAGGACAGCAACAGCAACATGGGAAACAAGCACGTTTTGCTACACACAGAAGTTGCCTGGATTCAGTCGGTATCTTTTCTAGTGGAAAAGGTCAGTAAGAAGAGAAACACTCCAGGAAGATGCTGTTGCCCATGCCTGCACCTTCAGCGGGAGCGAGCCTGTGACTCCACAGCCCTTTATCACATCCTCGTGACACTAGCTATCACAAAAGCCAATTCTGTCAAGTGTCGTGTTTGTTCTCATCACATAATCAAGATAGTTGTAGGCAGGAACAGATTCCAGTCTAATTAAGTTTGATCAGACTTGAGCTTTTTCCCAGACAGATGCACTTTATAGCCGTCTCAGCATCATGGTGGTATTTACTGGGAAACGCAAGCGCTCCGTTACCATAAAAGCAGGCAGTTTAAAATTAGCTGCAGATAACTCAAAATGACTGCTTAGAGCACAAACGTAATTTTCTGAAAGGGGTTATTCGTTCGGAACATGATGCACTGCACTCATGATCTGTCATGCCTCATTACTTCAGACCAAGTAAGTCGGGCCAGTGTAACTATATACATTGCGGTGAGCTAGAGACTCTCCTCAGTGCCAAGTTCTTTTAAGATGCTGCCTTCCAGGCTGTAGTCTTAATAATAATAATGCAAAAATGGGTTTGATAATAGCTTTTTTAAGTCCTGTGGCCTATTTACAGGTTAAATGGAATGAAATTTTTTTAATAGCTCTTAAAGCACAGCTCCACTTCTGAGAGCGATTCAACAGGAATGGAATCAATTGACTGAAAAGTTTCGTGCCTGTAAGCTTTCAAATATCACTTCAGAGATTTAAAGAAATAGGTATTATAGCAGCTTTGCATGTTCAACGAAGGTTCAGAAGCTCTTCGAGAATTTATTTGACTTCCAGTAGTAATTTCTGAGCATCTCATTTGGTTAGGCCACTGCAAACCAAATGTAAGGCAAGCATGCCCCCCATTTGCATCGGAGCAGATTAGCCATATTTGAACGCAAGGAAACTTTGTTCTTTCCATCTTGCATCTGCCTATCTAACTCCATCCACCTCATAGAGTTTGGGAACTTGGATTACAACGCTGTAATCTTCACTAGGTCTCCGCTGATCAATTTATGATTTGCTATAATTAAATCATTAGGAATGTGACAATGCATACAAGGAGGACTAAAATTCAGCAGACATCCTTTGACTGTGCAGGGTCAGGGTAAAAAGCACTACAAGCTTACTTTTGCCCTTAAAACAAGAGGCTTTATACCCTTCTTGTGACTTAAAATAAAAAAAACAACCCTGAAAAACTTGCATCATTTTTATGGTTACTTTGAAAAGTGGGAGTATATTTCAAGCATTTATTAACCAAATTAAGCATATGCAATTTAAATTATGCTTCCCTTGTCTTATTAACATATTAATGAATATAGATCAGCCAGTTAAACTAAAAATATATCACAGATTTGCATGTCTGATTATCTTTGTGGAGTTCTGCAACTGACAATTTAGAAGGAGGACAGAAAAAAACCCACCTTGTGTCAAGGTCTATGCAAAATTACAGCTTAGAGAGGTTTCTTAATCAAAGGGTTGTTTTGTATCTTTTGTAAGCTAAAATCTCTTTCTAAATGAAGAGGACTTGCTCTTGGAATTATGTTCAAACTAGTCATTTCCTCAACTTCCAAAGCAGTAAATAGGACAATGATGTCTTAACCGAAAGCACTGCCAGTGATCTCCTCCCAACAATCTCCTTTCAAAGAAAATCAGGGAAACTTACGCTTCAACACACTGCCTCAGTATTTTCAAAAGAAGCAAAAAAAAAAAAAAAAAAACCCCCCCAAAAAAAAACCAGAGGCAGGCAAGGAAACAGGGAAAGCTATTTTGATGATGAAATTGTTGACAGTAGTCAACTTCTTGTAACCACTGAATAATAAAAAACACCAACAAAACCCCAAACAATGAACCAGTTTATTTATTAAAGCTGTGACTAAGTCAGAACTCACTTGAACTCACTTGCTGCTCAACTGTACTCCTTGCTGTTCCCAGACTTCTAGCATCACTCCAGGCAACTCAGCCAAATTTGTGGTTCGGCTTGCTGTATTTCCCCACCTAACACTGGAGAAAATAATCAGACAAGCAATAGGAAAAGTATTTCAATCCTGTTTCTTGTTAATGACTGTCACGAATGTAGGTAGCTAGGAAATTTTCTAGAAACAAAGAATACTAACACTGCTAAAATACCAAGATTCCTCTGTTCTTGCAATCTTAGCAGGTTCCCACCTCCAGATACCACTTTAGATCATTTCCAAAACAGATACCTTTTCCACTCTTCTGCACATTAAGTCTACAATATCAAACTCATCCAACAGCTGTGTCTCTCATTTTCTATTCCTCCTCCGTTCTTTGAAGAGAAGCTAGCACTTTGGAGAGGTTACCCTTACTGCTCAGGGAAAGGTGTTTTACTTTTCATGTTCAAGAGTCCACTAGCTAGGATTTAAAAGGCGTGATCCTTTGAACACGTAAGTTTAAACGAGCACTTCTTTCATGGCAGGGCAGAGTTCTCCATTCCTTTTGCTCAATTTTACCTCCACCCTGTCCCTTCAACAAACTGATCCAGTCCTAAAACAACTTGGTGGGGAAAAAAAAGGGTGGGGAACAAAAAAAATTCATTTGGACTCAGCCATTCTGAGCTCTGTAAATGCCTAACTACCGGGGCAGCATGCTGGTGAGAACAAGTAACAAAAGGTCCACGTTGCTGCAAGAAAAACACCTGTAACCCAAAACTACCATCCAAGACCCATGTGTGATTTTCCGTGGCAGTTCTATTACTGCCTTCCTTTTAGCCTATGTTTTTAACAAGATGAAACAAAGGCCAATGTACTAAGGTGCACCTGTAACACAAATCCATTTAATACGGAGGTAAGCGAACATGCAAATGGAGATGAAGTATTTGAGCTTCTCTGGTGCAAACTCCCACCAGCCATCTGCAGAAAAGCTGACCTATACACCACAGAAGTTGGTATCTGCAAAAAGAGCCTTGTTTCCTACAGTCTTCATTCACTCCCTTGGGAAGGGGCGTAAGCCTCTCCCAGAATTTCTTTGCTGGCACCTAGAAGCCCCAAGGTACCACTGCCAGTAGTACACAGTGACAGCAGCAAGAGCATCTGCAGCGGGAATGAGTTTGCTTCTGTACAAACACAGCGGGGTAGTATTCCAAGCATTTCACATGCTGATTAACTACATCTCTGAACAGGGAGCTCATAATACCTCAGAGTTAATGCTCAGTTACTGATTGCCAGGGACAGTTTTGTACACCAGCAAATTCCAGCAGCTACCAGTGAAATCACTCAGTTAAGAGATTTTGTAAATGGAATGATAAGAAGAAAAGGAAGGAAAAAATAGTGATGCTTACCTTTTTCTCATTTTTAACTAGGACAAGACACACAAGTAGAAGCACTAGAAGGACAGAAAGCCACTGCTTGCTAGAAATTAGCAGAGAAGTATCTCTTCCGTAAAAAAATTACACTGCAAATTGCCTACGAATTGCATTCTCCTGTTGCCCATGCCTTCTGCTGCCTGATGTATTAATAGAACTGTTCACCACGTGGGAATTCAATTTGTGAAGAAAGGTGAAAAACAAAGCTGCTGGCAGATAACATACAAGCTGCTCAAAAGAAATGATAGAGGTTCACTCTTCCCTCAGAAAAACCCTAATACATGCAGAGAAACACGGCAAGTTTAACGGTACGGTTTGCAGCGGTCTTGCTACTGGGCTGTGTTGATTTTTTTGTCAGATCAATTCTTGCACAGTCAAAGCTTTTTTGAAGACTGTAAATATATATATGTATATATATTTAGACAGAATAAAGATAATCCAAAGGATTAAGCAGCAAAGAAGGGTGTAAGAGACAAGTGTTTCTCCCCAGTTATGGGCTAGCTGTCCAATTTTGTATCTTCTGATACCTTCTCCCACAGCAGCTCTTGCCAATTAAAACAAATTAAGGAAGAACTTGTTCTTATTTACACCCTGAACACTAATATTCACGGCTCTCAAGAGAGACCATGACAAACCTGGAAGGATCTCCAAAGCATTTTTCAGCAGCAATGTGGCACAGTGCCAAGAGTGGGAAGGCTGGCCAACTGGCAAAATACAATCTAAAATTTATTTGGCCAGGCTAGGCCTGTAAAAACAAGATGCTTTGTCAGCCAATGTAGTGGGCACTGATGCTCATAACAACTCCTTTTTTTTTTTTTTTTTTCCTCCTGAGTTTTCTAAGAACAAATTACTTGGTAATGTTGGCATTCCGGTTTTTTGAAGAACACAGATGGCCAGCAACACCAGAGGGAAGAAACAAAGAAGCCAGTCATTTTGATTTGCTGTATAGAGGCTCTCCAGCAATGAAGTTCCCCCTTTTTAAAATGTTTTTTGAGAATCAAGCAAAACCTGTGACTCTTGTTAAAAAGAAGCTAGTGGAGATTACAATTTTTGTCCTTCAACCATGTTCCCCTTCCTTGAAGGCCTCCTGGGGTAAATATATTGCACGTAAGATATTTATCCCAAGGGAAGTTAATTCAGAAAACAGAACAGAGTCACTTTCACACGCAAACTACGTGCTGCTGGTTTTACAAAAGGTAGGCAGTACCAAAAGAAATAACTAACTCCTGTGTATTTACCGCAGGAGGCCTAACACCAGCCATGCTCCCTCCGAGTCCTCAGCAGTTGGCAACATGGCAGCAAACAGACCCAATTTTTGTGTTGCACAGTTGCTTTTTAATAAGACAGGAATCGACGACATCGGCCAAGCGTGGTCCCCTCTGCCTCCTGCCCTAGGCTTGGTATTAGCGAATTGAGAAATGGTGGTATTTTTTAATCAACTTTTCCTTTTCAGTTTCATCTCACCTTCTGTGAATCTCCAAAGACCTTCCACTTCATCCATTAAATATCCATCTTTCCAAGCCTTACACTACGTTTCACCTCAATTAAAGCCTGGTTTTGCTGCAGCAGGGCTGAGCCTCTAGCTGGTTGGTAGACGTGGGAAATGCAGAGCTGCTTCTCTACCCTCTGGCATCAACCCAGGCCAGGCCACGTGCTCCAAGGAAGGCAGAAGTGCTGACGAGGCGTTTAAGAGCAAGCTCATACAGCCAAACGGTGCCAGTCTGCACATGGCATTTTGTGCAAAAGCAATGCTTCAATTCGCACATTTGCCGCCAGTCCCTATACGACTCTAAGTCCATGGTAGTGGGGGACTGCACAGACAGCAGAGTCGCCTGTGATTATTTACACAACAGCAGTAGTGCGAGTGGCACATTGAAGCTGCTCTGCCAACCTGCCTCAAATCGAGCGATCCCTTTGGTGATGGGGGCTATGCAACCTAGGGTCTCCGAATCACCCACTTAACACAAAGTGATAATGAAGCACCAGAAACTCACAGGCGTCCTCTATGCTCATTAGTGACACAGGCACTTTCTTGTTAGAGAACAGAGCCAGAGCTGTGGAGGTTTTGAAGCCCAACAGCCATCTTTGCACGCAGCCTCCGCAATGCGTACTCTTTAAATGCCATCGGCTTTTTTTGCCAACCCCCCAAGCCCCTTCCAGCATCATGGTTCCCAAACAACTTCTCTCCCTCCACTGAAACCAAACTCCCAACCCAGAAGTTCATGCATTCAGACTGAACTAAAGCACAAAGCACAAAAGCAACAGGAACATGCTCTTAGCGCAATCTTCCACTTGCGGTTCAGTGACTAGAGAAGGAACTGAAATGCACACAACGACTAGATCAAATCAACAAGGAGCACGAAACCACCTGCTTCACCTGAAAGTCTGCAGGCCAAATGATCAGGTCTGTTGTGGCAGAGACCCTGACTGCAGTGACTTTATCCAGCTTGAGTCTTGAAGATCTCAAAGTGTGGACCACCACAAACTCTCGAGGTGACCTACCCCAGCACTGCAGGAATGGCAAAGTAAAGGTTGAAAAGTTAACAGAAATGCTTTCAGTAGGGGAGCCAGGATAAGGATTGAGGGCTGTTAGCTAAGGATATGTTCCAAAAGTGTACCAACCACTTCTGGTGGCAAGGGAGCTAGGAGAAAACGAGCAGGAGGACTTTCAGAAAAGCCACAAGCAGACAGGGACAACCTAAGGAAGACAAGAAGGAAGAACAGGTCTTTCTGACTAACTAGTAAATGTATAGCATCAACTCCAGACAAAAAGTGGAACTGAGTGATAAAATGCACTTGCTGGAGACAAGTCTGTTGAAGCCAGCTGCCCTTGTCCCAGCCTCATCACAGTCTGTGTCCCAAGGCTGCAAGAGATGGCTCTGGAAGGTGTTTCATCAAAGCTATGCAACATTTTACTGTTGCAGGAGGATGTCTGGTTACAAAATCCTCACTGATCGCATGAGATACATAACTGATGGCAAGTTCCCTACTATAACGTCCAAGAACTCAACGTATTTTCTGAGAAGGTAAAAAATTTCAAGTGTCTGGGACTGAAACTGAATTTAGGCAGATGAAAGGCAGTAAATATGCGTCGTTATGGTAACAACCATCTTCATACAGCTCGCCTTCAATTAATCCAGAATTCTCCTCATAATACCCTGAGCTCAGCAACAAACAAACATATTTGTGTCTCACAAGTTGTTCTGTTCAACTACTTCAGCAAGTCCAGTTCCAGAGTAAAAACAGTTGACAAGGAATGTATGTGTGTATGTGCCCTGCACACACGGCACAAATAAACAGGGACGGGAACTATTAGTGTCACTAATTGTAGAATATCCTTGCTTTGTATAAGATGAACAGATGGCGTGCTCATGAGAAAACTTTGTCAAATATATAGAGTGGAAAAGTGACAATTCAAGTCAAGACAGTTATTTGGTATCTCAAATTAATGCTCTTATCTCCATAACATGTTACACTTAAAAATCCTAACAGCCACAAATAACAAAATTCTCTTCTTGTTCCCCAAATTTCACTTTGCTTTCAGGAGAAGGTGACAAAAATTGAACTCTCAAAGAAAAGACTACAGAGAGTGCCATGCAGAGGACTAAGGAAATATCTGAGTTAAGTCAGTCAATTGTGTTCCAGTTTTCCCTGTGCTGAGTGACCTGTTGCCCTCTGGTTTTTATTTGCTTTTGCACTGGCACTGCCTTATGTAACTGTTCCCTCCAGCTCATAAATTTCCAAGGTGAACAAAAGCTCAAGTGATTACATTCAGCTTGGCCACAAAGGTGATTTTTTTCCACTCACTTCTACTTACCGGGTTTTATATTTTTAATCACATGAAAGTATTAAGCCCATTGAGGTTAAGTTGATCGATTCGGCTTCTAAATGCCTGCGCTTTCCCATTTTTGCCTGGGACAGTATTTCTGATAATGTTAATAACTACAAAGATTAAAATGGATTAAGGCTGGAAAGGGAAAATGGTTTGGTGGTTGTTTTTCCTTCCCCTTCGCAGGCCAGGCTGCGCTTATTTTGGTTTGAGTACTCAGGACTGCTTTTCATCTCCCTGTGCATCGCTTTGCCCACACTGACATCCTACAAAAGGCAGTTTGTCTTTCCAGAACAGTTCCTACATGAAAAAGACTGAAAGTCCATTATCTGAAGTCATTTGCAGTGATAGCTCTGAAGCAGCCTGACCTGGAGTCACAGGGAGGCAAAAGCAAGCACAGCCATAATCCTTCCTCCCCATAGCATGAGTCTGCTCATGACGTTTTCTTGATCTGACCTTTCTTCAGCGGTGAAAGCTATCGCTGGAGATAACAGCAGCCTAGGGAGACCAAGAGACCCATGCTTACAAAAACGTGAAAACACCAACAGATCCTCGGCAGCATTCAGTCTGTAATCCTAGCAAGGTAATGAGATTTACAGAAGCTAAATCCTAAGATTTTTTTATTACACTGTGACAGCATGTTCAATTTTAATATTTGTCAACGTGCGTGAATTCAGCTTAGCATTTGCTTATAGCACAGTCGATACAAACTTCAACCTAAATTTGTGTAGAACATATATAATTAACAAGTCAGAAACAATTTTGACCTCCCAAAAAGTATACTTTTGAGACCTACTTCACTCCTTCCCAGAACATTAAAAGAATTAAACCTTCATAGCCATACAAACTAAAATGAAATGACATTTCAAGCTCCAGACCTTTGAAATCCTGATGAAATCTACCTCCTACATGTAGCATGTGGCAATTGTCTATGTTCATTATGAATTCTTTCTGCACCTGAATTAACAGAATTATTACCTGAATTATTATTATTTTCTCTGAATTACCAGGGTCTGGAGGCAGCCGCTAGCAAAGAGCGGATGTCATATACCTACGGTAAACTGATTTTTCATTATCAGGTGAGTTCTTGCACAGGCAAAAGGTCACTATTGAGGAAGTCCTTTCATCAGAAAGTATTTCTCCCATGAAAACTGTGGCAAGAGTCTAAAGTGACAATCAAAATATATTCAGAACTAGCAAATATTTAGCTTTTAGTATTTGCTATATAGTAGTATTTACCTAGTGTACACTATTAAGTAATTTTTATGACACCTCTGCCAGGCAGATGTTTTAGAAAAGGAAAGAGAAGAGATATTTTTTAGGGAAAACCCCTCTCATCCATAATCCTGGTGCAATTTCCTCGGGTCTTTCTGGGAAGAATCCTGCAGTGGAATCCTAGACTTCGTATTAAATTAGGGCAGAAAATACTCCTGGCTCGTAAAACATACTTAACATCCCACAGAACTAACCAAAGTGCTATTACGTGGATTACCAGTATCTTTAACATTGAAAAGACATGCATGTGAAGAAAATACCCACCCTATAAAGAAGCTGAAGCATAAATACTCAGACTAATCTATAACATTTGATCGGTACTAGACATTAAACTGCAAAATACGTAACGCCGCAAGAAAGTAAAACTTCCTGGCAAATCGGCCCACAATACTAGCAGACAGAACACAGCCAAGGGAGGCTTGCTGCCCTTTCAGTCCTGGGGGTCCCAGAACTCCCGAAACTATTAAAGAAGTTTAAATATATCTTAATGCCAAGCCAGAGTGCAAAATCAATGCATTTATTTTCTATTAACGACAAGGTCAGATATAACCGTGTGACTGAAAGCTGCAGGTAACCTAACATTGCGCAGCAGCGACCCTTTGCCATAGGGAGCAATGTTGACGCAGCGGGGCAGGAAGGGCATGAGAAGGGCAACTCTCCAACTCACTCCTGTCCCTCCCAGCAGCTTCGTGTCCGGTTGAAATTTCATGTCAAAACAGCTTTACAGTGATGCTCAGAGAGTGAGAACAAGATTTAAAAGGACATAAAGAAGGGGGCAGGGAGCTACAGATATTTTAAGGTAATGCCAGCAAGGTACAGAGATACAGGAGGAGCAAACCATTGTGCAAAAGGAAAGATGGGCTGTTCAGAAGGAAAGAATGAACTGGCAGTGTTGAGCACTGAATACCACAAACAGATGAAGGCAAATGTAGGTTAAAGTGCAACTGCTTTAGGATTTTATTTTTAGTCATATTGTTCAAGAAAATGGGTTTTCAAAGCACAGTACTTCATGGCTGGCATGGTCATCTCCCTTTAACCAGGATGTATAAAGACTATAAAAACCAGCATAAAGGGAACTCCAAATGTTGCTGTAGGATCTTTACTGAAGAACAAGCGTTCAAACTGCAAGTTACAGATCCTGAACGAAACTTTCCAAAGTTTGGAGCACCAGTATTTCTTAATGTTTCTCATTAGAAGTGTTTTTAAGAGCACTTAAGAGAAAAGGGTTCATTTTTTTCCATTATCAGTAATGCCGAGGACAGTAAGAATTAATGCATGCAAGCTGTAATGGATTCTCAAAGCCAGAAATATCTCTCACATCAAAAAACATAATTGAAATTTGACAAAATTCATGTAAACATGCTAGCACTTATGAAGCAGTCACTTCAAATTCCCCATTTCTAGGCATATTAGGTCTTATACAGTCTTTCCATCACGAAAGATTTTAGTGATTAAAATTCAGAGATAACAAGCAGAAAGCAAGGTTACTTATTGAAGCAGAGGCAGCAGAAACTCCACCACCCTGTCTGGTCTTCTGCGGCGCAGACATCTAAATCCAGTCTAGAGACCCAGAGAAGAACCAGAGCAACTTTAAATTCTGGAAAGGTACATTTTCTGCAGAGAATTTCTTTGCTTCTGTTGAAACGTATGAAATATTAATGTCAATTCGTTACACATCAATGCATTTGTATACTCCCCTGTTATCAAGTGTCCAAATGAAAACAGTCTGTTCTGAATAATTTACTCCTGAATCATCAGCCAGCTTTATTCTGCATATCCAGATCTTCAGTATTCGCCAAATCACATCTACGACTGACAACCTTTTAGAAAACACGTTCTCGCCGTTTAGTGTCAGAAAGGTACCAGCATGTGTTTGTTTGATGTGCTACAAAACCTGATATTTAGAACAGATAGCAGTGAGCTAATGATAAAGTAAAAATACATATAAAGGGTATAAAACTTGATGATTTAAGTTTGTGGGCTGGATCCAGCATACAAGAACATGTTCAACCTCCAGTAGTAGTCTCTGCACCCATCCTTCCAGGAGGACACCAAATGCAGGAGGAGGCTGAGGGTTCAAAGAACTGTTCTAGCAACCCACTTGCTGCCCTTTCAGTCCTGGAGTTCCCAAAGCTCAGCCCATCACAGGAGCATGCAGCCTCATACCGACTGCCTCAACCAAAAGCTTTTCAGCAGAGAACCTATTTAACGAAAGCTAAAGGCTATGGGAAACCGCAGCTCCTTACAATAAATGGTGATTTTGACTCAAGTGGTGACAATGCTAATTAACTCCATGATTTTTTCTGGAAGTACCAGTCTAATACCCTTACTTGAAGCAAGCGTCAGACTTGCTGACAGCTCACTACTGCCCTCAGCAAAGGAGGCAAAAGTTACATCTGATGGCTGTTCAAAAAAAAAGATTCGCACAACCACTTCCCTTTGAAACATGAAGCTTCATTACTAAAATAATTCATTTTGGTTTTGTTGCGGGGCTCTTTGGTAAGAGAAATTACAGCATCTCAGAAATGCGTATTCTTCCTTCATGTCCACATCTCCTTTCTGTCACTGCACAGGGTGGATGGAATACAAATGTATTTATGGACTGATGTTACCGTAATAATCCATTACTGGGGAAAAAACAACTTCAAAACAAGGGTCACTGACTACAGAATTCCCTTATGAAATACAACAGTGGTTCTGACTCAAGGATTCTTTTCTTTTAATGAACACAGGTATTTTTCCCATTTGCTCACTAATGTATTCAAACTTTTTTTTTTTTGTAAAACTTTTTCCATTTGTTACTAATAGAATGTAATTATTTCCAATCTCAAGATCCTCAGCAGAAAACTCCACTTTTGCGAGGCTAGGAAAAAACCTAAAACCACACACCATTATTAAATTGGCCACTGCAGAGATACAGGAGTGAAAGGCGGAGGGTCGGCACTTAGGAAGGATAAGCTTTCGGAGACTGAGAGGAAGAGTGGACTAACAGAGTAACTTTAATGATATACGTAGATAGATAGATAGTCTCTGTATGACCCCAATTTACTTGTACATTTATTTATTCTGGCCTTGGTATAACCACAGAGTTTCAATTAAATCACGTGGTCTGCATAGGTATACTCCAGGTGCGTGCATGTACGTGTGTGTGTGTATGCCACCCACATTTTAGCTGTACCTAATCCAGGTACTCTTTTGCTACAAGCTACTACAACTATGAAATGGATTATGAAATCCAAGGAAACTTGCTAAATGTTAATAGTTAACATCCCCAAATTAGCCCATGGTGTAAGTTGCAGTAGCTACTGATAAGAGATGACGTTGTAAGATTCACTAACACATTGCAGAGGAAAAAGATACCAAACTGAAACACATTTCCTGTCAGAAAAAACCAGATAAACAGAAGATGGGAAGTCATGCCTTTAGTTGTACATCCATATGAATTATAAAGATTAAAAAAGAAATGCAGTGTTCAGCACCAATAGAGCTGTATCTGTTTCTCTGGCAGATAAGACCAGATTATATAATGTGACTGGTAATAAAGACGTACTTGCAATATGAAAATAGACGTTATGCAAGATAAAAGAGGAGTCTTTCCCCTCCTTTGTCCTAAAATGTCAGGGATGCTTGATCATCACAATTTGTGAACTTTGCTCTTTTTCAGCTTCTACGTTGCAGGTACTACCTAATTTCAGTATTTGATTAGGAAAAAAAGACTGATCAATTTTGCAGCACATGGAATACAAATATAATTTTAATATAACTGCTGGTTCAGCTGATTTTATGTTTGATTTCTACATCCTCAGATTTTCCAAGCTTAACGTAAAAAGCGCTGTCAAGACATATATGACGATATAAAACAAAACCCAAAATTGCATTCACCACCCAGAATGCATCTTTGTATCTAAAGATGGAGAACAAGTTCAAGTACATTGAAGACCCGGTGGTGAAAAATACACTGACTTGATCTGGATGCAGTGAACTCAGCAAAGGTAAAATGTCGCAGCATGTATGTAGATAAATCAGGTTTATATATTTTGCAAAAGAAAGCTTACCTGCCCATTTTTTCCCAGTTCCATCTCAACTATCGCAACAGGAGTGTTTATCTGATCAACGTGTCTTGACTGTGATTTCAGATCCACTCGCCAGCTCATGTTTTTCAAGACATTGTCCCAACGGCTTTGGTTGATCAGGCTCTCATGAATCTTTAGTCGGTGGTTCTTCCAAAATTTTGCAATGACTGCAGCTTGATCTGATGTGATGCCACCTTGTTTTTTGGTTTGGGCAGTGAGAAAAGCCTCAAGTTGATTCAAATCCATGTCTGCTGAAGCAATCGACTGTAGGGAATATAAAAGGAGTAAAAGGGAAAAGCTTGCTCAAAAATACAGTCTAGCAGAAGGCCACGTCTTTAGGGTTTTACAAACATTGGATTTTAAAGATATAGTGCAAATAAATCCGGGTTATGGAAATAACCTGACAACTTTCATTAAAATGCCATTTGCAAGTGCCTGCTACTTATCCCAGATTCCTGTCCTCCGACAGCTGGAGGGCAATGGATCGGGAACAGTGATGAGGGAACTGGGAGCGCCTTTGGGAATGCAGTACTGGTACAGGATAACAAAGAGAATTTTCTCACTGTTTCCCTGGCCCCCTCCTCCAGTATGCCCTAGGCATACCCAACTGGTCACTACTGGGAACACCGGGCCAGGACTCTGCCATGATACTGCTGTTCTGATGGTCTATTAAACAGGAAAGCTGGGGCAAACGTGACACGCGCCCGGCCAAGGCTGAAACAAGAGAGGAGACATGCCAGCTCCCTGCAACACCCGCAGCTTCACGGGCCACCCCAGCACCACAGACAAGGCAGCACAACCGGTACACGGTGCACCAGTGAAGCGGGGCCTGCAGCACTGGCCGCAGCGGCGTGTGGGTGCAGCGGCAAAGCGTGGGACTTCCCAGGGAGGGTCCATGTGCACGGAGCAATCCTTAAAAACATGACTGCAGCTTCTTCCCACGCATCAGCGGACTCTGTCAGGGTAAACACTATGTTTGTGTTTTGCCAGGAAGCGTACGGGGTCCTTCGCTCCTCCTCCCTGCGCAGCAACAGAAATTATTCTTCCCAACTACCTTTTTTTAATAGATTGCCAGTTTTCCCACCTAATTTTCCAAAACTGGTAATCCTACAGCCTTACATTTGCATCGCCTAACTGGCAATGCTTGCAAAATACGGCCATGCAGGGAGGGGAGGACAGGAGGCAGAGAGAGAGGAAACTGTGGCTAAGCTTCCCCACCACCGTTTCAAGCAGACGCTTCTGCTTCATTCTCACCCAAAATGGATGCAGCTTGTCTGAAACGAACGCGGCACCTCCAAGCATGCGCCAACATGGAGCACAGCAAGGTGAAGAGCGGTCAATGCTGCAATCTTTGGGATTCGCCTTCACTGCATTCTCCCTGACGTGGTATTCCTGCCGCCGTATTCCACGTGCTCAGGGAAGCACCGATCTCGCTCTCAATAGCCAAGGGGGTGACACTGTGTGGCTTCTGGCCAGACGCACGCTGTGTGTTTCACATCGCTCCTCTGCAAAACTGGGTGACGCTTACTTCAAAACAGGGGGTTGGCGCTCTGCGAGCTGGCCAAGGACCTGCTGCTTCACCGGCAGCGAACTGCAACTGCCAGCGGGGTGAGCTACCGGCCGGCTCTGCCGCCTTCCTCTAGACCAGACACGTCAAAGTATACACCATCTCAGCCGCATCAGCACTGACAGTCCTTTTTGAAATAAAACGGCAGGTAACAAGAAAGCACAAGAACTAAGGCCAAACCAAAGAGCTCGCGCATCACGCAAGTGACAGAACAGCGGCGGGTTTGCTGGTTCGAAGGGAGGGAAGCCGACACCAGGACGTGCTCAGCAGCCTTCCGCAGCCACCCCACCGCGTCCGCCTCACCTTCGGCGCTCTGCTCAAAAGGAAAAGCAAACCAGAAACAACACCCCCAAAAACCCCAACAAACAACTTGTGATCTACAACCATTAGCTGCCTTTTATCATCCACGTGTAAAATCTCTCTCCTGAAGCTTCTGTAATGTGTGTGTGAATATATATATATATATTTTTTCTTCTTAGAGGGATGTGCCACCTTCCCTAGCTCTCAGAATGGATTAGCAGCCATCTGTTACATGGCAGAGAAAAGAAACAGCAATCCACACTAGAAGTCACTGCTTGGCTGTATCAGGGTTCCAGCTTAATAGGAGCATCTGCCAATTTATTGTAAAATTTGAGATGCCTAGTGCACCACCGTCTTTTCTACAGGGCATTCGCCATGTCTGTATATATTGCTTCCTTTTATCATGAGGATATTTCACTTGAGGTAATTATCCTGTAATACCTAATTATGCTGTAAGTGAAAAAAGCACTTTTCATTTTCAAAGAAAAGCTATTTAGGCTGACAGTCCTTTCCTACATCCACGTCTTACATGAACAGGACTGTCCATTAACAGTACAGTGGAATATTTTGTTTTAGTATTTTTCGTATCACTACATCTGTGTGGGGATCTGTTTGCGTGTTGTGTGACACTGGCTACCGCCTACATACACCTTTTGTGTTGTTTTATGGAACAGAGGAGGAACAGAGGTGAATCAACAACCCCAGACCCCAGCACCTTATGTAAGCTGTGTCAAGACTAAGATCAAGTTGAGATGCAGACTTTCTTCTCAGTTCAGCTGTGCAGAAAATTGCCTTCTGTTTTATTCCCGTGCAAAAACCAAGAACATAAACTGCATCCGCTGCACTGAACCAAGCAAAGGTGTCGTAGATGCAGATTCACTGGATCAAATAAACAGGTAATCCTTTTCTAGGCTTGATTTTTATAACCTTCAAACACTACACATTTGTAATACCTCAGATTCTTTTTAACCTTACCCCCTTTGCAACAACTCTTTTGCAAGATGCAGCAAGATTTCTGGCGGTGCTTTGCTAAGCTGGAAAAAGACGCACACACAAAGTTCCTTATTGTGCTTGACACATGACATAAATTTGACTTTGAAGTGTATCTGAAAGAGGAAGCTTATGACCAAGCTTGCAGTTTTAAAGCATAAGGAAAACAGAGCAATATTGCTAGGGCTTATAACAGGGCAGTTATACTTGCCTGTTTGGCAGAGATCATCAACAGATTGACAATTAGTTAAGATCCGGTGCGGGCTATGTTTAAAAACTCGGTATGTTCATATACTACAAGCACCCCGATACAGTTTGCTACCAAAACACTACCACGTAAAACAAAGGAAGGAAGCCATGTTCATAATTAACAGCCATTTATCTCTCTCTCACACACAGACATGTGTGCACATGTACACATGATATGGATCACTTCATCCTGTACACGTAAACTGCTAAGAAACCGTAAGATAACTATGCTGTATTTTGGTATGCCACTATAGGCCATCGTTCAGACTAGACTCTCTCAGCTTGGAAATATGACAACTACTTAAAACCTCCTTTTAAAAAAAAATAACATGAATTTTAATTGGAAATGGATCAAACAATGAACAAGTTATACTTCAGTATAGCTGCATGAAGATATTAATGGAGATATATTTTTTTAAATTCCTCGGTAAAACCCACCAGCTATAAAACTTTTCAAGTCACCGAAGAACAGCAACTCATTTTAATATCCTTCTTCATCTTAACTTTGAAACATTTCACCATGGACAGGAAACCTGATACAAGTTACAAAGAATGAGAGCACAATTAAGGTCCTTGCTGGTCTTCCATCTCTGTTATTGTTATAAACAATATACAACTGTACAACTAGTTGTATACAACACCTATACAATTAATTCTTTAAACAAGCATAGCAGTTCTCCATTGCTCTTATGAATGGTCACAGTTAAATTTTTTACTTTTTTTAAGCTTGAGGAGATGTTTTAATTTAACTTGGCAAAAATTTGTATTTCCAGTCATGTTCTGCCAAGCATTACGAACAGTTCTTCCTATTACTTTTAACAATGCTCATTTGTTAGATAGAATATCGAATTATAGTGAATACACCTTATTGATATTTCTAGAGATTAATTTAAACTTAAAACATGAGTGGTTCTTCTGTGCTTATAACTAAAGACAGATAAAATATGTGAGTGTAGGTCTCCTCTCCTGCTTTTAAGCCCTAGGAGCTTCGGGTGAGCATTTGCCACCCCCAGGACAATGGCCAGCTGCTGTCCACCTCCCACACAGCGATAAAGATGGTTTCACTGCTGGAATAAACAACACACGCACACGTTAGCATTGTTAACTGCAAACTTCTCAGGACTTAAAGGTGTTGAAACCTGTTTTATCCATCAGTTCCTACAGCTGAATCACTGTCAGCATTGGTTCGAGAGGGGTACATCTTATTAATGCCAATTACTTGGTCCAGACAGAACTTAAAGTGCAGGATCTACTGCTGTACCTTGAGTCACTGCCAATGACCTACAGCAGTATGTTATATAGACTTTACATTCTGAGCTAAGCGTGTCTACGTGGAGATCCTGCCTTAGTTGTTTCCCACCTCCTCTCTTCAGCAGTCCTCAATAAGCATACTTTTGCAACGTATTGTCACAGCCCCCTTTCTATTTACATTCTGCCCCATCTCTATGCCATTCTACAGCACGTCGAGAAGTGCCGTAGCACTGAGGAAAAAAGGTTATGTAGGTCCTAATTCCAGTTTTTATTGGTAATCACAAATTATTTACTATTTCACCATGAAAATCTTCAACCAACAAAAAGCAAAAAAATTTTCTAAGAATGTACAGAATCACAGCTGTTCTATGCCAGTAATTTACATTACCATGACTGTTCGCTCAAGCGACTAAGTAAAAAAAGCCTATTTTCAAAAAGAAAATCTGTAAGAGAACACCATTAGATATTAAAAATTTCCTCCCATTACGTACTTTGAGATTTGTTAAAATAGAAATATCTCCCTCCATCCCCAGGAAGCACAGCTTATGGACAGCATGTCATACTACAAACACGCAAATTCTACCCTCAGCAGCTGGGCACACACCTGTCCTTCCAGAGGCTGGGCAGATGCTTCTGAACAAGAAACAGTTTTGGTCACACCGCCTTTTCCTTGTGTTCACCCTCAACACTTACCCACTATGTCTTCAAATATAATTCAGCCAATAAAAATATGACTTCAAATACTATTTCCTTAATGGAACAGTATTTGATAATCTGGAGAGTTTTGTATTGGCTTAATTAGATTCATTAGACATGTGCCTTAGTACACAGAACAGGAAAACAGACTTAAATTCATCGTCTCTTCTGAGAAATAGAGCCTGACAAGCACGCAGTACTACTAAGAAATGACAATCGGCAAAACCCACCAGGAAAAAACTGACTTCATTTCCAGAAATAAAACGTTACTTGTCAACCACCCGGTACGAGCTCCAAGAGCTGCCCATGCCAGCATGTGTAGGCATTTTCGCCAGCTGACCCTCAAAGCTGCAGGCTGCTGCCAGCCCGCAGCACAAAGGCATCACAAGCTCAGAGAAATAAACGATTCAGTGCCGCCTGCCTACTAACAAACTCGCCTCTTCAGGTTTTTGGGAGGCAGGGACGAGAGGCTAGTCCTGCTTCACAGCCCTTGCCTTTTGGATGCTCTTGGAAATACAACCTTAAAACCATTCTCAGATGGTGGGAGCACATGGACAGAGGCGGGGGCCAGCTGCAGACAGCAGGAACACGTCAAGGGACCCCACTCGGCCAAACCACTTTGATCACACAAAACCAATTCCTGTTTACTTCAGGTTACTAGGCATTTCTTCCTCTTACCAACCTTAGAAGAAAACTTTTACTGGATTTGGGGCAAATGGGGGTGCCTGCTGCATGCAGCTTTGGGGCGTGCGGTTTCTTTCCCCCTGTCTAAGAAGAAAGGCAACCCTGGGAGAGGTTCTCTGTCTCCTCATCTTTGGACGTAATGGCACGCACGGGTCCTAGTGACACTAAGCTATTTGCCAAAGTCAGCTCAGCATGTTCTTCTACAAATAGTAGCTTCAGACAGGAGGAATTTGAGAAGATCCCTGCAACCCTGTGGTTTCTGGGTCCTCCTTTGTAAGTATGTACTAACCAGACTCTCTCCCAAGGGCTGCCGAGATACCCAGTCCTGTAATAAATGAGCTGTTCCCAGAGATGTTGCCTGGATATTAGTCCAGTAGACTTTCCCACGTTTCCGGAGACAGTGGAGGTTTTCAACTAGCTGGTAGGTTGTGCCTCACAAACACTGTTTATTAGAGTCCAAGAGCTCTCCTGAGAATTGGAATTAAGATAAAATTAGATGCAACAGCCTGTCTGTCTGCACTTGAAAATGGTGATCCATCTTTCTGAAAAAATCCGAAAGCTAAAGACTTCAACACCCCCCCACAAATTTGTAAGTCAGAAATCACAAGTGACCTTGACAACACATTTGGTATTTCTACATTGAAGTAGCAAGATTTTAACTAATCTTTAAGTCTTCATCTAATCCACGGGAGATCGCACGCATTGCCATCATTCAAGTTCCATACTGTGTCCCAGCATTATTTGTTTGCTTCTTACTGAGCTGTAATACACAGTTAAAAGTGAAATGAAACTGTTTGCTAATAGAAAAGAGCTAACTGTGAATCATTAAGAGAATAATAATTTATGTTAAAACCTGTAGTTTATTTTTTTTTCTAGTGTGTAATAGATCTTCTGCAACAACTATTTCTTATTCCAACCTGTGGAGCCTTCTGATTCGTTGCCAAGGAGACACTAACCAGGTCAACGGACCGTCGGC
This sequence comes from Falco rusticolus, assembly GCF_015220075.1. Taxonomy (NCBI): domain Eukaryota; kingdom Metazoa; phylum Chordata; class Aves; order Falconiformes; family Falconidae; genus Falco; species Falco rusticolus. The sequence goes on along the minus strand of NC_051192.1, from coordinate 1,143,895 downwards.
AGACTTGGAAATATTTTGGAGTTACTCTGACTTTCATCAAGCTTTCTCCTCAGACGAGAGGATTCGCAACACACAGCAACAACAAAAAAATTACTTAACTGCTACTGCAGATGGGAAAAATGCGTGTGCATGATGAAGTTTCAGGAAAAATTACATGCTTCCTGCATTTCTAACCTTATTAAGCTTGATTCTACCCAGACTTGTCAAATGTGCACAATGAAGATAAACCCCTTCTGAGCGGGTTGCTTCCATGCGTCCTGACTGACTCCTCCATTCTCTCTCCCCAAGGTTTCCACCACGCAGAAACCCCCTCAAACCCCTATCTTGGTTTTTTTGCATACAAGCTCACCTAACTTGACGTCCTCTGCTAAAATTACTTTTTCATTTGAACACGAAGTTCAGTAAGAGGGGAGTAGATATTCAGCTGTTTCTGGCCTAGCTTACAACTGAACACAAAAGAGATCTTGGCATTAGTTTTTAAAACATCTGAAGTGACCACAACATTTTTTAATCCAGCCTGCCTCTGCCATTAGTCTGTATGTCTGCTAGAAGTGACCAGTTTGAACTCATAATTCCATAAAACACCACTTCCTAAATTTATTTGCAGGAGGTATCACTTTCCTGCAGTATGAAGGCTCAGTTGATGACAAAGGAGGATGAAATGCTGATTAAAATAGGCAGCCAGCAGATGAACCGCAACCTGAGCCATGCTCCTGTGGTCAGATCATACTTCCTGCAAATTTGCTGGGCTGAGCTCAAAAAAGTGGCTTCCCCACCCTAGCCCCATCTTAAAAAACAGATTCAGCTGAAGGAAAAATCGAGAATCATTAGGCTTACTCTGTCTGGACTGACCTAAAGACTCTGTCTAGGCTTTATACCACTTACAGAATGAGAATAAATTAAAAAAAACCCAAACAGAACAAGCCCACCCACTAACGCCATTAGTCATGGCTAGATCTTCAAACAGCGCCTGCATACTCAGATTACAAACAGATACTAAAAGCTTGGATATTAAGCAATAAACATTAAAAAGCACCTCCCCCTTCCTAATAATAGTTTCCAAATTTACTTAAATTTGTACTTAAATTATTGAAAATAGAAAGAGGAAGAGATGCACAAGAAAAAAGGCAATGGAAAGTGCTTCTCAGAGAGCACAGATAAGTCGACAGGCCAGAGGAAAAACAGGGAACCGAAAAAAATAAGGAAATGTTCTATTAATAGCAGATACAGTTGCAACTACGAGGGTCAAATAGGAGGAATAAAAATATAAATGTATTAAAATACAAATAGAGGTTGTCCATCCTGGCCTGTACTCAACTGAAGCACAGCAAAAAAAGCCAAAGCTTTGCTATCGGTTTTCTCCCCAGCTGAGTTGAATTCTTTGCTATGGTTCAGAAAGCGTTTTGCCACTTGGGGTAGAGGCACAGAAACGTCACATTTCCAGTAGTTCTTAAACATGCATCCATGTTACAGCCAAGTTTGACAGATTCAATCTTTTTCAAAATTAATGTGCACATACGTGTGCCCTGAAGCTTCAGCAGAGGCAAGTTGCCTTCTTGGAGAACATAAAAATCTTTGCAGATTATGTTATTCAGTCTAAAACAGATTCTTCTTTGGTCCTCCTCAAGGAGCTAGATTCAAAAATAAGAACTCTCAACAGATGGAAGCCATTTAATGCAGTACTGCTAATGACAGAAAGGAAAATAAAAGGCAGAGAGAAATCCAGATAGGACAGAATAAATACCAGATGGCAAACAAAAAAAATATTCAAGGGAGGGAGTAAAAGCAGGAAAAGACACACACAGATAGACACATACACACTCTGACAGTCCCGGAACTGGTGACATGACCTGTCGTTCCCTTAAAAGACCACGTGGTCAGCTTTTTTTCTGCTGCTCTGTTCTCTTACAATAAAATAAATGAGAACTGTGTTTATCAGGTTCCTACAATCATTCTGGGAAAATTACTCGCTGCCGTGGACTACTGCTTCATGTTTAATCTCGTTTCACTTAGGAAAGTTAAAAATAGAAGTTGGAGCAGCTCATATTTTGAAGGCACGTGGGGGGGGGGGGGGGAAGAAAAGATGTAGCTCTACCCCGAGTGCAGTAATGGTGCAGACATTAGCAGAGCTTATTGTAGCTCTCTGCAGGCAGCGATCCTGCCAGTGAAATCAGGCAAAGCACAAACTTGCTTTATTATGAACCAAGCACAGAAAACAGAAGTTTTCATTTTTACTCAGTGCATCTTGACTGTTTGCATCTTAAAAGTTAACAATTAACTCATTTAATTTCCCTGTTGATTTACATTTGAACATCAGCTTCCTTTACAGCAAAGCTTAGATGCTCTAGCAGTGAACAACATGAAATACGAGTCACACTCCTCAGCTGTATGGTGTGTTGCCATATACTCTGGTTTGGAGCCAGATTCTGACTCCAGGCTCTGCTTTCCTCTCTTTCACAGCACTACTGTATATTACCTGTACTATTCCGGGCAACAGGCGGAGTAACATTTTCCTACCTGGAAGGAGAAGGGTTTCTGCACTCCTAGACCAGGCTCACAACACAACGCACCACTGCCTTAGCCCACAGCCCTGCAGATACATTTCACAGTGGCAAAGAGATCAGCAAGTAAAGGAGACAAGTTTGCAGACTACAGAGTTTTAAGGGAAGCAAGCAAGGGTGCTTCACCATCTGGTCATTCATCACCTATTTTGACAACTCATGTTACACGTTGACAGGTTTGACAGGCGAGAGGTAAGCCTCCAGTCTCGGGATACGAGCCAGCAGGTCTTCCTTTCAACACAGATAAAATAGTTTTCCCTCTTGTCGGCTCAGTGAAATATAAAACATGTTCCCCAAACCAGTAGCAGCCGTGGTGGTTGTTAACAGCCGAACCTTTATGAGGAGAAACAAGCAGCAGGTCACCGTGTAGGCATCTCAACTGTTCTGTAAAGGTCCCCGCTCCATCCCTGGTGCTGGAAAACAACACTTGATCGGGAGCGAAGCCCAAACCCGGGAGTTCAGAAGAAACTATCCCTCACTTTCCCATAAAGATTTACGTACCGTTTGTTGTATTAAAAATGCTTAGAACGAAGCGTAATAAATATTTTTTGGGGAAAAAAGGCTAAAGACTTAATGAAACAACCAAAACATCAATCTGAAAGTATTCTCCAACAGTACCACGTTAAATATTAACGACTGCTTTAACTACCCCAGAGGGGGTTCTCTATTTCTATCAGATGACTTTGTCAGGGACCTGATCTATCAGCAGAGCTGGCCAAGTCATCAGGGTTTCCAGCGAGCTGTAGGACCAGCAGCACACCCCTGTGCCTCCAGACAACATGCACTGTTCTCGAGAGCAACACATGCATGGTGGCGGTTTGCAGAGCTTGCAGACACACACCACCAGTGAAAACCCTTTGGTGCCCACCATCATCTGGCGTTATTTTTCACCATCATCTGGCGTTATTTTTCACCATCACAGGCCTTAACAGCTAAAAACTTCAGCACTCAAACGCGCCAAGACACCACAGCCCATGCCATCAAAAAGAAAGCAATTATTTTTTCCCATGCCTTCTCTTTGGCTTTTAGTCAAATTGGGGGCTACTCATATTCAATGAACTCCCTACCGTTTGTCCACACGAAATAAAAAATTTCTCTAGTGCTTTCTTTCCATTGCAAGACTATTTATAGATTTCCTAACATGTCATAAACTGATGTGTCATCAAATGAATCCTGTGAACAGAAGCACTCTCCCTGCTGAGCAAGGAACAACTGACACTCTTCTAACCTGCTTCCCAACAAGCCACAGCCAGATCACTCTCTTTCCATCATTCAGGAGACTTTACCCAAAGGACACAAAACAGGGACATGTGCACAGGTACTTGTGTACAAGGAGGCACATCCAGTAAGCAACCGAGGAAGACTCCTCCTGCAAGGTTGCATCAGCCGCTCGTGCCTTTGGGTGTCTTAAGAGTCACCAAGAGAGGACCATCATAGAGGTCTCAAGAGGTCTGAAGCGCAGCATAACAACCTCCAGCCTCCTGAGGACCCCTCAGTAAAGCCCAGCTCCAGCAACACATGTATCTCACACACAACACTGGAAAGCAAACCATGGGGTCATACCACAAGACCCCAACCAGCCCCAGAACCACAGTTTACCATCTTCACCCCAGGCAGTGAATAAAAACTAAGTGTGTCACTGAACGGTGTCAGGAGGGGACTAATTTCTGACCTCTCTTCTTTTGTGCACTCTGCACAGTGCAAAAATACTTTGTAAACATGTACGTGTGATTGCCATAGGAGTATCTGACCAACTACTAAAATAACAGCACACTGCCAAAATGCGCCACTCCTTGTCCTACAGAAAAAGTCTTTTGTTCACTTCAAAAAAGGTAAAAATTGATTTTAATGAAAAATACTAAAGAAATCAAAGCTAATTCAAATGTATAAAGTACTTCTACCACATTTGACCATGTAAAACTAAAGCATACTTACACAAACAGCTCGTTAGAACAAAATATAAAATACTCTTCAACCACAAATGGCAAAAGGAGTACAACAGAACAGCACATCTGACGCAACAGTCTGAAGACAGACAACAAAGCCATGCGTAAGTGTCACACAAGGAGTAAAACTGTCTGTTGCTTACTCGCCTTTTACACAGATACCACTTTAGTGTCTGCGTATATCTTCAGAACATGTTTCATAATCCTGGCAACACAGTTTATAGAGACTGCAAAGAAAGGAAAGAAAAAAAATACCCACCAAGCTGAGGTAGAAACCTTCTGGCAGAGATCCCAAAACATCTCAAACAGAAAAAGAGATATAATCTAGCCTTATTTGGAAAAAACCCCAGAATTTCACTCAAACTGTATTAGTATTGCCACATTTTATTGGGGGTGGGGAGTGGGGGGTGGGAAGAGAGATATGAAAAACAGGCTTGCAGGAATATATTAACATATGCAAAATGAGATAATTAAAAAAATATTTTTTAAAAATGAGAAAATCACTTATTTTAAATCTAAAAATTGTTTGGACAAGTTGGCTATTATTTCACATTTGCTACGCACAGTCTATTTTCATGTTCTTTCAGTGAGATTCTGTTGTGATGTTTTTAACTTACATGGAATCACACATAAACCAGCACTGTTGAGAGGTAAATATAGAAGGTGCCAAAGAATTAGAGGAATAAAAAAAATGTATTCCAAGATCACTGTCACCTTTAGAAGTGAAACACACAGTCCTCAGGGAGAACAGATAAACAGATACCAAACTCGGTAGGGAGTTGGGAAGGAGGAGGGAGTCACAGGCTTGCTATACAGCTATAAAACTATCAACTTCGCAAGAGGTGGCGTACTCTGAATTAGACCTTCGGCTGTCAGCTATAAACAGATGCTTGTGCACTGTAAACAAAGTGAAAGGTAAATCCCCCTTGCTTTTATCAGACAATCCAATTTTAAATCATTGCATGGCTAAAAAGTATCGGGTGATTTGGTTTCCTTGTAGGATTTGTAGGATTTAGTTTCCTTGTACATGACCACTATGTGCAATGGGATATAATTATGGAAAACCTACTGAGCTTAAGTTTCAGGTGTTCAGAAAACATAGCAAAAATGCCTCAAAATAAGAAACCAGTTTGGTTTTCACAATAATGAACTCCTAATCCCTCACAATGGAGGCCAACCACGTTCCAGTCAGTTCTGACTTACTCCATATACTAAATCTTTTTTTGAAGTTATTGTGTAAAATCACACATTTACAATGATAAACCCAAAATTTAGAAACAGAATATTTTAGGCTCTGCCTTTAAAGAAAGTCACTCACTTTGCCTTGTTGTAAGGCCCATGATCCTCCAGGGATGAACGCGGGGCCCTCTCAGTGTTGCAGCCAGCCCCTCCTGCCAGGGAACCGGACTGGCCATTCCCACCACAGCTCAAGTCGCTGCCGGTTCTTACCCGACAGCTCCTGCCCCACTGGGCTCAATGACTAAAACCATCAATGAACAAAAGACTTGACGTAACAAATTGTAGCGTCTGATATTTTGTGCCACTAATGCTTTTTCTCGCCCCCCCTTTTTTTTAATAAATAAGCTATTTAAAAAATTAACGTCATTCAAACACGTTGAAGAGTTCAAGGCTCCAACATTCCAGTCACCACACTGGAAGAAATCCAGAGTACAAGCTGCAAAATGCAGTAATTCTAGCTACACAGCATTTTTATCACTCTTAAGTTTTTAGTATTGTCGGATTTATTTTTTTTTTTAACAAGTTGTTGGATATACTGCATCCAGTTGCTCCAAACTAGCACAGTAGAAAAACTGATGTACGTCATAACAGGTCTGTAGCTGCCAAGCGTTACCACAAATGGAAAATTTCAGATGTTCATCTTGTAAAAAGGGTTGACTTGTAAGTGTCGTCCAAACTCGCTTTTCATACACTAGCTGTGAACCCCTGGCTCAAATGAATGTCACAGCTCTGCATCTGTGATAGGTGTTTATTCCATGCATTAACGGCTCTTTCTGTTGCTCTCTTCTTGTTCTGAACCTTCTGTGAAGCGAGGATGTATATATGCATCAGCAGAGATTACGCTCACCCCAACGTAAAGGATGCACTGACTAGTCTTTTTTCCTAGTAAGATTTATCTTTTCTTGCAATGAAAAGATACATGTGTATTTGAAGAAAGAAAGAAGTCTATTATCTGCTCAGCTGCATGGCAGCCTCACATGAGGCTGGCACGGCTGGAATAAGAATTTTCACTCCATTGCCAGCATCAGTACTGTCCTGGAGCAAGCAAGCACTAATCTCCCTTCACACCAGTTGTAACAGACGGTATCTATATATTTTATATATACCTAAAAAGTATGATATAACAAAGAATATAATTTCAGTGTACAGCTTTTCCTTTCCTTTTAGTCCTTTTTTATGTATCAAAACGAAGGTGAGACAACTCCAGCTCTCTCCGTTTCACAGGCCACATTTAAAGAGGAAAGACAACTACTACTAGTCCAGAAAGTCACCAGCGCCGAGATGACGGCAGTGAACTCCCATAACCCTCCTCAGCATTTCCCCCACACTTTGGGGAACTGGGAACGGAGCATTAGTGTTACTGAAATAAGGGTTTCACGTGTAGTTTTATGCCTAAGGGAGTCTTTTTCCCTTTTCAAATATACTCCATACAGCATGTGTTTGATGAACACTAATGAAGTATAGCATAAGCATTTAATTTGCATTAACAAACTTCAAAGGCAAGATCTCACTCCCTAGTCCTCAATCACAGTCGATTCTTGTTAAGGTCAAGAGAAACACTGCAGGGATCAGACTAATGAATTTCAGCATAATCAATATACTTGCCTTTCTCTGCATGCATATGTGGGTGTCCATACACACACACGTATATATAAACATGTTAATCACACACACATATATATATATGTATGTAACCTATGCTAATCATACCTGCGGGGTTTGCATTTTTCTCTGAGAAACAGAGTGCACCCAAAGCTTGCTGGTGTTATTAATGATGAAAATACTACTTACTGGCATAAGTTCTACAAATGCAACAAACCAAACTGTACATTTGGATGGCGACCACCAGGGAATCCAGCTTTCTCAACAGCAAGCTGTTCCAGAAGTCCATTAACAGACAATTAGCAGATTTCCAGTAGGGCATTTTCAAAGGAAGAAGTAATGCAGAGTCATTACCAACAGGAAAAGCTGGCGCTGACCTGCCGGCTCTAGGCACAGACAGGGCAGCCCCCACCTCCACAGCTGGGACAAAGCAAGTAGGTCTCTACTTGCAGAGATATAATCAACACTGTAATTGAGGAAAAACACAAAGAGAGAGACTGGCTTCTCCTTTGGCCAATACAGACTTCACCACACCTATCATACACCAGTGACGCAGGTCTGCCAACATCTTCTAATTTACCGTTCTTCCATAGAGAACATGAAAATAATATGACACAAAAGGTCAAGTAAACCATTAAACATAAGGTAAGCCATTTTCACTGAAGTGGCACAGTTGCAGCATATTGGCACTTTACAATCTCAAATGAGTCTTGGATTTGCCTCGTTAGGTAATAACCTTTCACCTCAGTCTCACGATCGAGTTATAGAAAATACTACTAATTAAGTGAATGACGTTATAACGGTGGAAGCCCTCCCCTTTCTGCCTGCCTGCAGGATTTGCACGTGTAGTTGCACAGCAGTAGGAAGACTACGAGGTTTGCAAGGTGGAGGTGTGCACTCCTTACTCACACCCCATTGTTTAAACTTTGTACAGATCTGCTCACAGCGCAGAACACCATCACCTTCCCATCCCACAGCTACCAGCAACAACACCGCCTCCTATACATCTCTCCGTAATTACAATAGCAATTAAACCAGTATGGCAAATAGGAAAGGCCTTAACAACACAAATACTGACTATTGCAACTGGAGAAATCGCAGAAAAAGGAGTATTAAAAAGAATAATCCAGAATGAAGCGGGTACATTGTTTGAAGCACCGTCCTTACCGCTCCTGCCAATGTGCTTCAACCATGTCACATCCTGCAGCCAAACTCCCTCTCCAGTTCGCTCTTCTGAAGAGCCTTCCCCCTGCACTTTATGTTATTCCTACATTCACCAGCTGCACCAGTCTTTATTTAAACTAACTGCTTGCACACATACCTAAAATGTAAAATAACTCACATTGGAAGCACTAAGAATGCTTTGGGGCAGTATCCATCAATGTTTTCATCACCACAATACAGCAGGCGCTAGTTCAAGTAAACATTCAATTTTCTACCCTTCCGATGCTGAAATAGGGTGAAAAAAAGCAGCAATGCCTATGGGTTTATATACTGGTAAGAGAAAACGCATGCTGCTACACCAGACGCTGCAGAGGTGGCAACTGAGCTGTGTTCACATCAGAGAGCTCTAATAGTGGTGTTTCACTACATTATCAAAAAAAAAAAAAAAAGAGAGACACAAGAATTGTTATTTGTTCCAGTCAAATATCAAATTGAGATAATATATTTTTCTCATATATGTCCAATTTTCACACCGTAAGCATTCCTTCCCTCCCAAAATTCTGTGCAAAGTTACAGTTAGCATATTTTCACCTAGCCCACTAACAAGCAGAATTATTCATAATAAGCACAGTCATTCACTGGAGTGAAAGGTCTAACACTTAACACAAGTGTAACACACTCAACTACAACAAAGGACACATGTTTGGGTAGAAAGCACCTTATATCAACACAGTACTTCTTGATACTGCTTTACAAGGGACTTGTTCCCTTTTTCTTCAGTCGAGAAGAATGAGCATGTTTACTGGGTTATCTTTCTAGCTAGTAGATGCAGGCACAATTGCAATTCTAAGTGGCAGAAAGCAAGCGGTGTCTCCTGTTAACTCTTCCTAAATGACTTTATCTCAGCCTTCAGACTGAGGCTGTTCTGCCCCTCAGCCTTGCAGAAGCTCAGACAACTGCAAAGCGCTCAAGAGCTCACGACCCAGGCCACATACTTGAGGAATCACAAGGTATCTGAGAAGAGTGAACACTGACAACTCTTCTCTCTTATTAGAAAATGCAAGAAGTCATTTATTTCCCACGAGCAAATGTCAGCAGAAATCCTGCTGAAGAAGATGCAAAGTTTGGCTTTATCCTCCACAACTGAGTGAACCCAACTGTTGTTCTGCTCTGACTTTCCACCTAAGGGCTCACCCCTTTTATGAAGGGCAAACAGTCTCTTCCTTCTCAAGCAGGGGCAGTAATGCCTCGGGACCTCTTCTCGAGGTAACAGCAGCAGCTTCCTAGTGGGAGAGAAACAGTCTTTGGGGACAATGCACAGTAACAGCACTAAGCAGCCTCCAAAGCACCCACAGTTTGCTTGTGCGTCTCCGGAGCATTTTACACACCAACTGATTTTATCCACTAGTTCCCGCCCCCCCCCCAAATTCCACTGAATTTTCCCCCTCAAGTCTTTAAATCAGATTTGGATCAAAAGGTTTCTTATTCAACAGATTTTCTCCAAAGGCATGAAGAAAAGTAATCACTAGAAATAGCTGGGCATTTCACGATACAGAAATCGCTTAAAGATGGGACTTCTATACACTGTGTGTGCCAGTGGCACAGCAGAGGCAAACAACAACAGAACCATCAGCCTCTTGGCTGAAACACAGTGACACTAAACATCAGAGTCATCAGAAAAATGTGGCAGAAATATCAGCATATTCCCAAAGAAAAGCACTGATGGAAAAGGGCTAGCGAATATTATAAAGTGTATACATTGAGTGTGGGTCCATCTAGTTTGTTGGATATCAAGCTCTGGGTTCTCACATATTATTTACGTAGAGTCTGATTAATATTTTACCAATTATAGCAAGTATATTTATTGCAGATGGCCTTTGTGTCAAGAAATACTTATAAATCATATATAATAAATTTAGAGTCCTCACGCGGAAATTTTTATTGTCATTTAGCCAACGCACACGGCTCTGAAGCACACTTCCAACCCCGCAGCGAAGGGCCATGTTCGATAAATCAAATAGCCTGCTGCCACCAGAAGGACAGCAGTGGGATTACTCCAGGCGTAAAGCAACTCTATCACCAGTGAAACTAGCACAGTAAATTAAATTTACATAAGGAGGAGATAAATCTAGTACTTTATCAGGATGAAGTCGTCTTTGGAAATAAAAAAAAGCCGGGGGCGAGAATTCGCAAAAGCTGATTTCGGCCAGTTCCTCACCGTTCTGCAACCTTATGGTATAGGAGGCTGGGAAGCACAAAGGCAGAGGGGAAAAAAAATAAAAATTGACAGAAGAACACCAAAATGCTACAGTTCTCCAGAGTCAGGCTTTCCTAGGGTTTTGTTCTACCTTCCAGGATATTCCACACAAGAAATGAGATATTTTTTTTTTTTAAAAAAAGTGAATTTAATAAAGCAACATGATTTCTCTACAAAATAAATGTGGCATTTTAGAAAGAGGTCAGATGATTCATGCACATTCAGCCAATCTATGGGCAGGAAACAGCAGTAAGGAGTAAGATTATAATGACATCTTTTATAAATACAAAACCAGGACTAGTCTGTACACAAACCAGGGGAAAATAAACATTTAAATGCTGCAGTAAATATGATACACTTGTGGCCCTTATTCACCTCCATACTTTTCACAGGTGCCATGCTTTGCACAGGTGGAATGCAGAAGGGTACAGGGAAGTCCTTCACCTTACTTATACTAGCAAGTGGTTGATTTATGGTACAGATCCATGCTTACTACTTAGAAGACATGAAGTACTACAGCAATTAAACCACAATGGCAATGAATCTCTCTGCTGCTGACCATCAAGGAGATGGGTGTCAGAGAAAAAAAAAAAAAAATAATCCTTGAGAGACAGGAATGAGGCATTATTCATCCCATTAATTTAGGTGCTTACGTTCCCTATACAGTCAACAGAATACAGTATAAGGCATCTAATATTTTCCACATTGACCATACAAAGGACTTGGGCTTATAAATGAGGTACTTGAGAATAACCGGTGTGGCCACCTCCTGAAAAAACTTACTTGGTGCAATTAGGTATTATCATCACTGGAGACGTAAGGGTTACCTGCCTTCTGAACTTCAGATGCAGATCACTGCACACAAGGTAAATAGCTGCATAAACAAGTACTCTGACTTTCTGTTGCTATTCAGCTGTTTGCTCCCCTTCCTCCACCACCCAGAGGAGAGAAGAAACAAACCCGTAAAAAGCTTAACAGAAAAGCTGCTGTTAACATCTTAATCATGCAGATTTTTCACAATGAATTCAATATAAAGTCTGGAATAAATTTGCTCAGAAATTCACGTGACAATTGATAAGGATGGGACAACACAAGAGCTTCAAGTGGAGCTTGCTACTTCAGGTGCTGGGAAGACAGCAGCATCCAAGACAAGTCCAAAACCTAAGATGTTATAAGCACAGAGGAACACTTTTGAAGCTTGCTGTTATCAGCAAATACAATATAACACAAAACCTCTCATATTTAAATTCAGAGATACTAAAAGTGTTCTAGGCAACTCTCTGAAGCATGCAAGTATGCGTTTATCAGTTCTCAGCTTCTTGAAGATTTAGTTAAGCAACCTGTAGGGCCAAGACCACTTTCCCCTCCCCCTCATGCACACTGTTGGAACAAAAGGAAACCGGTTCACACCATTATCTCTGTGTGACAGCTACAGATATGCAAGAGACCGAGATTCCCAGGCTAGCTGTGATAACTGAAAAGGAGGTATCACAAATAATAGCTAGGATAAAGGGTTTTCCCGTTAGGTAGATTTCTGGAAGAGGAAAATAAGTTTAAGCCTCCCTACTTCCAAACCACAACTGTATTCTCAACCTTCCCCCCCATACTGGGCGGCGTGAAAGAGAGAAGGTCCTAAAAATGACCAGAAAGCCAAGGGTTTATTTAGGATGCTCTAGAACAGAGATCCTGCCAGTATCCACAGGACTTAGGTGTTACTTCCTATGTCACTCACTAGAAATAAGCACCGCAAAATCGATGCATACTTAACACGAACTTGTGTCTGTACAAAGTAGTTTGTGTACTGCTTAGCTCAAAACTTCACCTTTAAAGTGTGTTGAACTGCATAAGCTTTGGTTATTCCCAGGAATTCCATCCATAAGGAGATGAGGAGAGTGGTGTCTGTGAAGACCATGAGATGCACCTGATGACAGTGAGAGGCTAGTTTATGTTGGAAGGTGTGATCTCAAAGACCACGGTTTTTCCAGTTTTGGTTCTTAAAGCAGCACATGGGGAATGAGATATCCTCTCCCAACACACCGCCATCCTCCTAAGCTATATGCCTATGTTACACCAATGGGTAAATACCCAATAATTTTAATCACCTGTGTTTTCTGGGGCCTGAATTATTATTATGTCTAGAACATGACATCTCAACAGCACTTGAGTAAGAGTTATATTTGGGAGGGAAGGAAAAAAACCCAAGAAAGACAAAACCAGAGAGTCTTAAGTCCTGCAAGAACCAATCCTTATGATTCAGCTTTCATTCTGGGCTTTTCAGGGCATCATATGAATCTGATCATTAAAGAAACAACGGACCCTTCAGAAAAGCAGGAGATGAGTGCCAACATCTTCATCAAATTCCAGATCTGCCAACAATTGCCCACCTAAGTTTCTTTAGCTATTTCCTCTGGATGTTGTGCTCTTTTCTTCTGGCCTCAAACACATCATATTGGCTGAGCAGCTGTCACATTTCAGTGATGGCTAAAGAGTTACCCATTTCTGCAAACAGAAAAAGAAAGCCTATATAGACTTTGGAGATTATTCATATGAAATTATCATTTATCTAAAGTTACTATAGTGCACTGAAGTGACTAGAAAAATACTACTTGTGTTTCTTATGTTATCTGCCACGTCTCTCAGAGGTAAGTCAAAAGCACTTCAGAAAAAAGCACCAAGAAAAACAGGCGAGTCAAAGAAGAGAAGAGAAAAGAGGGAGGAGCGAGGGGAAGAGAGGGGCGAGGGGTCTGTCAGGACTGAAAAATAACTATCGGAACACAGGAGAGTGGGTACCACAGTAAAATTTGGCTTAGGCAGATTTAGAAAGGAGACCAATTTTAAAAATAAAACCAAAAAGGAAATCAAGCAGTGAACTGGGATCTCCTGCGAGGTACTGAAATGTCAGCCAGTTCATTTCCCCCGCCTGAGCGCGCCAAGAGCCCACGGCAGCGCGCCCGCACCCGCACCGCGGCCCGGGGCTGACCGGCCGCCCCGGGGAGCGGCTCCTCCCGCAGCTACGGCCGCACCGCGGGCAGCCGGCAGCGCCTCTCCCCGAAAACGGGGCAATGTGCGTCGGGCGGCGGCCCTCGGCCCCAGGCAGCCCCAGCTCCCTCACGGCGCGGCGGGCCCGGGCCCTCAGGCGGCGGGGGGGGACCGGGCCGCCCGTCCCGCCGAGCCGGCCGCCCCCACCGGCTGCTGCGGGAAGGCCCTGCACCGCGCCAGGCCCGCACCATCCGCGCCTCACCCCCGCGGCGGTACCAGCAGCCCCGCGGCGGAGCGGGACCCCCAGGCAGGGCCCCGCGGCCGGTACCTGCAGGAGGCCGCCCATCTTGGCGCGCAGGGCGCGGAACTCCTCCGGCGCCGCCTCGGGGTAGAGCTGCTGCCGCAGTAGCTCCTCCGTGACGGCCGCGTTGCCGTGGTAGGCGGCCTGGGCGATGCCGGCCAGCAGCGCGCCCAGCGGCCTGCAGCCCTCGGCCGGCGGCGGCTCGGGGGCCGCCATGGCGGAGCGCGGGGCAGCGAGGCCACGCCCCCAGCCCGGGACGGCGGCCGCGCAGGGACAGGCCACGCCACGCCCCCAGCGTGCGCTTCCCAGGGCGGGCGGGGGGCGCGGTCTCGGCCGCCGGTCCCAACCCCCGAGCGCCCAAGGCGAGCGGAGGAAGCGGGGCTCTGCCCTGCGGACGGGCTTTATTAGCGCAAACATGGAGGCACGCACCCCCGAGCACCGTGCAGCCACTCCCCACACGGGCAACAAGTATACCCACGCGGGGCCCGCACCGACCAGCGTTCGGTCGTGCCCCGACGCTTTCATGCGCTGTCAAAGCTTTCTGTGATTTACAAAATAAAAACCATATACACACACACACACACACTAAAAAACCCCACCAACCCAACCACAACCCATTCCCGTTGACCAGAACCGGACAGGAAGGGCCTGCCGGGGGACGATGGTTTTCTGCTTTCTGAATGGTTTCGTCAAGAAAAAGCACTCCATTCCACCCCTGTGCGGCTATTCTAAGGAAATTTCCACAGGCTTTGCTCTCAGCCCTTTCACTGTAAGATGCAGGGTCGACCACAAAACACATTAAGAAAGAGATACAGATAAAAATCAAGTGTTTTCTCTGTGCACCATTCTATACAACTTTAAATATACAAAAAATATTAAAATGTTCTGTATATACAAGCATGTGCAGTCACAAAAGAGACTGTGCTCTCCAAAGAGATGCCTACAGCACATTTCCTTCTGCGAGTACTGCAGCAGAATCATTTACCACCCAAGTTCAATTATTTAAGCCCTTCACAGTTGCACTCCTTCATATGACATACAAGAAATACCACATTGCTCGAAAATAGGAGTTTCTGACCAACATGATCTGTGCTGTCCGGCTCTTCATGCTGTGCCTTCTGTATGTAGAGGACAGGCCAAGAACACGTGCAAGCTGTCCCTGCCCGAGGGGATCACTGCACACCACTTGATGCCAGAGGTACAGGAAGAATTAACAGTATGTGCATCACAAAGTTTCTTCTACTCCTTCCATTCATTTGGACACTATTTAAAATGTCCTTTTTCACCAATGGCATTTAGATTAAACAGTGTCTTTAGAAGCATTAAGGGTGCAGGGATGCAGGAGTTTCTTTCCATCATTAGAAATGAATAGACAACATGAGAAACATAACTCCATTTGGGTACAGACTCTTCGCAGCTGACCCTCCTGAGACTCAAAACTCTTCCCTGATGAAAGCAGTTCACTCTTGCTCGTACTTAAAGAGAAAAGGGAGCAGGGTAGTAACTCTTCGTGGCTTATCCATATTACAGCGGAACATGAAATAAAATTTCTATCACTCTGGTTTAAATTTCTGAAGATGCTGTTCATCGACGACATGCTTTCTTCCGCTGCAAGCTGACGTACATCATCAAGCCCTAACAAGCAATGCAGGTTTACTGACTTAGGTTGAGGTACAAAGAGAAATTTGTTCTTGTAACTGCTTTTTCTTCTCAGATCTCAGCCTACTCGGTGCCTTGCATGATGATGGCAAAAAAAGCTGGTAAAAAGTGCTTATTTTCACTTCAAAAACAGTAGAAAATTACTCAGAACGCACGTGGCAGCAACCAGTAACCTGTGTCTTTAAGAATATCATTTATTTGTTTTTGTAAACAACCTTATTTTTAAACAAATTAAAAATACATTGAAAAGTCTCTCTCTAGATATATACACAGTACATGTTCAAACTTCACTTCATTGCGATGCCATGGTTTAAGCTGAAAAACAAGAGCTCTTGATCCAAAACTCAACTGCAACACAGCCACCTTCGACAGCACAGCACGCTGCGCCGCCAAGCCCCGGTCCTTCAGGAATACTTCATTTGTTATTTATCACCTGAACTGTTTTTCGGCCATAGTGGTAATAGCTGTATGCAGATGTTACCGTTGTGAAAGCTGTGATGCACCTTTGGGGAAAATAGTTCTGTAAGTTGTTTGAGTCTTCAGTACAATAATAAGATGTGTTATTTTTAGGCGTCTTCCCTATTTTTCACTACACAGCCAAGGACTTTGTCCTACAGAAATGCAGTTTACAGTTTAGATGCTGAAATTCAGTACTAAGTGGAGGATTAGATAAACAAACTGCCACCCAGCACTAAGCAGCACATTTCAGTGTAATTACACACTAGGCCAAATTTCTACCATATTAGCACTTGTTTTAGAGAAGGAAAGGCAAAAGATTCCATATATGTAGCCTACATAATTTTTACCAGCTTGAGAACTGACTGATGTGAGAAACTATCCCCTAGTAATATGAAAGGGGAGCATTCAAACCGTACCAAACTTGGACTCATTTTACCAAATTCCAAAGCTAAAGCACAAGTTTTGGCTTTAGCCTCTTTTTTTCCCCTTCTCAGATGCTGGGTAATAACGATCGGTATTTCTAAACCAGCACTGCTCCTCCGTGTCAAAGGCTGACACCATTCAGGCATGAGCCACCACCATGGTCCTGCCCCTCCCTCACCAGTGCCCTCCCTGGACACACTGCCGGGCTCATCCAGGGCATTTCTGAGCGTGGTTATAGCGTACTCTGGTAACTCACGCCCAGCACTTCTCTGTTACTCACAACACGGTAACACACAGTCCCAGACAAGCAGCAAAGTAAGCATCTTTCACAGATGCAAACCTAGATTTGGCTTTCCAGCAGGAGGAAAAACCACACTGACTGTTAAGATCAAGTTTCCCAGTTCCTTAAAAGCCTTGCGGTTTGGGTTGGGTTTTTTTTTTGTGGTTTTTTGTTTGTTTGTTTGTTGGGTTTTTTTCCTAAAAGGTGAGTAACACTGTATTTTCCACTACTTTAAACTATGTTACTTAGTAATTCTGTTATGTGCTGCTCAGCCTCTTTGTTCTGAAGTCTTACCTAACTGTTCAGGAGAAATAAGTGCACTTGTAACACCTGCTACAATTCAGATTCTGATACAGTTCAGCTCTCCAGTGATAGCAGCGAAAGGAACAGCCACTACTTAAGGAGGTACGCTCCTGTATGCCTGTTCTCATTCGATCCCTCCCTTTCCTTCCTATAGTCTAGCAGGAATCACCGATTTCTTCAGGTGCTTTTCAAAGAGGCCTCAGAAACCTAGATTTCAAGATAGCAGGTACAATATAAAGTAAAAATAAGAAAACACTTCTCATCTACTTTTACTGATACTAGGGTTACTTTTTCAAGGATACTTACAGCACAAATAAATAAAGAATCCATACAACCTTTCTCCCCACTCCCTTCTTTTCTGTTCATCTGAACTTACACTATGTTCTGAAGACTTGTTTCTTAGCTATTATTCCTGGATCTTAACTAGTTTAATTTGGCTACTTCTTGCTTGTATAGTCAGCTAAGTACCATAAATACCTAGCTCCTGTGGCAGTCAAGGATAAATGTGTAAAAATTCAGGCATCTGGGCACAGGTTTTTTTTGTTCCACACAATTAGACTAATCTCAAATACCAGTTTCTTTAGAAGTACATTAAATTATCCGAAAAAAAGTGCAGAGATAAGTTACCATAATGTCTGCAGATATATGCTGTCCACATAATTGAAGACAGGAGCTGCTAAAGAAGCTGCCACCAAAATTAGCTGAACCGCTGTATTCATCTGATAAAAGCAAAACAAAATATGTGACTAAAATGAAGATACGTACCGTGCAAGGAATACCAATATACACTTTCATTACTGGTTTAAGCATTAGTCTATCTACACAAAATTTATTTAGAAACCTCTTTTAATGAAGTATCTTGCACACTCAAAATTAGCATGTACTCTGACAGAGCGCAGTTGAAAATCTTTCGGGACCTAGGTTGCCTCTGAATTAGTCGGCACTGTTTTGAAACCGCTCAGCAGTAGTAGCAAACAGCCCCTCCCCCTCCAAACTACACACCACCCCAAGCACTGAGGAGTTACCTTTTGTAATGAGTTACTGCTCTTACCTTGCTAATCAATGTCGGTTTTAACTGGGCAGTAGCGTAACAGGGGTTAAAATACCTACTGAGTGTTCTCTGTTGGGGAGAAAAGAGGGAGGGGGGGAGGAAAAAAGGCAATTCTAGGATATTCAGTTTGATATGCCTCTTGACACGATACAGAAAAATCAACTGTAACACTGAAGAATTCTGCTGCTACCACTCTTACAAGATTTATTACACATCATACACAGGAAAAAGTTATCAGTAGCTCTGACTCATCTTTATGAAACTGTTTTATGAAATACTGTTCTGCTTACAGATCTACCTGGCAATAGGACAAGAACACCACTACATCTTAGGCTATCTAGCCAAGTTTTGAGCAACCACCAAGTCCCAAGATGAAAATCTCTTTGTTACAACTTTTAATAAAGGCTTATTTTTTTATGCTTGTAAAAATACAGATGATTTAATCAAAGTAAAATGATTACATGTTCATGCAATTTTGTTTAGTGCTATATACTTACCGGTGGAGACAGAGTTTTGTATCGCACATAAAAAACAGCAGCAATGAGCGCTACATCCCTCAGAATAATCATGGATGTAAGTGAAACTGAAAAACCAAGCCAACAGGATCTAGTGAAAAATCATGCCCATGATTAAAACCAAAACCCAACCAAAAGAGCACAAAATACGAAGCAAGCAAAATAACCATTCTCAAGCTCTTCTGAACCAAGAAAACTTGGCGTGACTGGAAATTTTTTAACCTGCCTTCTGAAAGTCTAATCGGAAGTCTTAAAACAATCCAGTCTCTGAGAAAATTTTTGAAATAGCTACTGACCACTATTGCTTTCAAGAAAATACATTTGAGAACGGCAATATATGCTAGTTGCCTTTGTAAATGGTAACACATGCTTTCTATGAGGTCTACTGGGAGGATGTATTCCAAGTATTTAATCAGAGCAAACAGCAAAGTGCATCTGGCAAAGCAAGAGTTCCATGCAATACACTGCTCTCCCTCCAGAACCATAAGAAATATAACTACAGATAAAATTAGCTTCTTTACCTTGTATATATATAGTACTGCATGCAACTGACATTTTCTCACCTGGGATAAGATTTGCACAAGTTAGGCTTACATACAGCACGCTGATGAGAATTTTATCAGCCAGAGGATCAAGAGCACTTCCCAAAGCTGATTTCTGATTAGCCCAGTTTCGTGCAATAAATCCATCCAACTAAGAAAAACAAAGTTCAGTGTTTCTTTGTTAGAAAACTAAGAATAACAATAGCTTATATATGCTAA
Source organism: Falco rusticolus (assembly GCF_015220075.1). NCBI lineage: Eukaryota > Metazoa > Chordata > Aves > Falconiformes > Falconidae > Falco > Falco rusticolus. The sequence continues at coordinate 1,124,395 of NC_051192.1, read as the reverse complement.
TGTTAGAGATACTTCAGGAACATCACCGCTAATTTAGCTAAGATGGAACATGACACCTGTTTGCTGGTATTGGTATAATTTTTTCAAACCGCAGACCAGATTGTGGAAGCCTCTGAATATATTCGATTCTCATTGTTTAAAAAATAAAATGAACTGGAAAAAAAGGTAACCGATGTTCTAAAATTGGCACAGTTAGTCGGGGTGAGTGCAGCAGGTACACCAGCGGGTGCAGCAGCGCTGGCTGGGACAGCGCCCGCTGGGGCTGGGCAGGGCACCCCTTTGCACCAGCAGCACCACGTTCGTCTGTGACCTCCCCTCCCAATGTCGCGCAGGATGCGCACAGCACTTCTACAAAACAACGAACGTAAACCCTAATCCGTTGTATTCATTTCCACTCCGCGCTGGAGTCCAACGCACGCCAAAGGTGTGACCGTAACCCACCCTCTTCCCAGAGCGCTCCCAAGGCGCTGCGAACCTACCAGATCCGTCACGCCAGCCAGGACAAACACACCCAGCGCGACGTCGAAGTTTTCTTCAACGATCAGGTAGCCCAGCACCGGCGCCAGCCCCATCCTGGCCATTGACAGCATGTTGGGGACGGTCCAAGGGTTTTCGTACTGCAAGGCAAGGCCGCCGGCGCTCAGCCCCCCCGCCGGCCCCCGGCCCCCCCGCCGGCCCTCGGCCCCGCGGGGAGGGGACAGCCCGGGCCCTGCCCGGCCGCCGCGCCCCCGGTCACGTACCAGCTCGGCGTAGCGCCCCGCTGCCCGCCGCTGGGGGGGCTCGGGCGGCGCGGCCCCGCCGCTCAGGAGGCGCCAGGCGGCGGCGGGAGCGCGCAGCAGCGGCCGGCGCGGGGGGCGCAGGGCGGGAGGGGCACCCGCCCCCCCCGGCGCCTCCGCGCCCGCCGCCAGGCACAACCCGCTGCCGTTGCGACGCCGGCCGCCGGCACCCCCCGCGCCGGGCCGGCTGGCCAGCGGCCTACCGGGCTCACCCGGCCGCCCCCGCGCCGCGCCGCGGAGCAGCCCCCAGAGCCCCCTGCCCAGCCAGGCGGCGGCCAGCATGGCGCGGGGCTGCGGCCCGCCCGCGGGCCCTACGCGCGCTGCTGCCGCCCTGCCCGCGGGAGCCCGCGACCGCCCGCCGCCCGCGCCATCCGCCGCCGCGACAGACTGCCGGGGGCCGCGGACCGGCAGCCAGGAGCGGGGGGGGCGTGCGACATTTTGCGGCGGTTTACGGCATTCCACCACCACCCCCCCCTCCGGCGGGCAGCGCGCTTTACGGCAGGTTGCTCTCCCGCGGCGGTGAAGCGAAGGACTGACACCGGCCGTGAGGGGAAATTAAAGGGAAAACCGGTTTCCTGCCGTTTCGCGGCCTACCTGCCGGCCGCGGGCGGCCATGGCGGGCGGCGCTTTCCGCTCCAGCCGCTCCCTTACGGGCCCCTGACAAAGGGAAGCGAGGGTTTGTTTGGCTGCAGACCTCTCACAGCACCAGGTAGCCTCTTGTTCCTGGCACCTGCTCTTCGCCCTCCCTCGCCCACGTTTACTTTAGCTCAAGGAGAGGGAAAGTTTACTTTTCCAGGTGCGACCACTTGCTTCGGAGGCTTGTGCCTGCCTCCCTTCCCTAGCGCTAGGAGACACGGTTATTTTTCATATTTCTGGCATCCGTTTATCACCCGGCTACGGTTTGACTTTTTCAGTCAGCTTTAATTACACACAGCTGTCAACAACTGGCAAAACAAATGGAAAAAACCTGCCAAAACAACCACCACCATACAAAAAAGCTAACTGCGTGTGGGATATTTAACTCTTCCACAGGTGTTTGGAAGAATCTAGAAAGAGCAGCTAAAATGTGAGTGACCATGTTAGTAAGTTAATTTCTGTACCTCGGGTGTAGTTGCTTTTTTCTTTTTTAAAGAGGCAGGAGAAGAGCCGGGCTGCACCATCAGCAAGTTCACAGATTACGCCGCCACAGTGGCCGATACCCCCGGGGGTCGCGCTGCCATCCAGAGGGGCTCCAGCAGGCAGGAGAGTTGGTTTAACAGGAACCCGATGAAGTTGAGTGACGCAGCTGGCCCTGGCACCGGGCTCTGGCCCGTCCTGCTTGGGCAGGAGAAGCTGGTCTCTTCCCACCTGGACACTTCGTGGTTCTGAGCACAGACCTCTGCATTCCAGAGCAGGGGAGGTGTCCTGGTTTCAGCTGGGATAGAGTTAATTTTCTTCTTAGAAGCTGGTGCAGGGCTGTGTTTTGGCTCTGATGTTACACCGATGGTTTTGGTTGTTACCAGGTAATGTTTATTCTAAGTCAAGGGCTTTTTGGTTTCTTGGGCTGTGCCAGCCAGAAGGCTGGAGGGGCATGGGAAATTGGGAGGGAACACAGCCAGGACAGCTGACCTGAACTGGCCAAAGGGACATTCCATACCATGGGACATCATGCTCCATGTATAAACAGGGGGAAGGAAGCGGCAGGTGAGGGGACACCCAGCATTACGGCGTTTGTCTTTGCAAGCAACCATTACGCGTGGTGGAGCCCAGCTTCCCTGGGGATGGCTGGACACCTGCCTGCCGATGGGAAGCAGTGAATGAATTCCTTGTGTTGCTTTGCTTGCATGTGCAGCTTTTGCTTTACCTATTAAACTGTTCATGTCTCAACCCTCGAGTTTTACATTCCTTTCCGATTCTCCTCCCCATCCCTCGGGGTGAGGGGCAGTGAGCGAGCAGCTGCGTGGTGCTTGGTTACTGGCCGGGGTTAAACCACAACAGGAGGGAAGCTGGAACCCCACTTCTACAACTCCAGTTCTGTCATGTCATTATGGACTAGTTATATTGAGCAAGTCTGAGAGTTCTTTGGCATAGAAACCAACGTCGTCGTGTCTTTCCCGGCCCCCTCCCCGCCCCCAACTGCATTAATCTACTGGCAGAAGTTAAAATTGGTATCTAACACCTTTTAGCTGATCCCATGTAGGATTAACACATGTGCTCTGCTGCCCAGATGCTGATGCTCACGGACAGATGATGACTGCATGCCCACACAGACTGACAGTTCAGACATTAAAAAAAGCCGTTAACCACAGATACCACAATGAGCAAACACAACCTGGAGCGAGCAGGCGCCTTGCTGCTGAGTTCATACATGGGGCTACGATGTCTTAGTTTTCTCTTAAACGTCTCATCTGTCAAACTCGTCTTCAGTTTCAAGTATATTGCAGTACATTCACACTGAGGCAGCACTGAACAGTTTAACATGTTCTTTCAAATCTGTGAAGCTTCTATTTTCATACAAAATTGCTGTGGGAGCAGGCTGTAGATCAGATTCTTATGCCACTTAATAAAAAAGAAGAAATAATGACACTTACTTTCTTGTCTTACAATTTATGTATCATACCTTACCTTAGAAATAAAAGAAGACAGAAGAATCAGCAATGCATCCTTGATTTTTTAAAGTTTTTTTTTGGGGGGTGGTTTGTTTGGGTTTTAATACTGAAAGCTTCTCATCTGCCATTTTATTGCACTAGACTACGACTAATTTCATGAAACTCAGGAAACATTCATCACTCTACTCTTGCAGAACACACATTCTTCTGTGGCAGGAACAGTTACACAGAAACATACATAACATGTTCCCGTTATCTATCTTATAGTAGCCATTAACACCAACAGCATTCACTGTTACTGCATAATGCTCTTGAACAAATTGCAGATTTCTCAAAGTTTAATGAAAGACAAATAAAATCAAATTCCTGTTTCACAAATTAAATATTATAATAATGACATTTTCTTAATTCAGACCTGCATCTCAAATAAAACGGCAGCTACAAAGACCAATAAATGCAGAGCTGCAAAGCAGAAATTCAAGTCTGTTTCAATGAGGTATCGGTGCTTAACAGTTCTAAAACTGTGTTGTCTCAAACATGAAGGTTCCCAACTTTTTGGAAACATTTTTATACTTTAAATTCCTCTAATGAACTACAGTGCTAAAAATACAGCTCACATCATCTTCTCTGGAAAGATTTCTGGTTTTAAATTTGTGGGTCCAGCATGTCTTTTAGAAGTAAAATCTGTTACAGCACTGTGGTAACGTCAATACAAAGCACACTTTGGACTACTCGAGGATGATGAGGCACCCGCTAGTCTTACACAGTCTCATTTGGGCTAGCAGACCTATAGGACAAGTCAGGCAGCGATGCCACATGCCAGATTGTCCTACAGCAGCTTAAAGCAAGCCTGTGGGCACTGCTAGGTTCCGAAAGGGAAGCTCACACCGCAGTAAGCAACAGTGCCAGCAGCGCATCAATACTGTGCCTAGGTTGCAGTTCAGGGAGCTTTACTGCTGCACGCTCATCGGTCCGTTCCACATGTAATGACTATGCCTCAAGAAAGTTTATCACGGTGGCTCTTCTCACATAGTCTGAAGCTGATAAACTCTTGAACCTTTTTTCAAAAGATAACCCTGGTCGTTTAGGGATCCAATAAAGCTTTCAAAATCAGACACCTAGGAAAAGACAAAAAAAATTAAGTGAGAAGAGTGACATTTTACCTCTTGTAAAGCAACATAAACACTTTAGAAGAACTTAGTGAAATAAAGTGAGCTAAGAATAGTTTAGTTTCTGTAGCAAACTGCTGACCTGCTAGGAGGTGGCATACAGTCAGTTGCACCCCTTTGTGCTTTACTTACACGCTGGCTTTACTGTGGTATTACACAAAACAAGTCTTCTCCACCTCACGACATGTGGAAAGTATAAATACAAGTTCTGAAACACAACTGTCTACCAAAGAAAAGTCAGATTTCTACAACTTTCACTGGTTTCCAAGTATTTGTTACAGGTATAGAACTTATATATACAGGTATATATATGTATATATACAAATATATACAGGTATAGAAGGGCAAAAAATACTCTATATATGAAGGGAAAATTAGAATAACTTGAATTAGCTTTAAATACCTAGTCACTGAATGAATGAACAATCATGGGAGGAGAGAGCTGGCAGTAACATGTCCTGTCAGACAGGATTCACACCAAATCCAGTTTTGTCTACAGCCAACATCTGAACAAGTTTGGAAAGTGAAGCCATCTTGCCCCAGCAGACCAAAGCAGGCTAGCCAGGTAACGGAAAGAACAGTCCATAATAGGTTCCACAAAGAGAAAGTCATTATCACTTCTTTTCACTCGTTACACCTGAAACCCAGTTTTAAGTTCCAAATTGGCACTTAAAGCTTTTTATTATAAAGCAAAAGGTATTGACGTTTTTATTTGGCTGACATCCCCCACAAGTACAGCATAAAAATTGAGTACAGGATCAGCCGTGTTTGTGGCCACGTGCCCTACATGATGTTCCCATCGAGTTACAACATTATGATGCTTCAAGGAGGAATGAAACCCCAAAAGGCATATTTGGGCCAGAGAAAGCCAAGCAAAACGTCACTGCACTGCTGAAATAGAACATGGACACCACAACAGCCTAAATTTGAGAAGAAAAATAGGTGTGTTCCCTGGGGAGCCAGAGGAAGTATACTGAAATCAAAACTGCCTTTCTTGAAAGAAAGCAGAACCTTGTTATGGATCAGCTTCAGAAGCAGAACCAGCCCTTACTAGCGCAAGGAGTTGCTACTATCAAACAGCTAGTAAGATACTAGTAAAGCTTACAAACAAGGGCAATTGAGGAAGATCGTTCAGCCTATAAAAGCCACAATCATTACTTATTTCTGTTCACTGCAGAGACACAACATATGTGCCTTTTCCACTTTCCCTTTTGCAATAAATAATTTTGACTGGTCTTGCCATTTGTTGTTGAAGTGCTTGATTTCCGGACTTACTCGTATCTGTAGCTCCATCGCAATCTGTCGAAGCTGTTGCAAGTCAAAGAGATTGTTGTAAGATCTCTCTGCGATACTGTTCAGGGCAGAAACAAATCTTTTTGCTTGTGACCGATTGCTCATCCCAGACCCGTGCTGTGAACGTTCGAAGTCCAGTTTTCCAAATTCATCAGAGTAGGTTCCCAGCATGCTAAAAAAGGCAATTGTACGTGGATTTGCTTCCTGAAACAAAACTGCTTGAGAAAGCCTTCAGAAGCCACATAGGAAACCATCCCCTAGTAAGAAAGTCACTATCTAGGGAACTTAGATGAAGCATCTGTCTAAACGGCTTGTAAACTTAAACTATTCAACTGCAGCAACAGAGAGTAATCACAGGAGAGAAAAAACCCCTTTGGCAGTGCCTCATGTCTAAGTGACTGTGCACAGATACCCCTAACTGCTATGATGACAAAACTCAAAAGGTTAAGCAACCATATTCAACTCAGGGCTGCTGTCAGTTTTTAAAGAAGAGCTAACAAATCTGAGTATTGTGGGCCTAAACTTGAGAAATTGATTTCTTTACTGTGTTTGCATATCTGTATTAAAACAAACAAATATTTTCAATTAATAGCGCTGTGATGTTTTTTATTTTTAAAGCAGTGTGTATTTATTACCTGTATTTCATTATTTCTATTACATCTTCAGCATCTTCCTTGGTAGATTTCTCCCTTAATTCCAGCCTTGATCGTGCCTTAAAACAAAACAACCCCCCCACAAAAGTATATTTAAGATATATTATAGCTAATACGAAAAAAAAAGCTACAATCACTTTACTACAAACATGAATTTTAGGAGCAGAGATGGAACCTGAGCCTACAGGATTTAGAGGAAAATTCCTGTATTTTTTTCAATAGCTTTTCAATGTCATCTCCTGCATACCGATTATTAGGCTGTAGCTTGGAATTTATTTGCTTTTTAACAGCATATTGTTGGGAAGCTGCAGATCACACGTAGTGTTATTAAGGCATAGCATTAGGGAAGACAGCAGCAGTTCCTACTTGCACCTACTTTTTCTCCTTTTGGGAGAATGTGATAGATTCTCTTTCTACCCCAAAGGGTATTTTATTTCATAAGAGGCTTTAAGCAACATTAGCTCCTAAGCATTTGTAAATCTCTTGCATTCTCACATCTTTTTTTTTTTAAACACAACAAAAAAGCACAGCAGTGAATAAGCTGTCAAAAGTTATAGGATATCAGTAGGAATTATCTATATTTAGGAATAATCTCTTTACTTTCAATCCCTTAAGTATTACAGCTTGCATTTACCTCTGTAAGTCGAATCAGTGACTCTAGCTGCCTTGTGGTGATTGGCGTGCTGTCTACTCCTTGGTTCTGTTTCCGGAGCTCAAGGTAGAATTCCTGGAGGACTTGAGCAGCTTCTGGAGATAAACTTGGATGAACATACTGCCGAGCATATCCGACATACTTCCTCAGCAGCTGATGTGGAATGGCATCAAAGTTTTCTCCTGGTAAGATCTAACCCAGTTACAAAGAGCTTAGATTTCTGTCAGAACGCTATACATGTTTTAACATAAAATCTTCATCTTCTATGCTTTTACCTGGTAAAATCTTCACTGTAAGGGCTTTAGTGCTTCATATATGAACCATGCACTTAAAAAGTCCATACGCTGTGCTTAGACATGTAATTAAACACACTTGGCCATTTCAGAAAAAGCAGCTGAGGCTTCCCATTTGCAATGATAAGAAGTGCCAAATACGATTTAACTGTACCAAGAATTCTTTCTCAAAAAGAGAAAATCCAGTTTCGCAATTGTTATAAGACTTGGCTCCAAAGAAGATTAAGTCATCACTGTTGATATCCCACTTCTAAAGTACATGGGTTTAGTTCCATTTGGGGGGGATATTTCTCCTGGCATTTGGCAATATCAATCCTCGCATTGATCACTTACATTTAAGAAACGTGCTTCCTCTCCTACAATCCCCAAATCTGTCACGAGTTGCAGACTTCCAAGGACTTATTTACACACTGCTTTATTTGGATTCAATATTTCACAGTGCATCATGTTATATCAAATTATTATATCCAGTCTAGTTCTGTAGCTCTTTACTGAAATCTAAACTAGCAAATTTGCTTTAGAACATGCCATGCTAAGTGTTTTCTCACTACCACAATCAAAAAAAGCCCCAAAAAACAGCTCAGCTAAAAAATTCTCTACTGTGCAGAGACCAAGATGGCTTGAGACACATCTTTAACAGCCCCAGTGGGGTGGGTAATGTTAGCTAAACATCCAGCTGGTACAAACAGGTGGCTGGAGCACAAATCTATGGGGCCAGATAGGATCCACGTGAGTACCAAAGGAGCTGGTGGAGGAGCTCACCAAGCCACTCTCCATCATTTACCCAGGAGATACCGTCCCCTGAGACACTGGCTGCTCGTGGCCGGGCCGGGGGTGCGCTGCGCTGGGTTCAAAGCTGGCTGGGCGGCCGGGCCCCGAGCGCGGTGGGGAACGGAGTCACCTCCCGCTGGCGCCGGGCTCACGGGGTGTCCCCAGGGCTCCGGGCTGGGGCCCGTCCTCTGCAACGTCCGTCGCTGATCCGGGCCAGGGGATCGAGTGTGCCCCCCGCACGTGTGCAGGCCACACCAAGCTGGGGGGAGCGCTGATCCGCTCGAGGGCAGGGGGCTCTGCGGGGGGGGCTGGGCAGGCTGGGCCCGTGGGCCGAGGCCACTTGTACGAGGTTCAGCCAGGAGAAGGGCCGGGTCCTGCCCTGGGGTCACAGAGGCCCCAGGCAGCGCTGCGGGCTGGGGGCAGGGGGCTGGGGAGCTGCCCGGGGGAAAGGGCCTGGGGGGGGCTGGCTGACGGCCGGCCGTGTGCCCAGGTGGCCAGAAGGCCAACACATCCTGGCTGGTACCCGGAACAGCGTGGCCAGCAGGGCCGGGGCAGTGCCCGTCCCCTGCGCTCGGCGCTGGTGCGGCCGCCCCTCGAACCCTGGGCTCAGCTCTGGGCCCCTCACTGCCAGGGGGACGTGGAGGGGCTGGAGCGTGTCCAGAGCCGGGCAGGGGCTGGGGCACAAGGCTGATGCGGGGGTGGCTGGGGGGGGGTTATTCTGGAGAGGAGGGGGCTCAGGGGGACATTACCACTCTCTACAACTGCCTGAAAGGTGGTTTTAGGCAGGAGGGGTCAGTCTCTTCTCCCAGATAACAGGCAATAGGATGAGGGGAAACGGTTGCACCAGGGGAGGTTTAGGTTGTATATCCGGAAAAATTTCCTGACTGGAAGGGTGGTCAAGCACTGGAACAGGCTGCACAGGGAGGTGGTGGAGTCAACCATCCCTGGAGGTGTTTAAAAAAATGCAAAGATGCGGTGTTTAGGGACATGGTTTAGTTTTGGGCTTGGCAGTGCTGGGCTAACAGTTGGACTTGATGATCTCTAAGGTCTTTTTCCAACCTAAATGATTATATGATTCTAAATACTTCCTCTTTAATTCAGAGCCAATTATCATGAGAAGAGTGGGAGACTGAGGACATCAGCACATCAGGGTTGCCAGGTTCCTAATACAAGGAACCCCAGAGGAAGGGGCATAGCAACAGTCACAGGACGGGGCATAGCAACAGTCACAGGACGGGGCATAGCAACAGTCACAGGACGGGGCATAGCAACAGTCACAGGACGGGGCATAGCAACAGTCACAGGACGGGGCATAGCAACAGTCACAGGACAAGTCCTACCTTTAGTCTTTCAAGTAGCGGTCGATCTGAAACAACTTCGAGAACAGAGCGATCCTGTGTGTTGGTACGAGTCACAACAGCACTGCTGCATGCTGCCTGCTTTCCAGCTCGGATGGCCATCACATGCTCAGACAGCAAGTGATCATGATCTTCATTTGGGGTGTCCAGCAAAATGAAAACTAGATCAAATCTTGACAGTAAGGCACTCCCCATTCTGGAGTAAAGACAAGAAAACCACAGAGTGCTCAAAGAAGTGGAAAAATTACAGCAACTCTGTTCCACTTCAAAGACACTTAAAAAAAAAATCCTGTCTCATTCATTCAGGATAAATTAGAACTGCAATTTCTCTCTCAAAAGCTATGAAAAATTACTACAGTAAGTTTGTGTTCAAGCTCCAGGAAACTAGAAAGCAATTATATATAAGCTACAAGACTGCCAGAAGCATCTACTCCTGAACGTCAACTATAGAAGCAGCATTTCAGAAAGTGCTCACTTTAAGTTCTCAGACACTGTTTTGGCTTTGTTATAGTGTCCTCCAACTGGGTTTGCTGCAGCAACAATAGATGTCCGAGCTGGCAAACTGCAAACAATGCCAGCCTTAGCAAGGCTGATGCTTTGCTGTTCCATGGCTTCCAACAAAGCCTGATGCTGGTTTCCCATCTTATCAAATTCATCTATTCCACAGATTCCTGGAAGCAATTAACACAGGACAAAGACTTATTAGAAAACACATTAACTGATGGACAAGTGTATGCTACAGTCTCGTGCTACATCAGAAGTCCAACCTACAGTCCTAGGGACTGCAGGAGACATCGGAACAAGTGTCCATTTCAACAAGGTTTGTTTTCATTTCATGGTGCCGCAGATGAACCACAATGAAGTTGGCCTGGCTTGTGGCAGCAAGTGTCTTGATTACCCATTAAGATGACAAAACAAGCTTTTTAAACATAGAAATAGGGGACAAATCTCATAAGCAAGCTGTTTTCAAAAACACTAAGAGTTCAGCAGCTGCCATTAAGTCCAGAGATTTCTCAACAAGGAAATCTTTGTTTGGCACAGTAAGGCTGGCATGTGAATTGCAGAACTCCAGTTTCATACACATCCTAAGCTATAGGAAAGCAGGAACCTCCTTCAGAGAAGTCACTGGAGAAACTCAGAACTTCCCAAGGTATGGAAAGCTAACATCGTACTGCAGGTTTACAGTTTTAGTGCACAGCTACACAAGCACTGTAGTTAATCTTAGACTCAGCAGCACGCACACCCCCGCCCCCCACATACAGTCATACAAAACCTGGAACATTACATGTATTACCTTGATCTCCAAGCACTAAAGCACCAGCTTCCAAGGCAAAGTCTCCAGAAGCACCATCTCTAGACAGTGTAACAGTCAGGCCAGAGCTGGTGGAAGTATTACCACAAACATACACACCTCGAGGAGCAACGTTACACACCGCCTAGAAGAGAAATAAATACTTTCTCCCTCCCCAAGGTGAAGAATTTCATAAGCCTTATTCTAGAGAAACAATTCAAAAGTAATCCCACATTTGTTTCCTTCCACTTAATATGGCCCATTACATTTCAAAGTATGTTGAAATGCTTGGGGACACCATTTGTCGCAGAAGCGCAGATTTATAGTTTCTTCAGACCCCTATGTCTAAATAGACTGATATCTTGTCCTACTGCCCAACACACACTGCTTTAGAGGGAGCATGCATAGTTCTTCCCACAACTAGGGGATAAAGGACAGTCCTAATCTTCTTCATGCCTCTAGTACCTAGAAAGCAGCCTAAATTTGAAACATGAACGTATGAAACATGAAAGTATGGTAGGCTGGAACAGAGATGTGTTAAGTTAAGTTTGCCTAGAATACAGTCATAACTGTTTTTTTCCCCAGTAAATCTGTAGTTAGTGATACCGCTGTTTTATTTAAACAGCAACACCCAAACCATATTTATTCAGCACCAGCTATGTAACAGGTACTGAGTATTGAATAAAGAAACCCCAAAAACCAACAAAAAACCCTGGCTCCTGTCTTCTACACAACTTTGGTTTTATCCTTGGGACTTTTTTTTCCTGTGACAGCAGTAACACAGGAGACTTGTTCCAGGGTTTTATTTGGAGGAACAGATTACTAGCTTTTCTTGAATGGCATCCTGTTATTCAGTAATGATGTGAAAAAACAAGTCATCTACTGCATGCTAGAAAGTCCCCATTCAATGAAAAAATTATTTATAATATTTGTTTGCCAAGATGCTTGCATACAAATCCATCACTTGAGTTATCCTAAGTCATATCCTAACATAACATGTCCACAGTAGAAATACTCAGACTTTTTAAATGAGGTATGCAACGCTACACGTCTAAGCAAACTCTGTCCCTCTTTGACTTCACAGTAAGCATGGGAAAAGACATGGACATTTAAAACCATTCAGTTTAAGACTGAAGAATGCTAGCACTAACTGTTCTGTCACAGTCACGCAGAAATGCCCACCAAGATCAAAACCCATACACACCAATCGGTCCCTTTTCCAAAAAGCAGAGATCTGTACCAGCAACACAGAAACAGGGTAAAAGAATGGAAGTAAACCTCACAGGTGGTAAGTGAAATGGTATTTAAAGTTGCATTAGTTCCAAGAGTGCTCTTATTTTATTAGACAATGGATCAGCTAAATGAAATCAGCTAAATGAAGAGTGAAACTCCTCACTGGGGAAAGGGTTGGTACAGCAAGCCTGTACTTGAAAGCCCAGAAGTTTGACCAAATGTAACTGCTTTGGTAAGTGTTTTAACTGGCCTGATTCCTTCTGCAAGCCTCCCTGGAAGGAGAGGACAGCAGGGCACCCCTCTGGGTACTACCCTATGTTTGAGGCATTCTACATGAAAAGGGATCTCCAGCCAGGCTCAAACAACCCTTTGGTCTTAGCACAGCTGTCCTACTATGCTTACAAGAAGTCAAGATAACAAGGAATTAGAGACAAATACAATGAGACAATAGAAATAAATCAACCCATACTTGCAACATTTGACTTTTTCCTAATCCTGGATCTCCAACGACCAGAACATGTGGATCTCCTCGCACTGGGATTCTGTTCTTGTCATCTACAAACTTCTGACATCCTCCAAATAATGCCAGGGCCAAACCTGCCTTTACAATCTGTAGTGGTACACACCAATGCTAATAAGTATCCGACCATGATGACCAATACAGAGAGCTCCCTAGAATTGGTTGCAATAACCCTTAGGTTCAGCCATCCAGAAGGAAAGGGTTAAGACTGCCACCTCCTTGTCACTGAAAGTGACTGTGAGTCACGCCACCTGTACAGTCCCTGCCCCTTCCCCCCACCCTAGATAAGCTTTATAAATCCTTTATGAATTTACTGTGGCACAAACATTTCAACCTGAAGTTGCAAACAGAGCTGTTAAATTACTTACCTCGTGGCCGTAGATTGCAGGACAAAGAGAGCTGTAAAAACAAAGAACACTAACATAAGGGGAATATAAATCTTGTATTACTATTAATTAATCACTTGTTCTGTCTCTTGTCACAGAATATCTCCATAAACATACCAAACTTTTAGTTAGCTGTTGCTGAATTTCCAACAGAATCAGTTTAAAATCATCAGCATGAAATTTCTTGAATTTTTCAGACAACCAGATATGCTTGAAACAAGAAAAGCTTTTCATTTGTGTTCATACAAACACAGAGGAGATCCAGCTTCCCAGTGGTTTCTGCACCCTTTATCTTCATCAATTAACTACCTGTAACCCTCCTTTTAAAGGTGCTAGTTTTACATTCTTTGACCCCACTGGGAGGGGCTGAGGGACACTTCCACTAGAAAAGTACTTCTCTGTCTGAATGGAGGGTCTGTCACACCCTCTTCTCAGTTCTTGCACCTTTTTCCTCTGCTGTAGGAAAGCAGAACCAAGAACAAAACAGTACTCATGAGGTGAATTTACTCAGTAAGGAGCAAAATTAATCAATTGCTTTTTTTACCTATAGCTTTCTGTCTCAGGGCTGAACTAACACAATCCTAACTTCCCTGTATATCCTTGAATCCCTCCCAAAGTCCCAACATACCCACTGCAATACTTTCCCTTCCTCCCAAGCCCCTTGCCCTCTAAAGTTTGTTAAATCTCTGTGATATCTATTGCACAAGCCTTAAACGTTTCACAGTTTAATATTAGCTGTCATGTTGTCCAAAGGTGGTCATGCCTGTTCAGAAGTCTAATCCTAGACCTAGTCTCTGTCTGATGCAACTTACTTTACAATAACCCTGAACAGATTTTCCTCAGCTTGAATTTCTTGAACAGCATAGAGGTCTTTAAGAGAAAACTCCATGAATGATCTTTGAAAAGTCTCATCATCAAAATTCTTCAGTTTTTGTCCTTTACTGTTGCTGACAGAATTTGCCTCAATGTACAACAAGAACATACATTTGTCGTTCTTATTTTTAGAAGCTCCTGTTAGAAAAATTGAGAAAGAATGAAGGATTATTTTTTCTATCCTTGTGTACTGATGTTATTTACAAACAGCACAGGGTAATTCAGAAATATTAAGTACAGCCATATGCAAAATGTTCACCCTCCATTTAGGTACAAAATAAAATATTTTGCTGGATTAGGATGGCATACATATATAGAAAATTTTTCCCAGAATAAATGACGTTTTCCAGGAATTTCATATTACTACATTATTCTAGTAAAATGAAAGCCAAATATAAAATGCTCCTACTTAATATTTAGAGGAAAAAATCTATCATGTGGAGTAATTAAACATGTACCTTAGTAATTTTCTATATCCCCCAATGATTACTGAGCAGAGAATGCAGTCTCACAGTAAATTGGTACTGCAGTTCTCTGCAATATATTCTATTATAGCTGTAGGCAACATATTTCTTCACTTTGGGGAAAAAAAGAAAAAAAAGTTGTAAAATTTCTCCAGGGGGAACTAAACTAAGGAAGATAATACTCCTTACAACAGCGTGACTGTTTTCCTATTGTTTGAATGAGACATTAAAGTGAAAAGGCTAAGCAAATAACAAGTCTCAGGAGAAGGCTTTCCTATCAGCTGACAGGCTAAACCATCAGCTGGGAACCAGGGCCAGAGCTGTGGGTAGAGCAGCGGGTTGCGAAACCCCCTATCAGTGGGCATTAGAGAGGGCTCCTCTTGGACAGCACTGCTTCTGGCTTTTTCCAAGTAGCTCCTCGTTATAGAACTTCGGGAACTTCTGAGGAAACATACACTTCATGCATCTACAACTTTGAGGGCCCAAATTAAGGTGGATGGCTGTTCTTCCTGTGTAATCACTGGAGAAAACTCCACCCTAGGAAAAAGGTGTTCTCAGATTATGTATTTTACCTTCCTCGGTGCTCAACACCTTTACTATCCCTGTAATTGTGACCATATCTCCAGGGACACAGCTGTCCACAAGATCTTGAACCAGTTCACATTCGATTGTGCGGGGGATCCGGCCTGCCTCCCGCTGATCATCTGACATGAGCTCCTGCACCCTGCAAAACACAAGGTGTGCATACACTCTATGTGTAACATTTCCCATTCAGTTACAGCATACAAGATCTATAGCTGTGTGCTTCCAACCAGTCCTTTCCAAATTAAAAAGGGAGACAGAAGAAATGTCCTGATAAACTCTAGAAACAGCAGCACTGAATTTGGAGAAACAGAGTTTTTCAGTTCAGACTTTAATAAATAGGTACACATTATGCATAAAACCAGGAAGACAATAACTATGAACTCCAGAAATAATAATCAAAATTGAAATCCAGATTTTTATCACTGATGAGCATGTTCATGTAGAGATAAATACAGTAAGTGAAATAAGATGGGCCTCATATACAAAAATTAAGAGGTCAGACTCAGATGTTATAGCCCTGGTGAATGCTTAATTGGCATTTTAACCCTAGCAAAGCCCAAGAAATTCCTCAGACCATAACAAGAAGAGTAGCTCGCTCTTTATATAGTTGTAAAAGGCTAGCAACTCACAAGTTCTTCAAAAGGTTCCAGTTTTGGCTCTGCATTTAGAGCTCTGACAGTTTTCCTCCAAGCTCAGTCAAGCTTTTCTTAAGAAGCTGAGATAAACAGCACCCTCTAGAGCTCCTAAAAATGTCAGCACTGTTTTTTAAAATGATTTTTTAAATTATACAGAATGTTAATAAAGACAAACATATTTAGATGTCATTTGGCACAATAAGATTTTTGATGAAGAGCATGTGAACTTTGTAAGCAGTGGGAAAAAGCAAGCAGAGTCCTGTTTTTCCAAAGCTAACAGGATGGACAAGAAACAACACATCAGACTTTTCTGAATGTACATTATGAGGCAATACGGATGGTCACAGTGCTAATAGCACACAGTAAGATGGAAGCAGTGAAAACCAGCTCCATTGTCCACCTTCCTACATTTTAACATTGTTAATTTCTGCAGAAACAGTGACTTGTTCCCTTGTAGCAAAGGTCTTCCAAATTTTAGGCATACCTCATTGCTGATTAGACAGAGAAAGTGAATGAATGAACAGGCAGGTGCAGCACTATTTCCTTCTACTGAGCATACGTTAAGGACTGGGAGACACAATATCACTTTAAACTTAGATTATTTTTTTTAACCCTCATGTTTACTTTCAGTTCCTTCTAGTCAACTGTCACAGCCAAGCAATGTAACTTAATAGGGCTTTTCTAGCTGACTTACAGATTAAAGGGAATCATTAAACAATACATGCAATTAGAAATGACCAAGAACAGCTGTAAAGACCACAAGCTGAACATTTTTCAAAGAACTCTGTCATGGTACGGGGAATATCCAAGAAGCTATTATATTGGGCAAGTTTAATATACAAAATATACTAGCACTCAGATAAAACAACCACTTTGTAATACAAATTTTGAAGAGTACTTGCTGCAAAAGAAGATTATAGAAATTACACAGTGTAACATGGAATGAGCTGTCCTGTCACTTTTTGACTATCCTGTTGTATTATATTTTTGTGCAGAAGGGAAGACATGCTTACTTAACAGACTGCCAGTCCACTGTGGTGGTTAAAGGAGAGCTTCTGTCAGCTGTGAAGGATCGGCCACGGCACTCAGGAACAAGGCACTGTAACAATAGTAATTCTAATTCATTCTCAACCTTTTTTAAAATCATAGTTTGAAATTGCCTTATCTTTTTTTTTTTTAAAAAAAAAAAAAAGCAATGTGATCTGTTAAGGCCATTTTAGAAAAAAAACCCTAGTTACATTAGGGCTACAAATTAGCACATGCATAATGAATGAAAGGCTATCAAGTACAGACACCTGAACCCTGACTCACAGGTGCCAGAACAAGTACAGCTGAATTGTATGATCCTTTTGGTGAATTGGTTTGAGTTGTTTTTTTTCGGGGGTGGAGTTATTTGTTTGTTGAGGTTTGTTGTTTGGCTGTTTCTTTTAAGTACTTGCAGATGTTCCAAAGGAGATAATTTTTCCACTTGAGCACATCAGGTAACATAAAATAACTGGGCACTGTCCTATGTCTAATAACTTCTTAAATCCAGATAAAAACAGTTAATTAACATAAAAAGTTCTAAACAAAACCACACCACACCACCCCCCCCCAGTCTAAGCATAGAAACCTACCACAGGGAGATGGATGAGGCTTTTAAATTTTAAACATAACTGGTGAAATGGAAATGCAAAGATACTTCCCCATCCCCACAAAATTTGAGAGTTTCTACATACTGCTTTTGTTTCAGCAGAATACCATTTTTTCAAATGACAAGGGTATGCAATAATACAAAGATGCAAGTTTAATGTTTTTCTGAAGTGTCAGTTTAAACTAGCTTTAAAGATTAGATATTTTTTTTTTAATACCAGTGGTGCTTCTTTTTGTTAAATCACTATAGATAAGGGAAAAGCACAAAGTTAAATTATTTTAACTTACCTTAGTTGGAAGAGTATATTTTCCATCAGGTAGAGGAACACTCTGAACATCTCCGCACGTGCCACAGACAAAAGCTAACTTAGTGCACAGAGGCTTAATGTTACTGACACGCACAACGGTGCCACGCAAGGCAATATATTTTCCATAGCAGTTGGCCCGAACGTTTTTCAGCTGAGTTAGTGGATCATAGTTGTACACCCTACACAAGTCAAGCATTAACATTTTTAAAGCTTACCATACTCATATACAGAACAACAAAACACACAAATAAAAGCCCCCCAAAACAACCAAACTCAAACAAACAAAAAAATACCACGCCTGATTTTTAACAGTAATCCAGAGCAAATATTAGAAATGTTTTGTCTGTGGACCCATGGCATACACTTTGATTTTATTCTAGAAAGCAGCATAACATTTAGTATGTTTATAGTTATCTATAACCAGATCAGATTAAGACTTGCAGCATGTTAAGATCAAATATGTATTATGCCTACGCTCTAAAAGGAAGGGCGAGTTTTCACATTTCAAGGACATAAGAACCTGCTATCAGGTACAAAACACTGCACCTTGTTAAGGACAACAAAGAATACCTTGCAAAATAATTCAAAATAACAAACTTTAAACAGAATTGTTTACTGTGGAACAGACCTCATGAGATTGTCTAGTCCAAACCCCCGCGCTCAAGCAATGCCAGCTAGAGCAGGTTGCCTACAGACACAGAATCATATAGGTTGGAAAAGACCTTTGAGATTGAATCCAACCATTAGCCCAGCACTGCCAAGCCCAAAACTAAACCATGACCTCAAGCACCTCAGCTATGTGTTTTTTAAACACCTCAAGGGACGGTGATTCCAGCACCTCCCTGGGCAGGCTGTTCCAGTGCTTGACCACCCTTCCAGTCAGGAAATTTTACAATGGATATTAGGAAAACCTCCCCTGATGCAACATGAGACTGTTTCCCCTCATCCTATTGCCTGTTATCTGGGAGAAGAGACTGAACCCTACCCTCTTTCAGGCAGTTGTAGAGAATGAACGGGTCCCCACTGAGCCCCCTCCTCTCCAGAATAAACCCCCGCAGCTCCACCCCCCCCCAGCCCCCCCCCAGCCCTGTGCCCCAGCCCCTGCCCGGCTCTGGACACGCTCCAGCCCCTCCACGTCCCCATGGCAGTGAGGGGCCCAGAGCTGAGCCCAGGGTTCGAGGGGCGGCCGCACCAGCACCGAGCGCAGGGGACGGGCACTGCCCCGGCCCTGCTGGCCACGCTGTTCCAGGTACCAGCCAGGATGTGTTGGCCTTCTGGCCACCTGGGCACACGACCGGCCGTCAGCCAGCCCCCCCAGGGCCTTTCCCCTGGGCAGCTCCCCAGCCCCCTGCCCCCAGCGCTGCCTGGGGCCGCTGTGACCCCAGGGCAGGACCCGGCCCTTCTCCTGGCTGAACCTCGTACAAGTGGCCTCGGCCCACGGGCCCAGCCTGCCCAGCCCGCCCAGCCCCCCCCACAGAGCCCCCTGCCCTCGAGCGGATAAACGCTCCCCCCAGCTTGGTGTGGCCTGCACACGTGCGGGGGGCACACTCGATCCCCTGGCCCGGATCAGCGACGGACGTTGCAGAGGACGGGCCCCAGCCCGGAGCCCTGGGGACACCCCGTGAGTCCGGCGCCAGCAGGAGGTGACTCCGTTCCCCACCGCGCTCGGGGCCTGGCCGCCCAGCCAGCTTTGAACCCAGCGCAGCGCACCCTCGGCCCGGCCAGGAGCAGCCAGTGTCTCAGGGGACGGTATCTCATGGGTAAATGATGGAGAGTGGCTTGGTGAGCTCCTCCACCAGCTCCCTCAGTGCCCTCGTTGGATCCCATCCAGCCCCACAGACTTATGCACATCTAAGTGGAGCACCAGGTCACTAACTGTTTCCCCCTCAACTGTGGGGACTTCATTCTGCTCCTCTTCATCCCTGCCTTCCAGCTCAGGGGGCTGAGTACCCAGAGGGAAGCTGGTCTTGCTGGTGAAGACTGAGGTAAAGAAAGCATTAAACACCTCATCCTTTGTGGCAAACCTTGACCCTCCTTTTGTTTCTAATGTATTTGCAAAAACATTTTGTTATCTGTTACAGCAGCGGCCAGTCTGAGTTCCAGCTGGGCTTTCACCTCCCTAACCTTCACCCTGCCCAACTTCATGATATCCTTACAGTCCTCCAGAGTTGCCTGCCCCTTCTTCCAAAGGTGGTAAAGTCTCCTTTTCCCCCTGTGCTCCAGCCAAAGCTCTCTGTATAGCCAGGCCAGTCTTCTCCACTGCCGGCTTGTCTTTTGGCACACAGGGAAGGCCTGCTCCTGGAACCTTGAAGACTATCTTCTTGATGAATGTGCAGCCTTGCTGGACCCCTCAGCCCTTCAGAACTATTTTCTGAGGGACTCTGTCAACCAGGGTCTTAAACAGGCCAAAGTCAGCCCTCTGGAAGCCCAAGGTAGCAGTTCTGCTGACCCCTGTCCTTACTTCTCCAAGAATAGAAAAACATCTCATGATCACTATGCCCAAGATGTCCTCTGACCACCGTATCACCCACTATGTCCAGTTGAACTTTGAATGCATTTGTGGATGGAGACTATATATCCTCCCTCTAAAATAGAATTTTCTCACATTTGCATGGAATTTTACATTTTTAAAATTTGTATCCACTGTCCCTTGTCCTGTCACTGGGCACCAACGAGAAGAGTCTGGCTCCTGAATTCCAGGGGTTTCCCTGCTCCCTCCACTTAGGGCCCTGAACACCACCATCTCATGGCTCAACCCTGCCTATGTTGCAGAACCATTATAAAAGCAAGATATTTTATTGACTTTTTGAATACTTTCCTCTACAGGATAACACTCCATAGCATGCTCTTAGAATCCGAGACCTTGTATATACCTTTTTTTGGCCACAGGTTTTTCCTAAACACATTCCACTGTGTAATTAAAAGGGTGCAATTTTATAACAATGCAAAACTTAAGAATATATCATAGCACAATAACCCCCCAAATTAAATCCACCTGCCATGCTGTGGGAGAAGAGGACAGAGAATGTCTGAAGAGAGATGTGCGAGAGGAGTATGGAGAATGTCTGACCATTACTGATGGGAGATAATAGAAAGGAGGATAGAGAATGTCTGAGGAGAGATATACGAGAGGAGGATGAAGAATGTCTAACCTGGCAGGAGATGAGAAAACAGCTAGGCATTGTGAAGGAAAGTAAGAAACATGAACATGGTTATCTAGTAGCAAAAAGGTATCTGCGTGCCTTTAGTGACATGTAACTACGTAACTGCATGAATGGTTTCTGCCCTGAGCCTGGTGGTACATACAGCTGGAATTTGTATCCGGGCTCAGAGATACAAATACGAGCTTCTTCGTACAATAAAGTGCCTGCGGTTGCACCACAACCTGAGTCCCTGCCTTCACTGCGTTTCGGCATGGTGTGGCGTATGCTTTCCCACACAAAGTCATCAGCAGCAGGGAGTTTAAAAAAAAAATAATTTCAGCTCAAATCGGGCTTACATTCCCAGTCCCCCTCAGACTTCAAGAGTCTGAGATGCCATTACTTCTGATAAAGAACAAAAAAAAGTGCTAAGGACTTGTTTCATTAAGAATTCAAAGGAAATCACATTTTTATAATTATAATAGCAATTGTGTTTCTTGAAAGTACATGCTTATTCAGAACTTGTATAACCTGAGTTTCTTAATTTCAAATTCAAGTTGGGTTAATTAGAATTAATATTCTTGAGATTCCCAACCAGTCATCATTTAATAGATGTAAGCTAATATGAAATAGCAGATCCTCATATACCACTGTCAAAACATCCATAGAAGGAATAATAAATATTGCCAGCTATAATTTACGTCCTCACCCTCCAAATCAGCCTCTTTACAAAGACAAGCCTTTTGCTAACAAAAGGCTAGGTCATAATCACTTCCCAGCTTCTCCAGTAAACAGCAGAAATTTGAATAGTTTTGGTTTTACTCAATACATGTGTCACAGAATAGTTGTTCTACTTGTAAGTTACTTCTCAACTTATGAGCTTTTCTAGGTACAAGCTGTTTGTTCAGCTTATAAGCAGGTTTCATTTCACTTTTTTCTTCACAAGGACAGTTTAGCCTTTATCAAGGTGAAGAACAAAGCAAAACATAAACTGTTCTTCTGGAAATAGCTTCAGAGTCAAGTCTCTCAAAATAAATACGTAAGCCTTCAGCACCACATGTGAACACTGACAACCATTAGACAAAACCCAAATAGATCTTCCTGGAAAAAAACCGAATACATAATGCCCATTACCTAGCATGAATGAGAGGGACATTTATTATAGGTTCTCCATCAAGTGGTAATCCTTCCTGCGCCTGCAGCTCTGCAGCGTACCTTTCAAGGTCTTTCGTTAGCACCTAGACAGAACACAAAGGCAGAGAAGTGCAATGCGCCATGCAACACAGATTTAATTTGCTATTAAGTTTCGTTACCAACCCTTACAATCAGATCCCCCTACTGAAGTCTAAAGAGCTCTTTGCTGTCCAGTGACCCCCCACTTAAATGTGTTTTTCTGCTTCTGAGCACTTTTAAGCTTAATTTTTGATGGAATTTAAAATAAACATATTTGTGGTGTTTGGCTTTTTAATTAAAAAAAGTATACAGTAATGTTTAACATTGTGGAGTTTTGTTTGACTAAAGCACAAACATCTCAACTTATCTGTCAAAGCAGCAGTGAAATGCTACTTTAAGAGACACTGAATAGTTAAGAATTCTTGAATCTGCTCACCAGCTGTGGTTCTGCTGCATGAGGTGGGACACTCAGGACAGGTGACCCCCAGTATGTTAAAAAAACTCAACCACCCAGGAGTCAGAACTCCCAATAGGGAGTAACATTTTAGTTTTACTTAACTGCTTTGATGATTAATAAGCAAAATGCATCAAGACCAAAGCATTTTCAAAGTGTGACTGTGTGGGCCAGACAGAAACAGTGGAGAGATGGAAGAGTTTGTGTTTTGAATGAACAGTAATTTCCTGTAGGACAGAAAAACATTTGGGTTTTATAACTTAATTGCCTGAGTTCCACCGATTCTTCTTCGTTGCAAGGGTTATGCTTCTGTGTGTGAGAACGTCATATTTACCTGATGAATTGCCAGACCCATACACTGCAGTATCTTCTGAGGCATATCTCTCAATTCAGTAGATATATTTGGTATTGATTTAGTCAGCTCTTTGTCTTGTATTAGTTCCTTATAATCCACAAGAATACTTCCTTTTCTTTCTATTTCATCCTGTAAAACATTTTAAGTTATAAAATACACTTCAATTACAAATAAAATGTCCCCAAATCATGTCACAAGCATTTCACATCTATGATGGAGATCATTTTGGATAGAGAAAATACAAAAAATTTGCAGTTATTGTATCAACAATAGGTTGTTGGGATGGGATACGTTTTATTTTGGTTTTACCTTATCATAAAGTTCAATGCGTTGCATGAAAAACTTCTCAAAGGCTTGAGTCTTCAGGACAAAAGGAGACTTGTCAGCATAAGCTAATTAGAAACATGCTCCGTTAGTGACGGACAGAAATAATTCTTTCCATTTCACAAAATACATAAACAGGCAATTTCTATTCTATTATTTTTCTGCACTCCAAAACCGAGGAAGATGATAGATCTCTACAGTGTCACAGTAACGGTCTATTGTAAGACCTGCTACAAAACAGGTCTTTGTCTAAGACGACATAGGACAAGCACATAGGACAAAAAGAAGCAAAGTAGAAGTATGTATATTCCTGTCTTTGATAGACTGCAGATTTTATGTAGCTAACCAAGCAGGTTTAAGAAAGATTGTATTTTACATTATTCAAGATTCCTTTCCAAGGTTTGGAGCCCACAGAGACTACAGTATGCTGTAAGATTGAAACGTCTATCATATTCATGTTTTTATATAAGAAACACAAATTTCAGTTGCTTTCTGTTGAACTTATCCCCTCTACTCGTAACCAATTCTAGAAAAAATGGAATAAAATACTTCCTACATATCATTTTAGTCTAAAAATACCTTCAGAGAAATAAAGTTTCCAGCCCTTATAGGGAATAAACTGGTCCAGTGTCGATTGAACTAGTCGAGACCTCACTGGAAAAAAAAACATAAAAAGATTGAGATGAGGATTAAAAGAATATGGATACTAAAACTTTGCAAGCTTTACTCTCAGTGGTTCTTTTGACCAACGGGAGGCAAACGGCTGTAATTGCCTAGGGCAAAACTGGTTCAAAAGAAAAGCATTATGGCTTCAGAGAACAGGTAGAAGCACAGGTGCTGGCTCACCAGGTTCGGGCATTCTTCTCCACTCTCCCTTCTGTCCTCTGCCTCGCCATCCACCTCGCCATCCTCCTCGCCAGCCCTGAAAGCCTCTTCCCCGGGTGCATCCCCTGCCTCTGAAGCCCCCACTCATCTCGCTCCGCAGGCATCAGCTTGGGGACGCGATAGCGAACCGACCTAAAGAAACAGAAACTTTACCAGAAGATATTTAATTTAAATTAGAGTTACTTGCCAGGGGGGCTCTTCACCTGCGGGGTGGGCGCGAAGGCCCTGAGATACCACGGAGGCGCTGCGAAGGACCCGGCCTACCTCTCCCTACCAAAGGGAGGGCCCCATGAAAGAGCCGCACGGCCGTAGCGGTGAGAGGACGAAAGAACAGCGCCGGAGCCCGCGGAACGGCCGCTGCCCGGGAGGGCTGCCGCCGGCCCCTGAGCGCACGGAGGGACCCTCACACCCCGCCGCGTTCCATTTTGGCGCCACACGCTCCTTCCGGAGCCGCAACCAATCCCGAGGGAGCGTGTGGCGTCGCCGCTGGCCCCATTAGCTGATTCTCCCCTTCCGAGGGGGTCTCGCCCCGCCCACTCTCCCTTTGCGCCGGCTTGCGCCGCCGCACTGCGCATGCGCCCCGCCCCCGGCCGGCTCGGCCATTGGTGGGCGGGCCCGGCCGCGCATGCGCACTGCCCTGCCGCGGCGCGCGGCGCGAGGTGCGGCGGCGATGGAGGGCGGCCCGGGCCCGGGCCCGCGCATTTGTGAGGGGGATTGTGCCGTCCTGAAGCGGGACGACGTCTTCAAAGCGGTCCCCGTGCTACGGCGGAGGTGAGGGGCCGGCCCGGGGTTTTCGATCCTATTTGTCGTCTTCCCCTCGGCCGAGCTTTGCGCCGCCCCCCCACCCCTCCTCCTCCCCTGAGGGGATGCAGCGGCCGCGAGGCCCTCCCGAGGGGAGCGGGTCCCGGTGCGGCGGGTGTGACCCCGGCTCTCACGCCGGGACAGTCGGAGGTAACGGCCGGTGTGACCGGTAGCGCGAAAGGTTTTGATGCCGCCTTAGTTCCTGTGCCCAAGAACCCGGCAGATCTCCTGGCTGCGGTGTTCGCTGAGGACCTGAAAGGCGTTTTTGCGCTGCCGCTGTCAGGCCGGTGCGGCTGACGGGGAGCGAGGGTGCAGCGGCCTGGCCAGCGCCTGTCACACCTGCCCCCAGTGGCGCCTCATCCTGCGGGCTGCAGCGCTGCCTCCTTAGCGGGGTTGGCTCAGCATCGCCGTCAGGCTGCAGGAAGGTGCTGGCTGTCGGCTCTGGGTGCTGCAGCTTTGGCGAGGATGCTATGAAAGCTCTCCCATTTCTTTTTCCTAGGCCAGCTGGCATAGCGAGAAGCGCCTGCACCCCAGCAGGACATGCCACAATCAGTGGACACAGCCTGGGCTCCTCCCATTGCAGCAGTCAATTTTGTAGACCAGTGTGTAGAAGTCAGTATTGGGTAATGTGGCCAGGCATCTGATTCAGTAGCATGGAGATTTAAAGGTGCTATGCTTGAATGAGGCTGGTTTAGAAATGGCATAGCTCAGACCTAGGAATTGGGAGTACTGGTTATTGACAGGCTAAACGTTTACCAGTAGGATCTGGCACCTAAATCAGGTAGTTACTCTGACAGCCTGCAGAGCATGCCAAGATCTGTTCATTAGGTCCTTCTTCAGTTTTTGTAAGAAAGAATAAAAAAATATTGAAGAGTAAATAACGTCACGGGAAATTAAATAACTCTTGCTTTAACTTTTCCTTTTCTATAATCTGATGAGGGTAAGGATGCTCCAGGACCATGAGACAATAGCTGTGGTTGGATATTCTGTTTAGAATGGTCATCAAAATTTGAGCACCTGCACACTATTTTTCATCTATTTAAATTTTCTCCAGTCATTTCAAGTCTTCTATAATCATTTATTAGCCTTTTAAAGTCTGGATTGGTAGGGATTAATAGACTTCATGTGAGCAAGTATAACGTTAATGTTTTATGAAAAGGATTTGGTAACGTGACAAAACTTTATTATGCTTTATTTAAATTCTGGAGTGTATTTGGGGATACAAATAGTGTATGTAAAATACATGCACGAATTGCATACTTCAGTCAGTAGAATGCTGGAAATAACAAAAGAACTCAACCTGTTTGCTTAGATTCAGAGTTAGTGGTGAGTATAATCAGAGGTCATAGTGGTAGCTTTTGATTCGGATGTGATTGTGGCACATACACTGGTACCAGTTTCATTTGACAAGATCAGCAGACAAGACCAGTTCCCTTCTGGTCAGCAAGGAAACCTTTGTAGGTCACCCTGAAAGTTAAAGGCTTTGGATCCTGTTTTGTGTGAAGAAGGAAAAATGTAAACCTTCCTTAGTGCGATCAAAATGAAAGGGATAGTAAAATCCTTTCTTTTTTTAAAATTTTTGTTTTATTTAAACATTTCTAGGCTTACAAGTCGCTCTCTGCTGTCAGTTTTCTTCATAGGCTTTTGGCAAATATTATTGCAAAGGAGCTTTGCAAAATACAGGTTCTTTTTGCAGTAATCTGCATGACCCAGCCTAGATTTAATGAAGTTTTAATTAATTTCATTCCTTGCGTTGTTCTGACTTTCTCTGTCAGAAATGGTACTGCATAATTCAAGTATTATAGCCTTATTTTATCTGCCATTTTGCAATTTTTTTGAACTGAAAAAAATATTTTTCTTACTCTGTGCTCCATTTAAGTTCTTTGTTCTTTTCCTAATCAGTTTCAGTTTAATGTGGTTTTGTGGTTAATTTCACTTTTTATGCTTGTCCTGGTTTTCTTCAAGGATATAGGTAAAAATGGCATATATCATTGAATCATTTAGGTTGCAAAAGACCTTTAAGACCAAGTCCAACCGTAAACTCAGAACTGCCAAGCCCACCACTAACCCATGTCTCTAAGTGCCACATGTGCACATCTTTATATGAAGCTATAGTTCAGTTTCAATTATTGTGGGTTTCAGACATAGTAAAAATAATGCTTTTAATATAATTAACTTCTTTATTATTTCAGAAAAATTATTTTTGAGAAGCAATGGTTCTATCTGGATAATGCCATTGGACATATTTATGGAACTACATTTGAAGTAACCAGCGGTGGAAACCTCCAGCCAAAGCAAGAGGTGGAAGAGACTGCCACAGGTATTACAGAGGATTGACTGGTGTTTGGAAAAACAAGTTCCAATTCATTTGTTTCTTTGATAATACCAAAGGTGATGGAAAAGCTTTCTATTAATCATTTATTAACTTAACGCCACTTATATTCTTTCTGTCATGAAAGCGCATGGTTTTGTCTTGATCTGCTGTTTCACTAGTCCTGTAACAAATCAGCTTTTTAATATGGGAGAAAATTTGAACCTTAGTCTGGGTGCATATATATACTAAAGGTGTATTTTACATATTACATTTCATTGATTGCTTAGGCAATATTTTGCAAGGCCATGAAGCATGTGGGTTTAATCCTGAGAAGTCTGCTTTCTGTGAAACTAAAATCTATGTTTCTCCAATGTGAAGATATTTAGAGCTAGATTTTACAAATCTATATCCTTTTCCTTTAGAAACAAAAGAAGCAGGTACAGATAATCGTAACATAGTTGACGATGGAAAGTCTCAAAAACTGACTCATGATGACATAAAGGCTTTGAAGGACAAGGGTATTAAAGGACAGGTAAAAATAAGGTTTTGGTGTCATTTCTGTGCTACCTTGATGGTTATATTTCAGTTTATGAATTAGCCTATTCTTTTTATTGGTGCATAGACTTCAGTGCTTTTTCTTTGTTCTTCTGCTCAAGTCATGTTTTTTCTAAAGATCTGTTTTTACAAAAATGCAAAGGCTCTTTTCGTAGAAAACTTCATGTAAGGTTGGCAAATTTGTCAAAAGAAAGTAAAAGATTAATTTTTATAGCATCAAAAGTCATAACAGACAAAAAGAAATAACAACAAACATTAAGGAAATAGAGCTCGCATAATCACCTTTTAGTTTTGTTTGTTTATAAGATGCAAAATTATATTTCTATATTACAGATATATTAAAATTTTACAATAATTAAGCTATCAAAGGTGTAGGAAAGGATTATGAATAAACACCAAAGTACTAAGAAATAACACTGTTTAACAAGTGTACTGTCAGTGTGCCTCTAGACAGTACCTACTGAACATGTGATGCCTGTGTTTTATCTGCACCTCAAAAGCTAAAAATATTGTCAAGAGATCAGTTCTGTTCTGTTAGAACACGGATTGGTTTTTACCCTGCACTTTGTCAAGAAGAAGTGAGGCCATCTTAAATGTTAATGAACCTTTGCAGCCAGTTCTGTTCTGCACGTGTTCTGCACAGGCAAAAATTCTCTCTTACCTTTGGTTTACCCTTTCTAATAAAAATAAGAAAGTGCTCCTGCTTACATCAAGTTCATCTCCTGTTTGCATCTGGCTGTTTGCTGCTGCTCTCTAGAGCAGCTGTTGTGCTTTTGCCTGCTTAATGTTGGATTGCTCTAAGGAGTTTGGGATGGTATTTCCTCTGTTTCCAGGGTTGTGCTGCTAGTTGTGTTACCTCTTTGAAAAGAACATACTAATCAGTCTGATACCTTTGATGTTTTCTATTCGTTCTCATTATCTGTGGCAGATCACTCTGGCTTTTTTGTATGTCCTCAGTGTGTCTCTGCCATACATCTACCATACTTTTTTATCTTAGGTTATTAAAATATCCTACTTTGTTAACTCTGGTTTCTGAACTGTAGCCGAATATTCATTTTGCCTGTGTTAAATTAGCAGCAATAGACATTGTTCTTCCATAAGTGTCTGGTAAAATCTGAACTGTGAATGGCATGTCTTTGTGACACAGGCTCAGTTAGAGATGATTGTTATTTGAAATAAACCAACCTCAGTGTTAATGGGGCTTGATTTCCCATCACTTCCCAAATCCTTCCCAGGTCTTGAGGGATAGGTGTTAGGATGAAGACATGAAGTGGCATGTATTCCCAGGGCACTGCATAGTGCAGTGGCTTCCTTTTTGGCTTTTGCTTACCCTAGGGAAATATCCCCCAATTTCCTCACTGAAAATTTACTGGGGAAAAAAAACACCCGACCCAAACAGCCCAGACACTGCATTTAACTTTTTCCAAGAGTAAGGCAGAAAAAGAAAGATATGCTGTTTCACACCACTAATAGTGCATTTTAAGTGTTTGAAGAACTTTTAAGAAATAATGGCTTGAAAAGCAGCAATAGCAAGTAAGAAGTACTTGCACCACTGTATTTTGGAGCAGGTTCTTAAAGCACAATGGGAGATGCAATGTCTGCATTGAAAATACTCCTTTTGTCATTGCCCTACCGCTACCCTCTCCAAATTCCTGTGAGGCCAGGTTAGACTAATACTTTTCCTGCATGTTTAATAGAAACTTTCAATTTTAGCAGTTAAACGACTTCTGAACAACTGAAATACCACTCTGCAGCATTTGTTCTTCTGTTGCAGGCATGGGGACAAGTCCTGAGCAATGAAAGTTTTTTTTTCTTGGAGGTCTTAATGATCCCTCCAGCTGGAACCTGAACATATGAGGAAGAGTTGGATTGACAAAAGGAGATTAGAGTGAAGAGACCAGGAAACAAAAAATGGAATTCTGGGAAAACCTGGGAGCTAGAGATGGAAGAAGTCGGGGGGAGTATTGTAGGAAATAGTAAATGCTGAGGAGATAGACATTGTGCAAGGAGTTGGTACAGGAATCTAGCGCAGTTTGGGAGGCAGACAAAATGAAGTGGTGTAAGGGAGATGTCTGGTAAGTAGCAGAGTATAAGGGAAGAACAAGCACAAGGTGGAAAAAAAGATACCCTCAGAGATGGAGATGCTGAAGTCAGACAAAGAGACCCAGAGAAGGAGTTGGATTAAAGTAAATATTGCGTATGACATCAGGTTGTTTTGTTTTTGTAAAATATTTTTGCCTGTATAGCTTCACGCAGGACTTAGGGTACTGTCATGCAATCCAGTTACTATGGGGAATGTTAGCCCAACAGAATATATGTCAGTTGTTCTGTAATAACTGACAATAAACATAACTCAGCCTCGCTCTAAACACAGGATAATTAAAGTAGCTAATCACTTGGAGAAAGCAGTATAGTCTCATTTACATTGGCATGGGATAAGAATATTTAGGTACTGAGGCTTCACAGTAAGGGCTGAAGTAATGACTTGCTGATGCTGAAAGGAACAACCCTGCTTTTTCTTCAGTTCTGGCCTTACGAGTCTGCCCTCTCTCATGAGTTAGCTTTGGCACCTACCAGGCTCCTTCCCCACAAAATACCCCATTTCCAGGATAAGCGTTTTCAGCTTTATCATTTTTATGCTGGCATTACGTAGTTAGAGAACACCTAGAGACAAAAGTATATGATTAAATTTCTGCACATAGTCAAGAGTAGTGCCTCACTTGTCATGTTGATTAATAGAACTTTAGTTTGCCATTAATGGCAGTGGAAGGTAACAGTATACATGCCTCTACTGGAAGAAAATATTTCAAGTGTTTGTTTGAAAAAGTACTTTATGTGAAATGCACGAGAAATAAATACCAGCTATAATTGTCTTTTCCAAGGAAATAGTTCAACAGTTAATAGAGAACAGTACAACATTCAGAGACAAAACAGAATTTGCTCAAGATAAATACATAAAGAAGAAGAAAAAAAAGTAAGTTAATTTTAAAATGTGGAAAATACTTAGTAGTCCTCTAATATGTTGAGCTAAAAATAAGACTATTACTATGTGTTTCATACAGATATGAAGCAGTTATTACAATTGTGAAACCATCCACTCGCATTCTTTCAACAATGTATTATGCAAGGGAACCTGGAAAAATTAAGTGAGTTTCCATTTTGTTTTGTTTTTTTTTTCCAAATTATAACAGAAAGATATTTTAATATTCTTTAAAATACCTGTATTATACCAGAGTAGACAATACTCTCATTTCTTCTTTTTTTTCCTCTGTTAGTGGAAAGATTGCAAATTAATGAAAAATAATGTGATATAGAAAATGAATCAGTATGCTATTGCAGCAAAGAGGAAAACTCTTCTGCATGTAGTGTCAGCGTTTACCATTTCCCTACCACCACCGTCTTGCTAATTACCTAAGCAGACAGGCTTCTTGCATTTTCAGAGGTATCTCTTCTCTGGGTCAGTGCGTATTGTCTCTTGTTTTCTGGCTCAGTAATCAAAATAACAAGCCACCTGCCAGAAGCAGGAACTTTTGTCCTTAATGTGCTAGGGATTCAAAATGTTCTTCAGTCAGAAGTCTCCAGAATTTGAAAACTGGTTAATGCTGGGGGGCGGGAGTTGGGGGGAACAATGATAAGAGATCTAGCGCATTGGATTTTCACTTACCAAAATTAAATGATACGTTGTTACAGACATTGTTTAAGATGTACTGAATTCATTGGTTTTAAGGCTGAGATGCTGAGACTTAAAACCCTCACGTTTCTGTTATTTAAGGCTTCTCAAACCGTTTTCCTTCTCCTTCCCCCATCACCTTCGCTTGGCTTTATTTGTTGAGACTGGTTGTAATTTCCTTGGCCGTCGCTGAGTTTCTTCAGTGCATGCGCTGCAGTAAGTCTAGTTAGGTGTTGATCTTGGATTGCACATGGTGTGTGCTACTGCAAAACAGATGAAAATCATAAAGAAAACATTTAAGAATTAGGAAATGCATTCAAATACCGTTTGTTCTTTACAAAACTGACATGTCAGAGAAAACAAAAGAAGTTTAAAAATATTTTGTCTGACTGACACAGCATGAGATGTCCACTTCAGTATGCGCACCCTACTTTACATCCTGCTTTTGCTCTTCCCTGCTGATTTCTTGTTTGCTAATTTTTTGTTCTAATGCTTCTTTATTACTGGGTGGTTAATTTAAGTTTCCGCATGGTGACTCTGAAGACCACTGGTGCTGTTCCTGAAAATCGACCTGTAATCCAACTTTTTTTGACAGGCTCCTGAGCTAATGATACGCAGCATCTATAACTCTAAGAAAACTAACTTGATACATCTTAAACCCCTCTGTCTTCTAGCCACTTGCGATATGACACCCTGGCTCAGATGTTGACTTTAGGAAACATCCGTGCTGGCAACAAGATGATTGTAATGGAAACGTGTGCAGGCCTTGTGCTGGGTGCGGTGATGGAGCGAATGGGAGGCAAGTAACACGGTGGCTTTAGTAAGGAGCAGACTGAGGGCTTACTTGAAACTTAAGCGATGCATATCTCTGTGATACTGTGAAAAGGCATTATTTCAGAATACTTTCTCAGTTCAGAGAGACGCTTGTTTTTCTGTTGGAGAAAGCTGTATTTTGCGTATTTCAGTTGGATTTTTTTTCCCACTCTTTAAAAAAAAATACAAAATGTAAAGTAGGTATCACTGTATGTAGATCTGGTTTTAATTTCTGTCTTAGCATAGTGACATGTTCAGAAAAGGCTGCAAGGAGTTTGTATGCATATTCTTCCCAGGCACGTGGGAAGTCCAGGAAAGTGAGTGGTAGAAATCTGAGATCGTGACACTGGAATTCAGAAAGCCCGCAGCACTGAAAATGTTGTCATTCCTCTTGTTCTTTGCACCAGAGATTTAATGTCTGCAAAATGTATATTTTAAAAGTAGCATGTGACATTTTCATGTGCGTATTCTAGGAGAAGATCAACTTGGGTTTTATGTCTCAAACTCAGTTAATTAGTTTCATCATAAGTCATTCAAAGACACTAGACAGAGATGACAATTATATTCCAGAAGCCTAGAAAGGTAGGAAGTGTGATGTGATGTGCACCCAGATGTGCTGTTTGTTGGCTGAGAAGCACACAGGCAGTCATGCAATAAATTGGTTTTGTTTCAGCAACTTTTGGCCATAGGGATGCTTTCTGAAGTCAATTAAATAAAGTGCAGTTTCAGTGTAACTATTGAAAAGTTCTTGTCAGTATGTTTAAACATCTGACAGCTCTTCCTTCAGAGTCTGGATGTTGAGGAAATCCATTGCCTATTAATGCTGTTTAAATTAGCTTTTCTTTTTTATCAAAACCACTCCATAGTTACAAGTAACAAATATGGTAGAAAATTTGTCTTCTAATTGTTAATTAAATTAGCTTTTCTAAGAGTTTGTCACTGCTTACATGTTCTGTGCTAATCCTAAATACATGTTCAATACATGCATAATCTTTGAGTTACCTTGTCCTTTTGAGTTGCAGTAACTGTTGTCCTTCCAATAAGAATTTTCTACCGCAAGGCGTACTTCAGCAGCTTGTTAAATTTGACGAAGGTTAGATTAAGAGCAGGCAATTACTTACCTATTCTTAAATGAATGCTTCATTTAAGCATTTTAGAAAATTAGAAATTTGAAGCGATTTAAGAAATTCTGGCTTTCCAACGTATTTTTGATTCTTTTGCTTTCATAGGCTATGGATCCATTATTCAGATGTATCCAGGAGGGGGACCTGTTAGAGCTGCTACCACTTGTTTTGGATTTCCAAAAGCTTTTTTCAATAATCTTCATGAATTTCCTCTCAGCAAAGTGGATAGTCTCCTCTCTGGGACATTTTCTACAGAGACTCTGCCCTCAGAACCTGAAGATAATGCGCTAGGGGAAGAAGAAAGCAACGGAGTGACTGATGAGAAGCAGATTTCCCTGCAGGAAACAGAAGAGGAATCTACTACTGAAGCAGCTATGGAGATCAACCAAACAGAAGAGCAAGAAACAATGGACATCAATGCTGAAGATGTAGAATTTAAAGAAAACAAAGAAAAAGAAAATAAAGAAAATGTAAGAATATGTAAGAATATGTATTATGGCTATTCGAGTTTTACAAGGTCTATATACTTAAAATTTTTCCGTCTGAATCGGGCGTGCTGAAATACAGCTTATTCAGGTGTTACAATGGAACTCTGGAGGTTGTCTTTTGTCTTACGTTAAGCCATCTAAGATGCCAAAAAATGAAACTTAAGTCCATGCAACAGTGATCCAATATATAATAACCAGTTGAAGTGCAAACTGTTTGTTTTGCTTTTTAAAGGTTCGGGAAAAGCAAAGAAAACAATGGGAGAGAAGGAAAAAGCTGATAGAAACTGCTGCTTTGCTGAGAGAGAGGAATGCTGATGGGTGAGTTTGTTTGTAGTCAGAAAGGTCTTCTGTTTGAAAACACATCTATAGAAAATAATTTCCTTTGAAACAAAAGCTTTATTTTAGGAAGACTATTTTGTTTCTTAATATTTACAAGCAAGCAGTCAGCCCCCGTGTGTCTTGGGTTTTGTTTGGTTCTTACCCAGTTGAGATTTTTTGTTATTTAAATGGTTTGAAATGTCTTGATCTAAAAGCCATAGTTTCCTGACTAGGTATGAGTAAACATTAACAAAAAAATAAAATACCTATTTTGTCCAAAGAGAAACAGAATCCAGGTAGAATTTAATACAAAATGACTGCTGATAACAATCACAGAATTCTAACTGGCAGAAAACCCCACAACACCTGAGGGTTTTGATTTTATTAAATTGTAACTAAGTTTGTTGCCTTGGGAGTTTGGTTCATTTGTTTTTAGAAACTCATCTTTTCTATAACTTTGTTTTACCTGCTTTAGCCAGGGTCAGTTGTTCCCAAGGAACAATTTAATGTGAAGATTTCGTATCATAAGTTTAAAACAAATACGATAAATAGATTCCTAGAAATTCGGCCCCACTGTAGTGTAAGTATATTTTTAGTGGTTGTGACTTTTTCACGATGTTCTTAGCCATTGCTGAACTGATTTAAGTTAATTGAATAACATTGATTTTGTTAATTTAATAACATTTCAAGTTTGTGTTTTCCTCCTAAGAATATTGGCTCACTAGGAATAAAGCTGTTCTGCTCGGATAAACTTTAGTACACATTTATTGGTTATGTTTAAATGCCTGTGTATAATTTTTGTTTGTATTATTATGAAATGTGTTAACTCATGTGCATTCATATTTTAGTATATCTCATCTAGCATATTTAAGTGGTAGAATTAGCCTTTTCTATAAAGATGCAGAGACAGGTCACTCTGGGTTCTCCTAAGCAATAAAATGGTAAAGGAGGTCTGTAAAATATACTGCACCTCTGCTCAGCGGCAGCAGCGCCACGGGCAGTGCCTGTGGATGACCACTACACTGCCTGAACAGTGGCTGTGTTTTGTTCTGGTATTACCCATGTCTCCAGCACCCATTGTTATAATTAATGTCTGTGCACGATTAGCAAAGTGAAAATTAGTGTATGGCTTTACTTGATTCTTCCTGTAGCGTAAAATAGTGTATTCAGTTTTTGTTTGAGTTCAAGGAAGCCTATCTAGCATTTGTCGCTTGTTCGTTTGTCTTCAATCACATGTACACTTCTTTTGCCCTTTGTAATGCGTGAGAGCTATAATAAATTATATACCTGAAGGGGTGAGGGATTTCTTGCTTTAGGAGGTCTTCGGTATGATGGGGAGGAGGGGAGTTCAGGCTGCCTGAAGGCGCTGTCCCAGCTGCAGTCGGGGTCCCCTACCTTGGGTCACCTGCCTTTTCTAGCCCACCGCTTGTTTAGACCAGGAGCTGCAGGGTGCTGTACTGCTAAGCCAGGAAAAACTGGCATGGAATAAAGCAATGCTTCAAACTAACAACTTGGCACAGGAGTGGAAGCAGGCAGGGAGGTTTGAGTTTTCGATTCCATATTCCCTGCATGCTTAGTTTTGTTTTGTTTTGCAAGAGAGAAACAGGGACAGAATAGGTGGAAGCTGGGTAACACTGGAGCTGGGGCACTGACCTCCGGAGAATTACTTCTTGAGGTCCTGCATTTAACAGTATGTACTATTTAATGTAGAAAATACAATTTTAGTATTTTTTAATTATTATTTTTATACATATACGTATATAAATTACAGAAATGTATATACTGTAGAATAATTATTTAATATAACATTTTTTTATTAAAGTTATATTTTCTGTGCTGTCACATGGTAAAACACTGCTTGTACTGGATCTGTTTGTTCAGTTCCATTTATGAGAGCTGAAGTCTGTTGTCAGTCTTTGTGGGGGAAAAAGGAAGATACCCGTTAGGGATTTGGTATTCTTTTAAAGAAGACCTAAGACAGACTATTACATTTTTCTGATACTATGAAAGTGGAAATGCGTTTATAGACACTCCATGTGTTCAAGATTAGGCCACGCTCCCTTTCTCTCCTTCCCTGCTCTTCCTCTACCTCTTCTCCTCCCCTCTCACCCGTTACATTAATCCTGCACCCGGCCAGGCTGCCCGCTGACAGCAATATGTGCTGCCATATGAGAGCGCAGCAGTTGATTTCTCGCAGTCTCATCTCTTCCTTACCTTCCTGTTGTCTGGCCGAGCTCCTGGCAGTCACTGCAGCGCTCCAAGCCTTCTCAGGCAGTCTGGAATCTTTTTTTCTTTATGGTCTGCTTGGTAAATTACCAAGCATAAATTTTTTGAAGTTAGGGTTTGAAGTAAATGGCCCACAAGGCCATGGCCAGCACAATGCCAAAATGAAACAACTGTGAAAGAATTGCTTCAGCTCTTTATCTCTGTTGTGTTTAGAAAATTGAACACCTGTTTTTACCTTGCTTTTGTTAGGTAAGTTTAACGGTGTCTCCAGCGCTGTATGTTCCCCTGGAGAACAAATGTTAATTGATGGGTCATCTCTTAGGGTATTTGTGTACGGGAGAAGTAGTTTAATTAGCACATTCTTCTGCACAAGTATAACAACTAATTTGCTCCATCATTTCTTGCAATCTAGTTTAGCAGTGAATTTTTTTTATTAAAACTCCCTATCTGTAGAGAATCATAACCATCTGTAAGTCCAAGTTATGCTATGATATTAAAATGAGGATGAAGAATAAAATTTGAAGCCTTTAAGTTGGCAAGGACATAATTTATTTTTAAAAGATTTTTAGTCATGCCCGTTAAGGGATTGTTTTCTCCTTAAATAATAACTTTTTAATACAAAACTGTCTGTAATGAAGATTACCCAGTCTAAAGAAATCATAACTGAAGTTACCTTCTAAGCAACAAGTAGCAGTCACAAAATTTGAATTTTATTTGGACAATGGTCTTAGGGTAGAGAAAGCAGCATGCAAATTCTTGGGCCGTGAGAATTACTGTGGAGCTCAACCCAGCTGAACTGAGTGCTTTCTGCAGTGCGTTCAAGTATATGGCACATTAGGGAACAAGTGATTTATCCTCTCAATTATGCAAGTAGGAAATCATGATATTTTTTTGTCTTTGGGGAGTTATTAGAGCCATGAAAACATGCTGATTAGCAACATTTAAGCTATAATTGATTGCTGTGCTAAGTAGGAGAAAATGTCACTTGATGAATAGGTTTTAGAAGCAGAAAACTAATGTGTGTGAAATTTCTTTTGCAGCTTAATTGTAGCCAGCAAGTTTCACCCCACTCCTTTATTACTTTCATTATTGGAATTTGTTGCTCCTTCAAGGCCTTTTGTTGTCTACTGCCAGTATAAAGAGGTAAATCAAGTATGTTACTTCAGCTCTTATAGTTCAAGTTTAAGACTGTTCTGCTGTGTAACCTACTATTTGGTTTTTTTAAGCCATTATTAGAATGTTACACAAAGCTGAGGGAGAGAGGCGGTGTTATTAACCTAAAGCTGTCTGAAACCTGGCTACGAAACTACCAGGTAAGGATTACAGTAAATGGCTGTCAAAACAGCATGGGTGCTGGGGAGCGAAGCGCGCTCTGAAAATACGGGGTTTGAACTGACAGACGGCGCGTAACCTTGTGCCTTTGTTTTCCTGAGAGCAGTGGGAAAATACTCTGAAGAATTGTAATGCTTCATTGCAGGAATTTCAAATGGAAATATTTATTTTATTCTTACAAAGCATTTCATTTAAACATTTGCTGAAATATTTGCAGCACTGACAGATTCAGTAGTTGTGCTGCTTTAGTGGCTAGCCTGAAGTGAGGGACAATGTAATGTCGTGTCAGAGAGATGTAGCAAAGTATTAGAAGTGTTTATTAATTTCCAGTTGGTTTGACAGCTGGAAAAAAAAAAGTGTAATGTTAAGAATGGTGGTGACTTACACAGTTGATGCCTTGGAACTAAAGTAACAAGAAGTTTCTGGTCTGGGAACTGAACAAGATGAGGGGGGAAAACATCTCCACAGTGAAAAATGTCAGTTTGACTGACATTTTGAACAAGGAACGTTTGCAAATGTGGAGTACCCTCTCAGCTGTGGAGAAGCAGGAGCATGTCTGATTCCTAAGCAGCTCACCACCTCTGAAGAGGTTCTTGCATCTCACTAGCTTTCTCCTGCCCATAGGCTGCTGGAGTCTGTAAGGAATTATTATTGAGGGGATGACTTAATTCAGGCATGGGTGGCCACGATGAGTGACTGTTGATCAGGCAACCCAGTCAGGAGTGACGGGGAGATTCACAGAGGAAGGTGTTCACCAGGGTTAGGCCTGGCAAGGCTTCCTGTGCCCAGGTGCAGTTAGGAACAAGGCTGCGCCGTCGCACCGACACGAGTAAATCAGTTTAGACCTGCAGCAGCAGGCAAAGCAAGGAGGAGGCATAACTGAAGAGGAGATGTTTACAGAACGTCTTAACGTAGCGGAAGGTGGTGGTTCATTGCTGTATCTTGTCTTAGGAGCAGCTACGGAAAGATGATAGTGGCAGAGCTGGAAATCACTGTATTACTTAGTGCTGGTTTGTGAGGCCAGCTGCAGTCCTTTGCAGAGTACCCCAGTTCTGAACACATTAATGAGGCTTTCATGCACCCCAAACCTCGGCTTTGTCATTTTGCTGGAAATGCCATGGAGAAGTAATCAGTGGGGCAGCAGCCTGTGTTCTCACCTGTTTCTGTACCTGGTTTCTGCCACGCAGGTACTTTGCCCTTTGAAGATAAATCCACTTTCCAAATTACTGTTGGTTGTGGTGGCTGGAAAAACAAATTACATCTTACACTGTAAGCTTAAATGACACAATTCAGTGTGCACATACAGAGTGAGTCTTTACAGATGCTTGGGTTTTTGTTTGGTTTGGGGTTTGTGGTTTTTTTTAAAGGTCTTACCAGATCGAAGCCATCCAAAACTGACCATGAGCGGAGGTGGAGGGTACCTTCTGTCTGGTATAACTGTTGTCTTGGATAAGGGCAGATCTGATTCCAGTAATTTAGAAGCGCTGAAGACGGAAGAGCCATCATCAAAAAGGTGCAAAGTTCAAGACCTTCATTGTTAACGTTTGAAGAACTGATTTGGTTTTTAGATCTCAGGACTCTTTACTGTTAGCAAAATAACAAGTCTGCTTCCTGTGCTCCTGAGAGCACAGCAGTTGTGCCTGTCATCCGTCTGTCAGCAGAAAGCAGCGAACTGTGTGGCAGGGAGGGTTGTCTCGCTTGTTACCACTTCACATGATCAGAATGAGAAGAAAAACCCTTGGGAGCAAACACCACACTGAAAACACAGTAACTTTGGAAAGAAGAGAAGATGAGCGTGAGCGAAGGCATTCTGTCTGTCTGTTGCCAAAAGTGGAAAGGAAGCAGCAGGTTGTGCAAAGGTTGGGTCCGAACCAACGCGCCTAACTCGGCCTTCCGTGTTCCCAGAACAGGTCAGGGTTGAGCAGCACACGCAGTGATCTGCTCCCCCTCTGGGCACGGAACCACCTCTGTTCAGTAACTTAAGGAAGTAAAATAACAGCAAAAATCATAGGCTCTTCTTTCTAAAGGAGTGCTAAAAAGAGAATACTAATAGCACAACTTTACAGCATGACCCATGTTTTCCTGACGTACATACAGAGGAGAAAGTGCATGTTTGTAAATTAAAATACCAAATATTTAAACAATGTCTCAATTAGTATTGCCTGTCTTTTTCCAAAGAGTTGTTACTTGTTTTTATTTTAAGATGGGACTATTTTGAAAACTCCAACATGTATATATATGTATTCTACTGTTTTATCTTTCATGATGTGTAGCTTTTCTATTAATTTTTTTAACTTTGCGTTTGCCACTTCAATTAAACTGCAGGATGTTTTTCCTAATGAGATTCACTTCCTCTTCCTTCCTTTTCCCTCTTTTTGGAAATAGAGGTCTAGCAGAGGCCTTAGGAAGAGAATACCCTGGCTGGCTGCACGCCAGTGAGCCCCCAGTGGGAGCTTTGGGCCCGTGTGGGAGTTCCTACAGCCAGCAGGACTTGGCTTCTGTTCTTCAGCGTAGGCGTCAGGGGAATGTGGAGCTTTGGGACCAGGCTGTCAGACTTCATCAAACCGTAACATTCTGTATTTTGAGAAGAGTAATGCTCTTTTAGGACACCATTAGCTTAAAACAAACCAGGGTCATACTGTGTGTAAAGCAGCAGTTAAAAGCCATCTCCTAAGTGACCAGGTGCAGTGCATCTTCAGGTTTTTGTCTGCTCTGTTCTGGTTTTTGTAACCTTCTTTTCTTTTTTCTGGTTTGTATGGAAAGCTTTCCTTTTCTTCTCTTACTTACGTGAAAAAGCTGTAAATGGAGAGATTGTAGGTGTCACCATCTCCTCCCTATTCCACCAACGATGTGGACCTGAGAAAAGCACTTTGCCCCTCTCCCCTCTCCGTCCAGGGTAAGCGTTGCAAGTGACATGCAAAGAATAGAAATATGATGGGTGGGTTTTACTACTTTTTAAAAATTCTGTATTTCTCTACTTCTTTCAAGAGCCTAGTGGGGAAGGGGCAGGGAGGGAAGCTAAGTTTTCCGTCACTGTATGTCTGCACGCGCATACTGATGGCAAACTGGGACTCCGGCGGCAGCCCACACCCAGTGTGTGATGAAGGCCTGAGATGACCCAGCTTAGAGCAATGGGTAGGAGCCTGGAAGCCAGGAAGGGGCAAAAAGATGGAGTCAGTGTAAGCCAGGAGATTAATAAAAAAAAAATACTTTTTGCCTCAGTTTCCTGACCTGTAGAGCAGGTGCCGGAACTGCTGTGCCGCATCCACCGAGCCGGCAGGCACTCAGCAGAGGTGTCAGAACTTCCACAGGAGAAGCCAGGTTAAGCAACCAGCATAAGCTTTACATCCCGCTTTTGTCACCTACAGTGTGCTAAAAATAATGACCCGAGGAAAGACTCTTTTTATTTGTATAATAAAAAGATCCATTTTGAGACATACAGAGTGTCGGAACACCTGAAAAATTACTTTAGATCAAAGCTGGAGTGGCTCCACTTCACCAGCATTAACACTAACATGCTCCCAGTGCTGAACCCTGTACCCCAGTTTTTAAAGGTGCAGTAACACCTGTGCCAGTGAAAGACAGTAAGAAACCAAGAAATCATTCCTGTAAAATATTTAAAATTGCCAGTTTAAAATTGACAGACCACACTCTATATGTAGCAGTGAAAGAGCACGTCTCAAGGACCGCTCCTATTGTAATGGCAATACTAACGCCTGCGATGAGAGGAGCGCTGTTGAAATGCGAGTCAAGGCTGTCCAGAGTTTTACAAGTCACAAACCATGGAAAACGCAGAACAATGGGAAGGAAGGGAGTGCATCCTGCAAGATCTTAACGTGCGCTGGACATGGCAGTTGTGATGAAAAGCATCACCAGGAGGCAAGACAGAAGTGGGGGTGAAGGAAAGGCCGGCGGTTCCTGTCCCTGCGGTCCCTGCGGTCCCTGCGGTCCCTGTGCTCAGGCTGCGCGGAGCTGCGGAGCCTGGTAAGCCCTGGAGCCTCGGCAGGATGTCCAGGGACTCTTCTCTCTGCAAGTATCAGACATAATGGGCACAATTTAATTGTGGTCGGGGGTGTGAGGATCGGGAACAGGGAGCCAGCGATGGGTCCCTGCGGGCAGGTTAGTGCTCAGCCTGCCCCCCCTGAGGCGGCAGGTGCCTGGGCAAAGCCGGCTTCACTGTGGGCAGGGACGGCGCAGCTCGGCACGCGTGGCGCAGCAGTGGTTACCTCCAGATGACTCTTGAAAAAAGTTTTGTAGGTACGTTTTTAAAAAGCGTGCCTACAGCTTGAAACAGGCCGCGTCATCCGAGAACAGGAGTTGGTGGTGCCTAGAAACGAGGCATTGTGCGCACCTGCCCGTGTTTGTGCCTCCTCAGGTCCCCATCCGAGCTCGCCGGCTGCACAGCAAGGACGCAACAGGGGATCCAGGTGCTGTTTGCACCTCAGGGGAACTTCAGCCTCCCCCTGGCAGCCGGTGGTACCCAGGCTCTGCTGCAGTGCAGAGGTCCCAGCTGCTGTGCTGTGCTGCGGGTGTCTGGCGGGGCCAGGGGCCCTGGTCCGGTGAAGGCATGGCTGCACTAAAACGACTCGGCACCTGTGCTCATTCCCGTCTTTACTCACAGAGAACAACACAGAACTGCCTTTGCTACGCAAATCTGCTGCAAACAGCAGATGAGAAGAAATCGAGTAGTTGCCAAGCTTCCCACTCCTCTGTTTTTCCAGAACGACACGGCAAGGTTGCCATTAGCCAGGGCACACGAGCCAGGCGTGAGGCAGCACCTCCGCAGAAGCCAGAAGCACCGTTTCCGCTACATTTGATGTCCTGGAACAAGACTACACACCTTGATACACGAATACTTGTTTTAAATTGTACCACCTGCCTTCAGTGCCAAAGCCATGCCATTTGCCTTTAAATAATGAATATTAGTCCAATTTATATTGAAGTTTTGTTTAAAAAACCCACCTAGTGTTACCCATGAAAAAAACTCCTGACTAGTGCAGATGCGTAGATAAAAATGGACCAGAGGGAGCGGCCCAAGCAGCTGCTCAGCTCTCAGTGCTGGTGGCATCAGCCCTGCAGGGCAATGCGAGCGGAGCAGGAAGACGACAGATAAAAGGGCTGTCACCAAGAACGAACCCTATTTGGTTTTAAAGTCTGCCAAGGGACACGTTTGGAAGCAAACCACTGCTGATTCATGAATGTGTATCTGCATGAGCTGAGCTTTAAAAAAACCACTGCTACAGTTACATACTTGGAACAATTTGGGGAGTTTTCTGTGCTACGGCTAAAGCTGTGTGCTGCTTGGTATTTACTTACTGGCAGAGGTGCCTTCCCATACCAGCTGTGCTGCAGTACTTGCTACTGTAAGCTTTAAAAAGGGGGCGTCTCACAATGTGAAGACAGCACACGAAGTATTTTGCAGCTGGTCACTTCCTAACTTGCCCCTGTGGTGCTGGAAGCGTCTGGTGAAACTGTGGTCCTGCTCAAGTCAAAATTCTGTCAGCTTCTTCGAACCCAGGCTCAATCGTCACGTACCTTCACCAAACAAGACGGAACATTGGAGTGGTCCCTGGGCACAGACACACTCACGCAGCTCAGGGATCAGTATCTCGCAGTACCTTCATATTGCCGTGCAGTTAATTGGAGAGTATGCTCGCATTTTAATGAGCGGGTGGATTAAATGGGTTGACCTGGGACGATAGATCCTGTGCACTTACTGATAACATGACCGGGCTGAATTCTTTGTGCAGCACTGCTCCCGTGTGTGGCGTTACACAAGCAACCGAAGACACCGTCACAGCAGAAAGCCTGTAAAACTCACTCACGTTTGGGTAAGTTAAATTAAATTGAGCCTCGGATATTTGGAATAATTGAAACTAATTATGGGATCATTTCTTTTACTGCTTGTAGCGTCATAAGATTACCAAACAGCACTTACTGACGGGAGGCATTGCACTGCTGGTTACACCAGTGCCCATCCTGCCCCCAGCTTGCCGAGAAACTGGCCTTGTGCAAGAGGTGCCGCGCTGCCGCACCGCG
This sequence comes from Falco rusticolus, assembly GCF_015220075.1. Lineage (NCBI taxonomy): Eukaryota > Metazoa > Chordata > Aves > Falconiformes > Falconidae > Falco > Falco rusticolus. The sequence goes on along the minus strand of NC_051192.1, from coordinate 1,080,904 downwards.
CACAGGCTCTGCAGCGCTCCTCGCCACCGCCTGCTTGCCTGCGGGAGGCAAAGCCCGTGCGGTGGCGGGTTCAGTCAGTGGGGCTGCCTAGTCCGAGCGCACGGCAGGACCAATCCACCGTGCCAGACGGTGGTCTGCAGTGCCGCGTGCTTTCCAAATTAACAGTGTCCATTTGGTGTTGCAGCCTCTGCTGCTTTAACCACCAACTTCCAGAACTTACTAACTCGCAGGATGTTTCTGGAGCAAATGAATCGGTGCTCCTTCTTACCTCTTGTGCTCTTGCTCACTGGCAAATAGAAGGCTTCTTGTAACTTCTAAAAAATACCGGTGAACCGTAAGTGGACACACTGCGCACCGCCTAGCCATCCGGTACAGCTTACTCTGGAATAACTGGTAAGGCAAATACGCAAGGAGAAAGTTTGGTCCAAGATCAACGGGTTTTATTATTTCAAACTCAGACAAATATATTTCTGAAGAACACTACCACAATTATTTTCACAAGCATATTAAAAATACCTGCCTTGCATGAAAGGTTATAATACTAAAATTCATGCTATTCAGATCTCAATAGCATAACGGCAAATGAAAGACATTTTCAGCTGTATAAATCACTACACTATAGTGGACAGTAAATAGTATTTCCTGGTTTTAGGGGCAAACAACAATCCAGTGGCAGTGAATTTACCACACAATACAGGTACTGCGAGTACAGCTACACCTAGCTTTGAAACGCCACGCAGAGCATCGTCAGCCTCTCCTGTGGTCATTAAACTTCTCCGCTATTTTCTGCAGCTCCAAATCCATTGCAGCCAGGTTTTCCAGTTCTTTTTCCTGTGAAAACATAGGAGTGTTTTACACGGCAAATAGCGTTGGCGAACGTTTTGTTCTATGAAAATGAGAGCCAAAGACCATTTCTGAGGCAGCCACTCCAGCTGCTCACTGGCCCCGGGGCCGAGTGTGGGGCGAGGGGTATGGGCAGCGCAGCACGTACTCGGAGATTTGTGCCGTTTCCTGCCTTTAGCCAAACTGAGGCAGGGGAAAGTATCGAAACACTCGTTCCAAGCTGGCCCCAGTTACGGCTCCCTCTTGGCTGTAAAGCACCATTATCTAGCAGCAACCTCCTGCTAGGACAGCTGCCCCCTGCCTCGGTGACGGTCCCTCAGGAGGCTGCAGCCTTACGGGCACGGCCCGGGGGCTCAGGCTTGCACACAGCGAGCAACCAGAGGAACGCCTCCCCCTTAAGAGGTGCTGGGGGGGAAATAAAGAATTATGTGACCAGTTCTTGTTTATGATGGTGATTTCTAACACCATTTAACCTTTGTAAACGGATATTAAACCGCCACTGCTCCCACCCAGCCCAGCTGTGTGCGATGGCTACAGTGACGTATGTAAGGAGCGTCCAGGTGACAGGTTCTCCAGGACACCAAAGCAGCCCAGGAAGCCCAAGAAAGGGGCTCACACACATGGGAACTACGGGACGAACTGGGCTTACAGGGGCAAGCCATGTTCTGCCCTGCAGCTGCACCAGGAAGTCAGTGGACAGCTGAATTTCACTCTAAATGTCCAACCTATTTTCTAGCTGTATGTTTTAAACAACCTGACAGATGAAGTGGTGCTTGCTAATTACCTCTCTGCTCCTGCTGCAATGGGCATCTCTGTTTTATTAGTCTGTAAGACCCTAGAAGGGAAGAGGTGAGGCCCAAAGAGGAAGAAAATCTTTTTCTTCCTGTCTTGCAGACAGAAGCTAATAAGGATGCACACTGTCTTATTTTGCAAACTGTGCCCTGGGGTAGGTTCACTGTATTCATTCAAAGAAAGCAGATTTTGAAGTCACTGCAGATCTGGCTCTCAATGCGACTTAATCTTGTGGTTTTCCACGCACAGTTCGCTAGCTGCCTTGGGAAGGGTGCACGTGAAGTCAGCGTCCCCGGGCTTGTCAGGGAAACCCCTGTACACATACCTCCTCCTCTACATACCTCCTCCTCTGTCAGAGGCCTCTGGCTCAGACTTCTTCTGTCATTCCTGATTATGTGACGTTTTTTCATGTCTTCTCCCGAATTGTACAGCTCTGGGAATTCAGCCGATTTCTTCCTGTAATTCAGAAGTTGTGCGAGTTGATCCATCTTGTTGTATTGCCTTTTGATATCATATTTGTTCATTTTGCCAAGGTTCCTCTTCTCGGTGCGTCCGTGCTTCAGAGCACTTAGGATTTGCTTTTTCTCCCACCAGTTGTAGTCATTATATTCAGGGAAAAGACTCTCCTCGTTCAGGGTGGGCCTGCCCTCCTCTTTGCCCTCCAGAAGCTGCTCCCCTGCACTGTCCTGCTTCTCAAAGGGTTGGCTTTTCCACCACAGGTAGAAAGGGCTGTGGGATGCTGTACTTCTCTTCTCATTCTCCCCAGGAGATGGCTTCTGTACTCCTCCCTCTCTGCATATCTTCCTTCCTCCATATTCTCCTCATTTTCCATCTGATCACTGCTGTGATGCTTCTTTCCTACGTCCTTCCACCACCTCCCTCCTCCTCACTGGTTGCCAGGGTAGCGCTGCTGCTCTACACTGTCCTCAGTGCTGTACTGTCTTCTGGCCTGCCCACTGCGTTCTTGAGCGTACACGTTCTGTGACCCTGCACCTTCACTGTCCCACAAGCGGTATCTCCCTCCAGCACGATGCTGCTTCTCCTTGCTGCCACCACCCGAGATACCCGTCCAGCTCTTCCTCGCTTTCCCCTCGAAGATACGTCCTTCCCCTCAGAACGGTGCCTCCTCACCTCACGCGATCCATCATGGTGTCTCCTCTCCTCGTGCCATTTCTCATTACTTTCTTCACTGTGGCGATGCCTCTTGTTTTCTTCCTCACTGCTCTCGTCACTCTGCTGCCACCTTTCTCTGTACTCCTCGCTTCCCTGGTCTGCACGCCTCTTCGCCTGCACCTCTTCAGCCCCATGCCTCCCGTGATAACCGCTCTTCTCCTCATGCTGCTGCTCAGACTCTTCACGATGTTTCTGATGGCGGTTCCTTCTGTCCCAGAGATGGGCCGCCTCTGTGTCCGATTCCTCAGCTGTTACTTCTTTTTCACCACCATGGCCCCTCTTCTCTTCAGAGGTGTCGCCCATTCGGTGCTTCCCATGATAACGTTTGGGTTTGTAGGGTTGCTTTTCCTCCACTGTTTCTTCGCTGTCATCAGATTCTTCGTGCTCTTGCTGATGGGAGAAATCACGCTCCATAGACTCATGGTGGTGTTTTTCACTTCTTTCTTCCTCTGCTTCTCCCTCTTCACCTTCACGAATTCTTTTGTAAGGGCTCTGCAGTCCCTCCTCCGAGTGCCAGCGGCCCACGGGACGTGGATTATTCCCATCAGGGAACTCCTCTGTGCTTGTGCCTCCAGAGCGGGACTTCTTGCTGAGAACAGCACGCTCTACCTCTTCGTCAAGACGCTTGCTCTCCTTACTTTCCTCTTCACTGTGGTAGCTCTTCTCCTCCTCTCTTCTGATTTCCTGATAGTGTTTCTTTTCTTCCGTATGAAGTCTCTCTTCTTGAATAGGCGTGTGGTGTCCATCCTCCTCTTCCTTGCTTCTACCTTCCTCGTGAGCAAGTCTCTCCTCGTCGCTTCCTTTCATGTACTTTTTAGATTCCTCTTCTGCCTGACTCTGTTCTTTCTCCACACTCCCAGGACGATGATTTTCAATCTCTCCTGGGTCTTTCAAATGCCTCACTTCAAGCTGTTTGTTTTCACTCCTCTCTCTGTCATTTCTACCACCTACAATAACAAGAGCAGCATAATGAAGTAATCCTACTCTGCACTGACACGTTATTTCAGTTTAAATAGATAACTGGCTTCCCAAAGTAGCAAGAAGATTTGGACAGAATTTTTTTTATTATTCTGATTTTAAAATGAGTGATTTCCTAATACTTTGTGCGTTTGCCTGGAAAAGCATTAAGTAATTTTCATTAAATCAGGCATTTTAAAAGTTCCACTGAAATTTTGACAATATTTTTCCTCTTCGTTTTTTTTTCTTTGTTTGTGATCACATTTTAGTATTGAATTAAATTAAATCTCATTCCCATGAAAAATCAATGGGATCTGGAGTTGTGTTCAGTTCTTTGAATGCAAGTCTTATCCATCACATATGCTTATCCACAAAAAAGACACCACCTATTCAAGCTACTCAAGACATGTGGAGCTTTTAACAAATTTTAAAATTCTAAATTGACTGGAAAAAAAAAGAAAAGAAAGAAACCTGTTACTTTGTAATCAGTGTGTTTAATCAAATCACGTTCCTTCCACTATTCCTAGAATGCTAAATGCAAGTCTGACTGACCACAATGGTAAAACACATGAAGGAATTTCTGCTGCATTTGTACCTGAGTAACATCAGAAATAGATCACAAATCCTGAAAGCAGCTGCACAGATTTAAAAATAGCTCAGCGTTTCTGAAAAGCTGCTCATCATCTGATAATTCTTGGAGGAGATGTGTCTAATGGCAAAAATACGGTCCTTACCCTCTCTTTCCAGTAGGTGTGGTTTTGTTTCCCAATATATGGCAAATACACAGCAAATACACATTTTTTTTCCCCTGAAATTAACAATCACAAACAAAGCTTGGTGCCCGATGGCGTTCAGCATCCCCTAGAAATTTGGGGCTGCGTTAGATACAAATACACATATTCCCACCCTCCTCTGATGATCGCAGCGTGGCTAATACACAGTAGGAGACAGATGGGTTTCATTATTGCTTCTCACTGGCAGCAAGTTCAAGAGCCTTTTTATTGTTCCCTGGCAGAAGAGAAAGATGTGCATTCCGCGGTTTGGCACAGTGTCAAACTTAACCACACTTCACTGCTGACTGCTACCGAGCATGCCGACCGCCTTACGGCTCGACATCGAGGCAGCCACGCCGCAGGAATGAGCTCACCTGAAATGAGCTTTTGGCACACCTCTCCAGACCTCCGGAATCAGTACCACAAACCTAAATCCTTTCTGGGCTGAGCAAAAGACTCCCAAGCTGAGCGTGGACTCAGCTGCCACCAGGTTCGGGAGCCTTGTTGATTTAAGTGGCGGTTATTTGAAGCCAGTTCCTACCCTCTGGGATGCATTTGGCATGTGGTCCGAGCCCGGTCGCGTTTGCTGACCTCTCAGGCTACCTGCAGAGCTTGCCCAGCCTCCTGGGGCTCTGCAGGTGGCTGCAGCAGAGAGCCGCAGGTGTAGCCTGCATCCCTGCCAGTTACCGGGTCAGGCTGTTTGCTCTTTAGCAAGACAAACTAAACAGAAGGACATGGGAATTCTGACACGGAAGTTTGGAGGCACCAGTTTCACACAGGCTGAAGTAACAGTTCACTAGCTCCAGCACAAGACCATCCGTCTACCAAATTCCTTTCACAATTTCAGGTAACGTTGTACTTACTCTTCTTCAGGATTTCTTTACATTCAGGATTAATTGGTGGTGCATTTGTCTTGGATAGAGCGTTGGACAGAACTTCCACTATGCACCGCGTTACCTAAAAGAAACGAGAAAAAATTCTCATGGCAAAACCAAAAATCCTACTTTTGACCCAGTTAGTGAGGAAGACTAGTTTAGGATTAGAGTTCAGGCGAGTATTTATGAGTTTAGCATAATCCCCAGCTCCAATTTCCCGTACATTCGGGCAACAAGTGCATTGCTCCTCACTCCCATACCAGTAAAAGGACAGTCATTAGCTCTTTTTATCTCCCCTTTTGTTTGCATAGGTAACGGGCTCCTTTTGTACATTTTAAAATATTAAGAACCCTGTTCAGGAAAAAGGAGAGTCAAACAACATGAGATATCACCACCCTACAAAAAATAATGAACACAGCACACGCTCAAAAGGGGAGGATCATCCTGTAGGATCTGTCCAAATGAGGATGCTGCAAAAAGTGTTTGGAAGTATTGCCTGGATTAACAATAAACCAAAAAGCCTTTATATCCCCTGTAAGTGACATGCTCCCTGGTTTTTTGTGCCCGTGTGCTGCAAACCCTGCCTCTTTTAGCGCTTGATATTCAACTGGATAGCCTTCTGGAAGTGGAGGAAATGGATGATTTAGGAAAATCACACAACCACCTCTAATCCTAAGCGCTACCAAAGTGGCTCTTCTGTACAAGTGATTTTCAAGTGCTGGAAGTTGTTGGTTGATCTAAGCACTTGCTTATATCAGGGGTCCTCAAACTACGGCCCGCAGGCCGGGTACAGCCCCCCAGGGTCCTCAGTCCAGCCCCCCATATTTACAGACACCCCCCCTGCCCCCCCGCCGGGGGTTGGGGGGGAAACCAAGCAGCCGCAGATGAGTCCCTGCCACTGCATCCGCGCCGGCCCCCTGGTTAAAGAGTTTGAGGACCCCTGGCTTAGATCGTCAGGGGTATGAGAGTCTCAAGCTGACAATCTGGGTGGCTGGATGAGAGAAGACAATAAAACTTTTATAGAGCTGAATGTCTTTTAACTGTGTTCAGTTATTACCAGGTGTTTACTAATCTAAATGATCATATTATCAGCCAGTGGTGGGAGTCTGGTGTCTGGTTACAGGCGCTGAGAGCAGCCAATGGCATTTATTTAATCAAACAGGTTAAGACACTTTCCAAAGCAGATGGGAGGATGGCATTAGAAAGAACATTACATAGCTGGTAACACCAGATATTTCATCTTTCTTCAAAGTTGCCATCTCACTTGTTAACATCCAGTAACACGTACTATCAAATAATATTTCAGATCATTTTTCAGGCAGCTGTACAACATACGAGTTTCAGAAGTACCACACTGACACAAGAAGCCAGCTTCCGTTTTCATCAAATGCACCAAAGTGCACGCAGGTATCTCTGACAGCTAAAGGGACTCCGAGTTCCACATCACCAGTGATCTCTTAAGAGTCTACCTTACGAAAAAAAAAAGGATTGCCCTGAGAGTTTAAAAACAAAACATGCAAAGCATGTGACAGATACTTTCTGACATTTGCTTTGACATACAGCTACTCACCACTTCTTCAGTATGGTCTTTTTCCACTGGAACTGCGCTGGCACCTAGAAGAAAAACAGATTACTACAGACTCATCCTAGCAACAAGCATCACTGACAGGAGGCCTCAGTCAAATTGGTTTGATGAGATGGCTTGGGGTTTGGGTTGGCAGGTCAGTAAACCAGACACATTTTGCATTACAGCTTCTCTAATTCAGGATGGAAAAGCAACGTGAAGTTACAGCCTAGCACGAGAAGAGGCATGTTGACATTTCTAGCACAACAAGAATACACACCAAAACCCAGAAAGCAACACTTGAATTCCAAGACCTGCAAGTCAGGTCTTCATTTAGTTGCACCTGTTTGGTGGTAAAAAACCCACTGGAAACAAGCTAGGCTTACATGTACCCCAAGAACCTTTTGGCTTCTGCAAGGGGCTCCAGGGGCTCCACCACCACCTCCCCAGCAGGAGACCGTTCTTCAAGGCTTTAAAGCAACTACTGTCCCAATTCTGCTGGAGAAACTGTGCCTCACTTGGATAGGAGGCGGCTCCTGGAGGGAAGAACAGAGCCAGAAGGGACAGGAAAACTTCCATTCACTGAGTGGTCCATTATCACCCCAAGAAATAAGCAAAAAAGTCAAATCCTAGTGGAAAACACTGCTCCGGAATGAAGCAGCACAACCCGTCTCTCTCCCTCCCTCTCCATGCTGAGGACGCACAGGGTAATTAACACCTCCTTGCACCAGTTGTACTGTACCTGGCCAAAGGCATTTGCTTTTGGAAAGAAACTGTTGCACATGAGCCCCCCATGCTGCTTTGTTTTGCCATCACTGCTGCAGTATGTCTCCAGCTGGTTAATAAGCTTGGCTGCTGTGCATTATTAATAAACTGTGTCAATTCTCATCCACCTTGAGAACTGCAGAAGTGAAGTGAAGCAAGTCTGCCAGCCACACACGAGCGCGAGAAGCAAGGCTTACTGTGTCGTGGCTTCACAGACTGTCCGCACGGTATATAATCACCACACACAAACACACAGCTTGAGGTGCAGCTCCGAAGCTCTTGCACAAGTCAGGATAGTCTTAAATCCCCTTAGACCTATCACCCCCTCTGCAGTACGGCTTGCCTGGGACAGGGAGGGATCTGTAACAGACGAACACAAAGCAGATTACAGAGAAGGGCGTCAGTTTACCTGACAGCGTCAGGAAAACTTAATGCTGCCCCAAGGAAGGTTCCTGCAAAGCAGCCAGGAGCGGGTGGCCTCACGCTACTGAAAGCGGTAAAACCCTTCTCCGTGTCTTCAGAGGAAGCAGCCACCCCCTCGAGCACTGACTGTGTGTAATAACTGAACGCGATGCAGTAACTATTCTGGTATTTCTGCTATCCTCTAGCTTTGCTCCCCCAAACGCGTATGTAGGGATGTGCTTCTCCAGCCCCCGTCTCCTCTCTGCGTATACAACTGCGATCAGCGAAGGGAACCCACACGAGGGTAGCACAGAAGGGATTCCCCTAAAATAGCGCTACACCCCTACCCCACCGCTTCCCCAGAACGCCAGGTGGTGTGTGTGGGAGATGGTGCTACATAGAGCCAACCGCTCCCCCATCTCGCGCTCAGCGCTGAGCCAGGCTTTAGGACACTTTATTTACTAACCTAGTATGCAAATAATTACCACGCTACACAGTGCTGACGCCGCTGCAGTCTAACCTGACTGCATCCTCCATCTGAGCATGGAGGATGAGGATGTGCGTACACGTGGGGGCAGGAGACTGGCAGCGAAGTCCCTTCTATTAAAAAAGTTCTCCCAACCCCACAGGGGCTGGAGCTGCTGCTCTTGCGGCAGGAGCGGCTCGCAGTCCGCGCTCAGAGGTAAGCGGAGGGGATGACCCGCTTCATTGCCTCTTCCTGACGAGGCTCCTCTCCTCCAGCCCGTGAGAAATCACGACACGCACAAGGGCAAACATCTGCTTTTGTCCTTTCAGTGATGCTGCCACAACACATCTCCTGTGAGTTACACCCAGCTGATGTGATAAAGCACAGAACAAACTTCTGAACATTCTTTTGCTATTAGAGATGCCAACTTCAGGCTGCCTCGAGCGGTATGTCAGTGGTGCAGAAACATAAAGTCAGGTTGTGCTCCCTGCCTTTGCCCTGTCATGAAACAGCTCCCACCTCTCTAAGAAGATTTACAGGTAGATTAATGACCAAGCAAGCACTTGGTTAACGAGGAAAGCTGACATGCACAAAGAGTAAGCATTAGCCTATCATAACAACGTCAGAAGCAGCAAACGGTATTGGACATACGTCGCATTAACCTGCTCGGAGGCACAAAATGAGTACCCAGTCTACCCCAGAGCCTGAAATAATACATTGAGGCAGCTGCTCTGCCAGAGCCGAGACAGGGAGGCCGTGGGGAGCCAGCGTGCCCCACTTCACACGGGTGCTGGCAGCGCTAGCCTGTGCCAGCTGGCAAGAGCTCCCTCGGGGCCACCGGCCAGCTGGAGGTGGCTGGCCAGCACCTCTGCCTTCCTCTCCACATGTGCTCAGGAGGGCTAAAGCCATCACCCGGCACCGGGCAGCAGGGCACCCACCCACTGGGCATGTGGGGACACGGCAGACGGTACAACTGCAGGGTTTCACAGCAGAGATGAAGTCAGAGCACACACCAAGGTGGAAATCCTCCCCCCACCCGTGCAGAAAATCCAGCCCTCAGCCCCACGAAGTAAAGCAAAGCCCTGGGTCTGCTTCCCCCTCCTGAGCCAAATCTGCCCAGGCAGTTAGGATCAGGCTGTTTGATTCTGCAGAAATTCTGAGAACTGATGGAAGATCACAAAAAAGGATGAGAAACACAGGACAAACTCACACGGCTTTTGCTTGCATCTCCAAGATTGGGACAGATCTTTTGGTGCGTCCCTGACAAAATCCCCACACGGCTTTGTTTCGTTAATGCCGATGACTCAGTGCAGTGCCACTGCTCATCAAAATGTCAGCAAAAACCCTTCCCAGGAAAGATCACAGAAACTCTGGCATATTGATTTGCAGAAGGAGCACTAGAAAGTTCTTGAAGTTAACGTTGCACTGATTCCCTGCCCCAAACAAACTCCTTAGTTCATTGATTCTGGCTGACACGCGGCAGGAAGATAGCCGAAAGGGACGTAAGAGATACCTGACCCGTCTGACGGCACAAACCGGTACAAGTGTTTGGTAAGAAATCCCCATGGGGTCTCTGGGATAAGCCTGGTGAGCGCCTCCGGGCTGGGGTCTTTCCCCCCATCTCCCGCTCTCCCCTCAGGCACCTGACGGCTCCCAAAGCACCGCGGAGTTTCCGTACGAGTCCCGGGAGCGGTTCCATGCGGAGAGCTCCGCTACCGCACCCAGCGCCCAACCGCTCACCCAGAACGGCACCGGGTCCTCCAGGAAACGCTGCGGCAGCACGAAAAGCTACGGAGCCAAGCCACCACCTCATCCTGGTGTGCTTCACCTTCATCTCACAGCGTGGTTTTCATATTTAATGCCGCACGCCACCCCCCCCCCCCCCCCCGTTAGTCAAGGGTGCGGAGCTGCCACTTGCCGGTCCCCGCGGTCCCCGGGGCAGCTCCGCGCCCGCCCGGCCGCGCCGCGGGCAGGGACCGCCGGGGGACACGGGGGCAGCGGCCGCCCAGCCCGGTGGCAGCGGGGACCGCTCCGAGCGGCGCCCCCGGCCCGGCTGCCCCCCCGCCCGCAGGGGCGACCCCGCGGTGACGCAGGGCGGGCTGGGCATGACGTCATACCCCCGCCGGTGGCGTCACCCTCCGGCAGCGGGGGTCCAGCAGGCAAAGCCCCCCGAGCCCCCGCCCCGCGGGGCTGCTCACCCGCCTTCCCCTCGCGGGAGGCCGGGCCGGGCGCCGAGGGGGCTCCGCGCCGCCTCCCCCCGGGCCCGCGCCCCCGCTCACCTGCCAGGGCGGCGGCCCCCAGGAGGCCGAGCAGCGCCAGCGGCCCCATGCCCGCTCCGCTCGGCTCGGCGCGGCTCGGCGCGGCTCGGCTCGGCGCGGCGGCTCGGCTCGCCGCTACTTAAAGGGGGCGCGGGGGCGGAGGAGCCGGGCGGGGGCCCCGCCGGGAGCTGCGTCACCGCGAGCCCCCGGGGGCGGCGCCGCCCCCGCCCGCTCCCCCCCCGCCAGGCCGGGCCAGGCGCCCCCGGCTCCCCGCCCTCGGCAGCCACCGCGTCGCCCCCCGCCGCCTGCCGGGGAGGTGGGGCCGCCCCCGTGCAGCCCCTGGCCGCAGCCCCCCGGTGCCGCCGCCTCTCCTGCGGGCTGTGCCCCCGCGCTCACAGCAGCGCCACCCCCAGCGCCCCCGCGCCGGTGGTACCCGGCGGGCGAGGGGCGAGGGGCACGGGGCGCCCCCCCCGCCCGGGGAAACCGCCGCTCCCGGCATCTCCCCCGCAGGCAGAGCTGGGGCGGGCGGGGAGGCAGCGGGGGGCAGCGCTCACCGACGGGACAAGTCCCGCAGCCTTTCGGTGCGCAGCCCCCCGGCCCGGCCGGGCCGCGATGGCTGCAAAGCGCAGCCCCCGGCTCCCGTGCAGCCCCCCGCGCCCCCCCAGCCCCCCGCAGGGCCAAGCAGCTGTAACACCCGGGCTCCTCTTGCGCTTCCTTTCGGCAGCACCCAGAGGCCCATCTCCAGCTGTCTGTTCGCTCCCGTTCGCTCGGCGCTGAGCAGGTGCCCGTCTAACCGCCCTGCCCGCGGAGGCCGGTGGAGCTGTACATCGCTCTGGGCCGTTACGCTGTGCATTAACAACGCCGAGCTGCTAGAACCGTACAGCCCTTCAACACACCACACGGGACACAAGGACGCCACATGCCAGGAAAACTCACCGGCAGCCGCAGCTGTGCATCAAGCAAGCCGGGAAGGTCAGCTCCGCTGGGAGCTCCTTCCAGGAGACAGGAACTCCAGGAGGCAAGGCCAGACACCCCTGCTCACCCCGGGCTCGGATTAGGGTTTCTGCAAAATAACAGAACCCAGTTAACTGGGCACCAAGAAAAGCAAATAAACGCTGCAACACCCCCACTGCTCCCTCAGCCTCCTGCTCCTGCGCGCCGTTCCCCTGCTGCCTGTGCAAGCCCCATCTCCTCGGGCAGATCCTTCTGTGGCAATCGCCAGCCTTGACTGGGCAAGCCCAGACCCCGACTCAAAAAACTATGAAGTATCTCGCTGCCTCCAAGGCTCCCATGTCCTCCCCTGTCTGTGTGAGGATTCAGCCCGGCCTCAACCTCCTCAGCTGCTCGTGAGAAAGAATTCTCAGTGAAATATTTGCCTTCTCTGCTTCCCCAGGTGCATAAATAGCGCACTGTGCGTGCTACACCCTGTGTAACTGTTACACACTCTGTAACTGCTCTACTCCAGCATTTGCTTGGCTATACTTACCTTGGACAGGAAGTCAAAAGGAGAAAGTTACACAAAGATGAAGAAAAACTGCCAGCTATTTTAGTATCTATGAGGTACTCGCACCAAGTACCTGCACCGCACAAGTCCTGTTGATAGTTGGTACAACCACCGCTGCAGAAGCTGCCTCGCTGCAGGACAGCTGAGATGAAGCAGTTCCACACCCCTGCCTCACGTGGCTTCTAATCCATCCCTTGCACCGCAGCAGCTATCACTGCGGCTTCACAGCTGTTTTCCCTGTGCTAGCTGGTTTATTTGTATTTGACTTGTAGGATTTCTCTGAAACATTCCCTCACCTCAGCATTGTCTAGGCTGATCCTAAAGAATCAAGAAGTCCTGAATTTGCCGTTGATAAGAAGAGATGTTAAAGCACTGCTGGGGCATGTTTTGCCATCCGTTAGGTCAGGCTCTACACGGGAGTACATGTTAGTGCCTTCAGACTTGGTCAGAATTGAGGTTACAGAGATCTGCAAGTTTTGCAGGAGGTCACCCAAGAGGTCCGTGACAGGAGCAAGGACAGAACTGGATGGAGGATATCTAATTCCACCTTCAGCACCCAAGGGTATGATTTCAAAACATGATCCCACAGACGTTTCTGCTAGTGCTGGAAAACCAGGCAGAGAGAATCCAAGCACCTTGCCCACAGTTAATGAAGTCAGCCTGTATTTTCAAAACAACATTGCCTTAGACAGACTTTTACAGCCAGGTATCAGCTGGCACCAACTTCCTCGCAGATTAGGAAAGAGATGTGGCTGCATTGTCAGGCTTAGAGCAGGCAGTGGCATATTTCCCTCCGTCGGTTGTGAGTGGGACACCCCAACCTCCCATCTCAGATGTGTCAGAACTTTGACTGCAGTGATCACACGCCTCATAATGTTGTGACAATCTATCACTCTATGAATAAACAGTATTTATCCTGCTGGATTCTCTCAAATACAAATGCTTTAAAAAAAATACATGTTTCGCTCATGCTAGAAGCTAGAACTTTAAATGATGACAAGTGAGTTTCTGTGTCTGGGCTCCTTCTAAATTGAGAGGAGACTGCTGAGGGAACATGAGGATTGCTCTCCTCTAATTAGACATGCTAGTGGGATTATCTTCATTCTTGGATGTCAATTAGTTTTCATGGAATGAAAATCCTGCAGCCCATTTCATGAACAAACTCATCTCCTTCATTCAGAAGGTGCTAAGGGAATGGATTTGGCAAAAAACACCAATCAAATCTGAAAAGCCTCAAGGGACACCATCAATGCAGCTTCAGTAATGGCAGCAAAAATCCTTTCAGAGGTCTTACACATATGCAGTGCTGGTTGCAACATAATGAATAACGGAATTGCACAGATGTTTAGGCTCTGCTGCCATTATACACTACCATATGTATGTATAGATACACACACATTGCTCACTAATACCATTAGAGTGGCTCAGAGGTGGTGCAACGTGTAGTTGAACCATGCCCCAGGAATTCAATTATCATCTTAGAAGCTCTACAGTGAGGCAGGATCAGGTGCATGGCTCGCTTCTTTGTTCGTATGGTGATGGACTTCAGAGGAGTTTAAAAATGCATCAGACATATCCACCGGAGAGGGAACAGGCCAGTGCCCAGCTGGATCTCATCTGCACTGTCCAGACCAGGGGCCTGGCAAAGCAGAAGGGACAACCCTTCAGACCCCATATGCCCGTATACACCCCAAAATCTTTGCACGCCTCCAGCCAAAGCCTCTGTGGGAGGTGGCAGCCAGGACCACACTCAGGCCTCCTCCTTCTTATTGGGCAAAGACTGTTTGTCCTGTACCAGGCACCTGCAGTGATGCTGACGTACGGAGCTTGCTTGTTGAGCTACGGCAGCGTCTGACAAAGAGCAGGGACAGAGGGATCAGGAACAGTGTCAGCTTACGCTGAACCCATGGGAGATGAAATGATACCGCTAAGCCAAAACGCTTCTAAGCACCCCTTGCAGCAGCCTGTGCTTGGGCAGAGGGGGCTGATACAGGCTGTTACGTGTAATGGGTGGTCAGCCTGCACATTTTGGTTTAGCTTCTCTGTCATCTGAAACCCAACAGTGACAAAAAATGCACCCTCATAGGAGAACTGAGTCCAAGGGATGCAAATCACCTGAATGCACCGAGATATAAAAACACCTAATTCTGTATTTATACAATAACCAGCTTCCAGTTTAAAGCTAAAAATGCACATCTTTTGCCTCCACTGAAATATTTTCCCCCTGAAAGTTAAACACACCTGTCACTGCCTGTGGCCTTAGTGCATGGTATCAATGACCTGCCTGGCAAACTGAGCTCCAGCCGAGAGACAGAGGAGCTGTGAAGAGACCCTGTGTGGTACAGACATGTAATTTCTGTAGTTTGGGCAATATCTTTTTTTTCCTTTTTCTATTTATGTAGTTCCTCACACACTAGGGTTTTGTTCATGCCATGTGCTCTTGGGCAGTACGGAAACAACTGCTAGAAAACAACTGCTAATCTTTAGTCTCAAAGACTTTCTTCAAATAAAACCTAAAGAATCTACAGGATAGGATATTTCTGCTCCAGAAACAAGAGAACCTTAAAAGTTTGGTTCGACTCTGTTTAAATTGTCTTTCTCAGTCTTTAGAAACAGCAGATTTTGCTCACTTGTAACCCTCTTTTGTGCAGGATCCTTCTAGCTCCAGCTCTTCAGTTATTGTACCTATACCACAGAAATAAGGCAAATTTTATACGGCCAAACTTAAAAGAGGTTTAAAATGTGCCTAGAAGACATGTCATAACTGTTAAGGGATACTAAAATTATATGTACAGACTCTGCTGTGGTATTCTGGAAAAAGCCTTATGCCAGCTGACACAAATCTTCAGGGCCTCTGGATACATTCACAGGCATCAGAAGCTGTAAAGGTATCACCAGAACGAAAAAAAAGCCCAAACCCAAGCCAAGCTCAAAACAAAGGTATGAGAAAGAAGACCGAGTCTGAACACAACCACTTCCCTGACATCCCAGGTTTTCCACATGAATGTCTTCACATATGCCACTCACATACACACCTATCTCCCTCCCGACTCGAGAAAACTAGATTGTGCTGCAATATGAAAATAAATAGATAAATAAAAAGCAGACTTTGGGCCCTACAGAACAAAGGACAATTTTTCCATACTGCGCTGTCAGCACGATTAGCACTGAAAACCAGTGCCATTTCCTACGTCCTTCCCTGACAGCAGCTCACCGACATTGCTTGCTCCAGGCAGCAGATGCAACTTAGCTCTTGCAATTACACCGGTATGGCATCCACGGAAAAGTGACATTGATGTAAAACAACATGCGCGTTGCCCGCTCTCCTACAAGAGAAAGAATTTGCCTAATACTGTTGTACCACCGGGAATTTTAGTCACAAATCTCTTCATTTTACCTGTGCTGCCACTTCTTGCCTTGGTATAGATTCCTGATTTGCTGTCAGAGCTGGAGTCCCAGTCAAAACCTGCCACTGCAGATGAACTGATCATCAAGCTAAAACACAGCTTTGGATCCAGGGGAGCTCAGAAAGCCCCTACATGATTACTCATGGCTTTATGAATTTGGCTGTGACTGAATCCTCTCCTAGGCTCAGCTGTAACAGAATTGCCTTGCTGACAACAGGAGCAACCTCCGCAGCCCCAGACACCTCCTCTGCAAGGGGGTAAGTAACAGCCACCCCAACACCCTCCTCACCACAGAGGAGTCCTGGACAATGCAGCCCCGAAAGCTGCCAGCACAGCTCTCTGGCCCGGCTTTTGGATGCTCGGTGTCACTGCAGACTGGAGCTCCCAGGCAGCAGATGCCCAGAGAGCTATGGGGCATCTCACCTTCCAGCACCTGGGCTCCCCCAAAATAGCCAAACTGAAACCAACAACAACAAAAACCCCGACCACCACCACCACACACCCCTGCCCCCAAAACAACGCCTGCCTACCCCCCCTAACATTAAGTATTTTTTAAGTAAGCAATTAACCACACACTGGTAGCCTCACTGGTGAAGACGCTTGGGGCTTGTGCAGTAGACTGTAAAACAG
This sequence comes from Falco rusticolus, assembly GCF_015220075.1. Lineage (NCBI taxonomy): Eukaryota > Metazoa > Chordata > Aves > Falconiformes > Falconidae > Falco > Falco rusticolus. The sequence continues at coordinate 1,064,495 of NC_051192.1, read as the reverse complement.
GATGGAAATTTCTTTCAGCAGCAAAATGCTGACTTAAGCCCTCGTATTTTGAGTGCTGCTTGTCATTAAGCAAAAATGACTTTTACAGTTGCCTTTACACTGCAAATAATTTAATTTGGGCAATGAAATGGCCCCATTCAGTGTTTCTGCCTGCATTTTGTCAACCACGTATGTTCCATTTAATATTTACAGACTGGGGCACTAGTCTGGCTTAGTAATTAATTTCTTTAAATATTTATAGCTCTTTGACTCTCAGCAAGGGTACTGTTTGGTAAGAACAATATTGTTCTATGGTTGATAGTATCATGGAAATTTCAGGGGCAAATTTCAATTCTGTAAGATAAAAATATATAGATTTCTGCAACAGACTAACGATTTCAAAAGAAACTTTTTATTGCTGAAGGACTTACGTACTGAAAAAAAAATCCCATTATGCCCTTGCACATAACGCCAGGCTGAAAGCACAGTGCTGAAAGATCTATTTCATGACACCAGTACTCACACAGCAGAAGGAATCACCAAAGAAATTTTCAATCACCTCTTTTCAATCACCACTGACCCTAAAGACAGAAACCCAGCTGCAAAAAGACCCTATAAAAGAGAGAGCAAAACCTGCAAAATGCAAGAGGAGTTTTTGCTAAGATCTCTTCCCACTAGAAAATCCTTTTTTTCTTTTGCGTACCCTGATTGTAAGATTGTAGGCGCTCTTTGTGAAATGCTGTGTGCTTATAAAAAAGGCTTAAGAGGCTTAGGTTTAAAGGCAGCCTTGGGAACTGAAAATACCTGGCAGATACTTCTGTCAGTGTAAATTTGTCTAGTTCTATCGACTTCAGAGGCTACATCTAAATGACACCAGCTGAGAGCCAGGACCAGAGAGCACATCCCTGGCCTGTCATTTTCAGCTTTGCCATAGACGTGTGAGTTTTCAGGCATTCCCTCCTGGGTAAGATAGTAACTACCTGGATTTGTGATGCAGGGACAATTTTCCAGAGGAAATTATAGTTATAATTCCTCTGCAAAATGTCATGCAGACAAGGCGGGGTCTTTGCCAGTGACATTGCCTTCCTCACACACAACCCTCCTGGTTCACTGGACACCACCATCCTTCCACTTCTGATTTTTTTCCAGTCTCATCTCCTTTATGACTCCAGGGATCTCAGATAACACGCCCTGACAGCAAGGCAGAGGAAGCAGAGGAACTGCATTTCAGTGGTGACCTGTTGTTTAACACGCCACCCACCCTGCCACAGCAGCACACCGGCCAGGACATCAATCCACCCTGGCTCTGGAATAGCAGTGACTATAATACGTAAAGTCAGTGACAGCGATCAGTGGGAAAAAGCCCAGCAGACAGTGGCTCTGCAAGTCAAGTGGCAGTAGCCACTTCCCCTTGCAGGAGGAATGCCTGGAGCTTGGCTCCCCAAAGTGAAGGCTTTCAAATGCAACGTAAACCTTCCCTCCAACCCTGCAATAACCAAGAAAGCATCCTCTCAAGGTTAATCGGAATCTTTTCAGAGTAGAAGGGCTATTCTGCAAGAGACAGAATTAATGACACATGAATTCCAGGATTTTAAATGTGTCTTCTTTCTCCCCAGGGGTCCCAGCTTGCTCCTGCATCCCAGCCTGGCCATCCACCTGCTCCAGTGCCATGTCCCCACCTACCTCCCTCTTGTCCCAACCACTCTGGTTGGGCATGGCACAATTTGGAGCTGTGGAAGTACTGGCTGGCTGACAGGACAAGTGCTGAGTGACGGGCTGGCAGGATGGATGTGAGCTGACTGACTTGTCTTTCTGTCAGGGAGGCATTAATGTGTGTCACTTCTCTATCCACCTGCCAGTAACAATTTAGGTCCTCTTCAAACACAGATGGTCACAAACCTTCTGGCTTTGCCACTGCTGTACAAACAAGCCAGGCAGCGCTGGCATACCAGAGCTCCAAGCGCAGATGCTATACCCGGGTCCCATGGCCCTGCGGCTCTGCCCCTTCTCCAAAGCTCCCTCCCAGGTCAGATACAGGAGCACGGTCTGGTAGAAACTCACCTCCGCACTGCCTGGTGCTCATTCACCATCCCATCCATCTAGCTGGTCTTGATGAGAAGCTTATGACTTTGTGGCTGCCAAAGAACAGATATTGGGTTCCTGTTGCGCTCCCTGGAAAAGCCCCAATTTTCAAGGAGCAGCACCTACTGCAAGCAGCGGAGGCTCGCTGCAGCTGGCACCTGGCAGCCTGTGGGCAGGACCAGGCAGAGCGCAATGGGCATCTTTGCTGACGTTCAAAATCCCATCTCTCACATATGCCTCTGCAGCTTTCCAGCCAAAAACTTTTGCAATGTTCTGCAGGCCCCCTGCCAGGGATGTAAAGCCAGCACGCAGCCTGCCAGGGAATATAGAAAAAATCTGTTTCAAGATTAAATGTCCTTGCAAGGTGGAAGCCAGCAGATGCCAAGACTTGTGACCCATTACCTAAGGGGTACTAACGCAGGAACCTGCCACTACTTCCCTCTCCAGACCTTGCAAAGGTGGCCTCGACCAGCTGGGAGCCAGGCTCCCATGGGAAGGGGGCCTCCCTGGGGTCCTTAGCACCTTCGATGCTGCACTAACTTGTCTTCAGACCTGTTCCTTGAAAATGCACGTGTGGGACGTTCTCTTTGGCACAGTCACTCTGGATTTCCAACAAGTGGCCATGCCTGCTCCCTTGGGCTTGGCCCCGTTCCTCGGCTTTAGGTGATGCCCCAGGGTTTCCTCAGCCTTCCTGCTGGCAGCTGGTGCTGGCCACACTCAGACAGGAGGCCCTTGGGGGGGACGCAGCCCAGCCATTCCACGTGACATTTGAAAGGCTGAGAAAGCCCAGCATCCAGCTGTAACCCTGGGGGTGGAGAGGTGATGCAAAAGGGAAAAGCAGAAAAAGCGACCCTGAAAGACACTCTGCTACCCTGGATGTGGGGAAGAGCGAGCCATAGCGGGTGGCTTTGCCAGCTCTCATGTAAGGCGCACTGAGCGTTCTGAGCCTGTAAAGTCTCCTGGCCTGGCTCTGGGAAGAGGCAGTTCCTGCACACTTCTTCCTCCACGCACACCCATGTGGGGTGGCTACCTCAGGGGGGATATTTCAGCTCAAATGGGTCAGGTGTGGCAAACTGACACTGGGAGCAAAGTTAAGAGGACACCTCCATTCGAGGTTAGGAGCACCCGGTGCTGGCTGGGTGACTGGCCCACCCAGGCTGAGTAGCTCTGGGGACGACCTGGGACCAGGGCTGTCGAGGGTGCCTGCTGCATTCAAGTGCTGAACAACAAGTCTGTGCTTAATCAACTTCACTTCTTTCTCCCTGTGGCAGTCCAGGCGCTGATGCCATCTCCTCTCATCAAGCACTAGCACCAGAGAGGCACCCCATGGTAGTGGCAAGAGGAGGAAGGGGTCCAGAAATCAGTCTGACCCTTGCCCAGCACACCACTGCATCTCCAGCCTCATCCACTGCTGCCTGTAGAGACCCCCTCCAGCCTTCAAAATTGCCTTTAGCCACAGCCTGTTTCCTTACCCCAGAAGATACTTTTTTTTTTCTTCCCCTCAATAATTCATGTGCAACAGGTTTATTCCTGAACACCAGACAACCAGCTTTAACACTCATGGAGACAAAAACTCAGACATGGGACTTGGCTACACACACGCGTTTCTTGTTGCCCCATGTGGTACTCATCTCGTGGGCACCTCTTTCTGCTTCCAGCACCAACACATCTCAAAACTAAGGCCCCAAAACTCAGATCACAAAAAAAGCCACCCCAAAATACAAACGAAAGCAACTCCCCTATAGATCCAGCCATCCCATGGAGGGAAGAAGCACTCTGAGAGCACGTAGGCAGTTATCCCACGGCTGCCCTCAGCTGTGCTCTTCTTCAGCTGACTCTCTTGGCCCCCAGGCCATGCCCAGAGCAGTGATGCTCCCTCAGGGAACCGCTAGACCCAGGCAGGAGGAGGGGACAAGGATGCAAAAACAAGCCAGCCTCACACAGCACATGCCGAGTTGCTTCCTAAAACTAGGGTGCCTGGACCGGACACAAAACCATATTATTTCAACTTCTAACTGCAGCCTTTTTAGGGGAGCTGCTGTTATACAAAATGTGGGTGTAAATGCCCTGTCCTCTCACTCCTCCTTCAAAGCTCTCAGACACTCACAACAAGCTGCTGGGAACTCAGAACAAACCAGCTGGTGAAGGTCACATTGAAAACGTGTTGCAGGGCATAGCACTGATCCCCACCTCAGCACCTTCAGTCACAGAGTCCTCCCGTTTCCCTGGTGGGAGGTGCTGACTTTAGCACCCCTTCAGCAGCATTCCTGGCCCAAGTACTGGCCTTACCTAGAAATGCCGTCATTGCAGGTAACGCTGGATAGTGTTACCTGCCCCGAGGTTGACTGACACTTCCCATTACATGGACCTCCCTTCTCATGCAAGTGAAACTTTGTTCAGCTTGAACTGAGGTGAGATTTTCCATGCCAGATGTTTTTTTTATTACAAGACTTTCCCTCTTAATTCACAGCACCTGCAAATAAACAGGCCACTGCAAAGGCAATTTAAATAAAGGTTTGACCTTTCAGCCATGAGTTTTTCTGGCTTTGGTTAGCTCCAGCTACTGTCTTAATCACATCTTATTATTTCATGCTCTGTGTGCTATGTGCCAGTTTTTACTTTTAAGGAAGAAATGCTGGCATATGTTGTTGGCTAATAGATGTGTGGGGAAAAATAGTCATTAGGGAAAGCCTACAGAACAAGGTATTTTTAAAATGAACTTTTGTGTTGTGGTAAAACATATGCCCCACAGAAAATCACCTACACTCAATAATGAAAGAGACACATTTATATAGGATGTATACTGCCTGTTTAAACTGAGTTTAGCAACCATATGTCCCAAAGTACCCACGCATACCTCAAACTCCTGGGGAAAGATCCTCCGCTGGTGTAAATGGCCCCAGCTCCATTCACAGGCTGGGAGCTACTTCATTGACGCCTGCTGAGGATCTGCTCCGGCACCTGCCTGTTGCAGGAGCTCAGCTCTCTCCCTGGCTGCCTTTCGGCTCCAGGATCGGGCAGGTCATTGGCATGAATCAGAGCCTCCCACTAGCAGCTGCGTGGGAGGGAAAATAAAAATTCTGTCAGAGTAGGCATCGGCGAGGCCATCGATACCAAATATCCTGGAGGAGCTCCAAGCCGAGGAAAGTGGGGAGCGACTTAATAGCAGGAGGATTCATCAAGGATGACAGAATAGTTTCGATCAGGCATTTATGTAAGGTTCGTCCTGGGCACAGAGAGGCAGCGCTCACTGCCTGCCAGACCGAGTCTGAGGATGAGCCCCAAGGCAACCCAGGCAGCTGGAGCCCTCAGGCAGGGGCTTTGTGCCTGCAGCAGCCCGACTCACTCCTCTGGGACACCGAAGGACGCTGGTCCAGCTCAGCTGGAAAATACCCCAGCCAAACTGCACATACCTCCAACGGACCTGGGGTGGGCACTGGACCTGGGCTGCACGGCAGGGAAGCCACTCAGGCACTGGCTGTGGAGCCCTCACCATGCTCCGTGTCCCTCCTGCTTGGTAATGACAGATCAGTTTTGGCCTTGCTTGTCATACCCTATGGGGCTGATGTTATTCCCCATCTTTGACATCACTAACACATCTCACTTGGAGGTCTTGTGGAATCTTGTACACCCACAGCCCTGAAGGGTGTTGTGGGTTTTAGGTGTTGTCCTAACCCAGGCTCAGGGTGCTGCTCCTCTGCTGTGAGCCAGGACACTTCCTCGAATGAGCAAAAGGAAAAAAACCCTTGGATTTGCTCTGCAGTGGAAGGCACCGAATGCCTTTGCAAAAGCAGCCTCCATTTACCACCAGAGTGCACAGGGGGATGAACAGAGGTGACAACGGGCTCATCGGAAGCCCAAAGCTTCCTGGGAACAGCCCTGGGATGGGGCAGGGCACACAGCTGCGGGGGCTCACTCCAGGAGATGGAGGGGAGGCGGATGGAGGGAACACCTTCACTGCTTCAGGCAGGGTCACTGCAAAAGGGAGGAAACAAATACGACTTGCAGGTACGCAGCATTCGTAACAGGAATCAGAGAGTCCCTCTCTCCCTTCTGTGCAAATTGCCAAGGCCGCAGCTGCATGATTTAGGGAAAGCTGGGGAAATTTCCTCCTACAGCTCTTGAAGCGGGTGGGAAGTGGAGGGTAGGATGGTGCTGAGAGCGCCTGGGATCACCCCGCGGGGCAGCTCCGCCCTAGGATCAGGCAGCCTGCCCTCCTGAGCAGCAAGTGATGTCTGGGCTAAAGCATGGGAAAACCAGCAACCGAGAGGGATGTCTCCCACTGCACAAAGGGACAACCTGCAATCCCACCTTGTCCAGAGCGTGCACACAGCACAGACAACAACTGGCAGGAGAGTTTCAAGGAGACTAACTTCAGGTGCATTTTTTTTGCCTGGCAGCTAAATATCCAGTGGTTACAGCCAAGTCTGCTTTTGAGAGCTGAACCAAAGCAGCCCAGCTGCCTACTGAGCTCACAGTGGGGGAGCATGTTCAGGTACAACGTGGTCCAGCATCGCATGGTTCCTCGCCTCCAGGGAAACAGATTATTTCCTGCCTTAAATAATGTAGTGGAGGAAGAATAAAATTATAGGGTGGGTCACAGAAGCAAAGTGAATGGAGAGAAACCAACAGCAAAGGGCCTCTGAGAAGATTATTTGTGCTTTACCGAGTTATGAAACCACAGAAGGTGTCAAAGCTAAGTCAAGTGCAAGCCAGGCGGAGAGGAAAGCACTTCATCTCTCCGAAAGAAAGTTTCCCAAAGGTTATTGCACAGGCTGGGGAGAAATACACAGAAGTGATACATTTCTGTGAGGGCCTCATACCACTCCTGGTACTTAATCCAGAAAAAACTGTTCTTTGCTTGGAAGGAGGCATCACCTATCCACCCATGGATGGCCATGCTTCCAGGCCACTACTTCAGTCCTTCGACAGCAGCTAAGCAGAGTTAGACCAAAACCAATGAGCCTATGGCCACGCTTCTGTGGCTTCTGGTCACAGAAGGCAAAAAAAAAACCCCACCCAAAAGGCAATAGGGCTGAAAATTCTTGAAATATTTGAAATTCAGACAATAGCAACATGGCAGGAGAAAGCAGGTATTTCACATAGTAACAGATACCCAGACAGTATAAAGTCAGTAGTGCATCGGGGTCATGGCAGCAGCAAAGCCGCAACATGAACACTGGGACGTATCTAAGGGCAGGAACATCTGCATGGGAGTGTTCTTCCTTTTCTATACGTGGGATAGGGCAGAGGGAGAATTAAGTCACTTCAAAAGCATCGGGCCTTTGGGGTTAGAGCATGGGTTGATTCATGCCTTTGACTTCAGGTGTGAAAAGTAACCACAGCGCAAGGCCTTTCTGTATGTAACCGCTGCAACTACCTGAACTTGGATATCCCAGATCTATAATCCTTCCCATCCCAGGGGGAATTTCAAGCTTCATGAACTTTCACTTGTTTTCTAGGAAGCTGTCCCAAGCGCATAATTTTTGGTTTTATTTGCAAAGGCCACACATTTCCTCTCCATTTTGCAACAAGTGTGGGGGCTCTGTCTGTGAAGGCAGTGATCTCAGAAGTGCTCTGCAGTAGCATTTCCAACCATTTGGCCAACTATTTCCAAGCCACATCCCAGATTATCACCCACCTGAACAAGTGCTGAACTGAGAGGAACCCCCTCTTCCTTGTAGGTAATTTACCCCTTCCCAAAACTTAGTCTCTCAATCACCGTGCAAATCAGTGTGGACACAGGAATCAGGCTCATACTCCAAAGAAAACAAATACAGATAAGAAAAAAAAAACCCCTCTCCTCTAGATGAGATCTGCTTCAAATTTATCACCTACTCAAGAGATGTTTATTCCAAAGGGCTCTGTCTTTGCCCTTCCTTCTGTCTCAGCATGAGACACACATCTATTTTTGGCAGAGCTGAATATTGTACCTGGAAGTGAGCAGCGTAAAGAACAACTGCAGGCTCCTGACCATGAGGGGTGCAAACCTCCCAGAAGACTGCGTGTTCCAGTAACAGAGAGTTTACCACGTCCTCTGTGAGATGCCAGCCAAGATTTGTAGATGTGAGTCATGATCAAAATTTTTCAGCTGCATCCAGCCTGTTCTGCCTACATTGCTCTTTAAAAATCAGTTTCATGTCTCCTCTACTGGTATCTATCTTCATGCTCCTTCAGCAGCCGCCTATTCTCTGTTTTGTCATTGCTTGCATCACATTTCCTAAAGGGCTGAAGAGTAATGAGTCCTCTTACCCCTTTTCTTGCTGCATCAGAAGTTTCTAATAAGAAAACTGCGCTGTTAAAGGCAGCGGCTGCACAGCCCCAAGAGCCCAGAGGAGCTGAAGGAGACGCATGACCTCTCCGGAGGCATCTCACCTTCCCTCTGGCCCCTGGTGTGTAGAGAAGCAGCATGATCCCCCCACACCAGGACCCCAGATTAACTTCCAGTGTGGACACACCCCTTCCAAACGAAGTCTGCCTCATTTTGCCATCATTAACAACACATGAACAGCTCTTCCCTTGAATGTTTTCTAAACCTCATTCAAAAAGCTGATAAAAAACCCAGGAGCTCAAGCTTTTCTGGGCCTCAGGAGGAGCAGCCTGCGTGCACCCTTTCTCCCCACAGCTCCAGGCAGATCCCTCACAGTTGTTATCAGTGGGGAAGGCCACATCTGGCTCCGGGGCTGGTCTACTAGGGTCAGACTAGAGTCCATTAGACCTTCTTTTCCATCAAAACCCAGCAGGTATCTCTCAAATATCAGTAGCAGCAGGACTCTCCTAAAGAACAGGAGCCTCACCTCGTATTTCGCTCCAAGCTTTCTTTGTGGAAATTGAATGCATTTGGCTTTTTTGTTTGTTTGTTTATTTTATCTGAATAGGACACCAGGTGGTTTTAAAGCTAACCCAAAGCACAGATCAATTCATCACCAAACCCAATACAGCAGCTGAAGGGATACAGACTGACTTCTCCAGCTCCCTCTTTCTGAGAGGTTGTTTCTCTTAAAATGTTAGTTAAAAGTTTTTGCATAGCAACTCGCATGTAACTGTGTGGTACATCATAAATGCTGGCGAAAAAATATAGGCAATAACATTGGATTCAAACATCGGAAGATCTTCCTCCCTCCCTGTACAACCTTAGCAACAGCTCCCTACATCCGTCAGTATTAATGCCCTTATAGCTGTGACAGGTCTGTGGTGGCTAAGCAGCGCGAGCTGGCAGGGAGAGGCTAGTACTGTTACTGTAATTACTGATAGCACACTCAAGAGCACACTTGTTTTTCCAGCTGTATCTATGGCTGAAGCAGTGGGTATTACCTTTCTCCATAATTTTTGCCTGCAGGATGGATTCTGACAGACCAGCATCTGTGGATACATTTACTACTACAGAAATTATGCTGGGTCCTCACCTCCTTTTTTTCCCCTAGCACCATTAACTTGAGTAGCTTGGGGAACAGCTGAGGGGCTGCTCCAAAATTTGGTGTGCCCTTCAGCATGTGTACAACACCCTGTCATAAAAGCAAGCAAGCAGCACATCAAGCAGAACCGGCGAGAAGCCAGATGTATCAATTCCACAATGACTCAAGGACAGCAACCTAAACCGAGACAATTCTAGTATAAAACTATTCGCAAAAAGAAATTGCACCAAGTCCAAAGATTTTGGCCATAATTTGCAGCCAGCTGGCCCAGCGGGGCCTCTTCCTGCTCTGGTTAGTCAGCAGCCAAATTTCCATTGCCTTTGCTGGAAACACCTGCAGAGCACCACAGCTGTGCCAATCTGCTGGAGGCAGCAAGGCAGGGATAGCAGTCCCATGTGAAACTGCAGCCGGGAATCCGATGGGCACAGAAGACACACACCCGTGCTGGGATCTGGCCGGCATGGAAAGGGAGCAGATGGGAGGTCTCAGCAGCTGAGCTGGTAAGCTAAGAGCTATCTCCAAACTGAAATGCTGAAGATCAAATGCTAAAACTAGTGCAAGCAGTGTGGCTGTACTGGAGTAACCGCATTAGCCAGGAACCTTGATGTTGACCTTTGAGAGTCCAACTGTCCTTCCTTCTTTCTTCTTTGCCCATGTGCTGTCATCTTAAGCACATCCCTTCCTCCTGCTCTCTGTGCTTCCTCGAACACATCCACACTGGAGAATGAATGGCCTCCCCAGTCAGCAAGCAACATCGCCGCAGCAAACCACCCCTTCAGCGGGCAAACCAGTGGGTGGAAAACATGCACAAAGGCACACGTCTTCCTGGCTGAGGGAGTGAAACAGCAAAGTTGTCACTGAGCCAGGAGATAGGAGGCCTCCAAGTGACAGACCTAAAGTGGCTCTGCGTGGGTTCATTGCTCTGTTGCTGACTGACATCAGGCTCTTTGGGCTCGGAGAGATCTGTTTAATTTTAAAGGGAAAACTCCTCCAGGGATCTCATTAGCACTATCATGAAAGACAGAAAGGAACTGGAGGTTGGTGGAGAGGTGATGGTGGGGAGGGAAATGGGACAGAAGCAGTGCCAAGCTGTGTTTAAACTGCCAGGGGAAGGAGGCTGGGAGCACTCTGCCCTGCGGGGATAGCCTCGCTGCCCCAGGGAAGGGCTGCCTCCTTCCCCTGTCCGCTGGGTGAGTGGCTGGGGTGGGAGGGCAACGTCCAGGAGAGCAGCTGCCCAAGAGCTCAACCCAAGGCACCTACTCACCCACCTGCGCTCCTGGGGCAGTTCTCCCCTGCCAAATCCCTCCTTCTCCCTGTGCTCTCACTCTTCTTGGGGTCCGTTCTCCTCCCCTCTCCCATCACTGACTGGGCACTGTTTTTAGGGGGCAGCAATTCTGGCCAAGTTCGTGCCTCTGCAACAGGCAGCAGAAGACGAGGTACCCACGGCTGTGTTGGCAGTGGCAGGAAGCGCAGTGGTGTTGTTACACAGCCATCCCACTCTGCAATGCTGAGGACTAGTCTGACACAGGATCCTGGCAGCCCTACACATTTCAAGCTGATTGCTCCCTGAAAGCTGCTTCCACCTTCCTGAAGACTCCATTGCAAGAAGGGGGTGAAGTAGTCTGTGAAAGAGCAGTTGAGTGGATCCAGAACATGGGTAGATATCCCTCTGTTAGGCTGAGAAAAGTCACAAAAGCAACACACAAAAAGCAGGAAAGAACCCACAAAATTAGGAGGGGGAAAAGAATCCAACTTGGTTAATATGAAGCAAAGCATCTCAGTTATAACTGCAAATCAGCTTAAGGAATTAAAAGAGACATAACTTAGGCTCCCTGTGCTATTGCTCACCAGAAGTAATATTCATTGTTACAATTTCTTCTACGTAGCACCATAAAATGTCAAATAAGATTGTGCTTCTTTCAAGGACAGCCTGTTTGAAGCAATTGGTGAGTCTTGCTTGGAACACCTGGCCAAGGACAGATGCATTCATCTCCTCATGTCTTGAAGAAATCGAGGAGAGATATTTATCGAGGAAATGAGTAATACAAATGGTTTGGCTTTCAGCTGATTTGGAGACACATACAGCAGGTTCCAGCACAGGTTTGTAAAAAATTAATTAGCAGTGAGTGGGAAAAGGAGTGATGAGCGTTATTCTCTGTGCTGCAGTCTTGTTTAACTTAATAAAAGTATTGAACTTGAAGATCCCAGTGAAACACCTCCTAAAATTAAGTGTTTCTCCAGAAATGGAGCTGTTCATTTCACAGTAAGAATGATAAGGTTCTAAACCCTATCATGTTTTGGTTCCTAACACCAGATATCTGATAAAATTGTCAGACTCCCCTCAACATTTAGCTTGATTTCTTATCGTTAAAAATCAATGGGATTTTGGAGCCTAATTTATCCAGCTGAGCTCTGCTCTGCTTCTGTAAGCACCTGAAGTATGAATATCTGCCATAAAATAATTAGGTTTGTTCTAAATTTTAATGGAAATCTAACAATAAAAGTTTGGAGAAGATAAAATTCAGAATTTTTCCAGGAGGTTTCTTCAACTTGCAAGCCCCCCAAGAAAGCTGTGAACCAGAGGAAAAACTACATCGAAGCAGTGGGCCTGGCAACCCTGGTAAGGGCCACCACATAATGATATTCTCCAACCTACATGTCTCTTTTAGAGCCTGATACCTCATTGAAGAACAGAACATTTATAATTGCAGACAGTAAAGCATAGCTTTAATGACTGACAACCTGCCCGAAGAGGGACTGGAAGCTCTGCTCATTCCTGGGTGACTACTTCAAAGGGAGCAGATGGGCCTGAACTGCAGCCCTGGGTGACTGCAGCACCCTTCCCAGTAGGGCTTCAACAGCGGGAGCCCAGTCTTGCATCCCTCGTGCAGGTACTTTCCTTGGGATTCACTCCTGGTTTCCATAAGCACAAAGGCCAAAGAGAATTAGGCCAGCTAAATTCATAGTGATGCATCAGACTCAGAGCACTTTTAATTCCCCAGGAGGCAGCGACCAAAACCGACTGCTGGGTATTAGTCCTTCAGGTCACCTTTTAATGTCACAGGGCAAGTGACAGTCACCATAACCCAAGTTGGGCAACTACTGCATTGGGCCAGTTCCCACCGCAGCCAGTGGTGACCTTGCCAACGAAAACCAGAGCAAGGAAGTTCTGGGTATAAACAGCAGCAGAGCTCGTTAGAAGAAGCAAACCTTTGCTGTAACCAACCAACACCAGATGATCCCTACTGGACAGCAACCACCTCCATGGTTCAAACATCTCACAGAAGATTTTCTCACATCCATCAACACCCCGGGAAGGTAATCACAAGGTCTTGTGCAGTGCCACAAAGATAACAGATTGTACTCAAGCAACAAACACTGGCTTCCTCTCTGTGAAAGCAGGGGCTAGTGGGTAGGGAGAGAGCTGGAGAAAGCAGCATCGCCCCCACAGAATCGACCAAGCCACCCACAGTCTTGGGCATGCTGATATGTGAGTTCTGCTTTCTCTAGGCACTCTGCATTTTGCAGAAGGCAGCTACCAGTGCAGCTGGCACCAACTCCGCAGTTCCCCTGTGGACACCCCTGCAGAGCCCTCACTCATGAATCTATTTCAGGTTGTTCTTAAACCGCCTCATACAGATAGGAAAAAATCCCGTCTGCTCAGCTGGTGCATTTGAAGTGTTAGAAGCATCACTAAGGCGATAAAGCTTTTCTTCTCTTTTTTTATCCCTCCTGTTTAAAAAACCCCAAAACTTCTCAGAAGCTGTAGTTCCTCTTTCTCTTGCACACACATTTTTTCTGTCAAAAAAGCTCACCCGCACTGCAATCATAATCTGTGGGGTTGTATGTCTGTAGGTAAAAACACACAGCTATCAGGCAGAGGCACAGGCCTTACAGTACCAGTCAGGCACAGAACAAAATCTTAACTTCCTCCCTAGGTCTAGGGCATACCGTGCCAAGCTTGTTCAATCAGTCTTGTTACAGTCAACAGCACTTGGACATCCATGCCTGCACAGGGGCTGAATTTGGGATGGGCCACTGTTCAGCTGGGGTGGGGATGTAGGTCACCCTGGTAGGTATAAATCATCATGGTTGATGTCCCAGCAACTGACACTACGTCACCTGTCACCCATCCTGAGAGTCAACACACCCCAGGCAGTTATATGAGGACCACAGATGCTCCTTAGGTGGGGCTGCCTGGCAGAGTCCCTCCATGGACTATGTGGCGTTGAAGGTGGTGCTAAGAGAACAGTGTCCTTCTGAGAAAGTCACGTCTTTTCAGAGTGAAAGCAAAGCTCCAATGACAGAAACAAACCAGCGTCTTGCTCACTTCTCATGTGACACATCAGGGCTACGTTCTGTCTGTGTTTGTTTCAAAAGGAATTGCAGAACATCGTCTGAAAGTCCAGGTGTTCTCTTCCTGTCTTCCAATGCAACTTCTTCAGCTGGCTTTGAAAAACAAGCAGTAGCGGGGTGGTTTGGAAAGATCTTACACCCATCTCTGTTCAAGACCACCTGGGCCATTTGCAGGCAACGCAATGCGTATTTTTTTCCATCCCTGTTTGCTAGCTCTGAAATCTTCTGTGACAGACATCGTGATGCAGCCTCATAGGTGGGATCCATTCTGTCTGGCCACTTCTTGCAATACATTTTATAGAAGCCATCAAGAGATTTCCTGATGCTGGTATCTTCTGCACTATCACGTTCATACATCCATGAGAGTGCAGCATCACTAGGTTCAGTGGGCTCACACAGTCCTGCTTTTGGATAGCATCTCACATTTGCTTTCTCAGAGCCTCCAGCAGAAAAGCTCACAGGAACTGCAGAGGGTAGATTGCTCTCTCCTGCAAGCACAAGATCAATGAAACTCATTAGTCACCAGGTCACACATGTGGCAACATCTTTTTTTGTCCCCCCTCACTGCAGCCTGGCAAACAGGGTCTGTACAGGAGTGCACTAAATACTGCTTTAAACTTGGCTGGACTGCTAGAGGGGCTTGCTGCATAGTATAAGATGTGCTCTATTTGGGGATGTCACAGCTGTCCCAGTCTCAACCCTCTGCAGTGACTGACCCTACTCAGTGGTATGGACCTCCTGGCTCCTCTCAGTCACATTTCCGAAGAGGTAGAAATTGGGATGTGCTGCTGCTGGAGACAAAAGCTGACCCACAGGGAAGTCTGGTTTGCATTTGAGGCAGTTCTGCCTCTGTTTCAGTTTTCTCCCTTCATACCCAGGTCTAATCCTTCCCTTTTAATAGCTCTCAATTTTACTCCTACAGCGCAATGTGCAGACCTGTCCTCCAGCTTTCAGCCAGATCTAGAGTCTATAAAACAACACTGCACAGAGTTTGGGAATGGGAACTCCAAAAGGGGACCTTGTGCTTCCCCATGAAGTCCCATTTTTGCAGCCCAGCTGCACTAAACGCTCTACCCACATCCTGCAAGAATTTTTATAGATAAAATTTATGTAAAGGCTGAGGATCATTCATACCTAGCTCTTCTCTTCCTTCCTTGCTGACCCACATCTCTGGACAACAGTCAGGGCTGTGGTTCTCTTCTGCTCCAATGCAATCAAGGGCAATGCTTTGTACTTGTACATAATTAATACAGCAACAGCACAGAGACGCTTGGCAATGATGTGACCAGGATGATCAGTAAGCCACACAGAGCTTCTAGTAGGAAGAGCCTCCATAAAGAGACCTTGAATTGGGCTCTGGTACCCAGGGAGCACCTCTAACTGCAATCTCATCGCCAAGCCTGCTGCATCAGCCTGTTTGCCAAGCACCTGAGTCACCGACAAGAAAATTTTCCAGGGCTCAGCCAGAGGTTGCACAGCCGTTATCTGCAAGTTACATAAGCAGGACGCAGGGAGTCAGGAAATAGCGTGGTCTTTTTTAACTTTGTGAAATGGGAAGCAGAGTGGAGTCCTTCATTTTGGTAAGAGACCATGTTCAAAGGAGATCACGGTATGGTGGCAGAAGGCTGTTCTTTCCCTCCCAGTACACAAAGAGCTACCCTCCCCTTCCTGAGTGGTCAGAGATTCATTAAAATGAAATTAAGATGTCTGTGCAGCCACACCGTACATTGCCTCTTTCTTCCTCCCCCTACTTCCAATCTTTGATCTTTCTTTTCAACTTCATTTCCAACTCCGCAATTTTAAACAAATTTTCCTCCTCTTGCAATGTGTCATTTCCAATGTAGTACAAAGAAAAGATTATTGGCCTTCTTTTAACATCAATATATGCCATGAGAGTAGCAAATCAGAGCTAATCAAAGAGAACAAGTCCATTTTGCCTCAATAATCTTGCAGCCTTGGTGCCTGTGTTAAGTTAGAACTGAAGCCCCATGCATCTCCGATAATTCAATCAAGCGGCCCTTGCGCTCAGACTCCTGTGGCAATTGCAAACCCCTGTGCCGTGCTGTCGTCTGTTGTCTTGCTCCTTCTTACGCACAGCTCACAGCCATGTTTCATGAAAGAGCAGCAGCTGCCTCCAGCTACAAATTTCAACCCTGCACGATCTGGAAAGAGCAAAAACCTGTTGGTTTTCAGGTATCAGGGGAGACCTCTGCAATGTTGTTCTGTCTTTCTCCCGTGACCTTAGATTGGATACTAGGAAAAATTTCTTCACTGAAGGGGTCATCAAGCACTGAAACAGGCTTCCCAGGGAAGTGGTGGAGTCACAATCCATGGAGGTATTTAGAAGACGTGCACATGTGGCACTGAGGGACATGGTTTAGTGGTGGACTTGGCAGTGCCAGGTTTATTGTTGGACTCGGTCATCTCAAAGGTCTTTTCCAACTTCAATGATTATATCCTATTCTAAGCCAGTATGACCTATAAAACAGCCATCCTGCTGAAGCACAATCCACCAAAGAAGTGACTGGTAAGTACATCAGGGGTATATTCTGGGGTTTGATTAGTCAGAAAGTACTCAATTATATTATTGGGAGAACAGTTTTCTTTCAGTTACTGATTCAAATTTATGTGCCTATTTTTCAACAGTAGGCCCTATCCTCTTAGTGGATTACTTTTCCAGCAAAGCCTTCTTAAGGCAAGACATGAAAAGTTAAACACAGAATCCCCAGAACCAATCTATACCCCACAAAGCTGCACTTTTATTCAGCTTTCCTGACAATTCCCCAATACCTTCTTCTCAAACTATGTGCCAAGACCAATCTTTGCAAATACACCCAGCCCCTTTCCTCCCCAAAAGGTACCAACTGAGATAGATGTCCTTCCTCAACACCCTCTAAAGAGCTGATAGTGCTGTTGTAACGCACAGATCTCCTACGTGATTTACAAACCACAGGGCACAAGTTCGGTAGCTGGATGCCTGCAGGGTCCAGAAAACTTCTCAGCTGGGGCACACACACAGCACACAAGCACGCCACGTAGGCCAAGAAACTTGCTGCTAAAGGCAAAGGCAGCATTAAACTAATCAATCCTTTTCCCTCTCCATGCACCTGAGCCCCTCAAGAAAGCCAGGATTCCCTAACAACACACAGCAGCATTGCTTCAAAGCTTAGACCTCTCTGGCCAGCTCTCAGCAGCACGAAACAAGTAGTTTTGTAAACTCTTTACCCTTCCATGGCAAACTTAACAACACAGCTGTCACACACCCTTGTGCTGGCTTGGCCCAACACCTACAGAAGTCAAGGTGAAGATGAGCAGGGCTGAAAACTCACACTCCATTCAACTGCAATGGAGTGTCATCACCAGAGAATCTGGCTCAAATTATTTTTAGCTATTTTCACTCATTTATACTACACCGAGCATGTGTTAACGGGAAAAAAACCCACCCAACAAAAAAGCCTCAAAAAACTGAAACAGGTCATTACTCATGTCTTGATTTCATTCTCACATGATGGATAATCACTAGTAAGAATGCATATTATTTCATCTGCACCTCCACTCCATGCTAATTGAAGTTCAGCATTTGTAGCTTATTAGTAAAAGACCTGGAGGCTGATAAAAGGATATTCTTTGTGTTTATAAACCTGCTCATGAAAATTTAAAGTCTCCATCTGGTACAAGCACGTAACCCCACCGCCTGAAGCACATAACCAAATCCTGCTTTGGACCTGGGCCACCTTCGGCAATGCAACAACTGCAATATTATGATTTGCACTTCTAGAAAAGCAGCTCATTTAGTGGCCAGAGCCTCCGTGTAACTGTGTTTAAGCACATACAGTTAGGGTGTAAAATAAGGCAACCTTTCAAGCAGCTGAGCTGCTATGCTGCTGGCTTTCTGGGGAAAGAAATCCCTGCCCCAGTTCAGGTGGACAGTGATCCCTGCAGCTGCTGGTGCTTCCCTAGAGCTGGTGTTGCTGTGATCTCTGTCTCTGTCCTTTGCAAGGACTTAGCTGGAAGCCAGCAGCTGCTAATTCTGTAGTTACAGGTGGATTTGTCCAAGCCCTCTCCCATGCTGTCTTGCCTCCCCCACGGGAACTCTGCGCGTAGGACCTGTGGCTCCCCTCCTGCCCGGTACACAAAGGCCCACCCTATTATGAGGGTCTGAGAGGTTTATACTGTAGACCCGAGTATGGGAGAGCTAAACCACAGTGTTCTGCCATCAGCAGTTCTGTGAAAAGGGCAATTACATCGCTTGTTTTAGGGCAGGAATCATTTGCCCTAGGGCTTAGGAATGACTCATCCCTGGCGCACAGATGGAGCTGAGTTCCAGCCCACCAAAATGAATGCCAGTCCCATACCGGTCCCAGAGCTGCTCTGGTGCTCTCAGGTGTTAGACATTACCCGAGCAGCCACATTTGACAAGGACAGCAAGCACTATCTCTGAACCGTTCAGCCCTTGATGCCTGTCAGCCATTTTATTGATCATGCTGTGGGTAACTTGGAGCAAGGGCTGAATTTCTCTGGGTGCCTCTGTTGTGCCAACCTAAACAAGGATGAAGAAAACTATGAGACTGAGAAAAGCAAATAGTTTTTTTGAACAGAACTAAATTAATCTGGAGACATACAAATTGCCGTTATGTTCACAGTAGTGATTGATGTTCAACCAGAGGTTGGTTAGGTGATGCCAGCACACATCCCTATGCTGTAAACTCAATGACAGGACTATTATCCAGAGTATCTCGGTGGCAGAGATATTCAGGTACTCAGCTCGGAGATGGTGTACTGCGAAAACACGCGTCTGCTTCCTGCTACAGCCATGCTGCCTGCTGCAAAGGCCCAAAGAGACCATTAGGGTCAGCTTATCTGAACAAATGTCCCTGAACAGAGAACCGAGCAACGCAACAGTGGAAAGGAAAAATAAAGGAAAGGAAAGAGCAAGACAAGAGAAACTTTCCCTGGGTAAGACCATCCCAAAAGTAGCCAATACTTTACCTACTCTCCCTGGAAGTAGATGGGGCTGAGCATAGCCGAGTACAGCTTTTTTTAGGAGTAGCTGAAAAGCAGAAGCAGGAGATGCGTTCTAGCTGGTGAGACAAACTGCACACGGACTCCCATATCAGAGCTTAAAATACAGCCTTGCTCCAGACACCACCCTGATTTTATGCCAATTTCAAGATCTGAAATAGACCACAGATCCTGCCTCTTGGCACATCACAGTTAACTGGTGCTCCCAAACTTCTCCTCAAAAGAGGAAGACTGAAGACTCTCCTCTGATGGTCACAAAATCAGCCACTTCTTGCCGTGGACACCCCAGCTGCTCTTTCTACCCACACGAGTCTTCTCCCCACTGTGACTTGTTACAGTTCAAGTCAACACATTCTCAACATCCATGGGAAATGATGAGTCATACAAGAAGGACAAAAGTTACCAGGTGATTTGGTTGATGGTACTCATTAGAAAAGGGCTGCTCAGAAGTTCTCACAGATTGTATTATTTCTCTTTTCCCATTAACCTGCCAGGATGCACCTGAGGTGAAAGCAATCATCCACAAGTAAGAAAGCATCCCTAATTTTGTGGTCGCTATTAAGTGATAAAGCAAGTGAGCACAGGTGCCATCCCTGAGGGTTGCTACAGGCCTCTCACCACTCCTAGAAAAACTCATCTTGCCTCTCCATCAGACACATCCATATGGCATGGGAAACCACACGCAGAAGTGATACTACTTGGGCTTGAGCAGAGCTCCCAACTGACAGCAAATTTGTGCCAAATCACATGGTTTGGGGATGCATCTGTCTGATGCACAGGAGGCAAGAACAGGTCCCATGTCACAGCCAAACTTCCTATGTGACCATGCACCTTACAGTTACATGTGTTGAGCACTTGAGACAACTAACACAGAGAAAACCATCTTTTTTTTCTTTCTACCTGGCTGATTTCCAGTGGGAGTGTGCGTATCATCGTGGTAATGCAATTCTACTCTGCTCTGGGAAGAAAGAAGAAATTTAGGGAGCATTTAGCAGGAGCTCATTACACCCCAGTCTCTCACAGTACCGTAGCCTGCCAGTAATCGTATACCTGAGCACTCAGGCATTGCAAAGCTAGACATTTGGGGACCAAATCCTATTGCCCTTACTTGCATTAATAAAATTCCCATTGATTACAACAGTTATAAACCCATGCCTGAACTGCTGATTACATCCCTTTACAAGAACTGGCATATATTTGCATTGTATGATTTCCATTACTAACATTTAAATTGGAATAGCACCAAAAAACCAAGTAAAAACAAGTATCAAAAAAACAAGTATCATTCTTCTAGGTGCTCAACAAACACCTATCACTGAGTAAATGACAGATCCTACAACCTTTGTTTTACACTACTGAAGAATTGTGGCAGAGTTTGCAAATTCTCTGCGCACATCTCTGCCTTGCAGAAAACAGCTGTTTTCTTCTTGCATCGTTGTTTGGGAAACCTTCCAGCATTTAGAACAAAGGCAAAATGGAATGTTCAATGACATTATCATTCAAAAAGACTGTTATAAGCAGAGAAAATTTGTTCCTTGTGGGTATTTAAATTGTGAACTGAAAGTGAAAATAAGAATATAATGAGCCTTGCTACTTTGCTGTCTCCCTGATGACACACAAACCAGCTTTCTCCTGCCATAAGATGCAGTAGGCTATAGCTCACAAGACAGTATCTGTGAGAGACTGCTTTACACATGACATAACCAGCTATATTCTTCATCCACCAGCCCACGGGAGAGGCACATGTTGCTGTGTCTGATTGCTGAGGAACTGGCTGGGAGCTGTGCAAATGCTGGCTGCTCTGTCAGGAGACCTGGGGGAGGTGAGCGTGGGAGGGTGGGCAAAAGGCAGCAAGAAGGGAAGGATGAGACTGGAGGAATTTGGGGATTGGAGTAGAAAAGGGAGACAGTGACGGAGGAATAGCACTGGGTATAGCCCAGTACTGAGTCAGGCTCTGTGCTTTTTTCTTCTACTTGCTGCACATCCATGGTGTGAAAAGCTAGGTGGGGTTTAATTTGTGTGGGATAAGACCTAAGCAGTTATTCTGGGGAAGCATAAACCCTTCCCTTTCTGTCGTAACTCCTTTAGGAATTTGAAATTCAAGAAAAAAAACCAAACACCCAGCCCTGCAAATGGTAAAGTTCTTTTGAAATGCGATGAGCAGGCATAGCACATTCCCCCTAGACACCCTTCCAAATGACTTGGTATTAAGCTCTGCCCTGCTCCAAAAGTTCACAGCTGATGCCTGCTGTGCTATACTTTAAGACAGCTGGAAGACTCAGCTAAATGAAATCTTTCAGAGAACGCACTAGTTAAGCATGCTGGATTTAATAAACCACAAAGCGAGTCAGCTGCAGTATGAACTCCTACAAATTAACACTCCTTATTTGCTGAAAGCTAAGAGATAGGCACCACTCTCATCTCACAAACCTGTTCCTAAGCAACCAAGCCCCATGGGCCAGGGCAATAGGTATGGGCAGAGGCAGCATCATAAATACCATCACTTATTGCTGCGCCCCAAGAGCTTGCTGGCCATATATCCTCAGCCAGGCCCCAGAACAGCAGGCATTGGATGTAACTGTGAACAGCTGCTGAAAGTGCAACAGCATACAGAACATCTCTCATCACAAAGATTCCAGGTATGCCTTAAGAGATGGGCAACAACTAACTGTGGGGCCTGAGATTTTATTTTTACAACGCAAATGCCTCTCTTGGAGTTCATAACCATTCTAAAAATAGAAACAGCAAAGTTAAGAACTCCGCAAATAGGTTTATTTAGAGTGGTTTAATTTACATGATGCTGTAGCCAGTAAAAAACCCTAAAGCATCCTATTTGTCTCAAATTGTGATTTTTAAAAAGCTTCTTAAGATCTAAGGTTAAAGATTCTACTATCAAGAGTAACCTTTCCCTGGAACATAAATAATAAAAAACCCTGTTTGTGCAGCTGAAAACATTAACTGTCAATTAAAGTTATTATCCAGCAGATGAGGGCATCAAGGGGCTTTATTAAACTGCAACTATCTGTTGCTTTCCCATTACATATACAGTCTTGGGAACTGACAGCCAATCTGACCTTGTCTATGTAACACCACAGGCACCGATTTCCAAAAGGAAACTCTGACAAGGCTTGTTAAGCTAATTGCTCAGGTTCCAATTAGGCATCAGGAAAGTGTGGGGAAGCAACTGCAAGAAAAGCACCACACATGTTCATGTGCACAGACACGGCGGTACTGTGTTAGACCAGCCTCTCCTTAAGCCACAGCAAAACATCTGAATGGGCTTTCAATCTCTGACAAGGCAGGACCCACCCCGAGCATTCCCAAGCCAAGCCTCTGCCTCCTCTGAAAGTGAAAATAAGAACCATCCTCCCACATCAAGTCCCTTACTCACCAGGATCACCACAGGACTGCTCTGCCCATGGCATGGATTTACACCATTTGAGGCAAGTTTGACCCCTTTCTTCCTGTGAGCAGGCAAAAGCCTTTTATTAAAAAGAATGGTTCTTCCTTCTTTTAACCAGCAATTTGCAGCGTTGCATTTTATACCTGAAAGGCTCTAATTTAGCCCCAGATCATATTTGGTTTTAAGCTCATCCTATTTCAGAATAAAAGCAAAAGTATGGTGCTTGAAACTGGTGAGAAACAGTTCTGTCTGCCTGATTTTCACTGCTTAAGATTGGTAAAGAATTTTACAAAGCAGAACTCGGTTTTGTATTTTATGGTACCTGAATGAGCTTTGTTTTATTTACATTGCACAGCTAAAGCAAATGGTCGTTGTTCCCTTTCATACTTCTTTCCTGCCTAAAAATTACAAATTCCTGCCTTATCTGTTCTCCTTTTTCCAGCTGACTCTATACAGAGTCAGGTCTTCACTAACTCTTAGCTTTCTGACATAATTAGAATTTCCCAAAGAACCCTAATTAACTGCAAGGGAAGGAATTTTTATTCAGCCCCTGGGTCCAGTTACTAGCTAGTTAACTCCAGAATTTGGAGAAGGATTTGCTATGCCCACCTCTTCAGATATGAGCTGAGAAAGTCCCCTGGGAACCTGAGTCATCCAAGGAGACCTCTTGAAGAGAAGAGGGACTGATGAAAGACAACATTCTGCATAGTTCTAAGGGAAAAATCCTTCCTGTTTCTGGCAAGACGCACAAAAGAAAGATACTGTACTTTTAGACATTGTGCAGATGTTGTCATGCAGAAGCTGTGATGATGTGTGAGCTGTGTGATGTGATGAAGCTGTGAGCTCAAATTAAAAGAGGACTTCAACATCTATCTGGATGACAATTAGTGAACATAGACAAGTCTAACAAAAAAAAAAATCATATCTGTAAGAATTAGTAAATCCTATTCTTTGGGGCTTTAACAAATCCTCTGCTAGAGGTAAGAATGGGGCCCAACAGGCAGCACATTGTATGCTGCAAACACCCATTCTGGAGGATGGGGATAAAATAAAGAGAGGGAAACTGCCTCTTGCTCTGAAATATTCAGTAATGACCACTGCCAATAACAGGAAGCAACTCAAGATTACAAGTATTACTGAGTAAGACAATATCACTGTATTTGCAAGTATTAAAAAGAAAACAAAACCCAAAGCAATATCCTTTCCTGATATATTAAATACTTTGCCTTTCATTCAGAATCACACATTTTCAGTACTCAGGAGGACTGACAATCCTCAGCTGATGCCCCTGGCAAGAACAGGAATAAGCAGACAGCTCTCACTGGAGATCAACAGTTTAAGTTTCAACATCAGTTTACAAAAATTCTACCTTCTGCATCTCCTTGCAAAGTGACATGCCTGACAGCTTGCTTGGAAAAAAGAGAATATGATGCTATTCATACAGCTAAAATAGAAGAGGAAGAGCCTGTCTTGACAGTATTTCTTTAATGAGAACAGACTAGAAGACCAAAACATTACATAAAATCTAGCAAGAGATTCACTTTATTTACAGATCGTGTGAACCTGGAAAAGAGGAAGCTGCTTTCCCTTGTCATTATAGCACCTGACAGTTCAATTCATTACAATGTTGGCACCCAAAAACATACACACAGTCTACATTGCAGATTCACATGCATTTCATCTCTACTGCCAACCACCTATGCACAGCTGTGGACACAAGTGACATGAGAATTATAGGCAGGAAGGCAGTTTCTAAACCAAGAAAATACTGCAAAGCAAGGTATTTTTTAAGCACCCTGCTTGAACTGCAGGTAAAATCATACCACTTGTAAATATTTTTTGGACCGAGAGTTATGACCTATAATACTACAATATCTGTGATACTACAAATACTATAATACATGGCCATCTTCATGGGAGGTCCTGCACTTGGAGGCCTGAATTGTGCTGTGGAATTGATGCCTGGGTACTACAGGGCATCTACTGTAAAACAGCTGCTGTGGGGAACAGAAAATGTTTTAAAAACTATGGAGGTTGAAAATTGAGTCAAATAAGGCAGATTAACTGTAGAATGACAGAATGGTTTGGGTTGGAAGGGACCCCAAAGACCCCCCAGTTCCAGCCCCCTGCCACGGGCAGGGTCACCTCCCCCCAGCCCAGGCTGCTCCCAGCCCCGTCCAGCCTGGCCTTGGCCACTGCCAGGGATGGGGCACCCTCAGCTGCCCTGGGCAGCCTGGCCCAGCGCCTCGCCGCCCTCACAGTAAGGAATTTCTTCTTAGTATCCAATTTAAATCTCCCCTCTTTCAGTTTAAAGCCAGTACCCCTTGCCCTGTCACTACACGCCCTTGCAAAAAGTGCCTCTCCAAAGGGGTGAAGGCTGACTTAAATTTAACTTCCTCCTGATTCTTTACCCCCTCCAACTTGCATACCTGTGTGTCTCAGTCAAATGCATCTATGTGAGTTTGTTCAACTTTCTACCAACTTATTATTTAGGTTCATATCCCAAATCAGTGGATTGGTTTTCAGAAGTGCTGAATACACAGATGCTCACACCAAATTTAAAAGAAGCCATTGAGATTTTAGATGGCATTGTCTTCATAAAAACTAAGCTTTAACTTCACTAATTCTTCAGCAGCAGATCACTACAAGTTGCACAACAGAAAAACAGGAGAGGTACCTTCTAGTTCTCAGATTTTACGGTCCTGATCTTCTATTTTTGTCTAAGGCCAAAAGCATGAGTGTGGGAATATCACAAGTGAGTGTGGGAATATCACAAGAACTGCTTACAGATGGACTGATTCTCTCTAGATGTGACAGAAATAGCTGAATGTGTGCAGCCTGTCCCTCTTCAGATCAAAACTCTTTACCTCCAGCCAGGACTGATCTTTTTCCCTAAGAACAACAAAGGAACACTTTCTGAGGTCATTTCCTGCATTTACTTGCAAGAAGATGATTTTAAAACCACTCTTTGTTTCTGTCGTGCTCCTGAAAATATGCTGCATGTCAGACAAGCATGGAAAGCCTTGCATGTCTTTTAGAACGAGGAGTAGGGGAAAAACCCACAAAGAAATAATTTTAAAAAGCACAGGCAAATTGCAGGTACAAAGGTAAAAGAAAATTCTACCGATACTCTGGTGAAGATATGAAGGTTGAGGGAGGCATTTTCCCAGTCCTCCCGCAGGCCTGATGTGGCTGTACACGTTGAACAGGCTGTGCAGACATACTGAGTTTGGAGTCCCTTGGCATACGAAGAGCAGACCTATGCCTCTGTCCTCTCCCCAGCCCTGCCATGTGAGATGTGGAATCACACAGCTCGAGGCTGGTTTTTTCTGTGTCGTCAGAGGAAGCTTGACCATCAGATATTGATCAAAAATGAAAAATGAGACTCAAACATAAGTATGGAAGCAAGATATCAGTCTCAACCTATCAGCCTTCCACAGGCTAATAAATGAAATATGCTCATACTGAAGAAATCAAAGTCAAGATATATCAAACAGTCACCAAGGAAATTTTCAAGAGACAGAAAATAAAATTTCAACAGAATACAATGAAAAGCAAGCAAGATACACAAGTTTAATAACTTGGAGGTATTTTTTCATCACTAGTCTGTGGCACTGTGGCTTGCCACTTTAAAAGTACACCTGAATAAACATTTGAGCCATCTAGTTTTGCTGCAGTATTATTTGAAGTCAAGTAAAGAGTTCTTAGTATTACTGGACCAAAGCAACAGGCGTATTTATAGACCATTCACAAATGCTGGAGGCTTGAGAACCACAAGGGCTTTTTCTTAATGATCTACATGCTGTTTTGGGAATCACTGAAAATCTCTTCCATCAGAACCAGCTTAATAGAAAATTAGGTTTTGAACAGAAGTGTTTTGCCATTTAATCACTCAGTTTTCTGCAGGAATTGCTGTGTTGTTAATAAACCAAGCACCTGAAAACTGAAACCAGAAATGGTCATCACATAAGAATTGCATAGGGAGTGAGTCGTCAGACCCTTAATGGGCTGCACTCACCTACCAAAATTTTCTCAGGTGGTGTCATGGCTGTGGGACTCTATACCTCTGAATGGACTACAAAAATCTGAAGGGCAGAGCAGAAGGGAGAAAGGAGAAAGTCATTAAGAAGGAGTATAACTTTAAAAGCCAAAAAAGAAAAAAATCACTGAGCAAGCAATGAGAGCAGTCCCCATTCCTATCTCCTCACTTTGTCCTCTCAGCCAGTCACGAGAAAGGCTTGGCAATACAGGCATTTCCCTGCTATAACTCAGCTTTGCCCTCAAAGGCCAAACAGTAAAAGCTTTCAGTCACTCAAGATTCATTTGCAACCCTCTAGCTGGCTGCATAGCCTATTAGTCCTGCTTTTAAAGAAAATTTCTTAGCAATGAGCAGATCTGCGTGTACTCAAACCTCTCAGTTCTGCTCCAAACCAAACATTCCACCTGAATTACTACCAGACACAACTCAGGGTAAACTACAAAGGTCAGCAAGAGCCCAAATCCTGTTTAAAAAGCAAACAAAATAAAACTCCATGTTGCCCATTCCATATTATTACCCCACAGCTATTCTGCCCCAGGAGGCTGCACAGACTTCATCAGGTAACAGCCTGGTGCTGCGTGTGAGCCACTTGCTTGGACAGTTTTTCAGTAACACCTTCAACTAGTGACGAACTGTGGTTAGTGACAGTTACTGCAACCACGTAATGCTTGTTCACCACACTTCTATGACACAGATGTTTTTACGCCACAAGAGGTATTATGATCTTGCATTTCCACACATAGCTTGAAAACATAATGTTCACATATACTTGTGAACAGAAAACTAATTCCTGCAAAACAAGACAAATGAAAAGACAGATAAGCCAGAGTCCGTTAGAGCAATTCACATGTTCCTTTATTAAAAGAAACATTTTTCACCCACTTTAGGCCACAAGACTGCCTAACTGGAAATACCTACTTCATTCAAAAATTATCACACAAGTAGAAAGGTAAGGAGAAATATAAAACTCCTAAAAACACAGGAGCATTAGGGCTTATTGCAGGGATCTGTGAACACTGTAATGTGTGTTTTTCATAACCCATCTCATATTTGTATGTGTAAATATCTGCACCATTTACAAACAGTAAAGACCAATACCCTAACTATTCTTCAAGGTGATGTGACAGCATTCGCATGACTTTCAACAGAGTAGTGAGATGAATTATGATCATGCTTGTTCAGAATTTGTTCTCTGAATATGGGCTAGAGACACTATAGAGACAGACACCCAGATACTAGGAAACACCAGTAAGTTCAGAATTTGTATCTTACTGATCAGACTCTCAAAATTGCCTGGCTCTTTTTTTCAAATGTGAAACAACCAATGTTACATTTAGCAATTCCCACTGCTGTTTTGTCATTGGAATGAGAACACAGGTCTCCACGTGCAACTGCTTCTCTCTCCAAAACAGTATCAGAGGGGAACAAAAAAGACAAGAAATAAAAATTATGAAAATAAACATGAGTAAAGCTGAACAAACGGCCAATCAATAGATAAAAGACAGTGGTTTTGAATCTGGACAACTAGGGGCTGCAGCGTAGGTGCTAAATGCATAAAAATTACATTCCTAAAAACAACATACAAACTAAACCAAATCCAGTTCCCTGGGCATGCAACCAGCTTTCTGCACCAGGAATCCCCAGTCAGATGGGTTTAAACGTATCCTTGGACTAGTGATGGGGATTCTTTAAGGAACAACAGTAATTCAATATGGTGGCCTTGCTCAAAGTTGGGGGTTTTTTTGACTCTGATCTCAACCAGTAAAGATACCTCAGCATCTTGCTTTTGGATATAAATTTTAAAGAGCAGGGGGAAGGACAGCATGCCTGTGAATATTGTTCTACTTATTGAGAAAGGCTTGCTGGCCCATGTGAAAAAATAATATGAAAAAGAGAACATGTTTTGGAATGAGTCTACACTGAAATGGAAGGCAGAGGTGTATATAAATCAAACCCCATCAGGGTGGTATTTAGCTACTTTTAATACTCTCGGAGTAAGTTAACTAGACAAGGTGAAAAACCATTATGAAGTGGAATGTCTCACTGAAACATGGGGCAAAATTGCTACAGAAGCCTGAAAACTTGGTTTAATTAACAAAAATAGCTTTAAATCCATGGAGCTCATAATCCCTAGGTATGCAGCCCCAAACCAGCCCCTGAAATCATGCAGGGAGTGTCTGGGAGTAGGTAAGTTTTCCAGACCCACATGCACAGCCTGAATCCCTGAACCACCTCTCAGTGACAGAGGAAGGAGGGTTGGTGTCACCTAAAAATTTTGCATGATAGGACTGGGCAAGTATTGCTGGACAATTTCAGATTTTGCTACTTGTAGTCAAATTATAATGTGGCTAAAATTAATACAGAGAATTGAAGATAATTTTGATCAAATTGTGAAACTCACTCATTCCAGCAGTGGAAACATCTGCCAACTTCAGCTATCAAATGTCATTTTCAGACAAGTGTTCAAACAATGGAAGTTCACACATATTTTGGAGTAACATTTCCTCTTCTTTTAAAAATGTCAGTGAATTAATGACAGGTAACGACTGATTAGCACTCCTGGAAAATATTAATGCAAGCATAATTAATAATACTAATCATATTAACAAAGCCATTCAATTATTAAAAGGAAAAGGCAAGTATTTAATGTAATGAATACCTTAATAGTGGACATTTTTATCCAGTGGTGAAACTGGAGATGTATGATATAGAACCTTAACAGTGAAGGTAGATTCTATTTTTCAGGTAAAACGGTAAGTTTACCACTACTAATTTCCCATGGCTAGGCCAGAGATATTCCTGACAGCTGTGTTCCAGGACAAGCTAAAGTCTCCTGGCTCTTATTTGAGATTGGTTGGTGGCATGGGATTTGACAGTCCAGATAATTTAGCTGATCATACATTTGAGTAATTTTCTTTTAATTTTTTTGACCCCAAAAAATTATGATCAGCTTAAGATGCTTGTTTTAAAGCACCTAAAGAAAACATAATTTAAACAGACTGGATTCTGTGATTGTAGTAAATACATCTGGTTTATTTATAAATAAAGCAGGGAATTCTGAAACAAAGACTTCAGTGAATATTTTTGGCTCAAGTTTTGGGATTGGTCTTCAAAGAGTACTTAATAGTGTTTCTTTAGATCAAATGTGGACAATTTGCATTCCAGTACCTTGACAACCTGCTTCCTTAATCTCTTTCATTTCCTCATAAGCCTTCCGCAAAGCCTCAGTACCTTTGTAAGGGAGGATACTTCTGCAGAGTATATAGACACTTGTGCCTCTTAAAGAAGGTGTAGCTACAGATACAAAAGCATACCAGAAAATGCTCATATCCAGGAATGACCTGGACTTGAACATCATTAACTTATAAATAAGGTGGCTAGGTGCATTTCCTGTTAATCAAATTAAGTTAGGTACACCTGTCAGAAAATTGACATTTAGGGGATTCTCAGCTCTGAAGTTTGAAAACCTCTATGATCATAGCACTAGAGTCCTTAATTTCTTCCCCTCTACAAACAAATCCACTTTCCACTTCCACGTTCTTCCACTTCCTCTTGGTCACATTCACTGCTGAAGGTTAACTGTGACTCTTTAAGACAACAGGAGATGTATCTGATGCTTTCTTTAGCTGGGAAAATGTTTAATGCATTAAGAGCACAAAAAGGCTGGTGTCCTTGAGTGAGCAATTGAATCGGGATAAAATAAAGGTCACTGAGAATTAAAATAAAACAAACATTTGTCTGCACTGAGGTTCAGTTGTGCCCTTAAAGCCCCCGCCCCCCCCCCCCCCCCCCGTAGCAATTGTCACCCATACTTTGTAATAAAAAAATATGAGGCCAGTCTGCTGCAGCACAGACTTTTGAGAGATCAAGTTATTCAAACAGAAGTGGAGACAAAAGGTGCATTTCAGTGACAGCAGCACTGGTGCTCTAATGCCAACATAAAAGCACAAGCAGATCACAAGGAGCAAACAAAATGAAATCATCCTGAACAAGGTATGCAAGGTTAATTATAGGGTGTGATCCTGTTCTTTTTAAACACAACTGCACCATCAATGCTATACACTAGAGTTCAAAGGATCCTGAGTTTTTTTTTCTTTTTCTTTTTTGGTTTTTTTTTTAGCCTCCAGCACAACCATGATGGCTTATTCATTGTCCCGCCAAGCCATGAGGAAAAGGAGGCACATGTACAGTTATTTAAATCTGTTCCTGATCAAATCACTGACACTACAGGGACCACAGACTCAATCTGAAGACAGCAAAGGATGGTCTGTCCTGGAGGAGCAGGGATTGTGCAAAGCAGGAGGAAAGATGTAAGATGTTTGGCACCTTGCAGAGAGGCATGGCAGGAATGATGGCATCAGCCCATGCTGCCTCCTTTCAAACCCTCACTCTTTGTGGCAGTGTTCACACTGTGTGGTCAACTACACGATGAGCATTCCCATAGTTAAGGCCGCACATGCATGTGAGGTGCAATGCTTGCCTGGTGCAGGCTCCAGGGGAGCCTTCGGAGCAGAAAATAGGTTCATCACAGCACTGTCCGTGTGCTCCCTGGCAGCTGCGATCCCAGGGAGGAAGCAGGCACTACTGCTCTGGACCCTCAGGGAAGCGGCACTCTCTCTCCAGGGCTGCAGCTGTCTACGCTGCACAAGTCATTTCAGCATGGAGGGGTGGGATTTATCCCCCTGGGAAACCACAGAGTGATGCTGAGCCATATTGATAGACTTTGCAAAACACACTGAGGAAAATCTCTATTGGAAATCCCAGAGTAGAAGTCCCCTGGGAATTTCAGATGTGCTTCTAGAAATTAGGTGCCATTGTCAGCAGCTGCTTCCTGATGTCCACTGCCTGTCTCAGTGGGGTCCCGTCCACACTGCACAAGTGTCTCACCCTGTTTGAGAGATCAGACTCCCAACACAGGTCTTCACAAATTACAACCAAGGTAGTAGCAGTCTGTATTTTCTTAACTACATTATAAATTTTTTCCTCATGTTGCAGAAAATTAATTTTAAGAAAATTTGAAATAAATGCAAATAATGACAGTTGTTACGTTTGTACAAAAAGCCCTAAGCTTTTCAAATGCAATTTATGTGAAAAGAGACAAAAGGATTTTGAACTCTAGTGAAAAACAGCCCAAGGAAAAAAAAGTGATTGAAAAGAAATCACATCCTGGCTACAGGTAAATTGCATTACAGACAGCTTGTTGTCCAACAGGAACACTTTGGACTGTGATACACATCAAATCTAATTACCCTTAAAAATCAGAGAATCTGTAAGTTTACCTAAAAAATAGGAATGAGCTTTTAATTGTTTTCACTGCAGACACAAACAGAAGACACTGATTAACTTACTGGGCTCAAGAGAGGTAATTATTTTGCAGCAGATGCATCTGTAAGAGCAATTCTGTGACAGCTCCAGATTTAATCTGCCTTTGTTTTATGAAGACCATCTGCACAAATTATTTTTTCCCCTAGATTTCAGGTTTTGAGATGAACTGCTCAGACAGAATGCAAAACTCAATTACAGCTCAGTATCAGGACCTGCTGATGCTAGAGACACATGCTACAGACTAAGTCTAATGAAAGCTCCCTAGCTGGGAACAGTTTAATTTCCTTTAAAAATAAACAACCACAGTCCCGAGTTTTGTAAAAATATTAAAAAGTCAGAAAACAGATGAACAGATTACTGAGCACATATGAAAGGGAGAATATTTTAATATTTTCTTGCTTGGGAACAAGCTAAGATGCATTTTAATAAAACACTGTTACAGCTAACGTGCTGTTTCATTCTGCAGTATTACCCAAAGAGCTTAGCAACTAGGTAACAATATTCTGTTATACTCTAAATCCACAGACTTGAGAAAGTGTTTAACAAGAGATGCCAACGTCTTCATATAAAGTTCAGCATTTTCCAGACCACCACAGACTGTAGCACTGATATCCTCCTCTTTGCATGCTCAGGGGTACCAGGGGAGGAGGAAAGTGTAGTATCATGACACAGTAGGTGTGGATCAGTGCAGACACTCGTGGCACTACCCCAGCCCATCCAAACCGGGGTCTCAAGTGTTTTCCCAGCAGCCAATAGATTTCACAGTGCTCCCACACTGGCCACCTTGGCAGTGGAACTGGGCTGGGGGCTTTTTCTGCTAAGAGCAAAGCAGACAGCACTGAAGAGCTGGCAGTCAAAGAGATGGGGAGACGCAGGGGCCAGCACAAAGTAAGGCCACAAGTTAAGTCACCAGACAGGGCTGCAAACTCGAGCCTCTAAAATACTGCCCTGAGCTACCCCCCAGGATCACCAGCCTCACAAACTATTCAACTGAAATGGCTGGCTGCAACCCAGCACATCAGCTCACTGCCACACTCCTGCATCACCTGGCAGAGCCCTTACTCCCCTCAGATTTGCTGCCCCTGACCTGGACCGTGCTAAAATATTCCTGTTCTCAGGGTATTCCATGCTGCATTTCACATGGAGCAACACTGTGCCCCAGCTCACCGGCATCTGTTTTATGATGGGCTATTAGACC
Organism: Falco rusticolus; assembly: GCF_015220075.1. NCBI lineage: Eukaryota > Metazoa > Chordata > Aves > Falconiformes > Falconidae > Falco > Falco rusticolus. The sequence goes on along the minus strand of NC_051192.1, from coordinate 1,031,676 downwards.
AACTCAGGGTTATCTGGCTGGCTTTGGCACTGGGCAGACCCACAAGCAACTTCAAGTCCCCAAGGTGCAGGGAGCACACCAGCCACAACCCAAGGGACTGGCCATAGGGTCAGCACAAGAGTTGACTATGAAGAAAAAAGCCTTAGCAAGCAGAATTACAACCAAATTCTCCAAAAAAGCAGAGGAATCTTTTGGACAGCTTCCCCACAGAAACTTTTATCCAAAACCTATTTGCCCTCACCATTATTTTAAAGGTAAGGTCCAAGGTTCAAGGCAGGGCACATGGGTTTCAGCCCTTTTGACAAACAAAAGCATTAGCTGTGTGTGACCACCCTACCCAAATGCATTAGTGGCGGCTTCTGAGAAACTAGTCACCTCCCAGGCAAGGCCTGAATTCTTCTCCAAGCGCCCATACCCATGCCCCTCCACCACCACTTGTCTGCTGTGCATTTAGTGCCTGGAACTTCACACAGATAGGAACAGGGCAGTAGGTTTTATTTATTCAAATTAATCCACTGAATGAGCTACACCATCCATGCCAAGTCTTCTCTGATGGGCACTGAGCAGTATGATTTGAGGAGACCATCCACGGAGTAAGACACCATACAAAATTAAGCAATCAGTACTCGCTTCCATGCTCTCTTCTGGATGCACATGCTCTGCAGAGTGCTGCATGCAGTATGTCATCCAGCCCCCAGAGTGTCCTTTGTATCAAGGTATAACTAAGGTACAACAGATGGTTTATTGCACCTCCTTTGTCTTAGTTTTTTGCCTTTCAGCAGGACTTAATGTGCACCAAAGCACATTTGGGACAGTGATATTTTTCAAAGACCACACTGAGCTTTAGGGAATATTCACATGAACGTTAATGAAACTAGAGATGTTCCTGCAAACACTCCCAGAGGAAAAACAAAGATGGTTTTGGCCAAAGTGTTATAGAAAAGGACAAAGCAAGAGTTAAATCAGCAGTCACATAGATGATGTTCTAACAGATGGAGAACGGAGAACATTAACCTCTTCTCCAGGTTGCTAAAAGCAGCAAGAAGAGGCAGGGACAACTACATGAAAATTTTAGTGAGTTATCACCAACCAGACTTAATTCTAGATACCATTTAAGTTCCAGAAGTAGTTTAGTTCTTGCCTAATTGATTATGTTCTGCAATAACATGTAGTAACAATATCTGGCAAGACCAAGACGCATGCTGACCCATGGTTGTGGCCCAACCGTGAGGAGAGGAAATGGAGACCAAAGGGTGCTGCTTGGCATACCGTCTCCTTTCCCATTTTGGTTCCTCTCACTGTCACAGCCTTACTACCAAAGCAACCTGCCACAGGTAAGGACAATACGCCCTTCCAGGTGCAGTATTCCACAAGAACTGCACTCTAAGTAAAGTGCCCTAGGCAGAGTGGCATCTGGAGTATTGAGTTGATAATTGGTATATTCCTGTTCCCAATAACATGCACTTTATAGTCCTTACAGTGTTTATTCTCACAGCATTACTCCTCCTTGTGCAGGCAGGAAAGGCACAGAGAGGGAAAGTCTGGCAGGTGCTGCATGCGGCAGTAAGCCATCCAAGCAGAGCAGTGGCGTGCCTGCCAGTGGTCACCCAAAGCTCGAGTCCTTGTCTGGTCCCTGCACCCCTGAAGATGGGCTCTGCTTCCGCTTCATTTCTGCCTCCTTTCTTTCAGCACAGCTGGAAACACAGTATCAGAGCCAAGGTACAGGAGTATTCAGGCCATTTCTGTTGCTTATTCATTAGTCACTAAGGGAAGAGCAGTTAGGGATACTATGGTGACCAGAAGAGAATTAAAATTAATGAGAACATATTAGTTCCTCTGAGAGGAGTAGAAACAACTGTTTTCAAATTGGAAGTAAACAGTGTTTTGCAAAAGGAAAATCCCAGACACATTATCAGATGTAACAGCTTCCAAAACAGCAGTGAAGCCTGCTTACTTTCTCATGCAATAATCAAGGGAGGGAATCAGATTCCTGCAACAAGCCAGTAATTTGCTGGCTGAGAAAAGCTATGGAGGTCTGTTTGAGACGTGAGGAGAAAGGAAGGGCCCAGCCACTGCCTGGCAGGGCTTCAAAGAGCTTGGAAGATGCAGAGTAAATCCCATGCACTGAGGCTGCTGAACCAAACCAAGCTTCCTGTCTTCTCTCAAATTTGGCCACCCCACTATTCTGGGATCACTCCAGTCTTACTAATACCTACTTCAAGATCCCACAGGAATGAAGATGAGCAGGAGACACATACAATTATAATATTTCGAAGGGGACCAAATTTGCTGCTAGCTGCAGCAGTACCTTTCCATGGCTTAGCTGCAAAGAGGCTTTGGCTAAGTCTGATGACTACACATTCATTTAGTACCAGTCTGGAGAGGCAAATTCTGGTTTTAGTGCATAGCTGAGAAAAGGTGAACTGGCAGGAGAGACTCCTGCCAGATCCTTTCAGGAAGATTTCCTTCTGAAATCATCTTATTCTTCAGAAGTGGTTAGCCTGGTTTGTTCTCCATTTCTTAACAGGAGGATCAAGAGTGGGGAAACCATTGCTATGAGCCCAGAAAGCACAGGCTGCAACACTTCAACACAACCGCAGTTAGACATTGGCATCTAGAAACAGCAGCATGGTTTTGTTCTGCGCTACAGTGAGGTAGATTTTGGCAAACAAAGGATTGTACAAAACAGGTTACTAGTCTGAAGTACTAAAACCAGCCACAGGCACTTTTTAAAGGTAGAGTATTGATTGAAAGATACCATTAGGTTTTATATCACCTCCTTCTAAGATCAGCCTTTCAACATGCTGAGGAGACAGCAGTCAGCTAATCCATAATGGAACAGAAAGGTTCATCTACAAATATTTAACTGCTAGGTATTGGTAATACAAGATAAATCATGAATAATTTAAATGAATAAATATTTTGTGCCTGAATGAGGGAACAACAAAGGCAAAACCCTGTGTGAAGAATGCCATTTGCCAACAAGGCATGTTCACCCTCTTTCGCCACATGGTTTAACTCATCCTGGTGGGTATGTATTTCGTATCTGCTAATTATGGAGCATGAAGCTTACATTCTGAGTATCAGATCCAACTTTCAACCCCATTCTTGCTTTCCTCTGCAAAATTATGATTCCTTTTCTTTCTCGTAAGAGAAAAAACCTCAGAGTTAGATCCTCATCAGGAATAAATTAGTGTCTCCATTAACTATCAGCGGATTGTTGAAAGCTAACAGCAATACATAATTTCTTAACAATGCAAAAATATTTCCCTTTACATTCCAGGGTTGCTGGGCTGAAGAATACTAATATTTCCTCACATTCAATCTAACACAGGAATGAAACCCACTGGCACAAACTCAGTGACTCAGCCGCTGGAGCTACCTTCACTTCTGGAATGCTGCCACAGGCTCTGCAGATGATTCACATGCGCACACATGCTATTAGACAAGTGCCTCATATAAAATAATAATTAGCAGCAATAACAAACATCCTACCACAAAGCACTTGGTACAGCATGAAATGGATTTTCTCAAGTTATTTTATTTTGCATCTTCTGCTGCCTTCATTATAGTTTAATTAAAACTGCATCAGGAGAAAAATTAACCTAGGAATAACCTCATTAGACATCCAGAGAAGCAGCAATGTAGAGCAATGTTAAATTCAGCTGGGACTGCAGATGGTAGCTCTGTAAATCAGGTTCTGCTTCAATCCAGCATTTCCACCCCTTCAAGAAATCGGTACTGAATTATAAGATACCACAAAACCGATCTCACTTGTGCTGCGCCATGACCAGAAGCAAAGATGACTTATTTCTCTGCAGTCTTTATAGATTGTAAGTGCTTAAATCATTACATTCAGAATAAGTTTGTTTTATGAACAGTAGAGAAGGACTTGGGGCTAGGTACTGGGTCAGCATCTTAAAGGTGAGTATTCCTTAGGTCTATACAAGTTACTGTATTTTTGATGTACAATATCTGTGTGTTACCCATTAACAATGTAAAATACCACTGTAAAATTTATTCGTGCACAAATATAACCTATATGAACCAAAAAAAATTTGTCCCCTCCTCCAACTCTGCATTGCCTGCTTCTCTATCCCAACAACCACCTCCTGCTTCTGCGTTTGGACAGGTTATCCAAGGATTTATTTTCAAGTAACTACTTAAGAGGTACAGACTACTGAAGGCAAGAGTTGTATACATTAAAGCATTGCTGTCAGCTTTGCCACCCATGCAAGCCCCATCCAAGCACAGAAACCTGCCCTTTAACAGCTAAACAGCAATTACAGCTATAAATCCGATCATTTGATCTAGCACATTCCAATCAAATCTGTTGTTATCTCAAACCCTTCGAGCCCCATGCTGGGTGCCAAAAAAGGCTGTTGTGGTTTAGCACTGGCCAGCAACTAAGCACCACACAGTTGCTTGCTCGCTTCCTCCCAGGTGGGATGGGGGAGAGAATCAGAAGAGTAAAAGTGAGAAAACTCGTGGGCTGAGATAAAGACACTTCAGCAGGTAAAGCAAAAGCTGCGTGTGCAAGCAAAGCAAACCAAGGAATTCATTCACTACTTCCCGTGGGCAGGCAGGTGCTCAGCCACCCCCAGGACAGCAGGGCTCCAGCGCGCGTAACGGGGACTTGGGCAGACAAACACCATCGCTCTGAACTTCCTCCCCTTCCTTCTTCCCCCAGCTCCATACAGAGCATGATGCCATATGGTATGGAACACCCCTCGGGTCAGTGGGGTCAGCTGTCCTGTCTGTGTCCCCTCCCAGCTCCTTGTGCCCCCCAGCCTGCTCCCTGGTGGAGTGGGGTGAGGGGCAGAAAAGCCCTTGGCTCTGTGTAAGGGATGCTCAGCAGTAAGGAAAACATCCCTGTTATCAACACTCTTTTCAGCACAAATCCAAAACATCGCCCCATACCAGCTGCTGTGAAGAAATTAACTCCATCCTAGCCAAAACCAGCACAACACATTAAAACACTGGTCTCACTCTTTTCTAAAGGGGAAAGGAAGGAGGTGTCGGGCAGGATCAGACCAGAAGCATACTTGGTCTAGTATGGCCCCTCCACTTGTGGTCTGTTCTAGGTGGCAACAGGGAAATACAGTAATGGAGATATATAGGTGTGATCTGACACTTGAAATTAGGCAGTGATTAGTACGAGCCCTGAAACACCGCCCCATGTATCCAATATCTCAGCAATGCTTGTGTCAGCAAGAACTATTGGCTTAGCTTGTTCTCATTACCCAAATCAGTGCATAATCCCCTTTCTTAATACCGCTAAGCTCTCAGCCTCAATAATTTCCTGCAGCACTGAGTTTTATAATCTTATTACCTGCTGTGTAAAGAAATGCTTGACTTTGATACTACCACCTTTCCTTTTCCTCATCTTCCAACACGTACAGAACCAACATTCAGATTCCTCTCTACATCATCATTATTTTCTGGATTTAACTTTTTAAAAAAAAAATAAATACCAAGTTTTGCATAATTCTTTGAGATAGAAGTACACATATAAAATGGACCACTGTGGAAGTATCAAAGTCCCTGTTCATCTATAAGACATTATAGCCCACTTGTCTGCTTTCCTATGCTTACTCTTTTCTGGTTCATTTCATCTTTTCAGACTGTAAAACCCCCAATTTTTCCTGTCAGGCTTCACAGCCTGTACAAAGTTGAGACCTCCTTTAGTACTAACACGCATCATATTATTACTTAGAGATGTACAAAATAGTCTGTGGGCATTTATGGAAGGTGGGAATGCAAATGTCTTACTTTCTTGACAAACCAAAGTAACTTTTAGAATAAGACCATCTCTACCACACAGTCAGTGCTATCTTTATAAAATAGTCACCTTGCAAAACTCAAGCCACCACTTGCTTCCACCCCTACCCAGGAACAAACATAAACAGAGCACAGCTAGAAATCCCTCAACATGCTGAAAAGAACAGCAAGCAGCACATAGCACAAAATGTCATTTGCTTGCCAGTGCTCATTACGGCAATAAATAAGCAGCTGCCCATACCCTTCACATATACCCTTAGCGTGGAGGTTTGCTGCAAACACAGAAGCACGGCTCAGCCTGACAGCATTCCATCTGTCTGTGGAGGAGATTTTATAGGAATATATATGTGCATGTGTAAGCCAGCCACAGGGCTCAGCTACTATGAAATTTACATCACACCAAGAAGGAAGAGGGGTGGGGTGAAGGGTTGTTAAACTCATGAAATGAAGGAAGAAATCAAACACAGGAGGGCTCCAGGATAAAACTTAATGTACTATGAGCCACACTGATGCTGAATCACTAGTCTATGCTGTTTTGTTTAGAAAAATATTGTGGATGATGAAAGTGTGCTCTATTTTATACTCTCAGTCTGCTACTAAAGGGTTATGAGTCACTATTTTTTGTGCTTTTACGCTGCAGCCTCATCAGCTGCACACCAATGAGGTCAGCAAAGCGAAACAGAGAAACAGGCAAAAAAATTGAGGCCTGAATTAAAACACACAGAGAACTAATTTAAATTCAGTGCCAGATTCCCCACTTACATCATTTATTTTTTTGATAGATGCCTGAGCTGGGAGGCTTTAGAAATATTTCATCTGGACCCAATCCATGCAGTGTAGTACAAGCCAGATGTTACAGAGGGGAAGCAAGGAGACACTGAGAGCATGTGAATGCAAAGGCAGGTACTAAATAACTACACAAAAAACCAGGAAAAAACTCCACAATGATCCCCACAATCCTGTGATTAATCCAGGCCACATCACTGCAGAGAGCAGGGACCTCCAGCCAGAAGACAGTAATGGCTGTCCAGGCAGTAGCACTATGACCTACCTTGTCACAGAGCGAAGGCGCATCCCCTGAAATGCTCCAGGCACTGGATCCACCATAAGCTCTATTTATGCCCAGGAAACAGGCATCCCTGCCCACAGCCTTCTGCTCAGCTCTTACTCCAAATCTGCCATGGCAAAGTTGGGTGGGAACAAGTTGCATCCTTTCACAGCACTAAGCTGGCCTCTACACTAAGCAGAGTCCTGGGAGCACAGCAAGGAATGCAGCTTCTCATTTCAATGCCACCAGCATCCCTTTTTTTCTCCTCCTTCCTGCCACCAGCCACAGAGGATTCCCTGAGATATGTTTCTCTGTTGCCAATTCACACCAGTACCTAAAGAAGCTTCAAGTCAGGGAATAAATTCAAAAGCAGTAAGAGACCACGGCAATCTGGGCAGATATATCTTGTTTTCTCTTGCTGCACTTCAACGACAACTGTCAGGACAGAGCCTTTTGGGTCCAATAAACTGTAGATCATTTTTATACCATGTAATCACACTGTACGTCTGAAAAAAGGTTTGAATGATAGCGAGGGAAGCGTAGTGAAAGCCACCCAGTGAAAAGGAGGAACTCAGGCTGCACATAAATGATCACTGATGTAAAAGATGCCCAAAAGCATATGAACTTCATACACAGAATTTAGGTCTCTGAGGGTTCTCCAAGGTGTTTTGTGTAACAGGACAGGTGAATCTGACAAATTACAAGGCAAACCCCCTACATTTAGAATCAGACTGGGGCGGGTGGGGGGAAAAGTAAAACTCTTGCTGATAGAATAATGAAGAAACAACCTTCATTATGGTATGAGTTCACTGCTTAGGCCATGGAGGTACTTCATACAGGCTCATACACCTTATCTCAGAGACATTCAGACATCCTCAAGGATAGTGGTATTTCAGCACCCAGTGCTCTGGCACATGTTGCTTACATAAGCTATCCCTGTTAATTGGTAATAAAAACATTCTCTGATTATTTACATAAGCAGCTCCAGGGGGCAGTTTGCTATCTCAGCAGTAACTATGATGAATTACACAAAAGCACCATCAGAGTCAGAGGAACATTCCTGTACAAACATGCTCCAACATGTGGCATGATGCACACCACTGTCTTTCCATGGACTGCACCACAGGGCAAAGCTGCTCAGTGCAAGCAGCGTGGGCAGGTGAAACATGAATGCACCAGTGGCATACACTCAAGAAAATCAAGCAGAGATGAAAGCCACTGCCAGTAAACGAGCATATGTAAAAGAACAAACATGGAAACTCAAGGTTTTAAAGAGACTCCATGAGGAACATTTCTTATTTATCCATTGTATCCTCAAGAGTATCAAATCGCCCTCTAAACTACAAACACTGCTCACAGCTGGACTGGAGGTGATACGCTCCAGAGCACTGATGAAATGTGTAAGCTCAGGGTTTACTGGAAGCTCTGCAGCATCATTACCTGGGTCCTCTGCCTTGAGTACTGCTGCATTTCCAGTCAATGCAGCCATACTGCTTCCCCAAACGCCCATGCTAACCTGGGAGATGACTCCCACACCACCACACTATCAAAGAAATACCCTGGCGGGCTGGGGCAGGATGGCCTCAGCATGGCTTTCCAAACCAATTTGACATTTTTCATTGTTCTGTCCTAGCCAGGCATCCTTCATGATTTAAATTGGGATTTTAAAGCCATTTTCACAGATCTTTACCACCCACACACAAGTGATGGAGCTGACAAGCTGAGACACCAAGCCATGCTCTGCAGACAGCAGGGAAGGGTAACGCTGGTTTTACGTAACAAGGTGATCACAGGCATTTCATGTTTTGCCACTTGCTGGCTCCTCAACACATATCTATACATCTTGGGTCATTTTTGCAGTATCTGCACTACAACAAGACCATAATAGCAAGCAGCAAAGAGCAGTTTTATTATACAGGAAAGCAGCCGGTATCTTGAGATCCCCACACAAAAGAATCTAACATTGACGAAAAGATGCCATGAACGGGTAACATGTACGGGTAACAGGAACAGTCACACTTCTATACCAGTTTCCCCACTTATTTCAGTTACTTAAGGATTCATGGCATGTATTTTCATTTTTCTTCAAGAAAAAAAGTATTTTGTGGACATGTTTCAACTGTACAGCAGTTCTTGCACTCCAAAGTGACTGGAAACATTGATGCATACACCAGCATGTTTCACAGCTGGTGTGACTATTATTTTAGCACTTTTGTTATAAAAACGCATACCCTGGCTTACAGGCCTCATGACTGCTTCGTAGCTTCTCCTCTCCAGCTGCAAAGGAAAACTGGAGTTTCCCTGAAATTGTTTTCTGCAGAAGATGCTTCCCTTCCTTAAAAGCAGAACAAAAAATGGGACAAATTTCACCTACAGCAGGGTCTGCAGGAGCTATGTAGTCCAACCTCTTTGCACGCCCATTCTCCTCTGAGTTCTTTGCCCCTTGTGTAACTCTCATGTTGTGAATCCTTTAATATAATTAGCTTGATTTCAAAGCTAAAAATACATCCTAGAGATTTGCTGGACTTTGGTTTGATGTTTTCTTTTTTTATAAAAAGGAAACCAAATCTTTTTCTCCATATTAGTAGAGAAGGTGAACTTTTTTTGTCTCTAAAATGTTTCAAACATAGGGCACTCACTGCTCAGACATACATTGAAGTGTGGTTCATAGTATCCTTGTTTAGACATATACTAGCACGAAAAACCCAGCCCAGCATTTACAGAAACACAGCAGTAGAAGAGGGATGGAGCACTTGCTGGATTTCACATCAGGAAGAAGAGATGAAGGGAATCAGACGTTCAGTCTGCAGTGGGGAAGGGGCAGCTCCTAATCCAGCACAAGAGTGGATTTAGAAGGATGCATTCATCTCCGGGACCCACTCTCAGCTGTCACAGCCTCCATACATCAGATCATGGGGCAATCCTATAAAAGCTTTGGTGCTGTGAAGAAGGGTGACTATGAAATCCTCTGCTATGGTTCTCTGAAGAGGGATTCTCAAAGTTGGGACACAACACAGCCAAGTCTGTCTTCCTGCATCACGGCCTTCCTCCAGACTCTGCAAAGAAGCCTGGGAGAAAAAACGGTGTATCCTGATGCACACAAGTGGCACCCAAATCACTGCTACATCAGGAAAGCAGAGCACATTCTCCCAGCTCTCTGCACTTTGCTTAGTGAAATACTTTTTGGATACCTGGATCCAAACAACATGAACACACTAATGAACAGTCACCTCTCAATGGTAAGAAGTAAAGCTATGGAAGGTTATCTAGGAACTCAGCATACAAAAATGCAATTTGTCTGAAAAAGAGGAACGACAATTAAAATGGTAACCCAAGGTGATGGGTAAAGGGAATGCCACCCAGCTCCCACATATAAAAAAATTCTCTCCATCACCGCCATTGCTATCTGTCTTGCCACACCCTTCCAGCCCCACTATTACATCAGTGACTGTTCCTAGAGCTCCTCAGCTTTGAAATAGTGACAAAATGAATCAAAACCTATTAGCCAGAGATTAAACAACAAAACCCATTTTGTACAGGATTCCTGGCCTCTCCCTTAACCTCACAGACAGTTTAATTTCCTCCTTCCCTTTCCTGAATCCTGCACTTTCATTCAACCCATATCCCTTCTATTGGCACTTTAGCACACTTGCACAGAGCCACAATATTGCTCAAGGGAACGGAGTCAGGCAGTGAAGCAGGTGAGGATCTCTGCAAGAGCAGCCTGCGCTTTCAATTCTAATCATGTGAAAGAAATGGCTCCTGCTGCTTGCTCAAAGCCAGCATCCGAGTGAGAAGCAGGTGGTAAAAACAGTCCCTGGGCAATGAGTCAAAACAGGGGATTTATCTCTCTTCTAAAAATCTAATGGAACTTGAAGAATTTCAGCTACAGTTTTGCACTAAAATAACTGTCACAGGAAAATAAGAATCTCTAATCCCCCTCTCCCTGTGACAGGCCAGAGGCTCATATCGTGGCAGGCCATACTCGACTGCTCTGGAGTGTTCCGTAAATCCCTTGCAGCCATACACAGAAGCATGTAAGAGCACCAACACCACTGTGTGAAACTTGTATCATGAGCACTAGTGCATTTTGGAATTGTGCTCTTGAAGGACTAGACAAGGAATGACAATTACCTGCTGAAATATCATCCTAGGCCAAGGCTTCCATGCTGGCTACCCAGAGACATACCAGATGCCATACAGACGGGTTAATAATGCCTTTCCCTGAAGATTCTGGGGCCCAAATAAAGACAATTTATAGACAAATTTGTTTCAGATGGGAGCTTAGTGTAGTGAAGGCAACCACCCTAAGCGGACCTTTGTTTTACAGAAGACTATCAACTTCAGTAAACACTCTGCTCCCTTCAGCAACATCAGTTGACTGCCGACATCTGGCATGCAGTTGCTTCACGACAGATCCACCTCCACTGATGACTCTGAGGGGTGAGGAGCAGAGCTAACGCTTTTGAAAAAGCTGAGTAGGGATACAAAAGAAAGCTCAAAGCACAGAAGAAACTTCACACTACACACACACACACACTAAAAATCTATTTACGGAACAGGGAAGCCCAGGGAAGCACCCATTAAGGAGGAACCCAAAGCAAGGATCAGCTTTTCATGTATTTTGCAGCTTTACAGAGCCAGTAGCATCTGGCTACCCAAAAACACCCCTATCCTGACCTGGCATCAGCCTGCATCTTGGTCACTAAGAATTCCTGATGAGGTCTTGTACTACCGTATACATTCTTATTTGTGCCCATAACATTTAATGGCATCATGGTGGTTACAAATGATGACTGAGAGGCACAGGCTTTATAGAGCCTAAACTTGTCTATCATTCCCCTGTAAAACACATACTTGAATGGTTTCTATTCCCAATCCACAATTTTCCATCTCAAAGGAGTCCACACCCGTACTTCAGAGGATGGAAAATGATTCACAAAGAATTGAACAAAGTCTAGTTCTCTGACATTTATTTACAGGATTTAATTCCTTCTTATTTAAACAGTTAATGCTTGCTAACTGGCCTGGTAAGATAAAACAGCATTGGCACAAGTATGTACAAAATTGCCTCACAGCCACCTTAGGAACAATTACCATAATGACATTACTGCAGCCTGAATTAGATTAGGCCACAGCAGTGGACAAACACTGATAGCTATGATGAGAGGAATAAAAGCCAATATTGGAATGACAGTTAAAGATAAGGAAGAAATGGCCCACAGGGCCTTTTTACAGCACAGCCTCAGGGCAAGGCGAGATTACAAGTGCCCAGTCCCACTGTCTGGCACACTGCTCCACATGCCTGTTATGGGTCCCACTGTCTGGCACTGATGTGCACCCATAGTGTGGCTGTTACTGCCCGCAAACAAACTGGGCCCCTCTCACCAGACACTAGTAAAAGATCAATGATATCTCAAATAGATACATATTGCTTCTATATGCCAAGTGTGCACTTTTTAGAGCTTTATGATACTCTACAGCTAGCAGCCAGACTGCTGTCATCAATGTGAAGTATTCATAGCTGGTAATCTCCAGCAGATGGAGCTTTAAGAAAAGCTACAAATGCATTTGTTAAAATAATGAAATTAGCTATATGGCATCTTGAAAGCAGGCACGAGCTTTTGCGCAGCCTCCTTTTTGAAATGAATGCCAATAACGGTTTGTTATAATGACATTTTATACAGATACACAGATTCCCCTCCTTGCTCAACATTGAGTAAATCCCTGGACTGGCTACTTAAGTAGGATCACATTTATTTTCCTGGACCTGACTCATAGGCCTGTCTGACCTTTTTAAATCACTAAAACACTGTCTTCACATTTTAGTTTTGCCATTTCAAGTCTAAGTCAAACCTTTGAGCCTTATAACCAGGAAGGACTGGAAAACCACCTTTGCAAATACAAGGACTACAAGCACATCAAACATCAAAGGCAGATGCAGAGCAAACATTTCATTGAAAACTATGCCAGAAGGGTTTTGGAAGCGAAGCCAATAAAACCCATGAAGTTTCCTGAAATAAAAGTCCAGCAATAACAGTTGTTTTAGGGATCACGCTGAAGACTTAGCACACAGCACAGGGTGGGAGGACAGCATTTAAGACTTCTAGTTTTTAACTACAGGCTTACAGAGTAAATATTTTCATGCTGTTTCAAGGGCCATCTACTGAAAGGAGCATATACTTTTCGGGACAAAAAGAATGACATTGCCCAGAATGCACAACAGGTAGGTGGCTCTATGTGGACAATGGAGATGGGGCGGGGGGCAGCGGGGAGGGAAACACCACCACAATTTTCACGGAATAGAAGACAAGGCAGTGAAAGTGCAAAAGCAAGGAATATTACAAGGGAAGGAAATAAGAGAACAAGCATGTGAACAGATTGAAGTGACCAGCAAAAGACAACTTTGACTTACCTGCAGGGATCCTAGACTTCTATTACTAGGTAGTAAGAGACCTTTCAAGAGAGCACCTTTTCAAGACCACTGTACTAGCCCAGGCATAGTTCAGTGCCCAGCAAGGAACGACTTCCCCTCCTCCAATACAGGTACCAAATCGGGTAGAAAAAGAAAAAAATCTAGCAAAACAATGCACAAAGAACTAAAAGCAAGGACAGACTGCTCTGTGACATATTTGCAAATGAGAAGCCTGAAGCGTTTAAGAGGAATCTCTATGAACTGAATGGCACCTGAAAAAATACAATAATCCCACAAATTTTTGCTCACAGGAAAACAAAACCTCACTAAAAATCTTTTAGCAATGTAAGGGATGCAGCAGCATACATTCAGTTTGTAAGCCCTGCTACATATAAGCACGTTTGGCAACTCTATATCCAGGCTCTAGATCATATAATGCACCACAGCAACTCTGCATCATCTTGACAACATATGGATTTTACATTAAAAATGGAAAATAATCTAAAGTTATGAGCTACCTCAGAAACATGTCTTATTCTCAATGGTGAACGGGACAAGTGTGTTCTCTGATTTATGGCCTAATGGTTCCATTGGGAGTATTTACTGTTCCTCACTCTGAACCTTGCTTCACCTTCTCTGACTAAACAAGGACTAAATAAACATCTTTCAAAAGTTTAAAACAGGTTCTTTGTACCTAGGTCACAAAACTCCAAGGTGCTGCTGGGCTTTGCTATTACAGAAGGCAGCTAGAGACTACTGTCCTCTGTGTAGTAGACAGCTATGGAGCACAGCATGGTCGCTGCCCCACAGAGATCATCAACCATGCAAATGAGACACACAGAGCCCACAGGTGCAAAAAATACAGACCACAGCAGGGAAAAGCCATGCCCAAGGTAACAGAGCAGACCTACAGCAGTCAGTGTGACTGATTTGACAAGAAAAGGACTGTAAAATGTGGGAAAAGAGCTGAATTTGGCTTTGAACAAACACATTCAGTCTTGCATGTGTGGCATATTTGTTTGCCTCAGCTCATTAACTGGTATAGAAATCCTAGGTATATCATCACCCTTTAAATACATGGCAACATCTTTGCAGAATGGTCATTTCAGAAAAAGAAAAAGACCACTCCTCTGGAAGTCTGGTTCAGACCACACATCTTATCCATTCTTTGCTATCAGATTTCACTTGAACTACATCCTGGGTAAGCAGCTGGCAAACAGCCACATGGTCTCCCCTCTTCCCCATCAGGACTTAACATTAAATACTAGAACACAGATATGTTTTGCTAGCTTGAAGAAATGTATCAATGCAATACACAGAAAAGTTTTCATTCCTGCAGGAAGCCGAAAAGCCAATCCCCTGGACAGTCAGGAGAAGCACAGTCACTCAGATCTTTGCAGGGCTATGCTCTACAGACACAAACCAGCATTAGCTGGCATCAGCCAGGAGCTCTGTGTCAGTCCCTACCTGTAAAAGTTACTGCCAAGTACCAGAAACAAAAACTTCATCTCTGTCATGCTTCATTAGAGTTGGAGAAGCTCTAAGTCCAGCACCACCAACACATGCACACATACAACATTAAAAAGAAATCCCAAACCAGCACCCCCATGACCTGCCACAGATATTTAGTCTGTTGCACTTACTAACAAAAGGTGACTCATTAAGCAATGGCAATTTGTTACAAGGTCAGGCCCACTCCCAAAGTTACCATGCGGATGAGCCACTAGCTCCTAGCTCTACAGCAATCATGCAGCAGTTCCCAGTACGAGGCCACAGCATCCAGTTACAAATTTGACAGGCAACTGCTTAGGACTGTCTCTACAGAGAAAACAAAACTCCTACCAACATTTAGAATAACTTAGAAACATTTAGAAGCTTGGAACGATTTAGAAATCACTTCACCGCGTGAAGTTTGATGTGAGCCTCCCAAATTGGAAACCAACCCATTCTGTTTCTGCCTCTACACAGAGAGGCTGGCAAGGGTTTAACTAGCCTATACACTCAATTAAAAGCAACGAATTAAAGGAAACAACGGTAATGGTCCCTCAAAGTCACCCTGAAATATACAAATACCAACTTCTGTGTTGTGCCAGCACTTTTTAAGGATTCGGAGATAACATGCACAACACGTACTATGCTTCTTTCCATGCTGAAAAGCTTGGTAATTAGATTGGTGGATACAGCTGAAACTGTATGCCTAATGAGAGTGAACCTAGCAAATCCTCTTTTTCTGCGAAAAAAATATGAGCTGGGTAGCAGAAGAAAGCTCAGTCTGAGCAGAATATGCAACTCCAAACAAGTCAATACAAACCCTCAGACTACAGCATGCAGTTGCACTGCACAGTTGTTCCCTAGCACCTCCAAGAGACAAATTACCAAGCTCTCTTACACACAGAACCGCAGAATCCCATCAGACAACTTCAGTGCATAAGCACAACTCCTTCTCTTTGTTACTGAAGCATTTCCTCTGGACTTGATTTCTAATGATCAATGGTTTAGTATGAACTATTCACTTCCACAGAACACAGAGGTACTCTGAAGCATTGAAGTCTGAAAGGCAAGTCACATGTTGCAGTTTTTCCCTTATTAAGTATAGTGCTCTAATTCTTAAAATGGGATTAGTTCTCTTCCTCAGATTGTGAAGAATAAACCACTGTCTTTTTCTCTTCCAGGATTTATTTTTGGGTGTTGCTTTATGTAACACATTCCTGAAAAATTAACTTACAAAAGATGCAAGACCTTCAGCAATTCAGTGGTGCCAAGCAGTGCTGAGTGCTTTATTTTTTGTGTCACGCGGTTTCCCTGTATTCCTCTTATGTAAAATAGCATGCATTTCACTTTGCAGCTTCATTGAATATTCAACACAACTGAGCCACAAAGAGATGCCTGGGAAGGTAATGTTGCCACTCTCACCACAGCCATGCAGTTACCTGACCCAAGGGCCTGCCTATGACTTCAGCAGAGCTGCATAAATTCAAGTCCACTGAGCATCTGCCTCACTGGATCACAACATCTTTACAAAATTATTAGCATTTGGAACAATTCACCTTCTTTTTCCTCTTGAGAAGACTAAAGTATTATGAAAAATCTAGTATTTGGATCATATTTGAGAGTGTACTTGGTTAAAAATCATCAATAAAAAAAAAATACACATTCGCTTGAAAATAGGTGCTTCTTCTCTTTGCATAAGCTAAACAAATAACCTGCCTTGACAAATAACTGGATGTTTATACCAGTATCAGGGACAAAAGAGAAAGCTGCTAAAAACAGAACTTTTGGAAAGGCTGCAAAAAATGACAGTTGCACACAAAAAAAGGTTAATAACCAAGCTTTAAAGAGTCTTTATTTCTGTAACAAAATCAGATACCAGCACAGCTGTAATTCTAACAGGTAGAAGTAGGAAGGCTATTCCCAGACAATAACAAGTAAGAACATCTCAAGTTGGAAGGGACCAACAAGGATCATCGGCTTCAACTCCCTGCTCCACACAGGACACCTAGAACTAAACCATCTGACTCAGAGCGTCGCCCCAACAATCCTTGAACTCTGTCAGGCTTGGTGCCATGACCACTTCTGTGGGGAGCCTGTTCAGTGACCTACCGCCCTCTCTGTGAAGAACCTTTCCCTAACATCCAGTCTGCACTTCCCCTGACGCAGCTTCATTCCATTCTGTGCCCTGTTGCTGGTCACCAGAGAGAGGAGCTCAGCACTGTCCCCTCCGCAGCCTCCCTTGAGGCAGGTGCAGACCGCGATGACAGCACCTCTCAGCCTCCTCTTCTCCAAGCTGAAAAAAGTGAACTCAGCTGTTCCGGCTCCGAAGTCTCGCCCTTGAGACCTTTCACCATCCTGGTAACCCTCCTCTGGGCACACTGGAGTGCTTTGATGTCGTCCTTATGCTGAGGCCCCCAAACCTGCACCAACAGTCGAGGTGGGGCCACACCACTGTGGTGCACCCCAGCACACCGCTGGCCCCTTTGGCTGCCAGGGCACACTCCTGACTCACTCAGCTTGCCGTCAGCCCAGAACCCCAGGTCTCCTCCTGTGGGGCTGCTCTCCAGAGAGCCTCTGTTTTATGCATTTTAAGAACTCAGAGAACTGAAGAAACTAATCTGTTCTGACAAGCTCTGCATTATATCTGACTGAGTCATTCTTTGCAAATTCATGAGCTGAAAAATGTAGCCCTTTACCTTACTCATATTTGTTGTGACACAGGCCTGATTTTTATGTTTTTCTTATTTATAAGGATTATATGAATAGTCTAGATGGACTATTTTAAATCAATGGATTATTTAGACACTGTTCACTTTAATTGCTGTTCATCACTTGTGATCTGTGGTTAATTAATTACTTGAGTGTTTAAGCATTGTTTCTGTATTCTGACTGGATGCCTGAAACTTCTGAGAACAGGAAAATACTTCATCAACAGGCAACATAAGTCACCTTATGCCAAGATCCACGCAGTAAACAATGAGCAGCCAACACTCCTCAGAAGTATTCCCAAACCAGCTTTGGGGATTTTTTAGCATGATTTCTCAAAAGCAGTAAACTGACACAGGACTGAGCTCAGTACAGTGATATACACCCCCACCACCAGGTGACGAAAAATAAAAATCATCAGCCCTCCAAGTTCCAAGCATGCAAGCCTGGCGGGATCAGAAAGGGTAACATTGCTCACTAGAGGGCAGCAGGAAACAAACCAAAACCAGTACAAATCCACCGATTCCCACAACAGCAGCCGTGCTCTTCATCAAGGCCAAGGCAGTAAAGCACAGGTCACCTGCCTTAAAAAAACAATTAGTTCTCACTGTGTTTGGGATCACGCTTCAAACTGAGGTGGGTTTGCAAGTAGGAGAGCATGTTCACTTTCTGCAATTGAAGGAGACCGTAACAGCACAAATCACCTTGGTAGAGCACCCTCCCCTTCACCTCCTCATTGAGCCAAAAAGTAAAATATTCTTAAGGTGATCTTTTTGGTACTATCAAAAGTTTCAGTACCTAACCACAGCTGCCTGGAGTGCAAGTACAAGTCCTTTTTAGCTCAGCTTTGGCTCAGTCTGAAATATCATGCATGTTCTGGATTTACAAAATTACATAGACCTCTTAAATAAGACTATATATAAAGGTCTTTAGCCTTCAGGTTGTCTTCAGTATGGCCAGACAAAAAGCCACTTTGGAAATTCTGCAACTTTTGGTAGCAGTGGTAGCTCAGACAGCCAAGGTATAATTTCTATACACTGAGTTCAGGGCTAAATTGAATCTCCAAGTGCCCACCAAGCACCACCTCTGAAAGGTTGTGGCTGACATGGTAAGTACAGCCTGTACCCTTCATTTTCAGCTTCTACGCCAGCACTTGTTCACAACTCCCATACAGAAAATGTACGAACCACGCCAGGCTTCTTCAGTAAACATGACCCATTTCTGCACAAGAGATTAAGCAACTCTTGACAGCCAAGCGGACGTGGTAAACAGCAAAAAGCATTTAAGGACAAGCCAGAACACATGCACCAACATTAGCGTGACTCTGCAGTTGCTAATAAAAGACATAGCGACCCACTGCAAAATTGTATGTATGTAAATTCACTGGGTATGTGTAGCATTTTCTTCAGCAGAATCCCAATTGCCTATAGAACTGAAAGCTGTGTTAACAGGCTAGAAATCTCAGCTTTGTTTAACATAAATGCTTGGTTGACTGAAAATCCAGAAAGTGCCTGCAACAGTCCAAAAATTGTGATAGCTTTTATCTTTAAACTGGGTTAACCTTGTGATCAGATGTCCTCTTGATTTGAGCGGCATTGTCAGCAGCAGTGCCATAGCCCAGACTCATCGCTTTGCCTGCAGCCAGTGAGTCTCCACTGAAATGGTTTGGCTCCATCTCCCACAAGTTCTCACAACTTGTTCAAATGGGCTATTTTTGAAGAAAGTCTACAAAATCCACAACTGATCAAAAAGAACCTACAGCCTGGGTCCCCACAAGGGAAAAGCAATTAATACTCTAACACTACTTTTTCCAGAAATTACTGTTCTGGAAAGACTGTAACCGCATATGAAAGACTGGACACATTGCACACTGCTGCACCTTGGCATATACCTGTCTTGCTTCCAGAAAGAGCAGCTGTCCCCATCTCATCCACACAAATATTCACGTGGCTGCCCAGCAAGTTTCCTGGGCCAGTTCCCTGAGCTGACTCTCACGTGGCCACCCGGGTACCAGTGCTAAGGATGGAGTAGGAATAAAGAGGCACGATCGGGGGCAGCCTGGGACTCTTGCTGCATTAGAGAGGTCAAGGCAGTCCATGGAAAATAACCAAAGGTAAGCCTGGGCTCAAACCTGAAGCAAACTGCAGGAACACAAAGAGTGCCTTTGGAAAGGCAACTAAAGGTTGAACACCTCTATCCTTCCAAACTGGCTTGTGTTACTGAATTCTTTTTAAAAGCTAGCCAGCTTTTAGATACACACAGGCCTCTCCAATAACACAGTGAACTCTGTCTTCCTTCACCACCCCATCTCTCCACCATCATCCTTCCTCTGCTACTGCCATTCTTCATTTTCTTTGTTCCTGTGACACTGTTTTCTGTGTACCTTCTCTTCCACTGGGGGACTCTGTCTACCCATCCATTCTCCTAAGGACACAGCTTTTTAACTACTTTTCATTACAAAGACTAAGCGATTAAGGGAGAAACTACAGGACAAACAAGGAGACCCACCCTCCCAAGATTGCTAGCCCCATGGAATGACCACGAAGACAAATGCGGCTGAGCTCTGCCATGCTTCAGACGGGCATGGTGCCATGGCCCAGCTCAACGCTGCCTCCAAGCTTGGCAGAATCACTCCAGGGCTGCACTGGCAAATCCAGCTCTGCCAGAACACAGATCACAGCCAGAGCCCAGGACCCTGCCTGCTCCAATCCGTAGAGCACATCTGTAACCTATTTTCTAACCCATTCTTAGGCAACAACTTTTCCCGGCCAAGCCTATGTTTCTGCTGTCCCTGGTATGCTCTGGTTCAGTGCCCTACAAGAAAAAGCAACGTTGCCAGTGCCTTACTTGATCGGAAACAGCCTTTACTAGCTGCCCTTCAAACACAGATCCAAATAATTTAAGGCCTTCCCACACACACACCTGAGCGCTGCCAAGAAAGAACTTTTGCTGGCAACTTTTCTTAATCCAGAGGAAGTAGTAAGGTGCTGCTGCAGCATTGTGCAGCCGAGTGATGCAGATTAGAAACACTATAAACGAATAATGATTTTTTAAATTATTTTCCAGTATGGAGTAAACAAAAAAAAGGAAGCATACTGAAAGGTTCACTGATCCAAATTAATTTTCTCAGTCTGTCACCACTTAAACCCTTGAATTCACTATGACAATAAGCTAAAAGTATGCATGTCTGTTGCAATAGCAGAACCCTCACTCCCGCACAGACTGTAAACCCACTTATTTATACATAACTTAGACATTTAGTAGTATTCCCACAGGACTACTGTTTTCTTGCCTAGGGATGCCTGTTTTCATGGCTAATGGGTACTATCTCCTGCTATTACAAGTGACAGAGCCTCTCTAGGCTAAGACCTATTACTAGTGACTCAGGTACCGGGAATACCTCCATATCCATTTCCGACTACTGAGGCTCGAATGACATGGTATTTTAGTTAGTCTCAGGCCACTTCATGTGGCAGATGTCAGAAAACACAGCTTGTCCTGTCAGTCTGCTTCTTTCCCAGAGATGTCACATTCCCAGAGACCTAACGCCCTTTTGGAAATGCTTTTGAATCACTAGGGAAGATCCTCACCCCTAACAAAAATCTTTCAAGTTTCATGAGAACACTCATCATGCATCCTGCACAAGCCCCAGGACGCAATCTTCTGGTAATACTGTGGGGTGCAAGCTATAGCCACCCCGCTCTCCTAAATTATCTTGTATCACAGCAGCAGTTTACAATGTCTCATGAGAAAACAAACAAGCACAGGAGCTTCCTTTGCCAAGATACCTTTGACAGAACTTGCTTGTCCAAGAACACCTGACACAGGCACTGTTTTTAAAACTGTCCTCCTGCCTCCTCTGCCACACTGACCAAACTCAATGGCTTAGAAAGAGAGTTTAAGCGAGTACGTATATTGGTTTGATGCTGTTAAATGGAGAAAGGAACCAGGAAGTTCAGAGCCTGAATTGGGTCTGATGTGATACTTGGTTATTTCACTCGCAGGAGTAAGGAACCGCTTTACATTATGCATCCCACAGTTACTGCCAAGTGGTTTCATTTGCGAGGGCTCTCTAAAATAAGCGAAGAAGGAGAGGGTTCATAGGCCTGATCTGCCCTCCCAGCCACCTGAAATCCCCACTGACACCAGAGGGTATTGGAGACAGCAAGGAGGCAGGACCTCGGCCTCTCAGCTTACCTTGGTACTGAGGTTCAGCTACATACTTCACACATGCACAGTAAACCACTTGCCCAATGCTGTCATTTCAGTTTAGAGCTGCCTGTCTTCACTTCCACATACGTCACTGCTGCTATGCCTCAGACCAGTCTTACGACTGCTGAGCAGTCATGCACTTCTGTGTATCCCATTCATCAGACCAATCAAGCTCAGTTGCCCTGAGCCACACTAAATGGCGTTTGAGCAACTGAGCTACCATTACACACATTGCAGGAACCGCCTCACAGCTCCCAGAATTTATTCCTACCTGCCTGTGACACAGGACTTGTGAAATCTGAGTAGACAAATGCTTTTCCAGCCTTTGAAGTTAGAGGAACTTCCCCATCCTCCTCTCCCACGACAGCGGGAAAAGCTTGCTCAGTACATTCCTTGCAGTGGTGGTCAGCACTCAGGCACAAAAAATAAAGCAAAACCTCAAACCAGATACACTATTCCTCTAACGGCAAATGGATCATGGAATGTGATATGTGTCATGGTTTAAACTAGAGGTTACAGTAGAAGATCTGCATTATTAGTAACATAAGACACGTGACTTCCTGGTCTGCACAGGAAAACCAAAGCAAGGATTGGTTTGTGGATGTCATTACAGTTCTGGATGTCCCACAATTAGAGGTTAAGACAACTGCACAGACAAGTAGTCAACATCGACAGAGCTAGATCAGTTGGTAGATCCCCATGCTTACCTGTTTAGCATGCAAAACAGTGGAATTGCGACCAAAAAACTCACACAACAAATTCCAAGTTCCTACTTCTTGGAACCAGGCTGAAGTAAACCACCCAGTGCCAGAGGAAGAAAAGGAGCCAAACTCTAATTTTACACTACTTGAGACTCCAAAGCAACCAGAAATGTCATCACTGACATTTCACCTGCGCAGGTGCCTCGACAAACTTATCTCCACACGTTATTTGCTGATCAGATTTTATTTTCCCCCCACAATATTAAATATAATTACTACAACCTTCAGTCCAGCCAGTATGAATATATGGCAAGAAGTGTCATTGGGCCCATGCATTTCAATTTCAGACTTCCTGCCATGTATTTACACTGACCGGGCTGAGGGATGTAGTAATCAGAATGTGCCAGCTATCCCTTTATCTTTCCAATACACCATTACTCCTAAGAATACGGAGTAGTGGTCGACCTAAAATGCCACTTCTGCAGGAATCAGTCCTCCTTCAAGTGAGGAAACGGCTGTCTCCCAAGAGCTGAACTGAAGCAGATCTCTTCACACAGGCCATTAGCACAAGCAAACATTCACTGTTACAGTTCTAAAGTAAAGGAATACAGAGGCCACATCCCTAGCTCATGCTTGGGAGATACATGATGAGCACATGAAGAACATAAGGAAAAGTTTAAAAACATTTTTTACTGACTATGGCAATTTGAGACAGTATTTCCTACTAAAGTCTGGTGGATTGCTCTGTGGGTTAGTTCAAGTAACTCTCTTCCTCTGAGAACACACTAAACAGGAAGAAACAGCGTTGTCAAAACATTAGCAGCTGATGGTATCCTCTTAGTTCCTGGGCCTCATCGATTCAGTTCACACGGAATCTGTGAAGCTGGAACAGACCGTAGCTCTGGTAAACTGTGCTTTAAGACATGCAGATGCACCAGCATCAGGCTGTGGTTACTCAGTCAAATGACACACTGCCTAAATAGATAATGCACTGGCTAAAGAAAAAGAGCATGTAAAGAGGCAGAAGCTTTTACCTGTGGGTGGAGAGGGAAAAGTATCCACAGAAAGGAAAAGCTCTTCACTGTTTTCAGAGCTGTGTGAAGGCAGAAAGCACTCTGCTAGATCACAAACAAAGGGTAGGTCCAATACTGTGCTCTCCTCTGAGTTATGACTTGGTGGCATCTCCTTTCCTTCCATGGTCCCACTGCAGAGACACAAATGTAACTGAGCTGAGTTTTTAGAGCATGAAAAACTAAGCAGAAGTTAACACAAATGATCTGACATTTTTGCACTGCTTTATGAGCTGAGAGAAGCTGTTCTAGCATACTTTTACTTCACTTAAGAAAGTAAGAGGAAATTTAAAGGTGTAAAGGAAGAACAACAGCAAAACTCATAGACAACAGGCCTCAGCCCTAAGCAAGATAACTAGAAGTCCACAAGAAATCTAGATTTCTTAGAGACTTCCCAGAAGTACAGATTCAGGCCCCACAACCAGAAAGCTATGAAGTATATTCCCTTCAAGGTATATTATGTGTGCAATTTGAAAGGAAACATGTTCTACAGGGTCCCTTTCTACCAAAGCTTCTAGAAGTCACAAGTTAAACCCCTTTCTCCTGGCTCTGTTCATGAAGTTCATCATGCTCACTAGCAGAAGGAAGAAGCATCTTGGTAATTTGGTAATCTCAGTCTCACAGGGATGGCAAGGATTTCCTGTGTGGGCAGCTGTGTTCTATACCCTGTGCACAGCACCCTGGTAAGCTGCGGTTGAAGCATCCCCATATCCTGACATCCTTCTCTTGAGCTCCCTCAACCAATCCACCACTGCTGAGGGCAGGAACACACAGCAGGGTGGATAGCAGGACAGTGCTGGTGCCACTCAGCTAAACATCTAGGGCCACAGTGGATGGGCAACTCTTTTGGAGAACATGAAACCGAAGTGTTCCAGTCCTACAGCTTCAAGCACAGCCACACAAGTGTCTGGGGCAGAAGAGGAGTGAAAGGCACAAACCTGGGGGGGCAGGAGCTCACAGAAGGACAGATGGAGAGAGCAAACAGGAATCCACGGGCTGAAGCATGATTAGCACTCACTCAGTAACAGGGGTTCTCAAGAAAAGCCATCTGCAAGAAAAGATGCAGAAGAGCCCCAAACACTCTTAATTTTCCCCCGATACCTCAGCCACTAGCTTTTAGTCACCCTGCACAACCCCTTGTGATGCAGCTGAGACTCTCCCCAACAGTAAAGGCTCCGGGCAGAGCGCTGCTGTACACCAGCTCACACCTCCAGCAACACCAGTGAAGGAACACCAGGCTGACCCACTCCTTACTGCAAGGCCTTACGCCAAAAAGACTTTCAAGCAGGAGCTTCACTTCAACACCCACCACGCACTGATGGAGACGGAGTGGGGTAAATGTGAGCTGACATCTTTTCTTCCCTCATTCAAGTAACAGATTTAAGCTTTTCATAAAAAAAAAAACATGGACAGAACAAGAGTGTTTCTTGTGAAATGTGAATTTAGTCCCCAGCTCTTAACAGAGAATCCAGGAGCTTTTGTGCAAGTTTATTCCTTCAACGGTTTTGCCTACTTATATGCAATAAAAAAAAGCAGATTATGGCTGCCCCCTCCACCAGCTCTATCCTTCTGCTATTTCGGTAAAGAGTGGTAGGAGAGGAACCAGATGGAGTGGTTGGGCAACGGCTTGGGACCTTGCAGGCTCACATGTATTTCCTCTTCTGTAAAAGGAAGAAGGCAATACACTCTTATCTCAGGGGTACTATCAGTGAGGAATGTCACAGTCCCAGGGGCCAAAGGAAACCCTAGAAGGGATTAATACTGAAAAATGAAGTAAATACCCCCATGCAGATTGTTTTTTAAGTCAACACCATTCTTTAGGTGCTTCTGTCTTGAGTAAACTTGTAGCTAAGATGCACCTCTGGCCTCTTCACAATGCTAACTCACTAATGAGCAGAGTGGAGATGTTGGCTGTGAGACCAGCTGCTTTGCCTCAGAGTGACAAGCAAGGTCAATGCATTCACAGAAAGCTTCCAGGAAAAGCAGAGTGGAAGGTTAAAACCAAAACAAAGTACAAAACCCTCTGCTCCCCAACAGTCACTGCAGGGGGAAGCTCCTCCTCCATTGCTTTTCATGTCCCAAAACACAAATGATCTGTGAGTAAGGAACACAGTGAAGGAGAAACTTTCCTCAAATACTGTTTTCATGATTTCTGCTACTTTTTAAGTACACGGATATTTTAAAGAACAAAAATGCCTATTTCAGTCCTTGGTCTGGAAAAAAACCCCAAAGACCATACCAAAACCCCAACCAAACCTATCCCACCAAGAGCAAATGGGAGATTATAGCAAGAGGAGCTGCTGATGTGGTATCACAGCAGCTTAAGGCTGTCATTGATATGGGCTGCTGTGATCCTGGCCATCTCTGCCAGCTGCCTGTGCTGGCCTCCTTCCTCATATTGCCTTGACAGGGCTAACAACATGTGCAGCCATGTGATGAATCAAATATTCCCTTGGAACAGCTCCCTCTAGTCCTCCTAAGTCAAGTATGTGGCAGTCCTGTTCCCAGAACTGATGGCAAGACTTTTTTGTGAGGATAAGCAAGACATGAGCTCAGCCCTGAGCCTTCAGGCATATGAAAGAGCCACACTTGCTGCCATACCTGGGAACCGCACGGATGCTGAAGCAGTCCCCTTGGACAGAGTCCAGGAGCAAACAGTCTGTTCCTGTTTCAGGATCCTCTCCTTCTTCCTTCATGGTTTGTTAGTCCCAGCCTGCTGGAATGAAACAAACAGGTCACTTACATGCTTCACATCAGCTGATCTGGCTGACGGACGGTGTGACCTTTCAAAGCACATATGCCAATCGTCAACAGTCTGTCATTCATCACATATACTGGTGTTTGTTGGGTCTGGCACAGAGAAAAGCTTTTTTCTAGGAATCTGAAACAGCACATCTAGTAATGCCCTTGAATCTTTTGACAGCAATGAAGACCTCCTGCAAAGGGGTGGGTACACTAGAAATAAACCCAAGATTTTCTTCAGAAGAAGCTGTCAGGTGGGCTGTTTACTCAAAACCTATAAAGGAAAGAAGCCAGTAATAGCTGGCATCCTTCACTCCCTCTTGTGGACGAGCAGGTATTCCCCCAACAGGTTTATCTAGCCATCCTTTGACGCCAGCACTGATAGCCTGTGCTGTCAAACCTTGACCAGGAAATGTGTGGTAAGGCAGCCCGGCATGTGGAGCAAGCCACAGGCCCACGAAACCCAAATCCTGTTCCCCACCCTCTGCCATTACCTCACTATTTTCAGTGAGCAACCAGGACACATATTTTTGGAAGGAAACCGGATTTTCCTCTGGGTCACCCTTGACCACTGGCACTGCGCTGCTCCCAGGAACCCCCAAACGCCTGCTGGGTGACGTGCAACCACCATGGTGGCGGGTGTTGGGTGTTGGCCTTACCGGCTGCTTTTGTGGGGCTGCTGGAGAGAGGGTTCTCTTCCTCCCGGTCCCGTTTCCCTTTCCTGCAGGCAGAGACAGACATTATTTCAACAACCGCTTGCAAAAGGAAACAGAAAAACCATGGGGCAGCCCCCACAGGCCTGGTGCCAGGCAGGCCCCTCCACAGCCCCGCGCCTCGCCTCATCCGCACTGCCACTTCCTGAGGAGAAAAGCGGCTGCAGCGCCCGGGCCCCCCTCAGGGTCGCCCAGGCCCCCTCAGGCTCGCCCGGGCCCCTCAGGCCCGACCAGGCCCCTCAGGCCCGCCGCCGCGCTGCCGGCCGGGAGACCCGGGCCCCGGGCAGGGCCTTCCCGCGGCGCATCTGCCGGCCCCTGCCGGCGGGGGGCGAGGGAGCGCGGGCGGAGCCGTGCGGGCTACGGGCGGCCGCGGCGGGCCCGGGCCAGGCGCTGCGGGGCCGGGGAGGGGGGCGCGGGCACCGCGCTGGCACGGACCCAGCCATGGCCCCGCCGGCCAGAGCGTCTGCGCGGGCGGCGGGTCCACCCCGGCAGCGGCCGGCAGCCGCGGGGTGTGCGGAGAGACGCGAGGAGGAAAACACAAATACCGGAGGGCCGCGGGATGGCAGAGCTGCCTCTAGCCCGGCTTTCCTCCGGGCGCGTTAACGCCGTGTCACTTCCCCGGGTTCCGAGGGGGGCGCTGTGTGGAGCGCCGGGCGCGGCGGCCCCGGCCCGAGGCCCGGCGCGGCGGCGGGCACAGGGCTGCGCCGGGTCCGCCGGCTGCAAACCGCATAGTGCGGCTTGGAGGGAAGATAACCCCTGTTCCCAGGTGGGAGGTGAGCAGGTGGGTGGGCTGCAGGCGCACAGAGCTGTGCAGGGCAGGGCAACGCGGGCGGTGTGCGCAGCGGGGTGCCCGCGCCGTCCTGCTGGGCACCGGCCCCGGGGTGTGCCCCTCCACCGCGGCACCGGGCGGCGGGCGCGCTCTGCCTGCAGCCCACCGTGTGCAGGGCATCGCGGCCCGGCCCTCGCTCTGAGCTGCTGGAGGGCACGCGTTCCGTATGCGTGTTCAGGGCGTCTCGTGTTCCGTACACACGTTCAGGGCATCGCACGTTCCATATGCATGTTCAGGGCATTGCGTGTTCCGTACACGTGTTTAGGGCATCACATGTTTTGTGCGCATGTTCAGGGTGTCGGCCGCTCACACGTAGGGCAGGATACACGTGTCTCAGTTCTAATGCAAAGCAGCACTGACCCTCAGAGAGCACTGCTGGTTCTTATGAACTCCACATGCTCCCCCACCGGGGTTTGCCCTCTCTCAGGGGGCTATTTGAGTCAGAGGTCACGGTCTCCCATTCCCACAATTACCTTTATCCTACTTTCAACCAGTTTTCTGTCAGTGGCAACACTTCATTAACTTGTGGCCTCCTCCTGCAGTGAAAACTTCCTCACTCAGAGGCTTCTTTCTGCATAACTTCAGGCAGGGGTGTTCTTTTCCCCATCCATTCTTAGTTTCCCATCCTTCCTGAGGCTGACTTCCTCGATTAGAAGTCCCTGCATTCATCACTTTTAACAACTTTAGAGAGTCCACTTGGCCTAAGCTTTGTGCTCAGATTTGTTTAAAATACAGCTAAGTAACATGGCACCAAGGAGTTTAATGGGCAGCACGATGAAAGCATCACAAATCCTGCTGGGAAGTAGGATACAAACTGCGCTGAATTTGGGGCATACCCATTGCCTAGGCACGTGGCACACATGCTGCAACAGCAGCAGCAGGCACGGTGACAAGGACCCCAGGGCGGCAGCCATGGCACAGACATCCTGACCCTCCTCATAGGGGTGCAGCGAGTGCTCCGGGACACGCCAGAGCTTTCCCAGCAAAGAGAATATAGCGCAGTGCTGCTGCCAAGCATGGCACAGCCAGCCGTGCCGGGGCAGCGGCAGCTGGGGGCAGCCCCTCTCTGTCGGGCGAGCAGCCGGGGAGGAGGGCTGCCGGCCGGCCGCTGGGCAGGCTGCTGCCAGTCGGGAGCTGGCTGCGCTCCCTGGCACGCATGCTGCTGCTGAGACTGGGAGAGAGCTAGTCGTTTTTTCCAAGAGCCTTGGGACTGCAAAAGTACTGGTGGCAAATTATTGTGTTTAGAAGGAAGTCATTAAAAGGAAGAAAATAAATTTGAAGTCCTGTGGAAGCCAAGAGGGCTTCATTTTTCTCCCAGGTGAGCTGGCTCAAGCTGGGAAAGGTTCCCACAGGGAGGGCCTTTGAGTCTGCTTTTCAGGCGCAGCAGCTACGCCTCTGCCTTGCATTTACAGCCTCCCTCAAGCCAGGCCTGGGCTTTTGGGATCACCAAGCATGTGGAGATGCGAACCTGGCTACCTCCTGGGCTGTAACTAATCCCAGACACTGCTCTAGTGCCAGGCTACCTCTTGCCATTCACTGCCTGTCCCCAAGAACTACCCACCCCTCTGGGGAGTGGGATGGCACCTTTTCTACAGGCTGGAAGGCAGCACCACAGCGCTTCATTTCGCTCCAGGGAGTGGGGCTAGGGAATGCAAAACATCAGCAGAATTGCTTTATTTAGCTATGGAAGCACATGCGATATTACAGCGCCCAGAAACCAGTCATCTCTGTGATTTCATCCCACCAGATAATCTGGAGCCTTTCCCATTAGAAAAGCTCCGGCAGTGGGGAATACCACTGGTAGGTACTGCTGGGTCCTGGAAAAGCAACAAGCTCCAGTAAGCAGAATTGACAAGGAAGCCATAGGGCTTATTAACAAACACCTACAGCTTACCAGTTTCTATTTGTCATATTAGGTGGACAACCAGATCTTTGTTTCATTTTCCGCCTCTCCCTCACCAGAAGGGAGAGGTCCTGTGCCTGCCTCATAAAGCCGTGCACTCCCCCAGTCCCCCTGCCACTGTAATCTACATTCTTTACCTTTATTCCTTATGGACTGCATTATCAGCAAAGAGATTACATTTGCCTACATTGTGTAGTGCAAGACTATAAGTGTGTGCTGTGCTCCTTCTTTTTATCAGCATGTTAAAGTTAGCACATGATAAAACTATGCTAGCAGCCATGTCTGAAGTTGGTTAAAGAAGAAGATACACAAGAGCCAGGAAACACAGAATAAAACCCCACACTTGACATTTACCAAAGATCAGACTACTGAGGGTCACACATGGGGAAAAGGAAATACACTTTCTGACTATTGCAGCTCTGTCACAATGTCAGTTTTCAGAGTGTTGACAGTCTCAAGACCAGAGTCTTAAGCTGTACAATTTCATGTCATTGAAGCTAATGGATATCTGCCAACTTACCATCTTAAAAACGTAACAATAACATGAAGAAAAAAGTCTGTCTTCATAAACAGCAGAACTAGCAAGTTCATGTCTTTTCAGTCCTTTCCCACTGTCACACCACAGGGCAGCAACTCTGTCTACTCACTTCCTCCTTTCACAACAGCTACAAGTGAATTTAGTACATGAAAACAAAGTAACAGCTGAATAGCCTCTGCTCCACAGGAAGTGCCCAGGGCAGAAGAGATGCTGAGGAGACACAAACAAGATTGATTTTCTCACTGTTGATACAAAAAATTTTCTGTTGTTTAATAGAAATTATTAAATCAAAGTTTGTAGTCTGCATACTTTGAGTGTTTTGAGTTCACTCCCCACAATGAACTAGCCCCTTTTCTCAAAACTGAAAGCAAGCAAGAAAATCCATATATTTAAATTATTATTCACATGCATTTCACTTCCTAGCTCTAGAGGCTGTTACTAAAACGGATGGAGGTTCAGGCTGTACTGGATTCCCATTCTGAAGTTCCCCTCAAGCCCTGCAGACAGTGCTTTAGCAGCCTTTGCTCTGGAAAAAACCTCTTGCAGTTACACCAGGAATGAGTGTTTTCAGGCTTCAGGTGAGCCACTGTGAGAAACAGCTCTTCAAACCCATGAGATGAGAAACTGCAACTGGCAACTCATCTCCACTCCTTCCAGACCACTGAGGTTTGCTGGTGGCACTGCAGACAGCAAAGGGTAGAGGAAGGCTGGAAGGAAAGCTCTCTTCTCCCACCCCACCGCCCCACACAAGGTGAGACACCTGGCATTCTCACTTAACTTTTTGCATGATCATCGTCCCTTCAACCTACAGCTGTGTCCTTTGTGTGCACACCATAGTTCAGCATGGAAAGTGCAGCTCATCTGCAGAGGCAAGAGACTTAAAAGCTGCATTATGACAGCAGACACACAAGGAGCGTCTCCAGACTCCCTGGTTGAGGTGTGTTATCCATCCTGATTCCTACCAAGGCTGGACCTGGGTTAGCACAATTGAGGGAATACACTTGCTTACTTGGAAAAAAATCCCAAACCATACCTATGCAACCCCCCAAAAAAGCGTTTGGTTGCCCTAAACCTCACTGATTTATTCAGATTTATTAGCTGGTCAGATGAAAGGTATTACTAGTCCTTCCAGACGTGCTGCAGTTAAGTCTCCAGGACCACACAAAAAGACATTGTGTGTTTCATGTTTTGCCACTTCAAAGGCAATCGTTCAAACCAGCAAACCTCCCTCTAAAGGGTCAGTTCCACTTAAGTTGAAATAGCCCTCCTTGTCATTACTATCTCCAGACAGAGGTAACGCGGGGCTAACGCCTTGCAGAGTTTGGACTGAACTATCACAGAGCACTTACCACTGATTCAGGTTCCTGGCTAACATGAAGGTCAACGTATAAGCTGTCCTACTTGTCTTTCTCATGCTTAGTCAAGTAGGCATCTCCAAGTTACCCCAACCCTGTAAGCTCTGCCCTGGTAACTGTGTTTCTCCTCAAGACAGGTTAAGGTTGCGAACAGCCAGCAGTCATCTGCATTACAAAGGGTGGATCAGCCAGGCATCCAAAAAATTCTTGGTTTTCTCCTTCCTGGCTATAAGACAAGTAATGCTTTTTGCTTCCTCTTTCATTAACTAGGAGTTTAAGCCTTTCACTTGCTGCAATCAGCACCCTACGGTACAGGAAGTTTAAAAGACCAAATGTTATTTCTGCTGTACCACATGCCAGTAAATTGCCTTTCCCCCCCACCCCCTCCCATGAAGCTGTTGCTGTGGGTCTGCCAGCAGTATCTGACTTTTTAAGGTGCTACTTCTAAACTTTACATGAAATCATGGTAGCCAGTTCATGTATTAATAACAGGCCTAAGAATTTTGTGATTTCAGGAGGAAGTTTCTCTCCAAAAAGTAGTTTTCTGTTGTAAAGGCTTGAAAATGTGAATGTTGGGGACCAGCAGGAGCCAATTTTTTTTCTTACAGCCCTGTCCAAATCGTGCCTCTCTCCTTTGAGAGCCTTTGCTGGAGTGGGCACAGAATGGCTCCTACCCTTCTGACTGATATTACCTCTCTTCTTTTTTGGGCTACTCCCTTCGCATCTGCTGCTCCTTGATTCCACTTTGAGGTAAAGTTTTTTAGGCTGCTGACACTATTATTTTTGTTCTGTTTAAGCTTTTAGAACAGTGGATGCAGACGTAGGGTTCCGTGGGGCCTCATTTCCTCCCTACAAAGAGCTTTTCTGCATCAATGCTCACTAACCATAAAACAAAAGCATTATATGATGCAAGGATAGACATGAAGCACACTATAACTTAACTCTCATCTTGCACCTAAGCACAACTTGGGTCTGTCTTAACTAGCATTGTATTTCCTTCTTACAGACTTCCCCTCTTGCAAAGTATTTCTATTTAAGCCTCCACACCCATGCTCTTCCCTTGCATTCCTGCTACCCAGTGATTCTGTACATCCTAATTGCTCTGCCTGTGCCTGTGCCACAGCTGCTGCCCGACGGCAATCCTGCACTTTGCAGCTGTGATGAAGGAAGCACATAGGAAGAGCAGAGGCAGCCTCTCTGTGGGGCAAAATAACCCTTTAAGTATTGATTTAGCCTTTGCCGTTTATTCCCTTTCATTCTTATTTCTACCTTATGAAGCAAGTGATCTACAGTCTCTTCAGCTTCTCTGTCACCGTACATACCAGGCAGCAACTGGACTCCTTTATTTCTGGCAGGGACCGTGTGTCCGAGTTCCCAGTTCTTGTACGCCTGGGATCTGGGATGGAAATTGTTACAGCTGCACCTACATATGTCTATACACACATACATATCCACCAAGGATTTGTCATTTTCTCATGCTGTTGGGCCTTTAGGGAATTTCCAAAAGAAGCTTCCAGCCTCGCTTGAAGTAAATACTCCCAGGAGAACAGGAAATAAAGTCTAGCTTCTTGCCTGGATTTTCCATAGCCTGATACAGTATGGAGGTCCAGCAAGAAGTGTCAATTGCAGTATTCATGCACTTCTCTCCACTATAAGTCCTCTAGGGCTTAAGGGCTGAGCCACCTTTACTGACTTTCTATACTGCTAGGGGTCTCTCCCCTGTCTAGTAACAGACTTACTTTTGTTACAGCAATCACATCAGCTCTGAGGTCATTACCTATCCATCAGATTTAATCAGAGTTCAAAAGTAATTTGAGATGAGCACACCCACATTGGCTTTGTATCTTCTAGAAGCCAGGCTCAAAATAAAGAGAAGAGTCATGTCTTTCATCTAGAAGGCTGGCATCCTGCAAGCGGGGTTATGATGAATGGAGTGAAACTGAAGGCCAGAGAGCATGGCATTATCTGCTCCCCAGCAGTTCTCTCCACTGTATTGCTTCAGGGAGCTTCTCAGAATATCATTTTACTTTAACTGAGTTCTCATTCATAAGGCATAGGATTGACAATGGCTTTGGTATTAATTTCACACAACAATTCTAGGAGAGCATCTTTATAACTTAAAATGGAGGCTCCATTCTGAGCCTGTTCAATGTATCCTGATTTGAGGTGACAGCCTTATTACCTGCCCCATATATTATTTTGGAGTAGTTACACTTTTTCCCATAATTTCTTTTTATGAAGTTACGGCTGCTAAACTCTGGCCCTCTGCTAAGGTCCATTCAAGTCATGCCCGCTTCTAGTGCCTGCATTCTGGCAGAGTCACAGCTGAAGGACTAAAGCCCACCAAAAGCCAGGCGTGTACCAGTGCCCCTACATGAAAGGGGCACTGCTGAGCTCTAACTCTCTGCAGATGTGCTGCTGACAGAAAGTGGCAAGAAAGTGCTCTGAGACCTGTTGGCTTCCAGCTCTTCTCCAGTACTCCACCTGGGCATACTCTTTCCTGAGCTGTGAAATGCTTACAAAGGCCTGCTGGTTTCCCCAGCAGGCCTAGCAGTTACACCATAAGGAAAGCAAAGACTTCTCTCCATTGCTACCCTTTTGCTTTGGGCTATTCAGCAGTAAAAGAGTGGTTTTGCGCCTTCCTCTTCTGAGCTGTCACCAGAGCAGAAGTGCAAAGGAAATTGTGCCCCAGCCTGGAGATGATGAGGGAAGCAAAGCTAAAGCTGTCAGTGATACATTAATGCAAAAACCCATCTTCCCATCTGTCTGTGACAGCCTCCTTGTAAGTGTTCACATGAGCTACCCTGATCCAGCGTGATCAACGCTGAGAGCATACTATTGTGCAATCAACCTACACGACCACCTCAAAACGAACACCAGGCTATCACACCTCCAGCTTCAATCCTCAGAGCTCCAAAAGCTCCCGCTGCTACTGAAAGATTGAAGCCAACTGTGTTTTTTGTTTGAAGAGATTGGAGCCTTGTTGCTGGCTTTAGGCTAGTATTTCTGGTGTCCTGGTTGCATTTATTCATGGCCTGCAATTACTACAGAGATCCCACCCTGTTATACCTTTTGGAGCAGGAAGAGCGGTGCAGCTCCCAGGGCTGGCACATACCCACGGCTGCCTAGCCTGCTTTTCCACTGCCAGTGCTGACACAGCTTGGGAGAGGATTACAAACGTTTTGGACTTGGGCTGAGGCAGGAGAACCCCACAAGACCTCTGCCCTGCTGGAGCACAATTTCATACACCGTGTTCCTGAGTCAGCTGGCGGATGGCCTTGAATTCCTTTGGTAAAAGCATCAGACTAAGACTGCCTTAGGCTCTGCATCTGAACAGATACAGAAGAGACCCTGCCCTCTGGCCTAAGGCTTATATATTGCCTAAAAGCAAAGGTGCATTGCAGATAGAGCGCTGGTCTTTGTCCTTAGTTTCCAGACGTAAGCTCCTTAACTGCTTTACAGAAGAACTCCCTCCCTTATCTGTTATTTTTAGATTAGCTATTTTTAAGAGATTGCCTGATGCCTACTTACTCGGAGGTTTTTTGATGCTCACCATTTCTTGGTACTGAATGCTCTGTTTTATTTGCATTACATTGCATCAGTTTATATTCTACTGACTGGATTACAGACAGTTTGGCCTAAGCAGGCATGGGAACAGAGAGGTCTCATTAAAAACACCAAATTAATGGGGAAAAAAAAAAAAAAAAAAGAAAAATCAAAGCTGTAGTGACTCAGTCACTGCCTCACTTTACTCTGGGAACAGAGCCGATTCCCTTGGGTGGAGATGTCTTTTCCAAGGGTGCTGCAATCTGCAAGCTCTGGGCCTCTCAGCACTTTTGAAACCAGGGTGCAGTCGACAAGAATTTGGCACGTACCTGCCTCAGGGCTATGTTAGGCTGACAGACAGGCGGATATTCCTTTTGTATTTTCAACTGTAACTTCAAACTTTCAACTTTTCCCCCTAAAAAACAGGGGAGGGGGGAGCAGGGAGAACCCTTTATTCCTCCACAAAAAATCCAAGTTTGCTGATGGAAATCTACCAACTGCAGTGACGTGCTGGACCAGCAGCACCAGCTCCCAGCACCAGCCCTCTCTTCTCAGCATCACACAAGCCACTCACGACTTTCCCTCCTGTCCCTGCTGTCAGTTTCTGATTGCCCCCAGCTCAGGCAGACAGCCCTATTGGACCCTGCTAGGGGCTCCCTGGCTCTGCACAGTCTTGCCTCTGCATGGGCACCTCTTCCGCACCCCGGCCAAGCTCACGCCAACTAAGGCTTGGATGAAGCATGGCTAACTGCAGTGCCTTGCTCCTCTGCCAGGGGAATCTCTGCACCCCTTCTTTATATAAAAAAGGAAACAGAAGTGTGCCCAGACACGGATACAACTGTGGTTTTTAGTAAGGGATCACCTGATCAGGAATGAAAGAGTTTGTCACCCTTTATTTGCCCCAGGAGGGAATCTCAAGTCCTCTGTAACATGGGCTTGCATGTTGTTTTTCTGAAGTTTCCATTAGCTGTCACCAAGTCCCTGATCCCAAGACAGCAACAGGCCAAATGTTTGTTAACATGTTTACCACTTTTTTTGTTTCCCAATCTTGGGGGGAAAAAATATCAGAGCCTGAGCACAGCCTGAAACCTGAGCAGCCTGAGCTGGCTGTGGCTCTGCTTTGATCAGGCCTCCAAAACCAAGGAAGGACAGGCAGCTCTGGGACCTGGCAAGCCGCAGCGTCTCTCCAATAACAGAGAGACGGGGGTGTTAGCGTTTAGAGGCATTAGAAACAACTGGGAAGCAGGATATGTCTGCCTGCTACTTGGCTACCTGAGCATATGTGTTTATGACATACTGTCTTGGCTTGTTGTACAAGCCCACAAAACCCTATCAGGCTGTTACTACCAAGTTTTCCTCCTAATGCAGACAACTGTGATGGATCCCAAGCACTCAAATTCACACAGATCTCCTTTCTAGGTGGAGAAGACAGCAGCCCTTTGCTTCTTCTGCACCACAGTTCTGCCTGGAAGTTACGCAGAGACCAAACCACGCTGCCAGTCACTGCGCCATTGCACTGCGATGCTTTCATACCCCAACTCAGAAGATCAAAGTCAAATGTTTCCAAGTCTCATGATGACTGAACTGAGAAGAAATGCTGAATTTTTGGAATGCAGACATTCTGGAGGAAAGTTTGCACTTTTTCAAGTGGCTATTAGAGTCAACGAACTTCTATACATAATTCATACATATATATATTTTCAACCTGACAAAAGTAAGCTTAGCAGCTTCTTGCTAATGATCTCAAAGCAAAACAGTATACGTTGGGGCTTTCAATGCATGATCACAGCATCAATAATAAATCTCTGTAAGAAAAACACTATTCCCCAACTACACCAAAGAGAAGAACAAAAAGGCTTGCTTATAACCCAGAAACTCCAGCTAGTCCTGTTCTGACCCAGGTTACTCAGGGCTCAGCATCAGAGGGCAGGTGCTGCTCATCACAATTTTTGCCGCAAGTCTGAAAGATTCAAGCCAAGAGTTCATTCCAAATAGCAGCACCAGTACAGACAAGCAAGCCATGAGATTTGTAACACGTATTTGAAGACCAACAAGGAACTAGCCAACTAGTAATTTAAGAGACTAAAGTAACTGCATTTAGGCCTCCAAATCACTACTGAAACTTGTATTTAAACAGAGCATAGGTGTTTTCTATTTTTAATGCAAAAAGCAAGGGCTAGAATGGTTTCTATTACACTATCCATTTTTACTTTTGTACTGTGGTTTCTTCTGACTAGAGCTAATGTACCTTTCTTTCTTCATTTATCCTATGGTGGGAAGTACTTGTTTGCTTCCCCAGCTGGAGTTCTGATCCACACACAGCAACTCAAGTCACTTGAAGCTGGGAGAGGTTGTCCAGTTCCTTCTTTGGCCACATGAAAGTCTGTGACTTTATTTCCAGTGTCACAATGTCCACAAAGCAAGCTAGTCCCTCACCCCAGTGTATTAGTGGTTGTGCCTACTACGGCAAAACTGTCATAACCAAACCATGCATGTCTGTAGCTGAGAAGTGCCAAGTAGGTATTTTTACCACCATTTGACCTTTTAAATCAGAAATCAGAGCAATGGTATATTTAACATTTTGGTGGGATCTGTCACTGAGTCTGAAGAATAGCTGCTCTCTGGAATAGCCACTCCACCTACCAGTACCATATTGCCCTAAATCAGTCACCTTAGGTAGCCAGCATTCAGTTGGTAGGTAACACATGGGCACATGGGGGCCAGGCACCAGAATCGGATCTCCACAGAGCTGTAATTTCCATGACTCACATTATTTAATAGCAACTCACCATCAGGGGAACCCGGAGTTACTAAATAACAGCAGCTTCCCATAGATCAGAAAGAAATCTTGTCATTTTAGAGCACAGCATGTTTCACTTTACAGAAATTTAAACAGCAACATGATTCTTGCAAGACCACTGCTGTGGCAATACATGCATCCTCCCTGCCTCCATTTACCCCCTTCCGGTCCCTGTTCACCTGTTTTTGAGGAAGAGGATAGTGTTGGCAAAGACAGCTTTGTTTTCTTTACAATATCCTCATTATTCTTTTAGAAAATCCCTTCATTTCCTGGATAAATTAAGAAATTATTTAGATACTTAGGGTAACAAAAATGCAAGGCCATAGGAACCTGAGAAAGGCTGGGGGGCGGGTAGAAAAATTTGACATAATGGAAGTACTGGTGCAGATTTTTGGGTTTACGTTAGAGGAATTCCACTTTCCACTTCCCTCATAAACATCATGTCTCATGATGCTTCCCTCCCACTCTTAAACTCTGCACTGGCATTTGCTTAGCCGTTCCCTGGCACTAATACAAGTTTCCATAGCAAAGGATGTTAAATGAGACTGCAATCACAAACTTGAGGAACTACTAAGGACTGAAAGACAACTAAACCAGACATGAAGCAGCACAAAAATGCAAAATAACACTGGAATATCCCTGCTGGGAACTCCCTGTTAGCATTGAGAGATTCTGGGAAAAGTTTCCCTTTAGAAATCCTGCCTTAAGAAAAGCATCCAGAAGTCTATGAGCCACAATTTAAAATCGCAGACTAGATCTGAAGTCCAAAACTGTGACTGGATCAGAAGAGATGCTCTCTATGTAAATATAAAATCCATCTAAAATCTTGTGAAAAATTAGGATAATGTGATAAAACTTAAAAATCTATGACACTTTCCCAGCAGAGCTTTAAGTGGAGCACTGAAACCATTGGCCACCAGAGCTCAAGCTAGCATTGGCTGGCATGATTCATGGACTTCAGTATAAAGAAGGCTTCAGAAATGAATGAAAGCTCTATTGACAACTCTTAATGCCCCTTAAAAGGGCTTCTGTGTAAGAGACCCCCACATATATTAGTAGGAGCACATCATCCATAGCCAAGTTTAACCCTAATGGCAGCACAAAGAAGACATTCCTTCCACAGGGAGATAACACAGTGATGTCTCCTTGAGTGCCTGAGTAATTTTCAATCCAAACTGGCAAGGGGGAGAAAAAAAATTCTGGCTTTAAAAAAATTTTAGACAAGTAGCAGGTCTCATGCTTCTTACTGGATGGGGTGTCTGATCACTGAGAGCTACTGTGTAGTTTGTAGGGGTGTATATACCTCCTCTCCATGTGTATTGCAAATACCAGGGCTTGTGCTAGTCTCTATGCCATTCATGTTTAGCAGGGAAATCCGAGTCATAAGGAGCAAAACAGGTCTAAAGAGATCATGGGGATGGTCGCAGTGGACAAGGCATTCCAGTTTTAAACAGGGGTAGTGGTAATATGACAAGCTGGTAGAGGGCTGTACCCTCACATTTGTCTCTTACATGAGACTGCTCCATTCCTGGCTGCACCTCAGCCCCCTCCATCATGGTCCTTGGGCTGTTGGGTGCCATTTCAAGCTGGCTCCCACCAAAACCAGCAGTCTCACCCTGTCCCTTGCACCCACTGCAGTGTTCCCCAAGCCCCTCGGCTGAGTCAATTCAGTGTGCAGGACCACCAGCCCAACTTTTCTCCCTCCCCAGCAGGTAAGCTTTGTGTCAGCTAAGCCATCTCACTGTGTAGTGCTAGAAGTGGCACACAGGGTTAGAGGGGCTGCACAACCAGCTTTGGGGAAAGAAGCTGGCTGGCACAGGGGAACCATTTTTTCACCTCCAGCATCTTGCAGGACCTCACTCTTCAGCACAGCAATGATGTCTCTAAACGATTGCCAGCCAAGTGCTCTTGCTGGGCCATTTCTGGTCAGCAAACCCCCAGGGGCTAAAGCCCTGCAGTCCTGCTCACACCCTGTAGTCCTGCTTAGACCCTGCATTTACCATGGCTCAGGATATCCATGCTACATGGCCTGCATGGAAGTGGATCATAAAGACTGCTATAAAGAAGGGATCAAAAAAACCCCAAACCAAACACTTTGGGTTCAACTGCAACAGCCAAGTTTAAGAGACAGTTGCTGAACTGTCACAGGGTAGGGCAAACCCTAGGGCAGGCAACAGAACATGGCCAAACCTGCCCTTTCTGCCCTAAAACGGCCAGGGACTGCTTGCTGAAGCAGCACAGACAGGTTCCAACCAGGGCCACGTGCTCCTGGTGACAGGCGGTGATGCCTGCTCCAGAAAATACACAGCTACATTGGGCCAAGAAATGAGCAAAGGATGGACTTTCACAGTCCAAAAGCTGGTGCCAGCAACCCCCTTGCACTGAAGGCTGTGAATTGATCCCAAATAGCTGCCCAGATTCGCCCTTCTCACCTGCAGTATGATCAGAGAGACAAAAAATCACCATACAGAGATTGCTACTCGTTCCTGTCATCTAGCACTCTCTCTCAGCAAGAAACACATTACCTCATTCAGGAAAGCAAGAATACTAATTCATTAATTTGCAACTTTTTAGTGCTAATGGTACATTTATGTGCCCCTGAGTCAAGTGAAGTGCAGTACACTTTTACATTAGCACTAATAACAGTTGCCCATCCAGCTCCCCTGTGTAACTACAAGATGCAGAATTAATCTGAATTTTCCCTTTGAAAATACAATTTTGTGTCCTGTAAGCCTTTAAAATTACACATAAGGTTCCATCTTCCCAAAACCAAGGACAGGCATACAACTGCCTCCCAGTAACACATCCTGCTTCTGTAGTGCTCCAATTCCTTCCTCAAAGGCCTAGCACACTTTAAATTAAGACATAACACCACCCCCACTAAATTAAAAAAAAAAAAAAAAGATGACATATTGTTTACATGGTCTCTTGCCCATTAATCTTTTAGGTTGTACGTGCTGTTTTCTTTCAAATATGGTTCAAGACAGTAATTTTACTTTCCTGCCAAGAAATAACTGACCACTGATTCATTATACTGAATGCCAAAAAGAAGAGCAATCCATAATGATGTAATCTAATAGCTATTTTCTAAAACACATTTAAACACAATTTTTGGACAAAATTAAGCCCAGAATAGGCTCTAGACAATGTACTGCATACCTCCAGGAATGGTATTATATTTCTGGAGGTAACACAGCTTCTGAATTATTGTAGTCATTAGCCTTGACAAACTATAGAAGTTCACACGCTAAAGGCCAGCACAAACTTTAAGCAGGTCTGCATCTATAGGTACTGGACAGACTTGGGAAAGATATGGACAGGGAGGGTAAGACTCATATGACTGATTTTAATCAACACTTAGACTTTCATATTGATTTCTTAGTAGCACAGAAAGTCAGGTTCACTGACCATGATGCTCTTTAGCTCTTTCTCTGCCCTGTACCCTCATGATAGATAGCATCAGAAGTGGGCAAGTATCTTGTCTGCTTGTAGCCCTCGCACATCGCATGCTGCAAGGGGTGTTTTCAGAGCACAGAACTGTCCTTGCAGCTGCCTTGTGTCTAGAGAAAGGCCAGAAGGGTTGCTTGCTGGTGGAACAGCATGCGAGCTGCCTGGGAGCCAGCTGGTAATCTGTTGCCATTTGGGTTCTTCCTTCCTCCCACTACTGGGCTCGTCAGACTTGGTAGTCACAAATCCACAGGCTCTGCCTTAGGTCTTCCTGCAGCAGATGCCAACAGGCGAGATTGTCATCCTATGAGTATTTGGTTGGAAGGGACCCCTGGAAGTCTCTATTCCAACCTCCTGCTCAGAAGAGGATGATTGCCAGGGCTAAATCAGGTCAGCTGCGGCTTTGCCTGGCAGATATTTGAACTCCCTCCAAGGATGGAGGTTCCCCCAAGCCCTCTGGTGATCTGTCCCAGGCCTGTACGTTTCCTTATCAGGAAGTTTCTCCCCAGCATCCAACCTGAACCTCCCAAGCCACAATTTGTGACCTTTGCTTCTTGTTACACCATCTGCCACCACCAAGAAGAGTGTTGCTCTGTCATCTTTTCAACTGCCCTTGAAGAGGTTGGAGGCTACTATTACATTGTCCTTTTGCCTTGTGGTCATGCCAGGACTTGGTTGCTGGCACCAATGATCAGACATTCTTCACAAAGGAGGTCACCAACAACATCCTGCTGGATGCTTGTGAGCACTTGGCACCTTTCAGCTGGAGTCGCCAGTATTTGCAAACAAGCCACGTAGCATCCACGCAAATGGATGCGTGTAGACAGAGCCAAGCAATCACGTGCCTTGAGTCAGGGTGCCAAGGGCAAGGTCCTGTGCCAGGAATCTCTTGGCAGCTGCCTATTCAGTTCCTTTGCATCCCTCACGGAGGGGAGGGGTGGGAGATAGTACTTCTTTGAGCTAAGAGGTTCATCAAGCATCATCATGTAAACAATAAAATATAAAGCCTGTGATGAAGACAAGAAGCATCACTGAAGGATGTCTCTTTCCAGGACGAGGTCAGCTCAGGCATATTCACAGAAATCTTGTGCAAGGACATGCTGAAGGAGACCACTGTGGAGCTAAGCCCAAACAAGCATCATGGGGCAAAGGTCCACTGTTTGAGAAATACTCATGGAAGAAGGAGTGAGAGCATTATTCCCCATATGGGTGTGGACACCACCACTCAATACTCCCCAGTTTTAGTGACAAAGCTCATGGGGTGCCCTTCTTGAGAGGGAAGGAGGAGTGTGCAAGTGTGCAGGCAGGAACCAATGGGAGAGATGGGATGTGAAAGGTAGGACATCAGCAGCACCATGGAGAAGAGGTTTCAGCAGCATACTCACCTACCTGGCAGGTGAAAGGTGTCTTGTTCGGAAAGCGGCTGCCACAGCAAAACCTTCCTCGAAAAGTGAATGTGCCCAACAACACTGTGTCATGGTTGCCTTAGTGCAGACACATCACCTCCTCTGAGGGCAGCCAACAGCTATCAGAACTAGCATTGCCTTTTAGACATGGCTGGAGCACGCTGACCCACATGACTTTAATCCTGTGCTTGAAGCTGTGCGCAGCCTCAAGGAGAAGGGATCAGCCGGGCCCTACAAAAGGCCAGGCCCTCTTCTGTGCCTCCAGAGGCCAGGAAGAAGGAGCTGATAGAAATCAAACATGCCCTAAGAGATGCAAGACAGGAGTCTTGCAGCACAGCAGAACACAGGCTGAATGTCGCTCACACCAAGGCTACCACAGGCACACAGCACAGCTTAGGTCTTCAGCCACCTCCCAGTGCAGAAGGGCGAAGGGGACCAGAAGCAGGCAGCACGAGCATCTCAAATTAGGGAAGAAATGGAGGACAACTAGATTAAATGGTAGAATATTCAATACAGCAAGGGGAAAGGGAACAGCAGCAATATTTAAAATAAAAGAGTA
Source organism: Falco rusticolus (assembly GCF_015220075.1). Taxonomy (NCBI): domain Eukaryota; kingdom Metazoa; phylum Chordata; class Aves; order Falconiformes; family Falconidae; genus Falco; species Falco rusticolus. Next base: position 988,414 of record NC_051192.1, on the reverse strand, counting down.
AAATAGATAACTGAAGGTGGGCAGCCTACCACCCATGACTCAGCACCTAAGATCTTCAGGCTTTTCTTTGAAAGCCATTGGTCTTTTAGGACAAAATCCCAGCAGCAAGGAGCTAAAGCCGCTCCCAAGCCCAAGACTATTTATAAACACTGATTAACTTCTTAAGAAAGCTGTATGCGGCCTCCCTTCTCTGGTAGGAACCTACCTCCCCTAACCAAAGCAGGTACTAAAGGCAGGGCCACAATTCATTAAACCTTTCCAGTCTTGGTATTCTTTGAATGCCAACTGGACAGCATGCCTTATTTACACATTCCTGCAGAAAAAGAAGAGAAATACTTGGTGTATCCTCGACAAAAAAGGGTTTTAATAGGATTCAGAAAGGTGTAAACAAATTCCCTATTGAGGATTGGGCTGCATTTTAGGGAGAAGTCAGATCCCAAGAGTGTAATTCCTGCCTCCCAGGAAGGAGTCGCCTCAGACTTCCAAGAAAACATTGGGCTGTGATTTGCACAGAAGGAACTTTATGCATTTTTCTGTGAAGTGACCTAGAAAAGGATGTGAGGCTCCACTAGTAGAGTGTTTAAGCTGTCGCTTATCTATGGAGTGACTTAAACAAGGATGTGATGCTCAGCTGCCAGATAATAGTTTGCTTCAGTGATTTAGTGATTCATAGTCATTCAAACAGAGCTGCTTGCCTGGCGAGTCAACATTTCACAGAATTTGGGTACAGGATGTGACTCCCAACCACATTGCTGAAGCTGTTTATGAAAAGGAAGAGATTCTTACAAGACTGTAGTTAACCTGATACACTAGTTTTAAAAATATGTCTTTTGTGCCCTTCCAACTGCAATAATCCGAACTGCACTTTGCCAGCTGAGAGTATGATGATGTAATGCTGAGGAGTGGGCAAACGATGGGATGGTTTGACTGCACTACTGTGATCTTGGTAAAGTAATTTCATGACCTTGTGCCTCAGATTCCTGCTTGTGAAATAGGAGTGAACTAAAATGTCCTTTCTCCCACAGTGCAGTTATTGTGCCTGTTCATACAGCTAACTTTTCAAGACAGGGGCAGTGCCAAGCAAAACACAGCCCTTAAAGAACAGTAACACAATAATCAATGTCCTGCATTCATTGGCATTGGTTTGCAAAAGTGATTTGGTGGTTATACATAGCTGTGGGCCCAAGGCAAGAATCTTAGAGGGCCTTGGGTTTTCAGAGATGTGGAGAAATCTGCTTTCATATGACGAAATTACAGGTGGTCAATAAGATAAATCTATATTTTATTTCCCAAACAAAAAGATTAAATAAAATCCTGAAGTGTCTTATATTCAGGACTGGGAAAATAAATGAAGGCAAAAGGTATTAATCTAAGAGACATATGATTAAAACAAATCTAGGAAGGACAAAAGTTAAAAACCCAGAGACGGTTACAGTCTCATTAAAGAGATAATGAGTTATTATCAGGATGCTTCTGTAAACCCAGTGCATTTTCCACAAGGTGCAAAGTAACTGTCCCCCAGGAGTACAGCTCTTACAAGTAACACTGAGCAAAGGTATTGAGCTCTGCTCCCATGTGCTGGGCACTGGCTCGGTCCCACCACACGGTTCAGCCAGACTGGTGCTACTCAGAGCTGCCTCCTGGCTAAACAGCACAGCCCATGCCACCCACCACACGCCCTGAGCTGAGCTCAGCCAAAACCCAAGTGCTTGTCTGGAGCAAGAAGGGCTTCTTCCTCTTCTAACTCCTGTGTGTTCATGAACAAGTAATTATGTTTACCTTGGAAACTACTTCCATATTTCTTGTGCGTTCACTAATTTCATCTAGGTTGCTAATTTAAGTGCTGTGGATCACATGGGAGAACCGGTAATACGGATGCTAAAAGATCCATTACTGGTTGATGTCAGTTTCCCCCCAATTTCCACTTAAGCAACACTTTAAACTAGGTCAGAGCATTAATTAACTTTTGTATGAAATCTCTCCTCAGCCCATCCTGTCTCCCATTGGCTAGTTAATTAAAATCAGCACCAATATTAGGCTGCTACTTTGCAGCAAAAAACCCTGCTATTAACTATCCTTTGGAGGAATAAATTAATTATGGGTGACTATGTCTTAATGCTCAGCTGCTCTCCTGTAGGTAGAAGACAGAATCCTCTCTGTCCTGCTTGGGTTTCCTGAAGGTAACTGGGTCACAGGAACACATGCCTTGGCTTCACCCTTTGCTGTACTCCAGCTTGACAAATCGTTGTGGAAGATAAATCTCCTTAAAACAGAGGCTAGTTTCGTTTCTTCCAGCTTTCTTCTTGAAAACTGGCTCCCTGAGCACCTTACAAGGACAGGGCTGACCCTGGAAAAGTTTGAATTCATGTTTGCAGTGAGCTGGGCTTTGCGTTCATGGAGCAGTAGGCGAGATTCATCTATCTTTACTTGAAATGCCTACTGTGTAGGCTCCTGGGTCTGAGTAAACTGAGCAGATTTTCAGTCAGTGGAGGGCAACAAGCGTGTCTGACTTGCTGCTTACTACCTCCTGAGGGAAACACCTAAACAATTCAGAATTACCCTGTTTTAGAAATCCTTTCTCCTCCCTTGATGACGAGAGGATGGTAAAGAAGATGCTTGGCTGCAGATGGATATTATGTGCAGTGGAACAAATTTTACCCTTAAAAGCAGCCCCTTCTTCCTGGGTAAAATGATGTTTGTGCCCTGTGTTGGCCCTGGGAGAAGCATGGCAAGATCACTGCCTGCCTGAGGGTCTTTTTGCCTGTGAGGTGTAAAATATCTACGTGGCTTCAGGAAGCTGTACCTGAATTCTTGCTGTATTCTATGTGATTAAGCTGTATTCTTGGTCAAGGGAACAGCCACAGCTTCTCTGAATACACAAGAAGACAATATTATTAGTGGCTTGAACTGCACTGACCTGGGTCTGGCTGCTCCAATTCTTCTCCTAAAGTTGGCCAGCCAGGCTGCCACTCCTCCCTTGCTGTGCAAGGATGAGAAGAAAATCAGCTGCAGCTGTTTCCCGGTACAGAGAGACCATGCTTTTTGAAGTCACCCACCATGACAAGAAAATCTCTTTATGAATATAGCTGCCTTTGTTTTGTATGGCAGGAACACAAAAAGAGGCGTTGCTGAGTTTATGTCTGTGGGCTTAAATTTGGCATCTGAACCCTTTCCAGAGCTTTGAAAAAATCTAAGAAAATACAAGATACTATCACAATTTTAGATGTTAACTGCTCACAGCTGAACTCCAAAGATGTGCGGACAGACAACAAAAGCAAACAAAGGCTTTGGGGTCTGCTGGTTTTGTCTTGTTTCCCTCCCCATTGTGTAAACTTTAGCCATTTCAGCCTCTGCCTTCAGCTAATTCCTTCCCCACTGTGTATTGTATATCTGGCTGCCAGCCCTGTAACTACCTATGCAAATAACCAAATGAGCTGAGTTGTTTGCTGGGAAAAGATCTCCCTGTAACTGTAGTTTCTTCCAGTCTAGCAATTGTGCAGGCCACTCTGGTAACTGTGTCAGAAGGTAGTTACTTCCAGCAACATGGCCCTGTGGCAAGGCTTGTATAAGGCAGCACAAATTGTTGATGCTGGTTCTAGTACATGTTAGAAGCAGAGGGAGTTTTGCCAGTGAGCTCAATGGGAACAGGACTGAGGTTTTGACGAAAAATAAACAGAATCGTTTAACTGACCATGAGATTTTGAGCATTCCTCAAAGTGGTCCTTCCCAAGTTTGCAGTCTTTCACTGGCACTTCAGCTCAGGGCAAGAGAAGCATATGGTGGTTTTTTTTTAAACCTATCCCTAACTCGTTTTTGTTATCTGGCAGGCAAAATTTCAGACCTTTTCTTGATAAGCTTCCGGAAACCAAGGCATGGTTTCTCATGAGGATTGCAGGCTCCTCTGCAGGTGTACCCCAGATGCCTATTGCTTACAGGTATTATCACACCAAGTTAACACCCATGGGACCTTGCCAGTGTTGAATTACCAACTTCTGTGCAGCAATACTTAGGTAAGAATCCGCTTCCTGTTTTGGGATAGGTCTGTGCCACTCAACTGGCAAAACAGTGTTGCTGCTGACTGGTTCTTTAGAAGTATGCCTATAAAATGTCACTTATTTCCTTACCGGTGAATTTAAAAGGTGAAAAAGGCATTTCATGCTTTGGATGTATGAAGAAGAACTGAAGAGATCAAACAGGATAACTTAAAAGGTGGTAAACTCAGAAACACCAAGGCAAGCAGATAGGCTGAACTGGAGATTAAAAGGACAGATGTATTGGAGGTTCTTCTCTAGATGGCCATCAGCACGGTTTCCCTGCAGCTGAAGGAACTCACCTGTGTTGCACCAGAAAACTCCTGGCATTTGAAGGTGCGCATTTTGTGCTGACAATACACTTGAGTCCTAGAATCAGCTACCGTTTTCTCAGTTCTTCACGTATATCTGTTACTGGCAGCATTCAAAGGAATATGCCTTCATGCAGCAGCTCTGGACTGACCACCACAAATTTGCAATCAAATCCAACATTTTTGTCCTTACTAAGACCTTCCCACTGGTAACTGAAGTCCTAATGCAAACATTAGTCTTCTTCCTTCCTTCTTTTCCTCTCTACAGAAAATTGCTGGCAGTTTTTATGAGTTTGTATAAATACAATCTCCTTAAGCAGAAAGAAGACGGTATTTTTAAACCATATTCTTAAAAAGCAGTTCCTTAGGAAAATCTGCAGCATTGCTGCACAGCAGAGATCTGCTTGGGGTGAAATAGTGCTCAGTACTAGGACTTCAACCCATGTGGGCCATTAGGTAGTGGTAGGTCTTTGCAGCGGCTGCCTGTAAGTCTCTGTGAAACAGTGGAGACACCCAGCTGCCTGCTGTCACATCACTGGAGACATCACTGCCTACAGCTCATATTCTGGTTGCTTTTCTTAAGCCCACAGAGCACAGTGGCCAGGATGCTGCTCTCACGTGCTGGCCCAGCACAGCTGGAGCCACAGAGTCCAAGAGCTGGATTCAAGTTCTGAGATTTCTAGGAGGGGTCTAATGAGATTTACTGAGCTTTCTGCGTTCTAAAAGCTGCCTAAGTTGCCATCCCAGCTTTCTTTTTACATTTCAATGTTTGTGTACTTTTCTCTGAGGAGCAGGCTGTTTTGTTTGTCTACACCCTTGCTCTACAGGAGCAAAGGCATCCAAGGGGTGCAGGTGGCCTGACTGTGGGGTGAAAAGAGTGAAAATATGATGAAAAGAGTGAAGCTACTATTAAGGTCCATAAAGGTACACTCCTCTATGGTGCCATCACAGCAAACAATATGCATGTTTAATATTGAGAGGAAGGGGCATGATATGCGCTATGGTATGTGCTGTGACGCAGCACTGGGATTTGAAATGATCGCATCTTGCTCCTGGATGAAAAGCAGAACACATTCCCCTGGTGAGCCAGGCATTTCATTTGCATTTCTTTGTCTATTGAGCAAATATATAACATGGAATCTGAGACAAGTGCTTTCTTTTTCCAGTGATTTTTACAAAATTCTCCTTACATTACAAACTCAAAATTTTCTTTACGTTACAAACTCAAAAGTTGTTCACCACTTTGACAAATGAGTAAGAAAACGCACATTTTGGATTGAGAGACTTGTCTTAGGATTTTTTTTTAACTTGTCCAGGAAAATCGCTTCTTCAATTTGAAGAATATTCTGCCTATGCCCTGTGGTCTTCCCTTATCAGCCAGACTTCATAACCATCCTTATCTAAGATACTGTTGTTGTTATGTTAGATAACTTAGAAATGCAAAATATGATGTGGCATTATGTCTGGAAAAATAATAAAGCCAAGCCTATTTACTGCAGTATGAAAATGATTGAAGACAAATATAGCTCCTTCCAAACTCTCAGCTCTCCCAAACTCTTCAACTGTTTCCCAACTTTATCTGCCTTTGTGCAAGATTTGATCACACCACAGGACATAGAAGACACAAAGATTAGACACTTTAGAAAGAAAAAACAGTTATAAACCACTGATTATCCTAGGGCTTGCTCTTCTAACACAATTGCAAGGCAACGGCTGATGCAAGCAATGATAACTACTTCCTCTTGCCTTTTGAATACAGGCAATTGCCGTAGACGTGATACCTCACTGTTCATAAAGTAGTTCATGTTTATCTGTTTGCACACTGAGATATGAAGCACCCAAACGTCTGAAAATAGAGTTAAGATCTAACTATTGTTAGATTTCTATTTTCTAAATTAATCATCAATAACATAGCTTATGCTAGTGTTAAATTTAGACACAGCCATTTCTGGCATCCTTCTTGTGTTCTGGAAAAGACACGGTCATTTAGGTCTACCTGCTTTTCCAGATGTAGCCCATTCTTGTGGTGTCCAAGCCACATTCTGAAATTAATTACATCATCTTTGCCAGAAGATATTACTCCTGAACTAATTTCTCTGTCTCTCTAGAACCAGTACCACCTGCCCAAGTAACTGCATAAAAAGTGGGAGTTGGTGGAGCAGGGCTCCACTCCATATCTCCCACATGTTCTCACTTCCTAAACACATCCTCTGCTGACATTGTGGGCACAGATGGGAAAAGTAACACTTCCCTGACTTAACAAACCAGCGGGGGGTTTCTTCTGCAAAGGGAAACCTGCACCAGCTGGCCCTGAGATCACACAGTCAGAGGGGTTCAAATGGGAAGGGACTTCTGGGGGTCATCTGGGCCAACACCCCTGCTCAAGCAGGGCCACCTAAAGCTGCTTACCCAGGGCCATGTCTAGCACTGCTCACGACAGATGGAGAACGGCTGCTTCAACCTGTACAAACATTGGAGGGAGTCCAAGGTGCCAAATAATCTGGCACATTTCAGCCTGATTACACTGATTTCCTTCATCTCCCTTTCCACATCTTCTCTGCTCAAGCTGCTTTCCTCTTGGGCGCAGCTGGCACAGCACAGGCACAACAGTTACCCTGTGGGGAAGAGGACAAAGAAATGGGTAGCATGTTGTGGAGATGACAGAGCCGAAGGCTTTGCCCCTGATGTGTGTGTGAGGTATGTGAGGCTCAAGGGAAGGCTTTGTCTTTTGCCACTGGAGCAGGTCACACTCGGTTCCTGCTGATCAAGCCTGACGCAGTTAGGGCCTTTGTCTGAAGTCAGCGATCAGAAGGCATTGTAACCCTCAGCATTCAATCATTTTGCAAACCCTGGCATCAAAGGAATATATTTGCCTGACACTTCTGCACCTTACCCTGGCATTACGCATGTGACACCAGCCCTCTGCGGTATTGATCAAATTATTTGAAACTGCTGATGGAAAAACTGAGACTTCACCCCTTGAATCGCTTCCTGGGAAAAGGTTCAGAAGATGCTTTATGGGCCCAGGCTTTCTGGCAGAAGAGTTATTCACCCATGGAGGACTCCCCTGGAGAAGAGGGCTGCAGGACTCGCCCCAACACTCCTCCACAGGAAACACAGGAAAGCAGAAAAATGGCTCCATATTTTGCTGTCCCATGTGTCACTGCTCTTCCCTTCCCAATACAGTGTCTGCTCTGCTTGCGGTATTAAGGAGGGAGGGTGCCTGTGGATAAACGACACCCCTGTGTGAACAAACACGGGCCACAGAGTGATAAGCGTGACTGCCCTGGAAACTGCTATGCCCTAGGAATGAAGGTCCTGGATTCAGCAAAACACGATAAACATACTAATTTTGAAGTGCATAAGTGCTTACATTGGCCTTGTAGGATTTACTGACCTGGAGAGGAGGGATTTACTGACCTGGGGACGAGGACAGGGTCCTCTCTCCCATGACAACTGTGGGTACTGTCTCCATGATGTTCCCAACCCTTATCCTCCAGGAAAGAGGCGTTCAATGTAGAAGTCACTACCAGGTCTCAAGAGGATGAGAGACCACAGTATTAAAGCCTAAACTAAAGCACACTGAAGTCAACACCTGCTCATTGATGGCTATAGATGCTGGATCAGGACTTTAGCAAATAACTAATTACTTCTTGAGTTCGGGACAGCTGTGTGGAGTACTTGTAGGAGACTTGTACACATGCTTTCCAGTTAATTTATTCACACAAACAATCCTCCATTGTGCAAACAGTCCTATTAAACAGAAGCATTACAATACAATTAAGGGCTAGAAGATTAAGCCCTGAAATAAGATGCAGAGTAAACAAAGTATGATATTGCAGCTATGAATTAATGTCTAGCAACAGGCAGACAATGAATTCAGGATGGCCGTGAGTTACATGGCTTCGCTGTCTCCTGAGCTTATGAGCAAAACTGTTCTCAGTTCAAAGCTATGGTTCTGTTTTTAAACATAGCTACTGTCCAAAAGTTATGGCTGAGGTTGTAATCTATCTGTGATGAGGCAAATAAAGGTGACAATGGCATAGGGAGCATAAAGTTTTGGCAGGAGCTTAGTGTGCAAGTTGCTCTCCCTGCTATCTTGTCAGCTAGCACCAATTTTACTTTTTATTTTTTAATGTGCTTAATTTCTTTTTGCCCAGTTCCCTAAGCAAGTTGAGGTTTACATGGCTCGGTTGTGTGTTTATATTTTTCTGCTTTCCAGTACATTCTGAATCCATCCATTGGTTCTGGACTATATTGACAAAGTGGCAAGGGCCTTTGGGATCTGTGTTGGAAGCCTTGCAGAAGACATTTTGTTTGAGGAGCTGGTGACCACGAGCAGACCATGCCTGCCCTGCCAAGCTTTGTGCTCAGGGCTTGAGCAGCTCATACATTAGAATGAGCAGCTGCTGCGAGGGAACCTGCTGGAGTGCCCAGGGCCAGCCTGGGCTGTGCACTGGTGGGCATTATGACAGCAGTAACAGCCCAGGCTGTCAGGAGAGGATACCTGGTTTTGTTTGTTATGCAAACTAAAAGGTACCACGGCATGGGACAGAGGCAGAGCCTCTCCACAGATGGGATACGCACAGCAGCCCATGGGAAAATCCAGTTGGGGTCTGTCCCATGCTACTTGCAAGCCAGATTCCCAGCACCTGAAGGGATGTAAGATTTACTTGCTATCTGTATTCCTATTTTTATTCAATTGTACTAAACCAACTATTTTATTATGCCACTTGTTGGAATTTTCTTAATCAAGATCTGGAACAAGCCCCGCATCATCGTCCCCTTTTGCCCTCCCAGCTACACAGAACAGGATCTTAATGTCCTAGAACACAAGGTGCACAGTCAGGACAGGAGAGGGCTGAGCTCATGGGCCACTGCTGAGGGTAAGCCTGCAGCACGAAATCAATCCTCAAAACACAGATGTGGGAAAGAGATGCTGACAGTCAGACTTTTTTAGCTCCATAGTCTGTAATATTTAATTTTAGAAATATCGTTTTAACTCAGTTAATAAATTTAAAAACACCTCTGAGCAGTACAGTCATTTCGTGCAACTGTTTGAGTTGGAAAACCAAGATATCTTTGTTTTGTTTCTGTAATAGTTTGCAAAATGTTTTCCTTATTGGAATAAAAAGGATGTTCTGAATATATATTTTTCCAGAAACATCTGCGGTGTGTGAAGGTCTTTGACAAAACAAACCATAACTACTCAGATTAGGAAATATTAAAGGTCTGGAGCATGTTGCAAAATAAAGTAAACAGAAATAAACAGGAAATAAGTGAATGAGTAGCCACAGCATATTAAGGTCAGTTCCCCTTGCTTTGGATTTAAACTGTATCCTTTCCCATTATGTATTTTTTCCAGGAATTTTTCTCTCTCTTTTTTGGCAACTGCTGCTTTTCGTTTCCTGCTTTAATTGAATTATCCCCTTCTATCCTTAAGAGAGTTTGATTATCTCTGCTCTGCAGCTGAAAGTGATGATCCCTATGCACAAGACACAAATTGTGTTTCAGAGTATGTCAAACCCTGGTTCATTTACTGTATTTTTAATTACTTTGATTTAATTCAGCCTGACTTTTGGCTTGGTTCAGGATCATTTGCAGAAGATCCATGGGATAATGGAATTTGAAAGCTAACATAACAGTTTGTTGAGACAAGGCAGTCCACCTGTCTCAGAATCAGCATGCTCTGTTCAAAACCCTCCTAGTAGTTCCATTTCTGGGTAAAAAAGAATGGGGTTTTTCAAGTGCCTTTTAACACCCATTCCTTAAAAAATTCCTCATTTCAGTCAGCAACTATGAACCTTTGCAGATTTTGACTGCATGCACACAGTCCTGGGACCCGACACAAAAAGAGAAATCTACTGAAAGATCACACTTGTTTCTGTTATTTGGTTCTCAGCATTCATTAATCTAAGAGACCTCACTGTGGCCTTTCAATATTCAAAAGAAACATGGAGAGAGACTTTTTACCAGGGCTTGTAGTGACAGGACGCAGGGTAATGCTTTTAAACCGAAAGAGGGTAGACTTAGATTGGACATGAAGAAGAAATTCTTTATGATGATGAAGCTGGTGAGGTGCTGGCACAGGTTGCCCAGAGAAGCTGTAGATGCCCCATCACTGGACGTGTTCAAGGTCAGGTTGAACAGGGCTTGGAGCAATCTGGTGTAGTGGAAGAAGTCCCTGCCCACTGCAGGACTAGATGATCTTCAAAGCTCCCTTGCAGCTCCAACCATGCTGTGATTCTAACTCCATTGAACAAAGGTGAATGTTTAGTCTCCAAAACATCTTTTGAGCGTCATACAATCCCTTAATACAGTTCATGTTCTGAGCCCCCAGGATACTAGAACTCTGGTTTGCTTTAATAATGTTAAAAACTACTTCAGCTTTAAAGTGATATAACTATTTGTGGAGCAATGCTTTGAAGGGAAACAGCAGAAATAATTACAGTTTCATCCTGTTCTGGAAGAGAGCAAAGACACACACACACCCCCCCCCCCCCCCCGGCTTGCCATTAATGCTAAAAGAGATCATTTCTGTGCTCTCACACCACCTCTCATGCTTACACATTTATTTGTACTTTAAAAATATGAAAGTTTTGTAATACAATGCACAACTGGTCAAGATTCAACACTAGCAGATTTTAAAGGCAAGTACTTTTCCGCTGTGGAAGGAGGTGGGTGCTGTTTATGGGGCAGCATGCCTCTCTGCAACACAGTCCACTCAAGGTAATCGTTAATGAAATCCCCAGGAGCCTCAGACTAACCTCCCTGCAAATCAGTGGGGCTTTTTGCAGCCCAGAGAAATACAAGGTGCAACAAAAAGATGCTTTCTGCCCAAATGGTTCTCTACAGTAACTCATGCAACTCAAGTCTTCAAGTGACTGATAGTGACACAAACCAGTGCCCCATTTGCTGCCAGGAGCCCCAGTGGGAACACGCTGTGCTTCCTGGGGTGCTGGCCTGGGCTCACAATGACCAAATTCAGCCTGGGACTGCAACACAGCTCTTCCTTGCTGGGAGCCTTCCCCATGGATTATTTTAATCATTATTTCACCTGACCTCTCCACAGTGTCAGGTTCCGAAAGGAAGTGTTGGAAGACAACATGGAAGGTTATTCCTTCAGCAGTTGTTTTCCAGAGACATGCAGTTTCCTCAGATCATGAACAGTGGCCAAGCTTCATGGCTGGTCTTGCCAGCAGAGCTGCCAGCTCTGACCAAACTCACACACTGCAGTTAATCAGACATCTGTGTGTGTGGCCTGCCTGCAGCTTTGTCTGTGCTACCCCTGTGCACAGGCTTGAGATCAGGCCAGTACTTTGGCACACCTTGATCTCTTTCAGTCTCCCAGCTGAGAGCAGCTGGGGAGATTTTCAGTGCTTTTCTGTGATTCACACCAACAAACCATCTAGCTTGAAGATATCAGTACCTTGCACTAGTTACAGCCTAGATTTTGCTACTATTAGTCCTGGTACTCTTTTATTTAGTGTGTGAGAGTGAGTGAGTGAGTGTGTGTTTGAGTGAGTGTGAGTGTGTGTGTCTCTCTCTCTCTCAATAATCCAAAAGGTTTTGTACATGTCTGGGGTGAACCTGATATACCAGTTTCTGCTGCTGTTAACACAAATGCTGTGCATTGTTCAGCTTTACAATGTGTAATTTTTATCACTGATCTTGCATTTTTTGTAGTGGTTGCTCTTAATTTTTAAAGCTTTTGACTAAAATGTGAATGACAAAGTTGTGACAGGTTCGCATGGAGACAGCCACTGAGAACTGTCAGACTCGGCAGGAACAACAAGACCTACTCACAAGTAAATTTGTATTTGTAAAACAAGGTGTGTTCATCTTCAGTTACATACATCTCTCTGTATCTTCAGAAGTTTTGAGATGGAAGTTCTTACCTACTCCCAGCAAGGAAAATGAGAGTCAGAATTGCTCCAAAAGGTTTCTTGGTTTGTATCTCATTAGCCTTAAAAAAAAAATATCTCATTTTTGGACATTTTCAATGCTGTGGGCAGAATAGGCACATTCTGTTTACAAGCGCTATTGGCTGAGCAGGACAGAGACAACCAAGAATGCAGAGTAGGTGTAAAGTAAGTAACATGTTCTCCTTTTTTCCTACAGAAGTCCTCTCTGAGTTCGCTCGCTGATAGCCGTCTGTTTTAAACCTGAAGTAATAAATGCCTCTGAGATGCTTTTTCTACAACTCCATTGTTGCAACAAGCAGTGTCCTGGCAGCTAGAGGATTCACCTTCCAGCTGCTGATGTCCCCACTTGTGCCAAGACAGCTTTAACATTCATCCAACCTATCTTTGAATTGTTTCAGCTCCCCAACCCAAGGCAGAACTAATCTAATTACAAAAATAAACAACAAACCAAAACAGAAACAAACAAAATACCCACTCTCTGACAGAGAGCTGGCATAGCTCTGTGAAAGGTTAGACAAGGGCCAGAGGGAGAACAAAGGGCAGCAGGAGTGCAAGAGCAGCTGCAGTAGAGCCAAAACGCTGCAGCCAGATGCTAGACTGGCTTAGGCAAGGGACACCCTTAGCTTCTCCTCAGGCTGAGCTCTGCTTACAAGGAATTGTGTCCCCGGGGTACGGCTGCATTCCCAGGAACAACAGTTCAGTAAAGCTAGGTATCAGTTCTCCTGCAGTAACCTTAATTAATACGTATAAAAAGGAAGAAATACCAGTTACAGACAGGATTCTGCACCCTTAAGGAATTTCACGTCAATAACTGAAACGTAAACATGTTTCTCTGTCACTCTTGGTATGTGCAGCAGATGGAGAAGAAATGACAGTGATAAAGGATAGGAAAAGCTAACATTTTACCCTATTGAATTTGAGGTCTCCCACTTACTTTCTCCCTAAAAGTATATTCAGTACAGGCACAGGTCAAGAAATGTCAAGTCTGGAAGCAGAGAGCTTCAATGGACAACAAGAAGTGGCATATTCCTGCCCCTCTTGGGCCTTTTGGTGTTCACATGGAGGGGGGGGGGGGGGGGCGGAGGACAGTGGTGCTTCCAGTGCCCATGAAACACTGGGCACCACCACACCACAACTCCACATTATTGCTAGCCCTGGCCTGAGGCGTCCAAAGGAAGCACTTGTATCACTGCTCTTGTTATCTGGCAAAGCACAACATTCAGCTTCACATTTAATTTAAAGCACAAACATGACCTTTGAATGGCACCAGAAACAAACCTTCCTGCTGTCATAGGAAACCCCATCTCCCCTTATCTTAGGGCAGGTGCTCCTCCCTATTGTTGAGATTAAATAAACCCCAACAGAACAAATCAGAAAGAGAGAGAGAGGAAGGGAGGAAGAAAGAACTTAATCTCTGTCAAATTCCTGAGCCACTGTTGTTCTCAGTTTGCTGGCCACCCTCGCCTCTGACACAGTGAAATGGGTGCTGCTGGCAAAAGGAGCATGGAAGGTCTTGAATACAATTTGAGAGACAATGAGATGGAGATTGTAACAGCAGAAGATTTTGTGCAAGAACACAAGAGAATGGCTTGTAATTGGCATGCAGGCAGAGCTAGGAGTTCACAGAATAGCACATATACATTTATATATACAAAAGTAAAACAAAAGTTATGTATATAACCTACTATATAAATTATACAGACACATAAAACTTACTATATAACTTTGGTTAGTCATCTATAAAAAATCAAAGAAGTTTCATAACTGTAATTGACTTGGGCCAGTTTAAATGCGGTGCTTTAATGGTCTGGCACTTTAGTTCTTTAAGTGTTTCACAATAAAGCTTATCCTATGCATAACATCTTTCATTTCAGAAACTGCAAACCAGCTTAGATCAAGCAGCAAATCATGCTCAGGCACCCTGAAGATTAATTATAGTACGTCTCATTTCTAATCCAAATCTCATGTCTCAAATATTGTATTAGCACCTGGGGTTTTTTGGGGAAAGTTTTCTGTTGTAACATTGTCTACCACTGGTGCAAGATGATACATAAAAATTAAAAAATGACAGATTTTTCTACAGGATAAAGTGAAATATCTGTAACTATTCTTTTCCTTGTTATAAATTTGATAATTGTTAACAGTAGCCACGTAAGACTTTCATTTTATATTTACGTTATATTTGGTGATGATCTCCACCTTTCTGGTGTGTTGCCACATTTGCTACCAGCACACCTAGTCCTTGCATTAGGCAATAGTCTCCCCTGGTCAGAGAAATCTGAGCTATTGCAAATCTAGATTAGCATTCCTCCCCTCCCTCCACACCTTTTTCCTCACCTTCTAGGCTTCCCTACTGTAGGTATTTAAAAAGCTTTGAACACAGCCTTATCTTCTTGCTTAATTCTTACCACCCACTTCTCTGATGCGTTTCTGTGCTCCCTGACTACTAACTCATTCACAGAGAAAACCAGATTACATTATATTACAGTATACATTACAGAGAAAATGCCATTGCACAACAGGCCTGTTCCTAATAATCCTTTCTCATAATTCTCCATGAGACTGAGAGGGGTTTGCCACGCTAATAGCAGTTCTACTGTCTATTCTTCCAGACTCTTAGAGTCACTTTTCTTTAGTGCCTGTAAATTGTCCAGACTTCACATTAGATAATGACACAGCAATACTCTGTGCCAGAGAAAAGGTCAAAGTGTGTTTTCAAGAATAAGTGATTCTACAAAAAGATAAAACAAAAGCTAACAAGATACTAAATGCCTAATGCTGTGCATTCATTTGCATGATTTTACCAGCTCTTTTTATTCACACTAAGCCATCAGAACCAGAACAACTGCAGAGAAATCAAGTGCAGTAAAGTAAGGAGCACAATTCATCTAAATACATGCAGCCTTCACCAGCTGTGAGCACCGATGTTGGTATAACCAGTTCACTGGATGTGATAATGCAAACTATGAAGGAGGAAGCAGCACATCTATAATTTCATGTTTTCAATCTTTATAACTATTTATAGTATGAATGAAGCTTCATTTGTAGGTTGCATCTATAATTCTGGCAGCTGAAGAAAATACTACATTGGCTACGGTAACAGACATAAAATGTCAAAGGTATTTCCTCGTGCCTTTTTAGTACAGGTTTGCTAGTGTATTCTATGCATTAGCCTCAACCGCTTATTTCCTGCACTTGGGCAAGTATCATTGTCACTAATCACAAAAACCGGGCTGCATAGGTCTCATAGGGCTTTGTGTCTCAACTAGGACAGCCGCAAGGCTACTTACTTGGATATTCTGCCTATGGCACACACTGCCTTCACCACTGCTTCATACCCTGTCGTGGCTGGAAGCAAGGTACAGTTTTAAAGCAGCCACCACAGTGTTTGAGGAGGCTGCACACGTACTGCATCTTTTAGCTCTTTCACTCCTGCTCAGCAACTGCATCACAACAGTATCATTGACAGAACAACAACAAAACAATTTGTCAGAGAGTACTGGCTAAGTACTAGTAATTCTTATTAAAATCCTATTGTGGAAAGGGGAAAACATGCTTTCCAACATGTGCAGACATAGTTTAAATAGAATTTGTGTCTGCACACTTGAAATGGGTCTTGTAGCTTTGTCTTTCTGATCTCTTTGGGACTTTTGCAAACAGCAACTTGATTCGACTCCAGTTACGTGATATAAAACCCCCATTCCATTTGTTTTGCTATGTAAACAAGAAAAGCAGACCACTAATCTTAACTTTTTGGACAGATATACGAGAGTCTTATAAACTCATCTACATGCTCTAATTACTGTACAGTTTTATATTATCTTAAGGAGTAGCTGAGACTTGTCTGCTGCGTCATGGCAAAGTATGACCTTATCTGATCCAACCATATTGAAGCAACTCCTTAAGGGGGGGGTGGGGGGGGAAGACAGTGGCAAGCTTAATTAAATGTAGACTTTTTTTACCCAAGACATAAAAATATTTCCCATCCCACCCTTTTCCTACTTTCTTTATGCTGAACACAAGCTTAATCCTCATTCTTAATTAGTTGCTTTTGTTTTATTCAGCAAGACCAAGGAGGAGCGCAGTGGAATTACTTACAGAAATAAAGTTATTAAAATTTGTATTTCAATGAAAGGCTTAAGAACAAAGCAAGACGGGGATCTCACAGGTTGAGGCAAAGCAGAAAGCAGAAGATGCGCCTCAACCCAAAGAGCAATCTTACTGATGCAATCATGGAAACATTAATTGTTTAGAGAAAAGAATCATACAGCTAAACAAAATTTCTTCCCTTTGGAAAGCCTTATCAATTACAGAGTGAAACACATAATCTCTGATCTTGACAAACTCAAGTTACTTTTTGTCGTGGTTTAACCCCGGCTGGCAATCAAGCACCACGGAGCCGCTTGCTCACTCCCCTCCATCCAGAGGGATGGGAAGGAAGATCGGAAAGGAATGTAAAACTGAAAGGTTGAGATAAGAACAAATTAATAGATAAAGCAAAAGCTGTGCACAAAAGCAAAGCAAAGCAAGGAATTCATTCACCACTTCCCATGGGCAGGCAGGTGTTCGGCCATCCCCAGGAAAGCAGGTCTCCAGCACCAGTAATGGTGACTCAGGAAGACAAACACCATAACCCCAAACGTCCCCCCCCCTCTTCCTTCCTCTTCCCCCAGTTTATATACTCAGCATGATGTCATATGGTATGGAATACCTCTTTGGCTAGTTTGGGTGACCTGGCTGTGTCCCCTCCTAATTTCCTGTGCCCCCCCAGCCCTCTCACTGGCAGGGCCCAAGGAACTGAAAAATCCTTGATTTAGTATAAACATCACCCAGCAACAACTAAAAACATCAACATTGTTCTCACATCATAGCCAAGACACAGCACTGTACTAATTACTAAGAAGAAAATTAACTCGATCCCAGCTGAAACCAGGACACCTTTAAAGAAAAAACTAGTCCCTGAAAGTTGCCATGAGAAATTACTATGTTTAGAATTGGCCGTTTCCCTTATTGCAGCATAGTAATTCCTATTAATGTACTACCCAAATGAATAAATCTATACTACTTTAAGATACCCGAAGAATTAAGGAATGGTTCATTTCACAGAATTTCAGCTTTTAGCCGAAATCAACCACATAAGTTTACAAGGAGAAAAGGAGAATTCTCTACGCATTTCTATTGAGCTGATTATATTAGCTTCTCTTATCTTAGTGAGGTAGGGAGATGTGCACCTTTAATAAAATGAACACATAAGTATTTCTTGAATTCATTTAGAGCCTAAACTGCAGGTTTTAGCTATAATGAATTATTGTATGAAATGCAATAGTTTTGACTGGATACAGGCATTTTTTTGCAATAGATTAGGGCTGAAAGAGAGCAAGTGTTATACTTCCAGTTTTTAACAAAAATTTAATGGTACAATTTTATAGCATGACTGTCACCATACCAAAGACCCATATTGGAAAAATATAACACACCAAAGCATGCTTGAAAATGTTCAATTCTATTCCAGCTTTATAACAAATTACTTGAACTAATAAATCTTTAAAATGGGCAAGAGAAAAACAAGGAGGCAATCATTTTTCTGAATAGTGTTTTCCCTAAGGTTTCTTCTTCCTCTTTCTTCAGCTTACTGTTGATTACACCTGTAGAAGTGATGGCTCCTAATGTTTATTTAATTACTAAGGGTTTGTAACTAGAGCAGTTCACATCTGCCTTTAACAAGATCCTCACTTTGCAACAAGCACTTTTCATCAGGCCTCCCTCCCCCTTACCCACAGGAATGGGATTCCTCTTATCCTTTTGGCTTCAAAATAAACTGCTTTTGGCTATCATTTCTTTTAACTGCATACCTCCACCTACTCGTTTTCCCTGTTACGCAGGGTACTCTGATCTTGCAGTACTCACCTAAAGACCTCAGCAATTCACAAGTATTACATACTTTCCTGGTATAGAACATGTGATATTAACATTCATTTTCCCTACAACATCCAGGGCTGCGTTGCCAATTACTTATTAACATGGCTGCATTTGCAGGGGATGAATAAATGGAAAATAGCCCTCTATTTAAATGACAGATGGAAGGACAGCATAGAGCAGCATGCTTGTAACAGTGCTCTCAATGCAAGACAGAACAAGCAGTTTCTCCACATACTCAAACCACAGCTTCTTTGGCAGCTGACAAGTTGTGTAAAGAAGCAGCAAGTTACTTACCAAACTATTTATGCAAGCTTATTATTAAAGGACTGGTTATACTATCACAAATCCATAGCTCTGCTACAAAACAAAGCACAAGGCCCCTCAAAAACAGGGAGGAAAAGAGTCTAGCTTTATTTGCCAATACTTTGTTGCTTGAATTCCAGTGGGATACCCTTTTCGTTACAAAAACAGGTCTCAGGAAAGCCACAAGGTCATAGTCACAAACACAACACTACCTTTCAAAACAGCAAAGCTCCCTGGGGTCTTCACCCAATGGTCTCAGATACCCTGAAAGAGGCAAGTGTCATGCTTAAGCTTTGTCTGCTGCTTCAAAATGCCAGCATGGGCACTCCCACATCAGTTTGCCTCAGTGCCACTGCTGTGAAGACATGTTTTTAGCTGTACCATGAACGGCAGCCCTTTTGCTCATGCAACTGGCCACACACGCAACCAGATCTGTGCAAAGAGGCGCAGCCTGGCTGACAGGAGGGGGGCTCCCTGGGAGCCCCGGCCCAAGCATGTGAGGAGCAGAGGCTGCCAGCTCCTGCCACCCCACATTTCAGCGGGCAACAGAGGCCATGGCCTACTGCCAGGGCTGGGACACCTGCACAGGGAGAGCCTCAACAAAATGCACACGGGGATAGATGGCCACCATCAAATCCACGGAGACCAAAGCCTTTCCAGAAAGGCATGCTGCCTGCCCCTGCGTGCTGAAGCCACCATGCCCCTGAGGCCACAGGCTCACAGCCAGGCCGGTACCTCAGGGAAAGGGGGCTGCCTGCCCCCGAGGGACCCTCACACTCCCGGGTTGGGCACTGAGGACCAGGCCTGAGGTGTGGTGGTATCAGCGGGTAGGAAGATGGTGGAATAAACCTGTCACCTCAGCACAGCCCCCGCGCGGCGCCCACCCTCCGTTCACACCGGCCTCACAACTGCCGCCATCCCGCCGCCTTACCGGCCTGAGGGAAACGGCGCCCCGCCCCCCCGGGGCCACGGCCCCGCTCGCCCAGACGCCAGGCTCTCGAGGAACAGGCGTGCTCTGCCCCCGCCCTTCCTCCTCGCTCCTTGTTGGCTGCAATAGAAAGGCGGGGACGAAGCCCGCGTGAGTGACGCGTCGGCGAGGGGCCGTGACGTGGGTCAGGTCCCCCCTCACCCTGGGTTCGGCCGGGGGCAGCCGGAACCGGTTGGCGGCCGCGCCGCCCCCGTCCCTGTCAGGTGGCCCCGGCAGCGGCAGGACGGGCAGGGACCCGGGCAGCGCCGCTCGCAGCCCGCACAAGGCGCTGGGACAGCCGGAGCGGCGCTCGGCCGGGTCGGTGCGCGCCGCGGCCGGGACAGCGCGGCCGGGCCGGCTGCTCTGCGCCCCTGAGGGGACCCGCGGCCTGAGGCGGCCGTTCGCGCCGCGCTGTGAGGTGCGGTGCTGCTCTCCCCGCGGGACATACCGGGGGCGGGTCGGTACTCTATGGGCTGCAATGCGGGGAGCTGCTGCAGCCCGGCCCTGGGGAGGTGAGGAGGGCGGAGCTGTCCCCGCCGGGGCCGGGCGGCTGAAGGCGGCGGCGCCCCCCTCCCTCAGCGATGCCTTGCGTCCGGCTCGGCGCCGCGCCCCGCCCACCCTCGCCCGGCCGCGGCTTTCGAGGAAAAGACGTTCTCTTCGCCTGCCCTTCTTGCCCTCTCCTTATTGGCTGCGGCAGAGAGGCGGGGCCGAAGCCCGGGTGAGTGACGTGTCGGTGAGGGGCGGTTACATGACGCCACCTCCTCCGCGCCGCGCCGCCCCGCCCCACCCCTCCCGGTTCGGCCGGGGGCAGCTGGAACCGGTTGGCGGCCGCGGCGCCCCCGTCCCCCGGCGCTGTCAGGCGGCCCCGGCGGCGGCAGGACGGGCAGGGACCCGGGCGGCGCCGCCCGCAGCCACGCACAAGGCGCTGGGACAGCCGGAGCGGTGCTCAGCCAGGTCAGTGCACGCCGCGGCCGGGGCAGCGCGGCCGGGCCGGCTGCTGCGCGCCCCTGAGGGGACCCGCGGCCTGAGGCGGCCGGTTCGCGCCGCGCCGTGAGGGGGGCGCGGGCGGCGGCGCCCCGCGGGGGCGGTCCCGGGGGCGCCGGTGGGTGAGTTGCGAGCTGAGGGGGGCGATGGCGCCGGGCCCTGAGGGGGGGCGGGGGGAGCGTGCGCCGGGAGCCGCACCGGGGCGGCTGCGGGCCTCTAGGCGGGGAGCGGGGTCTGCTGCCGGCGGGGCTGGGGCGCCGCGGCAGGCAGCGGGCACGCCGGGCTCCTCGTAGCCAGGCCCGGGCCGCCCCCCGGTCAGCGTGGCGGGCCGCCGGCCGCGGGCGCTGCTGATTTACGCCCCCCCCGAACGCCCTGGCCCGGGGCCGTCCCGGCGGCCGCATTATGTAAGGGCCCGGGGGCAGGCGCACCGCCTCCGCCCGGCAGCCGGCCGCACTGCGGGTTTGCGGCGGGCTGCGCTCGGTGAGCGCCCGGCGGGCCCGGGGCGCCGCTCCCTGCCGCTGCCGCGGGAAGGCGCAGACACCGCTGCCGCCTTGTCTTTGAGTGGGTTTTGTCTCATAGGGACCAATAAGGCAGCTCGAAATCAACTTTGTTACGCGCTTCCTAACCAGGCTGCTGTAGTAGGTACAGGTTCATCTTCGTATTTTTTCTTTTTTCCATTTTCCTTTTCACTCAGTGACTTGTTTTGCAGGGTGTTAGCGTTCCAGTTCATTAAAGCATGCGCTTTTAGATGGAGAGTAACTTTCAAAATGTTTTGAATGAGAATTAAATAGTGGAATCATTTTTTGTCATAAAAGGTATTTTTCCTTCCAGATTTTTATATGCATTTCTCTTCTAGTGCTGTTGCCTGTAAAATAACTATAGAAAATATTAAAACACTCAGAGGAATGCTGTTTATCTTAAATAGAAGCTACCAGCCAAATCTCTTAGTAAAGCTGGTTGCTTCTCAATAAAATGGATACAGGCTTTGAAAACCCTTTTTAAAAAGTTGCTCGTTGTTGTATGGAAACCTGTGGGGGAGCATTATGAGTGTTATTTATTCACATCATTTCTAAGTGAGGAATATTACTGTGATCATGAAGAACTGCCTGGTTAAGAACTTGTGAGCAGCAGGTTAATAACAAACAATGCTTCAGCAACGAGAAACCAAACAAAAGCTGTTCTTGTCTAGTTGCAAACATGCCCCAGCCATTTCCTATCTTTTTCAAGAACTTAGCAAACTTTTCTGTCTTATTTATATCCCAGCAGCTTTGCAATGTGTGTGGGTATTTAGGAAATGCTGAAAACCATTAAAATCTTGTTATTTAAAACAGAGTAGATGCATTATAAGTGAACATAGTGTGTCAGATAAGGGATCTTGAGTCAGATTACCAGGGCTGGCTTAGCCCTGCAAATGGGTAGTTAAACTGATATTGGAAATAGCATCTTAAAAATATTTTTCTCTGTTGCTGTATACTAATATCTTGCTGTTTCAGAAACAGTACTCTGTCTTTGGTGCTTTCTAAATATTGGCATAACCCTATTGGTAAAATTCCCGCCTTTGAATCAGCAGCATGTTGAAATCTTGTATGCAAGTTTGTTTTCTGTCCAGTGTTAATACTGCAATGCAGTATGAGAGAGCTGCTGACTTTGTGGCTGTCCTTTCTCATGCAGTCAGGGTGCAGGGGGAAAGGAGGGAGCAGGAAGAACCTTCTGGTTGTTTGGGTGAAGATGAAGGAGTTGATGCTGTAGTGCTGTTTATAAAAATTCTCCTCTAGTTTTTGGAGTGAATGTCCTGACAAGTGTATCCTCTGACATTGTTCTAAATTCCAGGTGTTGGCAGTTATTGTAACTATTGTTATTTAATTTTATTACATACCTAATTTGTATACCTAATAGACTATAATATTCTGATACATTGTTAGGACCAACCACAAGCAACAACATCTGTTCTTCATGCTGTAAGTTTGATTGGGTTGGAATAGGTGTCATTTACATATTAAAGATATAGCCTGAAGTAGCACAAGTTGGTATTTTTATACTCAGGAGTCTAATGTGAGTAAAAATGACAAAACTGTGTCTTAAAACAGTTTTGTGTGGTTAGCCTCATACCTCGTCTTTGTTCAGCACAGCACCAGATCTGACACGTGGTGGATTTTCTATCGCTGCATATAGCACAGCTTTCAGGAAGGTAAAATGTAAGTACAGCACCTTCTCCTGCAGTGCATGGTCATGTTCAAACGCAGCTATCCTGAGGGAGGTTGCAGGCAGCGTTGGTGCCCTGCGTCGATCCCGCTCTTGCCAGCTTGTGCTCTCAGCTGTTGAGTGACTTGGCTGGGACTGTGGCACCTTTCCCCTGCTTCAGGCTGGAGTTGGACCTCTCCTTGGTGTTCATAGGTCTCATGAGTCTGTACTTTTACCTGCAGAATGTCTGCTTGAAATCAGAAAAATAAAAGCAAAAATACTGCAGCCTTGATCTTTACATGCAAAAAAAGTGGAGTGATATTTTGAAATAATTGAGCATATGTTTACTTTTGCAGTACCAGCAGTCTGTGCTGTGGTCTGTGATGAAATGTGTGCTAATGGTATGAAAGAGCCTGTTTGTGCACACATGGTCTGTATTTTTCTGCAGATAACTGAGCACATTCAGTAATGTAGTGGTTAAAAATATTCTTATGTTAAGAACCAGCTGTTTGAAAGTATTACAGTGCATTCCAGGAATATCATGGCACCTAGGTACCTAGCCGCTGCATTTTAATTGTCTGTTTAATTACATTTGAAAAATTCCATTAACTACCTATAAAAAATAATTTACCTGGATATCTTAAAAAAAAAATAAAAATCACCCATTAGAAAGATACTTGCGTAAGCTGTTTTTGACCCTCATTGAAAAGTTATCCAGTCATCCTTAAACATAGTGTTACTCAAGAGAGAGTTTTTGGTTGATAACTTTTACATCAGAAACTTATACTGGTAGTTTATTAGATAGGGTTTTGGGCCAAGGTATGTTTCCATTGAAGTGCTTTTTTATTATCAGCATGGTGCCAGATGCTGATTAACTTCACTGGACTAAGTCCACGCAGAGGGTGACAGTCTCATGTGATCTGGGTCATCTAGTTTCTTGGAGCTTAAATGAAGTTCTTTGAGTTCACACTCCATTAAATGCATCCTAGAGAGGATAGGATTTGCAAAACTTTGGATCCCTCTCATGTACTGGAAGAGCAGTGTTTTGCTTCTCATTTAATTTTGAAGTTATTTTTGTTATGAGTTCTGATTATTCTCAATAGAAACCTTCCCTGCAGGACCCTCCAACTTAGAAAGCCAGTGTAGAATTTCCTGAGGCTTGGTCGGTTTGTCTCCCCTGTCTTCCTCCATTAGATTTCAATACATTTTTTTTTTTCCTTCTACTGCCAAATAGAACCAATCATTCTGCAACCCTTACAGCCAACTCACAGTTGCTAAACTCAGCTTTTCTGTCTTAATATAGTTGCCTAAAGTGTTTCCTGCCTAATTTTGAAAGCTTTCTGTCGGTACAACAAACACAAAGTTCAGGGCCTTCAGGCTTGTAAGTCTCTTCAGTAGAAAAAGATGATCACATTGTATTTCAAGCCTGTCTCAGACATTGCCCTTAGAGCATTAGAAGTCAGAGCCTTGCAAACCTATTTGTGTTGCTATTAAAAATCTCACTTGTATTGTGAGAGAGCATGTCATCTGGCTTTGAGTGCTATGAATTTTTATAAGTCTGGAACTTGTTCAGTGTTTGCAAACTAGGTTATTACATTGCAGCATTGTCCCAGATTACTTGGTGTGTATTTATCTAAGCCTGAAATATTGAGTATAAGATAATGGGAGAGCAAACAACCAATCCTCTTAAAATACATCGGAAAGGTTAAGGAAATTGGGGGGGTGGGTAATAATCTACTAAAGCTGAAGGGTTGTGAAGGGGTTTTATATGCCACCAGACCTGTAAGCCAGAAGGTTCAAATGAACTTCAAGCTTGTAATTGTTAAATTAATTCCATTTCCTGATACATTTTGACTACAACAGAAAGTTATGTTGGTTTTCCCCATCCATGATGACATTTGCTACCTCATTTTAGAGGAAAGCTGTGATATTTTGTGATACTTT
Organism: Falco rusticolus; assembly: GCF_015220075.1. Lineage (NCBI taxonomy): Eukaryota > Metazoa > Chordata > Aves > Falconiformes > Falconidae > Falco > Falco rusticolus. Next base: position 963,849 of record NC_051192.1, on the reverse strand, counting down.
AATAGTTGATTGTGTTATACCAGAAGGAGAGTCTGAAATGTTGTCTTCTCTCTTCTTCCAAGTGGCTTTAGGGGTTCACAGCTCTTTGATTGCCTCTTCTAGAAGCGCCCTTCTTGAATCAGGAGGGGAGAGCTTGGGTTCCCTATCACTTAGGGAAGTACTTAACTCCTGTCACTATTACACTCCTTCAGGTGCCCATGAGGGGGAGAAAATTGTGAAAGGAAAGCTTTACAGGCAATATTAGAACAAGGGGTTCATTTTCTCTTCTGTTGAGCATGCAGAATACTATGCCTAAAATCTTTGTTGCTTTTCTTTTGAGTATACGAAGGCAATGAAGTTCTAAGATTCCCATTTGTTTTTCTTCCTAAGACCACGAGGAGAGCTTTGTCTTGCGGCAGGGGAACCAAGGTTTATATGTGACCCTACTTACGAGGCTGTGTATCTTGCCCTTGCTCTGGAAGCCTGGCAGACAGCTTATTTTATACAGGGAGGTTGGTCGGTGGGCAGGGTTACCTGAGGCAGGCTGTTGAAGGCAGGTCAGCACAGCCCCGGGACTCAGAGTGCTGCTGGCTGCCGTGCAGTCACCACCTCCCTGGGGAACCCGCCGAGATTGTGAAAGGTAAGGGTTTGCTTTGCGATAGGAGAAGAGCGTGAGAGAGACTTGAACTGTGGCATGGTGGGGGAAAGAACATGTTTCTGTTGTAAAAGCAAGAATCTCTGGGTAGAGAAACACTTTTTTGTTTGTGTGTTGTTTTTTGTTATGAAGTGCTGATACCGTTGTGTGAATGCCTGGGTGAGGTCTCTTTCCCATGAGGAAATGACTGAGATTCAGGTGTTCACTGCTTGCTTGCATGTAGTTGCAATCCATAAAAAAAGGGAAGAATGGGACACAGGCTGAGGGTCAGTTGTTTGCATGCATGCAGCTGCAACAGATGTGAATTGAGCTTTAATACTTTTGAACGCGAAACTTATTTAAAAATTGTTACCGCCCAAGGAGTTCTAGTTTGTAAATCTGCTTTGTTGACTTTATTAATATTTGCTGATTAGGAAGCATTTAACATTTTTTTATGTTAACTGTTTTAACTTGTTTCAGTTCCTATAACCAGACCGTTATGACCCCTCTGAGCTGAGGATTCTTTACATTCTCCTAAATGGTTTATCTTTACAGGTGTGGGGAGCAGAGAGGGGTTTGTTATTGTCAGCTGCTTTGGTGAGGCAGTGCTCAAAATCTGAGGGAAGGGAATATAGGGTTTAAAAGGTTGCCTGACACCTACTGGCCAGAGGATTTGATTGTCTAGGGTTTCTTGCCGTTTCCCTCTGGGAATTAAATTACTCCCTCTTCTTCGGCATCAGTATGCCTTTTTTGCCTGTGGCTGCAGTTCTGCCAGAAGAAAAATCTTGCCTGTGTTTGTTGATGTAAACTATAGTTTTTCTTCTGATATACATCCCTTGGGCAGGTTGAGTAGGTCTTTGAGATAAAATACCTTTAGAGCAGAATTTTGACAACTCTACAAAGTTAGTTTATCAAAATCTCCTTACAATTAACTGTTGTTACATAGAAAAGCAATATTCTATTGCTAGGCGGTTTAGAAAAGCCCACAAATGTCTTGCAAGTAGGTAAACAGAATTTTTACAAGATTGGATAAAAGTTTTATAGACAATAGGATTTCTGATTTCAGATAGGAATGGATGGGTAGTTAATTAGTTTGGAGTAAGACAGACATGCTGGTTTTTGCCAAGTTTAATTTTGAGTCATGTTGCATTGGGAAATGGCTTTTTTTTGGTTGGTTTTTTTTTTTTGTTTGTTTGTTCTTAAGGCAAAAGCCTGTTCTTGCTTTGGGGAACTGGGTTCAGGCTTCAGCTGTTGCTTACCTGCTTTATAGTCTCTGGCAAGGCATTTTTGCCTATTTCATCGCCCCCTTGACTCCCCTGTTTTTTCAGTTAAAAGATGTCCAAGCAAGGATAGTTGGTGAACACAGCCAAGGCCCTGAACTATTCAGTGGCCTCATAAATGCATGCTAGTAGTTACATTCTCTGTTTTAAACTGGGATTTTTGTGTCATACTGGACTGGTTTCACAAGTCCAATTTTAGTTTCAATACTGAAACATGCTGCACTTCTGTGTCTATAAACAAGTGCTAAAAATAAATGCTAGAATGTGTCACTGTTAACATACAGACCACCTAATGACACACACATGACAAAGTTCAGAAAGGGTGTGCCCTTCATGGAACTTGTGCTTCAGTAGTTTGGGATTTTATCATTTACAGAAATGTTACTTGTAAAAGAATACATGCAGAATTGGAATATATGACCAGAAACATGTATATTGCTAGAATTTTCTTGCTCTCATTTTACCACTGAAAAGTCGTCTCCCTTGACATGAAGAGAGGGAAACGGGGGAGGAGAAAAAGGAATGTAAAGTAAAGGCAGCAATAGTTAGAACAGGAATAGATTGAGAGGAGGAGAAGATCCAGAAGAAAAATTGTAGGCATTTGAACTTCAGACCTTAACTAACCTTCTGATTGCCTGGGAGGAATGAGGATTGATTATGAGCTTCCCCCTCCCCTGCCAGCCCTTGGTGTCTGACTTCCATTAACAGATGCCTTGAAAGCAAGAAAAGCTAAAACTGCCCTGTGCCCTTTGAAGGCAAAGGCTTGTAGTAGAGCTAACGAAAGGTAGATTTGTTCTCTAGTGCTGTTTGTTCTTCTTCTTGTTATTAAAGCTGTTACTAAAGGATCAATGAGCAACATTATACTGAAATAAAGTGCTCTTGTCCTGTTCAGAAACAGCAATAAAAACATTCTACTTCATTGGTTTAAAAACAAAACCACAACCCACAGTGACATAAAGAAAATGGTTAGTTGAGAGCATTGCAAAGTTAATTCTGCATAGCATTAGTATGATTATTTTGCAGCCCATGTCCAAAGGAATGTACTTGGGTAATGACAGTTTGTCTGGCAACATCCAGACTTGGACTTTGATATGACTACTACTTTCACAAATAATATAAAAGGGCATGCTACGTCAATAGTGTTTCTGCTGTATGGGAGGGGTGGGATTTTGCCAGCTTTATATTCCATCAAGTTATTGTGTACTGGAGGAGGGCAGGAAGTTGAACAGGGTCAATTCTTGAACTGCTGTCCTGGCTACAGGCAGTCTCTTCCTGCTGTGGTGTTTGGAAGACTGCTCGGTACTTCCAGTTGCTGGTGCTCCATGTGAAATGCTTCAATTATTGGTAGGGGAGGAGATCCAAAGTGATGAACAGCTCACTGCCTGCGACAGCAGAGAGCTGTCATCTGTCATGAGTTCTTCCCCTTTTTCCTTCAAGGTGGTAGTGCTTCTCTGTGAAACTTCTATTGTGTTTTGAAGAGGATGCTGAAGAATAGCATAGCTGGGACAGTCAGAAGTTGCTGCTTGCCAAGTGTCATAATCTTAAATGTCTTAAAACTTCTGGTGGCCTCTTGGGGAGCAAAATTAGTCAAAACAGAGGTTTCTGAAAAATCTCAGCTTAAGACTGGTGAATGCTGCGTGATATTGTTACTTGCATATGGTGTTTCGTTTACTAGTCTTTTTCTTGTGCCACTGTTGTGATGTCTTCTTCAGCTGGATGCTGTTTTCTGGGGCTGCTGCTGGTTTTAAAGAGCCATCTATTTTTACTGCTCACTGAAACAGTAACTTCACTAGTGGTTTGCTTCCCTGTAAGTGGTGGGATTTGTGTTTCCTCTTACTTAAGACGGCAACAGATGTATTGTTCCTGAAATGGAGTATCTTTTTCCTTTCACTATAGGAGATTTCAGCTATCCTAAGACAAAAGTTCTGCAGGTATGACCTCTTCTCAAGTCACCTTTGAAGTAAGAGGACCGTCAGTACCAGGTACCCAAAGCATGCTTTCTCCTTTTCTTATGGTTTAACTAGACAATGACTGAATAGAAGGATGTTCAAAGGCTGTCTTGTCTGTTTTCTGCAGAGGTAAAAGAACACATCAGTTCTAATATCAAAATAATAAGTCATTATAAAGTACATTAATAAGAAATTTCACATAGGAATTTGAAAATTAAATTTGGGAATAAAAATGTTTACCTTTTTCTTCAAACAGCAATTTCATAGTGTGCTTGAGAATTTGATGCTGACTGAAATGGTTATGATTGTTTTAAAATCAGTATTCTGTCTCTAGTTTATTCCACGGAAACAAGTGTTTACATTCTGAACCATGATAGTCAGGCATGCATTGACATGTTTGTTCTGATTTTTTAGTCTCTCTGCATCCCTATTGAAGGTTCTCCATAACAAGATGTGACTTCCAGTGGGAATTAAGGACAGAAAGAATATACAATATTAATTCGATATGCCATCTGTGCAAAAATGTGTGAAATAACTTCTGTAATCTAAATAGGGAACACAAGATGTCATGTCATGTAGAACACCAAGATTTAGTATTGATAAATTGTGCTTATTACTTTGACCTTCATCCTTAGGAACTTTGAAGGAAGATCACCAAAAACGTAATTGGTGGTTGCCTGACAAAGGCAGGTGAATGTGGAGCATGTACAGACTGGCAAAATTCCTGTTACAGACGAATACCAGATGGCATAGGCGCCTCTTGTAGTTGGGGGGAAAAATGATAAAAACATTTCAAGAGTTTTGACATCTGCACCATGTTAGACCTTTCCTGTGTTTCTCCCATTTGCTTGGGAATTTGGGAACTGAACATTGACACACAATGTGGATATGAAGCCTTTAGTAAGACATATTTTTTTATAGCATTCTGGAGAAGAGTTTAAAGAATAAATTGACCTTAGATCAAATGAGGCTCTGAAGCACTGGTGTAGCTAATCAATGGAGTATTGCAAGCTATACTTCTTGTTGCTTGCACCGATGTGATGGTGCTGTCACTAGTAAAGTTGACTTTGGATTTGTTAACTTTCTGTTAGTATCTGCAACAAAAATCAGCGTTAGGGAGAGCTAGATCCTGCCTCAGTGGTTGGTTACAAAGAATCACCTGGAGATACTTACCATATGTATAGCATAAAGAGGTGATACAGAAAGTTGCTTCTGGTGATGACGATACTGATACTACTGCTCCTGACTGGGGAGAAGAGCTTTGAGATGCAGCAGTAGCAACTTGCCTTCTTCTGAAAGAAGAGAGGTAGGTTTTCAGAATAATCAGCAGTTCTACAAACAGCAAAATTACCGCTTTATTTAGAAATGTCACGTACTGATTTTGTCAGATCACCAGGGCGAGTAGTTGGCTGAGGAGACAAGGATCCCCACTTTGAGTGCTAATGTGCTCCCTGTGTCCTCATCGCTGTCAAAGCCAGTGATTCCAGGCGCACTGGCAGGATAAAAGGGCATTACCAGTATAGGAATGATGCTTTGACTCAGTCCCTCTAGCCAAACCACTTCTGGAGTCAACAATGGTAATGAAGCCTGACACATTGACGTAGGCTTTTACGTATTTGTGACACGGAGTGTTTAATTTCTGTCTTATCCTAGCAGAAGGAACAGGGTCACTGGTTACTGGCTGTAACTTCTGTAGGTCTTAATCAGGTGTCACATTAAAGGGGAGGTTTTCCCCTCCAAGCCTGTATGTTCACCTAGTCTGTCAATGTCCCAGAAAACATGAGACCCTTTTGCCTGACCAGCCTGTCAGAGCTCGCTACAGAGACTGCTGGATAGCACACTGTGTCAGAGGGTGATTTGACTGCTCTACTCAGGGATTCACAGTGACAGATTCACTAGTCAAATCAATTCTTCAAGTTTCTGCAAACTCACACAAAACAGATCTTACCTGAGAATTTTTTACTGTACAATTTTGTGACAGATTGAGGTTCGAGATTGCTGTTGATAGTACACTGACTGCAAGAACAAGTGTGAAATAGCATACACACAAAATGTAATCACAAATAAAAGCCAGATGGAGTTATTAAATCATTAAATGCGCATAGATCATAGTACTTTTCTTACCTGATAGATGTTCCTGTGAGGGAGAAGATGGGTTTGGCCCATTGACTGATTCCAAGAGTTGTGATTGAGTCTTCCCTAGTTTCTCCCCTTCCTGACTTTTGTATTATTTCTTTACTTCTAGATGGAGGTTGAGTGACTCTAGGCATACATACTTTTGTTACTCATAGGTGTAAAATTCTCTCGCTTTACCTTTAAAGGGATGGTCAATAAAAAAATACAAAGCACATGCTCAGTGAGGGGTGGTTGTACCTTGGAAGAGGGTAGCTTTGAGATGTAGTGTGTTTTGGTATTACAATGAGATCATAATGAGAAAAGCTCATCCAAGAAAAGGGGTTTTGCCACAGTTGCTGGCTCAACAGCCAACATCTTCTCTTACCTCACTCGCTTGACAGCTGCTGTGCAGTTTGTCAATACATGATACCATCAAGTTCCTGTTCCAACAGGGCCTGCCCTCAGAGTCTTCACTCCATTCCACCCCTGTTCAGGTTCAGTTCCTTTTAGCAGGTGCTAAGGTTGCAGGTTATGTTGCCTGGGGAACTGCCTGGGAGTAGATACTGTTTGTACCAACTGCATTCCATCCTGGAAGTAGCAGCTGCAGTTTTACCCTAAAATTTCTTTAATTTTGTAATACAAATTTAGTAATTTTTCCACGTCAGGACACAGTCCCATTCCAAGAGGCAGTTAGGTGGCCAAATATTAGCTTTTATGGAACAAAAAATGGAGCTTCTAGCTCCCACCTGTATACAAACATACTGTTTCAACAGAGCTGGCCCAAGCAGAGAGGTTGCAACACCCCTGAGGCTGTTGCAAGCTGTGAGGCTGGGCAGAAGACTTGGAGTAGCTTCCTCACTGCAGCTCAGCATCGGATTCCTCAGCAAGGGGAGGGGGAGAAGCGGATGGTCTCTGCACTTAAAACAAAAAAACAAGCAAAAGCCTGCTGAGCTTAAATTGCCTCTGAAAAGACAGTTGGAGTTTATCATGCATTTTGCTTGTGCCTTTCCTGGGAAAATTTAAGAAGCATTTTACAAATCCTGATTCAGCCTTGCAGTGTAATTGTTGGCGTGACTTGAAGGGTGACTGTGCATCTTGTTTAAATGCTGCCTTTTGTATTTTGTACCTTGCAGAGCAATAAAGTATTCGGAGAATGTTCACAGTTGTTTAAAAAAGGCCAGAAAATTACTCTAGCTAGCTGCTACTAAGAGGAGTGTAATTTAGATGGCACTTGAGAGGTTGGCCGATATATGCACTAAGCTGTACTAAATACTGCTCTTTTAAAGAGATATTAAAAGAATTTTAGCTTCTTTAAAATCTCCAGTCAGAAAGTCTAACTGTGTGGTATTCAGGTGGTCTTTCCTCCCCCCTTTATCTCCTTCCTGCAAAAACAAACCATAATGTAGCTTGGTAGAGTGTGGAAAAGGGAGACCACCTGACCTAGGGAATTGTGTGCAGTGAGTTGCGTAGTTAGTATACTCGTACAGCTGGTTTGTATGCTTACAGTGAACATACAAAAAGGCTGATTTTTATTTTTTAAATGAATTGGAACAAAAGATTTTTATAAAAAAAGGGGATCGTGGTTCAAGATGTTCTCAAATAATTTCAGTAAGCTGTTTTTAGGAGCAAATTATCTTATTTAATTCCTGGGTTTTGTAGATTTTTTCAAACCCCTGGGTGTGCAGGGATTTCTTTTGTAAGCAGTTCTGGTGGTATCTCTTACTAGATTAACCTGTATAACTGGAAAAAATTGAGACAGTTTTAGAGGGATAAAGACTTCTTCAAAACTGTTATTTCAGGCTTTGAAGTTCAAGTTATGTTATTTGGCTTAGTAAAAGCTATTAAAAAAAAAAAAAGGGTAATAAAAGGAACAGTATTACTGCAGGATGATTTGGAAGCCAGCCCTTTTAAGGGCGGTTGTCAGTACTTCCTCTCTCAGTGAGATCCTTGTGATGGTGAAGAAAACGCTGTTGTAGTTTTGGGTGGGGGAAAAATCCTTTATGAACCAAAAAGAGGAAGCTTAGATGGGTGATTCTGGTGTATGTTTTTAACATATTTGACGGTTTGACAGCGTAGGGTGTACTTATTAATTCCATATAAGCTTGAGTAATGATGATTGTGTTTTCTATTTGTTTGGGATTTTTTAGGAGAGGTTTTTGCTATATGTGGGAGCTGCAGTGCTTTGGGAAACTGGAATCCACAAGCTGCAGTGGTCCTTCAGACTGATGATCGGTAAGTCAGGATTTTGGGATTTTTATTTGTTTTCTTTGAAGCAGCTGGAGTTCTGGAGCAATGTTTATTCTGGCTTTGAGTTTGTAAACTATTGAGCTACTCATACCGTTAGTAAAACTCTACAGAATTTCTTGTATTGCCCTTGAAAATTTTGAAGACTTAGGAATGTGTCCAAAAAAATGTTTGAGTATGCCTTTTCTAGTTACAGGTGATGCTTCTAGCGTTGTGGCTGGCATATTTCAGTACCTTAATTGTAGACATTTTGAAACACTGCTATAGATAATTCTCAGTCCCATAACTATACAGCAAGTTATAGGAGATGTTTATATCATTTACTTTCTTTTTAACCTAGTCAAGTTATTGTGGCTATAAAGAGATGGGGAGAAGATTATTTAAAATGAGAGTTGTGTTAAGTTGTTTGTGAGTATACAAACGTGAGTGCACTTTAAGAAATTTTAAACACAGTGGGGAAATTCAGCGGTTTCTTAAAATGGTGCCCTGCTTATCACTGTTTGTATGATGCAGGAAAATAGGGCTTGCAGGTTGTATTTATACTCCTGTCAGTGACTTGCTGTGTGAGCTTGAATGAGTCCCGGAATTATTTCATCATGTCTACCCAATCTGTTAAATGAGGTTGAGAATTCTTGCTCCATTACAGAGCACTTCAGACCTGTAGATTAGAAAGTGTAATTTCAGTTTTAAATACCTATTGTGCTTTGTGCATTTTGCTAAGTTACCTTGTAAAAGCTTTTCTTGCAGCAATACACTAAATCTTATTTTAGAATATCACTTACTGTTTTGTTATTTCCCTCTCCCGCAGTCAATTATGGAAAGCTACTGTAGAGCTTCTTAGAGGAGTTCCTGTTCGGTATCGGTATTTTAAAGGGTACTTCCTAGAACCTAAGGTATGTACAACCTTTTCTATTTTAAGTTGGCTCATCCCTAGTAAAAAAAATCCCTTACTTGAAGTAAAAAGGATTTTCTGAGTTAAACTTGAGTTATTAGAAATAAATCCCAAATTGCAACAAATGAAACATTCAACTATTTGTGGAAATACAAGCAGTTCACTTCTGGAAAGACATGACTGTGTGCTGTTAACTTTTAATTATTTTTGTTAAATTGTCTTCTCTCTTGTACCAGTGTTAGTGTTTCAAAAATTCCAGTGATAATGAAATGCCTGACGCTATTATAAAACTTATATGATACAGTGAATTCTCATTAGTTATAGTGAGGCTATAACGACTTTGACAGTTACCATTGAACACGGACTTCAGCAGGTCAAGGATCTGTAGCATGGAAGCAAGCAATAGCAGGAGAAAAATGGTTAGTGTGAGCAGGTGTATTTAAAATTGCCTAATCTACAGTTTTTAAAATTACTGCAGATATTTTTTGTGAAGCATGAGAAATATTAACTAGTTTTTGTGCTGCATAATTAACATATGTTAATCTCTTGGAGTGAAAAGGTGAAGCAAGGAATGGGGCATCCCAGTGTTTTCTCTAGGTTTGTATATAGGTATTTGCATGACTTGGGTGGCGGGGGAAAACCCGAGAGACACACAGATGTGTTTTTAGAGGTATTGATGTCAAAGGCGCATGTGAGTTGAATGTATATGGCAGTATACTGGTCTGTAAAAACTGTACTAGGGTAAGCGGGGAGTTCTTCAGACTAGGGATGAGACTGTATCCAGAAAAAAGTTGGACTAAGCTGAGAAAATAAGCAGCTGCTCTTTGACTGTTTTTCTTAAATAGCAAGTAATAATTGTAAGAAACAACCCATTTAATACTATCTTTGCTGTCTTACTGTATTAATAATCCTGTAGCTAACCATTCTGGGATTTAGTTCTTTGAAATAGATATTATGAAGGCCATAGCTAAATGTGCAAAGGAGTTACAGAATCATCTCATCTGTATCTTTTAAATATTTTTAAATATTTTAAATTACTGTCAAGAGCGTGTTAAGTTTTTGTCAGCTGGACTAGCCTTTCTTTCACTGAAAGTATTTGACAGAGTTGTCATCTCAGTGAAGGACGGTAACTTCAAATAAAACACAATTCTGTTTTTTCTTTACAGCATGTGAAATAGTTTAATCTGAGACTGATGTTTAAATTGTTATTCTGAGGCAAAAGAAGGGAAGGCTAATAACAGATTTCTTTTTCTGAGGTCAAACTGAAGCCAAAAGTAGATCAGTTCTTACAGCCTAGCAACTCTGATGGGACTCATACTTTTTTTTTTTTTTTGCAAATGCCCATAAGCTCAAAATGTAATCAGTAGCACACTAGAAAAAGCACACTTAGTGAGAACAGATTGGCAGAAAATGTGCTTATAGACAACAACTTCTGTTTTTAACATTTGAAAAAGTTTACGATATGTATTGGTGAGTGTGTTTTTTTAAGTAGGTGCTCTGTATCGTGCACGCTTTATGTACCGTGTGATGCAGAGTCTGCCAAGGTAAGTATAAATTTTATGGAATACCAGCATATATATAAAGGAGGAAAAAAGAAAACCACCCTACAAAACAAAGTAATGTGAATTACTAGGGTACGTGGTTATCCACTTAGCAGTGTCTAGCCTGTACTTACTAAGTGCCCAGGACTGTATTTCTTGTAACATAAAGTATTTTGAAGAAGAGAAATACAGGTACAGTCTTTTCTCCCTCTTTCTGTAAATTTTTTGAAGAACAATGAAAAAGCAGGTTCCCTTCATTGTGACATGAGTGTAATGCACAGTATAGTGCAAATGAGACAGTATGTGGAGGACTTTTAGCATTAGAAACTCTGATAAGGAAAAGAGACTTCTAAGTTACATTATTCTGAATATTTTTATTTCAGTAATTTTTTTCATTTGGCATTGCATGTGATTAATCTGCTAAATTTGATAGGCTTGTGATATATGATCCCTCAGGCACTGTTAACCTCTTATATCAGCCCGATTTTGTGTCATGGTCTGTAGTAGGATAACTTAAATACATGTGTAGTCTTAAATATATATTGAAGTCTGAATATGTGAATTTGACACCACATAATTGAGTAAATCATTCTGAAGACAGATCCAGCTGAAATTGCTGTGCCTTTCTGTATCAACTGCATCTTTGAAGATGCTGGAGATGGACATGGTGGCAAAGCTGGGAGCGATACATGTTTACACAGAGCAACGATAGTTCTCATCCAAAATATTGCTATAGGCTAGATGTGAAAATAGATACAATAATTCACAATTTGGAAAAAAACAAATAGGAAAGTATTTTTCTCACCTCTCTCTAAACAAAAAAAGTCATCATTTGATCTCTGTTAAAGGATAGTACAATGTCTCAGGGAGTTTGGTTTGTTTGCACTGAAGCATTTTGGTGTTAGCGTGATTGTGGTTATGTAAATAGAGTGGGTTTTTTTAATACTTAATATATTGAAATCCGTAGAATTTTTGTAGGAATACAAATACATGTATATACAAAGGACATTTTACTATAAAATTGGTGCAAGTCTTGGTTCCTGCGTTTCAAGAGCTTTTACTGTGTTTTAAATGTTTTAATGATAATTGAAGAATCATCTTAAGCATTTCAAAAAGAAAAGTAAATACATGCACTTGATGAAATAAGACAGTAATTTAAACTATTTTGCTCAAAGTTTGTTCTTTTCTTAAACATAGTCTAGTATCAGTTACCTTACTGTGAGGATCTTCCCATGTTTTATTCTACATATACCTTCTGTTTGTTTGGGGGAGAATGACAAAAGGTGGGAACCAAAACCCTCTAGTCTGGAATTTAAGTCTTCCGTATCATATTTTTAAGGAGAATGTTTTTGTATGTATTGTTTGCATGATGCATATTTGAAAACCTTAGTAAGGTAAATACATTCTGTTAAGCCATGTTCTGTATTTGTTTTTCCAACAGTAAATAAGCATGCATGTTTAGGGTTATTTCTTTCAAGGGAAGTATGAAATAACTAAGTTATCCATGCATGCAGCAGGACTTTTAAAACTGCATTGGTAAACATTTTTCACTCTTGTGAGAATATTGCTTAATTATAGAGGTTTCAAATTAGACTTAAATTTACTTTTCCAAAATGTCAATAAATCCATTTAGTGCCTGGAATATAGTAATAAAGGTGAAACTTGGGTCTAGACTCAGTAATTTCTTTAATATTGGAATGCCTTAGAAAAGCTTTTGCTAGACTAATAACCCATGGTTAACCTGATAATAAGAAAGGAACACCGCTGCCGTGACTGCGCTGAGATAGCAGATTGTGTGTTAAACTTGATGGAAATACTACAGCTATAAAATCTTTACTTAGCTCAGGGCTTCTTGGCAAGTGACTTGTGTTTGCTGTATTGCCTTACAAAGTTAGTCATGCTGGCTGAATGGCTTTGGTTGATTGGTTTTGTGCTTAATTATTGTCTTTTGCATGGCACAGGAATCCAGAGAGATTTTTGTCAGAAATCCAGCATCAGAAGTTAATTCCAATTAATTTAGCTGTCTCATGTTCTTGAAGTAGATTAATATTCTTGAAACTTACTTTTGAGAAGTACAGTTGAGTAAATGCAGTTAACGTGGTGTTTTTAAGATGATATTTTTGTTTCCTAGTGCCTACTCTGTTATGTTGCCTTGGATCAGGAAGTTTGGAACTGGCCTCCTAAATTATCATTTAAACATCCACGGAAGTGCTTTCATTTTTATGGTTGTACTGAACACCCAAGCACTTCATGCAGATGGTGCATCCAGACTGCTTTGAACCTCTGGAACATTAGGCTACGTAGCCATTTTACCCTTATTTTTAAAAGTGTCTGATGACTACTGGGGGACCTCCCAGCTTCTGACAATGTAAAAGGACTTGATTTTTAAAGGAAATTCTTGAACGTCCTTTAAGAGCTTTAAAATTGCATCATATGTTCAGCTACAAATGAATCAAGCAATGTATTTTTTGATGTATTTGATTAAAAAAATACAGCTTTCTGTGTTAGTGGAGAGGGATCTGTGCCGTGCAGTGCCACTTACTATAATCTCGGTGTACTGCCCACAGGGTTGCTTCACATGAGATTTACAAGTGTGCCCTTTTAAGACTGGCCTAGAAGAGGCTGACTTTTTAGGTAACATTATTACCATCTTATGAATATTGATGACACATAATTTACTTCCACTATGGGCTGATCTGAACTGGGCTGTTGTTCAGATGTGGTCAGTATATGCCACTGAAATTACATCAGTACTTTAACCTCGTTATAACAATGGCTTCTGTTACATGTGATTAAAACATTATTTAAATGAACACAAACACCATCTGAGCAGGGATTGTGAGGGGGCTTGTCAGTCACATCTGTGCTTGTTCTCTGATCCATTGCCCTTTTTTTTTCCAGGTAGCTGTGCTTGGCTCTTAGTGTGGAAAGTGTTGAGGGCTCCAGGGATTACATGCATAATCAGGCCACCATATTCCTTTCAGGGGATGAAATTTTGCTGAATGTATCCAGTGTGGTGTGCTGTTATTGTTAGGATAATGTTACTCAAATTCTCATTCATAATTTTAGAACCTAAAATTAAAATGTGCAGTTACAGTAGTGTAAGACATAAACTGGTATTGGTATTTCAATACATTAGGGATTTCTACAAAGAAAACCTTGCTTACCTTTTGCAGAAAACAGCTCAATCCGTGTTGGGACGGACTTGCGTTCCCCAGGTTTGCAAAGCTACAGGTTCTATATGTGTTATGGGAGTCACTGTTGGAGAGCTTGCAGGCCTGCGTGGTGCTGGGAAGTGAATGGTAGCCTCCCTGCTGGCAAACGGGGTTCAGCCTCGGAAACTGGGACTGTGACACGCCAGTGTGAGAGAAGGGGGAAGAAACTTCTCATAGTCTGTTTTTCTGGAAGTCCGTAAGAGTGATAATTGTGGCAGCAGTGAGAAGATGGGAGTTAAAGCTGCCCTGAAACAGGGATAAACTGAAATTAATAGTATCATCTTTTTTTTATTTACATGCATTCTGTCTTTTAAGTATATGTATTTTATTCTGACACAACTCTTGAGTATAGATGCCCCTGAATTGCTTTTAGCTAAGATTCACAGAGCAAACCCATCTTACTGAGTGGTTTTATTTGGTGTTGGCTGTTAACTCATCCGAAAGCATAGGTGATTAAATGTGTGTGTTTGATGTATTTCAAGAAATCCCATCTGTTGTTAAAGAATTTATTCAGTAAGCTGTAAGTTGATAAAGCTTTATGGTACTGTGTAATTATATTGCCGAGCTTGACACCTGTCTGGATGTCCCTGTTGATGTGAAGTCTGTTTAAACAAGAACCTGAAGTACTGGGACAAATTGGCCTATTGCTTTGGCAATAGTAGCAAGTCTTTTTGGAAACGAGTTACTTGGGTCCAAAACACCAAAATGACAAACTCTGAAGCTATCTGACAGTGGTTCTTCTGACCGATAGTAACAACCATGCAATGTTCAGGGAAACTTCTTAGGGTGACTGAGCTGGGAATCAAGCATATTCTTTCTGTTGTTGGCCAGTGGCTACCTAAAAGCTTTAACCTAGAAAACCATTTCAAACTTCAATCGTTCTCAAAGAAGAGATTGAGTTACTGTTCTGATTATCTGTCTGAATCTTGGCTATGTTTATCAACAAATACAATCTTTTGAGGGACAGTAACTTTTTTTTGTGTGGGTGCAAGAATCTAATTTATCCTGTCCCAAATGGAATAGACTGCCGGAGTTTCACTGCTGGCCAGTTGGATCAAGTATTTATGTTTTAATGAAATGGTAAATAATTTGCTCTTCTGTACCATAACTGAAATAACTGTGTTTTATAGACTTTGAATTAGTTAAGGAAATTTTACAGGAGAACCCACCCCTGCAACTGTTAACTGCATGAGTAGATGCTGAGTGCTATTTGAAATTCGAGATGTGAGATATGTTTTTTTGTAAGTTGTTGCTGTAGTATCTTAAAAAAGCAAGCACTCTTAATGAGTTCAGAGACACTGTTTTTCTGTATCAGAATGAAACTGAAGTAGTCCAGTGGAGTAGCTGTAAGCAGTAAAGGTTTAATAATTCCATGTAACTTCTCCACCCTGTCACAAGTTTTGTCATATGTATGCCTGATGCATCAGATGGCGTCGTCAGCAGTTGTAGGGGTAACGAACGAGCCTGATCTGTTTTCTTTCTCTTTCACGCTCTCTCTCTGTCCCACTCTGTTTCTTCTTTTTCTTTCTTAAACCTGTAATTTTAGTTCACAACCATCCCAAACAGCTTCATGGGTAGAAAATCAGATATAACAAAAGAAATTATTGCAGACATTTAACTTTTAAATTACAGACTATCGATGGTCCCTGCGAAGTCATAGTTCACACGTGGGAGACTCATCTACAACCACGATCAATTACCCCTTTAGGTATGGGCATCAACTGCATCTGTTTGAGGCATATGCATAAGATTGCTAATATGCTGCACATTGGTGTAGAGGGATTGATAACTATAGTTTTAAAATACTTAAATTTATTGTGTTGGAGGTATAAACTTTTTCTTTGCACAACATGGGCCTTACTCTCAAAATATATGTATATATACATAAGTGGCTTAAAAATGGAGTGGATGTTAAATTCTTTGCTGCTATCCTTAAGATTGTGGGTTGGTTTTTTTATTAATTTGGAATTGTAATAATTTTCTGTAAGTTTAATTCTTTGAGACTAAGGATCCATATTATTTTTTTAGAGAAAATGTGGGGAGGGGGAGGGTGTGAAGTCACTGCTGTTTTTATTTAACTAATATTTCATGCAAAAAATTTTAATTAGGCTTCTTTGAGTAAATGGATTAACGTAGATAGAAACACGAATGGTCTTATTTTCCTGGCAATTTAGCAGAAACCTACTTTGCTGAGGGAGAAGGTGGCATGCAGACTTGCATACAAGTTCCTAATGCTTTTTTGAACAGGGAAAAGTTTGTTTTTTAAGAGTGAGTGAAATAACCTTTGAATGTAGCTTGCAATTTAGATCTCTCATGCTGCTATGGTATGGCATGTTTTATGCGCTGTCTTTTCTAGGATATGAAAAATGTTATTTCCTCCACACTTAGGAATTCACATCTATTAAATACCTTCTGATGCACTGAAAAGATGTCTTTTAGAAACAAGCTGGTATTAAAGAGACTGTTAATCACAAATAGTTCTGTGATCATGGTGTCGTCCCATCCCCCTGTGTCCCCCCACTCCTTTTTTTTTTTTTTTCTTTTTTTTCTTTTTTTTTTTTTTTCAATTGAATTAGTTGTGTTTCTGTTGCTGTAACAAGATTGTTTCTGTATTTGTCAGTAACTGGTTAGGGAAGCAGCCTAACTTCTGTTAGGGTCTAGACTTCATCTCTAAATTTGGATAACTTCGTTCCAGTTAGGATTTTTTTTTTTTTTTTTCTTCAAGTAATACTCAACCCTTCATAAGCAGTCTTTAAGAAAATGCAGCAAAACCAGGATGTTAGTGCTTGGTCATTATGATCCTAAATTGTTGCCTGAGGTTAATAATCATGGGCCTGCCCTCAATTTTTATTCTTAGAAAAAAAATAATAGGATTAATGGCTGTAGACACAAAATTTTGTTAAGATTTATGTTTTGAGAAATATTTAGTGTGCTTGGACTACTGCAATTCTGTTAATGCTGTGAATTTACTTAGTGCCTTAAGATTTCAGATATTAAGACTTTGGAGAGGGTAAGGATAAATCTAAGTGTGAAATGAGTGTTTTGAGTATTTCATCCTAGGTTGATTTCTGTCACGTGGGCAGAATAAGCATTTTAATTGTGACTAATTTGATTTAGAAGCTTTACCTATAAATGTGCAGGAGGGCAGCTTTCTTGTATGTTTGCAAGAAACTTTATAATGTCTTTGACACTAATAAGAAAAGCATCTTAGATCCCAGTAGGATTTAAATATTATAAGCAAAATACTGCATCAAACTAGGAAATTATGCAACCTTCTTGCTTTTCTCAGTTCAGATTACTTTAGGTAAAACATCTTACGGCATTTTGTGTGTTGTTTGGTCTGTCTTGCAGAAACTAAGAAAAAGCATAAATGGGGAAAAAGCTTTATAGAAGGTTGCAATAAACATGCTTATTCTTTGTTTGTTTCAGTTTTCCTACTTTTTTTTAGATACACTTTTTAGAAGTGAAGTGGAAAAGTAGAATTAATTTAACTTGGCAATGATTCTTTATAATGTGAATACTAATTAGTTTCTTTCATTCTTTTCCCCTCCTTCTGGTTCTAGAAAATGAAATTACTATTGACGATGGATACTTTGGAATCCGTAGTAAGTGAGATATATTGACCTTTACTCTTTACCACATATTTAATTTTAACAAGATAAAGCATTGTAGTTGAAAAATATTTGAAATACTAAGTTTTGACAGGAATTGCCGCTAAGTGATTGTTTTCTCTGCTTATATGTTTGGGGATTTTTTGTATCCAGCATTGTGAATTCACGCTCAAGCTATAATCCCATCTAATATTAATAAGAGACTGCTAGGAAGAGTTGAAATATTCTAAGAGTGCTGGTGTTAAAGGTTGAAATTTGTGAGCTTTAGGTCATGAACATGTTTTTTTGGAAATACAGAATAGATTTAACTTTCTTCTAAAGCTTTGCCTTTGAAAAAACTCTTTGTCTCTAGAAAAATATTATCACTTACCCTAAATGTATACAACCTTCCTCTTCAGTCAGATGCATGACTGTCAAAACCTCTCATAAGCTCAACCCTCATGTTCTCGTGTGTGCATGTGTCTCACTTTTGGCAGTTCTATCCCACCTCTCGCTTAACGCTCAATCCTGTGGCACCCAAGGTAACTCTTTGGCATGTCTCATGTCTTAAAGCTTTTCCATGTTTCTTTGTATCCTCGTTGAATGATGAGTTTGTCTAGGAATTCTTCAAAACTGCGGGGTCTGCTTCAGCACCTGGTCTGACAGCTTGTGCTTTCCAGCCATTCTGCTTGTAGGCTCTCCTTGTCGTGATGGTGAGGTTGAGGATTTTCCTCTGTCCTGTCCTGCAGACTTACACTGCTTTACTGGCATTGACTATGATGAGCTAATTCAACACCTGTATTTCAATAGAAACAGGGAATCTCCAGTTGTGTATGGATCTTCAGAGCTTCTGTCAGTGGTATTCCATGCATTGAGAGATCCCGGGACAAGGGAATGTTATATCTGCCTTTGGAGACTTAAGTTAGTCCTTGATACCACAAATTAACACTGGAATACTTCGTGCTGTCCTGCAGACAGGTCATGTGTGAAGGATCATTGTTCCTACTTAATCCCCTTTTAAAAGCCAGCAAACAACTGCAGTATCTGTTGTCTGTTCTGGGTAGTTGGGAAAAGACAGGTGAAAGGATGTGCTCGGCAGTTCCTCTGGATGTGCTATTGAATAAGGCTGGTGATAAGAGGATTGTCTGGAAGATGGTGTCAGAGGAACTGTATTTATATTTTTGTATATTAAAATATCTAGATCTCCCTGAAATAAGTTGTTAAAGTGTCTTTTACTTTTTGTTTGATTTTTATTAGATGGTATTGAAACTGTGGATGCTGGGTGGCTGACGTGTCAAACAGAAATAAGATTGCGTCTACATTATTCTGAGAAACCACCTGTAGTGATATCTAAGAAGAAATTTAAAACATCAAGGTTCAGGTAAGAACCTGCTCATCTTAGTGCGCAATTTATCTTGTGTTAATTGTCAATACTAGTGATTCTTTTTTTCCTTAATTAATATAGCCTTTAAATTAATATTGGGTTGCTAATAGGCATGTACTATCAGGCCAATTTCCAAGTATTTAAGCACTTTGTAAAAATATGATGATAACATTAAATCGGTGGCGTGTTTCAGTTGCCTCATTTCATTGTTAATGTAGTGTCAGAAGTTTCTCCTGTTTTAACAAAGGAAGACAGACAGTCAAACAAAACTATTCTAGCTTTGCTGCTGATTTAATGCTTTTCAGCTTTTGCATTTCTAATAGTTATTAAGCTATTGAATGTGTATAAATCAGATGTGATACCACAAGTTAAGCAGTAGGTAACAGGTGTCTTTCACAAATACTTATTACATACCTGCCTTGGTGTTTCCTGTTTCTTGGCTGGAACTGTAGTGTTCCGAAGTAGTTTTATGCTGTTACTTTCAGAGTTTTCTTCTTTGTTCTTAACTTCTTGGAAAGAGCAGAATGGAAACGGAAGTTGGGGGAAAGGGAGAAGGCTTCCAGGTTTTTTGTTGCTTACTACTTTTTCTCCTTACCAAAGTAAACAGCCCTCTCCATTTAATATATGGTTAACTCTCCACTGCATTACAGATTTCTAGTCAACGTAGATGGTGGAGAGAACAGCATTCTCTAATCCCTTCTGTTGCTGTTTAGATCAGTTTGTTTTTATCTGCAGAGGTGTCTCAGAAAGCAGGCATTATTATAAGTATACAGTTGACTGACAGAAGCAGGTACCTTAGTCCTGATGTTTTGAGGACTGCGCTATTGCCCTGAGTGTTTGATCTCCTTCCCCCCCTTGAGTTTCTGGGATCTGGAGCTTGCTCTCTCTGTGATTTACAGATCACTTGGTTAACCTGGGAGTTACTAATGTATTTTGATGGTCTGACACTTGTTGTTGTCCCCCAACCCCCCCCCCCCCCCCCCCCCCCCCCCCCCGAAAGTTCCAACTCTTCTGATGAGGGGAAAGTTGATTTAATACAACATTCTTCAGTCAAAGTTAATACTTATGTCCTGTTCTCTATTCATTGTGTGTTATAGTAGGTAGAGAGAGAGCAATTTCTGAAGCTTCATCCTTGTCTAAATTAGATGGTTGAAATCAAAACTTGTTAAGCTGGATGCATTCACTAGATAAGATACTGTTTTACTGTGTTCCACTTGCTGCGTAAAAAACTAGATCTGCCCAGGTAGTTTCTGTAACTGTCACTTGCTATGACACTGTCAAGTTTGTGGAGCATCTGTGTTGTAACTTTTTTATGAGGGTATTAAGAATGTGGACTTGGTGTAAAGAATTTTTATGACTGTAATTGTTTGAGGTACAGATTCAGTTTTACTAGTGAATTGGCATCTAACTAAATAACTCTATCCCATCTGCTGCTTAGATAATTCAGAAAGGGATTTGGATTACTCGTATATGCTTCCATCACACATGGCATAATGAATTCTGTGTGGAAGGTTTGCTCTGTATAATAACAATGAATTCTGAGTCTTATTGAGAGGCTTATTCCTCTCAGTCCAGGATTTTTCAGAAACTGCATTCAATTTACTTTTAAATGATCATTTAGGGTTTCTCAAGGGACTTACTAATTACTTCAGACTATCTTATTTATGCCTAATAGAATACATTCATCTGCCTAATCGGTGTTCAGAGAGACTTCAAGTTGTGTGTGTGCATTTACCAGCAGCCAGCCTTGGCGATTACTGCTATTTTCAGTGTTTTTTCATTAGCCTTTTGGCATTATGGGTGTCAGTCTGTGGAGAAAGGCTGGCTGTGTGGCAGACCAAAACGTTGCTTTGCTGGAGTGCTGCTTCTCAGACCACTAGTACAATTTTCACATTTACCCAAGTTCCAGTTTTAGAAGTGACTTGAGCACTTGAATCTGACCAAAATAAGATTTAGACAGCAGCTGCAAGCTCTTGACTCCTGTGAGGGCCCACTGCACACAATGCTGTCCTGTCGATGGTGGTGGTGGTGAGAAGAATTCTTGTGTTGTATGAGCTTGTGCTCAAGCTTCTTTCTAATTCTTCAGGGTTTCCAAAGACACTGCTGTGACTTAACCATTTGTTTTGTGTTTCTGGTTGAGTAGAGTAAAACTGACTCTAGAAGGCCTAGAGGAAGATGAGGATGATGAAGAAGGCCAAGAGAAAACATCCCCTACTGTCCCTCAGAAAATGGCAAACACTGTGGAGTTCTCCTTAATAAGTAACAACGAATATAAATGTCGACACTCTCAGCCAGACTGTGGTTATGCTTTGCAGCCAGATCGATGGATAGAATACACAATACAAACCATGGAGCCTGATAACTTGGAATTAATCTTTGATTTTTTTGAGGTATGTCTCTTCACCCTGAAGAAGCAACTCCTGTCTGCCTTTGGGAGCTAGTCAATTACCGTGAAGATTTCACTGTTCGGATAGTGCTATTGCCTGATATTCTTGATCTTTTGGACTTGCAAAAACAAGTTACGAGACCATTGGCTACCACCCCATTTTGCAGAAAGGTTTTATGAGTCTTCTCGATATGGCACAAAGTTTTGCAGTTTCTACCTATTTAGAAGTTAGTGCAAATTAGACACAAACCTTAGTGTGCAGTACTGCATGCAGTTAGGTTAGGTTGGCTTTGATTTTTATCTTTTACCAGAACAAAGGTTTGCTTATCCTTCTTGAACCTGAACAATGTGTATATGAACTAGTTACATTACAATTATTTGATCTTAATTTTAAAATTGGAAACAGAATAGATTTCTCTGAATTGACTAGTACAAATTAAAACTGGATATTTGTGAATTCTCACTACTACATATGTTATTTTGCACTCTATTTAATTTCCCTGGAAGATCTTTAAAAAAAAACTTGGAATATTAAGAAAACAGCTTTTGTCTCTTCATACTGTTTACGCAGAAGAAAGTTGTAAGCATTCTCTCTTTGGACTAAAAATACCCTTAAAATCATTTACACTCATAATCGTAGAGCGGCTACATGGTTTCTGAACTTGACTATGGTTAAGTGCACATTCTGCATGTTAGTGGCCCTCCTCCTTCCCTGCAGAAAAATACAAAGTTATTTGAAGCATATGTATTATTCCAATTCATCTTGGTTCTAATCACAACTTGAGTTTTTTAGAATACAGACTGTTTCATGCATACAATTTTCATCTGAAAAGCTAAGAGTTTTCAAAGGCAAATGTACATGAGTTTTGTCGATTTCCATTAAGAATTTCATATTCCTGGCAGTAAATTGCCACACGCTGTTACATTAAACAATTTTTAGCCTGAAATTAGTGTTTTCTGTAGCACACAAGAAACTTCTGTTACATCAGTGCCTGTATGTATCTTCCTGAGGAGCAAGAAAGAGTTTGTTTAGAATTCTCACCTACATGTAACAGTAGGTGTTTTCGTTTTTTGTTTGTTTTGTTTTTAGGAAGATTTAGGTGAAAAAGTAGTACAAGGCGATGTGCTCCCAGGTCATGTAGGTTCTGCCTGCCTCCTGTCATCCACAATTGCAGAACTCGGAAAGAGTGCTGGAATTCTTACACTTGCTATTATGAGCAGAAATCCAAGGAAGACAATTGGAAAAGTTAGAGGTACAGTTGATGCAAAAAGATGTAGATAATTTTACTCAGTCATCCATTATCTGTTGACATATGAAGCACTGGTATTTTTCTTGTAGTGGACTACATAATTATTAAGCCGATCCAGGGATACACTTGTGATATGAAGGCTTCATACGCAAAATATTGGAAACCAAGAACAACTCTAGATGTTGGACACAGGGGAGCAGGAAATTCTACAACAACAGCTAAGTAAGTTGACTTACATTTTAATCCAGGGAGGAGGGGATTATGTTTAGTTTCACTGACATCAATTGAGGAAATGGGCAGTTTAAAATAAAAAGCTACAACCCATGATTAAGTCACTTCGATATCAAATGTGGGTGTTCTTTAAAATAAAGACTTGTGATTTGTATTTCTCTTGTTTCAGTGGACTTTTGTGCTATGCTGCATCTAACAAAACATTTTTCTTTGCTGTTATTTCAGACTTGCTAAAGTTCAAGAGAATACTATTGCCTCTCTGAGGAATGCTGCTAGTCATGTATGTATGCACATTTGCACGCATATAGTACTTGTATAGTTAAAACTATCTTGGCTTGTATGCTTAGTTTCCATGATTTAATACAACAAATGGTAATTGCACTGGTATGAAATTGCATCAAATCACTGTGGAGATTCCCTGAGAGAGAGGAAGGGAAGTAACAGTTAGATTAGGCTGTCATTCTTGAGTTCCTTAAAGAAAATCAAAACTTCCATCTAATATGTTCTGATGGTGGTCTAATACAGAGAAAATCTTAATCTCAACCCTGCAGAGACATAGGGGTGGAAGAATTTCAAACAGATGAATAAAATCTTGGCTCTGTTAGAGTCGGTCAGCGTTCTCTGAGGTGGCTCAGGGACTGCTGAGTACCTAGAGTTGGTGTCCAAAAATGAGACTTGGATGCCAAGCTGGTAGAATAAAACAATCCTTTGCTTCAGTGCTTGTTGCGATGGAGACTTGGAATCCTAAGATGAGACTTTCAACTTGGGAGATACTGGCTTCAAGTGCTTAAATTCCATGATTGAGGCGGTCAATTTTATTCCTTCCCATAATCTTAGTCACTGAAGTGATCTGTGGTAAGATTGATCTAGACAATCCAGTGACATCCTGCAGCGGAGTAGCTGGACTCAGAAGCACATTCAGAGGTTCCTTGCCTAGCTTCTCTTCTCGCAGTGAAGAGCTGTGGTTACAGCTTTACACATAAAGATGCTGTTATGAGATCACCTGCTGCTTAAGTTGTAGGGTTCCTAAGGCTTTGCAGGTACATCTTCAGTAATGCAGATTCTTACCAAACATCTTTTGAAGTTGTTAAAGGGATGGGACCAGAATCTGGAGTATTATGCTTATTGGCTTCTGATTCTGGAGTGCTGTACTCCCCATGAGTCAGAGCTGAAAGCTTTGTCTGGTTTGGGAGTAAGTGTAATTTGAACACAGTGTCTGGAACATGTACTGACTGCAGAGGAAAAGAAAACAGCTACTACATTATCCTTGTGATAGTTCTTAATTCCTGGGTGGATGCTGCAGGTGTATAGATAGCTTTTAAAAGGACCATCAGAAGTATACATTGTGGCAGAAATATACTATGAAAGTTGTCAGCAGTATCACCAGAAGAGTACTTTCAACTATTTGCAGATTGAAAAGGCTGAAAGCTACCACTCTAAAATATTTCTGCTGAGAAGAGGGCTGAAAAAAGCCTGCCCTATTTTCTTTTTCTACTGATTGAAAAAAGACTGGGCAAGTCAGGATGATAATTTGATGTATGGTATTCTTGGAGGACTTTCAAAGGCATGATTTACAGACATTAAAAAAAAAAAAAAGGCTTTGTGTGTTTCTTTATCTCTTTCTTTCTGGCCCTCCCTCTTTTCAGAAAGATTGTGCTTGGAACTCGTTATTCCTTTATTCCTTTTAAGCTTATCAGAAATATCTTTATTCCTTTTAAGCTTAACAGAAAACAACATACAGTTGAAAAGGGCAGGAGAGTACCAGATGCAGCTGCTTCTGCTCTTGCACATGTTATAACACACTACTACTGTGTTATCCACTAGTGACTCCAGAAGCTCCTCGGTCTATGGAGTGCCTTGCTAAAGCTTTGCCAGTTTGTAGTGATCCCATGTCTCTTGGTGGGGAGGGGGGAGAGAGGGAGGAAGGGCACTGCAAAGGTATCTGTTTGAAAACATTGTCTTAGTCTTTCTCTGAAATCAAGTTTGCAGTGCTTGAATGTTACTAGAAGGTTTACAAGATTGATACCTATATCTATATATCTCAGAACTGCATTATGGTAATTAAAATACTTTCCCCTAAGATTTCCACCCCCCCACCCCCACCCCATTTGTAATCCATTGTGGAGTATGATTTAACTGATAATAGCCAGCTGCATTCAACTTGGTTGATGTCCAGGACCTGTGAATACTTGACAACTTATCTGCGGTTCAGTAGTCCTTGTGCATAAAGAGTCAATGGATTTTGTTTTGTTCTGTGTGTTTTTTAATTTTCTGTAGGGAGCAGCATATGTGGAATTTGATGTGCATCTTTCTAAAGATCATGTGCCTATTGTCTACCATGATCTCACATGTTGCATGGCCATGAAAAAGGTAAAGATTAAGATACCTGTATTTTATCTTTAAATGTGACCATTGCAGAAACTAAAATACCAAGTGCTCGTAGAAATAATTCTGGAGAATCAAGGGATGGAATGGGACTAAATATGCAGCATTACTGTGTGCATAAGTAGAGAAGTTGAGCTTTTCTTTTGATGTTGTAGCAACAGCATTTCAGATGCACAGTTTGAGACTTCAAGTTTACATTGTAGTTATTTTTATACCATTTTTTAAATTTATGGTTTGGAAGAAAAAATTAGACAACTCCACTGATTCACTAGCACCGCTGGGACTCAGACTGTCAGAGTGAGAACTTCTGCTTGTTTCTTTTTTGAGGGGAGAGTTAGCATGATTTTCAGCATGACTTCTCACCCCTGCTGATACTTAAATGTGTACTTCTCTTAGGCAGTTACGTACTAATAAAAGTTTTTAGGTTAAATAAACCTTATTTGGTCTCCCAGTAGTGGCCAGTAGATGGAAAGCAGAAAAGTGGAAGAAACAAGGATTTCCTTCGTTTATGGAGTTTGATTAGCCATAAGTGGCTTGGCTTCCACTAGTTTTTCTAGTGGAAAATCCTTTTTCACTACAGCATTTTGCTCAGTGTTGTAACAGTGAAGTGAGCAATATACTTCAGCCTCACTTACTGTCCCAACAAGATAAGAGGAACTGCTTTTGGATTGCTTGGTGGAACAGAAGGAAAGGAGTTAAGACAGAGGTTGTATGAGCAGGAAAATAGCTCTTGAAAGCAAGTTTCTTGTTCCTTTCCTTGCTTACCTCATGAGGTTGCAGTTGTTCATTCTTTTTCAACCAAAACCTCTTTTCTGCTGTTTTTGTAAGTCAAGAGTAAAGTGACATAAGCAGCAGTGAACAGTACTGGTACTCGTGCATAGAGATAAGTGTTCCTTGAAGGGCGCTCTGAACGGTCTGTCACAACACCTTTTAAATACTGAGAGTTTATGAAGCATAATAATTGAGTGTTTCTCATAAAGTGCCATTACACTCCTTAATAATGAGACAACCACAGGCAGAAGGAAAACACTTTGGTGCTTTCCTGCCTGGTCTGTTGCATGCTCTCCACTGAGGCTGCGATACTTGCATTGAGCAGCAGTTGCAAAGAGATTGGACTCTGTTCTGTTCTAGTTTTCTTCCTTTCTGGTCTGGCAGTGAAAACAAAGATATCTTGCAGTCTGCTCTACCTAAGTCTAAGTTCTCTCTTTCTTCTTGGCACTAAGCCTGCGTTGTTAAACTCTCATCTACTGCGATACTGCAATTTATAAGAAGTATGGACAGTTGTAGAAATGGAACTTCAACTAAGGCAAATATATGTTCAGTGTATATTGAACCAGTATTGTCTTGTTGAGTAAAAATTTCTTTATAGTGAAGAGGGGGAGTGAAAAATGGATTAAAAGAATTTTTTTTATCTTTGTTTTGGGGGCAGGGTGTGTGTGTCTGTTTTACCAGGACATTTGTCTTTTTTTTACTCATTTCTGGGACATTGAGTAGACCATACTGAACTGAACTGCCTTAGAGTATTTTTTGATACATTTCTTTACTGGCAAACTTTTTTCCTGAATACATTAACTTGTCAAGTTTTTGCAGAATAAATGTGCTAACCTTTTCTGAAGAAAGAACATTGAAGCCTCTGACTTGCATGAAAGACCAAATCCTGTTTTCTCAAATTGACAGCTGTTTTATGCTTCTGTGTGCCTGTGTTGTCTCCTGAAAAGTGATCATCTTGCTTACAAATGATATCTTGTATTATAATATATCTTTATCGATAAAAGAGAAAATATCAGTTGCCTTTAATGCTACCATATCAAAAGCATGTAGGCTTTTCTCTAGTTTTCAGTGGTGCTTAATTATGTATTCTTTGTCTTCGAAGAAACTGGATACAGAGCCTTTGGAACTGTTTGAGATTGCTGTCAAAGAACTCACATTTGATCAGCTGCAGTTATTGAAGGTATTGCTACTTTGGCTAGTGTGTTATGCTGTGTGTATAAAGCTTAGATTTTTTAGAGTAACTATAGATAGTTTGGGAGAGCACAAGCTTTAAAAATTGTACAAGTAGAACAAGTAGCTAATTCCTGGAATAGTACTTCTGCACCATCATTACAACTTGAATAAATTTCATTATTTATATCTTCTAGAAGGGTGGTCTGACAGGTGGGGTCAGGGAATGAGACTGGGCCACTGAAGACCCAGCTGAGATTCGTGTCCTCAGTAAGGAAGCACCTGGCTGGTCCAAGAACTATGTTTCTTTTAACTTAAAATCACTTGCTCTCCTCCTTTTTTTTGGAGAGAGAATTTGAATGGAGTGAGGGAGTTTGGCCCTACGCCTGGCCTGATTCTATCTCAGTATATAACTACATTATAAAACCTGTGCCTGCGCTTGATTGGAAACAAGGAGTCTTAACATTTGACAAAGGAAGATTTAATGTTCAGACTTCTTAACATCTTAATGTTAAATTATATTCCGTGTGTTTCTACTATTGAACACATTTTCTGTGCTTTCAGTAAGAATATTTTCAGTTTGTTTTTGAGCTTTCATTGCAATCTTTGTTTGAAGTTTGAAAGAAAATTGTGTTGTGTACTAGGATTTCCTTTATTCTTTTACAGATCACTAAAAATATGTCTGTAATGGACTTTTAAAACCAATTTATAAGGAAAATTAGTTGCATTTTACATGTAGTAAGATCTTTATGGGTGGAGTACTAGTTAATATTATTGTTTTTATGCTCTTTAGCTGGCTCACGTGACTGCCCTGAAGGTAAAAGACCACAATGGTATGTACTAGTTTGCAGGAGTCTTGAGATTTATTTATTACTGTGTAAATACAGATTCTGTGATTGCAGTCATTTGTTCTAATGACATTTGGTTTCTTCCTGAACATTTCTAAATGCTTATGTAGTTACTTCAATCTTGTGCATGCTGTAGAGTTCTTTGCTGTGGCAAGTAAATACCTGGACAGAAGTTACTCCCTTGGGAAGATGAGGCAGGAGGGTAGAAGTTTAATATATAGATAAATATATATTTTATGAATATTCATAATTGCCACTAATGCTCCCATCTTATGCTTCTCCAGCTGAACCTTTTTGGCAGCTCTTCAGAACTGCTAGCAAGAACTTTGGTAACTGCTGTAGGCTGTCTTCCTGGTGCTGTAAATCTTGGGCCTTAATTCATCCCCTTTATAGGGACAGCAAACTGACAAAGTATTTTACACGTTCTAACTGTCTGGGAAAAGATAAAATAAATAATAAGCCTTGACAGGCAAGGCTGCTTGTACTGGATGTGATTCAGTGGCTGAAACAGTGAGGGATGGAAGAACCTGTTTCTGATAAATATTCAGGCAAGATTTTTAATAAGGGTAAAAATTATTTTCCCAATGGCAAAACATGAATTGCCAACACTATCATTGGAGTATGTCAGTGTTAGAGGGAAGGCTTTGGTAATCAAAGGATAGACCTGGTTCCATTCTTTACTCTCAAAGGCCTTATGATTTTGAGCCAGTCTTTTCTTGCTGGGATTAGCAGTGCTGCTGTTTGTTTTTGATTCAATATTTTGTATTTCTTTTCAGCATCTTTTAAAGAAGAAGAAAACTCTGCTTTTGAGACCCAGCCATTTCCTTCTCTGCAGAGAGTAAGCAGCAAATATAGAGCAATAGAGATTATGATTGTGAAATGTGAAAACATGTGTTTTTCTTTCAGCTTTGTGCATGTAGCAAGAGATAGTCGTATTTGGGTTTGGGCCTCTGATATCAGTGCTGGAACTGAGAACATAGGTTTTATTGTTGACCACTGAAGCCTTTTCAGCACTTAAAAGTAATAGATTGCCTACCTTTCAAGCTTCTTAATTCATGAACCCATGTGGTATAGCCTGGGATGCACTCAGTTTTACAGCTGGTTAGCATCTGAGTATTGCGTTCAGATACAATAACAATTGTTTGCTAATTTGGGGTAAAAAACCCAGAAACAAACCAACCAAAAAACCCTGGCCTTTGGTAATTCATCACGTACTCTTGCCCATCTGAAAAAGCCAGGCACAGAGAAATGTTAAGTGGATTTCTTTTCTAGTACATTCCAATGACTGTTTGCCAGATTTGGGCTTTGTGTTGGCTTATTTTTCACAGAAACAACTGACAATTGTTGACCAAATACAGTTTCATACCATTTGCAGTCTTTTTTTCCTCTATTATTATTTTTCCCCTCACTATTTTTCCTGATGTCTGAACTTTAATATGAATGTTAATATGCCTTCTAGGGACTTGTTTTATACAATAATACTGCTTTTTATTTGGGTTTTGGAGATTATTAATATCCAATTGTTCATAGGGTTATATCAGAGCATGTATGAACTATCCATCAGTTACAGGTCATATGCCCCACTGCAGTTTTGGGTTTTTTTTTTACTGTCTAATCAGATACTGCTTAACTGCAGAAAATAAGAGAACTTTGTATAATAGACTAATGAGGTTTGATTCCTCTACCTGTTTCGATTCCCTAAATTTAATTTTCTTCCTATAAGAAAGGCTATGTTACTCTCTTCTGTACCTGGCATCTTTACAGGGTTAAAGAATCATCTACCAGTGTTTCCTTAATTTCATTAGCCGTTAGTTTCACCTTTTGATTTGAAGTCACCTTACCAATAGTTCTTCAAATTTCACATATTTCTGTGTTGTCATCATAATGGCAAGCTCCTGGATATCATACTTGGGATTATGTGTAGTTTAAGATACTTTCTGCCTTCAGAAAAACTTCCTGGAGAAATAAAAACAGTGTCATCTTTAGGAGTACAAATGGGGTATTTCTCACACACCTAAAGGTGAATTAACTTGCATTTGTACCTTCTCAAAACTTTGTCCTTAAGATTCTGTCCATTTTTATGTATTTCCTAACTTTAAACTGAAGTAGAAGAAGGTGTATATGTATCTTGTGTTAAATGTTATTTTTTTTTTTTTTTTTATTACACTGTTAGACCCTATTGGCATTAAATTCCAATGTATTCTCCTGGTAGTTACCCTCGTAGGGCTTAGATGTCCTGTTTTTCTTTGGATTCTCTTCATAAAGAAATTTTTTCAGGTCCTGGAGTCTGTTTCTGAAGATGTTGGGTTCAACATAGAAATAAAATGGATCTGCCAACAAAGGGTAAGTAAATGTACATGTGGTTTACTTTGATACTATGCCATGTCAAATTACAGGCTTTAGCCATGAGAATGGCAGGCTAAGCTAGGAACAAAGGCGTAATTTGGTTTTGTTTTTGTTTTTGTTTTTTAATGTCACCCTCTTGTTTTATTATAACCTGCTGTCTTTGAATCTGGGAGTATAACAGCACCACTCTAGCAAATGAAGAAACTTACTCTTAAAATGATAGGAGCTATTTATAGGGTTGAGTTCATAATACAGCTCAGACTGCTTTTAGTAGAAGACCCTTTTTAAAGTCAGTGGGTCGCAGCAGGTTGCGTATACTGTATGTGGGAGAAGTGACGAGTTCAGACTCTCCTGGCCTGATGCAGGAGCAGCTACAACGTTGTGCAGCAACACAAGCAGCTGTTTCCTTCAGCTGGATTGCTTAGCGCTTGGTCTAGAAGGAAATGATTGTCATGGCTAGGACTGGAAGCCTGGAGTGGGGTAAAGAAACTAAGCAGAGGGGTAGGTGGAAGTCTGTATGCATGGAGATGCTGATGCTCTTAACAGGTCAGCTGCAGGAATACTGGTACCTGCTATTCTCAAAGACGTTTGAGAAGTATCCTCTTCTATTTCTACAAATCTTGCTGTATTTTTCTATTTAGAAATAGAAGTACAAAATATCTGTAATAACTTTTAGTGATCTTTCATTTAATTCCTTTGTTTTTTCAAAATAATGCTTCCCAGAAACTCTTCTTGGATGAGAAGACAGTCAATTTTTCAGTGAATCTTACTGCTGTTAGTATTCAGCTGCAGCTCACAGGCTGATGGCTGTGTAGATCTGTAGCTAGCATTTAGCAGACTGAAGGAGTGACTTCTGTATTCGGACTGGCAAACTGAGCTCTCGTTTTGCTGAGGTTGAGTGAGAGACCATTGCTGGTTAAAATACTTTTAGTAAGCAAGTAATTCAAGGCTGAAACTTGCCCTTTCGTTTTCCAGGATGGACAGTGGGACGGCAACTTGTCAACTTACTTTGATATGAACCTCTTTCTAGATATTATTCTAAAGACTGTTTTGATGAATGCTGGAAGAAGAAGAATTGTATTTTCTTCTTTTAATGCAGATATTTGTACAATGTAAGTTAAGAAGAGATAATGTATCTTCTTGTTTGTGGTTGGTGGGGGATTTTTTTTTTTGGTAAAATTGACTTTGGACATAAGAATACCCAATAAGAAGCAAATCATGTTTTGATTAGATCTAAACTTTGAATGCCAAAATAGTTGGGGATTGAGACAAGACCACATTGTCATCTGAGCTGTGCCAAAAATAAAATAGGAGAGCAAAGTCAAAGTAGACATTTTTGTCAAGTGCCTTCCTGAATGCTTCAGTCTTGACACAGCAAAAAAGGCTGTGATTTCTTCTGGTATCACAGTGTCTTTTTCTTGAGGGGTACACAAGCCTAATTTACAAAGAAAATCATCTTAGTTACAATTTTTTCACTGTATCTGCCTTTTTAAAAAGACAGAAAAATGAAAGAACTTTGGATTACCTGTGTTTGGTTTGGGTGTTTTAGAGTTTTTTGTTTTGTTAAGCAGTTTGTTTTTCTTTTATGGAATGTCATATTGAAGGTATTGGGGCACTGAAAAAGCATAGAAATTGAACTGGGGAGCAAATAGTTGGGATACATATAAACTAACAATATGCTGTAGCACTTTGTAACAAGAAGTGATTTAGCACTGTTAATGTAAGGCTTTATGGAAATCTCATTTGCTGAGAGGCTGCACCGATGAAATACCATTGAAGGGTAAATGGGCAGGACAAAACCAAATCAGGGTAGTGATAAAAGAGTTAAGAAGCAAGCGTGTAAGAGTGCGTAATGCTAATCCCAAAATTTTGCTTCCATCTGTTGTCATTTCATACCATCTGACTGGAAAAATACACTAGTAAGGTTAGATGTTGTATATTAACCACATTTAGAAATTCTTATCGTGAATCTTTATTTTACTGTAACTCTCATTTAAGAAGAAAATTACAGAATTGAACAGTTTGAAAAGTTTATATAAACATTTTGAGGATGTGGGTCTGAGTTCACCTTGAAGTCTGGCTTCCCTCAAACTGTAAGTCTCTAGTAGTGCCAAAAAGAACAGTTGGAGCAGTTTGTCACGCAGTTTGATACTAAATGGTAGTACCATCTTGTTGCACCAGCTAGGGACTAGAAGAACATGCAGTAAGGAGTGTGATTCTCAAACAGTAATATTGAATTCCCCTGCTTTTTAACACATCTGCTACTTGCAAACTTTTTTTTTTTCCTAACAGGGTTCGGCATAAGCAGAACAAGTACCCTGTGCTATTTCTCACCCAAGGAGAATCTAAACTCTATCCAGAGCTTATGGATCTTAGGTCTCGTACAACTCCAATTGCCATTACTTTTGCACAATTTGAAAACTTGCTGGTAAGCCGACAAGTTCTGATATTACTTGGCAGTAAAATGAAACAATTATTACTACTTGTTGTAAATCTATAATTTTTGACGCTAATGCTTGAAATGAAGACTAACCTCATAGAAGAAATACACTAACATTTTGTAACTGCCAAAATAATGTTCTTTGTTTCAAATGTCTGTTTACTACAGTGTTTAAAAAGTAGTACTGTCAGTAAACTCTTTAATCGTATTAAATTACTTTTTATTATGAATGACATTGTAAGGAGCTGCAAGTGTCAAAAGATTACAAAAACCTGATGTGAGAGTGTTTCAGAAACATGGATTTTAATTAAACTCTTCTGTATTTCAGGGAATTAATGTGCACTCTGAAGATCTGCTGAGGAATCCGTCATTTATTAAAAGGGCCAAATCCAAGGGCCTAGTTATTTTTTCATGGGGTGATGATGCAAATGACCCAGATAACAGGAAGAAGTTGAGAGAATATGGTGTTCATGGGCTAATATATGACAGGTACTTAACTGTGTTTTTAATAATAATAAAGCTTAGGAACTGTGGTATCCTGACTCTTGTGAAATTTCACGTTGCTTTTTGGCTGTCTTGAGTGCAGAATATCTTCCTTTTGTACTGTAAGTACAAGAAGCTCATAAACGCAGTTCATGAGCACGGCTAACACTAATTCCTACTTTTTCAGCTGTATATATGAAGCAGAATAACTTTTGTTTCTCCTGAGGTTAACGTAAATGTAATTTGATTCTTTAAAGAACTAGTGCATGGCATACACATTTAATGTGCTATTAACATTCCTGATGGTAATTTTTAAACTTTGACTGTGACACAGTGAGGACAGTGTTATTTAACTGTTTGGCTGAAATCTTCAGCTTTCTACACTTAGTTACGGAAATAGTTAACACAACTTAAGTGAATGATTTTAACTGAATTTTTTGCCAATGTTCTGTTGTGTTTCAAAGCTGTGAATTCACCACTTTTCCAGTTAAAATTAGCTTGGTGTGGTTCTCAGGGCAAACTGCCAAATTAGTTGCTTCAGAAGGTAGTTGTTACATCCACACAGTTCAGGTGGACTTGGGAGTACTCTGGTAAATCTGTGAACAAAAGTATTATTTTAGTTCCTTACTAAACCCAAAAGTTTTAGCTCTTTTATGAGAAAAGATGTGAAACTCATTATTATACGATGACGATTAATTTGAGAAGCTGTATTAAATTAGAATTTACGATAGATTGCAAACAATATGTACCTGGAATAGCTTTAGGTGTAACTGAACTGTCAAATTGCAGAAGTTTTTCAAACATCTTGCTTTAGCAGGGGCATTGTTTTGCATATAGTTTTACCTGGAGAAAATAAGTGTGTGTGGGATCAAGTAACATCAAGGGCTCTGTTTTATAAAGTGGAAACTGAGAGTCAAGTTAAAATGTATCTAAAGGCAAGAAATCATTTGCAATTGAGAGTTCTAGGCTCCCAGTGTGAAAAACTGTTAACTCCCTTCAATCTGATCTTGGCTATTGAGAGTCCTCCAGAGTGACGGGTCAGTGTTTCTCTGGTTTGCTGGGGTGTCCCTTCTCGTACTGTATAGAGTGTCTCCTATTATTTGGTGGTAAAAAGGAATAACGAGATTTTTACACCGGGGATCAGCTTCAGACTTGAAGTCATTGAAATGTAAGCCCTCTTCTCTGCTACGGCAGTGCTACGTGTTGTACCTCTCCTACAACTGAAGATTGAGGCCCCTTTAGTAGACGAAAAGTATCTCTGGACTAGTGTGCAGACAAGACGGTACTCCAGCTCTTTAGTGTATGGGCATAGAATTGTTAAGTAATTCGATTCTATGGTATGTGTAACTTGCAGTGATAAACTATCAGTCTATAGACAGGTGGGGTGTTTTAATCAAACACTACGGCATAAAGTGTTCTTATGCAAAATGTCTGTTCATCTGATGTCTACTAATCCAGTCCTCTGGAGTTCTTAATTACTCCTGATGCAATAAGATATGCACTACTATTAGTAAAGCAGGTGACAGCCTTTTTTTCTGACTTCACGTTACTTTCATTACTTCAGATACTTAATTGCTCAACACTACTTAAGTAACATTGCACTTATGTCAAGGCTGCAAGTCTGCTATGTGTCATCTTACAGTGCCTTTTGTACTGCTTCCTGTGTTTTAGGTTGCAGTATGATAGCAGAACATCTTTTGCCTCGCCTTCTCATGACTGACCAATTCACTGGAATTGCTTATAGGCTGAATTCCCTTACGGATTTAACTGAACAAAAAATTTTAGCCTTCCTGCACAATTTAGACCATCTAGATTCTTAATAGTAATCATCTCTCCTCTCATAGCCTTTCCCCTGTATGTCTCTCTTCCACCTTGTTGACATCTTTCCACCTCATTGAGATAAACCCCAAAATTAATATCAATTTCAAAGCTGTTTAAAAAACAGTAGTACAGTAGTGCATTTTTTTCTTTCTTTTTCAAGCTACAAACTGCAGTTGAGTAGCAAACAATTACTTTGTTTTGGGATAATTGTTGCAGGCTTGTTAACTATAATTTCTAAATTTTACTGACCTTTTTTTTTTTCTGTAGGCCAGAACAAATACTGGAATGTTCCTTTACAATTCTTAATTATTTTTCAGAATTTACTAATTGTCTGAGTAGAATTAAATCTAATCTTAATATAGGTTCCTTAGAAGGAGCATGACACTTCCTGAAAATTGCACCAGAATTTTCACCAGATATCTCAAGCTGGACATTTTGAAATGCAGGTGGTACCTGCAAGTCCTGGATGCATGTCTAAATCTAAAAACCTGGCAGCAAGTGTTCCCATTCACAGTGGAGTTGCTGGGTAAAGAGGGAGTCTTTTGAAACCACCTACAACTACCTGACAGGAGGCTGTAGCGAGGTGGGTGTTGGTCTCTTCTGCCAAGTAGCAAGTGACAGGACAAGACAAAATGACCTCAGGTTGTGCCAGGGGGTGTTTAAATTGCTTATTAGGAAAAATTTCTTCACTAGGAGTGTTGTCAAGCACTGGAAGAGGCTGCCCAGGGAAGTGGTGGAGTCACCATCCCTGAGGTGTTTAACAGACGTGTAGACATGGTGGCTAAGAACGTGGTTTAGTGGTGGACTTGGCAGTGTGAGCTTTACGGTCTTGAGGGTCTTTTCCAACCTAAATGATTCTGTTTGAGTGTATGAAGTTAATATCAAGACTTCACATTGTCAAAAGTTTATGTATGGGGTAAGCATCCGTATTCTGTGCTGTTTGAAGTTTAGAAATAAATTCAAAACTACTGTGAAGCAGAACTCCAGTATTGAGAGAGGGAGTGATGTACGCGTGTGTTTCAAGGTCTAGAAATAAGTAGGGGCAGCAGTAACCCATTTATTAGTGTAAGGTGAATTTATGCTACAGTTGCAGTTTCAAGTTCCAGAATATTTCCAGGACTGAATGAGGATGTGCTGCTTCCATGGCTTCTGCAGAATTTTTGTTCTCTGGACTTAAGGCCAAGTGCAGATGTTTATCAAAAAATCGCTGTGCCTGGTGTTTTGTGTTGCTGTTTACTAGACCTTTACTTAAACCATCTTAATAACAGTTATTTGTCTGAATAAGCTAGGAAGCAAATACAGCTTTTAGGCTGCTTGGATATGGGCCTGAGTTATTGTTATTGCATGCAGTAATTATTCAAAGAGTATGAACCATCTGGGTAGAGATGATTTCTCTAAGTTATTTTTTCCGAACTTTAATTGTCCATGTAGAATTGAGCAAAACATTGTAGCCACTTGTGAAGATGGCAGGAAAACAGTGTCCTGAATGCCAAAAGTTGCTGATATCAAGTGTCGGGCAAAAAAAAATGCAGGTAGGAGGTCTTGAGTTTGTTTTGCATGGCGAAAAACTGCAAGACTAAATCCAAAAAGCTTACAAATGTCAGTGCTATTAAAAGAACAACCTCACTGGGGCAGAGGAAAGAATCCCCCCGCCTCCCCACCCCATCTGGTCCTTTCTCCACTTGGGCTGCAAATTACTAGACATACCCGAAGCCATGGAACCAATCGCATGGCCTAGTGCAGTTGCCAGGACAATATTCTGCTTTTTTCTTATGTTTAACTAGCATTCATCTCAGCGCTCAAAAATAAACTGCTTATGTTAAAAGGGCAACCTACAGACAAGTTGCTATCTCTGCCCACAGGGCTTCTATTTGGGCCCTAATCCAGAAAAGTACTTCAGGTACGTGGCTGGGTATCTTCTGTTCACACAGAAAATTACGTCTCATGCTTGAAACGCTTGTTTAGAGAAGAAACATTAACCTATTGCAGTAAAATTCTCTGGATTGGCAAAAGTAATGAATTGTGAAGCAGGATTTGTGGCGTGATTTATCTGGTATTTTTCTCCTGGCCTGTTTACAAAGCTTATCCAGGAAATATTTCTGCATTTGAATGTGCTTAACTCAATAAGAACAGTGCAGTCTTACGTTTGTACACCAGTTGGCTGTATATTAAATACCAATGTGGAGAGGAGGTGGGTGCTAACTTACACTTGTATTATCTTTGGGGTTTTTTTTAGTTCACTTTACATGGTCTGAGTTCTGTTTGCTGAATAATACACATAGCTGCATGAAAATACTATAAACAGTAATCCTCCAACATCTATGGTGGAAGCTCTTCCATGAGAATCTTCGGTGTGCCTGTCTCCTCTCTAAACACTACAGTTCCTTGTGGCTGCACATTGCATTTGCAGACTCCGGACAAAAGCTCTGTGCTTTATCAGCGTTAGTAACTTCCCAAAACTAACACAAATTTAAGTGGCAATAAAGGCAAAAGCATTCAAAACACTTCTCAAAACTAGAAGACTGTCCAAATTTGCACCATTTTATTTGCCTGCAACTGAATGTTACTTAAATAAGTAACACCGTGGATATATATAGGAAGTTAACTAGTATTAGTTGATTTGTAGTTTAATCTACTCAGTGATTGAATTAAGATGTTACACAGTGGCAGTCTGAAGTCTTCCTTTGTGAATTGCAAAGTAAACTCAAGCTTACCTTGAAACATAAAGAAAAATGAAAAGTTTTAAGCAAAAGCTTCAGAAAACCTTTTAAGCATGAAAGCAGTGTTTTGATGCTGCTGACTCTTGGTTTTTGGACCAAGCAATAGTGAAGAAAACCAGCTGTGACTGACACTTGCTGGATGTATGTGTTTTCAGGGGCTGCAAACACACCTGAGGGGAGCGAAGCACGTCAGTTCTGTGCCCGCTGCATAACCCTGGAATGTTGTGCAAGGCTTTTTGTAGAAAGTGCTAGTTCAAAACAGTAGGATTTGGAGGACTTCCCAGTCTTCTCCAGGGCTTGCATACTGATAGGATGTCAAATGGAGAAACTTTGGTGCATAGTTACTTACAAATAATTGTCCTGTTGAAGAGCGAAGGATAGGGAGATGAGAGCTTATTCCTTATCTTGATAGTGATGTTGGAAATAATTTGTTAAGAGAAGTCCTGGAGCCGTTTTCTGTTTTTGCCAACTGCTGGTGTACTTTTGTGGACCCAAACGAAGAGGGGGGACCAGAAATTCTGAGGTGCGAGGGTAGCTCTGCTTCAGATGGTTTTCCCTGCTTTTGATTTAGAAGAAACACTGTATATACACTGGAGCAGACTGGTTCCAGTGGAGTGTGTGAAAGGAGCTTGGAGGGTTGGACTTGTCCAAAATCTCAATTGCAAAGAACTGAGTATGAGGCAAGAATTACAGAATTAATGGTTGTCCTAGTAAAAAACTAATAAAATACTTGCCAGAAGCTGCTTAAAACATTTTTAGCCACGCTCTAGGAACAAGTGGCTTAGTTGCTTTTCTGGTGTCTGGCTGATGGGAGGTACTTGATTGGCAGTTTCTAAAGTGTGTTGCTATATAGAAAACTATCTTCTAATTTCAGTGCTTTCTCCTGAATGCATAGAGAAATTTGTCCTGTGTCAGCTAACCTAGCCAACAAAGCACAGGTGGTACTTGCAAAATAAAAGCCCATCCGTCCTTCCTTCCAGGATGCAGGTGTCTTCTGTGAGGCAATTTTCGGTCCTGTCTTTGGCCTGTGTTAGCTTATAGGTGCTGTGCAGGTAACTGCTGTGCCTTCTGTGCGTGTTCCGTAGGACCAGACAGCGTTTGTCCTCGCTTCTAGGAGTTTCTTTACAGAGACTATCTTTGATCTTACTGTAGGGAATGTGATCCATATCTGTATTTCCTGCAGAAGTGTTTCCTCATTTGAATCCCATTTTCTATATGACTCTTCAAGCTGCATATTATTTTTGATGTCTTGGACTTGCCAACAGTTCAAAGTTGTCTTGCCAGCATAAAAAGGCACCCGGCACTGTATCATGTAGCCGTCCATTGTTTTCGTTGTGATGCCGTGTCCCTTTTGGACATAGCTTGAAGTTATGGTATGAAAGAGAAAGGATGATGCAATAAAAACTAACCACTTTCTTGAAGGAATTGTAAGTGAAAATTACAAATATTCATAAAAGACTAAGGCAGAAGCCATGGTGATTTCTTCCAGCAGCTCTCATTTGAAGGAGGTAAACCTGGAGATGTGCAATACCTGAAACTGTGTAAGCGCGACAGCTGCAGGAGAGGGGAACTGGATGCCAGGATTTGCAATTTGGAACTAAATAACGTACTGGTGTTAGAAATCAATGTTGGGAGATCAGGATGTATCCTTGTCACAGTAAGTGCTGTAGCAAAGCTAGCTTACAGGAACACGAATGCTTTTGCTTTATAATGTATTACACCAAAATAGCACTTGAGTTACGCTCACTGCCTGTGCCATTAAACTCAAAATGTGTTTTGGATTTGGACAATCTGGTACGATGTTGACAATCGCATCCCACAGCTTTGTTTACGTGTGTGAAAAAAGGAAAGTGAAAAGCAGATATACTCTTTAAAGTAGTGTAGGTAGTTAAATTTGCATTGGGTATGACTAAAGATGAGGTTTTCTGGCTTTTACTTGTCACCTAATACTGTAATGGTAATTTTTTACAAAAATGGTTCTGAACTGGGAGTGGTGGTGAAATACTTGTTAAGCAGGAAGTATGAACTCTGTTCAGTGTGGGGTACAAGCAGTGTATCGTGGTCTGCACAAATAATGTCAGTCTCTGAAATTTCTTAGGCTTTTAAGTTTGAAGCCTGGAACTCTGCTTTTCACTGCCTTTGCCACCTGTAAAACAACATTTTTCAGAAGAGTAAGTGAGGTAAATGCCAGTGGGTAGCTTATTAGTCTATCCAATGAAACATTAACCATTGTTTAAAAGGAATACCATTTGATATTGCAAGATGAGTGGCAAAACTTAAGGTACTGACCTCAAACATACTGTTCTTACTGACTTGCTGATACCTAATTTTACTCTAGTAGGGAAAAAGACCCAGTGCCTTCATCTAGTCTACCTGAGATCCGTCAGGCTGATCAGCGCTTTTTCTTTTCTCATTTATTCAGGATATACGACTCAAATCCTGAACAACCAAATATATTCCAGGTGGAGCAGCTGGAACGGCTCAAGAAAGAATTACCAGAACTGAAAAGCTGTGTGTGCCCCACAGTTAGCCACTTTAAATCCATATCTCCATGTAAATGTCATCATAGTTGCCTGGACGAGAAAGCTGTGGATAACTTGAAGAGTGTTCAAATGCAAAAGGACTAACTGTAGGCAGAATGCCATGTTGTATCTAACATCCACCACTGGAACAGTGCTGTCCATGCCTTCAGGTTGGTTTGTTTGCAGTCCCCGAATAGCAATAACAGTGTTTCTCCTTCCTGGCAGTACTTGCTAAAATTTCAAACAATGGTAAAATAGTCAGCCAGTTATTGTTCCAATTTACGTACACAGTTTTAACTTTTTCAAGATTTGCAACTTGATTATAGGAAAAAGAAAATGAAGTATTAACACTAAGTATGTGTTTAAAAATAACAGAAAACCAAGCCATCTGAGGACTGGGAGGGAGTGGAAGCTCAGAAACTAAATTGTAGGGAAGTTACAATGATCTGATGCTGAATATGCTGAGAAATTGTTTTGACTTTGATTTTACTTCAGTGCTACAAGTTGTCAGCCTGTAGCTGACAACAGGAAATTTGAGAGTGCGATTGTAAGATACGTATAATTAGATCTGGCCTGAATAAATTGGTACCTCATTTATATGTATTTGCACCGATACATCCACATCCACCTGTACAAAGCTTTGTGCCATTTTAAAATACCTATATATTTTTAAGTAAACTGCAATGCATATTAACTCCTCTTTTTTTTTTTTTTCTTTCTTTTTCTTTTTTCCTCCCCACTTCATGGCACACTTAGGCTGCTGCTATTGTTTTCTCATTTGCCAGTTTAGTGATGCAGTGTCTGTGTATAGCAGTCAAAGGTGAGGCACCAGTATGATTTTTTTTCATTAATCTCACACAGGCTAAACTTTAGAAATGTTGATAATAATTTTAGCAGAATTACAGAAACATCCTCAGTGTCTGAGAATCTTTCTTGCACTGTAACCTTAATAAACAGAATAGG
The DNA here is from genome assembly GCF_015220075.1 of Falco rusticolus. Classification (NCBI taxonomy): domain Eukaryota; kingdom Metazoa; phylum Chordata; class Aves; order Falconiformes; family Falconidae; genus Falco; species Falco rusticolus. Next base: position 922,690 of record NC_051192.1, on the reverse strand, counting down.
TACCATGCACAAACTCTACAAAATGCATGCTTTCGTTCTTAAGCATGAAATTTAGGTGTTTGCTGAGGCCCTTGCATCTTTACGGTGCTAGTTATGTGTGAAGGGTGCAAGGACCAGCTCAACTACTTAATCTTCTTTGCCTAAAACCACAAGCCTATTATTCACAAACATTTGAAGAAAAGGCTGTGTCATACATGGTTTGTCTTATTTACATAACACAAGCTACTAGCGCTTGTATTTTGCAAGTTTGGGGTTGGTTTTTTGTTTGGTTTGGTTGGGTTTTTTCCTTTGTTCTTTGGAACAAGAATCACCAATGTACTGAATTCAGAAAATCGGTATTCTGTTGGCTGGTATCTATCCTCTGTAATTTATTACAAAGTCATTGTTTAGAGTTCTTAATAGATAGGTATGCATGTTCTTTTTCCTCCTGAAGTTGCAGGTCACGCCAACACAACAGCTGTAACTTTCTACTGAAGTGTTAATGTATAATAAGAATGGAAAATATTTATTTTTTTCTCTTGTAAATGGACAAAACAGTATGTACTATATTCTTTATATACAATCATTGCTACATAGAACTGATTGTACAAAGAGTAAAGCCATTGCAAGTAAGTGCTAGAGCCTGCACTGCCGAGTAGTTTGAAACAAGCAGCTTGTTTCAACTTGCCTTGTGCATTTTTGTATTTAAAGTTTGTTTGTCCTGCACAAACAGCACAGTAATGACTAGGTAGCTGGAAGCTGTCTTTTATTTAAAAAAAAAAAAAAAAAAAAAAAAAAGAAAAAAACAAACCCAACCACCGTCTGAAGTGTGTGAGCTGTGTTTTCTGGGAGCGAGGGGGCACTGAACCAGATTCTTGACAGCAGCGGCCTGTGGCTGTTACGCGGTAGAGCGTGCTTCTTGGGGTTTTTTCTCTCCTCATCTGTACCCCCCGGGGGCTTCTCTGGGGGCTCTCGGGGGCTTTGCCAACAGCTGTTCGGTGCGTCGCCGCCCGCCAGCGGGGCAGCGCACCCGCGGAGCTGCTGCAGGAGGGGGCGGTGTTACGTTGTGCTGGCCCGGGCTCACGGCGCCGTGCCGCTGCGGAGAGCCCCGGCCCCCTCCCAGGCTCGTTTCCCGGCCGTAGGTGCTCGGGGAGCAGCGTTTGCCCGCGCTGCGGGCGGGGGTGCAGCGGCGGTACCGCCGTAGGGCGCGCTGGCAGCCGCCTGCTCGCACGGCGGTTGCGGCGGCAGCTGCGCTAAACCCGGCCGGGCTGCACCGAGCTGTTCCGCGGCGCCGCTTCCCCAGCGGAGCGGAGCTCTCGGCCGGGCCGCCTGGGGCACGGCGGGGGCGTACGGAGCGGGGTGCCAGCCCTGCTGGGCTCGGCGGGGGCTCCGGGCTCCTGCCGGGGCTCCGGCGGCGTTGGCAGCTGCTGTCCGGCTCGCCGAGGCGGGCGCGCTGCCCGGTGGGGCGGGGGGACCTCGGCGGGGCACCAGCGGCCCACCAAGCCGCTCTGGCACCCCTTCAGCACAAGGGCGGGGGGAGAAAACAAGATGGAAAAACCCCTCGTGGGTGGCGATAGAGGCAGTTTGACGGAGCAACAGCAAAGGCGGCTGGCGTGCGCGGAAGCGAAGGAACAGCAGACGCGGCTCCCACGTCCCAGCTGGCGCCGTCCGGCCCCTCCCCGCGGAGCTGCCGCGGCTGCCCCGGGGCACCTCAGCGCCGAGGGTCCCGCGGCCGCCGCCCGCGCCGGGTTCTCCGAGCAGCCCCCGTGCGGGGCGGGGTGTCCCTTCGCGGGGTGCGGGTCAGCTCTCCCGGCCGGCTCCGCTCCCAGGGGATCGCGCCCCCCACCCCCCCCCAGCCCGCGGGCAGCGGGAGCCGGGGACAGCCCCGGCGCGGTGGCAGCGCCGTTGGCGGCGGCGGTGCTGCTGTCACCGAGCCCGGCCCTGGCACGCCGGTGCCGCGCCGTTCGGCACCGCACCCCGGGTGCGCGGGGGCTGCTGTGCGGAGCGTGCGCGCCGCAGCTGCCCCAGGGACGCCCCCGCTGCCGCACGCGCCCGGCTGCCCGGAGCGGGGCCCTGCGGATCGCCCGCGGCTGCGCTGGCAGAGCCCCCCGCCGGGCGGGCCGGACCGCGCCCCCCGCCCGCCGCCCCCCGGCGCTCGGGCCGCCCGTGGCGCCGGCACGCGCACGAGGGCCGCTCCGCACGCGCGGTGCCTCCGCGCGGGCCCCGCGAGCCCGGGGCGCCACCGCCCGCCCCGCCCGGCGGCCCCGCGGCTGCCGCCGGGGCCGGGTCGCTACCGGCGGGGCCCCCGGCGCTGCTCCCCCCGCGGCGGCCGCACGGGGGCGCTGGGAGGGGCCGCGCTGGGGGCCAAGATGGCGGCGCGGGGCCGGCGGTACTTCTGCACGGCGGGGCGCGGGCTGGAGCCCTTCCTGGCGCGGGAGGTGCGCGCGCGGCTGGGCGCCACCGAGGTGAGGGGGCGCCGCGGGGGCGGGGGCCGGGCTGGGGGGCGCGGGCCTGCGCAGGAGGGGAGCGCTGCGGGCGGCCGGGGACACACCGGGGGGTGCGGGCGGGGATACCGGGCGGGAGCACATCTGGGGGGACAGGGGGGTGCGGGCGGGGACACACCGTGAGGGGCGGGGACGCGGGGACGGCGGGGTGCGGGCGGGGGCACATCTGGGGGGACCGGGGGGTGCAGGCGGGGACGCTCCGTGAGGGGCGGGGGGTTGCGGGCGGGGGCAGAGCGGGGGGGACCGGGGGGTGCGGGCGGTGCCACCCCGGTGCCCCCCCCCCCCCCCAGTGCCGCCGCAGCTGTCCCGGTGCGCCCGCAGGTGCAGCGCGTGCCGGGGAAGGTGTCGTTCCGCGCGGGGGCGGCGCCGGGGCGGCTGCGGGGGCTGCGCTGCGCGGAGCGGCTGTTCCTGCTGCTGCGCTGGGCCGCCCCGCTGCGCCTCCGGAGCAAAGGTACCGGCTGCCCCTCCCCCCCCCCCCCCCCCCCCGCGTGCGGCCTCGGGCCCCGGCTCCAGAATTAACGGCTCTTTGTGGCCGAGGGCGGTGACCCTCACCCGGGCGCGCTGGCAGCGCCCTGTAGGGCTGACAGTGGCTTTAACTGTGCCGTGTCCTGGCCCTCTGCATGTGCGTGTGCGTAAGACCACCCTGCCAAAAATCCACCCCCCAGCCCGGGACCCCCAGCCCGGGACCCCCAGCCCGGGACCCCCAGCCCGGGACCCCCAGCCCGGGACCCCCAGCCTGGGACCCCCAGCCCGGGACCCCTCGTGTGCATTCTAACGGTGAGTCTCCTTGTTCCGGTGCATCCAGGTGCGTCTCCCGTGTCCCTGGTTCGGCGCACGGGTGTTGTGTCCATCTCAGCTGCTCGGGCTGTATTTGCGGTCGCTGTTGCAGTAACAATTCCAAGTTGGATGGATGGACACCCGCCTGCTGGCGAGACTTTTTTGGGGAGGTCACAGGTGGCCTTCAGTTTTGAGGATCCAATTTAACCATAGATCTAAAATTTTAAATGAGAAATAGAAATACCTCCCACCCCCACCCCTCGACCAGCTACAAGGTTTTTAATTGAATTGGCCTCCGTGTTCCCCTCCCCCATAGCCAGCTCAAGAGGCGTAAGTTCAGGTGTGTGTTGGAGACTTTGCAGGATTAAAGGCAGACCGATGAATAGCAAGGAGAGATCTCCTTTAGAAAAAACCAGACTTGCGGCTTTTTACTTGAACTGAATCAGTGATTCGTGTTCGTGTCCGTCCTGCAATCCTGAAAAGTGTCCCACGTCCCTAATCCCCCGCCGAGTGTTCTGGGGAGGATGGCGTGGTAGGCTGGTCCTCTGTCCCTGAGAATGACTCGCAGAGCTGGTCTGGTTCTCCACAGCTGCCAAACCCTTCTGCAGAATTCAACCCCTGCGCCATTTATCTTGGTCCTGCCGGCCCTGCAGTCGGACAGATGCCTGGGTGCCTGCGGGTGCCGCGTGGGTGCTGAGAGCCGCTGCTGCGGGCCCTGCGTTGGCGCGTTCGTGAACTCTGAACGCAGCCTCTGCCAGCAGCAGCCTTTAGTCCACAGGAAAATCAAATGCCGAGACTGCTTTTTCTTCCAGGGAAAATGCTGCATGAGATTAAAAGCCTTGTCATTGAGGAACCGACGTACTGGCTGGATGTCATCTCTGTCTGGAGAAACTTTCATGGGCACGAGGGGAAGAACGATGACACCTCTCAAGAAAACCAGTTGCCTCTCAAGAGAAAATCAGAAGAAGAGACAAATACTGCAGCTAAAAGACAGAAAGCAGAACGAGTGAGAGAGACCGTGTCTGAGGAGTGTCAGGTGGAAGCTGGAGAGAGGTGTGTGGGGGGGCAGGGCTGCTGCACGGAAAGCATGGATTCCTCAGAAGACCCTTCCAAATGCAGCGGAGAGGAGGAACCTGTCGTGAACGAGCAGCCTAGCTTCAGTTTCAGAGTTTCTTGTCGTTGTAGTGGGGCAATTGCCAAAGTCCTTACCTCACAGGTATGCTAAAGTATCTATGTTTTAAAATAATTTAGCAAAGGTGAAGCGAGATGTGTAGTTGATTTGTCATTTTTCTATTGTGTTGTATGTTTTAGAGAAACAAACTGATCTGACCTTTTCCTGTATTTTCTCGAAAAAGCCCTTACCCTGCATTTACCTTGAATAAGTGGAAACCCAAGGGCTGTTGTTAATTTCTGGGTGCTATTCCCCTGAATGTTTTTCAAATCAATGCCCTTGGTTGAGGATGAGTAAAGGTAAGAGGCGGCTGGGCCCGTGGAGTCTGAGGAGTGATCTGATAGTAGTTTACAGCTACTTGAAGGGCCATTGCGAGGGCAGTGGAGCCAGACTGCTCTCAGGTGCAGCAGGCAGTGTAAAAGGAAGGGCAAAAGCCAGAACCTGCAGCTTCAGGAGGCTCTGGTTGGGTACTGGGGAGAGCTTGTCCCCCAGGAGGGTGGTGCAGCGCTGGGAGGTGTCCTTGGCAGGGTGGATCTTGGTCCTTGGGAGAGCGTGGTGGTGTAGGTACCTCCAGGGACCCTTTCCATCCAGCGCTCTTCTCGCCTAGCATCTCTTTCTACTGTAAGAAAAATAAAAAATAGAAGAAACCCTGTGTGTAGCTGCAATTTATGTATGTTTTCCCTTACGTGAAGGTAACAGCAGTTTAACCAGAGGGGTTTTTTCCTGCTAAAGCCAGTACCCTGTACCAATGGGTATGTTTGCTTAAATCTACACCGTGTGTTTGAACTCTCGTACTCTGAAGGTAGCCAGAGCTTTCTAGATGCTGTAAAATCATGAAAATTGTGAGTTGTAGTTGTGTGTTTTCAGGTTTTCTTTTAGGTAATCTAGTTTACAGCCATCAGAAATATTTTGTGCCTGATACGTAATCCTGAAATGATGACAACTTTTGTTGTAACCTGGGCAGAACTCGAACTTCAGCAGCCTGCACTCCCGCTGAGTGACAGTCGTTTTGTCCTGTGGTGTGTTTGCCGTGCCCCTGGCTCACTTGCTCTGCCTCTTCTGGTCTGTACAAACTGTTCTCCTAGGGATAAAGAGAGACTCTTTTCTTTTCCCAGGCATCTCTAAGGATTGTACAGTCAAGGCTGTGATCTGTAGTTTTCTTAATTCTGCTATTTTTACTGCCTGTGAGTGTTCTTCCCCCTTGCAGGAGATCGGAAGAGCCATTGGCACAGCGCTCATGAAGCAGTGTGGGTGGCGGGCTGATCTCCGGGACCCCGACCTAGAGGTAGTGTGGTGCTTCTCTGCCAGATGGCCTGTTACTGCTTCCAGGGTGGCCCCCACTCCTTTGTTTTGTTCTCCGCTCCCTCTGTGTGGGTTCACGGCCTCCCTCTGTTTGTCTTTCTGCCACTGAATTTAACCAGAAATCATCTGGTAGCACGGAGCAAAGCTTTTCCGCAGCCGCTGTGTGCGCGCCTTCCCGAGCACGTCAATAAATAACAGACCGGCCAGATGGGCCCGTATGTCAGGGGAAGGATCCACCCACGCAGGCGATGGCTTGGGATCCAGCGCGCTTACAAGCTGCTGGGCTCTGACCCTCTTGAAAACAGCAATCACCTGAGCCACTGGGCAGGTCGTTTGGCCTCTGTAGGGGAAGAGGGCGAGCAGCAAGGTCGTGTTCTCGAGGAACTTGGCTGGAGAGCATCTCCTTCTCGACCCTGTGCCTGACAAGCAGCTTGCTTAAGGCACCCTCCGTGGTGTGGGCTGTCTGGAGAGCTTGGCAATGACTCGTTGCTCTCGACAAGCTGCTTCTCCATCCCTGCGCTTGGCGTATGGGAGCTGCTCTCGGCGCTGCTGCTGGGAGGTGGGAGGCCATCGGTGGAAGCTCTGAGTTCATCACTGGCTCTGGTTTCCCAGGCCGTGCATTAAGCACAGCTTCGTTGAGCCGCAAATGGGGATCCTGTTCCCTTTTGCTCTGAAACCGTTCAAGTGCTGAGGACTGGGATTTCTCAGCAGCACCACGTTACTCTTTGGGCTTCCCGGGGAGGGACTGCCGTCATGCAAGACCTGCTGGGGAGCTCAGTCTTCTTTTGAGATGCCCTGTGTGGGACAGGAGGGCGATTTCTTTGCGCTGCCTGTGTTTCTGGAAGGGTTACCTACATTCGCCTTCCATCTGAAATGCACCTTAGTGGCGCTTACGGTGGGTTTTCTTATTGTTGTTCTGGGTTGGTTTGTGGTTTTGGTTTTTTTTAAAAGAAAGAGGGGGTAGGTGAGTAGTTGAGTGCTAGTATACGGTAAATAATCTGCTTAGAGTAAATGGGGTTATAATTAAAAATACCTGTTCAGTGTTACAAAAATCGGTTCCCTTAAAGATTCAGCTGCTTGCTGATGGATTCCTGGCTGCCAAAATTCCCCTCTCAGCTTGCTTAAATACTAGACTGTCTTTAGAGTGGCTTTTAGATTATCTAGTGTGATTTTTTTTTTTTTCCCCCCCCATTAATCATAATTATCTAAAGCATGTATTTTTGTTCTTAACAACTGTGATCAGAAATTTGTAGAAGCTTCTGTGTCTGGTTTAAATGAGTTAAAGCTATTGTCATGCCAAGTTGAGAGTTTCTAATGTTTTTTTTTTTCCTCTTTCAGATCTTTGTACACCTTAATGACATTCATTCTGTGGTGGGGATTCCTCTTTTCAGGTAGGTGCTCTCACCAGATTTTGTCTTGCTAGTATCAGAACAGGCATAATTTCTAAATAGTCTTTCTGTCTACTGCGAGTATTTATCTTACAGTTTAATATTCGTGGGACTGTCACATTAGTCTTGTAGTTTGTCTGCAGCTTATCTGAGCATGTAGGCCAGGCTGCAGTGAGTTATGGATACGAGCAGACTGTGGTGTCTGACTGTCTGCAGGTCTGTCCAGTTCATTTGTTCTTTCGTATCGCACGGGCTTTTCTGCGTGGTTGCACCATTATCTTACGTTGATTTTTTGCTGTCTGCAGGCTTCCATTGGCAAACAGAGAGTATATCAAAACAGCCGGACTGCGGTCAACGATTGCGTGGGCCATGGCATCTCTGGCTGAAATCAGTGTAAGTGAATGTTCGTGGCAAAGATATAGAGCCCCAGATGGGGGGGCGGCGGGGGGAGCTGCTGCTCATCAGAGCTGGAAGCTTTGAAGAAGCGTGGTGATTTTAACGCCCCGTCCTCTAATGCATGTGGGCAGGGTTTGCCTTATCTGTGATTGGAGTGCCCTGTCACCTGCTGTGCAACCAGGTTTCTGTTGGAACCCCAGGTCCTTCTCAGCAGAGGTGTTATTGCTTGTACAGACACGTCTAAATGGCAACATTTTTTCACTGTTGAGGCTTCAAATGTTGTTTGGTGGTGTTCTCCCAAGGGAAGACAGAAGCAAGCGTGATCTTCTCCACAGATTAATTTTTACTAATACCTGCCTGCAGTCCACTCATAATTTTTTTCCCCTAAATGTCACAAATGAAGGCTGGATACATTGTCTTTAGTGAAACTAGTAATGCTTTTTACTATATTATCTTACAAGCAAGTTTGGTCTGGTAAACCAGTGATTATTGTTAACTACACTGGTTTCAGTGGGAATAAGTAGGCGATTCATACATCCCTGAGTAAGCTTTGTCTTGGGAGAGGAGTCTGTCTTTCTTGGATGCAATAACCCCTCTCTTTTTGTAGGCTGGTGCCTTTGTGCTGGATCCCATGTGTGGGCTAGGAACAATACTGGTGGAAGCTGCCAAAGAGTGGCCCGTGAGTATTGCAGTGGCAACAGGCAGGACCTTTGCAAGATGGCTTGTAGTTGCATCAAGAAAAATCTGTACCACAGTTACACCAAAGCCCCCAGCTGGAAAGCTGAAAATGTACTTTTCAAAGTACTGATCTTTCTAGGCAGCTAAAAGTGTTTTAGTGCAAACGTTCCTCCACAGGAGTGTGTAACCAAGGCCTACATACTTGTGCAGGTGGGTGCTGGGAGACCTGGATTTTGGGTTTGTGTGAGGCAGCCGTGGAGCTGAGACTGCCTGGGCTTATCCTGGGGTCAGAGGTGTCGGTATTAGATGCAGCATGGCTGGCTGTAGCTAGCTGGGGGCTTGCTGTTAGGATGTAGCCTCAGTATTTCTGTAAGTTACAAGTGTCTTCAGCAGACCAGGACGTGAAAGGAGTGAAGATGGCACGTACTTCCCCATTCCTCTGTCCCCTGGGTCTACATACCGTTCTGTGTGGTGGTAGCTGATCTCCCAGAAAGGCACTTGTCTTGGAAGAGCTGTGCAGCAAGGCGGTTCTGAGAAGGGCTGATAAAATAAATACACCTGGTTGTCAGCACAATGACTTTTCTCTTTCTCTGCACAGGAAGCCTGTTACTGGGGTGCTGATATAAGTGATTCACAGTTAGAGGGTGCAGATGTGAATATTCGGACTGCAGGCTTGATGGATAAGATTGAATTATTTAAAGCTTCTGTGAAAGGTATGTCTGTAGGCTTTCCAGGTGAGACATGTTTGAAATTTTTTATGGTTCTGGGATTATACAGATACTGCAGTAATGTGTAGTAGAGCTAAGTCTCAACAAATAGCAGAGTAGTGACTCCAGTGCTAGTGAATGGCTAATTATTTGTTCTCCCCTCCCTACCCCTGGGAACTTTGGCAAGAATAAACTCAGCAGAAGGCAATGAAAGTAAGTGTCAGGCACGTGTAGTAGTTGTCTGTCTCTTAATGGTGTATTTGTGAATGCCAGAAAGAGTACAGACTATGCGAGAGTTCTTTGTGTCTTACGGGAACACAGCAAGGACAAATCCAGATAACACGTGGCTAGTAACTCACGTTTACTACATGAGTAATAGCGGGGACTCAGCTGAACTGGTGATGTTTTGCAGTAGGAGTATTTTAAATGATGATGCCTTTCTCCTGGGAGAGGGAGTCTGCTCTCGGTTCATGAGCTAGGAGTAGGTAGTAATTTTATGACCTTATTGTGTACCTCGGAGCTGGAGTCTATTTTAGTCCTTTATGGAACTCACAACAGACAAAAGCTGGCCACTTTTCCCTGTGCATGGGTGATGAAGTATGCTGCTTTTTTTTTTTTTTTTTTTTTTTCACTTTGCAATATTTATTTCTTACCCAAATGGTAAGAAATATTATTTGTTTTTTCAAAGAACATATATAGGTTTATTTCTTACTTAGAAGCTGTGACTGGGCTTGGCTTCTGGGATAATGGAAGGTACTTTTATGTCAAGCTTTTCTAATGCTGAAGAAGTAATTAGTGTCTTTGTCACTGGTCAGAAGCTGTTACTTCTGCGTATTTTGAGAAGGACTGTAGGTAACTTGTCCTTCTGTCTGTAGATAAAATTGTTATAAAGCTGTTGTGCTGCAAGTGTTGATCCAAGAATGGTCCAAGAAACATCTCCAGCCAGTTCTGGAAAGGCTGGCATAGAATCGCAGCAGGGGTTTACCTGAGAAGGGACTGGGGGTCTTTAGTCCTGGCATCTGCTGGGAGTGGAACTAACCCCAAAGCTGGGTCAGGATGCTCAGGGCTTTGTCCAGTGAAGTTTTGAGCATCCTGAGGGATGGAGAAGCCATAGTCTTATCCTTCCATGTGTTGGGTCCGCTCTGGCCAGCATGGCTGGCCTTCATCACCAGAAGGGTGCAGTGCTGCATCACGGTCAAGGGAACGGCCTATTTCCAGGGTGCAGAATCTTGGGAGGTACTTCAAAGACACTAGGTCTGACACAATCCAAGTGATTCTGGCTGTAATTGGATTCTTGAAGGGAGAAAAGGGGGATAGAGGGGAATTTAACATGTGGTTCATTGCCATTCATACACAGGCATCTGAACATCTGCGCTGAGCAAAGTGCTTGCAAGCTTAGCTCCTCTTCTGCATTTTGCGTGTAAAGATGTGGTGTGTGTTGAGAAGCAGAGTTAGTTTGGAACCATGCAGTCCCTGTTTGGAGAGCCTTGCTGTTGGGGCAAACGTATCACCCACCAGTAACGGGGAATTTGCAGGCTCGGCCACGCTCTCGTGCAGTTGTCTCTTCCCGGTCTGCATCGGGTCGACGGCTTCGCAGTGCCATTTGTGGCGGTAAGGACAGAAGGAGCTCTGAATCTGGGCACGTGACACACCCAAGAGCGGGCAGACAGCGTAAGGTCTAGGGGGGCATAGCTACTGTTTGTTTTTCACATAGCCAGATGTAAAGACCTGCCTTTATTCTGCAGCGTTGCCGTTGCCTTCAGAAAGCTTTGATGCTGTGATTTCGGATATTCCATTTGGGAAGAAGTTCAAGATCACAAAAGACATACAGCTCTTACCGGATATTCTCCAGGAAATGGAGAGGTGTGTGTGGCCTTTGACGTGCTCGGGGTTTGGTGTAAACGTCATGATGGTTTGTGATCTGAAGTGTTCGGTCAGCTTCAGGTTTTGCTTTATTGCAAATGCTTTCCAGCTCTGCAGTCTGGTCCTGTGCAGGCTGTGAAAGTCTGAGTCCTTACTTGTCCCTTAAAGGCTGCTGTGGAGCCACAGCCATGGGGGTTCTTTACAAGGCAGAAATGAGAGAAGGGGGGGGAGGATGACCTAGACAAACTTAAAACACGGCCAGGCAAATAAAACAATAATCCTTTCTTGGTTTAAGTCTGCTTGCATAAAATTACAGGCTTTCCTTTTGGGTTCACAATCAAGCTTTTACCAACCTGTGTTGGCAGGAACGATCTCAGGCCAGAAAATGGTGGTATGCATTTTCCTTTCTGTTGGCATGTACTGGAATATCCAGCTAGCCACCTGGTCTGCTTAAAAGCCTCTGAAGATGCCTCCTTTCACCTCTCACCCTGTCACTTTGTGGCAGAGTTGAGCCAAGCTAGTAGCAGGCTGCTTCTAAGGGGCTGTTCAAACTGTCAGCTTTTTTATTTCTTGGCTGAAAACAAGCCCTTTCCGTAGGACTGGTCTTCAGTGGGTGTTGCTCTCACTTGCCCGTACAGGGGTGTGGTGGGAAGACGGTGAGGAAGGTGAGGCAGCTCTGCAGAATGGCAGGGCAATCTTACATCAGCTTGCGCTGAGCATCCCTCCCTTTGACCGTGCTTGTCTTCTGGTCTCCTCTGCTCCATTGGACCACCCTAAGCAAAATATTTCCTTGGGAAGGTGCACGTGAGGAAGGGACCATTACCACCAGAGCCCCACCAGTAGGACTGTCCGATCCGCTTGCTGTGAGCACAGCCAGGATAGCCTTTTCTTTCTCCTTTCTTTGAAAGCCAAGTGTAACGTTCGCTAATGCACTAAGAAAAATGGATTACAGACAATGGTGAAGTTTCCTCTGTTTCCCAAGTTTGAAAGCCATTAAGGATCAGTGGAATGCAGAAAGAGCTGACCTTTTAATGATTCCGAAGGGAGAGGCCAGCTTCAGAACTGCCGTACCGACCCGAGGAGCTCTGGCTGCCCTGGGAAGCTGTTCCTCTGCAGACTGGTGGGAGGCTCACATGACCCAGAAATGGGGTTTGAAGGCGATACTGCCTTCAGTCCTTGGAAGAGTACTAAGAGGCGGGGAAAAACAGTCCAGTTTTCCCTGTCAACCCAATGGAAAGGACTCCCAAGGTCAGAAATGTTTGGGAGTCAGGATAGGGCCCAGTTCTCCCATTTAGGAAGAGTTATGAAGATAGGGAATTTAAATTCTGTTTGGAGATGTAGGTTGTCAAGCTGGGCCATGACCCTTAATGTGCTTAGGTGTTTTGTTGAAGGCAGCTGGCATCTGCAGTGTCAGCAGCGTTGAGTTCTGCACAGACAAATGAGTGCCGGTAGGCTGAACACCTAACCGTTATTTCTCCTGCAATTGCCAGGGTGCTTCGTGTTGGAGGGACCGTTGTGTTGCTGCTGAGCCAGGATCTCCACAAGCGCATGGATGGCATTACCCGGTGTGCTGGAAACGACGCTCCTAACACCATTTCTGAAACTGGCACTGCAGAAGCCCTGAATGTTGACGGAAATTCTTCCTCCTTGGTGAATGGTGCTGAAGAATCCTTCCTCAGCGGCCGACAGACATGCTTTGGGTCTCTGGTGCCAGATGGCATTTATGAAGTTAGTCTTGGAAAGACGGATGCTTTCATATACAAATACAGGAAGATCTGCGCTGCTGGGGCTCGGTAGCTTTCTTGCGCTGTGCCTGAGTGAACTGGAATCCTGATACACTTGAAAAGCAGCATGGCAGTTGTTGGGGGAGCGCTGCTGATCCCAGCCAGCCCTGTGCTGCTGTTAGCTCGCCTCACTTCTCTGGATGTCCGAAGGCGCTGCTTTTTTAGCTTTTTAGGAGAGGTGGAAGATGCCTACCAATGGTTTGGATGTAAAATGTTGGATGTAAAACGTTTTTACTGTAATGAGACAGTCCTCAAATCCTTGTTTAGGCAAAGCCTCTCTCAGTATTGGGACGAGCTGCTTTGGGAGAGAAAGTATTTGTAGAACTGCAAAACCAAATGTAAATGGATTTTCACCCTTAGCAGTACTTTTTAGGAAGCACATCTTATCTCCAAAGTGTCCAGCTGTTTTTGAGGGCTTGCAGTCTTGTGTTTTATTTTAAGGTTCGTTTCTAATGAGCTTGAAATGTCACTCTTGAGATCTCTTGGAGTGGAAAATAAACTATTTTCTCTATTAATTCTTGGCAGCATGTGCATGTGTTTAATGGGTATGCTTTAGCTTTTTAAGGTGAAGAAACTTATTTCTGTCAGAAATAATGCTTTTCCTCACTTGGTAATGTTACCCCAAGGGCACAGTGTGGAATATGGAAAAACTTGCCAAGCAGATCAACAATTAGAATTGATTCTGCCTGCAGAGAAGCGTTCGGAAAAATTCCCCTGAAGGGAGAGAGGTCTTGGGAGTTCTCTTGGTCTATGCAAAAGGGGTTGTGGGAGGGGAACAGCCTAATTCAAAGCTTTCCCATGGCTGCTGAGCTGACAGGGAGATTACAGAGGATGGCTGCAGATTGCTTTCAGATGCTGTTTTGGACAAGCGTTTGCAACTTGGCAAGCTGGGATGGTCTCATGCATTGTGTTCCTCTGCTGCGATTAGGGTGGAGATAACAAATAGCGTGTCTGGGTTGGTTTGGGCTTTTTTTGCATTTTCTTTTTTTTAAAGTTTGTTGTGTGTAGCCTTTGGAAGACTTCCCATATCTGTGTGCTTTCCAAGGCAGAGTCTCTACTCTGGAGATCTTGGAATGTGAAGTAAGAACCCGTGGTGGAGACTGAACTGCAGAGACTGGAAGGAAACGGGGATATGGGTCAGAGTGATACGACCCTGCTGCTGTGGATCCTGTTTACCTGGTACCTGGGAACATGCTAATGCACCACAAGTATGTACAGATTTTTGGCTTAAAACTGTTTTAATAATTATCTGCCTTCCCACCCAAGCTCAGCTTTCAAAGAGGGCTTGGAGCAGACTATAACGAATGGACGCATCACAAGAAAGGTAACGGGTAACTTGTTCGTGCCGTTCACTCTCTATCAAATATGTGCCGTCAACAGTAATGTGTCTCTTTAACCAGCACCGGTGCAAGTTTGTTGTAGGAGGTGAAGCTTCATCTGGATTGTTTGGTTCTTAGTGTAGCCCAGGAATATAAACACTGGACATAGCACTGGTTTCAGTGAGGGTCTGAAAGAGTGATGATGTTTGGGGTTTTAGTTTTGTTTTGTTGAAGCTGTGTTGCCACGATAGATAGCTAAAATATTAATATTACGAAGTTCTCATTAGAAGTTTAAGTAAAATGCAAGACTTAAAACCTGTTCCCACAAATATCCCACACACAGAGGTGTCTCCTGTGAAGACTGCTAAAGTTCAGGGTGAAATCAAGTTACTAGTTTTGTAAGACGGTTAATGTATCAGTAACAAAACACAGACAATCTGCTAATGGTGGTTTTTTTGGAGGTATTTTTCAGTGTTGCATACATTTTTCATTTGCATGGTTTTGTCTTCTGTATCTCAGTAAACTTACTCGTCAAGTAATTCAGCTTCATTTAAAGTCTAGTTTAGAGACTGACAGCAAAATTGCTTTTCTGATTTGCAGTTACATGTCAGGAAAAATCTCAAATTTCTCCTTCTGTCAAATTTTCTTATCCAAAATGATACTCACTAGGAAGTCTGTAAGTTAGTTCTGTTGTACAAGTAATTTCTGTCCTTTGTGTAGAAACAAAAGGCAATTTACTTTTTTTAAAATTTAAAATCAAAATTCACTGCTGCAAATAATTTAATTGTGTAGGGTGGCCCGTGAAGTGTAAAAGAAAAGTTACGTTTTTTTGGTTGTAAAAAAAGACAATGCCTGGTCCTGCTCAGTTTTTGGAAATATTCCTAGCGTTAAATGAGTGGTTGCTTAGTTTGCTCTGTATTTACTTCATCTCTCATTTAGAGAGATTTCTCTGTCTCTTGGTCTGAAATTGCTGTTACCATCATCCCTGTTCCCAGGCCCTCTAACTCATTCCATCCTTTTAGGATTTGGGTTCCAGGTGCTGCAGGTGGTATTCTGACAGAGACCATATTCATAATTCATCTTGTTTTGCCCCCATCCTAACACCTTTGGGTTTGGTGGTAACTGTATGTGGATTTGAAGCATATTCTGAAGTGATCGTAGGTCCATTTCTTTTGTTCCTATGATTAATTTGTATCACAGTGTATCTTGGAAAAAATAAATACTGCTTTTATTTAATAAAGGTTGAACTTTGTTTGCCACCTCACAGGTCATTCATCTAGTGTGAGCATACCCTTCCAAAGATTTTCAACATCTTACTAAAAGAAAGGCCCTTCTTTTACTTTCCCCTTTACTGAAATTCAGAAAGTTGGGATAATGAGTGAGATTATTGTTCCTGTGCAGGTACCTGTTATACCATGTCTGCCTTCAGTTCTTTTCATCATTTACGGCTTCAGCCAGTTAACAAATGAAGATGCAGAACTCAGTAGGGTGTGCTTTGCTTGAGGTCGCATATTTCAAAAAAAGAAAAAGCCGGATTTTCTTCTCCCCAGTCCTCTGGCACAGGAGTTGATTTTGGTGAGGGATGTCATGCACCTACTGGCTCAGCTGTTTCACACTGAAGCTCTCAGATGCTGTGGGTGTCTCTGGGGAACCCCTGGTGACTCACTGCTTTCTGCTGTCAGCTGTGTTCCGGAGTCTGGTTTCTGGTGGCACTCCTGTGTGTTGCTGGCAGAGAACGTGTCTAGAACAGATGAACCTGAATTCTGATGATCTCTGTTTTGCAGCGTCCTGCGCACAGTCCTGCACAAATCTCTTCTCTCCATGTCCGTGCCCTTGCTCCTCTTCCCTGGCGTGTAAGTAAGATCCAGTAAGGCATCGCTACTTCCACAGCTTTGCTGTTTCTGAAATACTGAAACTGCCTTTCAGGTGTTTGCTTTTTGATAGGCGTTTTAGTCATCCTTTCTTCTGGATTGACCTGTTGAAGCCTCTGTTGACTTTGCTAGGGATAAACATCTGTTATGAAGGCTTTCGGTTTTAATTGTCTTATGAAGCTTGTCAGGCAGGCAGAGAAGGGTGGATATTTTACCATCTTGTTTTTACTGCGTTAAGTACTACAGGGTTTTGTTTCCGTGATTGTGGTTTCCTTAACCCATAATGCGTGCCTTGCTTAGGGATTTTTGTTTGCCTTCATTTCAAATCTTTCTGTTTAACATCACCTTTATTGGAGCATTACTTTCTAGAACTGTAGCCCTGTCGCATTTTAGTTACCACGCCTCCTACCAGAATGTGGAACCTAATTATTTTTAGCATAATTCTCAGTAGTTCAATTCCTGTTAATTACAGCCGTGACTGTGGGGTGGGCTGGACTGGTGTAACAGCTCACTGTTGCCCGAGAGGGGCGATCCCCTGCCCTGCTCCCGGCTGTCTGGCCGCTTGCCTTGCGTTGGCTCTGATGCTCAGCACGATGCCTGGGCCAGCATGGTTAGCTAACCCGGCAGAAAACTAACCAAGAAAAGGGAGGCAGGTGGGTTTCTGCTGGCTTGGAGAGTTGAATTGGCTCTGGGACAGTCGTGTGGGTTTGGGAGAGGCTGAAGGGGAAGCCCGTAGGGGTGGAAGCAGGGGGTCGGGCAGCCGTTCGGGTGCGTTTTCCTGAAGAGCGGAGCTAATCCAGTTCAGGAAGCCTGACTGTGCCCTGGGATCGGTTATCCCGTGAGCAACAACTTGTTTAGAAATCGCTCATCTGCATTTTGTTCAACAGTTCACATAGGAAGTAGTCAAAGCCAGAAGCGCTCTATTGTTACTCTCTTAGACTGCTTTTTGGCCTAGTTTTTGTTGCAACATTGTTTATTTTATTGCCAGTTTCCATTTGAAGGACAAATAGAAATTTGGCAGGAGATTTACCTCCTTGGACCTTGGATTTTATGTTTGTACTAGTTCAGCTGCACAGTCCTGTCTTCCTTATGACTGTACTGTTGTGGCATTTATTAGGGGCAGTGCTAAATACTAGCCTTCTTCCTCCTTTTCTTTCCCCTCCTTTTCAGATACCGTGCACATCTCTTGCTTGGCTGGTGTTTCCCAGTAGAGCCCATCCGAGCACTGTCCATTGCTCTTTCCTTCTCTATTTCAGAGTAATAGTGTCTTTCCAGTTGTGAGGCATTTTGGTTAATGATTTTTTTAATAATGAAATAATATCAAAACTTGTACTTTTCTAGTTTTCATTTCCAGTGGGTGGCAGTTTTTTATATACCAATTTGATTTGATACCCTACTGTTGTCACAGAGACACTAGTAATTCTTTCCTGTTTAATTAGTTGGTGCTTCTCCAGCTTGACTGAGCGGTTGGTGCATTTTTTTTAAACTCCTCCCCAGATATGGCAGTCTAGATCTCTGAAGAGTCTCATTCTTTTAGCCGCTGGTGGAATGAGGATCCTTACATGGTTTTCCAGAGCAGACACTGTATAAATGCTGTACACATTTAGTAAAGTGATCGCATGGAGACACAGGCATTGTAGGCCATTCCGTGCTTCCGCAAACCCTGTGTAATGCATTTGCACTGACATAGTGAAATCTGCATTTGACGGAATTGGTTGCAGGCTCCTGCTCATGGAAACAGGGGTGGGAGGAAGAACTCGGCTGTTGCTGTTAACATCAGCAGCGCAAAGGCTGGGAGTTAGAGCACTTAAGGTGCAAGTGGCAGCAAAAACCAAAGATGTGTCTTCTTACTTGAGCCTCTTTGAAATTTTTGGTTGCATTTGCTGACTTAGAAACACTTGTTCAAAATTGTTCTTCAGCCAACTATTCCTTATTAATGCACCCATCTCAAAGCCCGTAAGTAACGGGCGACTTTAGTGTGATTATGCTGAATGAACATGTAAGGCAGTGCCCTCAACATTCTAAACTGGTTTGTTTGTTTGTTTGCAATGTCAACACAGGTGAGCTAGCAGGGATTAAAGTCATAAAACTAGAACCAGGTGTTTCTTACCTAAAATAGTCCACAGAAACTAAGTATTTTCATGCTTAAAGTACAAGTGTACAAATCAGTTGAGTCTACTTGTTGAAAAAAAGGGTAATTGTTGTCTTCTAGTGTAGGACAAAATACACTGTTCTAGAAAATAACAAGCATGACAAGCAAGATGTGAGAGGAAAAAAATGTAATTGGAGGATGGTTAAAGGAAAACTGATTAAAATTTCAGTGAGAGTTGGGTTTTTTTGGTCTTAACTACTACGTTTTCAACCCAAATACAAAATTTGATACAAAAGCCTGTACAGGACAACAGAAATGAGGAAGACAGCAAGGCAGAAAAGAACTGGAAAAAGCATAAAGGGAGAAATAAAAAGAAGGAAGGGTGAAATAATAGCTGAGCATTAGTATCTGGGAGTAAGTTTCTTGAAATTCTCTTGGAGACTGTTTTTAGGGCTTTACCGTATGCTATATTTATACCTTGACCTGTGCTTATCTTGTGACTGCACAAAGTGCATGTGCCCTAGAGATCAGTTATCAGCCTGCAAGTGCTGTTCTATTGATATGGCTAGACTTGCTGAACAAGAAGGAGCTTGTTGAACAATCTGGGAAGTAAAAGGTCTAGACATTTTGTTTAACTTCTGTTAAGAGTTCCCTTCCGGATAAATGGTGGGGGGAGGGGGGGCAGGAGTATTTTAACTGTTACCTGGTTTGATCCTTAAGGTAGAAGTTACTGGTTTGATCCTTAAGGTAGAAGTTACTGGTTTGATCCTTAAGGTAGAAGTTACTGGTTTCCTCTTACAAACTGGGAAGTGATTAGAAATGTGTTTATATAATGCATACACATTAAAAAAAAAACAAAACAACACAACATTCAAGACAGGTCAGCATGTTACTGTGTAGTTCCAAAAGCGATCACACTTTTATCCATGCTCAAACTTGTGGTCTCAGATTATCTCGCCTCGTTCTGCTGCTTTGGCCTTTTCTGTGAGTTCCCACTGCTGGAGTACTTGGCAGTGCGTGGCTGGGTTACCAGCCTAGCCAAGCCAGGCAGCTGTGCTCTGTCTCCCTATGGAACTGCGAAGATACAAGGGGGAAGGAGACTTGTGTAGTAGGGGAGGAACTGTAGGATTTGGCAGACTCAGATCATGTCAACCTTTAAAATAATGCAACTTTTTACTTAGCAGACTACCACTTTCAAAAGCATGAAGTATGCTTGGTTGAAGAGTGTTGTATGGGTTGTGCCGAGTGGGACTTGGAGAAGCGTGCTGCGTGCATCGTCTGAGCTGTGGATGGAGCCTGGGGATGTGCTGCAGCTGGGGTAACTTG
The DNA here is from genome assembly GCF_015220075.1 of Falco rusticolus. NCBI lineage: Eukaryota > Metazoa > Chordata > Aves > Falconiformes > Falconidae > Falco > Falco rusticolus. The sequence continues at coordinate 903,533 of NC_051192.1, read as the reverse complement.
CCGTCATGCTGTGCTGATGGGGATGACAACTGGCATCTTGCAGTTAAATTGGGTGTTTTGGGCAGCCTTTGGATAGCTGAGGGATACACATAGAACGCACTTTAGTTACCCTCAGTTTGCTCACTGAGCTCGGTTTATCTCTGCAGTTGTTGCTTCCAGTTGTGGTAGAGGCTTGACTCACAGCTTTGGACAGGCAGCAGCCGCAACCCAGGACTGTGGCACTGGCTTTCTTTGCAAGTTTTGCAGATTTGGTGACAGTGTGAAGACTAAGGGTCAATAATGTTCAGGCACTTACTCTAAAGCTTACGCTACTTCAGTATTATGGATGCAATGAAAACACTGGAGGAATCGTGTCCTTTCAGAGAGATGCATGTTCATATGTGAAAATAATTTCTTGTTTGCATGTTTAGAAGTCTAGTCAGTCAGCAATATACCTTGGACTGTAGACAGTCTGTTGTGATGTTAGCTTTCAGCTTGTGGTTTGAAATTTGCTTTCATTTACACCGCCAAAGTGTACACTAAAAGGAGAGTTTTGACATACTTTCAATGTTCCTGCTTTTTCAACTTGCTTAGAAGAGTCTCTTAAGTTATTCATGAAGTTAAATGGTTATTTATATTCAGGCTTGTTTCACTTATGAAGTCCACAAGGTTAGTAAGATTGAGTTGGTTTTTTTGTGAACTGCATATGACTAGCAACTAAAAAAACTTTAGATTTTATTTGGAAACAACATACCAGACTAGCTATGATTTGCCCTGATGACTTAGGAAATTTCAGAGGACACCCAGTGTAAGATACTGAATGCAAAAGAGCATTTGACATGTATAATAATAATAGGCTGTCAAATATATTACCAACACTCTCTTGCATCTGGGTGTCTTTCTCACCTCCTCTCTTTAACTTACCTACAAAACCCCTGCACAACATCCACAAAACAAAAACATCTCTGTGTTGCAGCACTCTCAAAACTAGCTAGCTGCAACAAGGTCTTTTACCATCACATACCAAGTTAATTTCAATAAGTAGTTATATAGTTATAGGTAGCTGCCCCAGCACGGCCATCGGTCCCCCGCCAGGTCTCAAAGGTCCATCCACCATTCGTGCTGTTTCTTCATACTCTTCGGGCCAGTCCCTCTGCTGCCTTCTCCTCGTCTCTCCTCTCTTTACTTCATCCCAATCTCTCTTCATTGACTGCTCCTCTTCCATACCCCTTAGAGCTATTTAACCACTTAGCAGGAACCAGCCACAGCTGCACCTTATCCACACCAGCCAACCCACCGCCCCTGAAGCCAGCCCACAGCTGTGTATTATCGATGTTAATTAACCCAGCTTCATTCCTCTACATCTCTGTTGGGTTTCAATTTCATACATGATTTTCTCAGTGTACACATCTGGTAAGAAACCTTTATAGAGAGATGGGGACAGGTGAGGTACCAAATAGAAATAGCATTTACTTGAGCCTGACTATGTCAGACTTTTACCTGGACATAAATTTATGGACTGTACATAATGTATGTGCTCATTGAGTTTACTGTAAAGTTGCAGCAGCAGCATATACTGTTGAATGTTTTTTTTCTCAGGAAGATGACCTAATCAGTGTTGGACATGTGGCCAAAGATAGCGAAGTTTTGTCGTGTTTTTAAGAACGTGGGCTATTGGCAGGGCATATGCAGGTGGACACAGTGCGGTCTTGGGGGCAAGGGGCAAGTTTCTGGGGTGTGCAGGTGTGCATCGTGGTTTGGCTTTTCAGGAGTTCTTGCCTTCAAGGAAGAAGCCTGTGAGTTGTGTACTACTCAAATTCTGCTTTGAGGCTGGGGAGGCCTGATACTGTTTTCCAAGTGCTAACAGAAAATGTGGCCTGTACTTACAGAAACCAGCCTGGATCTGGGACACTTCATGAAGACTTGTGGTCGGAGATGAGGTGAGTATCATGCCTGATAATGTGGCGCCAGGAATGCTGAGTATGGCTGTTACACTGGTACGCAGTACAAATACATACAGAATCATCTCAAGCTGGAGAAATGATCTGAAAGAAATGCATTAATTGTAATTATCTGTATTCTATGAAGTGAAGAATAACCAGCTACATCAGTCGTTAGCTTTTACAAAATCATTCTGCAGAAACTGGTTTGCGGCTGTCACCTGTGATAACTTAATGTGCTTTGGCTGCATTTCAGGAACAGTAGTTACGAAAAGCAGTCCTCGTGGTGTACTTTAGTAACCAGATGAGTGCAGGCTAACTGTGCAGCAGTACCTGTGTCTACCCAGAATGGACAGCACCTTATCTGGAGCTTTGTCTGGGCCATGACCTGGTGAAAAAGGCCTGAGTTCTAGAGAAGATCATCAGTGATCAGATGTACAGGAAGAAGACAGGACAGCTGAAAGGGAAAGTAAAGGTAATGTGTAGTCTAGGCTAGAGAAAATTTGGGGAGAATGAGGAAAGCGATAAAAGGTGCTGCAGAGAGATGTAACATCACCTTCTGGCTCCTCTGTAACAAGAGGCTGGGATTAAGGCCAGGAAGGAAAACTGAGTGATTGGATGGTTAAGTGCTGCAGCAGGGGTCAGAGACATGGCACAGCTTTTCAGAAGAGTCCTGAACATCAACCCCCAAACTGCCACTGCTGGGTGGGGTGCTGTAGGTGATTCTCTCTTCTCTGGAGGGGAGAGACTAACTAGATCTTGTTCTGCATCTAAGATTCATGAATAGGTGATGGTTTTGTTCCTGGAGGAGGAAGGGCTGTAGGGAAAGATTATGACAATGATGATAATGAACCAATTGAATACAACCTTAATGACTGGTTGATAGATGATGAGGAAGAAGAGAGCAAGCCTACTGATGAAGACTCTGACTGGGAACCAAGTTCAGAAGACAAGGATAATGAAGATTTTTAAAACACTTTTGCAAGGAACACATGCATTTGTTAAGACCAAAAAGGAGCTGTACAGAATGACATTACAGAGGTCAGATCTGGCTTGCACATGGATGCACAAGGAGGGAAACTGATTTGAAAACAGTTTTTTCCTCAGTGATGTTGGTACTACAGGAAGGTTGTAATGAGGGTGAGGGGATTCAGCAATGCCTTTCTTGTCCATATGTATTATTTTGGTAGGGCTTTTTTTTTTGTTAAGTGGTGGAGCCAGAGAATGGCAGTGAAGTGAAGCACTCCTTCAGAGTCTCAGTGTGATGTAAGCCTCTGGGACCAGACAGTGTAGGAGTCCTCTGGGGCCACGCCACAAAGCAAGGCTCCGGGCCACAAAGGGCTCCAAAAATGCCAGACATGGTAGAATTCCAGAAAACAAACAAACATTAAAGATCTCCCCAGAACCAAAATGGTGGAGAGCTTCCAAAAAGCCCCAGGGTAGAGAGCTACAAAGAAAACAACGGTGAATGGCTCTCAATATAGGAAACACTGCTGCAGTCCTTGAGGGATGCATGGTGGTGCAGTCCTGCACAGTTGCACCATGATCACTCCAAAAAGCGTTGCAGCATTCCAGAAAAATACCAGACTCAAAGGGTCTCTAAAGAAACAAAATGGTGAGGTGCTCCAGTAAAGCCACAGGCTGGAGAGCTCCCAAAAAAACCCTGGCTAGAGATCTATAAACTTACAAATAGTGAACACTCCCCAAACCCAAATGCTGATACAAACCTCAAAGGCTGTGTGGTGATACAATCCTCCAGTGTCTCACAGTGATGCACTCCTCCAGGACCATACAGTGAAGTACTCCTCTGGGCCTGCAGTGTGAAGCACTCCTCCAGGTCTGGGTACCAAAGCACTCCAAAAATGAAGATATTGTAGAATTTCAGAAAACAAACAAACCTTAAAGGTCTCAAAAACCAAAATGGTGGGGAGCTCCCCAAAAGCCCCAGGGTAGAGAGCTACGCAGAAACCAAATGGTGAATGGCTCCCAGAGTACAAAATGCTGATGCAATGCTCAATGGCTGTGTGGTGATGCACTCCCGCACAGCATCATGGTGAAGCACTCCTCGGGGGCTGTCCAGTGAAGCACGTAAAAAATGCCAGGCATCGTAGGATTCCAGAAAAAAACCCCAAACTTAAAAGTTCTCCAAAGGTGAAGTGCTCCAAAATGCCCCGTGGTTAATGAGCTGCCAGAAAGCCCCTGGCTGGGAATCTACATAAAAAGAAACAGTGAATAGCTCCCCCAAACCCCACACACTGGTGTATTCCTCAAGAGCTGCACAGTGAAGCACTCCTTCAGGGCTGTGCCACAAAGAATTCCCAATGTGCCAGGCCTTGCAGAATTACAGAAGAAAACACAAACATTAAAAGGGCTCACAAAACCAAAAATGGTGAAGTCCTTCAAAAAGTCCCTGTCCACAGAACCCCCAAAAAGCCCTTGGCTAGAGATCTACATAAAAACAAACAGTGAGTGATCCCCAAAAACCCCCATACGTTGATGCAATCCATGAAGGCTGTGCAGTGAAACATTCTTCCAGGGTCGCTAGCTGAAGTGCTACTACGGGGGTCACATGGTGGTGCACCAATCTGGGAGTGCACTGTGAAGCACTCCTCTGGAGCTGCATGGCGAAGCAATCCTACAGATATGCACTGCAAATCAGTCAAAAAAAAAATCCAGGTGTGCAGAATTCCAAAACCAAACCCAACCATAAAAGTCTCCCAAAAACCAAAATGGCAGAGAGCTTCCAAACGGGGGCTGGAGATCTACCACGTTGCAAATGGGGAACAGCTCCCAGAAATCCAAACGCTGATGCAACCCCCAAGGGGCACGCAGCGATGCACTCCTCTAGGGCAGCGAGGTGAAGAACTCCAGGGTGTCACAATGGAGCACTCCAACAGGGCTGCATTGTGACGTGCTCCTCTGGGGCCATCTGCAAAGCAACGCCACGCAGCCTGAAAGAACTCCAAAAGTTCCAGGCAGTGTAGGATTCCAGAAAGCAACCAAAACTTAAAAGGCTCCCAAAAACGAAAAATGGTGAAGCGCTCCAAAAAGCTCTCCAGGGTGCAGAGCATCCAAAAAAGCACCAGAATGAAATGCCCCAAATATCCAAATGTTGAAACGGTTTGACAAAGCCCGGGCTGGAGAGCTCCCCAAAGGCCCACGGTGTTACTGAAATCTCAGAATGAAGAACTTATCGACACCAATGTGATGTAGATAAGCAGACACTTCTTTATTAATGGCCGGGTGCGTGAGCGAGTCCTCTCACGATCAACGCACACCAAGTCTCAAAATCAGACACCATATATAGAACATACTCATTCATATTCATTAAATATTCATACATAATCATAATATTTCCAGTAAATCATTAACATACTCTCCTCCTATATCTGATTCTGCGCAGTAGAGCTTACAAAGGTCTAGAAATGGGTCTGGGGTACGATTTGGGTAGGTCGTATGTGAGTCGGTGGTCGCCATCTCCCCCTGCCGGAATTACCTTTTCCTAAAGTTCATGGTTTCTTGGAAGCTGTTCCAGTCGACTCTTCCCCGTTTCCATTAATCTCATATTCTGACATCTCAATGCACTTTCTACATACAGAAGACTGGTCAGATACAAAGAAACCTTTCAAACCCTAAATTATTACCTAAGTTTCAACAATGACTCCAGCTCATTCTTCTGGCCTTGGTACAGGATGTACAGAGGGTCTCATAGCAGCTTTTACTGAGCAGTTATAAGTTTCCTCAAAATATATTTTTATCCTTCTATATTGCTATTCTATAAAATAATTCTATAAAATCAAATAATCAACCAAATAAAGTCAATCAATCTTAAGTTATTAACAAATCGATAACATTTCCCCCTTTTGAAAGTGTTGAAAATCATTATTTCAATACTTTCACATTATTCATATATCTTTTGTTTCAACATATTTTGGTGATGGATCATGTCTTGATAAAATAGTTGGTACTTCTCTCATAATCATACGATTGACTGCAATTCTATTGGTAAACTGTTTCTTCAAACATGCATATACTAGCATGCTCATCAAAAAGACAATTAGTAACAGAAACAAAGTTTTAATTATAGATTGTATCCAAGAGTTCAAATTCCATCCCAGTTTGTTAAAAATTTTCCCAAGCCAATCTTCTGACATATCCTTTTGAATTGTTTCAGTTTCTTTTTCAATTTTTCCTAATAGGTCTAGATCACATTCCACATCCTGAGTGACATTTGGAATGTGGATACAACAGTGGTCCAATTTATCCTTGAGATATCCACATACTCCATGTTCTTTAAGTAGGAGCATATCTAGTGCCATTCTATTTTGTAAAGTCATTCTGGAGGTCGCCTGTAATTGTACATTCAATTCCTTAAACCCCTTTTGGTTAACTGTTGCTAATTTTTCCACTTGGCCAATTAACTGATAGAGCCATGCTCTGTTTCTATATGAAGCTATAGGATTTAAAAGTGATTCAAGTGCACAACCAGTTTTCACTCCTGTAAATGGTTCATTCCAAGTATCATCATTTGTCTCAGATCTCTTTATTCGTTTCAATTCTAAATTCTCTAAGGATCCTTTAAATGGTGATTTCTTCCAAATTGGACACAATGTTGGCATGCCTAAAGTAATATGTTTCACCTTACCATCTAATGGTAAATGTGTGGTCCAGGTTCCATCACTTAATGCCCAAACTAAATGTCCTGGACTTCAAATAGTAGTTTTACTACAACTAAACAAAGTTCCTTTCCTAACTGTAAAAGTGCTGGTTAAATTGAGAGTGTTCTTAAGACCTCGACAAAAACAACCATATTTTAAAACAGTGGCCTACGGAGGAACTCTTTGGATTACTAAGTCTGCATTACTGCAATCATACACTTTTTCACATTTCCACCATGGCACTATTTTATTTTCCTTCTCTCCCGATGTAGTTGACCTATCATCAACCCAGGGTAATACTGAAACAAACTTTTCCATCCCAGGTAAAACACCAAGAAGTTCTTGCCATATACTGAAAATGGGAAAATATGGACATAGACCATATAGAGTCCCACTGTTCTACTAATTGGGTACTTTGGCCAGTTTCGTTACACTTCCATTCCATGACACCTTTGCTCACATTGGTTTTAAATTGTTCATCATAAGAACACCATCCCACAGTCTTAAATCTCCCTATTTTAGTAAAAACATAATTTAACAATTTTTCACAATCCGCCAGACTACCTGGAGTTTTCCACTGTTTTCTAATGACTTTCATTTGCTCATACCATTGAGTCACTGGCCTTTGTTCACAATAGGTGGTTTCATTTTTATGTTCCAGATTAGTCAAATTCATAGTTAAAATTCCCCATAGAATAGATTCACCTACTGCCCTCGGTATTGGCAAACAAGCAGTGATCTGCGTGACGTTTTGTAAATTGGCATATTCTTTAATCAATCCTACCATCAAATTTTCCTCAGCCATTTGTTTGGGAATGTCAATTACTTGTTCTGTTTCTATTTGTCTTTTGTTCCTGTCCACCAAGTCAGCCCATGATCCCACCAACACTACCGACCAAAATAAAATCCAAAAACCAATCGTAACCTGATATGAAAAATTAGACATGTTTCAAAGTCAATTTTAAAGTCTCTGGGTCACGATTCACAATCTTCCACGAAGTAGGTGCTTTCTTCACTCGAGTATAATGTATCCAAGCATCTGATTCTGCAATTTTGATAGCTGTAAAAGTGGTTAACAGTATCTGGAAAGGTCCTCTCCAGTGCTCCTGCAAAGGTTCGGAGGTCCAGGTCTTCACATAGACATAATCTCCTGGTTGGAAATCATGCACTGAATTTTCCTGGAATAAAGGTCTATTCCAAATTACTGCACTCCAAATTGCAGCCAAAGTTTTCCTTAGAAAAAGCAAATAGTTATACACATCTTGTTTTCCTTTTACATGTATGTTTAGATTTGGTTCTGGAGACTCATATGTTTTTCCATATAATAATTCATAAGGACTGACTGAGGTTCCACTCTTTGGCTGTACCCTGATTCATAATAATGCCAATGGAAGCGCCTGAGGCCACTTTAGACTGGTTTCTTGACAAATTTTACTTATTTGTCGTTTCAAAGTTTGATTCATCCTTTCCACTTTCCCACTAGATTGCGGTCTCCAAGACGCATGTAAATCCCAATTAATACCCAATACTTTGCTAACACTTTGGACTACTTCAGCAACAAAGTGTGGACCTCTGTCAGAGGAAATTCCAATAGGAACTCCAAATGTTGGAATTATTTCTTGTAATAACCACTTCACAACCTCTTTTTGCTTGTGTGGTGCGACAGGGAAGGGCTTCTGGCCATCCTGTAAAAGTATCAACCCCTACCAGGATGTACCGGTACCCATTTTGTCTGGGTAGCTCTGAGAAATCTACTTGCCAATAATCTCCAGGTTCTACACCAGATTTCAGTCTACCCATTTGAACCTTTTTCTTAATCACTGGATTATTTTTCAAACATACTTCACACTTTGCAGTTACCATTTTAGCTATTCCCAACATCTTAACTGATATTACTTGCTTTCGTAAAGATGTTACTAAGGCTTCTGCTCCCCAGTGACATTCTTGGTGTCTCGTTTGAATTATCTCTCTCATCACAAGAGGTGGAATTACTACCTGTCCATTAGGAGTTACCCACCATCCCGCTAAGTTTTTCTTAGCATTTAATAACTGACCCAATTTGTCATCTTCCTCTGAATATCTCGGTTTTTCCCTAGGAAGGGTTACTGTTTTAGAAGGAATTATTGCCATTTGCAATGCTTGTTTCTTTGCTACCTTTTTTGCTGTTCTATCAGCTAAATTATTCCCAGCTATTATTTTTGTATTCCCAATCTGATGTGCCTTACAGTGCATGATTGCTACTTGATCTGGCTTTTGAACTGCTTGCAATAATCGTAAAATTTCTGTTTGATGCTTAATGTTTGATCCCTGAGAGGACAATAACCCCCTCTCTTTCCACAAGGCTCCATGGACATGCACTACCCCAAAGGCATATTTTGAATCAGTCCAGATATTTACTCTCCTGTCTTTGCTTAGTTCTAAGGCTCGAATTAAAGCGATGAGTTCCGCCTTTTGGGCTGATGTGGTACTCGCCAATGCTCCTGCTTCTATAACTGTAGTCTCTGTTGTTACCGCATATCCGGCGTATCGAACTCCTTGTTCCATAAAGCTGCTTCCATCAGTATACAATTCCCAGTCTGGTCGCCCCAATGGCACATCCTTCAGATCCTCACGACTGGAATAAACATACTCGATGGCAGCCAAGCAATCATGTTCCAGTCGTCCTTCTTCCTGTATGGAACTTAAAAACACTGCAGGATTTACCAGGTTAGTTGTCTTTAGAATCACATCATCTTGTTCAGTCAATACCACCTGGTACTTCATCATTCGGCTGGGAGACAGCCAGTGTCCCCCCTTCTGTTCTAGGACAGTTATCACCATGTGTGGGACATAGACTGTTATTGTTCTTCCCAAAGTCAATTTCCGAGCTTCTTGTATGAGCATCACTGTTGCGGCCACTGCTCAAAGGCAGTTTGGCCACCCTTTACTCACTGTGTCCAGTTGTTTAGAGAAATATCCGACTGGTCGCTTCCAGCTTCCCGTCCTCTGGGTTAACACGCCCGGTGCAAGGTGTTGTCTTTCATGTACAAACAGCTGGAAATCTTTGGTTAGATCCGGCAGTCCCAAGGCAGGTGCAGACATTAGGGCACGTTTCAACTCTACAAAAGCCTTTTGTTGTTGTGGGCCCCATACAAAGGGAGAGTTCTTTTGGGCCTCGCACAGCGGTTTAGCTATTAGCCCATAGTTCATGATCCAAAGGCGACACCACCCAGTCATTCCCAAAAATGCTCTGAGTTCATGAATATTTCTCGGCTCAGGTATACCACAAATAGCTTCTTTGCGATCTTTTCCTAATTGTCGTTGTCCTTTTGAAATCTCAAAGCCCAGATATATCACAGTCTGGCAGGCTATCTGGGCTTTCTTCCTGGATACCTTATACCCATTTAGTCCCAGGAAATTCAAGAGGTCAATAGTCACCTGTATACAAATAAATCTTTCTTCTGTAACAATCAATATATCATCCACATATTGTAAAAGTAAACGCCCAGGTCTTGATTTATCCTGTTTCCAGATTTTAAGTTCCTTTGCTAATTGATTTCCAAAAATAGTTGGACTGTTTTTAAATCCTTGGGGTAATCTAGTCCATGTCAACTGCATCTTTCACCCGGTTTGAGGATTTTCCCATTCAAAAGCAAACAGTTTTCTGCTTCCCTTTTCCAAAGGTATACAAAAGAAAGCATCTTTTAAACCAAGCACTGTAAACCACTGATAAGTCTCCCTCAATGCTGTTAACAGTGTATAAGGGTTTGCTACTACAGGATAAATATCCTTAACTATTTGATTTACTGCTCTCAAGTCTTGTACCAGTCTATATTCACCCGAAGGTTTTCTGACTGGTAAAATAGGAGTATTATACTCAGATTCACATTCTTCCAAAATTTTATACTCCAAAAATTTATCAATCAATTTCTTTAATTCCTGTCTCACTTCCGTTTTGATTGGATATTGTTTAATTCTCACTGTTCCTGCGCCTTCCTTCAGATCTATTTTAACAGGTTCTGCTAGTTTCGATTTACCGGGAATATTTGTTTCCCATACAGTAGGGATCACTGCCAAATCCACCTCCGGTGGAATTTCTTGTTCCTTTACTTTTTCTTATATCACCAAGATTTCTCCCATTTTTGACTCAGGTATTTTCAAGAAAAGTTCTTCGTCAAAAACAATTTGTGCATTTAATTTGGATAACAAATCTCTTCCTAAGAAGGGTATCAGACATTCTGGTACATACAAAAATTCATGTGTAATTATCTTATTTCCAAATTTCAAATCCAGGGGTTGCAGGAATGGCCTGTTTTTGTTCCAATTTTTCCTTTACAGGTATTTAATAAAAAAATGTTGCTCCTGTATCCACTCCCAATCTCACAATTTGAACAACATTTTTTTCCACTTTCTTATTATCAGAAGTTATAGCCATTACCAAATTATCTCTAATAGTTAGCTTACATTCATCCTGCCAATTCTTTCTTTGTCTTAAGTAAAAGAACAAATCCACATCTGGCATTTTATTCCATTTCCCTTCTCCTTTACAATACAGCATTAACTGCAAAATAGTGTTATAATTCAGTGTCCCATTCATGGGCCACTTTTCCTGATCATCCAATATACACAAAGGCCACCAATTATTACAATACTCAAATTATTACAATACTCAATCATCTGGCTCTTTTGCAGATCATCCTGTAAATTTCCCCAATGTGCCAATAAACATCCCAACAAAGAATTTTTGGGGATTTTGTCATTTACAGCAAGATTACCCATGCTTTTACTTTTAAACAACCGAGTTAACTTAGTTGCCATGGTGTAATTACTCACAGTACAATACACAATTATTCAACTCTGTCACTCCGATCCACGGATCCACGCTCCACACTCGCTTTCGTTCTCAATTACACGTCTCACCCTTACAGCCACATTCACACTTTCCCACAGTTACTTTAAACAAGCATATAACACAATATTATACCTCTTAATTTTCTTCTTAATACACAAACTCACAAAACAACAAAAAACCCCAAAAACTTCTTCTAACTTCTTGTTAGAGGCACTACCTTAGAGAACACTATAGCATATAGTTTCTCTTGTCTACACTTTTGTCCAACCCTGCAATAGCTTTCGCTTATGTCTTATGGGCAGACGCCTAGGCTTCCACTTCCACAAGGATCCTTTTAGTCCAACCCTGCAATAGCTTTCGCTTATGTCTTACGGGCAGACTCCTAGTCCTACCCTGCGCAGCTCTTTCACCGCCTCTGACAGGCAGACTTACTCAGTGGGACTCCAACCCACTCCTTACCATACACTTATTATAGTGGGACTCCTACCCACTTCCTCTAGTGCACTTACTTACTTACTTTAGTGGGACTCCAACCCACTTACTACAATTGAAAAAAGAAGTGTCTTACCAAAAATCCAGGGAACGTCGCTAAGAGCCTTACGGATCGGGGATCGATGGGTATCCCCGAGAAATCCTCGGTGCCGGCTGGAACCGATCAGGTCCCCGACTCCTCCGGTCTCCTTCAGCGAGGTCCCATCTGGGTCGCCAAAACTGTTACCGAAATCTCGGAATGAAGAACTTATTGACACCAATGTGATGTAGATAAGCAGACACTTCTTTACTGACAGCTGGGTGCGTGAGCGAGTCCTCTCACGATCAACGCACACCAAGTCTCAAAATCAGACACCATATATAGAACATACTCATTCATATTCATTAAATATTCATACATAATCATAATATTTCCAGTAAATCATTAACATACTCTCCTCCTATATACGATGCTGTGCAGTAGAGCTTACAAAGGTCTAGAAATGGGTCTGGGGTACAATTTGGGTAGGTCGTATGTGAGTCGGTGGTTGCCATCTCCCCCTGCCGGAATTACCTTTTCCTAAAGTTCACGGTTTCTTGGCAGGCAACTACAAGCTGTTCCAATCGACTCTTCCCAATTTCCATTAATCGCATATTCTGACATCTCAATACACTTTCTACATACAGAAGACTGGTCAGATACAAAGAAACCTTTCAAACCCTAAAGTATTACCTAAGTTTCAACAATGACTCCAGCTCATTCTTCTGGCCTTGGTACAGGATGTACAGAGGGTCTCATAGCAGCTTTTACTGAGCAATTATAAGTTTCCTCAAAATATATTTTTATCCTTCTATATTGCTATTCTATAAAATAATTCTATAAAATCAAATAATAAATCAAAGTCAATCAATCTTAACTTATTAACAAAACGATAACAACGGCAGGCGCCCTCTAAAATGCCCCAGGGTGGAGCCCTCCCAATCCCCCGCTGGCTGGAAACGTACAAAATTAAAGATCCCAAACTGCTTCCAAAAAGCCAAATGCTGATGCGCCTCTCAAGGACTGCACAGCAAAGCACCATGCTGGTGCCAGACCGTGAAGCGATTCCCCGCAGCCCCACCGCAAAGCTCTCCAAAACCTCTCGTGTTGCGCAATTCCAGAAAACAAACAAATCTTAAAGGGGTCCCAAGAACCACAACGGTGAAGCGCTCCAAAAAGCTCTCCAGGGTGGAGAGCACCCAAAACAGCACCAGGATGAAGGGCTCAAGATATCCAAAGGGGGAAACATTTCAAAAAAACTCCCAGGGTGGGTGCATCCCAGGAAGCCCCAGAGTGGAGAGCTCCAAAAAAGCCCCTGGTCTGGGAATTCATGTACTTACAGATGGCAAATTACTCCCCGCAAACCAAATGCCGATGCATTCCTCTGGGGGCACCCCGTGATGCATTCCTCCAGGGTGGCAAGGAAAAGCACTTCTCCAGGGTCACACAGCGATTCACTCCTCTGGGGCTGTGCTGCAAAGGACTCCTCCAGTCCGCGCCGTCAGGCACTCCAACAATTCCAGGCATTGTACAACAAACCAAGCAGAAAAGTCTCCCCAAAAGCCATAATGGTGGAGAGCTCCCAGACAGCCCCTGGCTGCACATCTCCACCATTAGAAATGGTGAATGATTCCCCAAAATCCAAATGCGGATGCAGTCTTCGAGGGCTGTGCGGGGATGCTCTCCTTCAGAGGGGCGAGCTGAAGCACTCCTCCAGGGCCTCATGGTGACGGCCTGCTCTGGGGGCCGTGCTGCGAAGCGCTCCCCTGCGCCTGTGCCACAAAGGACTCACACAATGCCAGGCGTGAAGAGAATTCCAGAAAGGAACCAAACCTGAAAGGCCTTCCAGAAACCAAAACGGTGGAGAGCTCTCCAAAAGCCCCCTGGTAGGGACCTATGCAGAGATGAAAAGAGCGAAGGACTCCCAGAAGACAAAATGCTGATGCAATCCTCAAGGGCTGGGCGGTGAGGCACTCCTCTGGGGCCACACAGTGAAGCACTCCAAGGACGGCAGGTTGTTTCAGCATTCCAGGGAAAAGCCAAACTTCAAAAGGTCTCCAAAGAAACCAACTGGTGAAGTGCTCCAAAAAACCGCAGGGTGGATAGCTCCCCAAAAGCCCCTGGGCTGGACATCCACAAAATTACAGATGGTGAGCGAGACCCAAAAAGCCAAACGCGGATGCAATCTTTGAGTGCCGCACAGTGAGGCACTCCTCCAGGGCAGGTGGCGAGCTGAAGCGCTCCTCCAGGGCCTCACAGCGATGAACACCCGCAGGGCTGCACAGTGAAGCACTCCCCTGGGGCCATGCCGTGAAGCAGTGCCCCACGGCCACACCGCGAAGCACTCCAATAATCCAGGCACTGTAGAATTCCGGAAAACAAACAAAGCTTACAGGGCTCCCAAAACCTAAAAGGGTAAAGTGCTCCCAGAGGCACCAGGGCTCCCAAAACCCCCTGGCTGGAAATTTACACAACTCAAAACATCCAATTGCTCCCCCAAAACCAAATGCTGACACGCTCTTCCAGGGTGGCAAGGTGAAACGCTTCTCCAGGGTCACAGTGACACGCTCCTCTGGGGCTGCACCACAAAAGGATCTCCCGCTGCTGTGCCGTGAGGAACTGCCAACAATTGCAGGTGCTGTAGAATTCCCGGAAAAACCCGAACCATAAAAGTCTCCCAAAAACCAAAATGGCAGAGAGCTTCCAAACGGGGGCTGGAGATCTACCACGTTGCAAATGGGGAACAGCTCCCAGAAATCCAAACGCTGATGCAACCCCCAAGGGGCACGCAGCGATGCACTCCTCTAGGGCAGCGAGGTGAAGAACTCCAGGGTGTCACAATGGAGCACTCCAACAGGGCTGCATTGTGACGTGCTCCTCTGGGGCCATCTGCAAAGCAATGCCACGCAGCCTGAAAGAACTCCAAAAGTTCCAGGCAGTGTAGGATTCCAGAAAGCAACCAAAACTTAAAAGGCTCCCAAAAACGAAAAATGGTGAAGCGCTCCAAAAAGCTCTCCAGGGTGGAGAGCATCCAAAAAAGCACCAGAATGAAATGCCCCAAATATCCAAATGTTGAAACGGTTTGACAAAGCCCGGGCTGGAGAGCTCCCCAAAGGCCCACGGCAGGCGCCCTCTAAAATGCCCCAGGGTGGAGCCCTCCCAATCCCCCGCTGGCTGGAAACGTACAAAATTAAAGATCCCAAACTGCTTCCAAAAAGCCAAATGCTGATGCGCCTCTCAAGGACTGCACAGCAAAGCACCATGCTGGTGCCAGACCGTGAAGCGATTCCCCGCAGCCCCACCGCAAAGCTCTCCAAAACCTCTCGTGTTGCGCAATTCCAGAAAACAAACAAATCTTAAAGGGGTCCCAAGAACCACAACGGTGAAGCGCTCCAAAAAGCTCTCCAGGGTGGAGAGCACCCAAAACAGCACCAGGATGAAGGGCTCAAGATATCCAAAGGGGGAAACATTTCAAAAAAACTCCCAGGGTGGGTGCATCCCAGGAAGCCCCAGAGTGGAGAGCTCCAAAAAAGCCCCTGGTCTGGGAATTCACGTACTTACAGATGGCAAATTACTCCCCGCAAACCAAATGCCGATGCATTCCTCTGGGGGCACCCCGTGATGCATTCCTCCAGGGTGGCAAGGAAAAGCACTCCTCCAGGGTCACACAGCGATTCACTCCTCTGGGGCTGTGCTGCAAAGGACTCCTCCAGTCCGCGCCGTCAGGCACTCCAACAATTCCAGGCATTGTACAACAAACCAAGCAGAAAAGTCTCCCCAAAAGCCATAATGGTGGAGAGCTCCCAGACAGCCCCTGGCTGCACATCTCCACCATTAGAAAGGGTGAATGATTCCCCAAAATCCAAATGCGGATGCAGTCTTCGAGGGCTGTGCGGGGATGCTCTCCTTCAGAGCGGCGAGCTGAAGCACTCCTCCAGGGCCTCATGGTGACGGCCTGCTCTGGGGGCCGTGCTGCGAAGCGCTCCCCTGCGCCTGTGCCACAAAGGACTCACACAATGCCAGGCGTGAAGAGAATTCCAGAAAGGAACCAAACCTGAAAGGCCTTCCAGAAACCAAAACGGTGGAGAGCTCTCCAAAAGCCCCCTGGTAGGGACCTATGCAGAGATGAAAAGAGCGAAGGACTCCCAGAAGACAAAATGCTGATGCAATCCTCAAGGGCTGGGCGGTGAGGCACTCCTCTGGGGCCACACAGTGAAGCACTCCAAGGACGGCAGGTTGTTTCAGCATTCCAGGGAAAAGCCAAACTTCAAAAGGTCTCCAAAGAAACCAACTGGTGAAGTGCTCCAAAAAACCGCAGGGTGGATAGCTCCCCAAAAGCCCCTGGGCTGGACATCCACAAAATTACAGATGGTGAGCGAGACCCAAAAAGCCAAACGCGGATGCAATCTTTGAGTGCCGCACAGTGAGGCACTCCTCCAGGGCAGGTGGCGAGCTGAAGCGCTCCTCCAGGGCCTCACAGCGATGAACACCCGCAGGGCTGCACAGTGAAGCACTCCCCTGGGGCCATGCCGTGAAGCAATGCCCCACGGCCACACCGCGAAGCACTCCAAAAATCCAGGCACTGTAGAATTCCGGAAAACAAACAAAGCTTACAGGGCTCCCAAAACCTAAAAGGGTAAAGTGCTCCCAGAGGCACCAGGGCTCCCAAAACCCCCTGGCTGGAAATTTACACAACTCGAAACATCCAATTGCTCCCCCAAAACCAAATGCTGACACGCTCTTCCAGGGTGGCAAGGTGAAACGCTTCTCCAGGGTCACAGTGACACGCTCCTCTGGGGCTGCACCACAAAAGGATCTCCCGCTGCTGTGCCGTGAGGAACTGCCAACAATTGCAGGTGCTGTAGAATTCCCGGAAAAACCCCAACCATAAAAGTCTCCCAAAAACCAAAATGGCAGAGAGCTTCCAAACGGGGGCTGGAGATCTACCACGTTGCAAATGGGGAACAGCTCCCAGAAATCCAAATGCTGATGCAACCCCCAAGGGGCACGCAGCGATGCACTCCTCTAGGGCAGCGAGGTGAAGAACTCCAGGGTGTCACAATGGAGCACTCCAACAGGGCTGCATTGTGACGTGCTCCTCTGGGGCCATCTGCAAAGCAACGCCACGCAGCCTGAAAGAACTCCAAAAGTTCCAGGCAGTGTAGGATTCCAGAAAGCAACCAAAACTTAAAAGGCTCCCAAAAACGAAAAATGGTGAAGCGCTCCAAAAAGCTCTCCAGGGTGGAGAGCATCCAAAAAAGCACCAGAATGAAATGCCCCAAATATCCAAATGTTGAAACGGTTTGACAAAGCCCGGGCTGGAGAGCTCCCCAAAGGCCCACGGCAGGCGCCCTCTAAAATGCCCCAGGGTGGAGCCCTCCCAATCCCCCGCTGGCTGGAAACGTACAAAATTAAAGATCCCAAACTGCTTCCAAAAAGCCAAATGCTGATGCGCCTCTCAAGGACTGCACAGCAAAGCACCATGCTGGTGCCAGACCGTGAAGCGATTCCCCGCAGCCCCACCGCAAAGCTCTCCAAAACCTCTCGTGTTGCGCAATTCCAGAAAACAAACAAATCTTAAAGGGGTCCCAAGAACCACAACGGTGAAGCGCTCCAAAAAGCTCTCCAGGGTGGAGAGCACCCAAAACAGCACCAGGATGAAGGGCTCAAGATATCCAAAGGGGGAAACATTTCAAAAAAACTCCCAGGGTGGGTGCATCCCAGGAAGCCCCAGAGTGGAGAGCTCCAAAAAAGCCCCTGGTCTGGGAATTCACGTACTTACAGATGGCAAATTACTCCCCGCAAACCAAATGCCGATGCATTCCTCTGGGGGCACCCCGTGATGCATTCCTCCAGGGTGGCAAGGAAAAGCACTCCTCCAGGGTCACACAGCGATTCACTCCTCTGGGGCTGTGCTGCAAAGGACTCCTCCAGTCCGCGCCGTCAGGCACTCCAACAATTCCAGGCATTGTACAACAAACCAAGCAGAAAAGTCTCCCCAAAAGCCATAATGGTGGAGAGCTCCCAGACAGCCCCTGGCTGCACATCTCCACCATTAGAAATGGTGAATGATTCCCCAAAATCCAAATGCGGATGCAGTCTTCGAGGGCTGTGCGGGGATGCTCTCCTTCAGAGCGGCGAGCTGAAGCACTCCTCCAGGGCCTCATGGTGACGGCCTGCTCTGGGAGTCGTTCGCTCTTTTCGTCTCTGCATAGGTCCCTACCGGGGGGCTTTTGGGGAGCTCTCCACCGTTTTGGTTTCTGGAAGGCCTTTCAGGTTTGGTTCCTTTCTGGAATTCTCTTCACGCCTGGCATTGTGTGAGTCCTTTGTGGCACAGGCGCAGGGGAGCGCTTCGCAGCACGGTCCCCAGCACGGCTTGCAATCCTCAAGGGCTGGGCGGTGAGGCACTCCTCTGGGGCCACACAGTGAAGCACTCCAAAGACGGCAGGTTGTTTCAGCATTCCAGGGAAAAGCCAAACTTCAAAAGGTCTCCAAAGAAACCAACTGGTGAAGTGCTCCAAAAAACCGCAGGGTGGATAGCTCCCCAAAAGCCCCCGGGCTGGACATCCACAAAATTACAGATGGTGAGCGAGACCCAAAAAGCCAAACGCGGATGCAATCTTTGAGTGCCGCACAGTGAGGCACTCCTCCAGGGCAGGTGGCGAGCTGAAGCGCTCCTCCAGGGCCTCACAGCGATGAACACCCGCAGGGCTGCACAGTGAAGCACTCCCCTGGGGCCATGCCGTGAAGCAATGCCCCACGGCCACACCGCGAAGCACTCCAAAAATCCAGGCACTGTAGAATTCTGGAAAACAAACAAAGCTTACAGGGCTCCCAAAACCTAAAAGGGTAAAGTGCTCCCAGAGGCACCAGGGCTCCCAAAACCCCCTGGCTGGAAATTTACACAACTCGAAACATCCAATTGCTCCCCCAAAACCAAATGCTGACACGCTCTTCCAGGGTGGCAAGGTGAAACGCTTCTCCAGGGTCACAGTGACACGCTCCTCTGGGGCTGCACCACAAAAGGATCTCCCGCTGCTGTGCCGTGAGGAACTGCCAACAATTGCAGGTGCTGTAGAATTCCCGGAAAAACCCCAACCATAAAAGTCTCCCAAAAACCAAAATGGCAGAGAGCTTCCAAACGGGGGCTGGAGATCTACCACGTTGCAAATGGGGAACAGCTCCCAGAAATCCAAATGCTGATGCAACCCCCAAGGGGCACGCAGCGATGCACTCCTCTAGGGCAGCGAGGTGAAGAACTCCAGGGTGTCACAATGGAGCACTCCAACAGGGCTGCATTGTGACGTGCTCCTCTGGGGCCATCTGCAAAGCAACGCCACGCAGCCTGAAAGAACTCCAAAAGTTCCAGGCAGTGTAGGATTCCAGAAAGCAACCAAAACTTAAAAGGCTCCCAAAAACGAAAAATGGTGAAGCGCTCCAAAAAGCTCTCCAGGGTGGAGAGCATCCAAAAAAGCACCAGAATGAAATGCCCCAAATATCCAAATGTTGAAACGGTTTGACAAAGCCCGGGCTGGAGAGCTCCCCAAAGGCCCACGGCAGGCGCCCTCTAAAATGCCCCAGGGTGGAGCCCTCCCAATCCCCCGCTGGCTGGAAACGTACAAAATTAAAGATCCCAAACTGCTTCCAAAAAGCCAAATGCTGATGCGCCTCTCAAGGACTGCACAGCAAAGCACCATGCTGGTGCCAGACCGTGAAGCGATTCCCCGCAGCCCCACCGCAAAGCTCTCCAAAACCTCTCGTGTTGCGCAATTCCAGAAAACAAACAAATCTTAAAGGGGTCCCAAGAACCACAACGGTGAAGCGCTCCAAAAAGCTCTCCAGGGTGGAGAGCACCCAAAACAGCACCAGGATGAAGGGCTCAAGATATCCAAAGGGGGAAACATTTCAAAAAAACTCCCAGGGTGGGTGCATCCCAGGAAGCCCCAGAGTGGAGAGCTCCAAAAAAGCCCCTGGTCTGGGAATTCACGTACTTACAGATGGCAAATTACTCCCCGCAAACCAAATGCCGATGCATTCCTCTGGGGGCACCCCGTGATGCATTCCTCCAGGGTGGCAAGGAAAAGCACTTCTCCAGGGTCACACAGCGATTCACTCCTCTGGGGCTGTGCTGCAAAGGACTCCTCCAGTCCGCGCCGTCAGGCACTCCAACAATTCCAGGCATTGTACAACAAACCAAGCAGAAAAGTCTCCCCAAAAGCCATAATGGTGGAGAGCTCCCAGACAGCCCCTGGCTGCACATCTCCACCATTAGAAAGGGTGAATGATTCCCCAAAATCCAAATGCGGATGCAGTCTTCGAGGGCTGTGCGGGGATGCTCTCCTTCAGAGCGGCGAGCTGAAGCACTCCTCCAGGGCCTCATGGTGACGGCCTGCTCTGGGAGTCGTTCGCTCTTTTCGTCTCTGCATAGGTCCCTACCGGGGGGCTTTTGGGGAGCTCTCCACCGTTTTGGTTTCTGGAAGGCCTTTCAGGTTTGGTTCCTTTCTGGAATTCTCTTCACGCCTGGCATTGTGTGAGTCCTTTGTGGCACAGGCGCAGGGGAGCGCTTCGCAGCACGGCCCCCAGCACGGCTTGCAATCCTCAAGGGCTGGGCGGTGAGGCACTCCTCTGGGGCCACACAGTGAAGCACTCCAAAGACGGGAGGTTGTTTCAGCATTCCAGGGAAAAGCCAAACTTCAAAAGGTCTCCAAAGAAACCAACTGGTGAAGTGCTCCAAAAAACCGCAGGGTGGATAGCTCCCCAAAAGCCCCTGGGCTGGACATCCACAAAATTACAGATGGTGAGCGAGACCCAAAAAGCCAAACGCGGATGCAATCTTTGAGTGCCGCACAGTGAGGCACTCCTCCAGGGCAGGTGGCGAGCTGAAGCGCTCCTCCAGGGCCTCACAGCGATGAACACCCGCAGGGCTGCACAGTGAAGCACTCCCCTGGGGCCATGCCGTGAAGCAATGCCCCACGGCCACACCGCGAAGCACTCCAAAAATCCAGGCACTGTAGAATTCCGGAAAACAAACAAAGCTTACAGGGCTCCCAAAACCTAAAAGGGTAAAGTGCTCCCAGAGGCACCAGGGCTCCCAAAACCCCCTGGCTGGAAATTTACACAACTCGAAACATCCAATTGCTCCCCCAAAACCAAATGCTGACACGCTCTTCCAGGGTGGCAAGGTGAAACGCTTCTCCAGGGTCACAGTGACACGCTCCTCTGGGGCTGCACCACAAAAGGATCTCCCGCTGCTGTGCCGTGAGGAACTGCCAACAATTGCAGGTGCTGTAGAATTCCCGGAAAAACCCGAACCATAAAAGTCTCCCAAAAACCAAAATGGCAGAGAGCTTCCAAACGGGGGCTGGAGATCTACCACGTTGCAAATGGGGAACAGCTCCCAGAAATCCAAACGCTGATGCAACCCCCAAGGGGCACGCAGCGATGCACTCCTCTAGGGCAGCGAGGTGAAGAACTCCAGGGTGTCACAATGGAGCACTCCAACAGGGCTGCATTGTGACGTGCTCCTCTGGGGCCATCTGCAAAGCAACGCCACGCAGCCTGAAAGAACTCCAAAAGTTCCAGGCAGTGTAGGATTCCAGAAAGCAACCAAAACTTAAAAGGCTCCCAAAAACGAAAAATGGTGAAGCGCTCCAAAAAGCTCTCCAGGGTGGAGAGCATCCAAAAAAGCACCAGAATGAAATGCCCCAAATATCCAAATGTTGAAACGGTTTGACAAAGCCCGGGCTGGAGAGCTCCCCAAAGGCCCACGGCAGGCGCCCTCTAAAATGCCCCAGGGTGGAGCCCTCCCAATCCCCCGCTGGCTGGAAACGTACAAAATTAAAGATCCCAAACTGCTTCCAAAAAGCCAAATGCTGATGCGCCTCTCAAGGACTGCACAGCAAAGCACCATGCTGGTGCCAGACCGTGAAGCGATTCCCCGCAGCCCCACCGCAAAGCTCTCCAAAACCTCTCGTGTTGCGCAATTCCAGAAAACAAACAAATCTTAAAGGGGTCCCAAGAACCACAACGGTGAAGCGCTCCAAAAAGCTCTCCAGGGTGGAGAGCACCCAAAACAGCACCAGGATGAAGGGCTCAAGATATCCAAAGGGGGAAACATTTCAAAAAAACTCCCAGGGTGGGTGCATCCCAGGAAGCCCCAGAGTGGAGAGCTCCAAAAAAGCCCCTGGTCTGGGAATTCACGTACTTACAGATGGCAAATTACTCCCCGCAAACCAAATGCCGATGCATTCCTCTGGGGGCACCCCGTGATGCATTCCTCCAGGGTGGCAAGGAAAAGCACTTCTCCAGGGTCACACAGCGATTCACTCCTCTGGGGCTGTGCTGCAAAGGACTCCTCCAGTCCGCGCCGTCAGGCACTCCAACAATTCCAGGCATTGTACAACAAACCAAGCAGAAAAGTCTCCCCAAAAGCCATAATGGTGGAGAGCTCCCAGACAGCCCCTGGCTGCACATCTCCACCATTAGAAATGGTGAATGATTCCCCAAAATCCAAATGCGGATGCAGTCTTCGAGGGCTGTGCGGGGATGCTCTCCTTCAGAGCGGCGAGCTGAAGCACTCCTCCAGGGCCTCATGGTGACGGCCTGCTCTGGGAGTCGTTCGCTCTTTTCGTCTCTGCATAGGTCCCTACCGGGGGGCTTTTGGGGAGCTCTCCACCGTTTTGGTTTCTGGAAGGCCTTTCAGGTTTGGTTCCTTTCTGGAATTCTCTTCACGCCTGGCATTGTGTGAGTCCTTTGTGGCACAGGCGCAGGGGAGCGCTTCGCAGCACGGCCCCCAGCACGGCTTGCAATCCTCAAGGGCTGGGCGGTGAGGCACTCCTCTGGGGCCACACAGTGAAGCACTCCAAAGACGGCAGGTTGTTTCAGCATTCCAGGGAAAAGCCAAACTTCAAAAGGTCTCCAAAGAAACCAACTGGTGAAGTGCTCCAAAAAACCGCAGGGTGGATAGCTCCCCAAAAGCCCCTGGGCTGGACATCCACAAAATTACAGATGGTGAGCGAGACCCAAAAAGCCAAACGCGGATGCAATCTTTGAGTGCCGCACAGTGAGGCACTCCTCCAGGGCAGGTGGCGAGCTGAAGCGCTCCTCCAGGGCCTCACAGCGATGAACACCCGCAGGGCTGCACAGTGAAGCACTCCCCTGGGGCCATGCCGTGAAGCAATGCCCCACGGCCACACCGCGAAGCACTCCAAAAATCCAGGCACTGTAGAATTCCGGAAAACAAACAAAGCTTACAGGGCTCCCAAAACCTAAAAGGGTAAAGTGCTCCCAGAGGCACCAGGGCTCCCAAAACCCCCTGGCTGGAAATTTACACAACTCGAAACATCCAATTGCTCCCCCAAAACCAAATGCTGACACGCTCTTCCAGGGTGGCAAGGTGAAACGCTTCTCCAGGGTCACAGTGACACGCTCCTCTGGGGCTGCACCACAAAAGGATCTCCCGCTGCTGTGCCGTGAGGAACTGCCAACAATTGCAGGTGCTGTAGAATTCCCAAAAAAACCCAACCATAAAAGACTCCCAAAAACCAAAATGGCAGAGAGCTTCCAAACGGGGGCTGGAGATCTACCACGTTGCAAATGGGGAACAGCTCCCAGAAATCCAAACGCTGATGCAACCCCCAAGGGGCACGCAGCGATGCACTCCTCTAGGGCAGCGAGGTGAAGAACTCCAGGGTGTCACAATGGAGCACTCCAACAGGGCTGCATTGTGACGTGCTCCTCTGGGGCCATCTGCAAAGCAACGCCACGCAGCCTGAAAGAACTCCAAAAGTTCCAGGCAGTGTAGGATTCCAGAAAGCAACCAAAACTTAAAAGGCTCCCAAAAACGAAAAATGGTGAAGCGCTCCAAAAAGCTCTCCAGGGTGGAGAGCATCCAAAAAAGCACCAGAATGAAATGCCCCAAATATCCAAATGTTGAAACGGTTTGACAAAGCCCGGGCTGGAGAGCTCCCCAAAGGCCCACGGCAGGCGCCCTCTAAAATGCCCCAGGGTGGAGCCCTCCCAATCCCCCGCTGGCTGGAAACGTACAAAATTAAAGATCCCAAACTGCTTCCAAAAAGCCAAATGCTGATGCGCCTCTCAAGGACTGCACAGCAAAGCACCATGCTGGTGCCAGACCGTGAAGCGATTCCCCGCAGCCCCACCGCAAAGCTCTCCAAAACCTCTCGTGTTGCGCAATTCCAGAAAACAAACAAATCTTAAAGGGGTCCCAAGAACCACAACGGTGAAGCGCTCCAAAAAGCTCTCCAGGGTGGAGAGCACCCAAAACAGCACCAGGATGAAGGGCTCAAGATATCCAAAGGGGGAAACATTTCAAAAAAACTCCCAGGGTGGATGCATCCCAGGAAGCCCCAGAGTGGAGAGCTCCAAAAAAGCCCCTGGTCTGGGAATTCACGTACTTACAGATGGCAAATTACTCCCCGCAAACCAAATGCCGATGCATTCCTCTGGGGGCACCCCGTGATGCATTCCTCCAGGGTGGCAAGGAAAAGCACTTCTCCAGGGTCACACAGCGATTCACTCCTCTGGGGCTGTGCTGCAAAGGACTCCTCCAGTCCGCGCCGTCAGGCACTCCAACAATTCCAGGCATTGTACAACAAACCAAGCAGAAAAGTCTCCCCAAAAGCCATAATGGTGGAGAGCTCCCAGACAGCCCCTGGCTGCACATCTCCACCATTAGAAAGGGTGAATGATTCCCCAAAATCCAAATGCGGATGCAGTCTTCGAGGGCTGTGCGGGGATGCTCTCCTTCAGAGCGGCGAGCTGAAGCACTCCTCCAGGGCCTCATGGTGACGGCCTGCTCTGGGAGTCGTTCGCTCTTTTCGTCTCTGCATAGGTCCCTACCGGGGGGCTTTTGGGGAGCTCTCCACCGTTTTGGTTTCTGGAAGGCCTTTCAGGTTTGGTTCCTTTCTGGAATTCTCTTCACGCCTGGCATTGTGTGAGTCCTTTGTGGCACAGGCGCAGGGGAGCGCTTCGCAGCACGGCCCCCAGCACGGCTTGCAATCCTCAAGGGCTGGGCGGTGAGGCACTCCTCTGGGGCCACACAGTGAAGCACTCCAAAGACGGGAGGTTGTTTCAGCATTCCAGGGAAAAGCCAAACTTCAAAAGGTCTCCAAAGAAACCAACTGGTGAAGTGCTCCAAAAAACCGCAGGGTGGATAGCTCCCCAAAAGCCCCTGGGCTGGACATCCACAAAATTACAGATGGTGAGCGAGACCCAAAAAGCCAAACGCGGATGCAATCTTTGAGTGCCGCACAGTGAGGCACTCCTCCAGGGCAGGTGGCGAGCTGAAGCGCTCCTCCAGGGCCTCACAGCGATGAACACCCGCAGGGCTGCACAGTGAAGCACTCCCCTGGGGCCATGCCGTGAAGCAATGCCCCACGGCCACACCGCGAAGCACTCCAAAAATCCAGGCACTGTAGAATTCCGGAAAACAAACAAAGCTTACAGGGCTCCCAAAACCTAAAAGGGTAAAGTGCTCCCAGAGGCACCAGGGCTCCCAAAACCCCCTGGCTGGAAATTTACACAACTCGAAACATCCAATTGCTCCCCCAAAACCAAATGCTGACACGCTCTTCCAGGGTGGCAAGGTGAAACGCTTCTCCAGGGTCACAGTGACACGCTCCTCTGGGGCTGCACCACAAAAGGATCTCCCGCTGCTGTGCCGTGAGGAACTGCCAACAATTGCAGGTGCTGTAGAATTCCCGGAAAAACCCCAACCATAAAAGACTCCCAAAAACCAAAATGGCAGAGAGCTTCCAAACGGGGGCTGGAGATCTACCACGTTGCAAATGGGGAACAGCTCCCAGAAATCCAAACGCTGATGCAACCCCCAAGGGGCACGCAGCGATGCACTCCTCTAGGGCAGCGAGGTGAAGAACTCCAGGGTGTCACAATGGAGCACTCCAACAGGGCTGCATTGTGACGTGCTCCTCTGGGGCCATCTGCAAAGCAACGCCACGCAGCCTGAAAGAACTCCAAAAGTTCCAGGCAGTGTAGGATTCCAGAAAGCAACCAAAACTTAAAAGGCTCCCAAAAACGAAAAATGGTGAAGCGCTCCAAAAAGCTCTCCAGGGTGGAGAGCATCCAAAAAAGCACCAGAATGAAATGCCCCAAATATCCAAATGTTGAAACGGTTTGACAAAGCCCGGGCTGGAGAGCTCCCCAAAGGCCCACGGCAGGCGCCCTCTAAAATGCCCCAGGGTGGAGCCCTCCCAATCCCCCGCTGGCTGGAAACGTACAAAATTAAAGATCCCAAACTGCTTCCAAAAAGCCAAATGCTGATGCGCCTCTCAAGGACTGCACAGCAAAGCACCATGCTGGTGCCAGACCGTGAAGCGATTCCCCGCAGCCCCACCGCAAAGCTCTCCAAAACCTCTCGTGTTGCGCAATTCCAGAAAACAAACAAATCTTAAAGGGGTCCCAAGAACCACAACGGTGAAGCGCTCCAAAAAGCTCTCCAGGGTGGAGAGCACCCAAAACAGCACCAGGATGAAGGGCTCAAGATATCCAAAGGGGGAAACATTTCAAAAAAACTCCCAGGGTGGATGCATCCCAGGAAGCCCCAGAGTGGAGAGCTCCAAAAAAGCCCCTGGTCTGGGAATTCACGTACTTACAGATGGCAAATTACTCCCCGCAAACCAAATGCCGATGCATTCCTCTGGGGGCACCCCGTGATGCATTCCTCCAGGGTGGCAAGGAAAAGCACTTCTCCAGGGTCACACAGCGATTCACTCCTCTGGGGCTGTGCTGCAAAGGACTCCTCCAGTCCGCGCCGTCAGGCACTCCAACAATTCCAGGCATTGTACAACAAACCAAGCAGAAAAGTCTCCCCAAAAGCCATAATGGTGGAGAGCTCCCAGACAGCCCCTGGCTGCACATCTCCACCATTAGAAATGGTGAATGATTCCCCAAAATCCAAATGCGGATGCAGTCTTCGAGGGCTGTGCGGGGATGCTCTCCTTCAGAGCGGCGAGCTGAAGCACTCCTCCAGGGCCTCATGGTGACGGCCTGCTCTGGGAGTCGTTCGCTCTTTTCGTCTCTGCATAGGTCCCTACCGGGGGGCTTTTGGGGAGCTCTCCACCGTTTTGGTTTCTGGAAGGCCTTTCAGGTTTGGTTCCTTTCTGGAATTCTCTTCACGCCTGGCATTGTGTGAGTCCTTTGTGGCACAGGCGCAGGGGAGCGCTTCGCAGCACGGCCCCCAGCACGGCTTGCAATCCTCAAGGGCTGGGCGGTGAGGCACTCCTCTGGGGCCACACAGTGAAGCACTCCAAGGACGGCAGGTTGTTTCAGCATTCCAGGGAAAAGCCAAACTTCAAAAGGTCTCCAAAGAAACCAACTGGTGAAGTGCTCCAAAAAACCGCAGGGTGGATAGCTCCCCAAAAGCCCCTGGGCTGGACATCCACAAAATTACAGATGGTGAGCGAGACCCAAAAAGCCAAACGCGGATGCAATCTTTGAGTGCCGCACAGTGAGGCACTCCTCCAGGGCAGGTGGCGAGCTGAAGCGCTCCTCCAGGGCCTCACAGCGATGAACACCCGCAGGGCTGCACAGTGAAGCACTCCCCTGGGGCCATGCCGTGAAGCAATGCCCCACGGCCACACCGCGAAGCACTCCAAAAATCCAGGCACTGTAGAATTCTGGAAAACAAACAAAGCTTACAGGGCTCCCAAAACCTAAAAGGGTAAAGTGCTCCCAGAGGCACCAGGGCTCCCAAAACCCCCTGGCTGGAAATTTACACAACTCGAAACATCCAATTGCTCCCCCAAAACCAAATGCTGACACGCTCTTCCAGGGTGGCAAGGTGAAACGCTTCTCCAGGGTCACAGTGACACGCTCCTCTGGGGCTGCACCACAAAAGGATCTCCCGCTGCTGTGCCATGAGGAACTGCCAACAATTGCAGGTGCTGTAGAATTCCCAAAAAAACCCCAACCATAAAAGACTCCCAAAAACCAAAATGGCAGAGAGCTTCCAAACGGGGGCTGGAGATCTACCACATTGCAAATGGGGAACAGCTCCCAGAAATCCAAATGCTGATGCAACCCCCAAGGGGCACGCAGCGATGCACTCCTCTAGGGCAGCGAGGTGAAGAACTCCAGGGTGTCACAATGGAGCACTCCAACAGGGCTGCATTGTGACGTGCTCCTCTGGGGCCATCTGCAAAGCAACGCCACGCAGCCTGAAAGAACTCCAAAAGTTCCAGGCATTGTAGGATTCCAGAAAGCAACCAAAACTTAAAAGGCTCCCAAAAACGAAAAATGGTGAAGCGCTCCAAAAAGCTCTCCAGGGTGGAGAGCATCCAAAAAAGCACCAGAATGAAATGCCCCAAATATCCAAATGTTGAAACGGTTTGACAAAGCCCGGGCTGGAGAGCTCCCCAAAGGCCCACGGCAGGCGCCCTCTAAAATGCCCCAGGGTGGAGCCCTCCCAATCCCCCGCTGGCTGGAAACGTACAAAATTAAAGATCCCAAACTGCTTCCAAAAAGCCAAATGCTGATGCGCCTCTCAAGGACTGCACAGCAAAGCACCATGCTGGTGCCAGACCGTGAAGCGATTCCCCGCAGCCCCACCGCAAAGCTCTCCAAAACCTCTCGTGTTGCGCAATTCCAGAAAACAAACAAATCTTAAAGGGGTCCCAAGAACCACAATGGTGAAGCGCTCCAAAAAGCTCTCCACGGTGGAGAGCACCCAAAACAGCACCAGGATGAAGGGCTCAAGATATCCAAAGGGGGAAACATTTCAAAAAAACTCCCAGGGTGGGTGCATCCCAGGAAGCCCCAGAGTGGAGAGCTCCAAAAAAGCCCCTGGTCTGGGAATTCACGTACTTACAGATGGCAAATTACTCCCCGCAAACCAAATGCCGATGCATTCCTCTGGGGGTACCCGGTGATGCATTCCTCCAGGGTGGCAAGGAAAAGCACTTCTCCAGGGTCACACAGCGATTCACTCCTCTGGGGCTGTGCTGCAAAGGACTCCTCCAGTCCGCGCCGTCAGGCACTCCAACAATTCCAGGCATTGTACAACAAACCAACCATAAAAGTCTCCCCAAAAGCCATAATGGTGGAGAGCTCCCAAACAGCCCCTGGCTGCACATCTCCACCATTAGAAATGGTGAATGATTCCCCAAAATCCAAATGCGGATGCAGTCTTCGAGGGCTGTGCGGGGATGCTCTCCTTCAGAGGGGCGAGCTGAAGCACTCCTCCAGGGCCTCATGGTGATGGCCTCCTGTGTGATCACACAGTGAAGACTCCTCTGGGGCTGTGCGACAAATCAATCCTGTCACGGGTTACAGTCGGTGAAGGACACCAAATATGCCAGGCGTGGTATAATTCCAGAAAACTAACAAACCTTAAAGGTCTCCTAAAAATCAAAACGGTGGGGAGCTCCCCAAAAAGCCCCAGCGTAGAGAGCTACGGATAATCAAAATGGTGAATGGCTCCCAGAGTACATAATGCTGATGCAATCCTCAAGGGCTGTGTGGTGATGCACTCCTTCACAGCTTCATGGTGAAGCAGTCCTCTGGGGCTGTCCAGTGAAGCACTCCAAAAATGCCAGGCATCATAGGATTCCAGAAGAAAACACAAACTGAAAAGTTCTCCAAAGGAACACAATGGTGAAGGGCTGCAAACATCCCCTGGTTGGAGAGCTGCCAGAAAGCTCTTGTGTGGAGATCTACACAATTAGAGATGGTGAACGTTTTCCAAAAAAACCCAAAGCTTATGCAATCTTCAAGGGCCACAGGGTGAGGCACTCCTCCCAGGCGGTGAGCTGAAGCACTCCTGTAGGGCGACAAGGTGAAGCAATCCCCTGCAGCCACACCTCGAGGCACTCCAAAATTGCAGGCAGTGTAGAATCCCAGAAAACAAACAAATATTAATGGGGTCCTCAAAAATTAAAATCGTATAGTGCTCCAAAAAAACCCAGGGTAGACAGCATCCAAAGAAGTACCGGGATGAAGTGCTCAAAAAATCTGAACGGTGAAATGGTTTGAAAAGGCTCCAGGGTGGACCCCTCCTCAAAAGCCCCAGTGTGGAGAACTACCAAAAAGGTGTGGGGTGGAGGGCTACCAAATAGTCCCAGGGTGGAGAGCTCCCAATAAGCCCTGGGTCAGAGATCTACAAAATTACAAATGGTGAATGGTTCCCAAAAAACTTAAACACTGATGCAGTCTTCAAGGTCTGCACAGTGATGAAGTTTGCCAGGGTGGTGAGGTGAAGCACTGCTCCAGGCCTCACGGCAATACACTCCTCTTGGTCCACACAGCAAAGCACTCCTCCAGGGCAGCTCAGAAAAGCACTCCTCCAGGGCTGTGCTGCAAATCAAAAATTCCAGGCATTGTAGAATTCTCAAAAGCAAACAAACCTTAAAGATCTCCCAAAATACTAAATGGTGAAGTGCTGCAAAAAAACCCAGGGTGGACAGCTCCCAAAAGGCCCCTGGCTGGAGATGTACAAAATTACAAAGAGTGAATGGCTCCCAAAATACAAAACGCTGATGCAGTCCTTGAGGGCTGTGCAGTGATGCTCTCCTCCAGGGCAGTGATGTGAAGCACTCCTCTAGAGCCTCGTGATGATGCACTCCTCTGTGGCCGTACAGCAAGCACTCCTCTGGGGCTGTGCCACGATGCACTCTTAAAAACTCTAGGCATTGCAGAGTTCCAGAAAAGAAACAAAAAATATCTTAAAGGGCTCCCCAAACCTGAAATGCTGAAGTGTTCCAGAAAGCCCCGGGGTGGAAACTATCCAAAAAAGTACCAGAGTGAAGCACTCAAAATTTCCAAAAGGTGAAAGGCTTCAAAAAAGCCCCAGGGTGGATACCTCCTAAAAAGCCCCAGGGTGGCATGCTCCCAAAAAGCCCAGCTGTGGAGCAGTTCAAATTACGCCCAACAGTGGAGAGCTCCAAATAAGCATCAGGCTGGACAGCTGGAAAAAAACCTCAACACCAAGAGGCTCCCAAAATTCCAAACACTGATGCAATCCTCCAGGGCTGTGCAGTGATGCACTCCTGCACGACTGCATGGTGCAGCACTCCTCTGGGGCCACACAGTTAAGAACTCCAAAAATGCCAGGCATTGTAGAATTACAGAAAAAAAATAATTAAAAGGTCTCCAAACAAAGTGGTAAAGTGCTCCAAAAAGCCCCAGGGTGGAGAGCTCCCAAGAAGCACCAGGCTGGAGATCTACAAAATCACAACTGGCAAACAGCTCCCAAAATACAAAACACTGATGCAATCCTTGAGGGCCATACCGTGATTCACTGCTCCAGAGCAGCAAGGAGGAACAGTCCTCTGGGGGCTGCTCCGTGAAGGACTTCTCTAGGGCCACACCATGAATCAATCCTCTGTGTCCATAGTGAAGCATTCAAAAAATTCAAGGAGTTGTAGAATTCCAAAAGAAAAACAAACCTTAAAGGGCTCTCAAAAAACCAAAATGGTGGAGAGCTCCCAAAAAGCCCCAGCGTTGAAAGCATCCAAAAAAGCACGAGGATGAAGTGCTAAAAATATCCAAATGGTGAAATGGTTCCAAAAAGCCCCAGGGTGGATGGCTCCCAAAATGCACTGGGGTAAGAGTCTTCCAAAAAAGCCCCAGGGTGAGGCACTCCCAAAAATCCCTGTGGTGGAGCCCTCTCAAAAAGCCATGGGGTAGACATCTCTCAAAAAGCACCAAGGTGGAGAGCTCCTTGTGAATGGCTCACAAAAACCCGAATGTTGATGCACTCCTCTACGGCCATGTGATGAAGCACTCCAAAAATACCAGGCGTTGTAGAATTCCAGGAAATAAACAAACTTAAAAGGTGTCCAAAGAAACAAAATGGTGAAGGTCTCTCAAAAAGCCCCAGGGTTATGTGCTCAAAGTGTCCATTCAGTGAAACACTTGGAAAAAGCTCCAAGACAGAGAACTCTCAAAAATCCCTAGGCTAAAGCGCTCCCATAAATTGTGTGGTAGAGAGCTTCAAGCAAGCTAGGTGACAGAAGTCTCCAAAAAAGCCCTAGGGTGGAAAGCTCCCAAAAAACCAAACAGCAAACAGCTCCCAAATTACCAAATGTGATGCACTCCTCCAGGGTGGTGTGGTGATGTACTCCAATAAGAACTGGACATTTTAGCACTCCAAAAAAAAGCCTTGCAATGAAAGTCTCCAAAAAAGCCAAATGATGAAGCACTCCAAAACAACTAGGCGGTGAAGCGCTCTTTCAGGACCATAAGATGATGCACTCCTCAGATGCTTCAAACCATGGGCAATCCAAGATTGTGGGCAATCCTAGAAAACAGCAGTGGAATAGCTATTTTTATTCTTCAGAAATTCCTAGTCAACAAAATTTATGTCAATCTCCTAGAGACGTCATTCCTAGCATGTTCTGTGAAAGACCTTTAATGCATCCCGATTTGTTGTCTCCTAGGGATTCCTGGAAAATTCCTCATTTCTTCCTTGCTTTTCTGTACCCAAGAACCACACTATACGTTCACACAATGGAAATGCTGCCTGCACACAGCTGGACTACACCTGATTGGGACACAAATGCTGCACCTCTTACCAGATCCCTGCTATTTATTGCACAGGGATTAGTCAATTCTTTGGCCAACTGCTCTCAGTGCTTCCTAGAGAGCTTTTATCCTTCACAGGCAGCACCTGCGCAGGGGCACGACCCACTTCTCTGCCTTCAAAGAAACGTGCAACTCACAGAAGGTCCCTTTTGGCCAAGATACAAGGTAGCTCCCAAAATATTCCCCTCAGCTCCTTCAAATGGCCACCTGGAGGGCTCCTGTTTCACATGGGAGCCACTTCTCTGCTCCTGTGGTCACTCTCACCCCCCCCCTTCGCTGTTTGCCCACTACCCAAGAGATACACAAGCAGCACCAAGTCCACATCTGTGGCAGCACAGAAGGCTCAGCTGAGCTTCCCAGGCTGAAGCTAGAAGATTCATTCAGACAGCAGACACTCAGTGGACAGACAAAAAGCATTCTGACTACATCCCTGCTTTCCATTGCTATGTTGATTAGAGCTCAACTGCATGTTTAACTGCCTACACTCGGAAGAGTCTGGCTGAAGCTTTTGCATCTGCAAATGGGGCATAAACGAGGGAGTATGTATTTTACATAGGAACAAAAAAGCCTCACCTTGCCTAGCTGAAGCTTTCTTCATTTCATTTACATTACCTGTAGGCTATGTATATTCTCTACAGAACAAGTCCTACATTGCCTGAGTGAGGCAATTTCTGTACGGATATAAAATACACACAGCTAGGACACCACCTAGATATCTATATATGTATAAAGGACAGACATATAGAGATACATATAAATGTGTGTCTTTCACAAACATAGATACACACTCCCCCATGTGTGGTCTATGCAGAACATCCACAGACACTATACACTCTATCCCTAGGAAGTGAAGCCTCAGCCGATTGCATCTCACTGAAGCTGTGTTCCTCTCTCTATTCAGAAGATACATTGTCTATGCACGAAAAAGTATACGGACACAGAAAGCACAACCGTACTTTTCTTTTCGTAGATGCACTCTGCATGGAACACACACACAGGACATACAGAATAGACATAGAATTTGTTGCGTACGTACTACACACAACAAACAGGTGAGGGGAAGCTATGCTTCATGTCTTTATGCTGAATATGAATGTCAACGTCTTTATGTTGAATAGATGTCATCTCTACATAGAACACAGGCATTTTGAAGGCCAAAGGAGGAAGGGCAAAGGAGGAGTGCATGTTGTCCTGACTTGGAACACATGCACATGGATACACATACTTTACATGCAGACATACAGAGAGAGAGAGAGAGACAAGGCGTGGTTTTTCTGTCTGTATAGAGCTCACATACTGCCATTATATAGAATGTGTACTATCTCTTTGTAGAGTAGATACAAAGAGATGAGGCAGGTCTTCCCTGCTTACAGAAAATAGCCTCTTTCCACAGAGCGCTATAGAAGGCCCATACAGTCATGCTTTTCTGGCTATACACACAAGAGAACCTAGCTACCAATATGCACAAGGTTAAGAGAGGATTTAGCTTATCTCTATAGAATATATTCAATAGGAGGGGGGAAGGCTTTTCAGTCTTTTCTTTAGACTACAGCCTATGCACATCCAGAATATACTCAGCCAAGGTGACGAGTGGCTTTTCTGTCTGCACAGAGAATATATGGGCCAAACGTAAAACATACACATAGAAAAGCAGCACCTCACCTACCTGTACATCTAATATTTACCATCTGAATACACGACATGCCAATGAGAAGGGGAGGCTTTTCTGTTGCTATACAGACTACACACTGTCTTCCTCAAGATGACACACAGACGGGCTAAGCCAGGCTTGCTTTCTCAGTATGTAGCACATATCAGGTGATACTCTGCCTATCAGAAAATAGATGGCAAGACTTTTCTCTCCAGATATTGACTATATTTCATGTACACAGACCCTATGCAGGCAAAGCAAGTTTCTTCCATCTAGTCATAGGCTAGATACCACCAAAGCAGGGCTTTTTGGTCTGCTTATACAGTGTACACCAGCTGTATAGAGACTAGAAAAGAGCAGAAGGGTGAGGTGAGGCAATACCTTTCTGTCACCATGCAGACTATAAAATACCTGTATGGAGAATACACATGGACAGCACCACAAACCACTTCCCCATTGGGACACAGAACATATTCTGGTTATAAAGCAAAGATGGGCCGGGCAGGGCTTCTCCGCCCCCCCCCCCCCACCACCCCCCGTGAAATCTGTGAAGACTGAGGGGTGAAAGGGGCGGTGTGTCTGTACATCAGGCACACTCTGTCTATAGAAGCACACAGCAAGGCTTTTCTCCTTGCTGAACAAAGACCTGGTACACACAGGTAGTAAGTATGGAGCTCTTCTGCCTGTATGCAGAATATAGGCTGTCTGTAGAGCAGAGAGATGTCTCTGCCCTTAGAACATACACTGCTCATTTGCACAACAGGTCCAGAGAGGCAGGGGGAGTGGGGGTGCTCTTGCCCGTACACAGGTGACACCCTCTTTGTGGAGCACAGGCAGAAGGGTGAGACAAGGCAAGGCTTCCAGGAGGCTGGCACTTATCAGAGCTCCCCTTTGCAGCTAGGTAGAGGCACTCTTCTGCCAACCTGACCTGAAGCCTCAAGTGGCTTGCAGCTCCATGATGCTCCAGGGAGGCTGGTGAGGCTCATCAGGCCCTCACCCCCGTGACATCAGGCACCATTCAGGGGGAAAAGCTGGTGGCCATGGCAGGACTCTCCTCAGGCAGTCTCAAATAGGAGCAAACGCATCCTGCTGCCTCCATCGGGCTGGTGGCACAGTCAGGGCTTTGGCTCCTATGACCACAGGACCCTTTCTTGAGGAACACGAGGAACACAGACTGCCAGTCCAGGTGTCCCTGGGCCTCCTTGACTGAGTGGGTAAGAAAGTCCCTGCTAGCAGGCTGGCTAACCTGGTGAGGAAGGAATGCAACCACACAAACCAGAACAGACTTCTCAGACTCTGCAGGCAGGGGACAGGGGGCAGTGAGGAGGTGGCCAGGGGACAGCACACATGGAGCAACATCCTCTAACACCCCTGAGAGACATTGTGCAAGTATGCAGGGATGGCTTTTGGAAAGCCACAGCTTAGCTGAAGCCAAACTAAAAAAGGTGAAGGACAACAGAAAGGGCTTCTGGAGGGCGACTGGAAGCCAAAGGAAGGCTAAGGGAAATGCAAGCCACTGCTCAACAGGAAACGAAGCTACTGGCAAAGGACAGTGGAAAAGCTAGAGAAGATGCTACATGGAGTGGGGGGTTGTGGGCAGCAGGGTGGGTGGGTGTTTTTGAGGGGTGTTTACCTCACTTCATACTCTCACTTCTCTCCTTCACTGGAGGAAAAAAAGCCAGATCCTTCTTGAGGGGCACACTGGACCAACAAGGGGCAACAGACAAGTTGCAGACTCTGACTCAAGACAAAGCAAGTTGCTCACCATGAGGGTGCCCAAACATTGGAACAAGCTGCTCAGGGATGATGCTGAATCTCCATCCTTGGAGATACTCCAAACATGACTGGACACAGCCTGGACTAACATCATCTGACTGGGCCAATTCTGAGCAGGAATCAGACTAGATAACATCAGAAGGACCCACCTGACCTACCCCATTCTATGAATCCTTGGAGATTCCTCATTTCACTCCAGCGTTCTCCCAATTAATCACTAGCCATTGCTCATGATAAAAGGCCACATTTGTGGAGCACAGCATTGCTTCTAGGACATCAGGGGATCTGCTAGAGGCAGCAACCCTTCCATCACTTCGACAGAGCTGAAGCATGGCAAACCTAAGGCACACTAAAGCCATTTCAGACAGGTAACAGAAAATAAGGCAGAATTTAAAGGCTACATCTTCCCATCTGAAGCCTGACATGGGCAAGTAAAAACAGTCCTAGAAAGCACAGAGCTGGCAGACATGAGAAGACCCAGGAGAGTTCCTCCTGGGGAAAGCTCCTTCCTCTGCCTTTCTCTCCCCCAGGTGGAAGAAGGAATCACATTCATCTAAACTTGCTTTCACTCTGTTGTGGAGGGCACCCACGAACTCAATGAATTGGTTAGACTGTTGGGCAGTATCTGATACAGAGACATCCCCCTTCCAGGCTAAACAGAAAAATGTTTGTATATATTTTATAGAAATCTACATACAGACACCCATATTTACAGACATCAGTATTTACAGACTTACAGAACAGCAGTACTTTTATAGAAATACCATTCATAAAAACATTCCCATTTAAATATAACTACAGACAGGACTACACTTCAAGCACAGAACCACACACAACAAAGGGAAAGCATGTTTACTCAGGGCAGCTATCTCAGGATGACTCAGCTCTGCAAGGGTCCACAATAACTATAAACCTTGCTAATGGCCTCCCCACAGAGAACAAATGTTCATTTGCTTTTCCTGAATGAAAGATGCTATTACAAGCACCAGATATGACACTGTATATACCAAGCAGAAAGGGGAATCCCTCCACCCTACCAAGTGAATTCACCTTGGGAAGGCAGAGAGGAACCAAAGAGGTTGCCCTTCAGGAATGCAATAAGCCTCAGACAGAATAGGCTGACCGAAGAACAGAGATGAATTCTTATGAAATGCATCAAGTGGAAGGTATTTTGGCCTTGGCTGTTTCCCACATTCTAGCAAGAAGTAATGCATTTCAAAGCAAAGGCTATTCTAGAATTATCTGAGGTGCTGCTGCTAGATAGCCCCACTTTGTGTGGCTGGGTGCAGACAGACCTGTCAGCCAGCCAGCCAGTGTCAGGTACCGGTACTTGGAGGTCACGCATGTAGAAAATACTAGAAGGGAGAACAGGTTACACTGGCTTTCAGTCAGGTCAAAGCACCCTGCACCATCACCAAGTGTGAGTGTGAACACAAGCTACCGCTACGCTAGCTTATGAAATCTGGACTAGGTGCCAGCTAAGCAAGGCATTTGTTTCTACCAGGTTTTACTTCCTTTCCGGTCACCCTCAGAACACTCTTTCTTTGCAACTTTAGTTTCTTACCATCAAGTTTGAAAGTCAAGAACAGATCCCTGCTGTGTATTGCAGAAAAGCCAGCTTGGTGACTAGTCTGCTCTGGTCTCATCTTCGTTTCAAGCTCATCAGAAGGTGCTATAAGAGGCAGAGGAGGGAGCCCTGGGAGAAGGAAGGCATCGACAGCCCCAGCCAGAGGTGACAGCAGCCTGGCACAGCGCCCCCCAGGCAGTGCCTGCCTGCAGCTCTGGCAGGGGTGGGGAAAGCGGAGAGACAGCAGCACCCAAGGCAGAGCACACCCCAGGGACAGTGCTTGACAGGCCAAGGCAGGCAAGCCTTGCCCAGCCCCGATGGCCCCTTGCCTCAGCCCTGCCCCAAACCACACCTGAAGCCAACAGGGCACAGCTGCCAGGCCGGCTCCCCTGGGACAGAAGCCGACAGGCCAAGCCTGGTCAGGCCCTACGAGAGCAGCTTCCCCCCTGAGGGTACCTTTCCCCGCACCGAGGTGGCTCTGCCACAGCGGAAGCAGGGCAGCTCACCAGCTCCAGCTGCCTGCAGGGAGACTCCGGTCGCACACTGGATTAGAACCGGGCCCTCAGGGGCTGGGCCAGACAGGGCCCACAGGGGCGCCTCAGGGGAGCCTCAGCGGTGAGGCGGGCCGGGCCGGGCCGGGCCGTCAGGGGCCGAATCGGGCCGGGCCCTCAGGGGCGGCCTGAGGCCGGGCCGACCCGCGCCCTTAGGACCGGTTTGGGCCGGTTTGGTCTGCGCTGGTGTCCCCCAGCCTCCCTCTCCTACGCCACAGCGCCTCCCCATTGGCCAGCGGCCTCGACCCCTCTGGGCGCAGCCAATGGCGAGCGCCCTGGCGCCCGTTGCTAGGCGACAGGGCCGCGCGCCCCAGCGCAGCCCAGGGCCTCCTGCCTGTCCCGGGCCCGCGGCCACCCCGCGCCAGGCTGGGCCCATCCGCCCGGTGCTGCCCGGCGCGGCACGGCACGGCACGGCACGGCACGGCATGGCCCCGGCGCGGCAGAGCAGGAGCGGGAGCGGGAGTGCTTGGGGCCACAGGGCGGGTGAAGGCTGCGCACAGCTCAGCGCAGCAGCAGCGGCTTGGCCCCGGGCGACAGCATGTTTGGTTCCTCCTTGGCTCTTCCCAGCCTGAGAGGAGCTCTTCCATGTCACTGTCAACAGCGTTCATGTTGGCTCCCTGGAGCAAATCATGGAGGAGTACAGTGGGAATAAACTTGATGAACGTCTGCAGCTGAGCATGTGGATATTGTACCTTCCCTTGCTGGCCCAACACAGCCTTGGTCCTGGGGGTGCTTTATTTAACACATACTAATAACCAGTTACAGTGTTTGAGGGAAAAAATGCATATCCCAAAGCCGTCTGTTAACCTCTAAAACACCCTATGTGTGTAAATTATCTTCATTGAATACTTTGACCTCTGCCCATTATCAGCCTGGTACAAAAGTTCAGTGTTTCACTGTTCAGTGGCTGGTTGTGGCCCTTGAGCAGCGACTGGGGGGAAACACTGCCCAAAGCTCCGGCTGGCGTGCGGGGTTTGCTTCAGCTGCTCGCAGCACTGGATCTTCAGATCCTACAGAAACAGCTCTGGAAAGCTCCTGCATTATGGTATTTCACAGTCACCCACCTGCTTTGGCCTCCTGGAGCACCCCTGGGGCCAGTCCAGTGTGTCCTGCCAAGGCTGCCCAGGGAATTCCCAGTTGCTCGTTGTCCTTTCAATGCCTATAGCAAGCCATAGTGAAGACTTGAGTTTGATATTTCAAACCAGCTGGGCTCAGGCATGTGGTCCCTTCCCTTTCTGCTCACATTCTTGTGCATATTGTATGAAATAATACATATTTCTCCCTTAGTCTGCTTATTAAAAGTATTTGTCCAATTTCCCCAATTTTGCAGCCTCGTCCAGCCACCTGCCCCACTGGCTCCTCTGTAAGGGAAAGTTTTCACATTATCTTCCTGTCTTGCACTTGATGCCCCCAGTCTCTGTGTCCCTTGGGTTCGGGGCAAGTGTTTATTCCTTTCCCTGCTGCAGAGCCCTCCCTGTTCCTGCCTGCCAGCCTGCTGCAAAATGTACCCGTAGTGCTCCGAGCCAGAAGGACACACACCAGTGGCGCAGACGCCACCATTATTCCAATGTAGCTGGCTCACGTAGCCTCATCACCACACTCAGTGCTGCCCAGGGCCCCCATCCTGCCCTGGGGCTGGGACATAAGCTGCTGCAGGATTGGAGAGCAAAGCTATGACGATGGAACGTGCCCCCTGCTGCAGCCATGAGGAGGCTGGCTGGGGGCTCAGGGCCAGAGCTGACGGTGGCAGCTATCAGAGCCACGAGGGGCCGGGAGCGAGGCAGTCCTGCCTCCTGCGCCGCATTGCACCAGAGCCTTGTGCATGGCAGCAGCTGCAGAAGGCCAAGCATCACATATAAGGCCTGGCTGAAATGGGCACTTCTTCAATGGGTCACTATTCCATAGCAATATGCATTCCCGCATTGCTCCTTTTCTTTTCCTGGTGTTTGACGCCGTGTGGTTTTGTTGGGTATCCAAGTCAGTGTGTTAAAAAGAAGTAAATGCTCTGCATTACAGAGAGGGGAATGACTGACTCCCATGGACTCCAGACTAAAACAAAAAGCAAAAACATAAAAGGAAACCAAGTGGCTTGGGAAGTCTCATTATTTTAGGCCATTTTTGTTACCTTGGCATAGCCAGTCTCCTGAGACACTGGAAGCAGTTTGCCCTGCAGTTTGCCTGCCCTTGTCTTGGGGGGCATCTCCGTCTATGAGAGATTTCTCATCCCCACTGTTTTCCAGTAGCTGGCACATCCTGGATGCCAGCTGCCCTTGTGCCTGCTGCTGTGGCCAGCTCATGTGGGGGACACTGACTTACTGTGCAAATAAAGGGGATGAGAGGCCGCCCAGCTGGATGGGTACAGGCCTTCGCCATTACCCCCGTGTGTAAGCCAGTGCCGCTTGCCACCGCACCGGCACTGGCCCTGCACGGCTCAGAACGGCTCCGGGCTGCCCACATCTGCTGAGAACCTCCCGCGGCTCCCGTCGGCCACCAGGTAACCCTTGGTACAGGGTTTGGCCGCACCTGTGCCACTCGCAGCTGCCTTCACCTCCACAGGAAGGAGGAAGAGCAGGAAGAAGGGGAGGGAAGGAGGAAGAGAGAGAGGGAGGGAAGGAAGGAGGCTGCATTCGGCAGCTAACTCCAGCAGCTAGAGCCAGAGTGGCTGCTAGTCACCGTGGGAGAGGCTTGCAATGTCTGGGGCAACTTCCACCACCTCTTTGCCCAGCGGTCTGGCTGTTCTGACGACTTTCCCAGATGTGCTCTTCATTCCTGAAATTGTGAGTGCTGGCTTTTCCCTGGGGGAGGGCAGGTGCTGCTTGTGGGGCATCCAGCACGCTGCACGTGTCTGAGAGATGAGACCTGACACAAAGCATGCAGTCCAGGAGCTACGAGGGTCTGGGAGCAGCCCCTGGTGCCTCACTCCCCCTCAAGGAAAACCTCAAGCCTGGAGCTGGGGCTCTGAAGTTCTCCTTTAGTCTGCAGGGGATTCATCTGCAGCCTCTGAAAACCCTTTGTAATTTTCTGCCGAACAGATTCAAGGGGGTTGCTGGTAGGTTTAAACTAGGCTGCCAAATTGAGCCAATTCATGAATTGGAAGGTGGTTGTAGAAGCTGATGCAGGGAGAGGATAAACTACTTGTTTAAAGCTGGGGGTGGAGGCTAGCCGAGGTAGTTATTTGCAGCAGCAAAGAGCCTGGGCTGCTGCAGCTGCAGCGTTCCTCAGCTGGAGGCACAGCGTGCTGGACCTGGCTGTGTGGGCTACAGCAGGTGAGCAAAGGGCGAGCAAAGATCTTGTAAATTCTTCCCTTACTGTCATTTCACTGAGTGGGTGAAAAATGACCGTCTCATTGGACTCGGCACAGGGGATTAAAAGCCGTTGCTGTGAGCACTGACGGAAAGGTGGAAAGTTTCAACTTGAATCTTTTTCCTGTGTCCTCTGCCCCCACCCATGAAGCGTGCTCTTCTCACAGCAGTTTAAGAGGCTTTTCCCAAAGCCTGAGCACTTTCATCCAGCATTGAGGGGTTTGGCTGAGTGTTGTAGGATGGCATTCAAATTATTTCATGCTAAAAATTTCAGCTTTGCCATCTGGGACCAAATCCTCTCCTGTCACCCAACTCAGTCCACACTCCTGGGATTTATAGCATTTACTTCATTCTCCTAGGGACAGTAGCCCAGCAAAGAGGAGCTGGGTTAAAGCAGGCATTACCAATGTGTAGAGAAAGGCTCTGCTTCAGCATCTCCAAATATGTTCTGGGGACTTGGTCACTGCCCAGGCCCCGGGCGCAAGCTCCAGGTTTCCTGCAGCTACGTGGAGGGTGAAAAGTCCCTGGGGAGACTCTGGCTGGGTGGTCTTGCCAGCCACCCCTGCCACTGGGTTGTGTTGGCCTCAGCGTGCTCATGGTGCCTTTTTTCTTTTTTTCTTTTGTAATTCCTATCTCCAGGGGATTTGGCAAGGCAGCTTGCTTAATGAGACAAAAATAAGCACCCTGTCCTTATGTTTGGGTAAAATCTGGAAATGTGCAGACTTAAAAGCTCAGGAACCACTGGGGAAAGAGGAATGCTGTGTAACAGGATTTCTCCAGCTCCAGAGGTGTATGGCTCTAGGTTGTGCAGCAGTATTGTCTCTGCTATGTACAAAGGAGGCAGCTGCCTTGAATCACAGCATTCAGAAGTATAAAGAATTTCTCAGTCCTTAGTGGAATCTGAGGTTGCCTGCAGTGTGTTAATGTGGTAAGTAAAAAAAAACTAATAAAAAAAATCAGCACTTCAAATGCTAAGGCAGTTGCAATAATGCCAGAAAATCCTGCCTGCAGCTCAGATGATTGCTGCATCTGGATGTGCTGATTAAGAACCACCATTTTTATTCTGTGAGGCTGGGTTTAGTTCCTGTAATCTGTTTTATTTGAAGAGCTTTCTGCATATATGGATAGCCAGGCCTATGCAGAAAAGCTGAAACGAGCTGAAAAAGAGATATGTTTCCTTTGCAAAAGGCTATTTAAAAGATAAATTTTTCTGCTGGGGCTTGTCACCGAGCCTCCTGACCCTTGCCTCATTTTTGTGAGTCTGCTGAACAGCAGCACTGTAACACCAAAGTCAGTGACCAAACAATGTCAAACGTACTTGCCTGAGTGAGAAATCACATCCTGCGGAAAGGAGAGATGGCAAGGGGTAGGAATTGAGAAGTGATACTTCCTCCACCAACCTCATATCTCACCCTGACTGTGCTGGATTTTCATGGAGCAGCTGTAAGGTTTTCTCCAGGATCTCTAGCTGTGGTGCACTCGTGGTGTCACCACACGAGTTATTACAGGGGCTGGATTAGCGTTCAAGTTCAGGTGTTCAGGCTTTGGTT
This sequence comes from Falco rusticolus, assembly GCF_015220075.1. Taxonomy (NCBI): domain Eukaryota; kingdom Metazoa; phylum Chordata; class Aves; order Falconiformes; family Falconidae; genus Falco; species Falco rusticolus. The sequence continues at coordinate 860,658 of NC_051192.1, read as the reverse complement.
GTTACAAGAGGCACCAAACCAGCAGCACTTCGGAAGACCTACGTTCACTGAGATATGTGCAAGGTCTCAACCCCATCATTGATTTAATGTATCAATTTGCGTAATGGAACCACGTATGGGGTGACACAAACAATGTGACATCTTCTGAATATCATAAATCAGAATGGTTTTTTTTTTTCCACTTGCAAAATGCCTCCAAGGAAATGGAAATGCCATGGATTGTACAATGCTGGCAAAGGCTGGCCTGGGATACACTGGCAATCAGAGCGATCTTAGAGTCAGTGAAGCTGTCTTACCTCTGGAGATTTGCCTACAAAGCCAAGACCAGCCAGTGATGAGGGACAGGTCCCCACAGCAGCACTGGCCTCCACACAGTGTGGGTTCAGCTGAGGAGCTCCTCATCACAGGATGCTGCACAGACTAAACTGCACAGGTTCAAGAAACAACTGGGCTGATTTGAAGCGGGGGAAGCTGCTGAGCGCATTTCAGTGCAAAGACCCCACTTGCAACTTGGACATTCCACAGCATTGGACATCATGCTCTCATCCGCTTGTGCAGGAATCTGCTGGCAGAGAAAGGATGGAGTCTAGATACAGATGTCCTTGTGTATCCCACCAGAGAACCCACAGCAAGCTCTGAAGGCTGACTGAGAATGGGGTCCCACCTGCTACTGGAGCAGCAGCTGGTACCTGGCAGAGCTCTGGTGTAGCCAGTGACATATGACCCAAATAGCTGGAGCAGCAACGCAAGCCCTGCTTCCCAGGAGGAGCTGGGAGCCTCAAACCTTATTTCCCCTACCTCAGAGAGCAAAACTGGCCATATTACCTCTCTTCAGCCTGTTCTCTCTCCTTTCAGGGTAACATTTGCACATGGCCTTCAATAAGGCCATGTCTGTCGCCTCCCTGAGGTCCCCTGTCTGTGCTGGCGGTGCAGGTGAGCTGGGCTTGGCACCACTCTTCAGGGAGCTGCCACACTGGGTGTGAAGCAAACGCCCTTCTGAGATAAGCTTCCCTGCTCACCGAAACCACCTTGGAAACGCCTGCCCCAGCCCCCGAGCACAGTGCTGGGGTGTGGGGGGGTGCAAACGTCAGTGGCACCAGGAGGCACGGCTACATGGAGGCTTTTTTGGGTCAAGGTTAGAGCAGATGCTCCCAGCTACTCAGTTTCCAGCGGCAGCTGGGAAGAACTCGGCGGCATCCCTGAGCTTTTGCCATGTGCAGTGCTCGTGCGAGAGGCGTGCATGGCTTTTGGCTTTGCTCTGGATGAGCCAATTTATCCCATGCTCACCCTCTCTCTCACTTTCACTTGCAGATCTTTGGGGGCCTTGTCTGGATCCTGGTGGCATCCTCAAGGGTCCCAGACGCCATCCTGCAAGGCTGGGTGATGTTTGTCTCTGTGTTCTGCTTTGTCATGACTGTCAGCCTGCTGTGCCTCTACATCTTCGGGGTGCATGGGGGCAAGAGCTTCTGGGTCACCTTGGTAAGTAGATGTGACAAACCTCTGGGCCACTGCCCTCCCTGGTGTCACTAATAGACAGTTGTCTCCTTTGCTGCTACTGCACCCCAAATCGCAGGCTGGGGATTGCTTGGGGGGGTTCTTCCCCCCACCCCCCCCACCCCCCCCCCCACCCCCCCTTCAGTGTGCTCTCTCCTTGGAAATGACTGTGTGATCCTTGTTTGTTAGGATGTCATCTGCCACGAGACAGCAGCTCTGTTCTACCTCAGTGCTGCCGTGTTGGAAGCCTACTTCACCTACAGCATCCGCTTGCTGGCTGTCTTCCCTCCGGAAGCGATCATGTACCGTGAGAACATCGCTGCTGCGGTGAGTGCCTGGCAAGCAGGGGAAGGAAGGTGAGGAGGCAACTGTGGAGTGGCCTTAAGGGCAAATATTTGCCTGCACCAGCCATTCAGGGAGGGGGGAGAAACTAGTCCCGGTCCTACTATGCATGAATGTCTCCAAACATGCAAGAGTCAATAGAAATCTAATGCATCATGAGGTGTTTGCTTCACACAGGAACTCATACCACGTAATAAAAAGTTAACTGGCTGATGTGTTTTTTCCATTGTAGGTATTTGCATTCTTAGCTACCCTGGTGTACGTGATCCACAAGGTGTCCTCGCTCCTGCGATGGAAAGCATCCTAAGAGCCTCCCCGGCAAGTGTGGCTTGTGGTCACCCCATGAACATGAAAGCTGTTCAACGACTGCAGTTTCCAGGCTGGGTTTGGGTGTGTTTTTTTTAATGTATATACTATAAACAAGCAGCTTTTTATGTGAGACCATGGCAATGAAGACAAAGAGCCTGCCAGAGAAAGCCATGTCCTGGCGCAGTCTGCTTCCCTTCACTCTCTTCTGGGTTGGGTACAGTTTGATCCTGGTAATCGGGGCTCAAATAGAAAAAACATCCAGCTTTAAAAAGAATAATGTAGTTGGGTTCAAAGTGCTAAAATCTCTCTGAACCACACTTTTATGCCTCTGGGGTTGTTATTGGTATCAGGGGAAGCCTGAACAACCAGCACTAAGGAGCATGAGTATGAAATTGGGTCATTTTAATTGCTGCCCATCCATGTAAGCCTGATTCCCTCCCTCCATAAACTTGCTGTGCCAAAATAACATTTTCATGCAGTTTGTGGAAATGCTGTCTCTGACTTGTGATGAGAAACGGGGACAATATTTAACTTGTCTCAGGGGCAATTTGAGTTATTGCAACCCCTGAAGGTTATTGCCGAATTATGAGGCATAACCATAATGCCAGGAATTAACACTGTCTTTAATCTGCCTACAAAATACAACTCAGAAGGTATGCGGTAGTCTGTAGGAGAATTGTATGCATGGTTAGGATAACATCTTGAACAAGCAGAGGCAATCAACTTGTCTTTGGCACGGCACATGGCTGCTCTCACATACACCAGCACCACGTCGCTAATAAAGATGGGTTTGCTGTGGTTTTGCAAATACACAAGAGTAATTTCTGCTATTTTCCCTTTGCTGCACACAGGAATGCAGCCCTGTGTAGCCGCAGGAGCACTGCACTGCAACAGGGCAGTGCCCTAAGGAGGGGGCACAGACCTGGGCATGAACGAGAGGGCTTTTCTGGCAAGGGGCGCCTGTGGGCTCTGCAGCCAATTCCAGGGTTAACCAACTCAGGTTAATCTCAGTGATGGTGTTCATGGAATCACAGAATGGTTTGGGTCGGAAGGGACCCCAAAGACCCCCCAGTTCCAGCCCCCTGCCACGAGCAGGGTCACCTCCCCCAGCCCAGGCTGCTCCCAGCCCCGTCCAGCCTGGCCTTGGCCACTGCCAGGGATGGGGCACCCTCAGCTGCCATGGGCAGCCTGGCCCAGCGCCTCGCCGCCCTCACGGGGAAGAATTTCTTGCCAATATCTAACCTGAATCTCCCCCCTTTCAGTTTAACGCCAGTACCCCTTGCCCTGTCACTACCTCCCTTGCACAAAGCCCCTCCCCAGCTTTCTGTCAGCCCCTGCGGGCGCTGGGAGCTGCTCTGAGGTCTCCCCGGAGCCTGCTCTGCTCCGGGCTGAACAGCCCCAGCTCTCAGCCTGGCCCCACAGCAGAGGGGCTCCAGCCTCTGATCATCCGCGTGGCCTCCTCGGGACTCGCTCCAACAGCTCCAGCTCCTTCTCGTGCTGGGGCCGCCCGAGCAGACGCAGCGCTGCAGGGGGTCTCAGCAGAGCGGGGCAGAGGGGCAGAGCCCCCTCCCTCGCCCCGCCGGCCACGCTGCTGGGGATGCAGCCCAGGGCTCGCTTGGCTTTCTGGGCTGCCAGTGCACATTGCTGGGTCCTGTTGAGCTTCTCGTCCACCGACACCCCCAAGTTCCTCCTGCTCAGGGCTGCTCCCAGTCCGTTCTCTGCCCAGCCTGTGTTTGTGCTTGCGATTGCCCCGACCCACGTGCAGGACCTGGCACTTGGCCTTGGTGGACTTGATGAGGTTTGCACGGTCCCACCTCTCAAGCCTGTCGCAGTCCCTCGGGACGGCATCCCTTCCCTCCAGCGTGTCAGCCACACCACACAGCTCAGCGGTGTCGGCAAAGTCACTGAGGGGGCACTTGGTCCCACTGCCCACGTCCCCGACAAAGATGCTAAACCAGCACCGGTGCCAGTGCTGACCCTTGAGGAACATCACCCCTCACCGGTCTCCACTTGGACATCGAGCAACTCTTTGAGTGTGACCATCCAGCCAATTCCTCATCTACCAAGTGGTCCATCCATCAAACCCATGTCTCTCCAGTTTAGAGACAAGGATGTCACGCAGGGCAGTGTCAGATGCTTCGTGCAAGCCCAGGTAGATGACATCAGTTGCTCTTCCCTTATCCACCAGTGCTGTAACCCCATGAAGGCCATCAAACTCATCAGGCACGATTTGCCCTTACTGAAGCCATGCTGGCCATCACCAGTCACCTCATTTTCCATGTGCCTTAGCATAGCTCCCAGGAGGATCTGCCCCATGATGTCACCGGGCAACAAGGTGAGACTGACCAGCCTGTAGTTCCCCGGGTCTTCCTATTTCCCCTTTTTAAAAATGAAGGTTGTGTTTCCCCTTTTCCAGTCAGTAGGAACTTCACCGGACTGCCACGACTTCTCAAATATGATGGAGAGTGGCTCGGCCACTTCAGCCGCCAGTTCCCTCAAGACCCGCGGGTGCATCTCATCAGGTCCCACACTCATGCACCTTCAGGTTCCTCGGATGCTCTCAAACCTGATCCTCACCTACAGCAGCTGGTTCTTCGTTCTCCCAGTTCCTGCCTTTGCCTTCTGCGACTTGGCCGGCGCAGCTGGAGCGCTCACCGGTGAAGACCGAGACAAAAACATTGCCAGGTACCTCAGCCGTCTCCATATCCCAGGTAACCAGGCCTCCCGTTTCCTTCTGGAGAGGCCCCACGTCTTCCCTGCTCTTCCTTCCATCACTGCATACCCACACAAACTTTTCTTGTTGCCCCTGTCGTCCCTGGCCAGGTTTAATTCTGTCAGGGCTTTAGCTTTCCTAACCTGACGCCTGGCTGCTCGGACATTTCTCTATTCCTCCCAGGCTGCTTGTCCTTGCTTCCACCCTCTGCAGGCTTCCTTTTTGTGTTGGAGTTTGTCCAGGAGCTCCTTGCTCATCCATGCAGCCTCCTGGCGTTTTTGCCCGACTCCCTCCTTGCTGGGACGCACTGGTCCTGAGCCTGGACGAGCTGGTCCTTCAGCATTAACCAGCTCTCTCGGGCCCCTCGTCCCTCCAGGGCTCTACCCCACGCTACTCCACCAAGCAGGTGCCCGGAGAGGCCCAAGTCTGCTCTCCTGAAGCCCAGGGTAGCGAGCTTGCTGCGCGCCCTCCTCGCTGCCCCGGGGATCTGGAACTCTGCCATTGCAGGGTCACCGTTCAACTGAATGCTTAAAGTACTCCGCAGCAATTAACTTGAGTGAGTGTGCTGGTTTTGGCTAGGATGGAGTTAATTTCTTCACAGCAGCTGGTATGGGGCGATGTTTTGGATTTGTGCTGAAAAGAGTGTTGATAACAGGGATGTTTTCCTTACTGCTGAGCATCCCTTACACAGAGCCAAGGGCTTTTCTGCCCCTCACCCCGCTCCACCAGGGAGCAGGCTGGGGGGCACAAGGAGCTGGGAGGGGACACAGACAGGACAGCTGACCCCACTGACCCGAGGGGTGTTCCATACCATATGGCATCATGCTCTGTATGGAGCTGGGGGAAGAAGGAAGGGGAGGAAGTTCAGAGCGATGGTGTTTGTCTGCCCAAGTCCCCGTTACGCGCGCTGGAGCCCTGCTGTCCTGGGGGTGGCTGAGCACCTGCCTGCCCACGGGAAGTAGTGAATGAATTCCTTGGTTTGCTTTGCTTGCACACGCAGCTTTTGCTTTACCTGCTGAAGTGTCTTTATCTCAGCCCACGAGTTTTCTCACTTTTACTCTTCTGATTCTCTCCCCCATCCCATGGCGGGGAGCAAGCAAGTGGCTGCCTGGTGCTGACTCGCCAGTTGGGGTTAAACCACGACAGTGAGTTGATTTAAATGGGGGTTAGACCCCAGAAGGGGTGTTTTCATGTTAGTGGTGCCTAATAAACAGTGGTACCAAGTTAGCTCTTCCAGCCCGTGGGGCAGAAAATGCTTCCATTCTGCATCTCATGTTCCTGGATAACAACAAGGGCTGGAGAATGGAAGGGAAATTAAAGCTGAATTGGAGGCAGCTCCGTTGCTTCACATCCAGGGGGGACTTTTAGGCTGTGAACATGGTTTTGGGTTGAAGGTTTTTAATTTCAATCTGAGAAAAACATTAGACTTTTTTTTTCTTGTTCTTCCTTGCCGAAAGCCAGCCTGACCTGTTTTGCTTGTTTGTGTGAGAACAGCAAGCTGATTGCAACAGAGGTAGAAAAAGAAACCAGAAACCCTTTTCAGAGTTGGGAAGGAACTCACAGACACTCTGGACAACAGCACTTGGCTCTCATATTCAACACGCACCTGTTGACTTTGGTTTCAGTATCATATTGTCATGGGGTGGGTGTGTGGGGGTTGGTGCCCAAATTTCCTCTGCTTCTGTCAATGTGCCTGAGTTCAGCATGAACACAAGAAGAGGCTTTCTGTTTAGGTTCATTTACAAAGGCAGACATTTGTGGTCAGATCCTGGACCCTGGGATGCGATGTTTCTGCCCACTTTCTGCGCCCAGGTGTGACCAGCACCCACACGCCAGGCAGTGCTGCCTGTCCCCTCACATCCATGTCCCACGCCTCCCAGCCATCGCATTTGCAGCCTGTGCCTTGGCAGGGCTCCCATCTCTCCTCCCCATTTCTTTCTGCCTTGCTTTGCCCTTTGCTTCTCCCTGCCCTGCCACACACCAGTTTACACAATCTGCACTAGTTCACCTGCTTGTCCCTTTCCTTCCGGCCCCACCTGGTTTGCTGAGGTACCTCTCCCCCCCCCCCCCCCCCCGCCCCCAGCATTAGTCCAACCTGCTGTAAACCAGCACTGGAAAAAAACAGGTGGGTGCTGCTGCGCCGGAGTGCTCCTCAGCCCAGCGCGACTGCGGACCGAGCTGAGACAAGGATGTGGCCCTGGTCTAACCTGGGCCAGGTCTTTGCCCGGGGAGGGCTAAGCGGAGAGAAGGACCACCACAGGGTCGAGAGCATCCAAATGAACTGATACAAAGTCCTGCTGCAATTCTGGACCCCCCTGCAGCGTGACTCCAGCTTCAATCCTGTGCAGCTGAACAGCTTGCAGGTGAATGAGTGTCCGGCTTGGCACAGGGCCAGTAACACGGTGAGGTCTGGCTGCATCACACCAGGCTGCTGAATTGTGCTTGTCAGGTGCCAGGTGAGTTGTAGCAATATGCATGTTCCCTGCATGGTGAAAGAAGAGAAGAAAATAGAACATGAAGAAAGCAGCCTGAGGTCTCCATTGCCCACCATGCCCAGCCCTTCATCTCAATACAGCCATAAGGACCCGCGTGGCCGGGGAGCTGGGCAGCCCAAGGCAGCTGCCGGGAAAATGGCACATCCCGATGCTTCTGGAGGGAAAGATGCTGCCCAGGACCTACAAACCATCTGCCATATGCACACCAGGTCTCGTCCGCACAGAGAGCCCGGAGCACAGCATCGGCCTGAGGATTGCTGTCACCCCACTGGAAATGCTGGGCATAACAAACACTGCAGGCTTGTCCCCGTGCCTGTCTGGGGTTAATTGCGAATTAGCAAGAGTGTCCGGAACATGAGATAGAACGTGAGACGGAACGTGAGACGGCCATTCTGCCGAGTGCTGCTTGCGCTTGGTTGGCACTTAGTTTGTTGACCACAAGGCACCTGCAGTCCTGGCCTGGAGAGCTGCTCCCAGCCTGGCCCAGTAACGGGGCTGCTCCATCCCAGCCTGGCCCAGTACACGGGGCTGCTCCATCCTAGGCTCTGCGTTTGCTCAGACATTTCCAGATCCCCCCAGACTGGCACCTCATCTTCAGCAGCATGCCATCTCATCATGCCACCTCATTCACCCTCCCCATCCCTGGGATTCCCTTGCAGATGTCGCTAGATGGAGCAGCCCATTTAAAAAGCCAGAAATCAGCCCTTTTTTCAGAGCACTTACAAGTCTTGTTCAGACTGTTAAAAACAGTGGACCTTTTGCATCCCCCGCAGCCACCATGGATTTCAGCTGGTAGTGAAACAGGAGCTTCTTCCATCTCTGGTCTTCTCTTCCAGCTTCCTCAGCAAAACAGGGAGGTCTGCAGGCATCTACTCTGGAGAGCAGGCAATTAGACTTTATTTAAAACAAACTACCCGCTTGAAGGCAGGCAAAACCTCAGCTCCTATGACAAAAACAAGATTAGAGACATATAATTCATTAACTATGCCCAGATTGTAATCTTGGTTGGTCTTGCTTAAATGAATAGTTTCTTAACGACAACGCTGGCAGTTCCCCAAATATTTGTATACTGGATACCTTGCCTCCAGTGATGCAATGAGTTAAAAGCACTAAAGCAGTTCAGTCTTCTCCTGAATGGCAGAAGAAGAATTTGCTTTGTCTGAAAGCACAGAAACTTACAGAAAATTCTGGCTGGCTCCATGGAAAATGCAGGAGTTTCTGATGTTTCTCATTTTACAGTCGGCTTTATCTAGGAGAGATGAGTAAACCGTATGCTGGGTAAAACATCTCTACAAGCATTTATAGTAATATGAACAATCTTGCATGAATAGGAAACCCACAAAAGATGACTTCTAAGGAGGGACCAAAGCTCCATGTGGGTCTGTGGCAGAGTCTGACTGATGGTCACCTCCAACTGCCACCCCCTCCCCTGGCCCAGCTACGGTCCCTTCCCCACCCCTGACCCTTGCACCAAGACCACGGCCCCCTCCAGCCCCTTCGTCTCCCTTATGCTGACAGAATCAGGCATTGAACCCCATCTGCTTTGAGGGATGGAAATGCCTTATTCCTGGTTCATGTTCAAGTGCTCGAACATGAGTTGTCCTGTGGGTCTGAGACGAGCTAGGGCTCGCCTCCAGCGGCACGCAAGGGCAGGCAGAGGAGCCCTGAAGACCCTCACGGGAGCCGATGCAGGCGCAGCTAGTGTGCGGACCTTGGGAAGAGGGAGATTTGTGGTTACTACGTTACTTAGTCTTTAAGTCCTGAAAAGGCAAATGCCATTCACCCCACCACTTCTTTACCTTGCAGTCCCTCATTTCTACTAGCGCACAAGGTGGCCTGCAGGGCTTGTGTGGAGACTCTCGGAGGCACCAGCTATAAATTGTTCAGACGCTCCCCGGTGCTTTGGCTCATGGAGAAAAGATCCACCGAGATCAATGCGTCTCACCCTGCACTAGCAGTGAGAACTGAAGTTACTGAGTCACCAAGAAGGGCTGGGTTCGAGGGGCAGAGCTGTTTGCAGACCTCTATGCACAAAAGACAGGCTGGGACCCTCCTGCCAAGGGACGGTCTATGCACGTCGTGAGCTGGGAAAATATGGTGCAAGATCTTGGCTGGGGTTGCACAAGGAGCAGCGCTTCGGCCCAGGTCACCAGGGCAGAGCTGAACTTCACAGCTTGCTCTGCGCTGGGTGCTGCTACCTAAGGACCCAGCCGTAAAGCTTGTCTTTCCTCAGCCCCTCCCAGGGTCACCCAAAGACCTGCCCAATCCTTCCATCTCATCCCACTACGCAGATGGGCATTGCTGGAGACCTTGGAGTCACCCACATCCCCAGTTTTTGTGCAGCGGTGGCCTTGTATGATCTCCTGTGGCACTGTCACCATGTGTAGGCCAGAATATGGGGGGAGGGGCTTCTCCAGATGTGTTGGGTGAGGAAATGCAGGAACAGAGGACAAGGCAGCAGCGGGACGCCTACAAGTGTGGCTGCGATCACTGGTACTGACACACACCTCATTCCTGACTCAGAACAGAGGAAATGCTGGCAGGAGCCACCAGCTCGCTGCAACACAGGGACACAAATGACAACTGCTGATCCAGTCAGTCACTTCAGGCTCTCTCTAGTACCCAAGCTGAGGCTGGTTTGGGTCAGTGGCAGAGGCAACTCGCTTCATCTCACTGTTTCTGCAAGGACAGAGGCAAACTGAAGGTCATCTAAATACAGCAAGATTTAATTCCTTTAGCCCAGGGTTTACTCATTCTTGATTTCGCTTGACAGCAAGATGCAAACTAAATGTGAGCACACATCCCCTACCAGTAGTTTGATAATGCTGCTTACAAGAAAGTTTGCATATTGAACACTTTGCAATCCTACTGAAGGTGGGTTCAGATTGAGCTGGCACACAGGAATAAAGCCTTCAGCCAACTGCTCAGCAGGCATGGCCTTTGAATTAGAATTTTCATTACCCGAGTGAGATAAAACTCAATTAAATTCACCATGCCTGTTTGTATGTATGCAACCACTGTCTTTAGAAACCTGCATGGAAATCAATGTAGAATATCACTCCTAAACAGCTTTAACATCAGAACTTCAAATGTAAATTCCTAGGCTGGTCTTGAAGTATTTCTAAGGCATTTTCTGCTGTGCTAACAAGACAGTGCTACAAGCATCTTTTGGCATACAGAGAAATGTCATGACAAGCACTCCCAGACTGGGAGGCACGCAAGTTAACTCCTGCCTTGTTTTATAGCCTGGATTGCTCTAATACTTGCTAATAAAACATTGTTTGGGTTTGGTTCCACTGTTTCTTTTGCCATGCCCAATACAAAACCATGGAGCTGCCAGGTACGGCATTGTGCCCTAGCATGTGGATACAGAGTCTGTTTATTTTCTGGTGGGACTTGGGTGCTGGATCCCCTCCAGTCAGTGAGCTGATTAGTATCTAGCACATACCTCAGTTGGAGATCCAATACATGAAGGGGTTTACTCCATCTCCGGTCAGAGGCTGGTGTGTATCATGGACTTGCTCTTTCTCCTTTAACCCCCTGGCAGCCGAAGCACTTTCTGAGTTCTGGGTAGGGTCTGAGACTTTACTGTGCTCAGTACCAAACTGGCAGAAAATTGTTAGGTCTTACCCCAGCACCCGTGCAGAGGAGGGGACGGTAAGAAAGGCAGGATTGCAGGTTTTGTACTGGACTTCCAGAGCTAGTCAAAATACTGCAATATTCCACAGGAGACTGCGGGGTGGCTGTCCTCACCTATTTGGGCTCTGCTTCATTTGGGGAACTCTCCCAGTTGCATAAATACTGTTTGCACAACTCCAGCTGTTGCCCACCATCACCTCCTTCCCACCCCTGTCTCCCCCCCACCAGAAGACACACAACTACCTTCTGATTTCACATTTCCCCCACCATAATAAGGGAGCCTAGGAACTGAAATGGAGAGTGCTTCAAGATCTTCCAGGCACTGGCATTTTGCAAAAAAGACCCCAACAAATGCACGTTGAACTCATTCTGAGGATCCTTTATTGCTTTCACAATCTTATCTTTTTGGTAGTTTCCCAGAGCTTGTGAAAGAAACAGGGGATCTAGTTGGTTAAACATCAGCTTCAGGAATCAAGTAAATGCATGCGTGAAGACCAAGTTCTGTTCACTGGCTGTTTCCACCTGAACGTCCCTAGTCCAACAGCGGTCAGACAAATTGTGGGAAAGCAAACTGTTACTGAATGGCAGCAGTGGGAGCAGCAACACAAATGGCATGACAGCGCTACTGGCACCCTCCTCTGCAATGTAAGCCTAGACAACTTGTCTGTTTGGGCTGGGCTTTCCCAGGTGCATCTCTGACCAGAAGAGACGGAGGGACTGGAGCTTTTACCACATGGTCCGTCTGACATTTGCCCAGGGAGATTTCTTCATTCCCTGAGCTTCTTTCACCTCACTCCATTCCAGCTTTATGTCTGGAACCTCATCTTCAGGCTCGGGATCCTCGCGAACAGTCCCCTCGGGCAGTGCCACGACGATGGGCAGAGGGCCCTGCTCCTCCCGGAACTCCACTACACAGAGGCTCTTCTGGTTTGCTAACTGTTGGTGGGTCTCCTGCGAGCAGGAAAGAGAAAACACAATCAAAGCAATGATGCACAACGTTGGTTTACTTCAGGTCAAACTACATGGTACATGGGGTAGGGAAAAAAAAAAAGCAATTTACTAGTAAGTAGTTTAAACAGTGTGTCAATTAAAAGATGTGTCAGGCTCATCCTCATGGGTTTCAAATGCGCTAATTGCACAAGTAGCAGGAATTCAGACAGCCAGACTGCAGACACAGTAGCATTACAATGTCACCTGAGGAACTGGCTTCTGGAAAGGATCTGGCCAGAAAAGGCACATCCTGCTAATAAGGATGCATGCTGGCATGTTAGTAATGTACAGTAACATTTGTATGTCTTTATATGGATATAAACTTTGCTTTGACTAAAGTACTTATCACTGCCCTGACAAGTAATATTAGCTAACATAATGATATGGATTTAACCTTATTTTCAACTATACCTCTTCCTCGCACACAAGCTGTTTTGTTAATATTCAGATTTTACAGAATTAATGTTAATGGGAACAGGAAATTTTTCCCATTCAGGGCAGTCAAGAAGATGTAACAAGTGCACATCTCAAAGCAACGATCTATAAAGCAGGCCCTTCCTCTGTTCGTTCTTGTGGAAGACTTCTCAGAGACAGTACATTGGAAATAAATGCCAGACTTCCTCAAGTCTGATTAACCTCACATACTGGTAAGCATCTGGAACTATCTCATAAGCAAAGAGGATCATAACACCCTCCCCTCCTGAGCCTAACTGAAAAAGCTGGCCAGGACAGGGTGACAGAATTGACAACTATAGCTTTGCAGGGCTATATTGGGAATGTAAGCAGCTAAATCCTGGCAGCTACCAAGACTCTATGACCAAATGAGATAACCAGGAATTTCCAAAGGACTGACTCGTCCTAAGGCTGGTGTTCAAAGGAAGTCGGAGGAAACGCTGCACGTTGGATCTTTCCATTAGCTACAGGCAGCTGGCCCAGTGAGAGACCTCTCCATTGTGAGCACTTTGAGTTAAAGGAAATGACACCACCTCCCGGACTTACTTCAGAGATCTTAATTATGCCAGTGGTAGAAGCAGCTGTGATGCTCAGTCCTTAGGCAACGAAAACTTAGAATGCAGAAAAATAAGCAGCAGCAACCAGAGCTGGGCCACAACATCCTCTAATGTCACCAAAAATACTACAAATGAAAGCCCAGAAATTCAGATGTCCCCCAGAGGCACTTGCCTGTGGAACGGGCAGTTACATACAGCTGGTTTTGACTGGGCAACCTCATACAACTGCTGAGGAATTATCCACATGCTGATTTTGTTTGCTCTTTGGAAAATTACTTCATTTTAAGCCTGGAATGTAAACTAACCACAAACTATTAAAATATCAGTCTTGTTCTGTCCCCTGACCTAACATATAGAACCACTGAGAATGAAACCTACCTGCTGAGTCAAGCCTTTAAAGAGAGCTCTGACAACGTTAATCAAGTTTTTGGATCCAGAAACCTTGGCATACATGTCTTTAATGCCGATGAGTTTGCAGATGGTGATGATAGCTCGGTGGCAACGAAGACCATAACCTGGGGGTGGGGCAGGAAAAAGCCTTAAGTGATTATTTGTAAGCATACAATTTAGCTAAGGAAGAATAAAGAACTAAGACCTCTTATTTTTGTTACCTAGCACATTAGAACACATTATATCTTAAAAATGGCAAAACCATTCTGGGAAGACCATTCTTCACAGTCTTTGCAGTCACAGAATCACAGAATGTCTGGGTTGGAAGGGACCCCAAAGACCCCCCAGTTCCAGCCCCCTGCCACGAGCAGGGTCACCTCCCCCAGCCCAGGCTGCTCCCAGCCCCGTCCCGCCTGGCCTTGGCCACTGCCAGGGATGGGGCACCCTCAGCTGCCATGGGCAGCCTGGCCCAGCGCCTCGCCGCCCTCACGGGGAAGAATTTCTTGCCAATATCTAACCTGAATCTCCCCCCTTTCAGTTTAACGCCAGTACCCCTTGCCCTGTCACTACCTCCCTTGCACAAAGCCCCTCCCCAGCTTTCTGTCAGCCCCTGCGGGCGCTGGGAGCTGCTCTGAGGTCTCCCCGGAGCCTGCTCTGCTCCGGGCTGAACAGCCCCAGCTCTCAGCCTGGCCCCACAGCAGAGGGGCTCCAGCCTCTGATCATCCGCGTGGCCTCCTCGGGACTCGCTCCAACAGCTCCAGCTCCTTCTCGTGCTGGGGCCGCCCGAGCAGACGCAGCGCTGCAGGGGGTCTCAGCAGAGCGGGGCAGAGGGGCAGAGCCCCCTCCCTCGCCCCGCCGGCCACGCTGCTGGGGATGCAGCCCAGGGCTCGCTTGGCTTTCTGGGCTGCCAGTGCACATTGCTGGGTCCTGTTGAGCTTCTCGTCCACCGACACCCCCAAGTTCCTCCTGCTCAGGGCTGCTCCCAATCCGTTCTCTGCCCAGCCTGTGTTTGTGCTTGCGATTGCCCCGACCCACGTGCAGGACCTGGCACTTGGCCTTGGTGGACTTGATGAGGTTTGCACGGTCCCACCTCTCAAGCCTGTCGCAGTCCCTCGGGACGGCATCCCTTCCCTCCAGCATGCCAACTGCACCTAACTAAATACACCTTACTTAGTATATTGCAAAACCAAATGAAAATGTCACCATCTATAAACTCCAAACATAAAACCATAAAAAATGCACCCCAAAGAATTGTTTAATACACAGGTTTGGGTGGTATTCCTTAGAACAGGGGTCCTCAAACTACGGCCCGTGGGCCAGATACGGCCCCCCAGGGTCCTCAATCCGGCCCCCGGTATTTACAAACCCCCCCCTGCCCCCCCGCCCCCCCCGCTGGGGGTTGGGGGGGGAAACCAAGCAGCCGCAGATGAGTCCCTGCCACTGCATCCACGCGCCGCCCCCCTGGTTAAAACGTTTGAGGCCCCCTGGCTTAGAAGTACCATTGGCAGCTTTTAGAAGAACCTTCCACAAACATACCCCGCTACCCTGGGAACACCCACCAAAGGGTTTGGTAGCTTTCTTCCACTCAGCAGAAAAATAACACTCTAATACTTCCCAAATATAAAACCACTACTACTAAGAGTATTAAAAAAACCCATTGCAAGAGGAGAGGATCTAAATGTAACTGGATCCCAACTGAGACTCTCTCTTCTAAAAAGCAACACGTACATAGCTTCAAGCCCGCCTCCTTTGCCATTTCAGATGACCAACTGCCAAATGAGAGCTTCAGAAACTCGTAATGACAGTAAATCTGACTTTAAAGTCCTGGTTCACATAGTGGTGTCAGGTATTTAAACTGGCCTCCTGTTGTGAAGTTACTGCTCAAGACCACTGGTCTGCTCAAGCACTGCTGTCCTTTGGGCTTCCCTCCAGAAGGACCCTGTGGAGAAGCAATGCGAGTGCCTCTCCTTCCCAGGCAGACTGCTGCTGGATGAGAGACCTACAGCACCTTCCCAAAGCGTGAGATTGTGCTCAAGACCTCTCTCAGACAGAGAGGCAGAGAAATTAGGGAGGGAAGGAAAAGGGAAGTCCAAGTAAGTCCATAGGCAATAACGCTCCACCAGAAAAGTCTGGTGTGCACTGAGCTGCTGGGAAAGCGGGTGAGCACCCACTGGCACTGTGTCTCTTGCTGCTCACGGGCCTTTGGGTAGACAAATAAAACCTACCACGTTTTTATTTTATTTGGCTTTTGGTAAGCAAATCTTTGAGCAGCAGAAGCGGGACTGAAGCTGCCAGCAAAGTCAAGAAGGTATCATTGCACCCACTTCAACCTAATTCACACCTGGCAGCTGGATCTCCAAAATGTGAACCTGCTACGTGCCTCCTGGCGCAGCAACAGCAATTCACCAGTTCCAGAGTCTATGCAAAATCTAACAGTCACCAGCCACAAAAAAGTTATGCTTTACCCCTTCAGCTTACAAAAGCTAGCAGAATACTGTGCACTATCAAGAGAGTAAGACAGCACGTTACCAAGGTATGGTTCAGCGAGAGCGCTTCCCTGCTCCTGGGCCAGAAACTGGCATGAATTACACCTTGTTATTACATTAGCAGCACAACGTGAAAGATGGGGAGTGGAAATAAGAAGGTAACAGACGCCTTGGAGCTAAACTGCTTTGGAAAGACAGCTGAATACTCTATTTCTAGAAAAAAAATATTTCATAAAGGTTAAAGAACAAATGAGTGTTGCGACACTGATTCCCTTTCAACTTATTGTTCAAAGCAATAAGATCATCAAAAAAGCTTGTGTGCACCTGTGGAAACCACAGGCCAAATTACAAAAGCTTCTGACTAACAACTTGAAATTTGTAGGTGAGTGGTGAGGACCGAAAAACATATTTCAAAATCCACAAATACAATAGAGATTTGCATGTCATCTGCATCCATCTCCATCATAGCGTTATAGTAGCTCCAATGTGTAACTGTAGTATATTAGCATTAATTGCAAGTGGTTTCTTAGACTTGCCAGATTTTAATGAAGGAGTTATTTTTTAAGGAGTCTAATTTTGTTTTCTCATTCCCCTGAGAGATCTGTTTCACATGGCCTAGCTCTATTAGTCTTTAAAAATAAGTTGGTTATTGTTCTAATGTATCTTACTCAAAAGCTGAAAAGCCGGGTTACTGATTAGTTCACTCCGTGGGACAGTCTCGCTGCTGAGTAAATGACCCAGGGAGGGGGGAGCAGAAATCTATTCCAGTGCTGCATGTTTTATTGTGCCAATATGTCTCTTTTTCTTTTAACCTATAATTGGAAAATAAACTATAATCATCCACAGTCATTTGCTCTGCCATTTGATAAAACAGTTTTCTATGCTACAAGACAAAATCAAGTTTTAGACACAATTACATGTGAATTACATGAAGTAATTTTCAGTGACTTAAAGCATTTAAATTTTGGTGTTTTTATTGTTGCTTTTCTCCCATTTTATCTCAATCAGGTTTCTGCAGATTGTTAATACATGAAAGTCAGAAGCCAGCAAACTAGTCCATCAGTCACGGAATAAAATTTATTCTGAACACAAAAGGAAGGGATCCCAACAGCAAACTCCAGCTGTGGTGAAAAAGTTGGGCTCAGACATTTTTAACTTGTCTGTGGCAGGCGTGCTGCCTTACTGCAGTTTAATTACGGGAGGCCTATATAAGAAAACAGGGTCATTTAAATGTAACAAATTTTCTCACACTGGAAAAGATACAAAGGTAACCAAGAGAAGTATTTTGAAGTATTATATTCCTATACATACTATAGCTATACCTGTAATGAGCAATCTACATTAGATTTTCTGGGTAGCCACTAACAAGAATTTGTAAATAGCACATCCACTTCAAATCCAAACTAAGGGACTACTTTAAGTTTATATTCACATGTTCACATTACGTTACTGTCTTAAGTTGGATTTTCACTTGTCTAATATGTCATCCTGACTACGCTGGGGGGGTTCTCCACTTTGCAGGGATTAAGAACAAATTCAAGAAAGGAATATTTAAGTGTAACAGTGACTTCACCTTTCCTACTGAAACACGAGGCTTTGTTGTGATCATTTGCTGGGATAGCTGCCCCAGTCCTATGTACAGGAACTCAAAATGAACTGCCAGCTGGAATTACGCAAAGTGAGAGGCTTCGGCATACATAACAGCTGTAATGCCAGCAGCAAACAGAAGGAATCTTTCATACTTTAAGTGAAGACAGTCTACATATGCCGTGGTCTAATGTGAAAACTCCAGCAGTACACACACAAGTCATTTAGTTGTTCTAAAATGACAGCCAGCTCTCGCTGCTGCTACGAGTCCTTCCCTTAGAGTACAACACAAAAGCTTGTCGGGGACTAAGGTAAAAGAGAGCAACAGCTTTATCTGTACCTTCCCCAAACCCTCATTTTTTGCATAGGCATGTAATGTTACACTTGTTTCCAGGCCACAAGCACATAATGCAGTCTCTCTCTCTCTCTCTCTCTCACACACACACACACACACAAATTAATCTACAAAATTCCAGGAAGATCAGCCTGGACTTTGCAACAGCTGAGACTATAACCCAGGGGAGAGCTGGACAGGGGGGCTGTGAGAACCAGCAGTGCTATACAACCCCCCAGGGGCTGAGGCAGGACCCCCAGGCATGGCCTGCCTGCTGGCCGAGCATCGTATCTTCACCCGGCCTGGGGTGTGTGAGGGGTGCAGGGGTGTTCACTAGCAAACTTTAAGCTGGACTAGCCAGTGAGTAGGTCTGGGCCGGGGTCTCAGGGGCAGGGGGTCCATGCCCATACAACCAGTGGGATGATGAATGTGGAGCGCGTGAGCAACCAGCGTCAGTGCAGGCCAGGCAGGCAGCGAGCATCAGGCTGAACCCGCCGGCGAGCAGGGGACCTGGCGCGCAGGTCAGAGGGCAAGGATCTGGGCAGGGGGCTAGGCACACCGCGGGGCTCTGCTGGTACCTGAGGGATCACAGAGGTGTGTGTGCCTGCGAACCTGGGGAGAGCT
Organism: Falco rusticolus; assembly: GCF_015220075.1. Lineage (NCBI taxonomy): Eukaryota > Metazoa > Chordata > Aves > Falconiformes > Falconidae > Falco > Falco rusticolus. The sequence goes on along the minus strand of NC_051192.1, from coordinate 842,245 downwards.
GTGCGTGCTGCACTAGCAACCTTCTGCCTCTGCCAGCCGGAGGGAGGAGGGGAGCCGGCTGGCTGTGTTTAACTGAGTCCTGTACGTAGGCGCTGCTGAAGGCAGTGCCTTGCCTGTGGCCAGCCGTGCCAGCGTCCTGCGCGCCCGCATGTGTCCGTGTGCCTCTGGGATGCAACCTTTGCTACCGGCTGAACCTGCGAAAGGGAACGTGACAGCCACATCTGGAGGCCCCGGGTTCCTGGCTGGGCAGGAGGGTCCTGGGCTGAAGCGGCTGGAGGCAGCAGCTGTAGATGGAACATCACTGAACAGCAGCCTTATTGAAGAACAGACCCGTGAGCCGAGAGCTACCAGGCACAGACTCACTGCTGCTCACATCTAACCAGAAGTCTAAAGAAGCATTCGCCTGGGATCAAAGTGAAGAGCAGCTTGCAGAGACGGAGAAATGAAAACACTGCTACTGCGTAACAATCAGCTGGTCTTTGTGCTGGTATGGTGCAGGACAACAAGCCAGGGTAGATAACCCCTCTAGTCTGCACACTGGGAGCTCTTGATTTTAGGGAAAACAAAGCAGTAATGGTCTTGAGGAAGCAGTAGGCTAGATGCCATCCTGGCTCCAGCTCACGACCACAGGTAGTCTGAGGCAGTTGAGGGAGGACATCTCCCCATGCTATCCCAGTATGGACTTGGGGACAGGCACACAGATGCAGCTTGCGCTCCAATTCCCATGTGAAGCACTTCCACTACTGCATACTAAACTACCTCTGAACCTTGTCTTGAAAACATCAACTAAAAATCACTTAAAAAATAATAGAATGAGCCTATCAGTTCTCCAAAGATGCAGGGGGTGTATGGTTGGAAGAAAAACCTGCAGGGTTCTTCTAAAGGCCTCTGCCTCCAACATCTATGATTTGACTTTTCCACATCTAGGTAACTTAGAGCTGAAGGAACTACACTCAGGAAGCATGAAAGGAAACCACAAATAGAGCTCCCACCACTGTAAGAGGGACAACCCCCAACTTACAATAACAAAGCCATGTCATTCGCACTAGGTATTCTAATGAAAAACAACTGATCATCTTCAACATTTTAAAACATGGTAGACTAGCATCAAATGATCCATCTCTGAAGTAAAGAGATATTGCATGGATTTAACTTCATCAAAAAGATACCAGTCAGTAATAAATAAAACTTCAAAATTTCCAAGCAGCTTCAATTACCTTTGTTTTGCTTCTTCATGCGGATGGATGTGCTTTTAAATCTCACTGTAATGTCGTGGTAAACTGGAAGGGAGGAAAAAAAAAGGGTGTTACAGCTAAATTCTTCCTTCTAGAAAAGCTTTAGCTCAGCACATTTAAGGAGTACCTCTCTTTTTCAGAACTGACAATGGGAACTTGGTTTTACTCTCCTCTGAGTTCTTAAAGAGAAGGGTTAATCTACCCAAATTTCTGGAACGGTTTAGGAATGTTTACACATCTGTGAATACTACCTTACTATTGTACACAAAACCAAGCTTCACTTGAAAAATACCAAGCGTCTGCATGCCTCCAGTGAGCTTCAATTTAGCTTTAAAGTGAGCTCACGGGATAAAATTCAACCTTCTCCCTCATACTCAGACTTTTCTAATAATTTAGCTTTTAACCTACGATTTCCCCATAGGCTTCAGCATTCTTGGATTTTCCAATCAGAATATTTACCATTCCAGTATTTCTGCTTCTCTCTGCTTCAAAAGGAACCCTAAACTCACACCCTCTGGTGGTGGCTGTTAGACGCATCTGATTCAGCGGCTTAGTCTCTGCATAGTGGACTCGAGCACTGCACTCAAGATGGTTCAGAGAAGACCTCTATGCATAAAGTAGAATGGGAAGCACGGTAGAAACACCACCGGGTTTCAATCAAATCCCCAGTCTGTTAGTGTGAAATAACAATTCTTAAGGAATAGAGTCACGAGGATAACTGCAGTTTTGTACTTGTAAGCTGAAGTTTTATTAGATACTGAGTATTTATCTACACAATGACTTGGTTAAATATTCATATATTCTGTAAGGTACTATCTTTCAAAACTTTCTGAAAGATAACTGAGTATTTGGTGTACTGGTACTACATCTGGCATCAGAGAGGACTTGTATGGCATTACACTGAACTAAAAAACAACTACCATGAAACATCAGACTGACTTCCCCAGCCCACGTTCTGCCTGGCTGCGGGGCTTTGTCAGCGTACATCGACTGCATCAACAGGGAACCACCTCTGACATACAAAGGGGGAAAGCACGCAGGGTTTCACTGTAGAGAAGGGGTGCCCAGACAGTATCTGACCTCTTTAATTCAAATTGCGTCAGCAGAGACCTAATCTTGCTACTACCCCCTTCCCTTGCCCCCATTTTTAAAGAGCCTGAAATACTATGCATGAAGTGTCCAAATTTTAAACACAGAATCATAGAACAGTTTGGGTTGGAGAGGACCTTTAAAGGTATCTCGTTCCAGCCCCCTAGACCAGGTTGCTCAGAGCCCCATCCAATCTGACCTTGAACGTTTCCAGTGATGGGGCATCGCCAGCCTCTCTGGGCAACCTCTGCCAGTGTTTCACTGCCCGCATCACAAAAAAATTCTGCCTTGTATCTAGTCTAATCCTACCATCTTTTAGTTTAAAACCATTACCTCTTGTCCTATTGCAACAGGCCCTACTAAAAAGTCTGCCCCCATCTCCCATGTCAAATGCAGGAGACCAGAAGGAAGATATATCTCTCAATATTTTAACAATATTTTGTATTATGTATTCTTAACTTTTCTTCATGGACCTTCCTACAACTGTTGATACAAACCTGAGTGAAAGTGAAGCGTAAATCACATACTTGTCCCAGATCATGGTGATTTACTTTACACAGGGATTGACAGACTATGTACTCCAACGCTACCACTGTCCAGCTACAACAGTCTGGGGCTAAGATTTCATACAGCATGCTGAAGAAGCAAAATGATGCATGAATAATAATAATAATAATACAATGTGTCAGATCAGAAAAGTTTTAGGTAACATCTTTTTATGCTTTGTAACTAGTCGCAACCAGTTATTGTTGGTATATTCAGTACTTACTGGAAGTTAAAGAAAGTCTAAATAAATCGTAATACTTACTTGTGTGGTTCTGATAGAGGTCTATGAAATGTAAGCAGCGTATTGCTTTATTCTTTGCCTAGGGAATAAAAGCAGAAAACATTTCTTCTTTTTCTGTAAAATATTTGAAATTTACCATTGTCTAGTTAACTAGACAGGAAAAAGGCAAGCAAGAAAACTTAGGAAAACAGGTTTGCCACATCTAAACCATTTAATTTATGGAAATGAAAATGTTCTTTTTAAAGAACTGCTTTCTCCTAACAGGTTTAATATTTAAAAAGACTTCTCAATATAGTATCAACTTTATCAAACTTTGCATATTTTAGCATTGCTACTTTGATAGCTTAGTTGAGCATTATAACACAAATGAGATTAATGTAGATGGCCGAGTAACGTTTTGAAGTCTAAAGGACCCTTAATAAGGTCACTATGCATGGGTAAGAGAAAAGTTCCTACACGCTAAAGCTACAAGCAGATTGTACACTATATAGATATTGGAAACAAGTGACCAAAGGGGGTGGGGGATAGGTATATGCCATAGAAAAGGGAGTAGAAAGAAAACAGAGAGTGCATGAGCTGAATCACATAGCAGGGCAACCTCACTATGCACGTCCAAAGAAGATCAACGAAGCTGGTGAAGGGTCTAGAGAACAAGTCCTGTGAGAAGCAGCTGAAGGAACTGCAACTGTTTAGTCTGGAGAAAAGGAGGCTCAGGGGACACCTTACTGCTCTCTACAACTACCTGAAAGGAGGTTGTAGCGAGGTGGGTGTCCGTCTCTTCTCCCAAGTTGCAAGTGATGGGACAAGAGCAAACAGCCTCAAGTTGCACGAGGGGAGGTTTAGGTTGGGCATCAAGAAAAATTTCTTCACTGAAAGGGTGGTCAAGCACTGGAACGGGCTGCCCAGGGAAGTGGCTGAGTCACCATCCGTAGGGGTATTTAAAAGACGTGTAGGTGTGGTGCTTAGGGACATGGGTTAGTGGTGGGCTTGGCAGTGCTGGGCTAATGGTTGGACTCTATGACCTTAAAGGTCTTTTCCAATCTAAACGATTCTATGATTATTTGTGTCAGGATGGACAAGTCATGTACATGGATCCTCTGCATAGACTACAAAAGATACTGATTAAGCAACAAATAATTCAACCAACATACTTTCCGTAATGCGTTCATCCGGTCACCGGCTTTCCCCAGGGCAAAACCTGCAAGACAGAAACGAGGCAGGACCTTCAGAAAGCAAAAGGGGAAGGAAAAAAAAAAAAAAGAAAAGAAAAAAAAAAGAGAACTTCACAAGTACATTTATTATTTGTTATTTCCACTCCATCGCACAGATCATACTCAGAAAATTGTCCAAAGAAAGCCACAGAAAGCACAGAAAGTAAGTTATGTTATGTATACCTAACAGTTATGTATACCTGACAACTGGATGCCAATTGCTTGTTGGCAATACAAATGGCAAAACAAATAAGGCTTAAGTTACTCTGTTTATTTGTCCAAACTTGTTCCAAACAACTGAATAATGGTGACTGCTTCAGCCAAAAAAAAGTCCAGTCTTCTGCTTAAAAAGAAAGAAGAGAATGAAGAAAAAGAAAGGAAAGTGATGCAGCTATATCAACTACATCTGTACAAAGAGCAGCTCCGAGACCCTAGAAGCAGCGAAGGAGACTGGGTTTCTGTTAGCAAAATAGAGAACATGAAAATTAGGTTTAAGAGAATAGTGCATTTGCAAAAATTGCGTGCCTGTAAAACAGAAAAACCAGCGTGCCAGTTTACAAACTGCGACCTAATTACCTCCAAACCCTCAGACCTACTCCTATTTATTAGGTCAGCTGTGGTAGCGATCAAAAGATTTCACAGCGGTCTCTGGGTATTTGCAGTCTGCTCAGACAGGGCATCAATGGACCGTATGGAATGAATAAGAGGATGTGACAACTGTTTTCACAAATCTGTAGTCCAACAATGTCAAGGTAGATCGAATTTAAATCATTTAACCTCAAATCAGCAGATCTATTTTGTTTGGTCCTTTGATGTTTCTGTTGTATCAGCTGGAGCTGTGGATTACCTGTATCCAAATGCCTAATCCCAAAATCAATGGGACTGGACCCCGTGGCCAACACTGACTCGCTAATTCCATGCAGACATTACAGGAGAAACAAGCTAGGAGAGATCCAGAAAAGAAATACCATCCTGATTGCTGTGGTGCTACAAGCAAAGAGGCTACGACTGCAAGCCTGGAGCCTGCTGCGGAAGAAGCAGCCGGGAGCACTGCCGCTGTCAGCTCCCTCCTGCGCCTGCTCTCCCTGCGCACGCACCCGGCACCCAGAGCCCGCTGCCAGTTTCCAACTCCTGCACAAGTAAACGCAAGGAAACTGCGCTATTCTTCTAAACACACGCGCAGAGCACAGCAGCAGCGTATTAATGCTGTGAAATCACACAACAGATTAGAAATTGAGGACAATGAGGTCACCTGGGAACCTCAGTTCAATCATTCAGCACATATGGTTTAAAGTGATAACATGTTTCACGAAAAAGCTTTTCAAAGAAGAGGTAGGAAGAATTTTTTCAGAGTAATTATCTTCTTGCTGGAGAACCATACCTTCCTCTAGATATAAATTTTCCTCCCCTCCAAACTAAATTAAAATACAGCTTTAGAAACACATCTGGACCTGAATTTTTCACATAAATGAAGTTCTGCAAAACTGTAGTTGACTGGAAATACAGCTGTCTTATTAAAGCTCTCCATACATCAGCGATACCTATTCTGTTCAGAATAAAAGGAGACTACAGTTAAAGGTGGGTGCTCTGAATACATATGGATTTTCTTTACTAGAGTCACGTAGCAATACAAATGCAGTTTCCTGTACTCTGTCCCAAATACAATACATGCCCTACTCCTGCCTCCTGACAGAGGTAAGAATTCTCTATCATTTGGATTATATTATTTGAATTATGTACTTCCCAGCTATTAATTTTCCACTGTTTTAACTAATTCTTTTTTAATTCTGCAGCACTGTCTTATCTCTAAGTCCATGTGAGGTCTAATGGTAATGTTAATGTACATCCATTTGTATCCACAGGAAGATGCACGGAAACTACCTCCTTATGAAGAAAAACGTAGCGCATTCAAGGGTGCTGCTTAAATAAAGCTTATCATACAGCAACAACAATAAAAAAAGCCTTTAACTCCTGGTATTTGAAAACTGAGTGAAAGATAAATATTATCTCCTCAATAACAAAACTGGAAACATGGAAGAAACCCACTGCTGTACATGGTGGCTACGTAGTGTCTTTACGCTGGGATCCAGGGCTAGTTAATCCAGGGGAGATGCTGCACTCCGATGCTTTGATTGCTTCAAGAGACAGCTTGGTCATCATCACCCTCCACACATAACTGTGCTTCAGTTCTGTTACAAAGAAATCACAACTAAACCGAACGCCTCTGACCAGTATTCTCAGTCTTTGCTCAGAAAGAAAAGAGGTTTCTTTTCACAGCTCGTATAAGATCCTTCAAAATCCTACATTTCTTTTGATTTGTTGTATTTAATTTATGCCATAGCATTTCTATGGTTAGACTTCAAATTGCTTGCTCAAGAGACCATTATAAAGAGTCATAAAAAAGAAAGAATTCAAATGGGTCAGCCTGCAGATCACCGAGGTTACTATGACGCTGGACGCAAAGGGGCCCAAGTATTCTATTGTTCCCTAAAGTATAAATATAGTATTTGTAGGAAGCCTGCAAAGCGCATTTTTTTCTTTATGATTAATTTTAATAAAAGAAAGCTTCCTAAAGAGGCTTAATATTTAGGATCTTCTGATCAGACGGATTCATTAAGAATTTCTGAATCAAGATGCTAGGCAAAACTACCAGTAAACCAGCCCCTTTTAACTTAAAGCAGTAATACTTCCAAAGGACTATCCTGACAGTTAGGGTGAAGGAGAAAAAAAAAAAAAAGCAGCCAGATTTATACTAATAATCTAGAAATGCTAACACTAGCTAGAAAATAACCCAGGAAAACATACAACCAGCCCCGCTGCCCCTTCCCACAAGGTGGTCACTGCTGTTAGAGCAAATGAAAATACAACCCCAAGAACCCCAACAACATGAAAGCAATTTTCAAAACGAGAAAGACAAACCCGTATCTGCTGACTCCTACCTCCTTATGACTCTGTCTGCTCTAGTAACCATGGAAGCCCAGATTCATCCCAGCCAAGCGCAGGCGCGCCTGTGAAACAGCCGGCTCAGCCGAGCTTTCTTGCACCGCCTGTGCCAGAGGACACGTAGCCGGCCCCCGTGCCCTTCCAGCACCTTCTGCAGGTGCCTGATTCTTTTCTTTGACTTGGGAGTAAACAGCTGCACTCTGCGGCTAGGTGATTAAGGCCAGGTGAAACAAATGCAGTATGCATGGCTGAATACTTTCAGGCTTTGATTTTTTTACAAAACATAAACAGTATCTACAATAAAATGAAACTGTGTGTACAGGAAAGCACAGGTGATCCCTTCTGGAAGGAACTACCAGTGGTTAGTGCTATCACTCTAGAGTTAAATAAAAGATGTTATTACCACTGGATAATATATGCTCCAAACCTAATCGCACATTACTACTTTTTCTAAACTCTTTTTACACACAAAACAAAGTGTTCAAATAAGTACATATATAATTTGATTATAAAGCTTACTTTTATAGATGAAACTCAAAATTCTTGCAGATATTTCCATATTGCCCAGAGGAAAGAAGAGTATATTTCTTTTTTTTTAAGCATAAAAAGTCCCCTTAAATCACCATGCCTCCTGCAGTCCTATTACAAACAATGATCTCTTACATACAGTGAACACACATACCTGAAGCCCCTTTACCATTTCCGACAGCCACTAAAGCACGTATTGATTTTTTTCTGCCTTCCTTTGCCTTCATACAAAACACATTTTTCACCTGAAGGAAAAAAAAACACAAGGCATCTTGTTATGGCACAGTCCAACTGTTTTGGTTGCTTTTTTTTTTTCTCCAAAAAGAGTGTCAGTTTACCAAAAAGGAATTAAGAGTCTGTGATGAAACCTTACAATAATATGCTGCCTTTATCAATACACATCATCTGCAGAGGGACACTGGGTTCAAGGCATTAGATACTTCATGTAAAGTAAAGGCTGCTAAAAATCTATAGGCAGACACAGAACCTCAGTAGTTTCATTAAAATATCCCCTCTGTTTACCCGCACAACAGCCAATGCTCTAATGCTGCTAGCTTACGTGGGATTTCATTATGATGACAAACCATGGGGAAAAATTGAAAGTGACATTAGCATCTCACTGCACCTCTCACATTTTAACATATTTTAGAACTGCTCTCAGGAATTGCTCAAGGTGTGTCATTGCTTCGCATGGATTAAAATTTTGGATTGAAATCTACTTGCAGACTGCAGAAGGCAGTCTCATCACTGAGATGACAGCTACTAAAAGAAGACTTCATTTAAGAGATGGGAAGAAGAAAATGGTATTTTGTTCCTGGAACTAGAAATGTTTTCAGGAACTCTGCAAGAAATTCAAGCAGAGATGTAAGAAAGCTCTTTAGCTTGGCGTGGGGGGACACACCTGGCCCTGTGGGTATGATTCTAGAAATCTAAATTTGCTTCTGTCTCTGCTACAGACTCCTCTATGTGACTATAGGCAAGTCACCGCTTTTCAGTCTCCTACCTTAAATGGTCTAATATATCATCTGAGATAATTTGTCTGTCTAGCTCCTGTTCTGGTTTCCTTGGGGTTTTTTTCTACATTAAAACATACATTTATTTAAATATAGGCATATATTTTATATACAGGTTACACACACTATATAATATATAAACTATATATAAAATATAACACAACACAGTATATATAAACACACATATGTATATAAATTGCATACTGGATATTGCTTGACTGTGTTAATATCTGTGTCTCAGAATTACCAGTGCAAAGATAAAAATCTACTTCGTGGTTCATTTCTGCCATTCCTCTCAAATGCATCAGGGTCTACTTTCTTGAGGCCTTAATAAGATTTCCATAAATTATAATAAATTAAACATGCATTGTTTATATATGAATTAAGCAGTGCTCTTCCCTTTTCCCTGTACGCAATTCTTCAGTAAGCTAGTCTGGTTCTAGTGTTATACATCTGAAAGGGATTACTATCAAATACTTGGTCATGGCTTAAACATTCTTACTGAAATTCACAAAACCCAAACCCAAACAAAAAATTCCACTGACATCACTAAGTACAGGTTAGGAACAAGGGCTTCTGAAGAATTTCACCTTCCTTTCATTAAAATAAAGATGCTGTTAAATTCAAGGCGCACATATGTTCTAGAAAGCACTCTGAAGAAGTATCAGCTTTGATAATTGCTTATTCCAAGTAATTTTTCTTTCTGCAATCCTATTGCTTACAAGAACAAGCTAAAAACCCAAGTCCCCTAAGGTGAAAGTGCCCGTGGAAACAGGCTACTTGCAGAAAATGCAAAATAATGATAAAAGAAAGAGAGTCAAGTACAGCGATTTCTCCAGGAGCATCAAGAGAATAGTATTTTTGCTTTGCACATACTTTTGTCTTCCATTGCCAATATTGGTAAGTACTTGTACAAAAAAAAAAAAAAAGTTGGCACTCGGATTGTCAAAAACAAAAGGCCGTGATGCTTGTAGAAATCTACTCAAGAATTACTCTTCTCCCTTTCCAGAAGGTGGCAATAAAGACACACGCAATGAGCTTCTCCAGACCCTTCCCAAAACTGCGCTAGTCAGCCCTTTCCCAGCAGCTCTGCAGGAAAATGTGTTCCATCACCCATCGCAACCAGCACCTCTCCCGAACCGCTGCGAAGGGCTTTCAGGCTCGATAACGTACACGGGGAGCCGGGACAACATGTCCTTAGATCCCCCCGCCACCGCCCCGGCCTCCTTCCACCCGGGGAAGCCGCTCAGCAACGCTTCCCTTCGCCTGCAAAGAAAGCCTGCAGCGAAAGCCTATCATCAAACTGCGCTGGAATTAATTAATACACAACGAACAACGTGCCACTTCTAAAACAGCATGATCTCTGAGAGGTGACTGAAACTAAGGCACAATTTCCCCTATTTACTAGATTGCCACTCAAGCCAGACTTAAAGCTAATTTTAAAAATTTGAAAAGAGATGCGTGCTCAACCTTCATCACCGTGTACCTCAAACTGTCTCCCTGTACCCATTATCCATGGTGACAACACAAATTCCACTTTCTCGTCAAGAGGTGAGGGAACAGCATCTCTCAAATATAAAATGAAACCACCTCAAACATTCATTAAGAGGAGAAACAGCAAGCAACAGCTTCAAAGGCAGAACTGGAGGTGTGGAAATACACTGCAGTCAGACAGGCTGCTAACGGTTCTCGTGATTTCAAGTACTTACCCGCTGTGGCACTCTGTCAGAGAAAGGCGAAAACCCAGCGCTTCCCTAGAGGTTTTATTCTTGTAAAAGCAGAATGAATGACAGGCCAAATGAGTGGCTCTTGGGAAGTCCTCCCTTCTATAAATCATATTCTAGTCATGATTTTTAGCAACGTGCCACCTTAAAGGCCCTACTCCTGACACCCGTATTCTTCTGTTACGCAGAGCAGTGTCCGAAACAGGCTGATCCCCTCAAGACGTAAGAACCTCTGGTCCCAGTGCCTCTTCTCTAAGGTACAAGGTGAGATGAGATAAATCGAGAGCAGGGTGCAGTGCTGGAAGAAAAGCACTTCCAGGCAAGTGAGCCTAGAAAGGCTCAGGGACATTGCTAAAAGGCTCGGGAAGCCAGTTATGGAAAACATTTGAATAATAAACTTGTACACAGAAATCAAGCCCATGTCAGCTAGATATGTCCATATCAGCCTTCTCTTCTCCGTGAAAAGGGCAGAGCAGATTTTTACCACAGAGACAGAGTATCTCCCAGCTGTAACTTAAACCTACCGTACCTAAAAATCAGAAATTGCACAAGACAGCTGGAGGGCAGAACTCCTGTTGCTGACAAGTGACAAGGGTGACACGTGGTATCCCTAATGGTGTGCAAACGGTGGGCAGCGGCAAGGGCAGCGCTTCAGAAGGCAAACTAGTGTCTTCTGCTGTGATTACCAATACGTGACCTTCTCGAAGAAAACAGCTAGCTAGAGAATTTATCAGCCCCTACTGATGCTTAATGTGTTAGGGAGGGCTGAATTCAGTAGCTCCACAGAGGCAAGGCTGCCACAGCTCCTTGCTGCCAGGTCCAACGAGCAGCAAGGTGTTAAGGGGTGTCAGGAGCGGACACCACCTCCCACAGCTCCCGGCCCTGGGCTTTGTCCTGCCTGGCCCGGAGCCCAGCCCCAGGCTGAGGGATGTGGCTGCAGGTTCAACAGCAGCAAAGCTGGGTGTGTATCCCAGAGAGACGTGCAGGACACTGACGTGTCCAGCCACAGCCCATCGCAGACAAGGCACTGCCTCAAGTAACACCTACGTATAGCACCTGGATAAAACCTCAGTATAAACAGCCATGTCCCCTTCCTTCTCTTTGGCTGGTAGAGACTGGAGTTCACTAGTGCAGGCACATCCACACCATTCTCTAGAGCCATGAGTGCACGCAGATCCTCTGAGTACCAGCACAGCCCTTCTGTCCATCAAATACCACTACCCAGGCCCTCTTACCCGCTTCATGGACCTTCTGCTTGCTGGCTGGTCCCGCTTGGTCCTCACCAGCAAACATGCAGCACTCGCAGGCTTCTCTCGCAGGCACCCGGCATGCACTGGTCCCCCTGAACACAGGCAACTGCTCCTCTGCTTGCCTGATCCCATGCCCAGAGCTCAGGCTTCCTACCCACTGGCTAGTCCAGCTTGGAATTTGCTAGTAAATTACACGCACACAAACGAACATCAGGCTTGGGGAAGATGCAGACCCTCAGCTGCCCGCTGCCTCCACAGCACCCGGCAGACAGGCTGCGACCTGCGGTCCTGTCCCCGGCACCAGCGCTGAGCCCCTGACTTGCTTCACCTGCCCTGGTCCCTCCTAGTAGCCGATTTTCAGGACACCCACCATTCCTGCGCCAGCAGCTGGTGGCAAAGACCCTCGCTGGCTCCAGCAGCTTGCACTGAGGCCCTGCTCGCTCCTGTTGCTGGCACCACAAGTGAGGGGTGCCCACACCACCAGTCTGGCTGCAGCTGCTGTCACCGATGTCACTCCCACTGGCCCCCTCATGTGGCTGGCACCCCGGGCTCACGTTCCGTAGGACCCTCTCTTAAGTCTAGAGAGCTACGACCCCTGGCACCCCTGGCACCCACAGGGCACCCACACCCCCAGTCTGACTCCAGCTGCTGGCCCACTGGCCACTCAATGCCAGTTCTTGAAGTCCTGCACTTAAGTCCCTGCAGACCTCACACACAGAAGTGACAAAGAGTGAGATTACACAGAGATAATTATGAAAGGATTTAGTAAGAAGACAGACTGTAGTTGTCAGGTGCAGGGCTCAGTCAGACAAGCATACAGATCGGCCCCAGCTTAAATGCAGCCAGCCCCTCTTATACTCCTTTCTGTCTATTCCTCCTCTGTTCTGCCTCAACAACTTCCATTGCACCTTCCTTCAATGTTTGCACAGTCCCAAGGACACCCCCAAACATGGCAGACCCTCAGGTTTGCATCCTTATCAGTTGCAAAGTACTGGATTTCCTGCAGCTTTTTGATAGCCCATCAATGAGTGTGACGAGCTTTGTTTCTTTTCTTCCCTCCATTGTGTCTGTCAGGTTTGTGTCTCTGCATATTTCACTTACAGCCTCCCCCTCTTCCTCAGTATCCCACTGGACCTCTATCAGATAACCTTAATGAAATAAACATTCTCACATTCCACATACCTTTAAGCAACTAGTGTGGCTGACCAGGTTTGGTTCTCATTACCGCCTGCTTTATCATTTGTCAGGTTTGCACCTCTGTATGTTCTCTTTTATGGCTTCTCCCTTATTACCTTTTTACATTGAAAGGGTCCTTTACCGCGCACCCTTAAAGGAAGAGGTGCTCTCTCCATCCATGTACCCTTACAAAAAGATGGGAATGCAGTCCCAGCGGGCACAGACTTCAACACATCTACACAACACATACATTCATACATACACAGCAGGCTCTGGCCCTGCAGATCGACACAAACAGAAATGAACAGCACTAATTACCTCATCCTGTTCCTCTCTCTGGCTAATCAGGGTGAAGGCCCATTAGTGGGAAATACATATATTCCAGTTGCTGGCACTTCAACAGCACACACCCCACACACCCCCCAAACACATGCACATAGTAAACAAGAGTCCTTAGCCCAAGAAAATAGTTAGAAATTGAGTTTAGTAAGAATTCAGGATAAACCGTACCAGTCAGACACAGGTCATGGCAAGACAAGTGTACCAACCAGCCCTGCTTAAATGCAAGCCACTGCTTCTATCTCCTTATCCCTCACTGTCATTTTCCCACTCTTGTTTCCCCTAAATCGCCTAGACCCCTCCCTTGCTCTCCCTTTGGTTGTGCTCTTAAGATCCCCTAAGTCTTGTGTAATACGGAAATGCTCTTCCTCTCCATTCCATAATGTGTCCTCTACTCCTTGGCAGCAACCCCCCCTCAGTCTATGGGGTGCTCTGGAGAGTCTCATCTTGATAGGTGGCACCCCTGGACCACTGGGCTGCAGCTAGTGCAGTGCAGCCCCAGGAGGAGCCAGACAGGGTTGCCTGTGTCTCCGAGTCTGTCGTTCTGGTTCCCCTGCCTGCCTCTGAGCTCCTCTGGTCTGTGCAGATGAGCCACCGATGCGGTTACACCTCCCCTAAGATGGTCCTGGGAGGAGTGCCAGCAGGGCGTTACTTGGGTCCCTCCACCTGCTTTTGCCCCTGCGCTCCCTTGTCTGTGGCCAGACAGGCCTTTTATCACATAACCTAACAGTCAGTACTTTCTCCAACTTGGTCATCATTAGAATAAAAGACTTATGTCTTGAAGAATTTGATTCAGTAGCTATAACCTCCGAGAAGCAGGAGGATTAGAACCAGCCATCCTGTTCAGGGTGCATCCATCCCCCAAGGACACAGTAGGTGAAGAATCTGCAGTACAGAAAATAACCTGGATTCCTCAACCCCTCACTCAGCGAAACAGAAGAAAGGTTTTGACCAGATACTTGAAGTGTTTTTCATACAGGCTAATTCATCGCAGCTCTGGGATAAGCTCCAAGTGCAGTTCTCATCCAAATCAGTAATGAGCCCAATCTGCAGAGAGACTAAGCCATGTTTAGTACTAATAGTTTTCCCTTGTCACATGTGTGAAATTCTCTCTTTTATAACCCATTAGGAAAAATAACACAGCTCAAATGCCCTACTGACACAGCGCATGTCTAAATGTGGCTTCATATTACAGCTCGCATCTGAGTACAGATCCCTTGGATTAACCCCACAATAATGCATGCTCAAAGCCACACTACACGTGTTTCCTCTCCAAAGGATGATCCGTAATCACGCCGAATTGTAATTCACTTAGAAGCTTCTGAATGTTCCAAATGCCAATTACTTCATCTGTACAGGCTGACAGGTAAAAGAGATAAAACGATCTAATTACTGAAGCCACAGAACCAGTTGAAGGTAGCATCCCTAAACTCTACTTTAAAGGCAGTGCCAAAACTCTTGAGAATGCTGAGAATATCAGAAATAAATTCTCATGCACAGCCCTGACCTCTCATTCTTTCCTGCGACAGGCTGCTTCAGATGCTACCTTAAAAACTGTCTGAAACATTCATTGTCAGTCTAAAGACACTGCCAGTGTCATCCAGGGAACAGAAAAACCTCCCTGTAGTTCTAAAAGCAAAATCTAGAGCTCCAATACCACAGAAGTACTTTTGAGCCAACATCTCATTTGAAGTAAATTATTACTCAGAGAGTATCCTGTATACCATATAATTTTTCAGTCAAAGACGTCAAACAACAGATCTCAGACACTGTAATTTCATGCAGCATTTCCTTTTCACAAGCCTTTTTTATTGCACCCTTTGTAAAAACAATAGCTAGAAAACAATTTCCAATGACTTATGAAAAGAAACAAAGGGTTTAGACTGTGTATTAAGGAATATTCTTTTTGTCACAAGTAGGAAGTCTACTGAGATTAACTCTGTGGTCTTAAAACAAACACGCACTCATGGGTTTTTTGCTACTCTGTGGGAAGTTGGAACTATAGCCTTATCCTCTATTAACAATCCCCTGCTGCATCTCGACAATTTATTTCTGTTTAATGGATGCAGAACAAATGACTATAGAGCGATACAGTTGTAACTCTCTCCTGTGTTCATGTTCCCTACAGCTGCACGCGCAATACATTTAGAAATAAGACAAGGTCCTTCACATCATTTTGATGCAACAAACCTTTGTTTTTCTGACTTTACCCTGCTTTCCACGTGCCAACACAAAGCTACTCAGGAATCCCAAGGCAAGTCAGTTCTCTGTGGCTTGGTAAAGAAAGCCTAGCGGCTCCTAGCACCACTGCCCCTGAACAGAATGAGTCCCCCCCCAACCCATCTCTCTGCTGCCCCACTGACATTGCCAGGGGATGGATTCAGACGGTTAAATAAGTACAGGTGATATTCAACTGCCGGAACATAAACCTTGAAAGTTCTGCTCGTCTTTTCCAGCTAGGAACAGTGAGTGTTCACCCTGCTCCCGCTCAGGCCCTGGCTGGCACACAGCGGCCGCTAAGACCTGACGTATGCTGGGAGCAGCTCCGTCAGCCCGAGAGCAATGCACAGGCAAACGCGATGGCCAGGGAGGGCTGTAGGTCATGTGCAGCCACTGCCACTGTCCCCCACAGCCATCACCCTTGCACACTGTCTGGCAGTTTCTTCAGAATCCTCTAACTCACGGCAATGGTACAGACCAAACCTCCGAGCTGGATGGCATAAATATGTCAGCTTGCCCCCAAAGATTTTGAAGCGGATCTGACAGCAGCCATACTGCTGAGGCTTTCGCGCCTCCCGCTGCAATACGGGGAAGGATGGAGCACTCTTACTCCTCTTGTTTGACAACTGTTTTGCTCACAGATGCACAAATTACAAGTTATGAGTTATGAATCAGGGAACTTTTGAGTTAGAAACCTCGTGAATTAAATGATGAACTAGTGAATTCATGTGTTAGTCTAGTCAGTACAAAGACGACTGAGTGATTGTTTGATGTTTGTTCTCCTTCCTTGTAAACTCATAAGATCAAGTTTAATTTGCAGTGTATGTTGCCATCTAAATTTGAGCAATCCAAATGGACCATGACAAGCAAATCTAACACTACTTTGCACATGGGCAGCAACCCGTATCAGATGCAAGCTGTGCAGACCCTGATCAGAAAACTGCTCTTCCCCAAATTGCTCTCTTCAGTCTTGCTTCTCCAAAGTGCTTGAGGTAAACACTGCACCCCAACAGGTCTCAGACAATCAAAACAAGCATGCTTCAAAACTAGCTGAATGTCTGAAGAAAACAGGGGAAGAACAAGCAAACGACCAAACTCACCTGACAGAAAAAGCCAGCTTTAAGAAATTACAGGTTTTGCGTAAGTCTCAAGCCAGTCTCAAGCCAATTCAACTAAGAATAAAGTCTGTAAATACTACTACTGGAGGTAACGTGCAAAAAAAAGAGAAGATTCAGGGAAGACCTAGAATTTGGCTTCATTTACTGCACACTATCTTGTTTATAACACAAAAAGCTTTCTTCTCAAAGGCTTTCTGTAGAGTTCATCACTAACTCGATTCCTGGGAAAATGTAATTTGTACGCTTCTCAGAATATACACTCAATTATCCACTCAATGCAATTTACTTTGATTGATGCCGAGGAAGAACCAGTTAGCTATTTTTACTATGCATGTATTAAAAAAGATCTCTTTTGTCCTCTCTTCTTCTCTCCCTTCCAACACTCTTAGAAAGTAAAACCAAAAACCACACAAACACCCAGAAGAAAAAGGTCACATACAGTTTTATGTACAACGTAAGAAAGAATGAGAGATGACCCTGAACTAATTCAACAGTGTAAAATGATTTTGCATTTTAAGGATGAAAAAAGACCGTACCAACATCCCAGTACCCAGCTCATGACATGTGAAGCTCTGTATATGAACCAAAGCACCAGTGTACTTATATCTGCAGAAAGCAGCTTTTAAGGATAATATCAGTGTCTATGTTGCTGCCTTCTGCACCATTTATTTCTATAAATTGAGTGCATTGCCTGACCTGAACTTCTTTGACAAGCCCATAACTTTCTGCAATTTAACACTCACACACAAATCAGTGTTTGTTGGTTTTTTTTTTTTGTTTAAAAATTACAGTACCATATCCTAACTATTCTGACACTGACCAGGTTAAAATGGGACAATGCTTGCACAAAATTCTTTGAAGTTATCTTTCTAAGAAACAGGTAACAAAAACAAAAAAGCATAAACATAACAGCAAGTGAACAAAAGGCAGAGTCTTCACAACTGGCAGCAAACGTCAGTGTTTGACAAAAATACTTGAGATCTGTCTTTTGCAAAAGACATTATTTACACCTTATCTTCTCTCCTAGAAAGCTCTCCTTTATGAAAGACTCAGAGGGCCACTAACCTCATGTTATGCGCTTTCAGGCTGTACTGATGACTAGGTCTCACGTTCTAATTTTCATTGCACTGCAAGGCAAATACTACCACAACACAGGATAACATGTCGGCTACTTTTTGTACTGTGTCACCGTGTTGATTTCATCTGAGGATGGTTGATAACATGAAATGTTAACCTTCCAGTTAAAATAAGATCGGCATATGTCAACCACAGCAGTAAATTTTAATTACTACTATTACTACATTATGTTAAACAACAGTAAATACTACCACCAGTTCTATTCACAGCAATTCTTCTTATACATAATATATTGAGCAAAATGGGAAATGTGCCTTCAGGTTGGCAGGGAAAGAAAGAAACAGGTAGCCCAAGCCACCTACTCTAAAGTAATGCAACAGTCTGTGGGAAAGCCAGAAACAAATCCAAGACACAGTCCCTGCTGCTGCCCCTTCACACTCACCCCAGCTAGCTGCTTCTCTGCGGCAGCTTCAGCTCTACTTTACAGAAAAATCTGACCTTGTTTGTACTCTATTCTACAAGCAGGGAAAAATCAAGTTAGCTTTTCTGTTTCTACATTATAAGAAAAACTTTAATAAGCAATGTTTCTCTTTTAGAAGGGCAGCACAGCTTTTTTAGTAGAATAATTACAACAGAAAGGGGCTTTTGTGTTTTGTTCACAAGACAGTCCTTTTAAAAATGGCTTTCCGTTTCCCGCTGCAAAGCATAATTTCCCAGCAAACATTATTTTAATCTCCTGTACTGTTGTGAAGATAAAGATAATGGAAAAGACATATAGAAAGAGCATCATGTATGCAATCTATTTAAAATAAGAATGCTAAAAAAGATCTGTTTATTTCAAAACTCATATTTGTTATCAGAAAATTATAGGACTCCATTATCTTGGGCTCACTGCTGCCTTTGAATGTAGAAGTTTTTGCTGCTGCTATTTTTTTGCAAAAAGCACTCCTCTTCCTCAGTTGACATCTGTGGTAATCTCACATAACAGCAGAGCCTCAGCCTGCTTCTAAAAGCTTTTTTGTTATTCAGACATAATAAAGCATCGAAATAGATTTCTATAACACATGGAAGCATAGCACAGCAACTTATTTTGTTGTTTAATCGAATGAATTTGACTGTAAATAATTATGCCAGCACAGAATGGCCAGCTTTAGTAAATACCTAGTGTAGTATCCAAACTGACAGACAGTTGTGACATGTCACAGTAAACAAAACAACAACCACTTTTCTGCAGCGTGCCCTTTCAATTAACTGAAAGCACTGCCAACTGCAGGGCCCATCAAAAAAAATCACTTTTATGAGCGGGGCCCATGCAAATCAACCGTTACAAGCTGCCCTCCAACACAGACACGGCTAAAGGCTAAGTGGTCCAAACAGCCTCTGCTACATCAGAGTCAAAGCCCACTTCACTCCAGTGTGCCCAGTTCACTCCAAAAACTCATTTATTTAAAGGAGCTTTACCAAATTGTATAGGTTTTCCAAATCCCACCACAACAGTCTGCTGTGTGTACAGCTACTCCTGATCTAAGAGGAACTAACAGAAAAGGCTCCTCTGATTCTTCAACATCTCAGAAGAAACTACACACACGTGGTTTTAAACCTGACAACAATACATTCATTTTGCATATTAAAAACCCAATGTATAAAAAGTATACAGTGCAATTCAGGACATCTCATTAATGCTTATGTAAATGTTCATTTTTGTTGCATTTATTATTCTCAGCATAATACCTAAAGACTATTCAATGGGAGTTTGGTATGTAAATGGATCAGATGATCCACTTACACATGGTTCACCAGCTTTTTTGCCCAATAATACCATCCTTTAAAGGCTGTTTTGGGGAAGTCTAGACATATGCACACCAGCACGTGCAGCAAGGTATAGAAGCATGCAATCCATTGCAACAAACCACCTCTGACATTGAGCAAGTTTGCTACTCATTTTATTTTCTATCATCTCTAGGCACCAATGGCAAATCTGACAGGAATGTATCAAAGATACTTGAGAAAACAACAAATCTTGAAACCGAACTCATTTGTATAGGTTTATATTCATGTCTGTTTAGATATATGTGGCATAGAGCATTAAATACGAACTGCCACTGAAGGTCAGATCCTTTACCAAATGTCATCTTAAGATTTAGACTGAACACACTCATTAACAGAAAAGATATCCCTCATTGAACTGATTTTAATTTAATTTGGTTCCGTGCATACCGGTACCACTTCACACATTCTGTTGAAGACTCTGAAAAGTCAAAGTTGACCTTAAACAGCAATTTAGTTTTAAATTCAGTAGTGATCATACCCAATGAGTAAAATAACTTTGTCAAAATAACAGAAGGGACCCTACAAACACTCATCTTACACTGGAACACTAAAAAATTAAAAATGGGAAAAAAAAGAAAAATATGAGGACTTTATTCAGGAAAAAAAATGACTCACTCAGGCAGCAAGGCAAAGAAAGGTCTATCAAAAAATTTTAAAGATGACTGTCAAAAAAACCCTGAAAAAGACCCTATTTTTCATTTGCAAGGATGTTATCATCACTTTGAGCAGCAGATATTGGAAAGTCATTTTGCTCGATGTCTTTATTGTCACCATAAAAGAGCACTGCTGGGTAGCAGAGACATATGAGAAAACATCGGCATCAACGCTGTCTCAGGGCAAACAGAACACGAGGAAGAAACACGAGCTCAGTGATGGAGGGATTCACTACATTTAGTGGGAGAGGGGACTCTAGAAATGAGGAGAAGGAAGGAAATACATTTTTAATTCAAGTGGGAGATTTGCTAGAGTCCTTTGGAAGTTCCGACAAAACACTGTTCTCAAATGCATCCAACGCAGAAAGAACAGTTCAGCTGCTGCAGGTACGTCTATAAGGAGTAGATGACAGACTATGCCCAGCTGTCGCCAGGGAGGAAAGCATTCCTCTTCCCTCTCATCACACACTGAGAACAGTGCAGATCTACTTCCACCTCATCATAGTGGCAGATCAGTATTCCTTGGGAGCCGAGTGTGTATCTTTGAAGGTAAATCTGCCCTAATCTTAATAATTATGCTACTTAGAATAAAGTGGAATGCACAAAGATGTCTACAGATTAAACGAAATGCACCTGAAGTCTTAAAAGAATCATAGGAAAATAGGTTAGAAGGTTACCAGATTGATTCCCTGCCTCCTCTCAACAGATTTATCTAACTTGTTTTTAAAAATCTCCAGCGACAGACATCCCATATACTCCCAGACAATCCATCCTAGTATTCAACTTTCCATTTGCAACTCATTCTTTATGTTTAAATTTCCCTTGCTCATTATTTAAATCTGCTGCTTTACATCACAGCAGACATGTAAACCAGCTTATTCCTTTCCTCTTTGGAGGATTTAAAAAAAAATTAAGATAAACCAACTTATGACTTTGAGTTACCCAGTCTGATATTGTTTTCCATGTCTCAGACACTGAGCAAGGAAGGATTTTGATACATGCGATTCATCTAGAAGTCATTCGAGCCAATGGATGGATTCCCAACTGATCGCCCTCTCAGCAAAATGGAGGAAGATAACCAAGGACAAAGAAACCCATTTGCTCATTTATCAGGACAGGAGAGAACCCTCAGAAACTTTCCTATAGAGGACTGTCAGTCAACTCAACTTCTGACTTGCCTGATTATTCTTTTAACTTTCAGACAAGCAGCTGTGGGAATCAGGCTATTCCCTTTAAGGAAATGCTTCTCATAATCCCTCTCTCCTAATTAGACAGACTCAATATATTAACGTACTTTCCACGAGGTTATGCTTGTACACAGTTTAAAATAACTGAATGCTGCTCTCAGTTGTATTAACTTTGTTGTTACTCTTGCACCCTGTACACACTATCTATTAGTTACTCAAGCCCATTTAAAATCTGTTTTATTTTAATTCTGGCAAAATATTACCTATTCTGGCCACACATTTCAGTTAAGACAATGGAAAGACTCCTATTCTCACAACATTAAAATTCTCAAATGCTGGTGAAAATGATTTCTGAATAAGACATTTCTGCATATGGAAAATACCTCATCAAGGAATGGCAAAACAATTTCAAGCAAAAAGCAGTTGACCTTCATTCCAAAGACAGGTGACACAGACAAGGAGTCAAGAGCTAAAAACAAAACGACGGGAAACAGTTTCTTGCCTCCACATGAGAGATGTGGTTCACAGCTGATATTCAGTACTTCTGGTTCCACCCTTTATCCTAAGCCTCTAAACAAGGCAATGCGTAAAAGTATTATTATTAAAGGACATTACATATTACCCTAACTTGAAGTATCCGCTTACTGCCCCGTGCACACACCCACCTCCCCCCCAGCACCCCCCCCCCAAAAAAAAAAAAAAAAAAAAAAGAAAAAAGAAGAAGAGACAATGATGGAGACTAGATACTGATGTAGCTTTAAGGTCTCTTGCATGTCTTGCACCCTGCTCCTAAACCTATGCAGCCTTGTGTTGCAATGAATCCTGCAAAACTGGCAGATAAAGGGACATTCTGCTTTACACATACGGTCCTGTTCTGGACTGGGACATGGCAGTCTCCTTCCCTCTGACTACAATCCCATTTAAAGGGCAACCTTTTCCTTTCTCTCCAAACCAAGTAAACACTTGATTTCACAGTTTAGGCAGCAGCTCTGACTTTATTGTCAAGGGACTGGTTCACTTTTTCCTGCCTCAAAAAGGGAGATTTTTGGCCATGTTCCAACAAAAATGCAATCAGACATAAGGTCTGGCAAGAAAAGCAATGGCATTTTTAGCTTGCTTAGAGATACAGGATAAAGTTGCTGTCTCAAAAAGATTAAAATCTGCATATGAGATTTTAAAATGACCACAATGCAGAATCTTGAGACGGAAGAGCTGTTTTCAAGTGCATCCTACTAATTAAGAACATGCTATTCCTTGCCAGTTTTATCAAAGGATTTGAAAAGGATTTGCACGAAGGAAACCCAGCTTATCCAACAGTATATGACAGTGCGTGGTAGTGGACAGAGAGTGTGTGATCCCTCCCAAAAAGGGCATCACTGTGAACTTTGGTAGTGGAACACAACATGATATACCGTGAATGAAACTAAATGGAAATTCAAACACTTTGGATTCCAGATACTTTGGAACAAATACCTCATCTGGACACTGGCACAGCATAATACTGGCTAAAAATACAGGCAGTGTTTCACAGGCTTGTTTAGCAAATGAAGCTGTAGTAACAACAAGAGTAAAGTGATGCACAGTCACCTCTACCGATTTAAAACTGCATGGCAACTCAATGGACAGTCTGTCTTACAGTGATAAAAGGGTGTTTTTACGCAGTAACATGTATAAACATCCTTATGTTTCAGGATGCAACATTCATATTAATCAAAGAGACCTGATGTGCACCTGTTACAGAATGTGTATTGATTCAGGTTAATACCTTGGCTCTCAGATCGTGGTCAGAAAATAGAGAAGTATATTTTTCAAAGCAGTAGCTAGATAAGTATAGTTTTTCAATAATAAAGTAGTTAAATATTAATTGCAAATGAAGGTTCTGGTGGTAATCCTGAAAGGACCATAAATCTAATAAGCAATTTCATCTGCAGGTAGGTAAAGAGGAGAATGTTCTGAAGTGACAAGGTTACGCAATTAGTTACAGCCAGCAGGTTCACAGGGGGAAAGTCCTGTTTAACTACCTTGACATCACCCACCTAGTTGACCAAGGGAAGCCAGTAGATGTGGGGGGTTTTTTGGATTTTAGCAAGGCTTTCCATATTGCCTCTCACAGCATCCTCCTGGGCAAAATGTCCAGCACACAGCCAGGCACGTCCGTAACACGCTGGTGAGCAACTGGCTGACGAGTCGGGCCCAAAGAGTTACAGCGAATGGGGTTACAACAGGCTGGCCACCAGTCGCTGGTGGGCTCAGTCCTGGGGCCAGCGCTTTTCATGCTCTCATAAATGATCTGGACACAGGAGTCAAAGGTACATTAAGTCAGTCTGGCGCTGACAGTAAATCAGCAGCAGCTGTGGACTCCCTCGAGGGTAGAGACACCTTACAGGGAGGTCTGGAGAGACCGGAGAGCTGCGTGATCACTGATCATACAAAAGCTAACGAGAGCAGGTGCTGGATCCCGCATCTGGGATGGGGTAGCCCTGCCTATGCAACATGAACTGGGGGGCCGAGAGGCTGGAGAGCAGCCCCGCAGGAGGAGACCTGGGGGTCTGGGCTGACGGCAAGCCGAGTGAGCCAGGAATGTGCCCTGAGGTTCTTCTCCATGAGATTCTTCACCGAGAGGGCAGTTGGCCACTGAACAGGCTCCCCACAGAAGTGGTCATGGCACCAAGCCTGACAGAGTTCAAGGAGCGCTGGGGCGACGCTCTGAGTCCGATGGTTTAGTTTTGGTGTTCTGGGAGGAGCAGGGAGCTGGACTCGACACTCCCTATGGGTCCCTGCCAACTCAAGATACTCTGTGATTCTAATTACCTGCAAAACTACTGGGTTGATTTATGTGCCAGAGTATTTGTATAACAAGGTTTAATTTATTTTATCAAAGCACAATTCAAATTTTCACAAAAAGTCCTTAGGACTTCCTTTGGTCTGTGATGGTTCAGCAGCAGTCACTGGGGGCTCAGGCTCTGCCGCCCTGGGTGCCCCGTTACGCGAAGAAGCCACCGCACAGCTGCTGCTGCCACCTCTGCACAGGCACGGCTTCCTGCCTCTGTGGGGCTCCACAGGCCCCGGTGGGCTTCAGGGCCCAGGCAGCTGGGCATGGCTCTAAGATCTCCTCCCAGCAAAAGTGCTGCAAGTTACACTGAATTTCTCACAGCCCCTTCTCCATCACCAATCTGATCAATACTTCTGAACGAGACAGACTTGGCAAAATCTTATCTGGGGGCCTTCTGACGCCCCCAGCTGGAAGTGGTCACTTTGTCACAGTGTAGAGCATTTTGCTTTCTACTGGATCAATCATTTTAGCAAAAATCAAGTCCTTTTAACACATTATGCATTAAATAAACAAAATAAACAGGTTTGAGATATTAGTTGTCTGAAAAATAAACTTCTGGACACAGCGCTGTAAAACTGCAATCACAAGCCTCACTAAAATTACAATGAAATTAGAAGGGAAGGGAACGTGCAAGGATAGAGAGCAAATAATTGTTCTCACTTCAGAGATGCTCCCTTTCTGGATGCTGTGCATCATCTGATTCTGGGCTGGGAGCAAATATGTCCCCAGAAATCAATTTATTTCTGAAGCCCACATTCCCCCAACAATACTTATACTAGTTCTATGGTTTCCATAGCAACTAATTTATTTCAAATGAAAGAAAAATAGTAAGATAGATGGGAAGCATAAAATGTTTTGTGATAGTGTGGGTGTGTGTAGCACTAACTGTTAATGATCCGCTTTGGAACGAGTTGCAACTTGTCATCTTCAGAAATGGCTTTTCCATTGAGACATAACGTGGGTCCACATGCCTGCATTACTAACACTTTACACTTCACCAAGCAGAAAATTATTACTGATGGATTACCCTGCTTTCAAAGCAAAATCTGCCTTTATCATATTCGAAATAAGTTATCTTCTCTCACCACATTCTGAGTGGTGCTTCTGTTGAAATAATTAAGAACTTTTTTTGGTAGTGTTAAGGTCTTTACCCTTTAGCTTGAAGTTTTGCTGTCGGTCAGCAAGTATCTTGAGTGACATGGATTTAGTAGTGAGCTAATATCACTTCACACCAACCAAGCGGTTGAATACCACCAGTTACATGCTGCAAAGTTACTGTATGTTTGAAAAAGGTGACAACGTCATGAAATATAGGAGATTAAATATTTTTAAATCTCTGTAGCTTCTTAACTTACCACAAGAAAATTATTCTAAGGTGATTCAGTGATTTCATTAAATATCTAGGACACGCAGAATGCATTTCAGCACATATGCTGTTCTTTAAAATATTCCACACTTCCATCAGGAAGCCCTAGTCAGCCAGTCACAGTTCAAGGGCACAGAGAATAGGAATCTATGATGTACAACCAGGATCAAGTTTGCGAGATAAGCATGTGGCAGACAACCTTATTACTTGCAAATTAAGATAGAAGGATTTACAGCATGTATTAGATCTTATTTACTAACAGCCAGAGAAAAGGAAAATACTGAAACACAGACATCTTTTGTCAGTTACTAGTTTTGATTTGATATCTATCAATCAAACTGTTTATCTATCCATCACCTCACTAAAAAGTGAGATGATGCAAAATAACGTTTAGAAATCAGGGTGGAAACAAGATTTGCATTAGTCCAGTCAAAAGCATCAACCTTACTCTATGAATAAGCACAACAATAAAGTGGGTATAAAACTACGAATAGGAAATTTTGTCAGAATATTTTTCCCAGAAGGTACAAATATCACAGGTTAAGACATCTAGGCTAAGTGGGTATTTTATTAATTGAGAGGCACACAAAACGGGATCTTCATTCCATTCACTCTCTGGCCTGTGCCACCGCTCCCCTCCCTTTAATTAATTAATTTACAAGCAGAGTTATACAACTTCCTATTTGTAGTTTTGTCTGAGAAATAACCCCAATGCTTTACTGCCATTTCAGTTACTCAAAAGCATCTTTGAATCAGGTATTATTTGCTCAACAGAGAAAGTAAGGCCCCAATGAAAGGAATGACAGGTTATGTCATGCAGTTGAAACAGAATACCAGACTAATTCCTATTGCTGTAAGACTGACTTAGTAAAAACTGGTTAAATAATTGCAAGCTCGATGCAAAACAGTGGTTGTTATTTAAAGTCCTTGAAATTATTTGTGATGCTTACCTCAATGACTCTTGCTTCAAAATCTTCGTAAGTTTCTGTTGGGAGAAAAACAGGGCATTACATTTCCTTGTATTACTTGTCTACCAGCACAGCTCCCTGTAGGTGGTATAATTTCAAAAGGACATTATTTTTATGTAACTGTAACTTATAAATTAATCTCAGCAATAAGTAGAAAAGAATAATTTGAACAAACATATCTAAAGTGAGCTTTATTAGCTGCTTCCTTTTAAAAAGACCTCATACTTTTCTTTATTTGACTCCATTCAATCTCTTTTAGAATAAGGTCAGTGAAAAACCAGCACATAGTTCTTATTTATAAAGCATGGATTTTTTTTTTCATTTCTTCAGTAAAATCAACTTATGTGAAGAAAACTAGTTTTAAAGAAAATCCAGTTAAATTTCTAATTTCCCAGAAAGTGTAATACTACTTATTATAATTACAATACAGCTCCTGTTATAATTAAGAGATGACAACTGTTAAATATATTCGTTGTACTCTATTAGGGACACCAGCCTCCAACTGCAATCAATTCCTCATCTTTTTAAGTACCATACATGCAGCGAAGTAAGATGGGAACAGTTTCCAAAGACTGTCCAAGCTAAATAACCAGAGTAGCACAAAAGAAGAAAAATAATAATTTTTTTAAAATTTGTCTTGCTTTACCATTTTAAGGGCTCTGTTTGAACATCACACAGAGAGTAGATAAGAGATCCTTCCAACCTCCTGCTTTTCCAAATTATCTTACGAACAAAAGCATTTCAGTATAACATAGAAGACCGGTGTTAATTAAAACATTTAATTCTTATTTTATTTGGTGTAGTTACAGTGAGATTCTGGAGGAAAGCTGAAAACAGTATAATGATGGAGAATGGAGGGCTCATTCCTTCACCAAACATTGCTTTATCGTTTACACGTAACCTCCAAGATGATTACAGATATGAACATGTTGGCACAATTTAGAGATCTGTTAGCCTACAAGAAGTAGGCTTCTCGCTCACAGCAGAGGATATGAATGCCAACAGGCTCCTTCTCTGAAGCCTCCTCAGTTGCAAAGAAACACCGTAAACTTGGAAGAAAAATAATGGTATTTTCAACTGAGAAATACTGTTCTTTCTCTACTCACATTTACAATAAATAAAGGTGTAGTGGAAGAAGATCCCCATAAAAGAATGGCACACATACAGGCACAGTATATCCACAATTTTCATTTATTTTTTAACATATTGGTCAGTTTCAACCAAATCTGTCAGATGTTGAAGGCTAACAACATCCAGCTTTCTACAAACTTCCTGTACCTGTTTTCATTAGAAAATATGAATGCTGCTGAAAGGAAGCTGCAGCATATGCTCAACCTCTGTTTGTTATCAGAGAATAACACCAGAGCAGCAGGAAGGGCTGAACTGCAGAATGTCTGTCAGAACTCACTCTTGCTTAGACACAAGGGAATCCAGCCACACCACAGTCTCAGGACAAAAGGATTTATTGTGTCTGGCGGTTTCAGGTCTATTCCTTCTACCATCTTGACAGTGCTTTGCACACAGCCAGCATCCCAATTCCCCTGAAAAATCATTAATTCTCTGACTAAAAAGATGCTGAAATGACTATGGGGACCTGAAAATCCCCATAACTTTTAACAGATTAAAAGGAAATTAGTGTATACTCATCAGAAACTACTTTTTCTCAAGCACATTTATAATACAAGCTGTCAGTTTCATTTTCCTTTTTTGATTGTAGTACCCTTTCCTCTTTTTGGCAGAACTGGACCTGACTACTACAGCCTCCGCACAGCCAACTTTAACACAAGTGATCAGCATCAGTAGTATCAGCCAAATGCAAAATGAAGGAAAGCACCGGAAGGTGAAATTCATACACGCATAAATGTTGTTTGCAACAGCTGCCACTTCTTTTAGTGGGATGAACTACTTGAAAATATATTCGAATTTAAAACCAACATAGTCTTGTATTCCAAGTATGGAACTAGAACCATGAAGTTTTCTTGACTTTATATTCCACCACTGACTTATGGGGAATTCAGAATAATTCATTAATTTTTCAAATCTTTGATTTTTACAGTTGTAAGATTCAGTGACAGTCTGCCAAGCCCACTCTCACATCACTGCCTTCCACAGAATATTCACTTTCAAGGTAATAAAATGCAATACAGGGAAGTAAATATAGGAAATCTTTCACTTGTATAACACAGTATTATGCTGATATTAAAATAGAATGAATTGCTCTTAAAATTGAAGACAACCAAAAAATACTCTTAAGAGACTGGCAGGCAAGCTCTCCCTAAATTCACAAGGTAAACAATGCATCTCAGGACAGTACAGTAACAGAAGCCACAAAATCATCTGTACCAGCTACCAGAATGGAAAACCTGGAAAGGGAACACAGAAGTAGTAGACAGCTGCAACAGCATAACTCTATGAAGCTGAAAGCTACAAAAATGCCAGCATAACTCCAGTCTACACAGACAAAGGCAGTATATCACGCTGGAAAGACAATGGTCTCCCTCCTGTATGGCTTGGTTCAAAACATGTCCAAAAGGTTAATTAACAGCAAATAGAATGTAACCAGAAAATATTCACAGACAGAAAGAAATTAACAAACAAAGCACCAGGCAGACTGAGGAGCAAAGGTGACTGCAAGACCCAAGTGTGATTTCATGCACGTAATTTTCCATTCATGTTGGCTTGCTACAATGTATGTTCCAAGATCCACGCTTGCACTGAGGGAACATATTCTCGACAAAGGGAGCTGCGGAAACATGACCAAGCTTAATGCTTGGAATAACTGCGACAAGTCTGAAACAACAGTGCTAGGAAACATCAACTGTCTTCGCTCATCTTACCACAAAGCCTACAGACAACACGCATACAAGCATCACCAAGTGCTTCCCGAGAAAAATTCAGCTGAATATGAGTAAGAACTCATTTTCATTAGTTGAGAAGGATTAGGCTTCGAAATATTAAACAAAGCTACTACAGAATTTCTAGTGGTCTGAAGAACAGCACTGTAAAAAAAGGTAAGGAACTCTAGTTTCACTTTGATATTTAACAAGGCAGTAAGTAAATAAATAACTTCTATTAGCTACATTCAAACTACATCATCTTTAACCAATTTCATTATTTGAACTAGAAAATAAAAGCCTGATTTATCCCATAGGATCCTTCAAGAAACTATAAAACAACCTGTGACTATATTTCATACTCAAGACAATATTGAACACAGAAAAATATTTCCATACTTCATGACTCCTGTAACAGTCCACAAGGTAATACAGTACTCCGTAATACAGTGTAACATCGTACTGTCTGTAGCTTAATACAATAGTGTAACAGCTACATTAAACTAAGCAGTGATTTAATAAATGTCACTTGTGTTAATAGAACTTGTTAGCTGCCTTGCTTCATGTATGGGCATGTAACAGAAGTATAAAATCAATTTTCAGTCACAGGAAAAGTCTGGATCTCACTTTCTATGAGCCCCTTATCAGAAAGGCTAAATAAGACCAAGACAGATAATCGGTTTTCTTACCTCCATTAGGACCTGGCTCAGGAGGATCCAGAAGGACACCTCCCCAGCATTTCCCACTCCATCCTCCCTCTCTCTTAACTTTTATTTTTCTCTTCTTCTCCCATGTATCTCTCTGCTGAACAATTTCAGACTGAATTCTGTCTCGTTCTTCTTTTTTTCGTTGGGTAACTGCCTGGACTCTCCCACTTTGTATCACAGGAGCGTTGAGACCAGGCCAGAGGAAACCAGAACGTCCTTAAAATTAACAGAGAAAAATCATGGTTTATGCCAAATTGGAACCGAAACTCTGCACGCTGGAAAAATGCAATCCAGTGGAAGGTTTTCACATATTTCTAGTGTGGTTTATGATACAGAATTTATATTTAGAATCCAAGAATAACACTGAACAATCTTATCAGGATTTTTTTTTAAAAGACAAAAATATCTCAAGGAGTTCTGACACCAGAGACATTAACAGCAATTTTTCAATTTATTAAATCAAGAAATATGATACGCAAAAAGCTCAAGACATTTCTTCAGCCCCTGATTTGTGAATCTACCTTCACCAATCTCCTGGCCTCTATTGAGATTCTTCCTTAGCTTCTTCTTCCTTCTCTTTCCTCTTCCTTTCTTTACTCCCACACCAGTCTCTGCCAAAGCTCCTTTCCATAGCTCATCAGCTGTCACTGAAATAAAAAAGCTTTCATAAGTAATGTACAAGCACAGCTTACATTGGAAACTAAAGCTGAAGAAAAAAACCACAAACCCAAACCACCACAAACTGGAAATGTTAACCCTTGCTTAATCTCTGCTGGGATTTAAGATGTAGGATTACTGCCTTGCTAAGAGAGCCATTACATGGTGTGTGTACGTACCTGGTGCAGAGATGTGCTCTCCTCCTGATGACTGCAATCAGACAGGCATGCAGGCAGGTGCATGGTTTTTAAAAGGATTTTCAAAATTGACTTAAAGGCAGACATCCCTAACCAGTACGGTATTAATTCCCAAGTCATTAAAAGAAAATTACTCATTAGTAACTCAGAGCAGCAGTACCTGTAAGTACTTATCCAAGGACAAATACCAGTGACAGTCAACTTGAATCACCCCTAAAAACCCAAGGGTCAGCCTGCTTTGAAAAGCCACAACCCCCCCGAGAAGTTAACCAACAATGTACATGTAGATGTATGTGTGCTGTTCTTGTGTTCTGGCAACACGCAAGGCCCCTTCTTGCCTGTGTAACTGCGAAGGGACGTAAGGAAGAAGGACTGCTGGACGCTTCCAGCAGCCTTGCCACCCAGCCCGGGCTCAGGCTTCGCTGCCTCGCTCAGCGGCTGCGCGTGGGACGTCCGCTCTCGTACAAAGTTTCACCCACCACCCGAAAGCATGACTTACGTATTTAGTAGTTAACTTCAAACTACTGTTTGCCCAGCTGATGGAAACATAGGATGTCCTCACAACTGAGACGAAACCAAACTACACCAAAACAAAACTGAGGATGTGAAGAAGACACCACAGCCGATACTTCATGCGGTGAGGCCAGACAAGAAGGCTAGCCCCACGGAACACACAAGCGTCACCACTGCCATATTTGCAGATTGAGGCTATTATGTGTTTCACCTAGGGCCAATGTTACTATGGCAGTTTAAATCTCTTGTCTTCACTGATTAGAAACTGATTTTATTCATTTAAAGTAGACAAAAAGTCAGTTAACACTTTTAACCAGGGGAATTAAAGTAACTATACTCAAATGGCCAGTTTCCCATCAGCGATTCACACTGGTTTGATCCATGCACGTGGGAGACCCTGTCCCACAGGCTGCAAAGGCACTGGAACCGGGGGAGCTCTGCCTGCTGACAGCAGCGGGGCACAGGAGCTAGCCAGGGTTTCTTCAGCTACCACCAAGGGCCCACGTTTATTTTTGTATCAAATAATTTTATACATTGTCAAGGTGGCTCTTCCAAAGGTAAGGCACCCATCTTTTCACTCAAAAATCCTTTTCAAAGTAGGATGCATAACCGTGACTTTTTTGAGAAGTGCAATCCCGACCTGGGTAATCAAAGCTCAGTACGCTAGAAAGCAAGCACACGGGGAAGGGGACAGGACACTGCAAGCCCAGGAAGCTACAAAGTAGTATTCCCTCAAGATGGGCAAGGGCAGAATGGCCTAGAAAGTCACTACATACCCAAATAACATATTGTACGAATAGTTTGACAAGCCAAAATATATAATACAGATTTCAGCTGTGTTACAGACAAG
Organism: Falco rusticolus; assembly: GCF_015220075.1. Taxonomy (NCBI): domain Eukaryota; kingdom Metazoa; phylum Chordata; class Aves; order Falconiformes; family Falconidae; genus Falco; species Falco rusticolus. Next base: position 809,940 of record NC_051192.1, on the reverse strand, counting down.
TGGAAATTGCATGTTATAGACAAGTAGAAATGCCCATGGATAGCAGCAACGCTTATCACACTTACACACCGTGAGGCAAGAATTGTATTTGCTTCTGAGTAGGCTTTAGTCCCTGTAAAAAAGAAACTTCTATCTGAAATTACGCTCTCTTTTCTGGACATTCAAATGAATCCTAATGTCCAGAGGTTTATGGTTAAAAAAATTTCCAAACAGTAATTGTATCAAATGGCTTGAAATCAGTGTCTGAACTATCAGCCACTAAAAAATTCTGAGCTGATTATAATCAACTGATGCATGTAGTTGTGTCCTAAATAAAATAAAAAAACATGCCAAACCAACCCAAAACCTTCAGTCTCACAGAACTCTCTAAACAGAAAAACTTCACTGCTGACTCAGCATGTTACTTTCAATAAAAGCCAAACTGTGAGAGGTACTAGACTGTCTGACAAGTAGTGAATATTACCCTAAGATAACACTGCCTTAAAGTTTAGTATACACAACGGCTGGTGGTAAGCAGGTAATGCATGATGCAGCTTTTCACGTTCTCAAGTGGACTACAGGACTGTTGCACGAATTGGAAGGTGGATGATCAATCACGTTAAGCTTCTTAGCTTATTCAGAAGACACTTTGTAACGGGCAATTTCTTTTTTATTATTATTTTTATGATAATCTTGCTAGCCTGGAAACATGGAATTATAATAAAGATATTTACATTTTCCTTTGCAAGGTTATTTTCCAGCTGGAACAGTTCCCCAATCTCCTGCAGTTTGTGTGGCCTCACAAAGGCTCACAGCAGCTACAAAGGAGGCTGCAGAGGGGCAGCAATGAGCGTTTGAGAGACAAAAACAGGGAGTTCTCGAGCTGACAATACACTCCAAAAAACCCTCAGCACTTTGAGCGGTATTCCAAATATCTGTATGATAAGATCACCTAATAGAGGAAAGTAGCAAAAGTCATGGAGCAAGGAGATTGTTTTGTACCAAAGGAGACCAGTCAATGCTAACGGATCCAGAGAGATGATGTCAGCCTGAGTCAAGTTTTGGCCTCAAGCACTGCACAAATATTGACAAAATTAGAACCAGATGAAAACATCACATTTAGTACCAAAGTGCAGTTCATCTAATCAGTCTATAATAATATCATGTGTTTGGAAAGCAGCTGAATTTAATGAAACACATCAGAAGCCTGCAGGCTACAGGGCTGAGAGTTCTTTATAAGATGGCAGATACCACGCTGATTTTAAGACAAAGTGACAAGAATGGAATATGGAAGGGATAGGCTGCAGTCAAGAAGATTACAATGGTGGCGATATTGCTTACAACAGACAGACAACACAGCAACGAAGAAAACAAAAATCTGACCATAAGAAAGGTCAACCTGGCTTGGCAGCAAAGCATCAATATGATGGGAGAGCACATACACAGGCAGGACAAATGTCTTTCAGTGGAGGAAATAACCCCAGACAGAAATAAGAATCACTGTACTGCTTTTCACATTTCAGAAATGGTCTGCAATGAAGACAGTGTGGTAAGTATGCAGTCTTGTAGTGATTTGTGGTCTTACGTTTATTTTGCCTTTGTAAAATGTAACACTGCATACATTCCATCAGAGCTAAAATAGACCCAGTTATAAAAGCGACCAGACATTTCCAGTCAGTTACCAAAAAGCACATAGCTACTAATTGAAAAAACTACTAGAAAATATGTCATATATAAGATTTTACTTTATGGCCTAGAAAAAGATCCACTGTTGAATTTTGCTGAAAGCATGCTTTATGCAAGCTGATCACTAACAACCACTAATAACAAATTTGTATGACAACACTCCATTTTGCTTAATCTACCTAAAAAATGTTTGTAATTTTTTGAAAAGGATTTGATTTTGTGTCTTTTTATACTATCCCTGAATTTCAGGAACCAGGTAGCCCTAGTGCTTGCTTCAGAGGAAGATGGATATTAGACCACATCTCAGTGACTCGCAACTATTACCAAAAAGACTTGCTGTAAACCACATCAAAAAACAGTATCCTAGATCCTGATAAACTGAGATTAAAAGCAGATTTCTTTGCATTCTGCAAGTTGAACTCCCAGCTTGCTTAGAATACAAACTACACAAAGACAAATAGCATTAAGTTGGAAAACTGAAAGGAGTAAAAGGAGAAGAATCAACTTTGTAAAACAGCTAAGTAGGCTCACTTCTTCCACATCAAAAAATTTAAGGAAAAATTGCTTTTATGACAAATAGTCATGGGGCAGCACAGAAGCAGAGACCCAAAGATAGTAATATTAATGATATAACTAAAAGACTAATGAACATGTTATAATAAACATGCTTCTTTCAATGTACTGCCACCCACTAATGCAGTTACAATCCTGAATATTACCTTAAGGAACGTAGTTCTTTTTGGTCACTAACGTTCTTTTCCAGGTTTCAGCCTGGAGTATGTACTTTTATTAGCAGATTAATTCTAAAAAGGTATGGTATTTCACCCCTTTCCTTCTCCAGGCACCAATGGTTTTGCCACCATCTCCAAAGAAAAACAGGACTGCGAAAAAATATTTCACACACAAAACCAGAAAGAGCATGTGCAAAGGGAATGTGCTGCTTACATATTCTATTACAAATTGCATGACAAATTACAGTCTAGACTCAGCCGTTTAATGACTGCAAGGACACATTTTTTCTTGAAGGCAGGTCAAAGGCTCAAAAATCAAGTCCTCTAGGAACTAAGCCTCACAAACCTCACTACACTGCAGTGCAGAGAGCATTTCCCTGACCTTGTCTTCTCTGACAAACACATACTTCCTCATCTACAGAAAAGAGAACGCACTCTTGTCAGATCATTTACATGGGTTCAAAAGCGGCCAGAAAAACTCATAAAAGAGAAAGCTATCCAGAGCTATAAACCAAAAAAACTCCATGTCACAAATCACTGAAGGTTGTGAAGTTTTTCTATGGAAGCATCCCTACATGTTCATCCAATTCTTACTTTCTTCCAATAGCATCAGCTGCTGTTGGAGGCAGGATACTCACTTAGCAGGACATTTGGTATTATAAGGCAAGGTTTTCTCACATTCTAGAGTCAATTTTTAATTAATTCCTCTAAGACACTACTGTAAGGTATAGTTTTCATACTGAGTATCTGTTGGTTTTGAAAGATATTTCTGAAAAAACAGTATGGATGCACTAAGTTCTTGGCAAACACGCATTTCTATCACCTCACCACAAGCAGAAGCACTGAGGACTGACTGAGAATAGGCCAAGCGCTAAACAGGTATGAAAATCAAATGACGGGCCTGCCCTCAGAGATGGTCGCTAGGTATAGCTGAAATAGGATCAGCACAGGGAGAACAGTATGTCACTTCTGTTTGTACAACTTTGCCTCTTAGATTCCAGTTGTAGAACAAGACATCACCGTATAAGTTGTAAAAAACAACCCATACCTACTCCGGTTCTCTGATACGGCTGTACTTTTCAAAGTCTACTGTATGGCTAACATTTTAAGGATGCGCATCTCTGGTAAGAACTATGCAACTGTATATTAGGCAGTGAAAAGTCTGTTCATGTCCCAGACAGCTTATAAACAAATTCTTCACTACTGAGAATTGCATTTCAGTATTTGTTCTGTACAGGCAAAGCCTTGAGAGTGAGGTCGTCCTGTCAGTGTTCATGAACAATTATTTAGAACATCCTTCTAAAGCAGAATGTGTTGAGAGTTCAGAAAGGTGAAGTTAATCTTTGTCACACTTTGATTATATAGCTAGCATCTAATACTGATATTAAGGTGAACACAGTTATCCACTCAGTGTTAAATTACACAAGTTCTCTGTGACAACTACACTGCCAATAAATTGCTATCCTGTCAAATAAGAATTTTTAACATGGGCACAGACATGATGAAACTAAATTATTAAGCAATCTCATTACTGAGGTACAGGCAGAAGTGGATTATTCCGATTAAATTGGGTTGTATGATCTCTACAAAAAAAGACAACCACAACCCTGTCTCATCAGAGCCAACTAGAACAGTCTGCAGGATTTCTGAACATTAGGCTTTCCTCATAAGAAGACAGATTTCTTCAGAAGCCTGCAAAGCCCAACAGCAGTTTTGTTTTGCTTTTTTTAAAAATTCTTGATGGGTTTTTAGAAGCATTGGCTTTTAACCTGTTGTTCTGTTATTTTTTATAATTTTGATAATAAATAACAAAATTTTAGCATTCTTTTACCAATTTAACCAAAAATAATTAACAAGGCTCCAAAGCCAGAGAACTATGGCCAGATGTTTCCTCCATTTGTAAAACAGAAGAGCAACGAGTAAGATGCTGTTCTGAAATCTTACCGAAACGCTTACAGTTTTGGTAAAGCTGCACATACAGTAACATCACAGCCACTTTTTGGTAGAACTGGTTGATGCATAAACCTGCTGGTTCCGGTGACATGTACCATTAAACAAATCCTCAGTCACATGCCAGGGTGCTGCATCACTGTAAAATTGAAAGTGTTGTACTTTGTTTAAGCTGCATTTGCTGGTGATCTCAGAAAATTAATCACACTAACACAATCCTTGTAAGTCAAGCATGTTTCCATTATGGCAAATAATTACAATTTACAATTAAAATTTTTTTAGGAACCAGTGTTTAAATCATGTCAATCTACAAAACCTCCCAGTAAGGTGCCTCTATGTATTAAGTTTGGCATTTTGGGTTCCACTCACAATTTCCATGCTAAACAAGGGGTGTTTTAAAATAACTTCATGGCTACTACACCATCACCAGATAGCCAGAATCCATTACTGAAGAGCCAGATAAATATGCCAATTCAGGAAAAAAGTTATTCAGACAAATTAGTGAATACAAATACTCTGCACACCGAGCTTGTTGCCAAGTGGCCATCAGAACTCTTCACCCTGAAAGCAATGCCTCTTTTCTTCTGACAGGTTGTGGGCAGCATTTCAGCTGGGTGTCTCTTGTAAAAATTCTGCAACGGTACATTCAACATGTAGTTGTTCACAGTATTTCAACAGTGAAAGTGGCACTAGACATTAAGGTGACACAGCAAGTGCACTGTTCAGCATATTAAAGGAACCTCACCATGGTGAGGATGTACTTCAGAGACAGCACAGGCCCCAGTGCTGCAGCACCTGAAGGAGAACGATGTTCCCTACCTGCGCACAGTGCACTGTCATGGTGGGAAGTTCCTCATCTGGACTTCTGAAGCACTTTTTCTCCTGCTAGGCTCAGTAATCTTGAGAACAGTAGGTACCTCTCTCTAATTCCTGAGATTCTCATCTTAAGCTTTAACTAGATACAAAGACAGCGTGAAAAATTCACAATTTGCAGTCTTAAGCACGTACATGGTTTATCTTCCATTAGTTTTCCTCTCTCCTTGTAGAACTATAGCTTCCTGAAGCTTCAATTTTGATCATAAAATTAGCCAAACCCCCCCAGACTATTTCTGATTGCCTATAGTTTTATGAAGAAATGAGGCAGCATATGGACAGCATTAAACATAAAGAACAAGCTAGACAAAGGCACTGAAATAATGTATAAAATTATTCAAAGAATTACCTGAGAACAAAGAAAAAAACCCAAAAAACCATGACTCCCAAAACACCCAATCCACTCCCCTCACTAGAGCTAAATTCACTAAATTTGAAAATGTATTACTGCTTCTACTCTAGCGTCACCTTGTACGTTTTAGTGATGTTCCACTCCCCACCTTGAATACTGTACAAGGAGTGAAATAAACCAGAATCAGAGATTGACAGAAAAATTTACATAAGGGACTTCAGGAGGTCTTTGATCTAATCCTGCACCCAAAGCAGAGCCAGCCTCAAAGCCAAATTCAACTTCAAGATTGAGGATGGACAGACTTGCTCAGTCATCCTTTGAATAGCTCTAGTAATAGAAATTCCACAATCTCTCTGGACCCCTACCCTGGCCCAGCGTTAGTTTTTCATTGTGAGGGCGGTCTTTTTCCTACTGTGTAACCAGAATTTCCCTTGATCCAACTTGTGTTCCCTGCCCTTCGCTGTTTGCCTATACCTCTCAGAGCAGTGTGCCTTGGTCTTCTTTAGAAACATCAAATAATTTAGGTTTGAAGTGACCACAGGATTTCACTGACTCCAGCTCTACCTAGCTTAAGCACGGCCACTTCCAGCTGGCTCAGAAGCACCTCATGATAGAAAAACTAAGACATCAATTAGCTAAATAAATCTTATTTATGCACCTGAAGAAGCAAATTGATTTACATCTACAATGAGGTTGCCAAGAGACCATTTGCACAAAAAAACCCTAGCCTAGAATTCCTGTAACAGAACTGGGAAGAGAATAATATTTTCTGAGCCACCCCATGTAAGAAGAAAAAAATTCCTTTCCATGTTAGGAAAGCAAAGAATAAAAACCAGTGCCTTCACTCTCAAAATTTCTGAGCCAAGGTGAGAAAAATACCCTAAACCCAGGTCCATAATAAAAACTTCAATACTTCCAGTGGCAACATATGCTAGAACAGCATTTCAGTCCCAAATTCCAGGTCCCCTATTGAGGCATCTATTCCCTAATAAGGCCAGTAAGCTACATATATAAACTGCAGCTTACAGAACAAAACCGCAGCAGAAAATCCATTTAAGCTGAAAATTGATAGCAACAGTTAAAAGGCTATTTTCATGTAAATTAGGCCTACAGAGGCAAACATCACAATGAAGTAGAAACAAAAAAAACCAAGAACCATTATAAGTTAGAAACTTCAGATTTTTAATGAACTCTATCCATCAATAAGACTGGAAGTACAAGAGCAACAAAAGCAGCTTTCTTTTTTTACTCCTTTGCAAGCACATTATGAAATTGAACATTTCAAATAACTGAGCATAAAGGTTTTTTTAATCTATCAGTCAACAACAAATGATCAGGTCATTAAGGGACCCCAAGTTAGAAACAGATTAAGAGAAACCTTTGGTTTTGATACAAACTAACAGTTAGAATTCTTAATTCATATTAATACTAAATCTATTTTGATTTAAAAGAATCTTCCTTAAAGGAGTCAAGGCCATCCGCTAATATGAATTTGCCAGCTGTATTAAAAATACACACAAAATAACGACTGTGGAATGACTTGCAAATAGCGTTTGTATTTAGCTATCCCACAGCCAGCATGGCTGGATTAACGTGTCATATTTTACACACACTACATGACCAGATCATTTTCACATTTTAAGTCGGTACAAGAGAAATCTGAACTTCAAGTCAATTATAGCCTATTTCATGTGACTGCTCAATATGGGATGGAAAGAACAAACTGCTAGGGGCGATAGCTGCCAGCATAACGGGCACTAGATTCAGCAACTGCCAGGAAGAGTTTGCGAGGGGAGTGATGTAGATGCAGCTGACACAGGACAGGAGAGGGAAGGCAAAGGAAGTGACGGTGATGGTTACACCCAAAGGAAAAGATCCCTTGGCTTAATTCAGTAGTTAAGATGCTTATCTGGTATCTGGACACTCAAATGCTACTTGACTTGAAGGACTTCAGGCTTGGTCTCCCATTTTCTGCAAGAATGTGTTTCTCTTTTTTCACAAATTCCATTCCAAAACCCCACCCTGCAAAAAACACCTTTCTGTTTCCAGCCACCACCCCAACTGTACTGAAAAGATTCCTACCTAGGACAGAGACTGGCACAGAGCAGGCTACATGAACTACTCTATCTAGGATTTGGCAATGGACTGCAATTTAAATCACTTAGGTCAGGAAAAGGAGTGCTCAACTGTATTTTTACATCTGGGCCTTACAACGTCTTACCTTTTCACAGTCTTACAAAATGTGCCTAACAACAATATCCATAACTACAAAGCATTTAAGATAAAGGTGACAGGCAAAAGTGTATGCAGAGCAGCCGTCTTCAGACCAAAACCTGCAACTCATTTCAGTGGCTGAACGTGAATCAAATGCGAAGCAAATTATTCAGACGGCACTTTCAATTACACACATTAACTTTTATATAATTACACGGAACACCTACTTCCAAAACAACAGAAATGAACTGTCCAGAACAAAGACAGAGTCTTCCTTTATATCCCTTTAGAATCTTCAACTGAACTCGCATACTGTTCAAAAACTGTCAACTCAGCCCATACCATCAATTATTCCTGACAAGCTATGTTTCTAATACAGTATTTTCCTGTTAGTTTTAAAAGTGGAAGTCTTTAATTTTAAGACTTGCTTAGCCTGTTTAAAGGCACATACGTAAACTATTTAACTCCTTTAACAGGTTGAATCCTTTCCACCACAATTCAAAAGGGAATATTGTGCAGATGATAATACAAGTAGGCTTATTTATGAGAGAAAAACAAACAATGGCATACTAACATTGGATGGATTACTTATAACATGCAAGCTTCTAAAGCAGTTTTGTGAAAACCAGTGTTCACTCCAAATGAGAACCCATCCTTGCTACTGCCTTCCTCTCGGGACTGAGCCGTCTGCCGCAGTGTGCCATCACTGCTTCCGTGTGCCATCACCGCTTCCTGACTCCCTGTCTTAAGCCCAGTCAGTCCACAAGCAGAAAAGCATGGATCCATAAGAAATGAGATCTAAGTGCTGGACTGCTCTCAAGTTCCTTAACCGACCTTGCTCAAAACATTGTTTTCTTCAACTGCAAAAGACACCCCTCACAGTCTAAATGGAAGCGTACGATGCGTATCTGATACTGAGTTCTGCTGAAAGAGAAGAAAAACTTCCCCCCACCATGTCATGCCTCAAATAACAGGGCAGCATTAGCAAAATACATGTTTCTCTTTGCAACTCTGCCTCAACTGTCTTAAGCTGTCATCTTCTGGGGATATCGCTTGTTGGCTCTACAGGGCCTTCACACAAACCCAGGAAGTAGTGAAGGATATAAAGCATTCAGTCTAGGCAGCCCACTACCGAGCCACTCAGAACTAATTCGGACAGCAGGTGGTACCTGACTGCAGAACTGCAAGAATCTGGACATTGAAAATGTCTGAGAAAGACAAGGACTACTGCAAGACCGTACAGAGGAACGTGAGGCCATGTACGAGATTAGCACCATGGGACGCACATACATGGTTTTATATAAACTTCACAGACTAAAAATTAGAACTGCGCATATTTGAAATGTTTCCACTGAAAACTTAAGCTCACTTCTACTTCACACTGCTAGCTGGATTTCCACAATAGTGAAACAGGGGGAAGAAAAAATCATGTACTAACAAACTTCCTGGCTTCTGTTTGGTTTTGCAGATACAAGACTGAAGCTCCAGCAGCTACCTGCTTATTCACAGAAGTTTAATATTAATCTTTTAAAAAATGTGAAAGTTCTTATTATGTGGATCGCAGGATAGAACATCTTTAGGTATCTGCAAATCTGGTGGCAGCAAAAGATGTCTATAATCTGTTACTGCCATAGCACAGCACAGAAACAAATCTATTGCATTATGATATTACAACAAAACCTCTGGAGCTGGAAAACATTATTCTGAAAGATGCATTCATACTACACAGGCACAGCAAATAACTCCGCTTAACTGCAAACCTTGAGGACACTTTCACAGTGCACTTTGCACATTGCAGTTTGCAATTTTACATTTTTAAAACTACCAATTTATCACAACGTCAGCAGGAAGTTGCAGACATGGGATTTTCAGGTTAGTCACAATTCAGATCCTGAATAAATCCAGTTACAAATCCAGCCATTAACAGACTAAAAACTTGCTAGCTTAAACAAAGAACCCAAAACTGATGTAAAGTATCCTGCGAAACATCTGAGAAATTGTATTTTTTTTCCTTTATAACATCTTATTAAAAACCCAAGATCTTAACTTAGTTAACAGATGCTGTTGTAAATGCTACTATCTTTTAAAGGTTGCTTTGATTATTAAAGCTTTCATTTGCAATTTTTTTTTTAAATAATAAGTATTACAAAGCTGGCCTTAGTGCCAGCAAATGGATACGGAGAACAGAGATTTCAGCAAGGTCTGCAAACTGAACATCATTGGCCTGGTTCATTTCCTCACGACAAATGAAAGCCAGAGGCCAAGTACCTTCACAAAAGTTATATCACATAGTAACAAATCAAAATCCAGTAAAATAGCTCCCCCTTGCCCCCCCCCCCCCCCCTTAAGTACAATTACCTGTAAGGCATTTAATATTCACTCTCCTTTTTCTGACTAAAAACAATTAACCAGCTATTCTTCAACACACAGGTACTCCCCTTGTAAAAGGAAACAGAAAAAAAAAAAAAAGAAATCGAAGAAAAAGGCAGCTGTATATTTGGAACTCTTTATACCCTTAATGCTGAAACATCAAAACTCTTAATCTGATCCTACTGACAATGACAAGTGGTAACTCAGTAATTATTTATCCAGATGTTCATACTGAAAGAAAAAATTCTTTAAAAATTGAAAACCAAAATTTTTTTTTCACTCTGATCCTCAGAGTTAGGCACAGCAGAAAAAATAAACAATTTAATCCAAAGAAAACTCACATAGGACTACAAAAATGTAATATAAAATGTTATCAAGGAGCAGGCTTTCAGGAACTGATGTTTCCAAGAAAGAACACAGACACAGAAATTTATACTAAGCACAAAGGCTTCCAATATGCAAAGCCTCCAGAGACAAAATGTGTTACTCTGAGTATGATTTTAAATTAGTGGTCTAAATGATTTCCCCTTGATTGCCACAATCTAGGTCTATAACCTCTGAAAAATCATCATATTCCTCATTCTGTACTCTAACCTAAGAGGAAACATCACCTAGCAACAGAGAAATTACATTCTTTTCATTTGTTCCCAAGGGTAACTAATGGAATTAATACTGTGAGTAGGAAAGCACAATTTCTATATAGTCCCAGTATCGAATAAAAGTTCTTTATTCTCACATGCACCCAGATACAAAACAGATACTGAGAAAATTATGCTAGCTGGTTTGGATGATTGGGGTGAAAGATAACTCCTATGGCTGAAAGTCAGCCAAACCATTTCAGTATTCATGACCCATCTGTGTTCCTCTGCTGCCTTCAGGAATGACAGCCCACATATTTCACCCCAATTCTGTGGCTATTAAACGTAAAGGGTCTATATCTCACATCTTCCTCACCTACAGGTCAGACAGATACATACTTCTTCCATTAAACATACAGCACTTTTTATCAACGCTTCTCGATGACTGAAGCTTAGGCACCTAAGTCTGGATCGGTGGGATTCCCTGTCTGTGTGCCAGCATGCAGGAGCACGGATGTGCACGAGCGGCAGAGAAAACAGCCCTGCCCTACCGCTCGGACACCAGCTGGACTGGAACAGGCACAAGACAGACATTATCTGCAAAGACCAGGTCTAATGCAACGCACTGGAAAAAGAGGCAAGACTTTTCAGGGGAAGTTATGTATTTTTTAAACATGATCTGAAAAACCTCAGGCCCTTCCACATCTCTAATTAAGCATGTGAAATTAAGTAAAATGGAAACTGAACTGCTTCCCATAGTGGGGAGGGTGGAACGGGAAAAAGAGGGGAGGCACAGAAGCTAAGCCTGTAATAACGAGATAATTTAAAATTATTTCATTATGAACTCACTGAAATATGTCATTGGACAGGAATAAAACCCTGTGTATGTTTTTTGTGTCAGAGCTGCAGGAGGCAGCTATCTGGATAAGGAACACAGACTGCCTAGGGTAATTGCAGTTCCTCCTCTTTAAATTCCTTCCTTCTATTTAAATGGGTTAAACTGTTTTTAATAGCTAAGTTGAAGGTACAGATGACCCTACTAACAAGAGTGCGTTACTATTTTAAAAACCAGAATAGAAGTTAAACCTTCAATAATGAGATAGAAAAATTTGTCACCCTTCTCCGTCAAAAAGGACTGTTATTTGTCTGACATTTCACTTGAAAATAGTTTCACATAAAACTATCATATCTGCATTTTTAGTGTTACCACTTTTGAAGCAACTATGCTGTTAGAGGATATGAGCGATTTATACTGTTAATACCTACTTCATTTGAATTTTGAAGGTTTTATTTTTGAATTCTGTAAGAGAAACTGTTCTTAGAACAGCTGTTCTTTGAAATGTAAAACTCTCAGTCGTCCAAATCTGATGGCTACTGTCTCTGCTGAATACATGAAGGAGGTACACTTAAATTCTTCCAAGTAAGCCAATAGTTTTAGGTAGTTTGCCTAAATATAACTTGTTTAAAATTTTATTAAGTCAGAAAATGAGGATACCATCACAACAAACACCTTCAAGACAATCACCGAACAAACATTTTTAATTAAGTCATCTAACAAGGCAGCTGGCAAAATTCCTGGTAAAACAGAGCTCATCTAGACTTTGAAAATATGAACATAAGCATAATTAAGGAAATAATCTATCCTACAAATAGTAATCAAATTGCAATCACTTGCAGTGCTATATCTTAAATTTTAAGTTAAACAAAATAAGAACAGTGCTTAGCTTCTCACATATTCTTATTTTGTGACTGCTTGGGTGCTTATGAAAAAAGTTCTAAATGATTTTTTCCTGCAGTTGGCATCCTTAGCAAACCTCTACCGTTCAAAGCCGCTGGTTCACAGTGCAGACTTTTGCAGGTGTTCCAAGACCTCTCTGCCTTCAGTCATTTGAAATCAGTCATCAGTCAAAATTTATTGGGTAAGACAAACAGCCAGCCAGCATATCTTTTTAAATCCCATTTGTTTAGCAAATGTAAAGAAAACAAATACAGTATTCTGCCACTGAGCAGCTGAGAAGAATAAGAAGAGATCACGAGTTCTGAAAGCCTGATTTTGCAGAGCTCTTATATTCTGCAGATTATAAACAAAGAACTTTCACTCTCAGACTGCTGTGGTTATCTCCTCCACAGATTATGTTCTTACTATTCCTTCTCTTCCCCTAAAGGATAGGATAAGGAACGACAAAACAGGTGGAATGGTCCCTCAGCTGTCTCAGTTCACAGTCCCAATCGTGAATTTAAACAGCCATCACTTCTCAATTATGTTAAGCGTGAGTGTAATTCCTTTCAGGACTGGAGGAAAATACTGCAGCTGGCCAGATATTTAGCAGGACATTATCAGCAGTTTTTGTTTAACACATTATTTCATTTTAGTAATTTCATTTTTGAGACAGCACAGCTTAAACAGTGTGTCTTGCCTATGGCTCAAAAATAATGTAGAAAAACAAATTATTCATATTCTCAGCAAAGCACTAGGAAACAGAGGGGACGGTGTTTCCCCTTCCACACGATGACGTATATTAGATGGATTCACTGTGACATGAAGCAAACCCTTACTTGCAATGAAAAGATAATAAACTTACCTTTTGCACACACCTGTCAACAGCTGTAGCTGCCACTAAAATCTTAGGAGATAATACAACTAGAGTAGATACAAAAATTTACCACACATACATTTTCATTACTATCTCTCCAAAGCAAAATTTTCTCTTCTTCTTCTGTTTATTACAGATAATAATCTTAATCCAACTCGAGACTTACACGTATTGAAGAAACTGCTTTGTCTGCGTTGCTCCACTGTCACAGTCCAGGGGGCAGAGATGGAACACCGGGTCTGGAAAGCCCATGCCAGGCTAGAATATGAACAGTAACTCCCTTTCACTGGCACTGAAGCAAACCCTGAGAATAAAGACAGAAAGGTGTTTCTATGTAGGACATTTTCTCCTTTGAAACAGCATTTCCTGCAAATATACACATCAGAAGAAAAACCAGTAATATTTACTCGTACAGTTTAGTTTACAAAGGGAATCAGACTTGAACCTTTTGTCTTGAAAAGCAGAGCAAGTTGCAGAAGGTGGGGGGAAATATTGCAACAGAAAATCCCACAAAAAAGACAATGACTAGAAGGCTTCTAAGAGACTTCTATTGCTGATAGAGTGAGAACGCACTCTTCAAAACTAGAAATATTGTCCTAGCAACAAAACGTGTAGTAATGTTCCTGGACACAATCAAAAGTGATAGATAAATAAAATAAAATACGGTATGTGCTATGAAAACATAATCTGAAATCAGCCCAATAATCCTGTTCAGTATCTTCATTAATGATCTGGACAGCGGGGCAGAGTGTACCCTCAGCAAGTTTGCTGATGATACAAAACTGGGAGGAGTTTTGTGTCATCTGGGACACCACCTCCCAGTTTTGTGTGAAACTGGGAGACCACCAGAGGGTCGTGTGCTGCCATCAGAGGGACCCGGACAGGCTGGAGAAATGGGCTGACGGGAACCTCATTAAGTTCAACAAGGGCAGGTGCAAAGTCCTGCACTCACAGAGGAACGGCATGCACCAATACATCCTGGGGGCTGAACACGGTCCTGGGCAACCTACTCTGGCTGACGCTGCTCTGAGCAGGGAAGGTGAACTAGATGATCTCCAGAGGCTTCCAACCTCAACTCTTCTGTGATTCTGCAAATTCGTGAACCTGACTTACTCTGGCATCCTGAAAGGAGAACGTACCTCCAGAAGTACCTTCCCCATGGCCCTCCAGATTTGATTATTACAAAGCTAGCCAATTACACATGCTCTTATCACCTCCAGAACAGATCGCCAGGCAGCTCAGCTAATGTAGGAAGGTTGCTCTTTATTAGCCGAAGGGAGCATGCCTGAGAAACAACACATTCATTTGGAAAACAAAACATAAGAGTATTAGACAGCTTACTTCATTACCAAATACATTTGCAATGCTATTTGCTTTTGGTTGGTTCTTTTACTCCCACTTTAATTGAAAAAAAAAAAAAAAAGTTTCATGCTCTAAATACCATCTCCTTCTGAAATTATGATGGAAATCTGAAAAATGTCTATGAAGAGGCAATAAAGTCAGGACAAAATGACAGCAAGAAGAATCAAAAGACAGTGGAATCAGATGAATAGCTGCTGAAGAAATAAAATTCTGACAGAATGGCTGGGGCACAGAAGAGGAAAAAGTCAAATGTCAGAAAAAGCAGCAGCCAAATGAACACTGGTGTGACAGAAAAAGGTCAGACAACCTTCAACTGATCTCAAGAAGTCTGGTGATACAGTTATTTTAAAATAAGTACTGCAACATCTGACCATTACAATTCATAACAGAAGTTGTTAAAGCCCAGGGTGAGATGCTGGCTTCACTGAAACCAGTGCCAAATCTCCTATTTTCTTTAAGGATTCAGTCTGTTTTAAAGTGAGAGCAATTTATACTTTTAAGACCTGCAGCAGGAGAATACCAGTTCTGAGCTGGCCATCAAAATTGTGTCTAGGAAAGCCCAGGGGCTGTGATGGCTGTATTCTGGACGCTGGGAGGTGAGACTGTTTTGGTCTCTGAACTGCAGCAGGACAGAAGAGAGAGGAGGAAGATACGGAAAAAAAAAAAACCCCAAACTGACATGATTCACACAGTTCAAAACACTGAGTGCTGCTATTTCAGAAAGTATATCCACACACTTCTGTACGCATACTGCTACCAAAGGAATAGACACTTTGAAAGGATAGCAAAGAACAAAAATATTTATGGAATGTAAACAGTTCGAAATTCACATCTCAATAAAACAGCATTCTGACATGTAACTATGAACACTTGATGCATCATAACCTCTAAACATCTGTGATGGGATTTTTATTTAAAATCTAAAATGTTTCTTACAATAAGCTATTCAAAACTGAATCGTTTGTAAAAGTAAGACAGGTCATGAATGCTGGACTGATGTCTTGTCATCAGCAAAATACACATCAACAAAGGAGAAGAAAAAAAATGCGCTTACTGTATTTAAGTCATGCACTGCGCTAACATAAAATTAACTCCTCAGTGATACTTCCCTGCTATAAACATTGCAATTAAAACCTTGCACTGACTTTCAAGTGTTGTCTTTCACTGGCTAGGTACAAAATTTTCTACAAATATAAATATACATATATTCAGCACTAAAAGTTCGCTTAACAAACCCACTACAAAACCATTTCATTCTTCTCACAAAGTGAAACAGAAGAATCCAAGACAGCTAGAAAAGTGAACCCAATGGATTAACAGTCTTATGTCTGCGAACTTTAAATCCCTAACAGTTTTCTTTCTAACCCTCACCCTAGTTCATATACAAGTACGCTACTGTACCCATTCCTTTATTTCCTAACCTTTATTTTAGCTACATACTGCATATTTAACATGGTACCTTCAGGAGATTTATGCACGGGGTGCAGCATCTGTCACCATGCACAATGCCAAAAATTGGCATGCATTGCCATTTGCTTGCTACACCACCTAACAACATTGTGAAAGACAGCAAGCGTGCTGAACATCCACGTACTTACTCCACTAGTGAATGCAGTGTTCAGCAAGCTGAGCACTAATATTTTTTTTTAACAATTGGCAACAATATAATAATCCCCTCTACTCCTGTAATTATTTTCCACAGGAGTAAATACAGAAAACTGTTCTTCCTCAGTTCCATACCTGAGAGAAACAGTGCATGAAGTTGGTTTCAGCAGTGAGAACTGCATTGTAAAAACACTTTTAAAAAAGCCATCAAGATGCTTATTGTGCAGTTATAATTAGAACTTTGGAAAAATTGCCCAAGCATTGTTCCAGACTACACATGGGAGGCTCCAGGCTGAAATAATCATGACATTCTCCGAAGAGACCATACAAAAAAACCAAAGATGTTCTGATTAAATTCCAAATTGCAGTTCTGAAGATATCAAGCACTGTTAATTTAGCCTCTAATGGGCAATGAAGCTTCAGGAGATTTTTTGCCTGTTTTTTCTACTTAACATTTTGCTTGCTACTTTTTATTCAAATGAAACTGTTATGCACAGAAATAACACAATCATACAAACAATCGCAACAGGGAAGACACTTCAGAATCATTACTACTTTTTTTTCATATCATCTCAAGAAAGGCCCAAGTGCACAAGTAGTAATGAAATCTTTGCAGCGATACAAACTACTTTTTAAAAACCCCTCCAGCTACCTTGGAAAAATTTGGATGTGAAGAAGTTAATTTCTCAAGCTAAACCTCATGCATTTAAAATCACAGCACACGGAAAGGGTGGAAAGGGTCGCTGTCTGCTTGGGGCTAAGCATGGAACACCAAAGTAATCAAATCAGAGAGTTAGAGGTCACACCTGAAAAGACACAGATTATTTTAATAAACACTTTAGAAGCAGTTGCAACCTTTTAATGTGCCTGGTCTACTTGAAAGAAACGTGTTGGGTTTTTTAGGATATACTCTGTGACTAAACAGTAAGAATGTTTCCCTCCGCCAAGGAAACACCACTGGCCTACTTGCAGTTTCCCTACAGAATGGGCAACACTTCATTATAGATTGCCCTGAGGAAGAAAAGAGACTAGAAATTCATTAACTGCTTAGAGGCAAGGCAACTGTGGAGGCAAGGACTTTTCAGAGGACTGTAGAAGCTAGAAAAAGCTAGAGAACTTTATTTTGCCATTGAAAGTGAAGGAGAAAGAAGGGACATCCTCTGTTGAAAGTAAAAAACATGCCCAGATCCAGGTTTTCTAATACCGAACTTGAATATACTTTTACTAATTTAATTTGGCCTTTCTTCCCACCTCAGTCGCCAGCTTTCCCTGGAAAACACACAGGCATTAGTGTAGTTCATTACGACTTTCGCCTAGAACTTAAGCACGTACAAGCTATCTAGGCTGCATAAAGGATTCTGAGACAGATTCGCTAATATCTGTTAGCAGGGTTCACAGCTGATGGCATACAGTGCCTCTTTACAATGGAAAAAAATTTGGAGGAAAAGTGAAAACAAAAGGAGGCAGAAAGATACAATGTGTGTCTCAAGGTAGTCTCCAGTGCTGAACATGATTCCCTCACATAAGAACTTCCCATAGTATGTATATACTTTTCATTAGGACTCCTCACTGGACAGATGCAGGCTGGTTGGCTGTTAAGCGCTATGACGGCATGTCGTGGCATCCCCTAATGAATCCAAAACCTACAACCCAGAGGACAGTAAAGGGAATGAGAACTATTTCCTGCTGCTGCTGGTTGCTACTAGCAAATACTACTGGGATTCACAGCTGCAATGTCATGAAGGACAACAGCAAGAGAACAATGGGAAAACACTGCCCCAATTGCTCTGCAGTCGTGCTGACACTTTGGGGGAATGGGGACAGAGCTGACGAAAGGCAGGCAGCAAAGCTGGACATGGAGGGCTCTGAGCAATACAAAAGGCTAAGGTACCCATGGCACTGCAGTAACTACACCTATACAACCTTAGGTTTGTTTCAAAACCTCAGGAGTATTCACTGCTTAAAAACACTGTATAATGAAAATAATTTTCTCTTATGAGAAGTGTGCAGATCAAAAAAAACCCAGCTATATCAAAATTAACGAAATAATTCAGAAAATGCCACTCAGCAGAAGTTTTCAGTTATACAGTATTGTTTCTCATATATCAAAACACAATTTCCCCACTTTTCTAACCACAGTCTTTGAAGGACAGATCCAAAGCCAACTCTGATCCTTAGCGGAAAAACCGTTCTGCCTTCCTCCTAAGCCTCTACTGGGAAAGATAATACATCTGAGTTTTGAAAGTGACTGGAGAGTACTAAAAAATAGAAAGAAATGGCTACAGAAAAAATAGAGACGTGTTGAAAACAAACTTGGATTCCTAACAACTAAGAATATCCAGGAAGACATAAGAGGAGAAAGGTAAAGAATGGGAAGAAAACACATTTTAATTAAAAAGCAAACCACCTCACTCCATGATCTTAAGGCATATATGGCCCGAGTTACTCTGATGGGATAATAAATAACTGACAGGTTTCCAAAGGTACAGCTGGCCTGCACCAAACCCTGTAACAATGAGCAAGAACTGCATGTCTAAAGTGCATTTATGATCTGAAGTACATGTGAAGAAAGAAATATGGAAACTGCTAAGCAGTGACAACAGCAGCCTTGTCCACTGGTGGCAATGCCAGTGTAAAGCAAGTTATTTCATAAAGTATTTATCACATCTGTACTGGAGAAGATTAACGCAGGCAAGAGCAACAAGGTTGACACTACCTAGCAAAATACAGGCTTTTAAAAAAAACCACATTTGTTTAGGAAGTGCCATTAGCATTGTTCAGATATAAAACTGAATTAATATGTAGCTCTTGTAGGACCTGGAGTGATTAAAGAGGCAAGGAAATGTATGCAGCTGTATCGTGTTCTCATCCATGCACATACAGAGGGGCTCCTGCTCCTATATGTGTTGTTCTTGAGTTAATCGCTTGCCATTTAATACTGTGCCACAGGAACCACTGAGTCTCACAGACAGAGCTGAACACAGCAAACAGCAAAGCACATTTTCCTCCACTGGAATTAATACGACAGGGGGAAAATCAGTGCAAGGGCTTACGATACACAAATATGCACACATATGACAATGACCAGGCATCCCTGAAGCACAAACAATCCTGCCTTCCCTCCACCCCCCAGTAGCCCCGCTGGTGTAACCCCAGAGTAGGCAGGTGGCAAGGGGTTGCTCTTGGGACACAGCAAACCCACCTGCTGTGCTTGTGTGTCACCATATGCAACACACACACACAGACCTACCCTTCCTGCTTACATGTGCACACATGCATGCAGCAGACAGACAGACCCACCTTTGCGCTTACCTGTGCACACGCGGGTGCAAACCACACACCGACAGACCCACCTTCTGCGCTCAACTGGGTACACCCAGCTGCAACACACACACCGACAGACCCACCTTCTGCGCTCACCTGTGTACACATGTATGGCACGCACACACACGCATGGCACACACACACGCACGGCACACACACACACACGCACGGCACACACACACGCACGCATGGCACACACGCACGCACGCACGGCACACACGCACGCACGCACGGCACACACACACGCACGTATGGCACACACACACGCACGTATGGCACACACACACGCACGGCACACCCGCACTGAGGGACACCCCGGAGTGCGGGGAACCGCTCGGGGCCGTGCCTCCCGTAGCGACTGCCCGGACCAGGCCACTGCCACGGGAGACAGGCCCGCCAGCCAGCACGGCCTCCCCCCGCCGAGGAGGCGCCCGCGGTACCACACGCTCCCCCATCACCTCGCCACGCCGCTCGGAAGGCACCATAGGCGCACGCCCGGCCGATGGCCGCCGCCATACCGGCCCCGTCCCCCGCTGCCCGCCACCGTACTTAGCCGCCCGGCGCACCGCCTGAGGAGAAAGCGAAGGCAGCGAGCGGGCGACTGAGAGGAAAACTGGAGCGGGACGGCGAAAAACACCGGCTGACGCTCAGCTGGAGCCTTACGGGAACGCTCGGCTGCCCCAGCCCCTTCCCGCCGGAGCTGCGCGATTACGGGTCCTTCAGGCAGGCCCGGGACAGCCCCGCCGCAGAGGCCGCCGCAGGACCCCAGCCGGGGGCGGCCCTTGCCCTGCGGCCCGGCCCGCCGCGGCCTGGCCGGCAGCCGTGGGGGTGAGCTGCGCGAGCAGCTGGGGGCTCAGCGGAGCGGTGCGCTGGGGCCGGGGCCTGGAGCCCCTGCGGCTTTCCCAGGCATTGGGTCGCTTTCGCGGGGGCCCCGCACCCCTCGCCCGCACCCGCGGGTGCTCCCAGCGATGGGCCCCGGGCTGGGCGCTACCTCCTGCCCGGCAGCCCCGCCGTGCGGGCCGGGGGCCCGGCGTGCCTGCCGCCCTAGCAGTGCTGCGGGCCGGTTGCTCCAGAGGCGGGTGGGCTCCGGCAGAAGCCGCTCCCCTGCGCAGTGAGCTTTGCCTGTAGCTGGGCAGGCTCCCCTGTGCCTGGCAGTAACGCTGCCAGCTTGCAGCGTGCCCCAGCTCTCCCTCCCCGAACTGCGGCAGCTCGAGCGCCCAGAGCTGCTGCGGAGCCCGGACCCGCTGGCAGGGAGTGCAGCCGGGGAGCCGCAGCTCGGCGCGGTGCCCACCTGCGCCCTTGGGTGCGAGCCCCGCGGGTGGGAGCATCTCCCCTCCCGCAGAGTGCCTGGCGCTGTGCCTGTGTGGCAGTTACAGCAGGAACGAAAAGGCAGCATGCTAGGGGATGAATTCTTGCTTTTTCAGAGCTGTTTTTGAGGCAAGGAAGATTTTGATGGAAGTGATTCACAGCAGCTTTCCCCCCCCCCTCTTCTTCCTGTGCAGCAAAGCCAGTGGAGTTGCTGACTGCCCTCTTCTGCAGCACAGGCGTTTTCGTGTGCTGCATTAGCGTTCTTCCTCCTGATGTACGAGTCCAGTATTAAAGACTACAGTAATAGCAAATAGCTTAATTTGCATTAGCAGAAGCGCACAACCTGCAGTGTTTTCAGGATCTGTCATACATTCAACACGTAACACAATGATTGCTTTGTACCTTATGGAACAAAAATACACCCAAGAAGCTGTAGAGAAGAATTTCCCATAGTGTGCTGACAGACCAGCTGCTGGCAGAAAATCGATGCAAGACATAATCTTTTAAACAGGGTTTTTATCTTATCTTCAGGCACTTTAAAAATGCCCATTCTCACAGCATTAAGATACCACATATTTCAGGACGTAACCCTGCCAGTGTCACTAAGGATAAAACCAATTAGTCTCTCATAAATTCCTGCAGATATGTTCACTGTGGTATTTATTTCCAGTTCTTTCTTTTGGAAGTAATTGTGTCACGTAGAAAATTAAACTCTTTTTTTTTTTTTTTTTCTTTATGCATTGGGTGATCTGATGGAAATGCCACTTTCTGCGCATCGTTTACTGGAAAGAAAGAATTTGCCTTGTATAAATCTGTTACATAGAAAGAAAATTGCAGCCAGTGAAATGGCTGTTTAGCAACATTACCTTGTCACACGGTTACAGCTGGTCAATGCCAGCAGCGTAGGGCCGTGTTTTGTTTTGTGTCAATGGGAATTGGTTTATGCACTGGTGAGTCTCTCGGTAGGCTGCACAGACTAAAAAAGATGGAGAAAAAGTAATATGCAGTCCTGAAAGCTAGAGTTCACTACTGGTCATTCAGCTTCTAGATCCAACTCAAAGAAATCAGATTGCCTCCTTCGTGAGGGTTACTATGATTATTTTCCTCCCATACCCTCTAACTATGGACTTACATTTTAAGAAAAGACATTTCAAAAGGCTAAATCATCTTGGAGCAAAATCTTCCGAGTCTGAAAAGTGAACAAAGTTCTGAATTGACTCAGAAGGGTTTTGGGGGTTGGGGGTTTCACTTCAACCCTCTTAAAGAAATCTGGTTCCATTAGCTCTAAACTATTATTATCTTACCTGGTCGAACCCCAGGTTCTCTCCTTAGAACTGGAATGGCATGATAAGTCTCCCCATGTGCCCTGAGCTCCACAGAGACCCAGGTCACCTGCAAAAGTCTTTGTGTTAGGGCTGGGGCCCCAGAAAAACACCTAGTGCTCGTGCTTGGCTACTGTGCAAGAAGCTGGGGTGGGTGACACCATGAGAAGCTAGAGGGAAGGCAGATGACCGGAGCTGCTGGTGGCACCTGGTTAGCGCCAGCACGGCACTGTCATGGCAGGCAGGAAAGGATGTGGGCTTGGTGGGGAGAAGGAACCTGAGGGGTGATCAGCCCAGGATGGGGAACAACTGACTGTTAAAACACCGTGGTGCAGCCACCATTCTCCCTGTGGTGAGAGGCTAAGGTGGGAAAAGCCACACTCCACAGGTATCCATCAGGCAGTCTGGTGCTTTTAGTGTCCCACTGCGCTCCTGTGAGATGCACACCTGGACTGTCCAGTACTGGAATACTTCCAGCAAAGCGATGTTATCAGCTGTTTCTTTGCTGTCTCAGGGTAGGAAAAGGAATCAATTTATAACTGCTAACTTACCAGAACTGAAAACAGTGACAGTAAGCCTACTGTCTGGGCTTGTTGTCATTTATATTTTGGAGCAAACCTTATTTGCTCCAATTTTTTCACCAGTGATAACAGTTTTATGTGGCAGTCAAATAGATTTGAACCAGAATTAGTCACTGCTGTGTGAACAGTGCTGCCACTGGGAGGGACAGCAATGCAGGCTGATAATGGATCATTCAAAGGCAGGCTGCCTGCTCCAATGAAGGATGGATAGTGCACTCAAACGCCAGCAGATAAAAATTTCAGAGGAGATGTGATTTTAATTAGCGTTTTCCTATCTTTGAATAATAGCAAAGTCTCAATCTACCTCATTTGTTTCAGCAAGACTGGTAATTTTTAACAACGGGTAACATAAACACTGTGGTTTTGCCTGGCTCCTTGCCTGTAAATCTCTGTTGTTTAAAGTTACTTCCCAGTGTATGCTTTCCCATTGTAAGAGCAACGTCAACTAAATGCATTACACTGCTTTGGCTCCTACTTCCTAGGAACTTTGGATGGGCAAGAAGGAGCCTCTCTAAAGAGGAGCTCTGAGACCTAGCGGAGTCAGAAGGACTTCACTCACTTTGGGTCAACTTCAGCCAGGAAGAGGCTGGTGTCTCAAACAACGTGTGAGAAATGAACAGAAATGAACCGGCATCGGCACTCTGCTGTCCTGGGGAAAATCAGCCAGACCTTGCTCCCAGGGCTCAGGGTGAGACAGCACAGGCAGATGTGGGTGGCCTGGTAATGTGGAAGCCTCAGATGTATTTAGCGGTCCAGCAACTAATGCTAAGCCATGCATGTTTAAAAAGGAGTAGGAAGATCCTCCAGGTGTGGTGGGAACAGCTGCATGCCAAGGAGCAGTAAATCTCCCCCAGACAGAGGAGGATGAGGTTTTGTACCCTTCTTACCTGCCTGGGCCACTGGGTAGTGAGGAACCGGGGAGCTTTCAGCCCCGATGCCCACCTGGACCCCAGGCCCTGGTGGCACATGGAAGAGGCCCCATCCCTGGCTTCCCTGCTAAGGGCCAAATCAGCCCCGCTCTGCAAACACAATAGCCAGTTGCCAGTGTTGCCTAGGGGAGGGTTGCCAGGAGAAAGCACAATAGATTCTCCATGGAAACCTGCACTTCAACGGTTTGCTTTCATACAGGAGCACTGTCAAGGATCCTGTTTCAGGAAGGTGTCATTAAAGATGCCAGAGCAAAGCCATCAGCAGTATCCATGAGGGCACACCTGCCAGATTGCTGCTGCCTTTGAGTACCTGAGTGTTTTTAGGGTTTCTGCTGAAACCTCATGTTTCTCCTCTGCCAGTCGGGCGTGACTGTGGCCCACCATCCCCCAGGTGGTCACTCCTCTCTGTGCCAGCAAAATCAGCTATTCCCTTGGCAGGTGCTACCCTTCTGCTCCTGCCTGCAGCTTGCATGATGTTTCTGCTCCTGCCTGTAGCTTGCATGGTGTTTCATTTCCTTTTCTGCTGTGCCAGTCTGTGGAGGCTCCCATTCTGTAGAACCCCAGTATCACTACAGAAGTGTATCTCTGGGACCAAAGATCAGCTGCCAAGGAGGGTGGGAAAGACAATACAGCTCTTTGCTAACCTGGAGATGCTGCACAGCTGCTGAAACCAGACAGCTTTCAGTAACTTGAAATCTTCAGTGGGTGTTTAATACACCTGTTCACTGAATTGTAGTCAGAAACATTCCTACCCTGGTCAGGATCCTCTTTTTTTCAGTCCATGGGTCTCACATTTGGCTGATTGTTTCCTTCAACAGTTCTGGGTGCTTGACTTTCTTATTATTTGGGCATAAGCATCAGTTTTATGGAGGAGGTGACACATAAATCCCAGGTGCCCACAATATCAGGGATATACTTGACAGAGTTACAGCAGCTGTAGCGATGCTGCATCTAACAACATTACGTGGTGTGGCACCAGGTGAAACCCTTGCTTCTTCCCAATACAAAATTATACTAACATAGGAATTTGGAGCAATTGTTGCTTGCTCTGCTTGGTTACTCTTCCACTTTTGATATGTAGGTGGTCAGCATGGGCCTTGCAACTGCTAGTCATGCTCAGAATCAAGCAGGGAAATGAGCAGGTGCACTGGCCATTCGTAACAGTTACCATGCAATTGCACAGTGGTATTGCTAATGAAGCCAAAAGAAAGGTCATAAGCGGACTTGCAGTTCTGAAGGTACCATTACTGTTAAGAGTCTTTCAGCAATGACGTTCCTTGGAATTTAATTGTTTTGAGGTGGCATCTGTGAGTCCCAAAAGCCACTGCCAGGCTTTTAGCACAGCGATGTGAAACCAGCATGTAGCTGATTGGAAAGGTTAATGTGAGTACTGCCATTGTTTCTCTAGAGCTGCACATCAATAACCTGCCAAAGTGAAAGCTGGAAATAGATTGAAGCTTTCCTGTGGCCAGCTCCATTAAGGTATACTGAATTCCAGGCAGGAGAGAAAATAATTTACACGCCTCTTGAAATAGATGGTTACTGCCAGGCACCTGGTTTGAAAGCTGCACAGTCAGAAAGGGAGTCAATCAGTTATGGAGAGCAATAAACATACATGTAAAGCAGGGTCTGGCAGGCCCAGAAGGCTGCTCAAAGATACCTCTCAGCCAGGGTAACGTTCATCTGACAGTACTGCTCCATCTTTTAATAAAATACACATTTCCACTGAGATCTAAGTATTGTTGCCACCTGGCATCAAATGCATTGTAGTTCACTTCAGTATGGCAGCAGCCAGAGATACAGGAGTAGTAAACAAAGCAACTGTTCAGCTCTTCACATTATTTATGTGCTCTCCTCCCCATTGCTGGCAGTAACAAACCATGCTCCACCTGTCTCTCATGGCTCATTTGCTAACAGAAGGCTGCTCTCTGCAAAAACCAGCTGCTAGCGCTCAGGTACAGAGCAGGATGCGGTCCTGAAGAGCTGCTGCTGGATTCCAGCAGCACGGCTGGGGGGCACGGTGAGCGCTGCTGGACCCCATGTTAGCAGCACAGCTGGGGGGCACGGTGAGCGCTGCTGGACCCCATGCCAGCAGCACAGCTGGGGGGCACGGCAAGCAATGCCAGCAGCATGGCTGGCGGGCACAGCCCCTTGCTCTGGCAGGGTTAGCACAGCGACAGCATGCCTGAACAGCCCAGGGTCATAGCACAAATCCATTGCCAGTGTGGTGCTGGGATGAGCAGCCTTCAAGAGCGGGAACTCTCAGGGGGTTTGTCACACCAGGCTTCACTACAGGTGATGTCAAGTAGAGGGTGCAGTGGGAAGTCACACAGGAGCAGCAGCTGCAGTCTCACATCTGTAGACCTGCTCTTGCAAAGACTGTCTTGCTAGGGCCACTGTCACGTGGTGGCAGAAGATTAAATCAATCTGCAAACTCTTGTTTGCATGCTCAGGTCCCTGCCTCTGTCTGGCACATGAGTATAAACATACTATATGTATCTCTATATGTATATATATATATATATATATAAGCATCAGAGAACAGAATGGACAGCTTCGATACTGGTCATCCTGGAAGACAGCAGTTACCCCAAAGGAAGGCAGATATTCTGTACAGGACAAAGGAGTTCACCACCAGCACTAAATCTACAGGTTCGAAACTGGAATTGCTCCTTTGACTATTTGGGGTCTTTTCTTCTTTCTTTGGAAACACTGTACTTAAAGAAAAGCAGGTAACTCAGTTAAGCACCCATACACATCTTTCATTGATATGGTTTAATGATGCACGCCGGACCAACAGCTGATTTATTCACCAGCAGCATCTCCATTTTTGCAATGACTCCAGGACCCTCAGGACAGCATGCTGTTGCATACGCCTAGGTTGTTCAATAAGCTCTAGCAGGCAGTGCTGGAAATGCAGGTGACAGTGTCAGCAGGCAAAGGCAGCTCGAAGAGCTCTCACCCAGCCTGCACTCAGTCACTTGGGTTTGCCTCTTTCCTGTGCCAGTAGCAAGGCTGCGGTATGAGCTGGAGAACTTACTGACACAAAGATGATCATACTTTAAATTTTTTTTTTAATTATTACTACTTTTCTTTGATGCCTTCACATGCTACCTAGCAGGAGGGTCTGGGCTAAAGTTTTCACTGCCATAGCTGCAGTACCAGTGTGCCAAATAGTGTATTGTGTGCTTGCTGGTGAGAGCGCTGCTCTTTGATCATAACCAGGCTGTAACTGTCTTTCCTCGTATGATCTCTGGATCATAGGCAGGCGTTAATCCCTGGGTCCTGGGCCTGCACTAGCTTCCATCCCAACTGCTGATACAGCTGAGAAAGGAAGTACAAAACAGCAGCACCTTTCTTTGCCTTTGCTCACTTTTAGTTTCTGTAATTGTCCTCTCAGGATATTTTACTGCTGGTCTCACTGACACCTGCAGTGTTTGTCTCCTGAACCAACAAAGGCTTTTTTCCATGCATTGCAAATCAGTGCTGCAGAGGCAGATTCCCCCTGCCTTGGGACACAAGTGCTGCTTACCCTGCCCAGCCTGAACGTGCCTCCACCTTCTCCCACTGCCCCTTTGCCCGAAGGGCCCACAGGGGCTGCGCTGTCTCCATCGCTGACATTCTCCCAGGGAATGGCAGAGCCAAAGGCTCTATTCTGGAGATGAAAGCAAGAATGCACAAAGGGTTGTATTGGCTTAGAGGGTAATGAGCAGGGAGTCAATTCCTGTTTCTGCTCCTGCTATGAGTCCACCAGCAAGGCTGTAGGAGTCTTTAAAACTCCCTGTGCTCCTGATTCTCTTCCTGATTCTCTTCCCACTGTTTCCTTCCCACATGGATGGTAAGTTGTGCAGCTTCCAGGCTCTGAAACCCCAGGCTCAGACAGATGGGTGGAAGGATCCAGGACATAAAGACCAAGACTGAGAATTCAACTGTGTTCAAATTATTATTAAATTGCACAGAACAAAAGAAACACCTTCCCTAAGAGAATCTGTGTCTTGTTTTTGTGGGATCTAGGAGTTGTGAGAAATCTGTCAAAGAAAAGAGTATCTCTTCTCCATTTTCTCTGCCCCAGCCTCCCTCCCCCCAAACGTGGGTGAAATGAGTTTAAAGGTTTCCACAGTTACACATCACCTTCCTTACATTAAATAAGAGGGGAAAATAATACCTTGGGGACTGTGGGGAAAAAAGAAAAAAAGTAGTAATATTCCTGTTATCCAGTTTGGGCACTCCCAGCTGTCAATACTGAAACTCAGTAAGCTGTTTAGAGAGGAAGGCTGCTAGCGATAATCCCTTGAATGCCCTGTCCATTTGTGGGTGGCAGACTTTGACTCCAGAAGTATTTCAAAGATGTCTCTATCAACAGCACTTCCCTGCCAGCCTGGTGCTGCCAGGGTCGGCGTCTCCTCCGATGCCTGCTGGGCAGTGTGCTAAGCAGGGATGTGGGAGCCTCTTGTGGGATCCCAGTACAGCCCATCACCAACACAAAAACCTCCATTTCACCATCCAGTGAGAGGATTCTAATAGCCAAGGTACACTAAATGCTCGGAAGACAAGGCAAGCTCCTCATCTTGCTCCGGTTTGTATTTAACACTAAACTTTGCAGCCTATGTTGCACTAACAAGGCAAAGAGGTGCCAGTCTGTGGCAGGCTATTTGTAAGGAAAAGTGAGTTGATCCAGGAGTTTTCCATCTCCCTTACGAACACCACACATGCTCTGTATTGGTGGAAGTGAGTAAAAGAAAACTCTTTGAACAACTCTGGGATGAAGCCAATATATTCCGAAATAGGATTTGCACCAATTAATTTTCATTCTCTGGTTACAAAGCAACATACAGGGAAGCTGCTAAAAACTATATACATATTATACTCAGTTGCGTCTTGAGATTTAGGGGGGTCCATTTTAAATTTAGGGAGTATCCCAGATATCTTTAGGAATGTTGGACGCTGTGGTGTAATAAAGTGCTCCATTTCAGTGGATGCCCTATGTTATATTACTTGTTAGGAAAAATAAAATAGTATCACCATTTATGAACAACAGAAGTGAAATAATGGCTTTGATGGTGGCTGCTGTGCAGATAATGCTGAATCCTTTTTTTTTTTTTTTTTCCATTGAGGGCAAGGATGTGAACTCTGCATATGTAGCACCTCTCTGAATCTGCCACAGATTTTCCCAAGTGCTGAGCAAAGGGGTCACCTAGGTCTGGCTGCTCAGCAAAAACCTAGCTGCAGGAATGGCCTGAGCCCTCCCTATCCATCTTCCTGCTTCCCACGCAGCTCACTCCGCAGTCCGTGGCTCCGCATCCTGATGGAATGCCTGCAAACCACTGGCCGAGCAGGGACCATCCCAGCGCTGCCTCCTGGCACAGACCTGATGCTCCCCAGCGCCACAGGAGCTGTGGCACCACGTTGTGCCCACTGCCAGGGCCTGCCCCAGCATGCTGGGGGCCTGCAGGTGTCCCCGGGGTCACCGTGCCTGGGGGTGCGGAAGGAATGGCACAGCTGCCCGGGGGCTGCTCAGTGCCCACCTGGCCAGTGCTGGCGCAGGGAGGAAGGGTGGCACAGAGCACCCCTCAGCCTGGGAGCGCCTTCTTGGCGCGGCATGACAGGACGCAGGCTGCAGAGAAACCTGACATGCACTAAGCGAGACCCGCAAAGATTCCAGCAACGGATCCTGATGGGGCCTCTGACCCCATCCCAGCCTCAGGAATGCTTCAGGACAGGCCTGCTCACTCATAAGGGCAGAAGACATGAGGCTATGTAGCATAAGGCTTTTGAGTGTTGCTTTTCTTGATGGAGGTCTTGGTGATGACCTGCAGCAAACACTGTGAGCTGGAGGCTGAGGATGCATTTCCCTGTGCTGTGCCATGCATGTGCATGTGGTGGCTGGGCCATTGCAATTGCACTTGCAACACTGGGGATTCAAGGAGCTGAGCACAGCAGCAGAGCAAACCAAGGGATGACAAATACATCCCTTGAAGCTCAGGAGACCAAGAGATCCCAGGGTGCCCAGTACACAGGGGTTCCGGCTCAGCAAAGCTCCCCTGGGCCTGAGGCCATTGCACAGCAGAGAGCAGCTCTGGCTCTGCCATCCAACAGCCCCAGGAAGTAAAAGGCACCTGAAAGAGCCACTGTGGGACATGGGCCAGCCCATAGGGCTGCAAAGCTACCCAAATAGCCCTTGATGAAAAGAGAAGCAGCAGCAGCATGAAGGGAGAAACTACGTGGTACCTATGGACACAGGAGGAGAAGCACGGAAGTCCAAAACAGGAGCACAAAATGTGGAGAACTATCAAGATTGCTATTTGGAACTGCAGGATGGAGATAAGAGGGAGAAGGGCAGCAAGTCTGGTGCAGAGGTGGATGGTTGCTTCAGAGAAGGACCTGCCACGCTGCGGTGACAAGCCTGTCAGGACCATGCTGTAGCTCGACAGGCTTGCCCCTTGCCCCTACCCCGGGTGGCAGCCGAGACTCCCTGCTGTGCTGTCAGCCAGGAGGACACTAGATTGAGATGAATGAAAACCACTCACATGAGAAAAGCAATATTAGTTAAAATGTCTTATCATACATTTAGTTAATTACTAAAAGAATTGCTTTAATGCTACACAAAATACACTGCATTTAATGAGCTGCTGAAATGCTTTCTGGGCAAACTTTAATAATTTAACTATTCTCACAGAGGAAAATTGCTGCAGGGGAAAATGCATCTGTTCACACCTAAAATGTTCTGAGTGACAGCTCAATGGCTATTATCTTCAGGGCACATGGTAGTCAATTTCATTAATATGAAATGTTGAAATATTTATGCTTATCACCAGTGTGCAGCCTCCAGGGCAGGCTGCAAGCCCAGTCGTGCTGGTGGCAGAGGCAGTTCCAGGATCGGTTAAGTGAAGTCAGCCCCTGCTGCTTTTTGCTTTCTGTCCTCGTGCATGCTTCCTGGGGCTCAGACCTGGAAACGCCCTCACGCTTTCCCAGGGCCTCTCTCTGGCAGCCCTGCATCCCTGCTGTGACGGATGCCCCGGCTCAGGCTCCGCATTCCTGCCTGCAGCAGCAGCAGGAACCAGTTCCCCAGGCACACGCAGGGAGGACGCCAGCCCGTGATACAGCCTGGTCGAGACGTGCCCTCCCCACGCTCAGGTCGCTTCAGTGGCTCCCCAAGCCGAGGTCGGGCTCACGTACAGCCCTTCCCTCACCCGCACTGAGCTGCACCTCCAGTTCCTCAGGGGTAAGCTCCTGGAGCTGCTGCCTTGCACTTCTGCTCTTAGTTTGAGGAAAAAAAACATTAGGCACAAATTAAAGTTATGAACCAGGAGAGTCTACACACTTCAGAACAAAAGCCAGGCTCGTTTCTCAGAAGTCCTACCCTAAGCCAGCATCTGTCAGGCTGGACGTGAAACCATTCTAGGAGACCCAACAAATCCTTGCAGTGCAGAAGGCTGTGCCGGCTTTGCGGGCAGTACACACTGGTGCATGTGCTGATTGTCTCCTCCTAATTGCAGTGTTGTTCCCTAACCAAGCTGCACCTTCTGTACGGTCTCAGGAAACGGGAAGATGCACGGTACAGAGGCAGGCTCGGTGCTCACAGAGAGGTTATTGCTGCCGCCTTCAAAGCAGCAGCTGCCGACCCCAGGCACCCCGGTCTCTGGAGTGCCCTGGTCCTGCTGGGACATGCTGCTCTGCTATGGCAAGGACGGATTCACTCTTATTAGATGCGCTATTGCTTCCCAAGTGCTCCCTCACCATGTTACATGCATTCGCATTCAAGCGCTTGAGACAGGTCCCTGGTGCTGATTTAACCTGGAAAGCACAAGGGCCTCCCTCACCATGCTGCCCAGCATCATCTCACCCCTTCCCAGGTTCGGGTGCCCCAGAGGTTGCACTGGCACAGCTGTGTCATCACACACCTACGCGGAGGGTCGGGCAATCCTGCAGTGGGTGGGGTGGGGTGGGTGACTTCAGTCTTGAAGATGGTCTCCGCTCTCAGTCCTGTACCTCCCTGTGGTTGAGACAGTCTTGGTTTGTGGGCCCAGCTGTCAGGTGGGGAGCAGAAACATACTGACAGTATTTTGCTGAAACCTTGCCCCAGGAGCCTTCTGCTGCCTCAGAGTGACTTTACGTATTGTGATGAGTTGAGACAACCTGAAACACTTAGAGATCTGAGAACACCTTGAGAAGCATTTGTTTTTCTTTGCTTAGAAGAAACCCAGTCACTTGGGAAGAAAAGTTTCAGAGATGTTTTCAACATCTATAAACAAAGCCAAATATTTTTACTGTGGCAATGTAGTGAGTGCCTTGCATTACAAATACAGTCAGAAGCACTTTCTGCTGAGCGCACGATCATGCTCGTGAACAGTCAGCCTGCCTGCGATTTGTTGCCTCATTCAGAATAAAGTACCAATGCTCTGAATATAAATTGTGAATACATTATTCTATTTTGAGCTCAGGAAATGTTTTAGTCTTGTCTGATTTTCGGAATACTTGAGGAGGACCAAGTGCAAACATTCTTGCCTGTATCATTTATTGAGGAAAGAAACCATTAGCTGCAGCAAGAGCTGTGTCTCAGCGATGCAATTACGCTTATGGCCTGTCATCTGCCACTAATGCCTAGGGGAAAAAGAGCTTTTATTGCAGAATTATGCTGAAAATGAAATAAAGCACCTGTGTGCCAGGGAAATCCTGATTTGGCTTGCTCAGTAATAGTGTCCAGGCCTGTTGGCCCCATCTCTCACAAAACGTTCTTGTTATGAGGTGGTTCTGGTTTATGGTGCTCTGCTCAGGTTTCTATAGCTCGCCTGTGAGTAAGCGTTATGAACGTTGATGCTTGCAGCCTAACACATTGCTTCACTGGGTGCCTCTTCCTCTGCCCTGCAAGAGCCCTGGCCCCAGAATGACAACCTGCTCAGCACCGGCTCCCCCTTCTCAAAAGCAGAGAGTACGGAGTGAGGTCGGCAGTTTCCATCCAGGCCAGCAGTGTCCCTGCCTTGCCTTTTGTACCGTCCGCTCTCTTGCATTGGAGTTCCATGCTGAGTCTCCACAAAGAGTATAAACATATTTTGGAAATATATGTGGGGACGTAAAATCCCACTTCATACTTTGCACTTTTTAGTTCACTGCTTTAAAGGAGGCTCACAAGATATTTTACTGGTTAAGTTACTGGATGGGAAATGGCTTCCGGAGGGAGCTAAGAGCTTTCTGGTGATTTTTTTCCAAAGCAGGCAAGCCTTCTCTGAGCCTCTTTGATCTTCAGTGACATGACCTCCTAGGAGATTTAGAGCTCTTCCTGGCTACTGCCAGGCTAAAGAGTATTTTTCTCTCCTGTTTTTCTCTTATTGAAGCATTTCACCTTCTGGGCACAGCTTCCTTCCATAACAACCCAGTATTACTTGTCTTTTGAAAAAAAGGGAGAGATGAACTGGAGAAAAAAACAAAACAGCAAAACCCAAAGCCAGCGAAATCTTTGTCAGAGCAGAACTAACCTGGAAGGAGATTAAGGGTGAGAATGTGTCCCTAATTAGCTGCATGGAGAGAAGAAGAGCCAGGAACAGGCAGAGTGGCTGTGCACCCCGCAGTGTGGTGCGAGCCAGCAGCTACATGCACAGTGCAGGGCTCTTAAATCCACCACAGAGACCCTGGCGGGGCACAGCACATACAGTGCCAACCAAGCTCTTGGACCTGCCCCTGCATCTCCAACTTCAATGCATGTGCTACAGCAAGTTGTGTGTTAGCAGGCTTACAAACAAAGGCGGCATTTTCTGCAAAGCTGATCTTGCTGTTGCACATCAGAGAAGCTCCTGACAGTGTTCTCTGCACAAGCAGGGGCAGTGCTAACTTATGCATGCGGCAACAGCATGGTTCGTATTGTCTGTGTCTCCACAGCCTGCTGCCTTGCTGGTTCTGCCTGCCCAGCAGCACTGACCGCAGTGGCTGCAAAGAAGAGGGCTTCCCTTGGCATACACGTGCCGGGCAGCACTGAGGTCCCCTTTCCCAAGATCTCTCAGGCTACTCCATAACCTGTGTCAAATGAGACTCTGGATATTGCCTCTGTTTTCAAAGTGTATTTTTTGTACGCATGGAAGCAGGTATTCAAGGCATTGCAAAGCGCACCAGGATACCAGTTAGGTTCCTGTGAGCTACTT
The DNA here is from genome assembly GCF_015220075.1 of Falco rusticolus. NCBI lineage: Eukaryota > Metazoa > Chordata > Aves > Falconiformes > Falconidae > Falco > Falco rusticolus. Next base: position 776,049 of record NC_051192.1, on the reverse strand, counting down.
CTTTGTATGGCCTGGGGCAACCAGTGCAGAGCAAATCCCGTGCCACCTCGGAGCTGGGAGAAACTACCTGAAACAGAACTGGAGGAAAAAGAAGGACCAACATCAAGGCAAGGAAACTCCCAAGCAAGGGGATAAGGTACCTGGCTGCTTTGGAAGAGAACACCCCAGGCATCGCACTGTACACCTTATAAAAGGATAAGTTCTTGATAGTAGGTGAGGGAATTGCTGTTATGGAATCATCAAAGCTTTGAGCACAACAAACTACCTTTCTATTGACAAACCATTTCAGCAAATGGGGAGATATAACTCAACTCAATAATCGGTTGTCTTCCAGAAGAGGAAGCAGAATGGCTGCAGTGACTGTTCTGAATGCAGTACGGTTGCACAGGCAGCTCTGGCATCCCTTGGAGTGATGCCGTGGGCAGGTGGGAGTTCTTCATCTCATTGTTTTGCTTTCTTCCAGTGCTGCTACCACAGTGGGTGACCGCCCTCTGCAATAAACACAGAGAAGAATCAAGAGGAGAGCAGACTGCCCTCCACCCCGCCAACCCTGATCCCTCCAGCCTGTACAAGCTCAGGGCTTGGATTCCCATGGCACTCGCGAGCTGGCAAAGAGCACAGAGCTCCCCAAAGCAAAAATAAGTTCTCATCCCTCACGCCCAGTGCAGAGGTCTTGTCTCCTTTGCTCTGCCTGTGGCTCATAGGAGTTTTCCTCCAGGCATGCAACACACCCCAACAAGCGCTAGGCAGGGCAGAGAGGAGCTGGCTAGTGACACTCTTTACGGTCATCATTTTATACAGGTTTCTGCAGGTCAGCTGGATTCATGCGCTGATTTTACTGCCTCTGACCCTCTTGTTTTTATCAATGAGAAGAGCTGTCTTTTTCAGTGACAGTAAGTAAAACCTTCCAGCTCTGTAGAGATTTGCAAAGGAGACTTGACAGTTGTTTGTAAGAGAGCGCATATATGAAGCAGCAGAAGAAGCGTCAGAGCAGGAAGCCAATGAATGGTGGGTATGTGGCAAGTGAAGAGACTGAGAGCAGCTGTGAGATCCAGGATGGAATTCAGGTAACGCCTGGGAGCTGGCAGGTGGTGACACTGGGAGGAGCTCTGGGTGCACACTGGTGCACCAGTGGTGTGACTTCTCCTGTCGCTGCAGCAGGCTCAGGGCTGGGTTGAATTGGGGGTCGGACTAGGCAGCCTTCGAGGGTCCCTTCCAACCCAAGCTATTTGATGAGTCAATCGGTTCTAAAAGTAACGGTCACACAGTTCCATGGGAGGTATCAGGAGGCAAGGTGAGGACTATCAATCTGTTGTTTCTAGTCCTCTGGGTCACCACAAGAAAACCTGGAAAAGGCACGTCTAGGTGCTTGCGAGGGTTGAAGAAGGAGCAGGCAGCTGAAACATGTCGTATTTGAAACGAGCTCTGCCCTCCCCGGCGGCGCAGGCTGGCTCTGAGCTTTGCCACAGCCCTGTGCTCTTGGCCCCGGCTTGGCCCCGGGGGAGCAGCTCCTCTTCCGACAGCAGGAGCTGAGCAAAGCGCCAGCTCTCGCATTTGGGATGATGAGGTTGGCATCTTGCCTGGCAGGGCGGTGCAGCCGATCCACCGGGCTCCACAGAGGTGGGGCCTGCCCGCTGCAGAGGCTGCCAAGCCACAGCCAAAGCCACGGGCCACCAAGCCTAGTGCTGGCCTCAGGCTGTGACTCAGAGGCTGGGCTGAGGACTCCATGGGGACCTTCTAACCAGCACTTCTAGGAGTCTAAGATGACTCAGCAGCCACTCAAAGCTGTCCATCGGATGTTGTCTGGAGAGTGTAAATTGCACTGATAATACAGGATAGCTGCTGCACTGCCTTTATTCCTAAAAATAGCCTAGACTTCTGCTGCTTTGTGCTCTTCTCATTTGTGTAGCCACCTAAAAGTTTATAGGAGGTGACCTGTAGCCTCCTTGGTTACCAGATGCTTTAACAGCTGAATTTGGCAGTTGAGAGCTCTTTCTCTCTAGGGACTTGTGTCTAAAAAATGCTGAAAGCAGTTCAAGACCAACTCCATCTGAACAGATCGCTTATTTTTCATGTACTAGAAAAAAATGGTCACAATGCAAAGGCCAATAATGTAGGTAAAACCATCAAGTGATGCATTCATGCTTTTTACCATTGGTAGGAAGAGTTCATGTGAGTACAAGATGTGCATCATATTTGTACTACACCTGGACACAGAGCTCTCCCAGTATTTACAATACCAAGTTACCTCTTGGGCAAGAAAACACCACTTGGGTTTGCCATGGATAGATACATATTCACAGAGCAACGCCTTCCCCCTCAAAAATTACTTGTAAAATAAATAATCTTTCCAGATAACGATTTTACCTGCCAAGTCCAAATTTCAGTTTAGGAATGCCTGTACAGCACCTCAGGGAGCTCTTGTTGTGCCAGGACCTGCCTCCTCGCCACTGTGTGGTGTTCCTGCCAGGACTCACCCGTGTGCCCTCATGCACGCAGGGGACCAGAAGTAACGTGGGACGTGGGGTCTGAGCAGAGCCCAAGCACCCTGAAGAGAGTGGGAGCACGGGGCTGGCAGTCTCCATGGCCGGTGAGCACTATGAGAGAGCTGAGTTAGAATATTTCTGTTCAGACTCGCATCAAGGTAGCTAGCACGATATACATAAACACATGTATAATATAAATATTCTATTATTGCAATTGTGCATTTGTGTAATTTAGCGTGTATAATGCGTGCACACAAGCATACTGGGTAGTGCAAGGGATCCAGCATGGGTGCACAAAGCCCCTGGCTGCCGACCGTCGAGCGCCGTGATGAGCAGCAGCTACGCGGTGAGCTGGCAACAGCTGCGTGTTACTGCCTCGGCCAAGCAAGGGCACCTGGGCCCGTTCCTCCTGCCCGCGGTGAGGCTGGCTCCGTGGATGCCGTAAAGCCCACCAGTTTCACCAGTATGAATGGTGGCGTACCAGGCAAAGCCAGCTGGGAACGCAACCGACATCTGCACCAGATGTGAGCACAGGGCTGGCGACGGGAGGACCCTGCGAGCAACACCCGCCTGTGGAGATCAATTTTCCATTTTCCTGAGTGCTTACACGTATTGCCCTTGACACTGCCTCCCTGCTGGGCTCCCCGGGCTCCCGGGGCGAGGGGCGATGGGAAGCAGCTGCCCGCCCTGCGCTGCCCCTCGGCCAGCTGCCCCCAGGCTGCCGGCGCCGCCTGGCTCACGGGCGCCCGTTCTGCGCTCAGCCCTGCGTGAAATGTCCTGGTCCAGGGCCATGGCTCGCCCCTTCGGACTGCCTGCCCGAGGGCACTGATCTCAGCAGGCTCTAGCCTGGAGTCAGCCCCCCCTCTCTCCCAGTAACGCCAGGCGTTGCATACTGGGCATTGCAAATGCTGCTTACTGCTCTCTGCTGCATGCAAAGAAAATTAAGCAGCGCACAAACCTTTGCAGTTTGAGTGTCACAAATAGTGTTGTACAGCCACTTCCAAGTTCTCAGCATTTGTCACCCAGGCTGGAATTCACAATATATTATAGTTTAATATACTCCAATTAAAAAAATCAAATATCCTCCATGAGAGAGACATTAGCAGTGTAGAAAAAAGCAGTTTGTGACATTGCAATCAGCAGCTGTTAGTGGAGGGGTTGGGTGGAATAAGGTTTGCTCAGGCAACATCAAATCTATCACCAGCTAAATCCCAAGTGCTTGATTTTTGCAGTCAAGAACACTGATCTTCTGATCACTGAATAAAGGCAATCATTTCCCTTTAGTGGTGGTTCCTGTTATGTATTTTATTGAGCCAGGGTTTATCCGTGACCAGAATCCCTACAGATCCCATCTCCTATGGTTATTTCCTGTAAGACAAACTGGAAATGGTGGGAAAGCATCCCTGTCTGAACTATAATTTAAAAATTCCATTTTAATTGTACCAGTGTAAAAACTGGGCAAGTTTACATGTCACGTGTGGATACGGGCACCTGGCTCTGTCCAGAGAATGACAAGTGCGAGGGGCCAAATGCTGGACCTCAAATTCTGCCAGGGCAGCGGTGAAGTTCTTGGGATGCCCACTAGCTCATCGGCTCCCGTCGCCACACATGAGTCCTTACGGCACCGCTCACGTGTTAAGGCCAAGCAACAGCTTTCTCTGGCTGATCTCTGCACTAATCCGCTTAGTTTAATTAAACAATCTCCAGATTCAATTAGCAGTGACAGTTAAGACTTCTGCAGATGTTAAAGCAAATGTCCTGCTGATTTTAGTGGGTGCCTGACACCAGGCACTTCCCCAGGAATGGTTGTATCTGTTCCTTCGGTTTGCTTGTTTGCCTGACCCTTGCACTTGGTAAAAATGCAGCAGAGCCGTGGTGAGAGGAGGCGGCCCAGGAAAAGCTGCCATCGCTGGGCATCTCCCTGAAAGTCACCCAAAATCCATGCCCTTGCCCTCCTACTCCTGTTTAAAAGTATCGGAGGGAAGAGGGCATCTCTGTGAGATTGAGGAAAAAAAGCCTAATTCCTGACATTTGCTACTCTCGACTTGTCCAGCAGTAATGGAGCCTTTCCGTTTTTTCCTTTCCATTTGCTTTGACTCTATTCCAAAACAGCTTCTGCCTCTTAATGTGGATGTCAGTGCTTCCGTTTCTGCTTTCTTTTCAGTATCCACCCGAACACAGCACACATCAGCCAGCCTGCAGGAGCTTCTTCCTGGGAGATCTTCAGTCCTCCAGAAAAGCATCCACCCTGGCTCCACATTCAGCCTGTCCAACGCAGGGAGACTGTCGCATCGCTTCCCTTTACACGGTGCCAGCTGAGTTGGACAGTTGCACAAATCTTCTTGCTGCTGTGATTGGTGTTCTTGGTTGCAAAGAAAACCTAGTCTGCATTTGCAAAGGCTGCACAAACTGGACCCTTCTTAACAGCTGATTTTATCCCTAAATCCCATGAGAGCTTGCGGATGCACCAGCTGGTCCCAGCCACCCTGAGCTCCCCCTTGTCTGAGCCTGGTCCTGCACTCCTTATTTCCATGAGCTGCCTATGTCGGGTACCTCTGATACTTGAGGCAACAAAGCAACACCTTTCAGAACCTTCCTTTTCCTAAGGCTGCCGGGTGCAGTTGCATCACAGCCCTGGCCTCAGTTATTTCTTGAACAAGCCCCACACCGAAAGTGCAAAACGATGGCTCTTTATTGGCAGTGTTGTACAGAGCATTTGTCCCACGTTGCAATGTGTATAGACGCAAAATAAATCTGATCCCTGCTGTTTACAGGCTGCAACTGAATCATCACTGTAGGTTGTTCTAAGGGTCACCATCACAGTTGTTGTTTTATAAAAAAGAAAATAAGTCTAGTGGAATTACGCTTAAGGCCCCTGTGTCAGCAGGATCCCTCTTGGCTTTTTCCTTTAATGCTTTTTTGTTTTCAAGCTGAGGAAGTGACAGATGTTATTAAGTTTCCTTTATGTGAGATTTCAGGGAATAATCGCAGTGGTTTGAGTCTCTCTTTTGCTAGTTACTAATGCAAACATTGTTTTGGGTTTGGTTAATTAAACTGAATTATTCTAAGATCAGCAGTTACCTTAAAAGCACCAAAACCTTATTTCTAAATAGGTGACAGCTATAAAAACTGGAAATGGGCAACATATAGTTTCCTTAGGAACACACAGTATTTGCCTCTGAGCACTTACAATGAACTTCACTTGGCAGAATGCTTCAAGCAATGCTTTCTGCCCAGCTGCAGGGCACATCCTCCCTTTATTCTCCCACTGCATCTATCTGGAGCTGTGCAAATAATTGGGTTTTCATTTCCCTGGCAGTGAAGAGAAAGAAACAACCTCCATTACTATTTTTATTTTTAATTGAGGTCCCTAAAAGTTAAAAAAGATATTTCACATAGGCCAAAGAAATTTAGCTAGAACAGGACTGAAAAATAGAAGTTGACAATAATATAAAATCACATAAAAAGTCCAACATAGTGTATTAGAAAAGTGAAGATCAACAATTTCTGAGCTGCTGTGAGCAATCCGGTGGAACGGTGTAGGCTCCATAGGACACGTTTGTGTCAGCTGAGCCAGTTTGCTGCCTTCCTGTGCTCATGGGCCGATCGCACCTCCTTCACCCTGCGGGTCCTGGGCCGCTGCCCCACCACGGAGCCTGTGCCGTGCTGCACAGAATGCATGCTCTCACAGTGCCTGGTCCTGAAGAGATTTATTAACTGCATGGAGCAAAGACCTTGTAATTAAGGGCTGATTAGGAAAGAAGACGGGTGCTTGTCTAGCTTTGCCCTCAGCAAGATCCTGCTAGATATAATAAATTTCCAAAATGCTTTCCAGTGCTAATGCTTATGAACTTGATATTTTGCTACTTTGAGGAATGTTTAGTCCTACTCAGGACTCATACTTGAATTCTGCTTGCGTTGCTCCGGGGTGTCCCTCCGTTCCTCAGACAAATCCACAGCAATATCCCATAGATTTTTCAGGGATTTTGCTACAGCCAGACATACACAGGCCAAACAGATATAGGTTCCTATTAAAATCGTCAGCAGCCAGGCCCTTACAGTGCGGCAGGGCTGGCAAGGTCTAGTCTTTACATCCCAAAAGGGTTTTATAACATGAAGTTAATTGTATCTGATGTTTCAACTCCTCTGTTCTGTAGAGCTCATAATGAGAGTCTGGCAAACAATTTCTTCTGAATAATTTGTTGCCTGAATTCAACCTCTTTCCCAACTGACAAAAGCCACGAATTCACTGCAGTTCCTTCAATATATATTCAGTGCTGCCTGCATGAATGGAAATACACTTTTCCCCAGCTTGCCCTTCTTGGCAGGGAGGTCAGTTATAAACAGCACGGTGGGTCCCTGGCCACTCCAGCAGCTTCGGTGGGTGCTTGGCAGGGATGGCCAGCGGTCCTAGCCAGCCACACGTACCCTAGCGCAGTGTTAGCATCACTCAGAGCACTTCAATGCTCACTCCCCGCTGGCCTCTATCCTACAAACCAGCCTGTGGGTGGCAACGATGGTCAGATAACTCCATGTCACTGAGCCTGGGACAAGAGTGCTCCTGCTCCCGAGGCAGCCAGCCACCCTGGGGGGTCACGGAGCACTGTAGGATGCGGGCAGGGATGTGCAGGCATGCTTGGCTCCAACACCACATGTGTGCTGGAAAATGCAGCGAGCCTGGCTGTGCCTAGCGGGAGCACTTCACTGCCAGAAAGATGCTGGTATAGGAGTCAGCGTGCTGGAACCATCCCCCCTGCCTCACCCAGCATCCCAAACACCCCATGATCTTCTGACATAAGTGATCTCAGTGGTAGGCCACAGCTCATCAAGGGCCAGGGATCCATACACAGAGGGACACTTCCCTGTCTTCCCAGGCAAATGGGCCGGCAGTTCTGCAGGAATGTTTTTCTGTGCCCTTTTCTACCTGCTTTTGGGGCAATACAAAGCACAAACAAGAAGGAACTATCTGTGAAAGGTTCAGAGCGGGCACATTCAAGTGGGGCTGGCTGTACTCAGCTGATACAATGCACCCGAGTCCAGCTACATCCATGCTCTCTTAAAATTAGCCAAAAAAATCACAACCTCAGATCTCCTGTCAATCAAGCCAGCAGCTAAGCAGTGCTTATCCTTTAGAGTAGAAGAGACCTGGTATCCAATCTGAAGTTGGCTGCAAGTAAAGCTACCAGAACTGCGAAGTCAGCCCTAGCTGATGGCAGACAAGGTGGGGGGGATGATTTTTAGGCTATGGCAGCTACTATTGACATATCTTAATTATGAGTCATGCTGGACAGAACGGGTGGGCATATTTCCTCTCTCAGTGCACTTACCTAAGGTCAGCCTTGGGTTATAGGTGAGAAGGGGATGGTCCTGCTTTGCCCTAGGATTTTTAATTCAGCCCTGGGACAGCTCATCAGTCAGGGATCTCCATCCCTGGAGGTTTTCAGAATTTCTGTAGCCCTAGTGCTGGTGACAGCAGAGGGTGGCACTGGAAACCCTCAGGGTTCCTTCCTACCAGCGCTGCTGGGAGGCTATAACTGAACAGCAAACCAGCTTTCCTTCCTGGTAAAGGACACAGACATACCCTGAAATGGTTGTTTTCAAGCTTTTGATGCAAGGAGTACAGAACAGTGTTCCCTCCCTTGTCTCCATCCTGGCATTGGCCATGGGGAACAAGAAAATCTTGGAGAAACAGCAGATCATCTCAGCTGACAGCAAGGCAAATGAGAGGATTACCTGGCCAAGATGCAGATGTACAAGAAAGAAGCCACCACTGGCTGTTTGGTGCTCTGGGAGCTGGAGGGAGCCTGTGCAGAAGGCAGGCAGGGAAGCACAGCCTCTGCAACGCTTCCCAAGCAGCATGGCTTGGGGTGGCACCTTGTTGCAGCACAAACAAGCCAGGAGGCTGCAACAAGGCTTTTACCATCGGTCAGATTCTACTGTCTTACTGTTTCTTCATACTCTTCAGGCCAGTCCCTCTGCTGTATCCTTCTTGTCTCTCTTCCATCCAGGGCACTCTCTCTCCTCACTCTGCTTCTTCCCAATCTCTCTTCATTGACTACTCCTCTTCCATACCCCTTAGAGCTATTTAACCACTTAGCAGGAACCAGCCACAGCTGCACCTTATCCACACCAGCCAGCCACCGCCCCTGAAGCCAGCCCACAGCTGTGTATTGTTAATTAACCCAGCTTCATTCCTCTACACCTCACTGAGGCAGTTCTGAGCCCGAGCTCCCCGCTGGGCAGCCCATCCTTGCCATCTGAAAGTGACCCCATCACAAGCGACAGGGTGTCCATTAAGCATCTCAGTACTTGTCTCTGCTGCTGCAGTAAGGTGCTGGAGGAACTGCCAGATTTATCGTCAGGGGACTTGTCTGGTTTCAGCCACCGATCTTAGTATGACTAAGGCTCAGTGATTTTCGTTTCTGCTCTAAGACCTCTGTCATAGAATCACAGAGTATCTTGAGTTGGCAGGGACCCATAGGGAGTGTCGAGTCCAGCTCCCTGCTCCTCCCAGAACACCAAAACTAAACCATCGGACTCAGAGCGTCGCCCCAGCGCTCCTTGAACTCTGTCAGGCTTGGTGCCATGACCACTTCTGTGGGGAGCCTGTTCAGTGGCCAACTGCCCTCTCGGTGAAGAATCTCATGGAGAAGAACCTCAGGGCACATTCCTGGCTCACTCGGCTTGCCGTCAGCCCAGACCCCCAGGTCTCCTCCTGCGGGGCTGCTCTCCAGCCTCTCGGCCCCCCAGTTCATGTTGCATAGGCAGGGCTACCCCATCCCAGATGCGGGATCCAGCACCTGCTCTCGTTAGCTTTTGTATGATCAGTGATCACGCAGCTCTCCGGTCTCTCCAGACCTCCCTGTAAGGTGTCTCTACCCTCGAGGGAGTCCACAGCTGCTGCTGATTTACTGTCAGCGCCAGACTGACTTAATGTACCTTTGACTCCTGTGTCCAGATCATTTATGAGAGCATGAAAAGCGCTGGCCCCAGGACTGAGCCCACCAGCGACTGGTGGCCAGCCTGTTGTAACCCCATTCGCTGTAACTCTTTGGGCCCGACTCGTCAGCCAGTTGCTCACCAGCGTGTTACGGACGTGCCTGGCTGTGTGCTGGACATTTTGCCCAGGAGGATGCTGTGAGAGGCAATATGGAAAGCCTTGCTAAAATCCAAAAAAACCCCCACATCTGCTGGCTTCCCTTGGTCAACTAGGTGGGTGATGTCATGAAAAAAAATTAAGTTAGTGTAGTTAAACAGGCCTTTCCCCTTGTGAACCGCTGTAGCTATGACCAATGACTGCATTGTCTCTCAAGTGTTTTTCAGTAACTCTCAGAATAACCTTCTTTACAATTTTACCAGGCACTGAGGTGAGACTGACAGGCCAGTGATTACCAGCACCTTCCTTCTTACCCTTCTTGAAAACTGGGATAGCGTTTCAGCTTCCAGTTGACTGGTACCTCTCCAGACTCCCAAAACCTTTGAAAAATAATGTAGAGAGGTCCCACGATAACATTGGCCAGCTCTCTTAGTACCCTGGGATGAATCCCATCGGGCCCCACAGGTTTATGCACATCCTGGGGGAGCAGCAAGGCTCAGACAAGTTTGGAGCCGGCTGGGAGTTCATCATTCCCCAGTCACAGTCTTCCAGCCCAGGGCTCTGGGTGTCCCAGGGCGAACTGTCTGTGTTAAAGACAGAGGAAAAAGTGGTATTAAATGTCTCTGTCTCTATTTGTGAGGTGACCAACCTCATCACCTAAGGGACCAATGTTGACTCTGGTCCTCCTTTCGCTGTTAACGTATTTCAAGAAGTCCTTTTTGTTGTCCTTCACAGTGCTGGCCAGCTTGAACTCTAGTCGAGCGTTGGCTGCGCGACTTTTCTCCCTACAGCGAGGAACAGCATCTCTGTAGTCCTCTTGTGTCGCCTGTCCTTGCTTCCAATGCCCACACGCTTCCCTTTTTCGCCTGAGTTCTAGAAGGAGATCCCTGCGCATCCAAGCCGGCCTCCTGCCCTGCTTGCTTGGCTTCTGGCACTTCAGAGTCACCTGCTCCTGCGCTCTCAAGCAATGGCTCTTAAAAAGTGACCAGCATTCATGGACCCCAGTACCTTCAAAAGCAGGTTCCCAGGGGACCTTACTAACCAGTTCCTTCAGCAGCCCGAATCTGCTCTCCCCACCTACAGGGTTATTTCAGGGTATTATTTCAGTGGGCACCAGTTTCACTGCAAGCATGAAAAATTCCAGATATTGATAATAACACAGTGAGACGCAGCATTATTTTTCTTCTTACTAGTCCTGTGGGTTTTATTCAGAGAGACTATGGTCTTCAGATATTACCGCAATAAAAAACACAGCAATGCCGTGACCTGACAGCTGAGTTTTCCATGTGCATGACAGAACTTCCTCAAGCATTTCAAAGGAATAAGAGGACAAGCGTACAGGGTACCTTCCCTGCTTATATATATTCTAGCCAACTCTTTTCAGCACAGGGGGCTTCCTGAAGTTGTGGCCCATTTTTTACACAGCCCTAATAGATGTGTCTAAAAGTCCTGCCTTGTACCCATAGTGCCCCTTGGAAGGGAATTCCACGAGTTTACACCTGGGGTATGACAAGTTGCCTCCTTTCATTTATTCTGGACTTGATCTCAAGCAGCATCATTTCATGACCCCGTGTTCTTACACAGGCAGCCACTACTCACTTGCTCTAGAGCACTCGAGCTTTGGCAGAGCCCTGACATGCCCTCCCAAAGCATTGCTTCTCCAGACTGAAGAGCCCCAGCCTACGTGATTTACCATTGCTCGTAGGGAAGCTGTGCCAGATCTCTGATCTTCCATCATCCTTTGTGGAACCTTCTCCCATCCTGCTCCATCCTTGTACAGGTGTGGGACCAGAAGTGCACGCCGCATGCCGGCTGATGGCAGCCCACCAGTCAGTTTGAGAAGCACAGCGATATCCTCTGCCTTCTGCATATTCCTTTCCTCATAGTTACAGATGCATTAAGCTGGCGCTTTCATGCCTGGTTTCTAGCATGCCCGCCACGTCTCTCCCTCCCGAGGGGTAACAGCCAGCTCTCAGCCCGTCATTTCACACAGAAAGATACGATTGTTCCTTCCCTCTTATATCGCTTCACATCTGCTTTCATCTGCTCCTGCATTTTTCCTTGCTCCAGTAATAAATTATGTATTTTTAAAACTATTTCAGAACACTCTTCCCCTTGCATGATTTTGATTAAAATTTTGGAGGTCTTTGCTTTTTTGCTGGTTTTTGGTTTTGGGGTTTTTGGGGGGGTTGTTTGTTGTTGTTTTTTTTTTCTAAACTGACCACCCCCCAAATAAAGCAACACTGGATAACAGATGTGACTTTGTGAAACTTTTGGTGAGAGGTTGGGCAGAAATATTTTCTGACCCCCATCAAACCTGACAAAGAGGGCCAGGAGACGTTAGCAGTTTAGTAGAGCTGGTCTTGGTGGAAGAGAAAATGCTGCTAATAAAAGCAAACGCTTAATGAAGGTGGCTGCTTGCGGAACAGCCTGCCACTGCCTCCGGTGGGACCAGTTCCATGGTGCTGGCCCGAGGAAGCACGGCTGAACAGCTCAGGGCCACAGCCCGTCATGTTCTGGTACCTTCCAAAGCATTGTGCAGGGGCATTATAATTGACCTTAGTGATCCACCATTAGCCAAACAGCAATCTTCTTTTTTTGTAATTTTTTAATTTTACTTTTTGTAGAGGCTTCCTATTTCTGTTTTACCCCATAGCCATGTGGTGAAGAGCAAAGGCTGGGAAATGACAGCCTTTGCTCCTTCTGGCAGGAGGAAGGCCTCGTTTGCTCAGGGCAAATGGGGCGTTAAGGCTCCTCAGAGGGCAGTGGGAAGTGGAGCTCCCACCTACCGCAGGTGGTTTCAAAAGCAAAGACAGAAAAAGGATCAAGATGATTTTTTGTCCGCTGCCCCTGGGAGCGATAATTCAGTTTGTCACTGCCGCTTAGGGAAGAGGACAAAACAACATTAAGTCTTTCCATCTGGCTGAGCTTCACAGAACGCACCCACCGGAGGTGTGAGCGAGCCTGGAGGCACGTGATGCTGTTTGCCACGCAGTGTTCATGGATGGGTATTTTATTTCTTCTCCCTGCAGTGAGTTCATTCCACCTAGTGCGTGAATTTCTTAGCAACATTCTTCTTACAGCTCACCCAACTCCCTTCTACACACAGCTGATAATCTGCTTTCTAAAAAACCCCAAATCCCCGATGATACTTTATAACTACTAAGAGGGGTGAGTCATCTCTTGAATTTAGGCCGTGGTACTATCTGAACCAACAACTTCTTCAGCTCAGGGAGAAACCAGGGCTGGCTATACCCTCTTCCTTCTCTGTTGCAAACTGCACGGAGAAACTCACTCCACATGGCTCCCCCACTGTTCTGCTCTGCTCACTTCAGACCTGACCACGCTGCAACCATTTCTCGTCTCAATTATTTAATGCTCCGTTTTTCCTCATAAAAGATCATATTAACCTAGTTTCTTCACAAAAGAAAAATGATCTTCCTTGCAGATCTGTGAGGTGCTAATGAGCAACCATGACTGGGTGTTTGCAGCAGACATGCTTCTCCTGTCTGCGAAGCCTTATCACGGTAGAGAGAAAAAGGCAGAACAGAACAGAATAGAACAGAATAAAAATTGCAGCTGGAAAGGACCTACAATGATCATCTAATCCAACTGTCTGACCAGGGCTGACCAAAAGTTAAAGGGCATTATCCAAATGCTGCAAACACTGACAGGTAGGAGCATCGACCACCTCTCTAGGAAGCCTGTTCCAGCGTCTGACCACCTTCTGGTAAAGAAATGCTTCCTAACATCGAGTCTGAACCTCCTCTGATGTTGCTTTGAACATTCCCGCACATCCCATCACCGGATGCCAGGGAGAAGAGCTCAGCACCTCCCTCCCCATGTCCCCTCCTCAGGAGGCTGCAAAGAGCAATGAGGTCATCTCCCAGCCTCCTTCTCTCCAAAGGAGACAAACCCGCAGTCCTTAGCCGCTCCTCAACAGGACATGCCTTCCAGCCCAGAAGAGAATGCAAAAGTGCATTAGGAAGCCGTAAGTTTGTCCTGCTGGACTCGCTGTCTGTCCTCTGTCCAGAAGGCTGAAAACAAGGTTTCCCATCGGAGCAGAAAAATGAGCCACCCCATTTCACTGCTGTCCCACAGCCTTCTGCTGGTGCAGATTCATTGATGTGCAGGCCAGGTACTGGGATCTTCTGGCTGAGGAGAGGGAAACTTGCACTTGGCATATCGTGCATTAGCTTTGCTGTTGCAAAGCCCTGTGCTCTATTTTGTGTGTAACAACACTAGGCAACACTACAAGCCAACAGTATGCCCTTGTGGTAGTAAGGGCCAAGTACATACTGGGTTACAGTAGCCAAAACGTCAAGGGAAATGATTATTCCTCTCTATTTGATGCTGTTGAGGCTGCACCTATTGAATTGTGCAGTTTTGGGTTCTCCAGGATGAGTGGTCTAGCAAGGGCCCACTAAGATGATCAAGGGGCTGGAGCACATCATGGGTTTCTTCTGTCTAGGGAAGAGAAGTCTTATTGCTGTCATCAGTTGTCTGAGGGGGTATCGTGGGGCTGCACAGTGGAAAGACAGGGACAAGGGAATTTACAATTGGAAATGAGAAAAAATTCTTCCCCATAAAAGCAGTGCAGTCCTGAGATGCCCCTTCAAAAAGAGAAGGTCTGTGGAGAAGTCCTTGTGTCCATGTGCCACTTCCAAGAAGTTTAACTGGCTGCTCACCAGAGGGGTTCTTTCCCACTGCAGAGCTTTCCTGTGCGATTACTGCAAACACCATTTCATTGAGGTGAAGATCCATCAGCATTTCTCACCTTGGTGGAAAAGAGCTGCCTGCTGCCCAAACCGCAGGGCCCCCTCCCCAGTGCTGGGCCTGGGAGCAGCCCTGGTGTGGGGTTACAGCAGTCCTTACCAGCGGGAGCGGCGGAGGAGGAGGGCACTGGCTTGTTATTTATGGATTCCTTGCCTGGGTCCTTCAGCACCCAGAATATAGCATGTGCCCTCCAAAAAACGCTCAGCATTTTGCTTCATCGGGAGAGCCACAGCCATTCTGAACATACTGTACTTGGGCAACACCCTACTACAAAAGCACCCAGAACCGCCGCGGTCCCTTTGAGGCAAGCGCCCTCTCTGCTGTGCCTCGGTCGCACCAAGCACCCAGCAGATTTTACCCCCAGGTACGCATCGTGGCACCACTGCAGTAATATTCAAGGAAGGTATATTCAGGGGTAGAAGGAACATCTGTGTTGTGATCCAAGGACTTTTCTCCAGGCTTTCTGAGTCAGCAGGGGTTGCTGAAAGCCCATTAGCTCCATCCATGTACCTGCCTGATCTAGGAATGAAGGTTAAAAAGTCCAGCTTATCGGGGCTTGCGAGCTAAGGTTCATCGCCGTCTCCTGGCTCTTGGCTGGGCACAAGGGGAGCAGCTTCCCTGTGTTTAAGTCCCTTCATTAAGACTGAGGAATTGTCACTGTATGCAGAGATATTCCCTGTAGCAGAGCTTTGCTGTGGCTGATGCTTCATATTAGAACTGATTAGTATTCACAGCAGAACAGATGTGGAGGTTCAGAGCAAGACTCTGATGTGAGCAAAAAAATGGAAAAAAACCCAGAATTTTGAAATGCTGCTGGCTACGTCCCCTCCCCAACAGTCTTGGAGTTAAATCACTTCTGCCAGGCAGCAGAGCCAGCGCAGCCCTGCCTTCGCCGCGGTGCCAGCCCAGGTGCTGCCAGGCTGGGGCTAAGCTTGTGGAGGACGGGGGCAGGAGGGACCGTGGGATGGGGACGGGGTGGCATGTCTCGTGCCGCTGGCCTGTGGAGAGGCATTTTCTTCTACAAGCCCAGGGTCTGGCTTTTGGGGAGCACTCTGCATCCCTTCCTGCTGCCGGGGGGAGGCCAAAAAGCCAGGCTGAGGTGAGGCCTCACTTGAATGGACAACCTGTTTCTCCTCTGGAGGGAAGGGCTGTGGAACTGCCTGCCCCGGCAGCGTAAGTCCCCTGGGGCACCAGGGGTGGGAGAGGGGTGGCAGGCATGGGACAGGCTCTGCCCTGAGGATGCCCAGGGCTTGCTGAGGCCCCGCAGCACACTACGCTGCGCTGCAGGAGTTATCAGCAGTGCTCGGCCACGGGACAGCGAGCAGGAGGGAAGGCGTGGGGCTGGGACCCAGGGACGACGTTTAAAGAGGCTCTCAGGGAAGAGCTGAAATCTAAGCCCAGTGTGAGTGTGTTTCCCGAGGCTGCTCCACTTCCTGGGGGTCACCATATTAAATGCAACTGTTTCCCTGGGGGCTCGGCAAATTTCTGCAAAAAATGAAGCGAGAGAAAAACATTTTTCTATGTGCCATCCAAATACAGTGACGTTCCAGGGCAGAGCTGGGGCCCTGCCTGCAGTAACCTTGTGGGGACACTCCTGCCAGAGGCCTCGCTGCGACATCTAGTTGCAGATGTCCCTGCACTAGATGACCTGGAAAGGTCCCTTCCAACACAAACCATTCCATGAGTCTCTGATCCCCAGGATCATGAATCCTATCCTGCTAGGAAAGCCAAGGAGGCTGAGCAGGAGGCAGCAGCAGAGCAAGCTCCATTTCCACCTCTGAACAGAGGATATTCCTCCACAAACGTTTGTTAACACTTGAGAAACCTCTGCTCTCATTGGAAGTTTTTATTAGTACCACAGAATTATTTTGTTACTGCTGCAAAAGCCGTAGCCAGTGCTTGGAGGCTTTGCATTTGGCTGCAGCGGCTAGGAAAGGCACCCATACTTGGCAACCAAAGTGCATGAAGTTTTTTGTTATTCAGGCAGGTTTTTCAACTCCATAACTTTGTGCTCAAGCTTCTGGAAGCCACTTGGCCACTGCCCAGCGGGAGGGGGGTGCACCGATGCCCCTGGTACCCCCAGCCACAGCCCCGCACAGCTCAGGGGGGCTGGGTGCCTGCCTGCGGGGCTGCGGGCAGTGCTGCCGTCTGCCAGACTCCGGCGCATGGGCAGGATCTGGGCAGAGCACGGGGATTTCAGGATTTCAGCTGGGCTACGCGATGAGCATAACTGGCTGTTGCTTAGTGGTGTCATCAATGCTGGTGACAGTTTCGGGTGAACAGGAGACTACCAGGAACTACATATAATTATATACATGTATGTGTAATAAATGTGTAATAGAGTACATACATACCTGTATGTATGATAGATATGTAATAGAGTACATATAATTATACACATGTATGTATAATAAATGTGTCATACAGTACATCATAAAAACAATGAGCTGTTTAGATAACTTACACAGTAAGTTTATCCCATTCAAAAAAGTGCATTTTAATTAGGGCTGGACAGACAGTTTCCACCATGCAGGAAATGCTAATGCTTCAATACTCTAATTATGAAGTGGAAAGAAAAGGCAACATTTCCACACCACTTCTGGAAGATGAATTCCCCCTCCCACCCAAATTCTTACAACTGCCTTGAAGGTGTGGATGAGCAAAAGTCACGTTGTGGTTTTACCAGCTACACAATGCAGTGGAGTGTGGTTTGTGGAATACATTAGTGTCAGTGAAGAATATATTGCTGTAGTGATATCAAGTTCAGATTAATCAGAGGATCACATACAACTTTATTTACATGAAAGGAGAAGGGCAGAGGAAATGGGGAATGGGGACCTGCTTCTTACTTAAAATCTCCATTGCACAGCAATGTTCTGCTTTCTCTGGTTCCAGGCTCATTCTGTGGAGCTTTGATCCACAGGCATTCTCAGAAGGAAAAAAACCCCCACATTTGGCCTGATAGCCTGATAGCCAGGTGCCTGTGCCGGTGACGGGCTGGGGATGGCAGGGTGCAGGGCAGTGCTGGGCGCTGTGCTCGGGAGGGACGTGTCCCCTCTGGCTGTGCCAGGGCACCAGCTGCGCGGGGCTGGCGCGGATCCGTGTGCTTTGGCGGCTGCTGGAAAGCTGGAGGAAATCCAGAAAAGAACAATAAAACCTGGCCAGCAGCTGGAGATGATACTTCACGAGGAAAGAGAGCTTGTTCCGCTCCAGTTAAGGGGGAGCGTGTGGTGACGGGCTCCGTGCCTGTAGCCGTCAGGTGACACCGATGTTGAAAGGTGTTTTTAACTGGGTGGGGGAGGAAAAGGCAATTGTTGCTGGTGGCATCTTGGAATCGGGCCGGGGGTTTTGCTTTGCCCAGCAGAGGTTCTTGAGAGCACGTGAAGGAAAGGAGTGCTGCGGCCGGCCGAGTGCTGGGGGAGGCAGGACCCCCATGCGGAGCCCCCTGCCCTCTGCGGGGGACACAACTGACCGGCTGGGGAGCAGCAGAGACCTGGCAGGGGCGAGCTGGGTGGTGGGAGGACCGAAGGGCACTGTGCCTCACCGCAGCAGCGCCTGCCCCTCTCCCTCCAAACATGGGACCCCGCGGCAGTGCTGAGCAGTGCCGAGACCCAGCGCCCCACGCCATGGCTCCTGGCACAGAGGCACAAGGCGTTTTTGCAGGTGACCAGGAGGTAATTGCAATGTGAGGCCCAGAAAAGCAGAGCGGTGACATCTGGGGCTGCCAGCTCATGCTTCTAGATATAAATCCACTCAGGAAAATCCCTTCTTCAGGCACGGCTGATGCACTGTGCTCTTGTACCTGCTCTGGCTGGGGTGCTGGAGGTCGCTGGCGGGGAGCCAGCCTCTGGCCGCGGATACACACCGACATCTCTTCATCTGGAACAGTAGCGCCATAACCCGTCATGAACAGTCTTTCGTCTTTCTTCTCCCACTCTTTTAACTTAGTAGAAAGAGACCTAGACTGGTTCATTTTGGTTGACAAATCCTGAACTGCCAGAGGGTACTTGGAGTGGGAAGGGGGAATAAGGAAATTCCCTCCTGTGTTCCCATGGGAATATATCCCAGTTCATGTCTCTCTCTTCCAGGCACTGCTCAACAAGGGCCAGACCTGCTCTGCTAGGTTAGAGACGTGAGGGGCAACCGCTGGGTACCACACGCAGCAAGCAAAGGGGCAGCACCCGGCTGTGAGTGACTTAACGGTGGCTCCTCCGTTTTTTAATGCCATTTCTGAATCTCAGCACCGCTCCATCTCTCTGTTTCCACCTCAGCCTGCAAAACCTAAGTAGGTTCGAATGACAGCCCCAGGCCACTGCTCTTGTTTTAAACCCATTATGGAATGCTTAGATACCATGACGACAAGCACATTATAAATTTGGATAAATACACCAAAATCAGGTTCCTCTGCAGCCTTGAAAAGCTGATGTTGTCGAGCCTTTCTCTCTGAACAAGACAGCCACCTCTTCCCCTTCTGCACCAGAGCAGGGGTTTCCTGCCTGTAAGCACCAGGCAGCCCTGAAAGATCTGGAAAAAGAGCAGGTCTGTTCCCAGGAAGCTTAAATGTACCCACGCTGCAAAATGTCCAAGGGTCCTCCCCAGAGTAAGAAAATGAGATGTCAGCTTAGTTTGCAGCTATGAGTATACAGGGATGGAGAATCTATTGCAGCCTTTGCAATGGTGTTCAATATCTGAAGTTAAAAGTCCATCAATTAACTGGAGGAAGAGATATCTAAGAACATTTCCCTGAAGTGACTATAAATAAAATTTCCTGTAATTATGAAGCCCTTTCTATTGCCATAGCAGCTTAAAATGGCTTCAGTCTACCTGAAAATTAGGTTAATAGATTTTGACTCTAGCTCACATATCGTTTTTCAAAGAGCTGGTAGATTATCATAGTTCTGTACTGGGGTTATCCAGAGGTGGGTGAGGACCCCACTGTGTGGGTGCTGTGTGAACACAGAAGCAGCCCAGTGCAAAAAGCCACTCCAGACACGAAGGGCTCAGTGCCCGCATACACTGCTTGTCCTCCTGTGACGCTAATCCCTCTGCCCTTGAAAGGTGGCTGGGGTGGGCAGGGCAGGCAGCAAGGCATCATTGCTTTTATGAGGAATGCAGGGAGAACATCCATAAGCTATGGACACGCTGTTGTGTAATGATGGCCCAGATGACGTCTTGTGGGCTAGGCTTTTGTCAAGGCACTGTCTTGATTTAATAGGGCACAATCTGTTTAGCTGGAGCATTTGGCTTCTAGGTATATGAGCTTGGAAAATATCTGAATGTTAACTTTCGCGTTCCTGTCTGCTTTCTAAACTTGTCTGAATGCTCAAATACATGCTTGCAGTTGCCTGTTCTTATTCCAGATGGCATTGCATTGGAAACAGTCATGCCCAATGTGTGCAAATAGGCTGTGATGTGCAGAAATGTTTACTAGGCAACCGCAGGTCACTTGGCTCCCCCGGCTGCTGCCAAGGGTCCGGCGCTGCCTCTCCTAACCAGAGGGAAAAGCTCGGCCGCTCGGCGCCAGCGAGGCTGCAGGCAGCCCCAGGCACAGCGATGCAACGTGACGCTGGGGCTGGCCCGATGCGCAGCCACATCCCTGTCACATGGCACCACGTGTCCTGGTGACGGGCAGGTGTCTGCTCCCTGGGAAACATCTGGAATCTACCTCAGCCAGCTTTCCATGGCCAGGGTGCGTTTTACACGCAGTAGGAGCAAGTCACATCGAGGCAGGAGAGCGCACAGAAGCCGCCCTTGTGCTGGAGGCACCAGGACTCTGCCCACCGTGCGTGGCCATGAGCAGACAGACCGAAGCTGCCTTGTTTGGAGGGCATGACAGAGACCATACAGCTCCACATTACTAAAATTTAGGGCTGTTCCTGGTCACCAAAGGATGTAGGAAACACATTTATTTGACTTTCCATAGAGTATGTGCTCCCGGTCACTCCAGGACCGTTTAGCAATAAAGCCCGAGCCCTGGGCATAGCCTCCCCTGTGCATGGGTGAGTAGCCGCCTCTGCATTTTAATTACTCTTTTGCAGAGAGTAATGTATCAGGCCGTTTAAGAAGGCAGCTAGAGATTCCCCTGGATTTCAGCATGCTGTGAAGTTGTCGGGTAACTCGGGTTCACACATTTTTTCCATCCTTAGGGGGAACTACAGGAAAGGTATAATGAGAGTGATTTGCCCCAGGTATTTGAACTCTACTATTTTTATAATACCCAATATTTCCATGTCTTATCCAGGGTCAGATTTGATCAGGTCATTATGACCTGACCTTGGCACATTCCAAGACTTTTTTCCCTATTATTATTATTATTATTTCCTTCTTTGTTCTTTAAAGAAATTCTCCACCCACTTTAACAAACCACTGCACCAGTTAGAAAAGCTCGACATACTTGAAGAGGTATGTGGCCAGGAGGGTTTTTCCAAAGCACTCAGGTATCTGCTAGCAGTGTTCCAGCAATATAGCTGTCAACATGGAAAAATGCTAACAGCAAAATGCTAAGATGAAAATTTAAGATATACGGAGGGGAAGATATTAATTTTCTGATTCACTGACAGAAGTCCTTGCTCAGTCTGTCTCTCTTGGAAATGCTGTTGAGTGAGAAACATTACCAGCTGAAACAAAACCATGAGTGATCTGCTCCTTTTCTTTCTTTGCTGTGGAAGACAGCTGGGAGATAACGTGCCAGGGCCAGAGTGCTGCAGACCCCTGCAGCCGGATCCAACCGTCTCTGGTGCGAGGCTCCTGCTGCAGAGACACCAGCTCGGGCTGCGCAGGAGCGTAGGACGGGGGAGCTCCCCCAGACCCCGCTCAGCTTACCCACGGGGCAGCACCGAGGTGCTGCACGCCGTCGCTAGCAGGGGATAAACCTGCTGCAATAACCTGGCTTGTCCTGCCACCAGCCAGTGCGGTGGGCTGCGCTCCCAGCACATCTCATTGGGGTCTGGCTCGCTCCCCTCCCTCCCTGATGCGTTCACTCTGTCTGCAGGCTCACCATCTGCTGGAGCTATTTTTCTGCGTGTGGGGATGAAGATGCTGATTTTTGAGTTCTCCCAGTGGACTATGTCCAGGAAGGGCAAGGGACTGGAGCTGTAATTTAACTGAATTGCATCCCTGAGCTGGAAACTCCGACAGCCTTTGTTGCTGCATCCATTCTCTTTTATGTTTTAATCCTGGATCTTACAATGGTACATACAGGTCCCACTTCCTTTCCTTTTGACCTAGGAAGTATTCT
Source organism: Falco rusticolus (assembly GCF_015220075.1). Lineage (NCBI taxonomy): Eukaryota > Metazoa > Chordata > Aves > Falconiformes > Falconidae > Falco > Falco rusticolus. The sequence continues at coordinate 754,454 of NC_051192.1, read as the reverse complement.
ACCATTAAAGATTGATGTTATCACCTAGATCTTGAAACTGTTATTGTTTTTATATATATACAATTATGATAATCATTATTAATTTGGGCTCTTGCAGCATTGAAGGCCAAACAAAAACTAACAGCATAAAACAGCCAGTTGCTCTTCTGAGACCCCAGAGATGCAATTGAACTCTGATTTACTGTCAGCATCCAGCCTGTAATTTTACCTCTGGTAAGTGCTTGGCTGTGCATCTAAGGCTTAGGCAGAAGGCTACTCAGTACATCTTTGCTGAGCTGCAAAGACTGACTCTAATGTGCACAGTTGCAGCAAACTGGGTGTGCTCATGGCGTCCATGCGGGAGAGGCTTGCCAGCCCAGAAGAGCTAGAAGAATCCAATATACCCCTTCTGTAGGCAAGGATTATAACTCATTTCTTGCTTTAAGCCACTGTCTTTGGTCCTGCTTTACTTGGAGCCAATTGAGCTCACTCAAATTCATCTTGCAAATCACACCTAAGTTTTGTATTAATTTTGCAACTGCATTTTTGACAGAGTCCAAAACTCATATATGGTGGTACAATCCAAGAAAGCCCCCTGGGTTTGCCAAACAAAAAAGCAGTTTTCTACCCACAGAAAATGGGAGGGAAGGGTGATGCTCTCAGAACCACAGCCACTGAGGCTGCAAGAATCATCCAAGGCTCAGCCTGCAGGCAAGGGGCCTTGGGTGGCAGAAGGAAGCAGGATGGTGAGCAGACAATAAGTATCACATCTCCCCAGAGACCCTGAGGCCCCCACTCGGACCTCCAGGGTGCACAGAACATGTGCCACAGCTCTCTCACCCTGTGACAGACTCACATGCAACTGCAGGGTCACAGAAGGCTTCATCTGGAGCTCAAAAGTTTAACATGATATCCTTCCAGCACAGGATCTTGCTTTCTCCCTGCCCCCCTCATTTCCTAGTGCTCTGCACAAGATTTATGGCCCCCAGGCACACAAGGTTCAGCTCTGTGCTATCACTCCTCTTAACTCAGAACAGCTGTTGGGGCTTGCAGCAAATCCCCGTTTGCAGGAGCCCAATCACAGCCATCTGCAGACAGAGCAGCCCACACACATTCTTGGTGGCACAGGGCCACCTGGCCAGCCCAGCCCTGGCCTTCCAAGCCCCAGCATCACTGCGCGCAGGGGCAGCAGCAGCCGCAGCTAATGCTCCAAGTACGTGCTTTCTGCTGCAACTGTGCTGGGGACAAGGGATCGTGCTGGCATCCAGGGCCGCCTGCAGCTTCATAAATGGTGCTCATCAGTGGCTAATGCAGGGGATTTTCCCCAGCCATGTCACTCAAGCTAACAGAAGATATTAGCTGTCCCTACAAAGCCTCGTCCTGCTTACGTGATCAAGCCATCATAGCTGTAACCACACAACCATGACACTTGTCTTTGTGCTTCCAGGAGGAGTAGAGCCTGGTCCTGGTCCTCCCTTGGATGCTGGCCATGGACGTGTGTTTTCTGGGAGCAGGTGCATTTGTTAGTCACAGACATCCCTGAACTGCTGCAGGCAGGCTGCGTTTCCCCACGGAGGGTCAGGGAGAGCAGCACGACTCCTTGCTCTCGTACGGTGGGGACGCTGCGGGAGGTTGCTCTCCTGTGCTGAGCTGTAGGTCATGGGGACCGCAGCTCTGGCTGCTTTGGTCTCTCGGGTGTAGCTGCCATAGGGCTGGGGCAGGACACCCTTGTGTGTCCTTCGAGGTGGTAACAGGGAAGGGAAGCACCGACTTCAGGAGCCTGAGACACTACAATTAAAGTGAATCAATTACAACAATGGTTCTGATTTCAAACCAGCTTCAAACTTAATTCTCATTGATTTTAGTTTTACCAGTTGATCGCATGGAGGCAGTGGGGTAGAAGCATTGGTGGTGAGATGAAATCAGTGTCCGTCAAATGGACAGAGCCACAACAAATTACCAACTAATATCAGCAAGCTAAAAACGGTGGCAATTAACCAGAGAGAGTGCAAATGGGAGCCGTGAAATTGGAGCCGCAATAGCAGGGCAGCGAGTTATTAATGAGATGTGGCAGAAATCAGGATGGTCTTCTTGTATTAAAGTGCTCCCTCTCACATGGATGCTGTTAGCTGGCTTGTCAATGGCATAGTAAAAAAACCTTCAAAACAATAGGACTCATTTTAGAGACAGAGGATTATAACAGACAAGGTACAAACACAGTTGCTTCAGATATGACCCGGGTTCAAGTTGCTGTTGTGATGTATCAGCCTGCCCCTATCAGCCCATGGAGGGGATTGACAGGCTCGGCCACTGTCACTGGGGCCACCGTGTCCTTACAAAGGCTCAGATGACAACATCCCAGTGAATTTATTTTCTGTAGGAAACTGTTTAACCTTTTTTTTTGGCTTGTTCTCGTAAGGCAAGCACCTTGTTCATTTTAATAGAAACTACCATGAGTGCTGCTTCTCTGTGAGGGTGCATCAAAGAAGGTGGCGTAAGCAAGTGCCCGTCAGCGGAATGGGAGAGCGTTCCCAGCTGGGAGCTGCCAGCCCCTTCTCACCGGTGTTCCCATCTGACTGGAGCTGCAGATGGATCATCCCTTCGCATTTCCTACATGCATTGCCATCCAGCAGCCCCTCTGTTGCAAACCCACGGAGCAAAGCACAGCAAGGGATGGCTGCCAGGAATCCCTTCCCAGCTGCAATCAGAATCATCCCTGTTAAGCCAGGCACAGAGAGGAGGGGGTTCCAGCGTGGCCCAGCTTTTTAACACAAGGTATTTCACTTTTTCTGCTGTTTTAAGACTTTTTCAGATGAAGGAAGGTCCACTCTGCTGGGAACAGCCAGCCACGGCTGCTAATTAGTACCGTGGGGAAGAGCATTTTTCTTCTAAGCCAGCATTGGCATAATGTAATCTATTAGAAGCAAAAAGGGTACATTAAATGATCAAGGTGAGAAATGACTGTAGAGGGGAAAGGTCTTATAAAAACAGAGAAAGAATTGTGCCAAGTCCAGATCTGACTGCTGGAAGACTGTTTAAGCAATTAAAAACCAGCAATGCAGTCTCTGCTTGCCTTTTTTTTTTTTTTTTTTTTTTTTTTTAAATAGCAGATAATGGACTGAATGCCTTGCCATCCTACAGAACATTCAAGAGCTGTTGCATTAAAGAGATACAGAGATGGCCCTTGCTGTGGAAAGGAGGCAGAGCCATTTTTAATCTCATCTGCCATGGGATTACTGGGTTCTGCATCTCCCATCAGTCTTGCTCAGCCTGATGGGCAAGTGCAGCAGCAGCAATGAGCAAGCCCGACTCCCACCAGCAGCTGTGCCAGCTAGCTGCCAGCCCTCACAGAGCTGCTCCCGCCGCGTTTTTAAGTAGGGAGAAATCACAGTGCTCAGCTGGGAAAGGGGCTCTGGAATGGAGGTGGGCAGGCAGTTCAGGTGGGGGAGCAGGCTGGGACCTGCATCCATGTGAAAGGCTGGTTTGGGGGGGGGGGGAATTGGTGAGACAAAACAGGGAGGGATGGGGCAGCAACCCAACAGACTTGCTGGGCTTCTCAGAGCTTTCGCCTTGCCACAGCAGCTAGTGATGGTAAGCAGCCCATGGAGATGCAGGAAAATCCAGGTCCTGGAGCCCTTTGGATGTGCTTTGGGAGGCGTTACAGCTTTGGGAGGAACAGATGAGCTCCCATCTGTGTGCAGCAGGAGACAAGCAGGGCAAGGACAGCATCCAGGACCCAAAGTCACATGGCAAAGTGTGGGCAGATGGGGCACCGCACCAAGATCTGCCCTGTTAGGACACCTTAGTCTGGTCACCACGTTAGGACACACGTTAATCTAGTCACCTCACTGTGTACCTATCTCCTCAGCGAGCACAACATTTTCCTGTGTGCTGACTATCCAGAGATTAAGCGTGCTGCTTGGTCCAGCTTGGCGGCGGAAGGGAATGTTGCTGCCTCTCCCTCTGTTCCCTCTGTTCCTCCCCTTCCAAGCCTTTCTCAGAAACTCGGCTGCCCACCGACTCAATGGCTGTGGGACAGGTTCAGGTTCCCCTGCAGATCCCCGGGGACTGGCCGGTGCGGGTGCAAACTGCCTTAGGAGGAACCAAGACACCAATGGCTCAGGCTGTCACCCAGACCTCAGCCTCCTGTGGGGCAGTGATGACCCTGCAGATGTGCTTGCAGATGGACATGCCCCTTTGCAAAGGAGCAGTTTGACTTAGAATTCATCTAGAAACTAACAAAGAAAACCCCCGCACCTTTATGGTTGGATTTTTGCCTTCAGCTGCAAATTTAACTTTAACTGAATTTAACTGCACAGAAGCAGGTTTTGGCTGCCTGCAGGCTTTTTAGATGTAGCATGGAAACAGGCTTGCTTCCTCCTTATGTCATGATGCATACCACGTGGTGTCAACCAGAACAGCTTCCCCTGCTCCTTCGCCCAGGTGTGCATCAGTGCATTTCCCCTCACCAGGGCAAGACGTCAAACTCCCATACCCCTCTCAGCAACTGCTCCGACTCATGCTTCTAATAATACCCAGCCCTGAATTTTCGATGCCAGATTTCAGCAGGATTTAATATTACAGCTTCGTTGTCAGATAAATCTAAATCCTTAAATAAAATCTTCCTGTTGTCTTAAACCTTTCTGAAATACTCTGAGAAATGTGCTCTCTGTATTTTTCTCAGTGTTTTTCATTACGTGAAAACGTTACTCTGCTTCCCTGTAACAGCAGGTAATAGGGATTTATTGTGTTTGATGGCTATTGATAGTCATAACATGCTATCATGTGGAGCACCATGATCAGTCACAGCACACAGCAAATGGGAAACCAGCGTAAACGGTGACACTTTAGAGGAAAAGACAGGGATACGTAACTCCTGCCGCAGCCTGGTTTCAGCAGCAGAGAGCAGGCGGGCTCAGAGGGGCTTTTGTAATTTCTTTCCTTTCTTTGATGCGACATAGGTTTAAAACTTACTACAGTGGTAGAAATCCTTTGCTAACTAAACCACTGTCAAGGGCTGTTCGTGCTGTGTTTCTAGTCCCTTTCACAAGCAGGTTTTTAAACACACGTAGACTTCCCCCTCCCTGCCCCCAGTTCTCTTAGCCAGTTTCTTTGGGCAATGGTTCTGCACAGCTCATGCTGGCTGCGCACTGGGGGTTACCAGCTTGGTGGTCTGGCTGTCTGGGATGGTGGGAGGGCAGGGAAACGGCACTGAATGTTCCTGGTTCCTGCTACACGAAGATGGAGAAACACAGATGGGCCATTTTCCTAGAAAAAGCTGCAGTGCCCAGAGAGATTTTGCAGGCTCCCCGTTACTAAACCTACCACGTCATGGGGCTGTCAATAGATGCCAAAATCACTATGACATGGCTTACTGCTACAGGCCTTCTGGATAGAAAGCACAGATAAGCTTCCTCAGACCAGATCACTACATTCAAAAGTTTTTACTCTAGTAAAAGTATTCAGTGCTATTTTGACAGAAATGCAATGTGGGATGAAGGTGATCTTCCCTACGTCCAAACGTCTCTTGGTTGTAGTATACTTGTATATCTGTACACAGTGTACTTGTAGTATGCAGTGTACTGTAGTATACAGGCTTTCCTTGTGCTATACAAGCAGAGACCCTTTCATGTGCAATGGCTGTTTCAGACCTCTATGATACAGAAGTTGCATTCAGCAATTTTGAATTGAAAATGTTAGCAGAGCTTCTCAGGTCGTTTTGGTAGTACACAGGAACACTGTGTTTCCTTGAGAAGGGAAAACTTAAAATAAAAAATAAATTTACTACAAAATTGCCTTTCCAAAACTGTCTTTTAAATGAATGCTCTGGGAATTACATTTGCATGCTATTTCAGTCAGGGATATAAAGCAAGAATTTTTTCTTAGACAAAGAGACACAAAGTGTCTTTTTCAAAGACAAAGCGTAAAGTGACACTTTGCTACAAATGAGAAATTAATTTGGACTGTCTTGCAGTATATTGCGAAGAGAAGAAATCTGACAGCCCTTTGAAAGCTCCACTTGCCTGGACACTGACTCTAGGCTTGTTCATAAATCTCTCTCCTACTTGGGAAGTGCTAACGTCTGCCTGAGACCTCTGCCCAAGTGAGTCCCAGTGCCCCTGGGCTTCTTCACGAGCAGGTCATCTTCTGCTGCCGTCACCTCCTTCCTGGGCTACAGTCACATTTTCTCAGCCTCTTTCCAGACCAGCTTTCCCAGTTCTTGACTGATTCTCTGAGCTCCCTGGGTACATTCTTTTTTTCTCTTCTTTCTCCAGAAAATAATCTCCATGCGTGTGTAACTTTGGCTTGGCTGCTGCGGGAACATCACCGTCTACGTATACATGCCCTCCTCGTTCTTGTGACAGGATTCAGCCAAGTTTCAGGGCTGTCCCGGGAACACCTGTGCAGCCAGTGGTGCACTCGAAGGGCAGCCTTCAGCCGGGCACCGGGACCCCGCCGAGCTGAAGCCAGCGCGGCTGACTAGCAGTTAACTAGCGGGGGGGGGGTGGGTGTCAGGTTTTTGGCTGGTTCCATCCACTTGGGGGTGGTGGTGGTGATTCAAACACAACTGCAGGGACACTTTATGCCTGAAGACGATCCCTGTCTCAGTGCATCTGCTGCTAAGCTGCTGAGAAAGAAACTGATGTTTGATGTTCCTTTCACTTCTCAGTCATGGAGAGTTATTTTGGGGGGTGGATCAGGCTGCCCCGGTGGGCTGCGCTGAGATGTGTCTCCTTTGCTCCCCACATTGACTGAGCTGTGGCCTGTAGGCCACCAATTCTGTCTTCGGTCCAAAATACTGCCTGGGCGAGGGCTTCCAGGGCAGAGTGGTGTGTGAGGGGGTCTCTTGAAGAAGCCTTGGCGTATCTTCAAAACTGTGACCTCCTGGTGAGACATGTCCGATTCCTCCCTGCTCGGCCAAAGAAATCAGGGTCCCGTGAAAGGCTGAAAGAGCTGGACTTTGGGAAGAGCAGCTTGGTGCTCTCTTTAAACTTAAAGCAGCTTGGCCTTGAATACTCTGTGTGTGCAAAATGCTGCCTGGAAGTTGAAATGTCCAACTCCAAACACTTTTGCTCCTGCCCTCTTCCCAGGGGGAATCACAGGCGGTGCTCCCTGCTGCTTCTCACATGCCTTCCTCCCAGGGAAGCTGCTGAAGCCCCGGCAGCCTGGAGCTCCAGCAAGGTGCCATGCTTCACTGCTTACTGCTCTGTTTGTAGGGGCGGAGAGCAGAATCACCAACAGGTTTATACCTCTGTGATATTCCTGCTCCAAGAGAGGGGTTGGACTGGAGACCTACGGAGGTTCCGTCCCACCAGCTAAGGGATCCCTGAAGCTAAGCCCATCACGTGGGCCATGTAAGTGCTCAGGATGGAGAGATCCCTGCATGTTCCTCTGTGTGCAGGCTGCTGAGCAGCCCAAGCCTTGATGCTGACATTCATCTCTCTTCTTTCTTGATTGCAAATGCCTCCTCAGCTCGCCTCTTGCAAATGCTGCATCTGTTGGGAAATGCTGCACAGTCAGAAAAGGTACCCACCATCCCTGAATGGATTTCACTGGGGCCTGCAGCGACGGAGCCGCAGAGCAAGGAGCACAGCTTGACATCGCAAGCTGAAGGAAAAGCTCTCCAGGCAAAACAGAGCAGGCAACAGGAGAGAAGAGGTGATGAAAGAGCCTGGGGCTGCAGTGGAAGCACTGTTAGCTCCAGCGAACCACAACTGAAGAGGGAGGAGAGGATGAAGCAGAGACTGACTGGGTACAGAGCCCCTCCAACACACCCCACGGAAAATTCCATCCTGCACAAAGCCACCCATGTCACTCCTTCCTGTGGTTCCTGCTGGTTATGAACCGCACTGCTTGGCCCAGGGTCCCTCTCAAACCTTTCTCTTCTCACTTTGCACCTCCTCAGCCCCGTGAGCTGAGACATCACCCAACCCCAGGCCCTGCCATCACCCCCAGACCTCCTCCTCCCCTTCCCAGCAGCTGCCTTTTCTTTTTTCGCTTAGACCTGCCCCACCACTGCCTCTGAATACCAGCCCCAGTGGATGGTGTCAGCACCCTTTTCTGTCACCGTTGCTGCCAAAGAGATTTGTCTCTGTCTGATCTGGGACTTTTTCTCATCTTGCATGGGGCCAGCCCAGCCTCTGGGAGGACACTGTACTACTTACAACACAACCTGTTACTCATGAGGCACAAAACCTGGGAGATTTGTGCCACTGAGTTGGAATATAAGACCCTCTCTCAGAAGGGGTCTTGTATATTTGACTCCCTCTCAGAAGAGGTGAAGATTTGCAAGTAGGTCAAAACGTAGCTTTTAACGCTGCTGTGACCAGAGACAAAACAGATCAAACCAGTGAATTTCCACCAGCACTTCTCTATGGCTAGAAGCTTTCATGGCTTGTGTCCATGGTTAGGGAACTACGGAGATGACACTGCCATACCCTTGTGTTCCCGGCGGCGAAGGGCACTCTTAGTACATAAAGCTGGGCTCCTCATTAATGCTTGCTTCTGAGCGTCGCAGGACTGTGAAGGAGCCATCACTTACAAGGTGGCAGACACTGTACCAGGGGCAACCATTGAGTCAGCACCTTCTCTGCAGCCTCTCTGCAAGGCACCAGGCACAGACCTCCCAAGAGTGGGGGTGCGTTCCCACAGCCCCCCCTCCTCTGTTCCCCGTCAGATGGAGGCTGCATCTGTATGGCAATACACCAGCGATGCTGGCAGCCAAGAAAAGAGTTGCTAGGCAAATCTGAGCAGTGGGAGGACTGTCACATCCTGCAGCCACCTGGACTGCTGCATGCAAGTCTCCTCCAGCTCCCTCCTTCCGGGGCTCTCAACCACTCTTCTCCACCCCTGGGCTTCCTCTTTCCATGCTTTATCTATTTTTAGGGCAAATCTCTCCCTAACTCTCTCATAAAGTTATTCCTTGCCCTTCCCCATGGGCCAGCCTCATGGGACAATCCACACGTGCAGGCAGCAGCAGCAAGTTCCAGTGCTCCAAGAAGACACCCACTTTCCCTGGGCTGAAGGCAGCCACACATTTGTATGACACTGAAGTGATGAGAGGGGAGGGGGCAGCTCCCCAAGAGAGACCCTCGTGTGACACCAAAGCCCACCAGGAGAGCCATGCCCTGCCCTGGCTGTGCCCTATGTGCTCAAAGCCGGTAGCACAGAGGTGGCGCTGACTCCTGGAGGTGCTGTCCAAGGAGCAAAGCCCCCGCTGCTGGGAGGTCATCGGCTGAGTGCAGGTTCAGCCACCAGAAGCTACACCTGGACACTGGGACAATGCAGTGTTTGCCGTTAATGTGCTGTTTTGGCATTTTTTAAGGAAACAAATGCTACCTGGCTCCATCTCTGGCAACAGCCAACCGAACCAGGGTAGGAGGGTTATGTACAAAGCCATGCCTTGGCCCACCTGGGTGCTGGTTATGGTGGCCCTCCAGCTTGCCTGGCAGACCTAGCTTGGGCCGGGCCACGAGCGTGTTCCCTCGCCAGCCCTGCATCAGCCTCACTGGGCACGCCAGCAATCGTACCCTCTCTGGTGGGGGCTTGGAGATGGGTGGAAATCTCAGCCAGTGTCACAGTTTGCGAAGGGCAAAGGACACGGATGGATGGAAAGCCCCCAGTCCACCAGAATGAAAGCACCCTGCGTGGAAACCGTGGGGACTCCTGGCCCAGGCACAGACTGCACAAGGTGACCCAGAGCAGTCTGAACCCAGGCTGGTGGCAGAGCGGAGCAGGGATCGCATCCCGTCAGCCGTCAGCCCCTGCTTCCTTTTCGGTTTGTTAGCATGAACTTCACTGAAGGGAGAGCTGGGAGATGATGGGAGAGCAGCGGTAGGAGGTTATTTGTAGAATGCCAGCCAAAAACCAAGAAAATTTGTAGGAGGGCTTCGAAGGATGGAAATGGACTTGTTTGTTCCAGGCACAGTCTGAAAATAGTCCCAGCGCCCAAGGTCAGGAGAGGGGGCTGCAGACCAGAATGACGTGCTTAGCCCTGAAGGGACAGGTCTGAAACCACGACACCCCCCTAAACAAAGAAAAGCCTGAAATAATAATGTACATTTGCTTTGTGTTATGCTGAAACGGTTTTTTTCCCTCTCTATTTAGGGGTTATGGAAATTTTTTTCTGCAACATCCGAAGTGCCCTTTGGAAACCACAGTTTCAAAGTTTCAGAAGACTTCCAGCAATTTTCCAGACCCACCGGGACGAGGCCCCAGGCTGATGGGACCGCTGCCAGCACTGAGAGCCATTCGATGTCGGAGCGGCTGGAATGCCCTCCCTGACTGTATCACCCTGCAAACTGGGAGCAGAGGCAGGAGGGAGGAGGAGGAAGGTTCCTACGCTCCTGCAGCCCGGCCTCGTGGGAGGAGGGGGGTTGCCTCGCATTACTGGTGACACCAGCTGCAGCCCGTAGATCCCAGAAGTTGCCCAATACCAGAGAAGAGACTAAACCACAGCAGAGCCCTCCACAGAAATTTGTGTTTTGCTAGATCTGAGATTATGTTTAGCACTGTGGCTGACGGGAAGAATAAAGAAAAAGCCCAAACAGCTTTAATTATAGATTTTGGAGGACTTTGAATTGTCAGAAACATTTTCTAGCGACAGTTTGTCTGAATCATATTTGGCATGGGTAATATACCACATCTCCTGTCATTCCTTTAATTACTTTAGAGCCTTTTAAAAGAGCATTTTAAAAATTAATTAAGAACACCTCTGATTTCAGACCAAGCATGAGAGAATAAAATATCCCTGCTGCTGTATTTTAAGTGGCAGATCGTCCTGGTGCTGCAGATAAGCTTTCTGAAAAATTCGGCATGTCAACACCAGAACAACCCCCAGAGATAACTTAATTTTGCATCCATTTAAGGGCTTGGGAAGGGAAGTGTAACATTTCTGAATTTAAGAGACAAAGGACCTCAGTTAACTAATTATGTTACCAGAAGTCTGCACTAAATAGATTGGTTCCGCTCTTTGATGATTAAAGCTTGAAGAGAAAATAAGGCTGGGCTACAGCTGGTTGTGGCCTGTGGTAGACATCCCATGCAGAAGATTCCTGTGTGCCAGACTAGAGGACAGGAACGCTTTGGAAGGCAGTAGAAATACGGAAATTTTAGGCTTCGTATTAGCACTGAGCAAGGTTTTGTTTGTTGGGTGCTTTTTTTAGCAACTTATTTGACGAATTTACCTCTCTGCCCAACATGTGAACAATCTGTGCTGTCTAACAGTCATATTCACGCAATTTATTCAGGCGCAGATTCTGGGGTCAGGGGAGCGGCATTACCTGTTCTACTCCAGCTGTGCTGCGTGGTGGGAAGCACTCAGCACCATCCTGGCGGGCGGGCGTGGGAGGGACTCCAGGGAGGGTACCGAAATTCTCTGCGGTTGTACAGACAAGTAAAGGTGGCTATCTGCTGCGGATGCATTCTTGCCCACCCAAAAGCACGTGTGGGTGCCCACGTGTGAGTGGCCCAGCCAGGACCTCGGGCAGCAGCAGCTGAACACCTGGGCCAGCTCCTTCGTCCCACGTGCGGATACAGAAATGCAGAAAGGGAGAATCACACCGAGGGTGAAGAAGAGAGGCCCAGAGGGGAAATCTCAGACTCACCGGGTAAACATCTCACCTGTGAGCCTGCTCATGGCAGCTCTGCCCAGCGGCGAGGCAGGACGGCTCTGCTGTCCTTGTGGCACCCGGGAGCAGAGGCAGCCTGGCCTGGAGCGCTGAGTGCTCCCAGGCCGAGGGATGCTGTGTCTGCTCCTGGTCCTGTTGCCCATGCCAGCCCAGGAGCTTTCATTTGCCTGTTCCCCGACTTTTAAACAAAGCAGTGACACCTCGGTTTGTAACCGCACTGTCATCGTTATTAGCTTTCCTTAGAACAAGACTGCCTAGCGTAAGTCTCAGAAGGTAAATCAAGGGACCCTCGTCTGGCTGCACAGACCAGACCGGGAACACGCAGGGTGGCAGGTCTGCACCACCAGCCACCCAGCCCGGTGTGCCCCTCGGGGGGGCCGCCACCCCCCTGGCTCCTCGTGCCCCCCCAGCAGCACGCGGTGCCGCCCTCCCCTGCAGCACCTCCCGCCCCGACACCCTCAGTGCCACTCCGCAGGGGCGCGGGTGAGGGGAGGGTGGCAGGGGAGGCTGCGCTGAGCCACGAGGTGCTCTCAGAGTGAAAGATCCGAATGTCCCGTAGGCTACCTCCAACAGCTGGCGGGGACCCCTGCCCACCAAAAGCACTCCTTGGTCAAAGGCGCCTGTGTCTTTGGGCCAAACAATCAAACCAGGCTACACAAACCTGGTTCAAACTACACAGATTCAGCCCAGATGCTACAAGTACCCCCCCTCCAGAGAAACCCCTGGGTTTGCCAGCACAGCACTGGTGTAGCTGAGCGGCTGCCACATCCCTGCTGCCTTTGGGAGCCCACCCACAGGCGGAGGGGTGAGGAAGCATACAGGAGGGCTCCTCCGGTCCCGGCATGCTGGCTGCAGGGCAGGATAGGTCATAGCTGCATGACCGCGGGGAGGCAGCTGGGAAACGTTTCCCTCTCCCTTCTGTCAAAATAAAAATTATGATAATGGGTGAGACGGGGAGCACAGGCTCACCAGTGCTGCCTGCTGAGCATAGGGCTGGGGTGTACCACCCGGTGCCTACAGCACACAGTCTGCCAGGCTTCCCAAAGTGTGACATCTCTGCCTTAAGGTTCTTTTTTTCGCTTTTCTCACCAGACCAGATTAAAACCCCAGCCTGTAACATCAGGAACACTTTTCTCCCAAACGAAGAAGCCAAATAGCGGGGTTAAATTTAAGTCTGCCCTCAACCCTTCTGACCAGCAAACAGGGTCTATGCACATTATATCGCTGCTGGCAGCTTAGATGAAATCAACCACAGGTGACATCAATGACAACTAGTTTTCAAATAGCCTATTTGCAAAAGTAATATATTAGCTTACTGAAAAGGGCCAGCTGCAGCTTTCTGTCTTCTGACTTTATTAGCCAAGGTTGCCTCCGCTCCCCTCTCATCTCATGTGTGGGACAAAATAAGGCTCTCAACTTCCAAAATACGTTCAGTTCTTGACCGAGAACTGCTCGGCAGGTGGGGAGAAGAAAGCGAAATGGAAGTATCGCTTTTCCCTTTTCTGAAGGTGAGAACGCACCTGCCTCCTGCGCCCAGCCTGGTCCCTCTCAGTCGCTCAAAGGACCCGAAGAACAGCGGGGCAGCACTGTCCCGAGAGCATCCCCGCCAGCCCACCTCCCCGACCTTGTGGCGAGCAGCAGCACGGGCTAAGAGAGAACGTGCTCGGTGGCAATGTACAGCCACGCTGCTCTCATGTAGAAGGCTCCCATCCACTCCGAGCAGCACCACTGTGGTGGGATCCAAGGTGCCTTTCTTTCCTGAGCCAGTTTTCATGCTGACCGTGCTTAGGGTGAGAAGCTGGACTGGAGACCCTCCAGATCCTTTCCTGCTTAAATCCTAGAATAAAAACCTTTAGGTTTTTAACACTAGATTTTCAATGCTGCAGGGCCTTTCCATCAAAATTGCTCTATATTCCAAGTAGAACTGCAGAGTATTTATTTATCTTGCTCAACTCACTATCTTTCCTTCTTCCCCAGTCCCCTTCCCACCCCAGTACCATTGTTTTATCTTACCAGAAGCTGGTGACATCCACTTGCAATAAGCTCAGTTTAGGGAGTTCGGGATCATCTGTTTAAAAAAAAATAAAATCCGGGTTTTTTTGCCAGCTTGAACAGACCGAAGAATAATTCAGGTTGATTCCCTGCCTGCTGAAGGACTGCATTAGCCATTGGCTGGCCTCTGCAGATCTAGTCCTCTTTTTCCCGAACAGCTGCATGCACGCAGCTGCTCCTCAGGAGGCACAGCTAACAAGTCTTAGCTGTGTTCACATGCCCAAAAAAGCAGTCAAAACAGTTTGTTCCTTTCAGCACAGGTCCTTCAGTCAAAGCTGCAGAAGTGTTTCTGCCATTGAACATATCTTCTGTGCAGCACTTCAGCCTCCAGAGCAGCGAGTGGTCCCTGCAGTGCGGGTGGCACAGAGCATCCCTGGCTGCTCGGCTGTGCACTGCGCTGGGGGCCATGTGGAGCTGGCTCTGTCAGCACTCCCCAGCACACATTTCACAGCTTATGAATTACAAACCTTAGGTTTAGAATAAATTAAAACCTTGAGGTTTATATTTCTTAGGCCTGTGGTAGCAGCCTGCCATCAAAAGCCCACTGCCAGTATCGCTGGTAGCCACCTCTCATTAAAGGTGGCCATTATTTATGAATCTCTAATTGGCAGTAAACAGCAAGGGAAATAAACAGAATGTTTTCAGTTATTTTGCTTGTTTATCGGCAGATATTTGAGGAGAGCTGTGAATAACTCTAGCCCAGGCACTGAGTCAAACTCTGCTCCTGACACCAGGGGAAAGCGCTACCAGTTCTGCTGCTGGCTACGCAGGGCTTGCGCAAGGAAGGGGTACAGCCTTCGCTAATATCGCCGCGGCAGCGCTGTCAGTCACCTGGGAGGCTGGTGAGAAAACGGGGCAATAATTTACAGAAAGAGCTGAGTATTTCTGCTCAAAAACATCCATGCCATGCTTGTGGCTGCTGCTTCTTACCTAAAGGCTTGATTGTCTGGTGCAGTTTGGAGTCATGTCAGTTAACTATAAAGTTTAAATAATTGCTATTTATAGAGAATGCTTGAAGGCCTGTCACTGGAAATGTTAATAAAAGCTCAAGATAGAGTCATCCTGCCTGTCTTTCCTGCTTTTTTTTCTTTTTTTTTTTTCTTTTTTTTTTTGGTGGGCCGTCGCTCTGTGCAAGCCTTCCCCTGCATGGCCTTGGCTTGTCAAAGAAATAAGGTTAAAGCATGTAAATGAGAGGCTCTTCAAAGATTATTGGAGAACTGATGTTAGAACCTGTTGGAGATTTCCTGGTTGTCATAAAGCTTCCAGAAACATCTTTGGAGAGGCTCTTACCCTCTCCTTGTAGTTTGCACACAGTGACACATGATCCCATGTGGGCTCAGATGAAATGCAGTCAGCTTGAATTCTGCATTGAGACATCTACAAGCTGAGGAAGAGAGTGGTGTGTCGGCTGGGTCTGTGCTGCTTCAGCAGATGCAACAGTTCTGGAGGGCCAGGGCAGTGTTAAACACAGGGTGAAATTTTTCAGGGCACCTGAGCGATCTGGGACCTCGTCTCACATCACAGTACAAGGATTTGAGGAATCACAATCCATGAATTGCCTGGAAATTTCAGCCCCTCTTTGCTTATGGCTCGGAGGAGAAGCAAGCCACAGGGGTAGTCTGCCCATTCACGCTGTCCTTCTCCCAGCCTCTTCCACTTGCAGGGAAGAGGAAGAGCAGGCGAAATGAGATGGAGAGAAGGGAAGGTGGCTGGGGAGCCTTCACTTGTCATATGCAGGGGAAGAGCGTTCCTTATGAGGCTCTGAGAAGGGAGAGCCAGCTGGATCTGTCCTGCTGTCGTCGTGTCCTTGGTGTCTCTCCATGCGCAACATACTCCAGTGAATTTAGGATGCAGACATGCTCATCTACCCTTCAGCCAAAGATCAAGTCACAGTAGACTCTTGTAGGAGGAGGATGAAGTTGCTAAACTCTCAGCATATATATTTTTTTTCTCTTTTTTTTCTCCCTCTTTTCATTTTTATGAGCTGAGCTGAGCCCCGCTGTCTCTCTACACACCCAACTTGCCATCGGAGCAAGTCACTACATGTGTCAGCCTCCCTTGTCTTCACCACCATGACTGATTTACACAACCTTGGCTTTGCTCCAGTGTCCTGCCAAAGAACATTGAGCCAAGTCTTGAGCTGAAGGTGGAAAGGACTTCTGCAAAAAGCAAAGTAAGCTGGGGTGAGAGTAACATCTTGGGATGCCTGTAATAACTGGCCCCAGAGCAAACCCTTTTGGGGAGGGGGGTCCCAGCTGCCAGCAGGGCAGTGGAGAGCTGGTAGCCAGCCACATACTCCAGGGAATGTTGCCTAGAGGAATTAGAGGGAAAGCAGAACATCAATGGCTGTTATACCCTTCACACAAGGTCCCTGCATTAGTGTGCTGACTGGGGACTTGTGAGATGAGGGATGGGGTGGAATTTTCCATTTGTGGGGTCTCATCCTAACTTGGCTGCTCCAAGGCTGAGGGCAAAACCCCACGCTGGGTGTTGAGTCCTTTTACATCACAGCCTGTTCTGTCCTGGCAGACAGTGTATGAAAGGTTTACAGGTCATCCGAAGACTGTTCCAATAATGGCACATCTATAAGTTATATTAGAGGCTTTGGGATTTCATACAAATCCTTTTTGGATTGAAATGCACAGAGTCAATGATTCACGGGTGCAACGTAGAGATGCTGGATTTGGCTAGAGACGTTGTTCTGCCTTGCAGCCAGAGGAAAGCTTGTTGGTTGACATTTGGATAGAAAGGGGTAAGCCCAGAGAGCGGAAGATGGGGACAGGTCTCTGTTCTGACAGTCTGGAGTTATTGATGAGGGAAAAGCTGCCTTTGTCTTCCAGCTGCTGCTTTCTCTCCCTCTCACTGCACCAAATCTGAAGTCCCTTGACTGGAGGCCAGCAGCACAGCGCGCTCACCCATCAGCACACAGTCACTTACCATCAATGAGCCACTCAGAACTGCTTTGACTTCAGGTAGATGTCACTTCACTGCGCACTTGTGAATGTGGGATTGATTTAGCTAAGCTGTTTATTTGTGTATTGCTTTGCAGCAGAAGTCAAAGTACTTGACAGAGCCTTTAGAGAAGCCTCTGTGGAAACTGGGTACATGACAAGAGTCAGGCTGCAAGGTGGGGATCGCTGCCTGGCGGGATGCTCAGTGTCTGCTGTGTCACTGTGTGCCAGAGGTTTCAGCCTGGCAAGCAGGGAAGGGCAGCCTGCACACGAGTCACCTGGATTCACCATGGCACCTCACAGAGCTGGTACCATGAGCTCCCCTGCCAGTCCAGGCAAAGCTTTTCCCACAGCAATATTTTACATGCAAGTTCCAGAAAGCTGTGCATGATGTCCTTCAGCAGGACAGTACTTAGCTCAAGGAATGAAGAAGCCGGTATCTACTTGGAAAAAATAGATGGGAATAGCCCTACTCAAATACTTCCCTGGCCAGCTGCTTCTCGCTCCTCCCCAGCCTTTGGCTGCTTCTCCACCACCTCTGGGTTCTGTTGAGCACTTCCCACCTGCCTGAGGCTCCTAGGGGACCTCTTACAGTTTCGGGCCAGGGTTTACTGGAAAATGAGCTTGCTACAAACAAAATGGGAAAGTATTAGAAATGCTATTGGGGTTTTAAAAGAACTTAATCTATGACTTGTTAAATAAAAACAACCAAACAACCAAAAATGTATAAAATGTTAACAGAGTTATGAAGAAGATGGCACCCCTCCCCCCAGCACTGCTTATCCCAAGAAATAGGAGTCGGTATTCATCCAGCCTGAGCACTGGTGCAAGGCAGGTATGGTCTGGAGAAAGTACCGTCCTCATTTACTCGGTTGTTTAGAAATAGTTTTGATTATTCCCACCCCAATTTAATTTGCACCGCATACATGTTGGAGCCCTCACCATCCACTTGAATCTGCATCTGAGTGGAAAATCGGAGGATACCTTGGGCTGCCAGCCACATCTCCCATTTCAGGCACAGGCAACCTTGCACACCCTGCGCTTGGGAGATGCATCGACACCCCCGAAGGCAGGCAGTGCGGCACGTGGCCACGGTTCCCAGGGACCTGAGTCCAGCACAACTCGGACACGCATCAAGTCAGGTTATGGCACTGCTTCAAAAGCTTCGTACTCACAGTCCCTGGGATTGCTCCTCCACATATGTGCACCAGGGAAGGCAGAGGCCACACCAGCTCCCTTACATTAGCAGGGGAACATAGCAATTGCCCCAAATAACTGCCCTGAGTTCACATGGCAGCCCTGTTCTGCCTTGCAGGAACTTTTTTTGCCTGCGGCACATCTACAACCTCACTGTTCGGAAGAGAAAAGCAAGCCGGGGGAGTTCGGAAGCCTCACCACGACTGGTAGGCAACATCAAGACTAGCAAGAGTCTTGCTCCTGGGGTTTGAACCATCTTATAGGAATGAGCTCTGAGGGGGGGGTCTGTCCCTCTTTGTCATTGCACTCCTTCCCCAGCCTGCAGGCTGATTCCTGAGCGCCAGCCAGCCATGGGTAGCTTCCAAAAGCCCTGACAGGCAGTAAGTTCCATCCACCAGCAAACAAATCAGAGTTCATCTGTGCCTTGAGGCACATGTCAGCTGAAAGCACGTGACACCTGCCTTGGTTGTTGCTGCAAACCTCAGGCACAATTCCACTTGGGAGTCTCCTTTCCCGTGCAGTCCTTCCAGATACACCCCGCTCCCATGTGCACAGAGTGCTGGCACGGCACTCTGCACCATGTGAGGTTTGTGCAGCCCCACCTGCGAGAGCCTTTTTGAGGCTGAATTTCTGTCTTGCTTTTCCTCATCTCCCTGTCCCCTGAGCCCCAAAGCGAAATACCCATCAGTTCTCTGAAAAACCTACACAAAACGAAGCAGCTCATTGGAAAAATACTACTTGGAGAGATCTTGTCCTCCACAGTAGTTTCTTCTGCCTTCACAAGGGGCCTTCTCTGGGCATTTTGTTAATTCTCTGACAGGCAGGATTTCCATCTTATTAGCTGGAAAAGATTTCCACGATGATGAACAACACAACAAAACCAACAAGCCCTCACATTTTATAGCAGCACATTACAAAAATGCATTTTTTGCAAGGTGGAAGAAGATATTATGCAAGAAGGTAAAAATCCCTTTGAAATCTCCTTGTGGGACACGTAATCTGCTTTGTAAGCTGTCTAAAAATCGGCACTTATAAGGTATGTGTCAGCCTCCAAAATGCTAAGTACCTGATGAGAGGCTTTTGCACTGAATGCAACAGCGTCCATGTATTCAACGATTGCTCGGGTGGCCCTGTGCAGGAGAGCAGAGCAGCGAGGGCGGTGATGCAGATACAAGCACCGTGCTCCCAGTGGTCCCTGCTCCAGAAAGAGATTCACCTCTGCATCCTGCCGCGTGGTACAGACCCACAACAGGCACAGGTGACCCTGCTTCTCCCCGGGACACTGCACATGGCAGAGCGAATGCCCAGAGCCTGCGCATCCCGGGAGGAGAGCACCAGCCACCCACCAGGAGAGCTGAGCCAGGAGAGCCCAGAAGGAGAGCAAGAGATCAACACACTGTATCCCACTGTCTAATAGCCACTGCAGGTATCAACAGAGCAAGGCAAGAAAGGAGAGCTTGGTCACATTCCAAAAACCCTTCCCACAGGGAACCCTCATATTTCATATCTATTAAAATACCAAGCCGGGTCCAAAGAAAAACACTTCTTCCCCTGCACCACCAAACCACCCCACCCCACCCACCCCACCCCTTGAATTTTAGACTTACTTGCACCAGGAATGTTGAAAATTCTTATTGAAAGACATTTACATGAATGGAAAAAAAACTCTTTATTTTTCCCTTCCATGGTTGCCACTTGTTCAGCTGCTAGGACAGTAACGGGGAAGGGAAATAGCAGCTTGCCATGACGAGTCATGGCAGGTTGTCACCAGAAAGGCCATCCTGCCTATGCCACTGTAACCCTAACACA
The DNA here is from genome assembly GCF_015220075.1 of Falco rusticolus. Taxonomy (NCBI): domain Eukaryota; kingdom Metazoa; phylum Chordata; class Aves; order Falconiformes; family Falconidae; genus Falco; species Falco rusticolus. Next base: position 734,836 of record NC_051192.1, on the reverse strand, counting down.
CCCAGCTGTTGTGTAACCTGTTCGAAAAAAAACCAACTTCATTCCCTTCTCTGGAGAAGAACACAACGCGTGCTGGTTTGAGTTGAAGATTAGCATCAGTTATAAAACACACCCATCTGCAAGGGAGTTGGAGATAATTTCTCTTCTTCATTTCAGATGATTGTAGGGACCATTAAGACAATTTGCATTTTCTTTTGATAGGTTTTTTCTCTTTGCTGATTTAAATTCCTCGGTTCAATAGGCTGCACTGCTTATGGTCAGAGGGAAAGCAGTGGTAGTGTCAAGGGAGAGCTCTAGGGAAACCGTGGGCTCCTGTGTTTTGAACTGCTAAGCTGAAAATGAACATCTGCTGCTGAAATGCTTTTACATTATTTTTAAAAATACATTTCATTTTGAGATGTTCCAAGCAACCAGCCTTTTTCAGATGTAACACAAGAAGTATTTCTGAAAACAGCTGGGAATTGGCAAGATGATACAAAAGTAAGGACATATTTCAGAATCGCTAATCACTTATAATTAACCAGAGCTGTCACTGTGTTCAAAGACCCAATATCAGTTAAAAGACACACACACAGAGCCTTATAACTAAATCCTGTCTGTAAATGTGCAAAGCCAGGAGATAAGTGGGCTATAATTCACATGTTGGGCATCACTGCAGCACACTGAGCTGCCGGTGGGAAGCGGGGCAGCAGCCCGCTCTGGAGCAGTGCAGCGCTGCAAAGCGCAGTGCTGGGGGACGGCTTGGGGAGCTCCACCTTGACAGACCACCGGTACAGCCTCTCGGTTGCTAAAAGAAAGGTGGGACCTGACCTGGCTCTGGCAGAAAGAGCTTCTCACATTTTCTGGAATTAATTTTTTTTTCTGTACAATATATATCTTAAATTCTAAGAACTCTGTTTCTCAAATAAAAAATCCATATCTGGCTTTCAACCAGTTACAGAATCAGATAGAATACTGTCATATTTTCAGTGAAATGCCCCCATTTTAAAAAAAACAACAACAGTGATAATAATTTGGGAAACGGGCTACCATCAGTTCAATCACTTCCTTCTAGACAAGCCCACTGGAGACTCTTAATCCTTCCTGTGAGCAGTGAACCAGCACTAACAGCAATAAACCAAGGACTGGAAGCATAGAAAAGTAATTAAATAAACATGCTGCTGCATCTTTGTCGTATCAGCAGAGAAAACAAGGAATGCCATGAATTTTGTATTTTGTGGACAGACACGGGAAACTACCCAAAACACAGGGTGTGTGGACTACTGAATTCAGTAGTAATTAATGGAAATTTTAATTTCTGGTCAATTTAAAAGGCCTTTGGGCAGATCTCACCTTCTCCCTGTATTTTATGAGCCCAGAGAGATAATTGTCTTTATTTTTTTATTATTATATAAAATATATATTTAAAATATATATTTTAAATCAAGTGTCCTCCTTGATTATTCCTCAGCATCCTTTGCAGGAGGATTTTCACCTGAACTTTCCCTATAAGAACTCCTGTAGCTTGGGACTGCCATGCAGGGCTGGTTCCTACCCCAAACAGCAGGAGAGCCCCAAATATCTCTGCATTTGTGTCCTGGGCCCCTTCAGCCGAGCCAGCTTCCTCGGCCCGTCTCCTGCCTTCTCCAATCTGACTAGTCCCTGCTCATCCCTCCATTTTAATTTATTCAGCCATAAGTGATCCAAGATTGGGATTTCTCTTGCTTACCAAGCCAAAAATAGCACTGGCTTTGATGAGCCATTAACTTCTTGGGAAAGAAACCTCGCAGTTCTTGCATCCCCTTATCATTTTTTTTCATTTACACATCTGGGGTGCTCACATCTCCCATCACCACACCTGGCAGGACTCATGTCCTGAACAAGAGAAGAAAACCGTTATTTCCCAGAGCAGCACCATAGATGTGTGACCTAGCAGAACTTCTGCACAGGAAAAACAGAAGCCCACTCTTGGTCCCTGCAGTCAGCAAGCGTTTGTGGCGCTGGAACGGCAGGCGCCAGGCGCCGGCGACTGCTCTGCAGGGTGCAGCAGGCGTGGTGGAGCGGGCCAGGAGATGTGCAGAGCTTGGCTCTGGCCGTGGGCACTGTGGCCACAGCTGCCCCCCCACGCTGCTTGCACCTGGCTACCGGCTCCTGTAGGCAAAGGGAGCTTTGCCCTTTGCTGTGAGCTTGCACTGGGGGGGCAGGGGGGTCCTATCCCTCCCAGCCCCTGGCTGGGGCAGGGAGCTGGCTCACTGCCCAGCGATGCCAACGCTGGTGGGGGCTGAGCTTGCAAAAACCAGTGATGGAGCATGCTAGAGCATAGCAATTAGAGATGTGCAGGTGGGAAGGGGTCTATGCAGGTCTCCAGTGCAGTCCCTTGCCCAGAGCAGGACTGTCTCCAGCACTAGGTCGGGTTGGTTGTGTCTTTGCCTTGGAAACCTGCAAAGACAGAGACTGCTCATGTAACTTAAGCCAACACACAGATGCTTTACTGGTTGCGTCTGGAGAAGAAAGAGGACTGGATAAAGCCTTTTGTGCAGAGACCACAGTAATCTACCACAGAGCACAAGTCCTCCACTGTTCTGTGTTGTAATGGAACCCCATGGGCATAAACCACAGCTTTTTTTATCTTCCTGGAAACCTGTGGTCACATCTGCTCAGGAGCTCGCTCGTTCTCACCACGGCTAGTGCCCGCTTCTCGCAGGCGGAGGGCTTGCAGCGCGCCCACCTCTGCACCAGCCTGCAAGGGTGGCAGGGCGGTGAGTTTGTCGGCAGTTTCACCGAGGGCTCCAGCAAGGCTCATTTAAATATGCAGAGCACACACAGCAGAGGGAGAAGGCTGGAAATCTGGCTGTACAAACACCACTTGAAAGGAAGCAGCCGCCATAATTAGCCTGACAGCAAAACTCAGGTGCTGCCTTCCTTGCCCAAAGCTCAGTTTGCTGGTAGCTCAGCTGATTTGCTGTACAGGGGTGGGGACCGTGGCACAGGGGTCCTGGTCAGCACTACCCACTCTGCCAGGCACCTCCATGCTGCCTTCCCACCAAGGGTTAACAGATAGCTTCCAGGCAGACAGACAAATCACATGCATGTTCCTCCTGTGCTTGCAAGAAGCACAAGGGCTGAAAACTTGTGCCCCACAATAGCTGGGGTCAGCCACCCTCTTTTAAGAGGCATATTAGTTGCCAGTGAAGGATGCAAAAGATTTGTGCCCAAACAGGTTAAGTCATCATCTGGAGCAGGAGAGGACTGTGTTATCCCACACCTTTTTTTGTTATTTACCCGAGAAACAAGCTCTGCCTTCTCTGACCCTTTGTTTAACCCTTGCCATTCAAGAATATCCAAGCAGTTGCGATTGCACCAAGTCCCAGGCTCTTTCACTTTTCTTCTTCTCCTCTCCTCTCCTCTCCTCTGCTTTTTTTCTCTTTTCCCTTCCCTTCCCTTCCCTTCCCTTCCCTTCCCTTCCCTTCCCTTCCCTTCCCCTTTTCCCCTTTTCCCCTTTTCCCCTTTTCCCTTTCTTCCCTTTCTCCCTTTTTCCCTTTTCCCTTTCTTCCCTTTCTTCCCTTTCCCCCCTTTTTCCCTTTTTTCCTTTTTCCCTTTCCTCTCTTAAATCCGGCTCTAAAGAAGGCAGAACACCAGCAGGGTTACATGGACGGAGAAGGCACGAGCCTCTCTTTTGGCAAGAGCTGGATTTGCTGAGGGGGCCCCCTCGCCCCCATCACAGCAGCCCAACACAGCACAGGGGCATGTACCTGCGTTCACTAGTCGTGTGCCTCCTTTTGAAACTCTCTTGGGTTGCGTAAGGACCGTTTCAGTCGAAGCCCAGGGTGTCTCCCGTTGGCAATGTTACTTCTGTGTCTCTGAAGCTGGTGGTGGTCTTCCTCAGCACCCAGGTGTCTGCAAAGCCAGGCTCTGAACGGGCACCGGGCATCAGTATTGCTACTGGTATCAGGAGGATGGCACATCATGATAAATACAATCTGAACAAAATGTCAGGATCAGAGAGAGGAATGGGAACATGAGGAAAGCAATCCACCACTCCCTTGTGGGCATACTGTGCAAGCTTTTCAGAAACAAACCAAACCAAAACAGAGGGGGGGGGGGGGGGATTCCCCATTCCCCCAAATGACACATTTTGGAATATGTCCCTTCATGCTGTTGTAAATCCAATATTTCATTAGAAAAGAGTTGAGTTTTTCTTTTTTAACAACTTATTAAACAATTGACCCTGAAATCCTGCAATTTCACTTAAAAGACTGGGGAAAACATCTGCTGTAATATGAATATTAAGCAAAATTGCATTTCAGCAATTTCCCCTCATGTTATGCAAGTCCTAGAAAACCCCTCAAACTCCTTCAAACTCAGCTTTCATGTCCCACGTCTTGTCATAGCTCTGGAAACCAAGCGAGATGAAAAGACAACCAGGGTTGCACAGCAAGTGGAGCCACGGGAGGATGGGGTGGCTGTTCACAATATTGGTGTTGGTGAGCTCCTGGAAATGCCAAGTGGTTTGCAGCTGAGCCCCACTGCTTGGCCGTAGCATTTCAGCCTGCTCTGCTTGTTACACCGGAGCAGAACAGACTTTGATTTGCCTTGGCTGGGCAGGCTACCCATCTCGGGCAGAAGGCAAAAAGTAGTGTACAGCATGGGTTTTGTTTTGAACCGTGGGGCACTGCTGCCCCAAAATTCCCCTGTGCATTAGGAAAAAGAACGGGGATGCGGAGGATGGAGCCCTGGTCACGGGTGCTGCTGCCCAGTTTCCCCAGGCAGCTGCCAGAGCTCTTGGGGAGTGCAGGAGCAGCCCTGGAGCAGTAGTCCGGCCGCCCTGCTCACAGCCCAGCGCTCTGCGCCGAGACAGGTGGGCAGCTGCGCTACAGCCCGCACCAGGCTCACGGCTCCCAGCACCAATGCCGCTGCCTTGCTCCTCGCTGGCCTGCCCTGCACAGAACATCCTCCCAGCAGAGAGACCGGGCTGGACTGTTGGACAAAAGCTCGTCATAAACGTAGGTAAGAAAGACAAAGAGATGTCAGAGGCCTTGAATTTCCTCTTCCTTGATGTGTGGAGACACCTGTCCAGCTGATACTTACCACACGTGGGTTTGGCAGGGCAGGGCAGTGGGTGCAGAGGTGGCACTAACACCCTGGCCAGTCCCACCTGGGGTCTCCGGCTGCTCAGAAGTCCATGGCGTGAGCAGAGTTGGATTTCTGTGAGCAGGACCACATGCGTTTCTGGTGCTGCAGAAGGAACCGCTGTCAATTGCCTCAGTGCGTCACTCAGACCTGCGCCCCAGTGGGATCTAAGGTTTCTTTAGTCACTCACCTCGCTCCAGCAGAGATGGGGCCATTTTCCAGGGACTAATGACCAGTGCAGGGGGCTGACAGCTCAGGGGGCAGTGGGGACCACTAACCTTGGGCAGAGCTAACCATCTGCTACCCGGAGGTGATGTTAGCAGCTGGAAATTACTCCCAAGCAGCAGCTAGATTTGGGCTTGGCTTGAATGGGTAACACTGCTCTCATTGGGCTTCCTTGGATCATTTGCAGAACTGGGTTTTTTTGCTTCAGCTACTACTATCCGTCCCCTGTGTCTGAGTCACCCAGTTCTGCAGGTGCTCCCAGCTTCTGCACTTGGTTGTGACAGGACCAGGGGTGGTGGGGCTGACCAGCTCACCCCTCATGCCTGGGTGGCATGAGCGGTGCCTCAGCCCACATCACACCCCCTAAAGCTTGTGCTGCACCTGCATCGCGCTTGCCCAAGACAGGGAGCAAGCCAGCAAGTGCATGAGGCAGGGCTCGGCACATCCCGTGACAGTCCTCTGTTTTGTTGCCACCCCACACTGCAAAGCTCCATGGTGAATGACAAGTCCCAGAACCATATGCCAAGACAAAGGAGAAAACATTTGAGCTGGTACCACAAGGCAGCCGATCAGTCGTTACTGACCTTGGCCCCTGAGCTGCTGTGATCGGCTGCTGATGCTACGGAGTCAGAGACTTCTGCAACACATGCCATGGAAAGCAGAAAGATCGTGATGACTTCAGGCCTTGGAGTGATCAAAACCGGGAGGAGAGGAGGGAGTTCAGTGGCACAAATTGCAGGGCTGTGTTTTCAGGTACTAATAAACACAACTCCTACGGGAAGGGAGCTCAGTGCTGGGAGGAAGCAGGGAAGGGAGGTCTGGCTGTATTAGTCAGAGACACGCTTTGTAATGTAGGCATGAAAAGGGTGAGTGGAGTTAGCTGGCTATTTTCTGTACACACCTTGTAGTGTCCCCACACACAGACAGGCAACATTGCCTACAGCCCTCATCAGGCATCCAGCAAAGAGCAGGCTGCTGGTACGCAGGGGGATGGAGGCCACTGCACCAAGGAGACAAGAGCCTGGTGCACACAGCTTAGCAAAACCGAGGTGAGGAACTGCTGTCGCTGCCTACATTAGTCTAGAAAGTACCAGCTCAGGGAGGAGTGTTGTTTTTTGGCAATTATTTTGTCTTAAACAATCTACCTTTGAAAGTAGCTCTTTCCAGACTAACTCCAGTGTCCAAAGGGGTTGTCATCTGAGTCTACAGCCTCTGATCCCAAACCCAGTTAACTCTGAAGTAGCTATGAAGGAACCAAGGCGTTACAAATGGCAAGAAAATGTTGCTCTGCCTATTCCTAGTGCACATGTATTGTCCGCAAGAAAGCCCCGGGCAAGGGCCAGAGCCTGTGACAGCCATCCCTGGAGCAGGGACGCGGGGACTGCAGCACCCCAACACCGGCCAGCTGAACCCTGTTTTGCCCGAGGGGATGGCTCCATCAGTGATTCAGGCACTGAGTGACAGAGTAGAGCAGACCGGGCACAGCAGAATCACATTAATAAATAAGTACTGTCTTCTAATTATCCCACCTCACAAATAATCTCTGCTGGAGCTTCAGGTTTGAGAAGGGAAAGGAAAAGCAGAGATGACATTGATGGCCACCTTGCCAGTGGCGATGGAGCTGTTTGGGTGGATGTCCCAGTCTCTGGGGGCAGAGGGCTGCCGTAGCTGAGCCTGCAGAGCACTTAGGTCTAAGGCACCTGGTGGCCCCTGCAGCAGTCAGTGCACGCATTAAGGCACTGAGTATTATGGGCATTGCTCCACTACTCGTGCAGGGTGCCCCTTTCAGGAGGAACAAGCACAGAGGCCAGATGTGCATCCATTTGCCTCCAGAGGAAATGAAGTGGACATCACCTGGAAATCTTCCACATGGAAAAGGTTGGGGGAACAAACTGAGAAACAAGCGGCAGAAACTGCTCAGACAGCTTTGCTAAGCTGTGGAAATATTACAGATTTTGGGGAAAATTTGGGGGAAAATTCATGCACTGAACTGTGCCTTTTTCTTCAACAAAAAGAAAACTGGCAGACCTTGAGGAAGGGCACTTCCAGCACATTTAAAGCTGACTGAATTTTTAAATTTTTAATTACAGCTTACAGGAACCAGGATCTAACGCAGAATGATGGTGGCATTCGGGTCTGCTTAACTTCTGCATGACCCATGATTTTGTCCAAGTCCCTCCACATATCCAGGCCACCTGCTTTTCCTCCCCCATTTCCCTGCCTTATTACAGCCACAGACCAGTGCCCCCTTTCTGTGCCATGCCTAGTGAGGAGGGCTTGCCATTAGCAGTATGGCCATGAGCATCTGTTCCCATCACGTATAAAACGTTCTCCACGGGTTACAGACCACAGGCTGGAGTTTCCCACTACGCCACCACCAAATGACAGCTCTCTAGTTTGACCCCAGCATCACAGGGTGCATTGCTGTTGCTGTTCTTTTCTACGTCTTTTCTGATTTTCTTTTTAAACAGAAATCACATGAGGTGGGATATGCTTCGTTAGACTAATTGTATAAACAAGCTGACAATTTCCCATTAATTCAATTACCTAGTAGTACTACAAGCTTTTCCAGCTGCTGAAAAGAAAAAAACCCAAACTAAACAAATAAACACTAGGACAAATACAGGGAGGTGACATATGGTGTTTTCAACTCCCTGTGCAGAGGGAATTCTCTTATTATTTATCATGGCACTAGCTCCCCAGGCCCTGAATGCTTTTTGCTTCTTACTAAACCAGAGACTAGGACCTATCACTTCTGAAATCCCTGCCTGTGCTGCCTTGGCTGCCTCACAACAAATACTTACCATGCAACAAGAAATACTGGCAGGAACAGAATGCAGGTAGCCGACAGCTCAGCTGATCATCAGTTCAAGCCACAGTAACTAGAAGGTGTTTGGAAGGGAATTCACCAGTAAGTGGTGTTCCTGTGTCTTCGGTTCCTTTTACTAGTGCAGGCAGGAGGAGAAAGTGGAAAAGAAACTGGAGGGGACCAAAGAAGGAAGGTAAGAGAAATGTTATTTTGAAAATAACAACAATAATAATAGTACCAAAAACTTTAAAGTGGTGAAAAAAAATTTCATGGAAATCTGTGATTCATGAAGATATTCTTCCATGAAAATGCATTAGGGTACTAGTAGCAACTCCCTGACAAGGTATACATTTTGACAACAGAGCCAAATGGAGATACACTTACATGTCCTAAAAGCAACAGACTAGATGGCACTTTTGCAGGGGAGTTATGTGCAGTGCTGGGCCATGACATGCTGTTACCATGCATCCAGCTGCAAAGCTCTGGATTTGCTCCTCAGAAACAATCCCACAGAATCAATTCTCCGCTAACAAGACTCTGCCATTGCTGTTACCGAATATCCAGTGACACAGTCAACACGCATGTTTCCTTACCTGAATAGGGTCAAATCATTCGGTACATATCTAACATGTGGTACATTAATAATATTTTCTCCTGCTTTAAAGTGGCCAGACAGGAATCTTGCTTTTGTGTTTCTTGAAGGTTTTATTAAGTGTAGGTAGAGAGCGGCGGCAGGAGCTTTTCCCTGGGCACAGAACACGCTGCCAGCACCCCAGCTCCCCCCTCCTACTTACAGGTGGGTTCCCACTAACCTCGTACTGGTGGGGCTGGCCTCCCAGTCCAGTCCTAGCAGCTCTGTGAGTTTCCACCCATCAACTGACTTGCAGGAAGGCTGTCCTTGTACACCTGCCAACCTGCCGTAAATAGGAGCTGACTTCCTTACCGTAACCCCGACCTCCAGCAATCTGGCTGTGCACCCCCCACGCAAGGGTAATCCTGAAAATCTGTCCTTGCATCGCAGTCCAAGCCAGGATCCGGCTCCTCCAAGTTCATGTCTGTGGCATGAAGTAGCAGTTTTTAAATTTACAGAAGTCTTTTCTTTAGTGTTTTGTAAAATTGGCCCTAGCTAGAGTGTTTGGCTTTTCAACCTGCCGTCTGTTTGCCAGGGGGCTGGATCTAAACACCAGCATCCCTCTAACTTACAAAATCTGTGGAGTGTTCTTAGAGTGGCAGGAATGTTGCTGCTCTGTAAATGTCAGATATTGAGGCATTAACAGTTATTCTTACTCCCAGATATTGAGGTATTAACAGTTATTCTCACTCCCCTTCTACTGTGCACAGTTCTGTACTTACAAAAAAACCTTACAATTTTCTCTAGTTTACACTGACAAAGAACTCGTTTTTTTAGTGCCATGAGTCAGGCAGTTCCCCAGGACCCATCAGCTCCCATGGAAGGTTAATATTGCACACTATTTCCCTGAGGAGTTTTGACCTAAACCCAAGTGACCTTGGTGGCAGACTGAAGAGCAAAAGCAGCAACATCCAGTGATCCTCCGGGAATGGGGCTGCCAAAAGCGCTCTTGCTCAGTGGTGGGAAAACTTAATGCTCCTCAGCCAGTAGCCTCAAGATGTGACAGATGCGTGCCTGGAACAAAACCTTCTTGATGGTGCATTTTAGAAGAATGTCTAGCCACCGTAAGCCAGAAGAATTGCTCACCTTCTTACTTGCTTCTTCAGCCTCTGTCTGACAGGAGCCTCCCCAAATGCAGAGACGACAGTGCGGTTTCACCAGCCCAGCCCCAGAGCAGGAGCTCCAGGGGCAGAGACTGAGCCATTTGCTCAGGGCAGCTCAAACGCCGTGGGAGAGCCCACGCTGAATTAGGATCTCAAATTCTCCTCTGCTGCCTTCAGTAGGTTGCGCCCTGCCCCTTGGCCGTGGCTAGAACAAGGGCAGCCCAAGACGCCTAACATCTAGTAGGTCTTATGCTGGCTGGCAAGCATGCCTATGGCTTCCTATTCTTTCCCTGTGTACCTCCAAAAAGAGTCCAGATCTGTTTCCTTTGTACCCTCCTGGTAGGCGGTTGCAGGCACCGGGAGCTTCCCCCCCCCGCCGGCTGAACAAGCTTAGCTCCCTCTGCCTCTCCTCCTGCACCCGGTGCTCCAGCCCCGACCACCTCGATGGCCTCTGCTGGACTCAGTCCAGCACATCAGTGCGGGTCCTGTGCCGTGCAGTGCAACGCTGGCTGCAGCACCCAGACGTGGCCTTGTGGCCAGACAAGTTGCACACCAGGATCCTCATCTTTTCTTCTGCAAAGCAGCTTTCTGACGTGTTAGCCCTGGTTTGTCCTGCTTCTCAGGGTGGCTGGGCTCCAGCTGCAGGATGCAGCATTTGCCTGGTTGAACTCCCCGAGGCTCTGTCAGCCCTGTTCCCCTCCTGTCCAGCTCTCTCTGGACGGCAGTCCTGTCCTCCAGCGTACCATTTTCACCAGCTGGGTATCACCACACTTTAGGGCGCACACTGTCCCACCATCCAAAGCACCAACGAAGGTGTTAACCAGCATCAGCCCCGCAGCGGCCCTCTCAGGAACACCGCCGGCCAGCAGCTGCCGCTGGATTTCAAGCTGCGGAGCCTGACCAGCTCTCTGAGCCCGACAGTCTGCTCAGGACCATTGCCCATGAACTTGCTGGGCTGATGCCAGTGCAAAGCAGTCTCATCTATCGTGACTCTGAACCTACAGGTAACCTTCTCATCAGTCACTTCAAAACAAACAACAATTTCGTAAGCCCAGTACGAGGGGTTATGTGCCTTTTCTGGGCCTGCTAGACCCGTTTTCTTGGCAAGAGTCCCATCCTCCACCAGCAACCAGGAACTTCAAACTGTGGGCATGAATGCATTGCATGTACAGCTGTGCATTTAGTTCAGCATGCTCCCATACAAACCTAAAAACAATAGAAGAGAAAATAAAACCAGGAAATTACCATTCAAACTTTTGCCCAGTTTTTATCTGTAAATGAAAACTGTTAGAGCAGTACTGCAGGAGACTTTTTTTTTTTTTTTGAGAAGGTGAGCAGCTCTTCCATTTAAACAGTCTGACAAGCTTTGCTGTCGGGTGCCTAAGAGGCAATCTTACTTCCACATCTCCTTTTTTTATGCACTAACAGGAAAACATAGAAAAGTTGACATTTCTCTGACAAATCCTTAGAGTTAATCTGGTTTATTTTAGTTGCTGGCATTGGAGAACTTGAATCCCCACCTACTCAGATCTTGCTTATGCTATATTAATATTTGAAGACATTTCAAACGATGCTTGATTCCCAACTGTGAACTGAAGAAAAGAGATGTCAGAAAGGAGGTTACAGATTTGAATTCCTCTACTGTCAGTTCTCCCACACACTCACCTGTGCCCCACTGCTGGTCTCTAAGTTATTGAAAAAGTATTCCAGGGAGACTAAACATGTATATAAGATAACCGCAGAGACTTCCATCCATTCAGACAAATAAACAAACAAAAAAATCAAACAGGGAGAAAAATAAAAGTAAGGAGAGGTGGTCCTCCTAGCGAGGATGTCTGAGGAGCTGTAAGGTAAAAATATCAGTGTGTGTTCTGGCACCTTTTCCTCCACCAGGATTCAGCTTTTGTGTTTGTTTCCTCATTGCAGTAGCTGTAATGTGTAACGATTGAGCCTGTTTGACGAGAACTGTAGTGCATTAAATCTGGCCATCATCTCTCCTGGTTTCTGAAAAGCACATAGCTGTTGCCTGTAGCTCAGAAGACACGGCTTGGACAGCCTGAGGATGAACAGTGAGGAAAAGAGCTCAGGTGAACTTGGAAGACTGTCCCACCCAGCCACCCACCTGTTAAAACCCAGAGTTTTACCATTTTGATTCACTGTTGAATGGTAAATGCAAAAAAAATGGTCTGGATATCTTGTCTAAGGTGGATGTAGCAGCTGTTCCTGTAAGCATTCTCAAAAGCCTTTCTAGGCTGTGGATGCTGCAGATGATAAGGAACAACCCTTTCCAGTCTGTTTTCCAGCATGTCTTTGACAAGGGCAGGAGAACAACCACTCAGTTCGATGCTGGCATCCACCCTTAAATCCCCCGCTGCTGATGCCGTATAACTTTTTGTCTGTATCTGGATTGGAAGGGGCATCTGGAGGCCCTCAGACCTGCCTTGTCTTTGGAGCGAGAGTGTTGCCAGCAATGGAGCAGGTCTGCCATGGTTTTGTCTAGCCAAACCTTGAAACCTTCCAAGACTGAACAGCCCAGCACCTTACCAAGTACTGCAGCTTCTCTAAACACCCAACATAATTTTCAAACACGAGTCAAGGAAGCTAGAAGTGACTGTGCCCTAGAAAGGTTAAAGGTGAGAGAGCCCTAAACAAATAAATCTCTTAGAGATTAGGCTGCATGTCAGTGTGTTCTAGTGAATTCCTCCTTAACTTTTCACAGAATAGTCCAGTAGATGAGTAGCTCAAGAGATGGGAAAGCAATACGTTGCTCTACAGTGGACACTGGAGATTTTTTTGCAGACTTGTCTTCTTTATGGGAAGAATTGAGACGTGATTGCAACAGAGCACAATACTTCTGGAAATCTTCCTAGGGCTTCTTTGAAAAAAATATTCAAAGAAATGAAGAAATCTTTTAGTGGCAGCTAGATTATGGAAAAGCTGTACTGGGGGAGGGGCAAGGAAAAGGAGAGAAAAGCTTTGAAGAAAAGCTCAAAAAATATCTGAGATCATTGTTACAAGTAAAGAACACACAGAGTCCTAGATGTCTTTCTGTAAGCATCTTTGCTTTGTGGTGACTCAGCCCAAGAGGTCTGGCTGTTGAAAACTGAGCACACCTGTCCAATTATTTTACTAATTTCAAGGCCTGTCTGATAAATAAATATGCTCTGAGTTTAACAGATTTCACTAGAAATAACATATCCTATGTACCAGAAAGAGGTTCATGCTGTAAAACAGTAATGTCATGACCAAAGGGGAAATTGCTTAATTAGCTCATTATTTTTCTCAAAAGCAATGGAAAAAATTAGCTGACTGCAGTATGACTATGTCTGTGTTTCCAATAGTTACAAGACAAAAAATTTTTAGAGTGGTGAAGATTTCTAGATTTAATAGTTCCTTTTTTTTTTTTTTCAAAATGGCAGCTTATTTTATGCAGGCAATGTCGACTTTAAGAGCTACAAAATCCCTAAACCCAACAACTCTCAAAGTAAAAGTGTGAGCCCTCCTACCTGCAGGGCAGAAGTCACACGGCAGAGCTGGGGAAGAATGCTTTGCGGTTGGGGGTGGGGGGCACTTCCCAAGGGGACCTTCCCCAGCGCTGAGCAAGATGAGCTCCTCCATCCTCGGAGCACCTCTGCCTGGCACGTTCCTTTGGCCATGCCAGCACCTCTGGAGAGCAAACCCAGCAGGACCCGGAGTCCCCTTGCTGCGGGCAATGGCTGCTTCCCAAAAGCTGGAACGCGGCGCGTGGTTCAGCAGTGGCTGTGCTACTCCAGCAGGTTTTATTTGGCTCTGGCAGGTGTTGCCAGAATGAGTGCAATCTGTTCTTGGAGTGAGGGGATGCTTTCCATTAGAAGAATTGCCATTTCCTCCCACTCCCGAGGCTGCCTGTTCAGAGCAAGCTGTTAGCGACAGGGCATGGGACAAGAGTGGGTTTCGAGACATCATCCGCCACCTGCCCCCCACAAGGACTGGGCTGACATGACAGCTCCATCCGCTCACACGGGGATGTGCATTCCACCAGCTTCCTTTACTAACTCATCTCGATGGAGAAAGTCACAAATGAGCGTGAATCAGGGTTTCAGTTACTTGTTTTTAACCAGCGCAATCCCTTCATCCAGTGCAATCCCTACCTCCTTGTTGGGACAGTGATAAACATTTGAGAATGAACTGGATGCCCTAAAGCTGATAAAACCCAAATACAGCTTTTCTGGGGTCCATATCCGTGGCACCATGAACACAGAATTAGGGTCTTTTCTGTGGAGCCCAACAGCCTCTCCCTGGCCCCAGGGACCCTTGGCAGGATACCACGCTGCAGAGGAGCAAGACCTCATGCGGAAGGGCTGGGTAACTTGACCACTGGCACACAAAAAAGCTGTGCCAGGGGTGGGAGATGACTCTTCCCCAGTGCCCCCTCTAAGGAAAGGCACACCATTATAGTCCTGACCTTTGCATAGTAGCAGCTGTGATACTTAGGCCAGGCATTTTAAGGTATAGCTCAGCTATTCACATCTGCCCCATCTGCCTGAAACATCTTCCATCCGGGCTGGAAGGCACCCACAGAGCAGTTTGTTATGCCCAGTGGCAGCTCACACTGGTGGCTGGTCCTTCTCCTTGCCAGAAAACAGACTTTGTTTCTCAAATTAATTTTCCTGCCTTTCATTTCTGTACACTGGGTTTTGTTCAGGTTTTCTCCACGAGATTAGCAAGGCCCTTAATACCTGCTGTGTTGTCTCAATGAAGTCCTTACCTCCTGTAATCAAGCTGCTTTTTGATCTTCTCAAAAACCAGACTGAGCTCTTCAAGAATTATTGCAAACTATCTTTTTTTTCCAGAACCGTGATCTATCTTTCCAAAGTTGCTGTTATGGTGCAACACATGCGTCATTCCTGATATCCCAGGGAGCTGTCCCATCCCGGAGCCCTGTTAGGTGAAGGCATGGTCAGGTTGCACAGTACTCCAAATAAATTGACTTTATTGTTTTGTTAGCATCCAAGCGCTTGACTCATAATCCCTTTGGGGTTTAACCTGCTATAGCCAAAGCACTCCCTGTCCCTAGCGGTGCACCCCAGCCCCCTGCCGCAGGGACAGCCAGGCTGCTGGCTTAGCCACATCAATTGTCAGCCAGGCACACTGCCATCAGCTTCAACCCCAAGCTGTGAATCTATTCCCAGTGTACCACCCTGTCAGAGATGCCTCCAGCAGAAAAGCATTTTGGACAAGGTAATGTGGTCATCCCCTGTATGTTCCGGGTATCCTGAGAGTCAGGAATACAGCAGATTATCACTCTATGGAAGATTAAAGCCTTCAGAACTTTGATTCAGCAAAGCAATTACATACACATTTTAGTTGTCAACACAAGGCTACTAAACAAAGGGCCAGAGCATCTGGCGAAAGCTGAGCAGAGAAATCATTGCTGAGACTCAATAAAATACTCAGGTAAGTTTTTTGCTAAAACCCATCAAGCTGATCACTGCATTTAAGGGCTGGGAGAAATGCTGCAGAAAGCTGTCTCACCGAGACCAGTCTCTCATTCAACAGGCAGGGCCAAGTGCAGGACAAGACATTGAGGCAAAGCTGTCTGGCCAAAACACTCATGGAAGATATTTATTTAAGGAATGCAAGAAGCAACTACAATGGTCTTTCCCTCAGCAGTTAGGCAGGATTAAATATCCGAGAGAAGAGCCGTGCTGTTTTGCTTTTCTTGGTATTTAATACTATGGAAGGCTTAAGAAGCTACAGCCGAGACAATGCTGAGCCCAGGGTGGTAGAGCCATGGGAGACAATGCACAGGGCTCTCCTGGCACAAGAAAAGAAAGCAAAGAGCAGCAGACGTGCCTAGATACACAGCCAAGGGCAGACTTTCACACAGAAGGATTAATGCAACAGAAACAAGCCTCCCCCTGTGCAGGCACCTGGGGAAGCACCACCGCCCCGAGTGCCACGATTCATCGCAGCAGCACTGCAGGACATATGGGAGGAGAAATGGGGTGACCCTGGGCCCCGCTGTAGCACACAGCAGGGCTGGCTGCACGGGCCGTTGTGGCCGACACAAGGTCATGATAGCACAAAAGACAGCACCATCCAAGCCATTAAGCTGCCCTATGCCAGGGTACTGCTGTCTGGGCAGCTAAAGCAGACACCACAGCTCCTGCATTTGGCAGGACACGTTGAAACCAACCGACCAGCCAAGAATGAGCAGAGAGAGATTTGTTTCACCCAGAGCGAAACACTGGTAAATCACCATATGCATCTTATAAAAGGCTACTGAGGCACTGGGAGCACCTGGCTGGGAAGACCTGATTTAAAATCCAGTTTCCAGTCCAATCTGTGTTTGGACCTTGGCTCTCCAAATATGAAAGATAGTTGTGCTGCCAGATAAACCTCATCACAGTCTGTCTTCTGCCATAATTGAGTTTCTGCCTCATCATTCAACAGAGAAATGACTCAGCATCACTTAAGGGAGGAAAGTGTTCCTCTCTTCAGTCATTTCCTCCAGATCCTCTGTCTTGGGGGGACGGGGGGACAGAGCGTGGTGGGGAGACAACAACAACGGGGACGGGGATGACACATAGATGGACGGATGACAGGGGAAGTAATTTCTATTCCTGATATCACTCCAGTATTTTTAAAATTAGTTTTGTCCTAAGCCTAGGATAGTAGTACAGCATATATCACATACTTCTAACCAGAAGCAAGACATCATGGGAGATATTGCTTGATGAGTGAGCCCAGCCCAGAGAAAAGAATGTTATTATTGCTCTATCTTAATTTTCTACTTCTTGGCAAAACAGAAATATCCTATGGGAAATACTGGCTTTTTAAAGAGACTGCAGTTTCCACCCCCCAAGGAAGGCTGAACCATTCCCAGCCAGCTCTGCCCAGAGTAGAATTTATGGCCTAATACCTTTTCCGCCTGGCTCTATCCGTCAAAGCTTTGCCTCTTTCTAGTTAATTAAAAAAAATCTCTTATTTTACTGTGTGAATGTGTGGGGAGTAAAAGGGCTTTAGTATCTAGTAAGTGCCATTAAAAAAAAGGAGAGATTTTAAAGTCTACCAAATATTTTCTGTCTCTCCAAAGCAATACACAGCCCTCTGCACATTCATGTTTTTGCTATGTGATGCACACAAGCCTACTAATGACATCTTAGTCTCTTGATTAAGAAACCTTTTTCTTCTCATCTGCGAAGACAAGACCTCCTCCAAAGCATTTTGGAACCTGAAGCATAAAGGTATAGGGAAAGGGGACATTCAATAGAATGCTATAGGCAAGCAAGCTGCAACCATTTACACCTTGCCTGAAACGCTGCTCTTCCCCTGGCTTTATAATAAGCACAGTCATTTCAGTCCCCTCTGAGCACTCAGAGTCCATTAGCTGATTTCAGTCTAATTTGACAGAGACACCCAAAAAAAAAATTCATCTCCTATGTGTATTGTAGAATCATTGGTCAGACTGCAGAGAGGAGGGCCCAGCACGCCCCCGGCCACGGAGGTAGGCATGGCATCATCACCGGGCTCACTCCCCTGGAGGTGCCAGCCCGTCACCCGGCCAGCAGTTGTAATGGCCAGTTCTGGACTAGCCCTGGCTGTCTGCGCTAGCACAGGTATCCCGGTGGCCACAACGGGGAGAGAAGTTTATTGCTGTGGAACAGAAGCCAGCTTTGCAGTAGATCTGCTGCTGCCCGCGTGGAGTGAGATGAGAACAGATGGCCCAAACATAGGGTGAACCTCACCGAAGCGGACCTGGGAGGTGGCGGGGAAAAATCTCTGACCGAGGAGATGAAAACCACCCTGACAACGTAGTGCTGGGCTGGCAGCTGGGAAAGGGTGGTGGCTGGCCAGCAAAGAAGCAGGTTGGAAATGGGATCCGGATTGCCACGTATAAATGCAGGGTTGCCCATGGGCAGGCAGGTCTCTGCTGGACTAAATGAGGTCTGGCTCATGAAGGAAGGGTCCCTGGCTAGCAGGAAGGGGACCGAGCCCTCGGGATAGAAAAACAGCACCTTAGGCACAGATCTGGAGCCCCTTCATTTGGGTTCCAGGCAGTGGGTTACTCATCCTTTACACCAGGATAAGGGAGACAGGAAAGAAATGTCACTACCCACAAAGACATCACTTGCTGAGGGATGGCGAGCGTGAGCAGGCAGCACATGCAGCAGAGTAGCTGCACTGTCCCGATATGGCCCTTCCAGGAGTAATTCAATTCACCCACCATGCATGCAAATAGCGTGTTGTCCATTTTTGCAGAGGATAAAAAGATGCGTATTTTTCATTAAGAGCTCAGCAGATGTTCTCTCTCATTCCTGGCATTAGCCAACTACTGTTCAAAAATCTGGGTGAAATGTATCCATCCTTCTAGTCTCCTGCTGCCAGTCCCTAACGTAAAGCGTGTGTATGGACTGAATTCATCAGAACTGATCCTGCACTCATGCTTTCACAATACTTCACCCTTTCGCCAACTTGTCCACACTTCCTTCTCTCCCACTCCCTCCCCTTCCAAATAACAGTAAGCACAAAATCATAAAAAAGAAAAAAAAACTCCAAACCCTACCACAACACAATATATAAAACAACAGAGCAACTTAACTGGACCAGATGGCATCCATGAGAAACTGAAATACAAGCACGCATCAATTACTGCAATATTCAGCCCTCATAAACTTTCAACAAATATGTTCACATAAACAAGATCCTACATTCTGCATCCTAATTAATTTTCACATTTGTACAAAACCTCTTTCAAGAACAAGAAAAAATATTAAAGGAACACTTGCCCAAAGTGCTTTTTTCCTCAAGTGAAGAAAATTCTAGTTTTTCTATTTCAGAGGAATCCTTGAAGTCCCTTCTCAATTTTTGGAATTAATTTGAAGAAGGGCTGATTTTACCCACAGGTGTGGCTTTTTCTCTGGAAGGGGGTCCTAGACTCAGACGAACATAACATTTTCCTTTGCTTGGCATGAAACATGAGGGAAGGAAGGAAAAAAGGAACCTGAAGGCTGCAGAGGAAAAACAGAGTTTTGCAAATAACTGATTTTTTGCCTGAGTAACTGGAATGAGGAGGTGGGAAGTGGGAAGGTTTTAAGGATGAAATCTAGGCTGTGGTGTGCACCCACGTGGTGTGGTGAGGCTGGATGCGGCCTGGAGCTGGTGTTGCCTCTGGCCCTGGCCGGCGCTGCCCGCTGTGTGCAGCAGAACGGGTCAGGCCTCCCCCAGCGCCACAGCTGCTCCTAAACTAGGAAACCAGTATAAAATTGTTTGTGAAGAGCTTGGGTGGGTTGTTCTGCTCCTCAAAATAAATATGTGTGTATAAATATTTACCTGTCCTATGGCTGGTTATAAAGTGGAATCCTTATTTTGCTGTTTAAAATAATTTAGCTGTTATCTCTCAGCTGTCTGCAACAACTTTCTCTGTGAATGTCCCCCTCCCCACAGACCTTTTCACTTGAGAAGTGCCCTAATATTTCCTATTTGAGAGAGTTGCCTGTAAAAAGCCGTTCTTCCCCATCAGGAGAGGGGAAGAGGATCCATTACCATCACGGGGTGAGCAGCTCGGGGCACTAGCCCCACCAGACCTCCTGGGAGCCCAGCAGGGCCAGGCAGGAGGCCCCCACCCTGGCCAGAAGCACGGCCCTGGGCACCAGGGCATCAGCCCTTCCCCAGAAAAGCAGATCATACAGCAGCAGCTCTTGCTTTTGGTGTCTCTCCCCATCCAAAGGCATCGCTGCGGTCCCGGCCCGTGGGTTTTCACGCTCCATTCAGCTGGAAGGGGCACACCCCCACCTCACCAGCGGCCAGGGCACACGGCAGCGGCTGCCAGGGGACACCTTTCCCACCGGCAGTTACCCCAGCAGGGGCTACGCAGCCAAGGCAGAGAGAGGCACACAGCTCTCTGCTCTGGTCCAAAGCCCACTGCCCTGGCACCCCCCGGCACAAACCAGGGCCTTTCCTCATCCTGACCGCTGCTGCCACTGCGTCTTTGTCTCACCAGAGTGGCTTAGCGGCTCTGCTGGGTGCATCAGGTACAAGGCATATCTGTATGCTTCATGGCTGTGTAGGAGTTTGTAAAATCACATATTTCAGCGCTAATAAAGTCTTTTCTTATAGAAAAAGATCAGAATGGAGCTAAGGATTGTGAGAGAGACAATGGCTTCTATTAACGCAGCAGAAATGCCATAAACTCTCATTTCTAAAGAGAGAGAAAATACAGGTATGTTGGTTTAGGGAAGAAATTGCCAAATACAACCTGGCTGTCAAGGAAGATGAAAGCAGACAGGTATGCAACATTCCACGTGAGGGAGGCTGGCAAAACTGGCATTATCATCAATCTCAAAATGCCGTATAAGTGATTAGACAACTGTTTCTCTGGGATAATTCAGTCTAGGTGCTATTGGGCTCTACTTTAAACAGTGTAGAAAGATGCTGGATTAAGAGCTGTGATTATTTTTTTTTTCTCTCTTTTCATTTTTCCCCCCTCTTTATTTTTCTCCCTGCCCTGAGTGCTGCTTGGATTTGCTGTAGTGCTAACGGCACTCCAGCAAAGTTATAACACCGAGCCATACTTGTCACACTTTTTTTTCATCATGCATGTGAGAATTCTTCCCAGAACATGCGGCTGGTGAGTTCCTCTCCCTGTCTAAGCTGCTGGCAGTCATCTTATTCAAATCTGGCATCTCTGCTTTGCAGCATTTTCTCTGACAGCAGGGTCGTGGGTTTATAATTTGTTTTTTACTTTTCTGGTAGTTTTGCCTTTGTGTTTCTTGGGACACCTCCTCTGTGAGGCTCAGGGCGCCAGTTCCAACCACAGGTATGCTGGGCCACAGCATCCTGGGTAACCTACCAAGACTTTAATGGCTTCTCCAGACGAAGACCCTTGTCTAAGGTGTGACACTTTGCTGAAATAGGTAATAAATACATAAACAACAACAAAAACCTTGAACAAGCAAACCCAAAACCAAACAAGCAAAAACCTAATAACTAAAGAAGCACAAGGCAAAAGATATCAAGATCTGAATGAGACTAGTTATCTCATTGTAAATCCAGCTCCTGTGAAGATGGAGATTCCCACCAGCCTCTAAAGGACCAGGACATAACATTAACATGCAGTATTTCAGATAGAAATAGGCTGAGTATAGAGCATAACCCAGGGATAATCCAGCTGGTGGGGAGAGCCCGCAGGTAGCAGCGGTCCTCATTGCTGAATCCACAGTGATGGGGACCGCAGATCCCTGAAGGTTTGTAATGGCCTCGCAGAGGTGCCTTCCTCCTCCAGACATGTGGGCTGGAACCTGTACCCAACCCGAGAGCCGCTCAGAGGGCAGGGGCAGGCAGAGAGCTGTGAGAGCCAAGGGGAATCGCCCTGGGCACCAGCCTCCAAAGACCCCATGCACTCCTCTGGAGGAAGGCTTGAAACAAATGGCTGTGCCTATCGGCCATGAAATGTCTCCTGAGCGTGGGCAGAAGATAAGATGGATCTGCCCCAAAGGAGGTGACATCGTTTTGGTTTTTTGAAGAGGAGGTAGGAGAGTAACATATGGAGAGGATTCAGTGGCTAGCCCGGAAGCAGCTCAGCACCCTGGCCCTCAGCCCAGCCATAGCCAAACGTCCACCACACTGTGTCAAGCTACACATCTGCTGCGTGCAAGGATCATGAGGAGCTGTGTGGAGGGTGGGACTGTTATTTAATAACGCTGAGGTGTTGCCACACAATCCTGTCAAAGAAAAGGAGATTGCAAAAGCCTTGGGGGTAAAACCACAGCAACTGCAGGGAGCGGGTTGGACATGCTGGTGGTCTCCATGGCAAGGTACTGCTTTCCTCGCCCACCCCAGACCCCTGCCAGAGCCACCTCCTCTCTCTGCAAAGCCCTTCCTTCAGGTGGGGGGGCAGGGATTCCTCTTCCAGCCTCTGCCCTGACATTCACAGCAGCCAGCACAGGGAATGGAACTGCCAAACTTTTCCCAAAGGCTCTTGGGCAGCAAGCCCATCCTTCCATCAATCTCTTTGCCAGTGCACCACGAATCTGCGGCTGCGCCAGGAACAGCAAGCACATGCCTTCAACAGCAGAAAGGTCAGTGCTACAGCACCCTGGTCCTGACAGACCACAGAGCTCAAGGCCCGTGGCCACCCGTGGCAGGGCCACCTGCGCATCAGCAGCTCTCACGCAGGTACATGGCTAGTACATGATAGGTCTTAACTGGGATAAGTATTTCTGGCAAGACAGCAAAATAATTCCTTTCTCAGGACAACACCTCATCTTTGCTGACCATCAAAGCTTTCCTATCAACTGTAGGTTAATTCCAACAAGTTGATAACTCACCTCGATAGCCTGCACTGCAGGTGTGTGGTGGCAGCCAGCAGGAACACAAGAGTGTATAAGTTTACCACGCATGTCAGTGAACAATAAGGTAATTTCTGCTCCAGGTTGTGCTCAGGCACGTTAATCAAATTAGGCTTATAGCAGGGCTTCAGCGGTGCTATAGGTATTTTGGCAGTGCTCACGGTCAGGAGTATCAGCTGTGCGTAAATCACCTCCCATCGTTTGAGTAGGCAACCAGTGTTTCAGGGGTGTGGTAATTATAGCAATGAACAAACAAATGGGGGACTTTCTCGAAGGCAAGTTTCCTGCATTTTGCCACACACTTATTGGCAAGCATGCTGTTCCAGTGCCAGGCTGTTCCACCCTGTCATGCACAGGCACACAAGCCAGGCAGTGGGTGCCTTGGTGCTCAGGCAGCTTGCAGGCTGCAGCAGACCCATGTCCTTCCAGCCAGCTGTGCACAGTGGACCAGCGTGGCCATACCCACTCCTCGCCACCTGGGACTCCACGGCCCAGACTGGGGCTGGAAGCAAACTCAAGCACAAAGCCAGAGGATGCCTTGACCATGCATACGTCTGCTAGTCTTCAGAAGAGGGATGAGGGGGGCATCAGCAGAGGACAGTGCTCTGCAGGTGTAGTTTCTCTGCAGGACACAACCAAAAGTGTTTGGTTTATGACAACAAAAGTGCTACTTCTTTTTTTTTTTTTTTTTTGGGGGGGGGGCGGCACGCAGTGCTTTTGGGGACAGAACTAAGAAGGAGGGACAGTTACAGCCCATGGTGCCTTTGTTTCAACTCCCCTCATCCAAGCAGCAGCATCCAGAAAATTATCTCCGCCTCTCACTTATTTGTCCTTTCAGTACCACAACTTCCTGCTGGCTCCCACCTGATATCGGTGGGATCTCCCATACCTCCCCCAGGGAGGGAGATACACTACATGGGTGTTGGTCCTTAATGCACACATGAGCAAGCTGGACTCTCTTCCTCCAGGACCTGAGCTTTCATGGTCCTGACGCTCCTTTCCCAAGGACCAGCAAGACAACCCATAGGAGAGCAGAGAGATCGCTGCAGCTTGCAGCTACTCCCTTGCTCTCCTCTCTTCTACCTGTAATTCATTTGCTGAGCAAAGTTGCTCTCCATCTCTTCCCCATCCAAGATCTCTGGTTTCCAACTTTCCCTTTCCCAACAGGACCACAGGGGTGCAGGAGATGGCACAACACACAGCTGGCACTCATCAGGACACGGGGAGTTCCCAGGCTCATTGCTTCCCAGGCAGAAATAAATCAAGGTTTAAGGTCTATGAGTGTAGAACTAGGGGTCCCGAAGCTAAATGGGACTTGGGATAGAGGCTTGCACAAGGAGGCTGCAACAAGAACTGGCATTTATTTGTAAGAAGGTTTACTTCAGTGCTACTTCTGCCAGGGCCTGGTAATAATTTGGAAAAGCACACTCATCTAGAGCCAGCCGATGCAATTAGAAATACAGGAAAAGCCTGATTGTTTTTCCATGTATGAATCATTAAGAAAATTAAGGCATTTCTCTCCAGTCCAGGTATTGACTGTAATTATAAATAGCAGGCAGCCTTCGCTGCTATAAAATATTGAAATGCTTTTATATTGCTGCTGCTATACTTTACTATTTAGGGACAGGAGAAAGGTTGCCGTTTAATGAAGTGCAGTTTCACAGAACAACGGAAAGGAGGCCCATTACTACATAATGCTGCTGCCCTTTCCATTATTAGCCCGAAAGTACTTGCCAGATGAATAGAAACAGGTTTAAACTTGCTTTATTATTTCTATAAAGTTAACTTGCCCTGAGCAGCTCACCCACTGGGTAATCTCTGCTTGGAAGAGAGATTCCTATCTGGCAAAACCGTATTTAGCATATTTTAGTTTCTCAGAGTTTTGTGTGGCTCTCATGGTATAGCCAGGGCAGTCACGGGTCAGGGAAAATAGGTCACCCTGAAGTGTTCCCTCACAGTCACCCTTGTCCTTCAGCTGCTGGCATCAGGCAGTGCCTGAGAGTTCAACCACTGTCCAAAATCACTCTTCCACCTCCTAGTTTTGCGGGTGGAAGCCAGCCTTGGAGAGACTGTGACCCTGGGCAAGTCAGATGGACTGGAAAGGGGTGACCAAGGGCACCTGGGGGCACCTGAGGACACAGACCCCAAATGTCCCTATGCTTCAACTTTCCTAGCCATGAAACAGCACCTCTTTATTTCATACCTGTGAACGAGAGGCGTGTTGGTAAAGCACACAGGCTGCTTAGAGGCAAATAACAATAGTCCCATCGTAAGGCATAGGCAGGGGTTACTGGTGTTAAGCGCGGGTACAGTTGCCCAGGAGGCTTGTCAGGTTCTCCTGCATGTTGCTGCAGGGCATGGACATGACCAAGGCACTGCTGGGCTGAGCGGGCTTTGTCAGACCTCCCCCCCTCTGCCTCCCCACAAACAGCAAAGCACCAAAACAAACAAACAACCAGAAAGAAAGAAATAGCAAATTTAAAAACCCCCAAAACCTCCACTAAAAAAAAAATCAGTGACTCAAACTCAAAAACTACCAAGAAACTACACTTCCCTTCTAAAAGCTGTCAAACATGGCCAGGTTTTTCAGCCCTACGCAAGAAGACCCCGCGGCAGCGGCAGTGCTCTCCTGAGCCTGCCTCCCAGAGCAGCATTCCCCCAGGGAGGTGGATGGGCAGTTCCATCCCCCTAGTCCAGACGGTGCAAAAGAAGATTGACAGAATCTCCCCTGCCCATCTTTTCTGACCCGGGGTGGGAAGCAGCCAACATCTGGCGCTCAAGACCTGCTAGGTGCAGAGACAAGAGTAGGCTAGTTGGATACTCCTAGTATCCTAGTAGTGAAGTAGACTATGATACTCCCCAGGTTGCCATAGCTGCCCTGTAAAAAAATGTGATTTTTTTTTTTTTCCCAGGCAGCTGGGAACAGGATCTCACCGCAGGAGCCCCAGACCCAAGGGGACCAAGGCAAACAGTCTGCAGCAGGGCCCAGTAGACATCCAATTAGTTTATTTGGAGTACACTGCTTCCCTACATTATGCTCCACTGAGCTGGCTAAATATTTTTTACTTTCTTAGCTCACAGCATTACTTTAAATTTAAAAGGAAAGGACCAGTTGAAATTCTTCAGAAGCAGTACCTGCAATTGCACCTTCCTACAACCTCCCATCCCAACAGTCAGAAAAAGTAAAGGTCACCCCTGGGGCTGAGCACTTTGAAGACCTGTCAGAGAAAGTTGCCTAGGCTGAGGTTAAACCTCAGTGTTACTAGTTCCAAGCCTCAAAGGAATAAACCTAGACACTAGAATAGACTGAGGTAGTATTTATTTATAAGGTACCTTTGCTGACAGTCAGATTAGCTTGAACAGGGAAGACCTAGCTACAGTTGTGGGGTTTGCTCTACTAAAATTACTACAGAGAGCCATATGCAAAAGCAGAAGGCATCACTAATTTCCTTTGATAAGCAAAATTAAAGAACCATTCTTCCAACAAGAGGCTTTGTTATCTCTTTTGTGCTTACAGCCTCCTGCAATAAGTAAAACAGACAGCTAGCCAAAACGTGGGATTCATCTCATTCATGCCTGCGCTTACCGCACAGCACAGGTAT
Source organism: Falco rusticolus (assembly GCF_015220075.1). Lineage (NCBI taxonomy): Eukaryota > Metazoa > Chordata > Aves > Falconiformes > Falconidae > Falco > Falco rusticolus. The sequence goes on along the minus strand of NC_051192.1, from coordinate 709,025 downwards.
GTCCCAGGGGCTGCTGAGGGCACAATCTTCCACTGCTTCAACAGTTCCGCTTGCCTTACTCAGGCAACGGTTACCTTAACAAGTAATGAAAGGCTCCAAAACCTCTACATCAATACAAACCACCCGACAAGCATCTTACGCAAGCATCCTTTTGCAATGACATCCTGATTGCTCAGTCAATAAGCATCTCGACACAACCAATTAACACATCTCAAGCCTTTATTTCCTTGCTGTCCAATTCACAAAACCTAAAGGCTCTTTCTTTGTCAGTAGAAAATCACTGCTCTTTCCCTTTGTGCTAAGTCAATTAAAAAAAAAGAAAATTTGCAGGTGATCACAGCTCCCGGGGTACAGTTTTGTTTGAAGAGCCAGCCAGCTGATCTTCACCAGCTCAGCAGCCCAGTTGATTTAAAAGGGTAAGTTTAGGTAAGCTAAGGTGGTACTGGGAAAGCAATTACAAATAAAGCTCTAGAAGTTTCAGAAAGTCTCTGAAATACGGACATGAATGGTTTCAGCAAAATTCCTGGGTTTAGGGAGCAGGACTTACAGACAATGGCCTTAAAGAGTTGCACAGGGAAGTCCCAGCTTTCAGCCTGGCAAGAAAATGACTGAGGGATATCAAGGTCTGGAGCTGAGAAGGGCCACAGATCTAGATGCCTTGTGAACAGTTTTGTACTCCATCCCCCTGCCTGTTTCACCAGGACTTTGGAAAAGATCTTCCTCTTTTCTGCAGCTTATGCTATTGGTATTTTCCAGACTTTGGAAAGCCCAAGGACCTTTTTCAGAAGCTAGCCAAAGCCTTCACTGCGCCCTTCTTGCAAAGCTCCAGTGACCTGATGGACCAACACCTCTGCACAGGTTTCTTTCTAAAAGAAATGCCATGAGCATGTAGAAGAGGAAACCAACATGACTTATAAGTGTGTTGGCCCAAAACAGAGGAAGAGAATTATTTCTTGAGGATTTACCTTCTAGATGGAAAGGGGTTACCGGAGCAACTGGGTTTGCCACAGAAAGCGTTAACTTTTGGAGCAATCGTCTTTCCTGTAAAGAAACACATCTTTTGTAGTTGTCAAGAAGAAAGCCACCCTCTGAAATACCGAAAACATTAATAAAATAATTTCCACACTTCATTAGGGATGTAGCCATGGTAAATAATGAGTTTATTTTGTTTTCTCCTACTGGCAAATTGCCTTTTAAATTTTAATCACTTCTCTAAAGTGGCTGCCAGAGTTCTTCTTTTTCTATAATGCATTTATATATTGTATATTAATTTCATTGCCAGTTTTGATACATATAAAATGGCATTGCATTAAAAATATAAATAAAGCACAGTGGCGTGCCTGCTGGAATACAAAAGACAGCAATGATTTCATCAATACATCAAAGGAGATCTCAGAGTGCTCTCCTTCCTAGCAAGCTTTTCTCCTGAGAAACCAGGGCAGATTTAGTCAGAGCTGAGCACAAGGAAGAAGTTTCTGTGCTGGACTTCAAATACACTGTGAAACATAGTAAACAGAATTTTCTACTCTAAAAAAGATCTCATGATGTGCTTTGGGGAAAGAAAGACACATTGATGTGTAGAAATGTTGAAAACCCGCATAAAAGATTACATTTACCCCCCTGTCCCATGACAGATGTTCTCCTGATTTAGTTGCCTTTGTAAAGTACATCAGAAAAGTGGCTAGACACTCTGCTGGGTAGCTTGCCTGGTAAATCCACCCACAGGCGCATCCTCAGGGGAGTCAAGTAGTTACAAATACTGGCATCACCAGAATTCGGGTCCCTGTTATAAACCCAGTTTGCAGCAGATGATAGTGGGGATAAAGAAGCTCACACATGGGGATGGAGACACCGCTGGAAGGAGCTTTCCAAGGGACAGCAGCGAGCCCATCCCTGGTGCCCCGAGGCAGCAGTGCAGCACACACTGCTGCAGGGGCACAGCAGGTGCAGGCGGGGGGCACCTGGGAGATAGTGTCTGCACACGGGACAAGACAGGTCTGCAGAGACATGTGGCTTAATTAAAAATTGCATCTTGTTCTTATATTGGTTTTAGCAATTTACACATGCTAAGGAGGAGGCTGTTACAAAAAAAAAAAAAAAAAAAAAAAAAAAAAACCAAAAAACCAAAGCTTCACCACTTCTATGTTGAGAGAAACTACAAAATCTGGAGATATCTGAGCATCCCACCTCAGAGACAGAAACAGGTTGCCTCCACAAATGTGCCGGGGCTGGATGGGTTTCGGGAGCCATGCAGCCCCCTTTGCAGATGTTAGGCCAGTGTGTTTGCCTATCCTGGGTTACAGCTTCCCAATTTTTCCGTGCTGTGGCTGCCGTGATGGCTACAGGACCATGCATGACAAGCCAGTGTGTCTTCTGGTCCAGCATAAGTTCCCTGAGTGGCACATTCTCCTCCTGGATTAAATTACACTGACATGCCTTCCTCGTGGACTTCCCAATGGGAAGAACTGGTGGGCTGCAGGAAAAACCCTCCTCAGAGAGAGCTGACACCTCACAGGGCTGTACAAGAAAAGGCCAATGTGGTACAGCTGTAATTCCGTCCCTGAGCAAATGGCAAAAAAGCTGAACAGCAAGGGGAAAAAACCCAAAAAATCAGGAACAGATTTAAGGAAACAGGAAAAAGAACACCCCCCACGTTTCAAGGCAGTATGTAAAACTAAATACACTGCTGTTAAAGAAGGTACCAGAAACTCTTGCCATGTAGTCAACCAAATATCTGTGGAAATGTCTCTCCATTTGAGAACAGCTTCTAGTAATGACAGCAAATGCATCCAAGAGCCGAACCCACCCCCTCGAAGAGGCCTCTGCTTATTGCCAGCGGTGACAGATGGGTGTATTTGGGGAACAAAGGTACGCCAGGGCCACCAGTGCTCCCAGATAAGCAGCTGCCTGCTGAGAGGGGAAACAGCAGCACATGGAAAATCTCCTTATGGGACAGGGTGCAAGTGATGTTTGTTCAAACATAAAGAGGAGAAGGAAAAGAGATAAAGCAAGAATTTAAGGAAGCTTTGAGTGGTAAAAAAGTGAGGGTGAAAGAGAAAGCATCTGCACACAATTTTCCATAGACTATCTTCAGCCCCAGTGTCTGCGAGCCTGGAGAGAGCCCTCCGCTTCTGCCAGCCAGCAGAGGATGTCAGGGGAGGAGATTCGCAGGAGAAATTGCCACAGTGGCAAGAGCCATGTGGAGCCCACAGGTTTTGTCACTCAGACTCCGACATCCAGGGTTGTAAGGACCCATTGAGGTGAAAGCAGTTGGGAAGAGAGCCTGGCTCACCACTGGAGGACTCTTCCAAGCCCCGAGCAGAACAGTTCTTGCCCACCTAGGGGAGTTCAAGCAGGGTTTTCCTCTGGGACAGCGCGGTGAGAGCAGCGAGAGCTCAGGCAGCCTGTGCTCCCTGACAGGCACCGTGCGGCTTGCCCAAGCCCCTGCGGGTTCGCTGCTGCTTGCATCTGGGCGAGACAGGACCAAAGGGAGAGGCAAGTTCCAAGGCCGTGCACTCTGCTCAGCGACTCCCTGCATCGGCATGGTGCCTGAGGGAGATGCCAGTTTATGCCCCTCTTCTCCCTTTCCTTCCTTTTCTGACTCTCCTGGCACAGACCTGCTTTGCTCTCACCCTGTGCTTTGCCCAAGGGATACAAGCAGGGCTGGGGAAGCTCCAGAAAACCAAAAGCTCTGCCTAACATGACCAGCCAGGTAGAGAGCTGGGGTTTCCACCCCTGCCCAGGGCCAGGATGGCGGTTTCTGCCAGCACACCTGCCCGGGGCACATCCCGCCTGCTGGCACCAGTCAGGCTCATTCTCTTTAAAACCCCAAGGGCAGGAAAAAAATACCATTAATACATTTCTCTGATAGGTCTGATAGACGAGACTCACGGAAACACTGCTTGAAGGAACACTGGACATCTCCCCACCAGCCTTCCACCAGAAGCAGGACTGTCACTAGGGCCAGGGCAGCCCCAGCTCTGGGGGCAGTTGTGATGGAGGCAGCTCTCCCAGGTGAGGAGGAAACTCTCCTTCCAAAATAGCTTTTAAGTAATTAGTCTGTCTGGGTTGTGTTTGTCTCCTAGACTGATTTCCTACTTTGATACCTTCCCAGAGAACCTCCCTACTTTAGCTCTCTTTGCCTTCCATACTCCCCTCTTTCAGTGCTTGCTTGTTCCCAGTTTCTCCAGGCACATTGTCCCAGGGGATTTGGATCAGGCACTAACCCTGCCACTTGCACTCTCCCGATGACTCTCCTCCTGCAATGCATTACTTTTCCCCCAAGTGTCATGATTAACTGCAGCCAGTAACTAAGTACCACGCAGCCGCTCACTCGCTCGCTCCTTGCCCCAGCAGGATGGGGAGGAGAATCAGAAAAAGGTAAAACCCATGGGCTGAGATAAGAACAGTTTAATAACTGAAATAATAATAACAACAGCAATAACAATAATTGTAATGGAAAGAGAGGAATAAAACCCAAGGGGAAAAGACAAGTGACGCACAATACAACTGCTCACTACCCACTGACCGATGCCCAACTAGTCCCCAAGCAGTGATCGGTGGCCCTTGGCCAACTCCCCCCAGTTTATATACTCAGCATGATGCTCTATGGTGTGGAATATTCCCTGGGCTAGTTCAGGTCAGCTGTCTTGTTATGCTCCCTCCCAGCTTCTTGTGCACCTGCTCGCTGGCAGAGCACGGGGAACTGAAACGTCCTTGGTTTAGAGTAAGTGCTGCTCCTCAACAGCTAATACATCAGTGTGTCAGCAACATTATTCTCACACCAAATCCAGACTGCAGCATTGTACCAGCTACTAGAAGAAAATTAACTCTATCCCAGCTGAAACCAGGACACTCGCATTTGTAGGAAATTCATTAACTCCACTGATTCATCAGATCGATCAAGTTTGTCAACCAGGATCAGAAATTATTGCGAGTGGAAGAAAGGCCAGACAGACATAATGATCATGCAAGTCTTACTTCTTTAGGAAACCAGCCTCAAACATAGCACTGCTAAATCTGGGGAGCTGTGCTAATTAACACTATCCCATTAATCCTCACAGCCCCTCTGGACCACTACTGGAAAACACAAGGCTCGCTTCTAGCAGCATGCTGGCACGGGCACCCCAGGGTACCTGACTCAGCAGTCCTTCGCCCAGTGTGTAAATTACAGCACAATCAGTAAATTTATTCAAGTTGGGAGAGTGGTGAAGTACCCACTCATACCTCTCCTTGCTATCAAACTTGTCACCCTGCCAAACAGACTCAAAATGGCCGCTACGCAGGCATGACGTGAAAACAAGGACTGCTGCATCATACCTAGCTTCCAGAGGCACATTAAAAAAAGGGGAAAAGGCAGATGCAGCAGCAGGGTTACCAAACACCCCCTCAAACCAGCCTAGCTTGGGTCGCCTATTGAGTCGACAGACACGCCACAACACGTATCCATGGCAGTGGATCCATAATGTGGTGATCTTGCACCCTGGGTTTAAATCCTTCCACAAACCGATGGAAGGAATACAGAGATGGAACAGCCTCTGTTCATTGTGCCCAAATTCTCACAGTCCCCTTTCCCATCACTGTCCCAATTAGAAGCACTTCTAGCTAGCAGAGATGATGAACTGCAGGTTTTCATGAAGAAGATATTTTCTTTGCTCTTCTCCTGAAGTAGAACGGATTTCAGGCAGGTTTTGGATTTTGGCTGAAAATTAAGTTCTGAAAATTTTCCCTAAATTGCCAGAGCACCTCCTCCTTCCTTGCAGAGGCAGCTGGGAGGCTGGAGGCCCTTGTGCTGTAACCGTAATGGAGGCGAGGCTCTCCCCAGCCACACCAGGCCTGGTCAGGCCTTCCCCCGGCGTTAGGGAATGGCGGCTCCTTATTCACCCCCAGAAAAGGAGAGAATGTGTGCCTGGCTGAGAGCGCTGGGGTCGGCTCTGCACCCATCCCCAGAGGGAGCCTCTGCAGAGCGAAGACGCAGGGAAGCCAAGGAAGCTCAGGACAGATGTACACAGCACTACCTCTCCTGCCTTGCTGCTGCCTCCCTTCGGCCCCCAGCCCGGCGACCCCGGCCAGCCCGGCCGCTGCGGTGCTCCTGTCCCCCGGCCCACCACGCACCAGCTGCTGTGTCACTGCCACAGCTCCACATGCCCCAGGCCTGTCCCTGGGATCTGCACCCTGTGCTGCAGCTCAGCAGCATCTGGGGGCACAAAACATCCTCAGGAAGCTCTGCTCTCCTCAGCTGGCTTGGACTTCCACCACCACTACCACCTCCCGTAAATGTATGCACACCTCGCTCCTCAGCGCTGCAGCCGGAGCTGCAGAGGGACAGCTACCGCAAATCCTCCTTGACGAGGAGACCCTGGCAAGGCAGGGCTTTCCAATCGCTACAATGTTGGCCTGCAACTCTAGAGGTGTTGCTACTGCAACCCAGTTACCGTGACCATGGGGTCACAGTGCTGGCAGTAAGGGAAGAACAACTGACATCATCTACCTGGATTTGTGCAAAGCATCTGACGCTGCCCCACATAACATCCCTGCCTCTAAACTGGAGAGACATGGGTTTGACAAGTGGACTGCTCAGTATACAAGGCATTGGTTGGATGGTCACACTCAAAGAGTTTCAGTCAACAACTTGATGTCTTGGATGGAGACCAGTGGCAAATGGGGTCCCTCAGGGGCTCATGTTGGGAGCAGTATTTAGCGTCTTTGTTGGGGACGTGGGCAGTAGGACTGAATGCACCCTCAGAGGTTTGCAGATGACACCAAGCTGAGCGGTGTGGTTGATACTCTAGAGGAAAGGGATGTCATCCTGAGGGACCTTGACAGGCTTGAGAGGTGGGACCGTGCAAACCTCATCAAGTCCACCAAGGCCAAGTGCCAGGTCCTGCACGTGGGTCGGGGCAATCGCAAGCACAAACACAGGCTGGGCAGAGAACGGATTGGGAGCAGCCCTGAGCAGGAGGAACTTGGGGGTGTCGGTGGACGAGAAGCTCAACAGGACCCAGCAATGTGCACTGGCAGCCCAGAAAGCCAAGCGAGCCCTGGGCTGCATCCCCAGCAGCGTGGCCGGCGGGGCGAGGGAGGGGGCTCTGCCCCTCTGCCCCGCTCTGCTGAGACCCCCTGCAGCGCTGCGTCTGCTCGGGCGGCCCCAGCACGAGAAGGAGCTGGAGCTGTTGGAGCGAGTCCCGAGGAGGCCACGCGGATGATCAGAGGCTGGAGCCCCTCTGCTGTGGGGCCAGGCTGAGAGCTGGGGCTGTTCAGCCCGGAGCAGAGCAGGCTCCGGGGAGACCTCAGAGCAGCTCCCAGCGCCCGCAGGGGCTGACAGAAAGCTGGGGAGGGGCTTTGTGCAAGGGAGGTAGTGACAGGGCAAGGGGTACTGGCGTTAAACTGAAAGGGGGGAGATTCAGGTTAGATATTGGCAAGAAATTCTTCCCCGTGAGGGCGGCGAGGCGCTGGCCCAGGCTGCCCAGGGCAGCTGAGGGTGCCCCATCCCTGGCAGTGGCCAAGGCCAGGCTGGACGGGGCTGGGAGCAGCCTGGGCTGGGGGAGGTGACCCTGCTCGTGGCAGGGGGCTGGAACTGGGTGATCTTTGGTGTCCCTTCCAACCCAGACATTCTGTGATTCTATGAATCAGCAAGAAGTGTGGCTGAGACACGGCTTTCCCCTCTCCCGCACAGTCAGTCATCTGTGGCTCCACACGCGATACCCCAGCTGACAGCATCAGAAGCCTACACGTACATGTACGTTTTACTGTGGGGAATAACAACAATACAATTAAAATAAAAATGAGTAATTCCTCTGTCAGGAGCTTCAGTCCAGCTATCAGAGTATTCTTGTCGTCTGTTAAATTGCACTTTCATTTTTAATAAAAAGTTTATTTACCCATTTTAACTGTCACAATGCGACAGGGCACTTGGGTTCTGGCTGACAACATAATTTTTCATCTTCAACTATTTCATGCAATTGCAGCATATTTGAGAAAGTGGCCAAGCCTGGCTAATTCTAATGCACACCTACCACAGCATTCATTTCTGCTTCTCCTTCATTATTTGTCCCTATTACAGAACTAGATTGGAAAGCCCAGAATTTCTACTTCGATAACCTTTCAAGTTTACAAACATTTTCCATCACATTGGAAAAACTGGAAGATTGTTGGAGCATTAGGTTGATTAAGTAGCTCAACAAAGGGCAAGATCTGATCTCTTTCCGGCATTTAAATTCTTGATCTTGCAGTAAGTGTTACTCTTTAATCAAGGATATTTTTTTTTAAATTCTTAATATTCCTTATCACCATAATGCCCTGTGGCTGGAATAAGTATTATGTATTCTGATACATGCTAGGCTTGCACAGCACACTGTGAAGTTACAAAATTCTTGTTAAGAATTTATCTAAATTCTGGAAGACTGCCTAGAAGGGTAGTTTTGTATGAAGAATATGCAACTGCCTAATATTTAGCACCTTTTTTTTTTTTTTTAACCCTGCTCATACTAAATCAGTCAGGAACCAGAACATGCAACTGCTCTACTTACCATCAGCCTGATTAAAGAAAGGAGCAGCCCAAACTGGAGACAGCTACAGCACAGGTTGCGTACCACATTACGATCAGGAGACCCCCCCACCCTGTCACACCATAGCTTTCCCATGCTAAAGACCTGCAAGCAGCAAGCACTAGAAGGAGCTGAGAGCTGTGATGGGGGCAAGCCTTCCTCAGAGCAGAGAGCTGGGCTGCTCCCAGCTTACACACCACCATTTCAAAGCCTCCGACTAAAGACATTGAGCCAGCCCATGTTATCTTCCACTCTCTGCTCTGCTACCACCAAAAATACTCAAATCTATTTTCTACAACCTTCCTATCTGTAAGCATCCCAGGGGATCACCCAGAGGCTGGGAATGTCAGAGCACATATGTGCTTTGAAAGCATCCTTTCCACAGGACCACACAGAGGAAGCCGTTGCACTGCACAGTGACTGCTTTGGTCCACAGGGGTTTGCAAAGCCTGGGTTTGCATTCTGGGTTTGGTCTGGCACCAGCCGTACCTGATGCAGTGCACTGGAGATAAGAATCATACAAGGACTCCTGCTGCACCCTCACCTGAATCCCAAAAATAACCTGGTTTCTGTGGTCTTTTTTCAAGGAACCGATGAGCGGGCAACGAAGTTTACAGACAAGAGGCAGCTTTAGTCCCAGGCCTTTGACAGATTAAATCTCTGTTTTCCCAGCCCTAAAATAACACGATCTTCTCACCCCCATTCAAAGTCAGTGAAGTCCTGATGATTGAAAACACTTGCCCCCCCTGAGGTACCAGGCACTGCTCACACCTCCTTATCAATAATTAGGATCAAGTGTGTGAAGGCACTCACCCATATCACAGAGATACATAATTTGTCAGCAGGGTAATGAAGGAAATGAATCAGGCTGAAACATCCTCTGGAGATCAACAAAACATTTGCACCTTTGAATGTGCTCACGCCCAGGGCAGCTGAGGGTGCCCCATCCCTGGCAGTGGCCAAGGCCAGGCTGGACGGGGCTGGGAGCAGCCTGGGATGGGGGGAGGGGTCCCTGCCCGTGGCAGGGGGCTGGAACTGGGGGGTCTTTAAGGTCCCTTCCAACCCAAACCATTCTGTGATTCTATATGATTTGTGCTTTTGTAAGTCTCCTGGGGCACTTTAAATTGCTGTCCCACTTTTCCTCAAGAACTAATTTTGCCAGTGTGAGCTTTCTGAAGAGCTACAGGACTAGCTCGTTAGCCTAACGGAGCTGCTAGAAAGCTCCCCGCTGCCTGCCCTGGCTGTGCTTGCACAGGCCCCTGAGGGAGGTGGAGCAGGAGTTCTTCAGGGAAGGACAGGGTGGTGTCCTCTGTACAGCAGGGCTCAGAAGGTTTCCTCTGGGAAGGGCAGCAAGGATTTATGAGCCCAGGGGATCCTGTTAGCACCCACCTCAACCTCCAGTGTGTGGACCAGGGGTCCTCAAACTACGGCCCACAGGCCAGATATGCCCCCCAGGGTCCTCAATCCGGCCCCCGGTATTTAAAGAACCCCCCCGCCCCCCCGCGCCGGGGGTTGGGGGGGGGGGGGGGGAACCAAGCAGCCGCAGATGAGTCCCTGCCACTTCATCCGTGCCGGCCCCCTGGTTAAAACGTTTGAGGATCCCTGGTGTGGACTATCCCGTGCTACCCAAGCTCCTCACTGGTACTGTGAGGCATGTGCTGCACCAGGGCATCTCCCAAAGGTTCATGAGCAGCTGATACCTCTCTCCAGTCCAGTGGAATGTAGCATTTTAAGCAGCCATTGAACAAGGGACCGAGGCACAGGTGTGTTCCCTGAGGGTTTCCCTGGGGCATTGGGATCCTGGCCAGTATGGAGCCAAGCCTCTGCCTTGACCCACAAAGTCCTTGGCTGCTCTGCACCTCGGCCATTCCCATTTACTGAGCAGTTCTATGTGCCTCTGTCAGCAAACATCTGGGCACCAGCTGAATTTCAGCGGTGGGAGAAAAAAAACCCAAACCCACAGAAACAAAGCAACAACCCAAAAATGCTGTTGGGATATGGTGATTCCTGGCTCTCCTGCCTGGAGAGGCGGCTGGTCAGCCACAGCCTGTGGTGGATCAACCCTGAGTAGTGTGCAGGTTCCTAGATCCCCCAGTGCCCAGCCACTGCCTGCCCTTCCCAAGGTGCTGTATTGCTCCAGCTCCTAGATGCCTGGGGGAAGGGCTGGCCCTGCTCCTGCTGGCAGAAGATCTGGCAGCTCCCCGTGAGACCCAGGCACTGCCAAGGGGCAGGACTTCTTTCCCTCCTAGGTTTTCTCTGTGCTGCCAATACAACAGGGCCAATTGTTTATCCCTCCCCCTGCCCCCAACCTGGAAAAAGTGTTGAGACTGAAGAATTCAATCAGCAGAGCTTAGGGGGAAATAAAAAATCCTGCTTCTTTGCAAGGACATGTCCCAAAGCAAGGAACATGTCTGAATTTACTTTTATTTATGCCCTTCCGGGGGCAGGCAGAGAAAAGCCATTTTAATCAGGCCTGGCTGGATGATATACAACAAGCTTAGCTCCTTGCTAACGCAAAGCACTGGGGATCTGAGTTTTCTCACTGGCACAAAATAACAAACCTAGCATGCACAGGGGAGTACAGTGAGAATACCACTGTCTCTGCAGTATGATTAGGCTTAAGAAGGAGCTTTCGGCTTGTTTCTAGTCAACTACGTGTAGATTTAGCAGCTGCCTCGGGTTCAGATTTACTACAAATTACACTGCACATCAGATGGTGCAAAATAAAGCAAAGCCTACAATATTTCAGTGTCAGGCTTTGTGCCACCCTATTTAAAGCTGCGGCAGAACTGCCTTCATTTAGCATCCTTGCTCTGTGCCTGAACCAGAGCTATCGAGGGTGCAGCTAACAAGCTCACTAAAGCCTACCAAGAGCTCACGCCTTCCTCCCTAGGCTTGGTTTCCAAAGATGTCCTTGGAAACTTCCCAAAATGCCCGAAGCTGCCTGAGCAGTAGGGTCTCCTAACATCCCTTCCTTGCAGGTTGTCCCTGTATTAGGCTGCTACAAGCTTGTAGAGTGCAGTCTGAACAGTCTGGGCAGTTCCTCCTTGGCACAGCTGGAAAAGTGGCTCTTTTGAGAGCAGCCACCCATGGAGGTGCTGTGCAGCCAGGGCACTGCTGTAGCACAGAGAGATTGCCTGCCTTGGGGGGCCCAACAAGCCCAGCAGGGCTGGAGCAAGCCTGCAGTCCCACAGGGCAGCCCCTCTCCCTCTCTAGCGTGCCCCATCAGGCTGGGCTGAATCGCCTCTATGCAGCTCTGGGCAGGGAAACAGCTGCTGGGCCCAGCCTAAGCTTGGTTAGGGCTTCACCTAGCTGAAATAGCAGAGCAGAACCTGTGCCCCCACAAGTCCTGTAGGAGAAGGGCCAGTTCCCTCTCACAGGAGCTTGTCACAGACTCCTACTCCCTGCCAGAGGATGGACAACTCAAACCACCTTTCTTCGTAAAGTATCCCAAGCCAGGTACTTCCCCAGCCTCATCCTCTGCATCTCCAGCACCTCCTCCACACACATAGGCAAACGTAGCTTAGGGTAGGCTGGCTCCTTGGCAGCGCTGGCTTGTGGTCTGGTTGTTAACCCCCCCGGCTGGGCACCACTGCTGCTGTATTTAGCCGAACAGTGCTCATTAAGAGAGCAGAGATGAAGAACAGTGGCATTGTAGGAAAGAACTGGGTTTCCTATCTCAAGAGCTATTATTAATATCTCGGTTATTCCTGCAAACCCATGACACATGGAGAATCAAAGCAAATTCATGATCGGGGCATTTTTGCTTAAGATAGGGATATTTAAGCCATAAATTCTATCCTGAGTGGGATATTCCACACCATTCCAAGCAGGACACTTTCCATTTAAGCATTTCTGACCCCTTACCCTTTAAAACATTCACAGAAATACAAGAAACACAGGCTACTTCTGACCACTTTCCTTAACTGGCCCGCAATGTTTTAGATGTGATCAACAGGTTGTCTTTCAGATCCTTACTGAACCCACACAGACTTTCTGAAGATCTGTCTACAAGATTTTTACTTAGAGAAAGCTGCCCATTAACATTCAGTGCACATAGCTATATTTAGTTTTCAGGAAATATGACACTCAGACCACAGGAGGATTGGAAAAAAATATAACAATGGCCTATTTCTTTATTATAAACCTGTTGCTAAGGTATTTCCATCGATTTTCTTCTATATAACATATTTCTAAAGCACTGTAGGAGTAAATTTAGGATCCAAAGCAAGAAGAAAAAAAGTTTCTCTAGCAAACCTGAGTTTGGTCAATCAATCATTATGATATAAAATAAGAAAAAAAGGTCCTTCTTACTGGCCTTATGAAGTGATGCACTGCAGTTCCTCAGAGCTGCGTGTGCCTCCAGCAGATTAAACACAATTCATCAGCAAGGCTTGAGATGGGTTTCTTGAGCAGTGAAACCAGTAAGACACCAAGCACCCACTCTGTCTGCTACTTGCCATCAATCACAGGCTTTCCTGCTGCCAAGCCATGCATGGGAAGGTCTCACAGTTTGAGGAGCCACTTGGGAGAAACCTTTCCTTTCACCAGGGGCTGGACAGGAGATGCAAGTTACGGGAGAGGGTTCAGTGCAACAGCAAGTTCAGCCTCCCATCAAACTTGGCCCAAGGCTGACCCAGAAGCACTGAAGTCCAGGAACGAGGTCCTTAGGAAAGCTCATCTGATGCCACGTGAGGGACATTACCTCCATGCGTGGATACTAAACCCGATTCAGCACCCTCACAGTTAAAAGCAAGGTAAGAGCAGTGCTCCAGGTCCTCCCTGCCATTTCAACATGTGACAGGAATGCTTTTCCAGCTGACAGATGCAAGGCAGTGCTCGGGAGGGTCAGCCTTAGCCTACGGCTTCCCGCAGCCATCCCATGCCACGACCAGAGAGGCACCCACCGGCCCTTTCCCAGCCAGACCATGCCACAAAAGCAACTGCAGGTGTCCCAGCTCATCCATCTCATTTGTAATTGAAGCACCTATGCTGTTTCAAAACAGTCAGAGGGTTAAAAACAAAATTAAGCCTATCTTAATTTTACTTGGTGGAGATTAATCATATGTACTACAAGATAGCAGAGACAGCCTCATTAGTACTGTTTACGGTGCCCATCAATGATAGACGGAAGAGAGACAAGAAACGATTTAATCTCACATAAATGAGCAAAACTAAGCACATAAACTGTCTGTTGATACTAACTTGATTGTCAAAACATCAGCAAGACAAGAAAAGGGGTGGTGGGGGCAGGTGCTAAGACTTCCTTGGCTCTCCCGGTGGGCCTGTCTCCAGCAAAACACTGTCTGGGACCAACTGGTCCCAGTCCCAGTGAAGCTTGTGGAGCCAGCCCAGCCCAGTATGAGCAAGCACTTCACTAAGTCGCTGATTCCAGAGCTTAGCTCAACTGTTCCCTATTCTTAGTTACCTGCAGGCTGCACTCCCAACTCATGAGACACTCATAAATAACTCCTTGTTAATAAAGTACCTCATTAAGACCTGGATTTCCTTTTAACGACACTCCTGTAAAACAGCAGGCTCTCTCCTACAGTCAATAAACCGCATGAGCAGGGGTTAGTTCTTAGCATCTGCCTCAAATCCACCTCTGTTTTGGCTAAATGATCTCTAAGTGAGTAACAGTATAGAAGCGACCTTTGGTGAGAAGGAAAACTTAAATCTCAGAAAAGCGTTCCTGATTTTACTAACATGGGTGGCTGCCTTCCCAGAAGAGTCAGTCTCTTGTTCCGAGCATAACTAAGAGCACAGATATCCTTCAAAAGCATCATTTTTTCCGGTTCTCTCTTTTCTACCAAAGCCTATGGGGAAGCCAAAAAGGGCTGGATGGAGTAAACTTAGAGTTGTTCTTTGAACAAATCTTTGTTACCATCAAGCCTGGAAACTTGGCAGCATCCTACAGATGACCTTGAAAGGAATCAGTTTGGCTTTGCCCGACTCTGAGGAGAAGGGATTAACAGTGCCGACACCCCCGAGAGGTTTGTTAGCAGGCACAGCAGAGCTCGGCCCGATGAACACAGCACAGCTCTGTCCTTGCCGCGTTGCAGACGTCCAGCACCATAAAACTGCAAGAGCTCCAGCCCCAGCCCTCCTGGGTAAGAGCAGCAAACTGGAAAACGCTTCTCACCCCTCGCTACCTCCCCTCTTCCACTCGCTGCAGCGTACTAGAGGACTGCTTCTTACCCTCAGAAAATACAGTAATCAATGACAGGTTAGCCGTCTCCCAGGTGGCACTCCAAACTCCAAAGCCTGGTAGCCTTATCCTTGCAAGCACTCCTCTTTCCCCTTCTCAAGGTTCCCTCCCCCATTTACTCCAGACTGTCTTGTTGTTCAATTCTGGCCTCAGACAGCAGCAGTGTATCTTCTCATGCCCATTTAATCTTCAGCAAAAGCCATCATGAGCTATTTGTCTCCAAAAATAAATTACTCTCAAGTGGATAGAAAGATGATGAGGTCAGTCATATTACTGACACACAAATGAAACCTTAAACCTGATATCAATCCTGGGACTCTTTCAAGGTGCCACCTGGTGCCAGTAACCCAGGATACAGCGCTGTAAGGTCCCACCTTGTGGGTAGGAGATCCCACCCAAACCATTGCACTGCACTGCATGTGCCCACAAGCCTGCCCAGCGCAACACTGGAAGACTACAACGTGGACTGCCTACGCGCCTTTTACCATTTAATAAGAGTCATTTGATAATGAACCATTTCCTAAAGTGGCCAGTGGTTACCAGTTATCTAATGGCTATTTTTCAGATGTACAGAATAAAAGAAACAGCAGGCACCGGAGTGATCTTGGTCCAGCAGACACACAGCAAGAACCAGTGGCCACAAACTGCAGCTTCCAATGAAGGTGGGATCCCTTGTCCCACTGGATCCGCTTCTGGGAGTTTTTCTTCTAGCCAAAAAAGGCTCTGTGTCCCCAGGGAGCACGTGCCAGCCTGAAGCACATGGCTAACTGGAGCAGGTGACTGGAATGCCTCTTCAGGCTTCAGACCCTGCGACTTGAGGGAAGCTTCCTCCAAACAGCAGATGGGCCTAAATCGATGGGCCGCTCTGACTCAGCAGAGACAGCATCACCTTAAGTGACACTGATAAATGAGTCCGTGAGATTTGCTTTGCTATGTTGCCTTCTATTTAGCTTCCTCTGAAATTTAAATGCACAAAATACTGTTAATATAAAGAGGAAGCCAGGTGTGAAATGAAATCTTTCAGATGCAATACTTCATTACAAAGTTGTTGGTATAAAGCGGAGGAAAGCATATTCAAACCAAAAGCCTAAAAAGTCCTATGAAAAGGGACATCTCAGTATGATTTATTTATAGGTCACTTTGCCCTGAGCCATGCCACATCCCCTGCAAGCAACAGTTTAGCTGTGTTAATTGTCAGCTTTCATTAAACACTTGGGAAATGTTCTGTGCTGAAAGTCCAGTCCAGGCCCCGACCCCAGCAGAGCTGACCCAGAAAGTGACGGCCACTGGTGTCACCTTTGCTGTCCCTCAGCCACAAGGCACCTGGAAACTGCCGGCTCCCAGCATCGAGGGGAGGTCAGTGGGATTTCAGGCTGGCACCTGGCAGCTCCGTGGGGTCACTCTGCAGGACCACAGAGCAAAAGTGTCACCCGGGGGTACACTGGAAGAGAAGGTGGAGATGGAAATCATCACCCTCATGGGAAACACAAGGAAAGCACTCATTAGCAACACTGCTAATAAAGATGCAGTTCTTTGTGCATTTGAGATAGGCTGGTGAGCAACTGTTCGAAACTGTGGCTCATTTTAAAACAACTATGTCTTAATGAAAGTACCCAAAGAGGAGTCAGAATCTGAAAGACCTTCTGCAGAATTTATTCATCCTTAAGGATACAAACTAAGCTGCAAGTTGTACTGTAATGGTGCTTTGGCTTTTGAGTTAGTGAGACAGATTTGGGGAAGCACACACAAGCAAAAAGGGAAACAAAACTCCTGATGGTAAAGAGGGACTTGAACTCCACTCAGAAAGCTTAAATGTCATTTGCTTACAGTAAAAGTTATCCAAAGATTAAAAGAGGGAAAAAAAAGTTTTAAAAACCTATGTGGACTTCCTGGTAATGTCCCCGACATTTTCTAGTAGCAGCGAGCTGGGTTCTCTGCCCAAACCCTACCTTTCCCCTGTCTTCCTTCCATCCCCCGAACCGCCCCTGGCAGCAGGAATGCCTGGCCACAGCATCTCACCTTTTGGGAAGCAAAATCCTGCCCTACTTGCCTTACCCTGTCAGAGCTGAACATTTGTTTCTTACCTGGTAAACCAACAGCTGCAGAGGAAAGTTACAGGCTCGTTGCTGGGATTATGCCAATTTGCAAGTTCGGTGGTGTCTGTTTGGAGAGAGCAAGCAACTATTTTAACACTGTTGGCATTCTCAGAAATAATTTCTGGAGAGAATTTCTATTTACATTAGTGTTACTACTCTGCACGGTTACTTCCCACGAGAAATATGGACTGTTTTAACAATAAGCCAGTCAGCAGTTTTCCGCCCAAGAAGTGCTATGCAGTCATTCAAGGCTGATTCCTTTGGACCTGTTTATTTTCTGGGTTCCTTGCTTTGTACCAGTGTTTCATTTTCCTTCCAGCTGAGCTGTGCCTTCTTGGCACTTTTAAAGATCCTTCTGAAGTATCTTTTTACCGCACAAATTAAATGAGTTTTTAAAACAAAGGCATGGAAAAAATCCACCATGGCCATGTTTGTCCCAGAGGTCCATGACAGTCCCCAGCTACCTCTCTCTTCCACACTTCAGAGGTTCTTGAGATGAAGGTAGGGTGGCACTTCGTTGTTGGCTGAGGGTGCAGCCCCTGCAGGGTCAGAGTATCTGTCTGCCCCAGCACATGCCACATCCTCACCACACTCCATGCCCTGCCCAGGCTAGGGCTGGCGGACCCTCTGCTCCTTTTCCCTCCTGTCTGTAGGTCTGTATGCGATGCCTTCTCCCTGGGATGCCCCATGGCTTCAGCTGTCCTAAAGAGCTCCCCAAGGGCTTGGCAAGGAACCCCCATCCCAGCCGCCTGCCCCCCGGGGTCGAAGCTGGCGACGCTGCTTCTACCTGAGCGCAGCATGCCCCAGGCGGGCTCCAGGGGTGGGCAGCCATGCTCCAGAACCCTGAGCCACGTGGGTGCCAGTGCTGGGGTTCTCCTGTTAGCCCTCATAGCACCAGAGAGCCCCGGTTCCTTGCTCTTGTCTCCCTGGCAGTGACTGGAAGGGCACAGGGCAGCAGCAAGCGCCGAGCGTGGCCCAGCTCAGCTCTCTGCCCTGTGCTGCTGGGGCGGCTGCGCGGGAAGGAGGGTGATGCTGTGCTGCCGCAGATGCCCGCTCTGGATCCCTCTTCACTCTGTTCTGTGCCTGGCCCCCGAGCTCGCAGGCTGGACTGTGCAAAGGAAATAACACGCAGAGACAAGCGAGGAATGGGGGTGAACCAGGGTGAACCTGCCACCACAGAGCCCAGCCTGGCAGCACAGGCCCGGGCAGAAACGGTGCTTGAGAGCGCCGGCAGCGGGCAGCCATCCTGTGTCTCATGGGCGGCTATGGAGTCTTGCTGTAAAGTTATAAATCAGGGTTTTTTCTCTGTCTCTCTCTCATGCAGACACACTCCAAACTCCAAACAAAGAAAACCAAACCAAACTCTCCCTGAAACAATCAGAAAGATGGGAAAACAGAAAAGTGAGCCCTCAGGTCAGAGTAATTACACGATTTTCAGCAGGCTGATTATTATTACAAAGTCCTGACAATACAGGTGAGATGCATCTTGCTTTCATTCTGTGGGCTATCCTTAATTCACTGCTACATGACACAATAGCCCAAACCTAATGGACAAAATTGCTGTGCACACTGTGAACTCCCATGAACAATAAAATGCAGTTCAGTCCTGCTTATTCATCATATCCCCTTGACCTTGAGATGTTTAAAAAGACAATGAAAACACCTGAGACCTTCCAGTCTGAAAAGCTCTGTGCACATACAAACCGCTTCTTTTTCAAGAGGGGCTTTGTTCGAAATTAGCGAAGTGCCTATTATGCATACTAAAAAGTGAGAGCGACAGATAAGGAATAAACAGCATTTCCTAGCATAGAAAAGTAGGTCACATCTACAGTCGTTTTATTCCCAAACTTGCGGTGCTTCGATTCTCCTTTCTTCTCCAGACCTTTCCATAAATAAACTTGTTGAGAAGACAAAGAGCTCCTTTTCTGCTCCAAATGAGGAAAATACCTCACCCGGCCTGCTCTGTACCCCTGCAGTTTGCTGGAGCTCTCTACTGATTGTCACGTATTCGACACTCACTGAAATCTTTTCTCCCAACAAGAGCAGCCAGAAAAAGCCCAACTAGAGGCTCAGAGAAGGAACGGGTAGTGCCAGCTCAGGTCGGCTCAGAACGTCCCACAGGCTGCCAGCTCTCTGCCACCTCTCCCTGCCTTGCAGGATGCTCACGCAATTAATCGGGGCCCCTTGCAGAGTGGCTGTGTGTAACCCAGGCAGGGTACGGCTGGTCAGCCCGGCCTGACCCCCCGCAGAGCCCGTTAGTGGGGACAGGCAGCTGGCCTGGCTGCGCTGAGGCGTGGGCGCTGTGCATGCTGTGGGTGCTGCGGGTGCTGCGGGTGCTGCGGGTGCTGTGGGTGCTGACAGCAGCCTGCCTCCAGAGGATCGTTTTCCCCATTCAACCACACGGCTTTTGAAACAGCTCATGTTTCTGTTCCCCTGCTTTTGTACATCTCCCCTCCTCCAACTTGCGTGAGATTCTAGAGGAAAACAGACCTTCCTCTGGATGTCAGGATAAATATATATATATTTTTTTTTATATGTTTACTATTTCTTTTTGTAAATTATTGCCTGCTTTTCTTTATTGCCTGCTGCCTTTGAAGGGGATGAATCTTCTTCCCAATATAGTGGGGGTTCGGGTTGGATAGCACGTCACTTTTCCCTGCCACAGCCCCTGGAGCACTGGGAGCCTTGCAGAAGACGTTGCACTGAAGGAATTTGAGACCACGAGCAGACCATGCCTGCCCTACCAGGCATTGTGTGCAGGGGTTGAGCAGCCCGTGTGTTGGCATGAGCAGCCACTGCAAGGGAACCTGCTGGAGTGCCCTGGTGTGCTGTCCCTACAGAGGTAACAGCCCAGGCTGTCAGGAGAGGGTAGATGGTTTTGTTTGTTATGCAAACTAAAAGGCACCACGGCATGGGATGGAGACAGAGCCTTTCCACCAACAGGATCTGCACAGCAGCCCATGGGAAAATCCAATGTCTGTCCCATGCTGCATGAGAGTGGCAGCACTGAAAGGATGTAAAATTTACACACTATCTATACTCCTCTTTTTGTTTTATCTTATCTTATCTGTTTTAAACAGCCATTTTATTCCATCATTTGTTGTGGAGCCCTTCTTACTGGTATCTGGAAAGAGCACTGCACTGCCTGTCTCTCACACTCCCGCTGCGGAGCACCAGGTCCCTGCAAAGAGGTCCACAGGCCACCTCCCTGCTCAAATGCTGAAAGCACCATTTACCACACCCTGAGGTGGGCTTTGAGGCTTGGAAGTTCCAGTTCAAAACTGCTTCCTTGCAGAGCCGAGGCTGAAACCTTTTGGCCAGGACGGCTTGTTTGGTTACTTGATTTTCTCATGCCCAGCAGACCTGCTTTCCAGGAGCTACCACAACGCGCGCTGCTGGCGCATTACCTTGTGGGTTCCAGCAGTGAATCAGTGGTGATCATCTGGTGGTGTGCTCGTACAGAAGAGCGCCAAAGCATCCCAGATCACGAGGCTCTGAGATGGCATCTATCCCCTTGACAACTGGCCTTGCTGTTCCTGGAGAGGTGAGGAGCTTCCCTCATGCTAAGGCCCACAGCATTATATCATGTTTGAATTTCAGGAGCTGGGAAAGCACCAGAATGCCAGAGGCCAAGTCCTCACTGCGGAAAGGTGCAGTAAGAAAGACGACATTCTGCGGTGCAGCAGCAGCCATGATACACTTTGTATTGCACAAAAGCCTGGAAAGAGCTATGCCCATTATTGCTGGCAGGGTATTTAATGGCAATCAGCCCTTGTCCAGCCTCACCTTCATCTCTGCAAACAGGGATCTCCAGTGCTGAGAAGGCAGCTCTTGAAGGTGGTGCCATGAGGAAGGCGCCAATAAAAAGGGTTATTATATTCACACGTTTTGTCCTTTACTGTAAAGTTAAATAGACAAAGATTGTTTCCACTCTGAATGAAGGCTTTGGAGTTACCTGGATAAGCCCTGTGTTGTGTGACATGTTATGTGGGAGCACCTGAAATGCTGGGGCTGCCCCCGGGGCCAGCTGCAGTAAAGCAGCAATGGACAGTTTCTCACTGGTGACTGAGATGAATGAGCAAGCCTGCCAGTGGTGAGGTTACGTTAATTTAGCCTCACTGACTCTCTCTGGGGATCAATAATACTGATTTAGGATTTTGTTCTTATGACAGCTGAAAGGTGTGAGCTAGAAGAATTGTCTGTGCCTTGCCAACTGCTTCCCTCAACCACAGAACTGAATGCAAACTCACCACCTGAGTCCTGCAAAGCCTGGAGGGCAATGTAGATGTTAAGTGGTGGGGCGGGGGGGAACCAAGAAAAGAGAAACTAACAGAAAACCCAAAATAAGCAAGCCCTTAACCTTGCATTCCTCCTAAGGGTGCAGAGAACTTGTCCCATGGGGAGAAAGAGCAGGGGCACTCCCTTTTAGCAGGCCAAGTTGAGTAGTCTCTGTTTGTACCATACGTAACTGCGCCAATCCCCTCGGAGCGGAAGGGAGGACAGCTGCGACCCTGCTCTCTGAGCCCAGGGGCACTTTTGGTTCCACCTGGGCTGAGACAGCACTGCCCTGGCTCTCCTGCATGGCCAGTCCAGATACTTACTGGTCTCAGTGGGACTCCCCACTGGGAAGGCACCTCTAATAGAGCCTGAAACACCAAAGCAGCCTCCCTTCTGTGAGCAAGGATGCCTTTCTGCTGCGGCGAATGAAGAGACGGGACACAGCTTGATGCAAGCAAGTTGTCCCTTTATTAGTGATTTTCTTACAAATATATATGTTTCTACCTTCTACATATTACACACTGATTGGTTAAATCTTAAGCGTAAAAAACACTGATTGGTTGATATTTAAGGCACACCGTTAGAACAATAGGAACTTACTAGTTTATCTTGACCTAGCAATAATTTCTATTCCAAGGTTAGGGAGTTTCTTTCTACGCGGCTTTCTTGATTACATATCGGCGCCATCCGTTCCCTTATCTGGCTACTTGTTTCTCTGTCCGTCTGGTTGCCTCCTCAGCTGTGACGGCTCAGGGGTCTGCAGTTAGCTTGTTCCTTTGTTCCCAGGGCTTGTGCCCTACAAGTTCTAACAAGTCTCTATTCATCAGGCTATCAGTACTTGGACTCTTGTCCTTGAGGCCTTGTCCTACATCTCCCCCTTCGTGTTGCACAAAAAGAACCCCTGAAATCGAGCAAAAACAAGGCACAAGTAATAGAACAAATAAAAAACCAACTAAGACAGATTATCAATGTTAAAATAACCCACTGTCTTTGTTCCGTACAATTTTACAATTTTCCCTTTTTGTTTTTGAACAGCTAGTACCAGGTTTGCCATGTTCTGCAGGGCCCTTGCAAACATGACAGCAACCAAGGCAATAGCAAACAAACAATACTGCCAATTGAGCGAATGGATGCCAAAAAGGCTGACATTTTCTCAGATTTTGATAACATGTTGCTGCAATGGGGCGCCTAAAATCCACACAGCACATACCATCAAAATCCTCACAGCCATGTCCTTGAACCAACAACAAAAAGCAGTGGCAATTTTGACTCACATGCTTAACTGCCTACCAAACAAGGTGATTTAACTCTTTAATGCTTTCCCTGCTGTTACTCCGGGTAAGAGAAGAACCGCTGCGACACGTTCCCATCATAGCCTCCTACTACATTAGTATCTACAGAAAGACAATTATCGACAAAGTGTAAACAATATCAGCTTCTTTTGGATTAACATTATACATAGGTGGAAGGGCACACCAAACAAGAACTGGTTCAGTCAAAAAGTTTGAAACACCGCATGCCTTCTCTGAACATACCTCTGGGGTCATTCCCTTCATTCCCTCTCTTTTTTATGCAAAGAGAAACACTTTTACCATAACAGAGAAGCCCCTATTTACATCTCTGAGCCCGGACCCAAACCGCAGCTGTATGCTCCACCAGGCTCAGGGCAGAAATCATTCATGCAGTTACATAGCTATATATCACTACAAGCATGCAGACACCTATTAAACACTAGATAACCATGTTTATCTTTCCTAGTCTCCTTCACAATACCCAGCTGTTCTCTCATCTCTTGTTAGGTCAAATAATTCTCCAGTTTCCTCTCCTATCTCTCTTCAGACATTCTCTATCCTCCTCTTTTTTGCTTGTTAATTGCGAGGAGGCAAAGGGTGTGTGTAGCTGGGTGACCATGACCTGCTTTAAGTTACAATCAACTAAACACTGAATACAGAAAAAAAAAAGCATGGGAGACATAAGGCAAACATCAATAAGGTGGTTAAAGATAATTATAATAAATCCTGTAATACTTTTGAGTCATGGCCCAAAGTTTCCCAGCCGTGAGAAGAGACCAAAGGCATCCCGCCCCTGGCTCTGTTGCAGATCTTTGTTTTAAGGCTTTTGAGTTTTGTATACTTTTGTAAATTAATACACAGTGGTCACTCAGATTCACGTAACACATCCTATCAAAGTCTTCACACTTGTGTCCCTGTGCTAATAATAAAAATCAATAGCAACTCGGTTCTGTAGCAACATATGATGGACAGAATCAACATCTGTTAATAAGCCAGAAAAAAAATAGTATTTGTAGTATTACTTTGTTTAGCAAGCTAGCAGCCTAATTTACTAAGCAAGTTAAAAGCATGTACTATTCTTACAGAAGAGATTAGAGAAGCAAAAATCTGTTATGCTGCATTCCAGAACTCAGCCTGAGAATTACAGTCTGCTGTGAGTTCTGCGTTACAATCATTTGACACATGTTGGGGTTGCGATTGTGAAAGTTGCCCGTTTACAATTTTCATTGGCATTATCACAGCTAGTTGTTTTAAAAGCAACCCTTGAGCTTCCTGATGTTCGACTTGTTGCAAAATATTCTGAAGCCAATCAATAAAGTTAGTATTACAGTTAGTGACTCTCTAGGACCCTGCAAGACTGTGGCAAGACTCCCGCATCCTGACTGCCTTAATAGCCATCTCATTCATTTGCAAACAGCTGTCCCTGGGATACCTTGCCTGAGTCACAGAATCGGCACAGTTAATTTCTCCAGCCAACTGCTCATAGTTAACAGCAATTCCCCGATTAAGGTTTTCAGTCAAGGCCACTACACATAGCTCACAAAAATCAGATAACCACATCATATACTGTATCAGTTAGTACCATACAAAGCAATGACTTCCAATCATGCGGTGTGAGTGTATAAGGCTCTGCCATCGCTTCAAGAAGGGACATAGCAAATGTATTATAAATCCTCCCTTCCCGCACTGCTTTGCTTAACCCTTTAACAGCCTCGTATTGCACAGGCTGCCACTCTGCAGGTTGATTTGTCTGACAAAATACTGAACATGCCCTAGTGACTCCCAAAACCCATCACTTAAGTGTTTCCCACTTGCATTCCTGCCACCAATCCCTCAGACCCCCTTTCACCCTCCCCCAAAATACAATCAATGCATCAGGAGAGACAAGGGGGTGGGGGAAAGGTCTAGCTCCTTTTCCAGATCTATAGGACCTGGATCAAAAGGTTTATCAGTGTCAATGGAATCATTGTCCGAGTTGTCCTGTTCCCATGCTTGGTCCTGTGTTGTGAGGGTCGCTGCAGTCAGTGACAGAAGCTTTGGGGGCAGAGGAGGTGTGGACAGAATCGGCATCGTTGACAGTGTGTTGAGTCGCGCTGTTGGTGGAATTTACAGCCTCCTCTAGTTCAGTGCTTACACTGTTGGCGGAATTTACAGCTTCCTCTGGTTTAGCACCGTTAGTAGAATTAGTCCACACTGGGCAAAGCGTAGTCAGAATTTGCCACCAAGGTGCTAAATGCATTCCCGACACGGAGTTCCCCTCTGCGGCAGCATCATACAATTGTCTGCTGACCGCTTTAATTTCTTTCAAAGTCTCTAAAGTTTCTTGACTGCTCGCCTGTCTCAATGAGTACAGGTTTCTAAAGCTTCTTAAAATTTCTTCAAATATTTAAAATCTCTAAGGTTTCGTGGCTGCTCACCTGTCTCGATGAATACAGGTGTTATCCTTGGGGTTTAGGTTGTCCGCCTGGTCCAGACAGCAAGACGATCGTTCAGCCAAGCCGTCTCCTCCGGAACGCAGCCCTCTTCCACGAGCTGTCTTTTTTAACGACCTGTTCCGTCCTTATTCTTCCAAGGCTTCGGAACACCACCATAGGGGTCACCATTTGAGGAGACTGAGGCACGGACTCCCTGATCTGACTAGAAGACCCTTTATGAGTCCATATACGTCTCTTTCTGGGGACGAAGCCTGATTCCCCGTTACAGATTTCCCACAGCTCACCTCTCAACTCCGGAGGGATTTCAGGCCGGCTCCTGCTTCCTTTCAGCAGATCATTCAAAGTTCTGTGGGATTCGCTGCATGTCGCTCAGTTAGGCGATTCCAGAGCCCTTCACGTTAGATCCTTAAACGGATCACGTCGGGATCACCAATTTGCGGCTAATGAAGAGACGGGACGCAGCTTGATGCAAGCAAGTTGTCCCTTTATTAGTGATTTTCTTACAAATATATATGTTTCTACCTTCTACATATTACACACTGATTGGTTAAATCTTAAGCGTAAAAAACACTGATTGGTTGATATTTAAGGCACACCGTTAGAACAATAGGAACTTACTAGTTTATCTTGACCTAGCAATAATTTCTATTCCAAGGTTAGGGAGTTTCTTTCTACGCGGCTTTCTTGATTACATATCGGCGCCATCCGTTCCCTTATCTGGCTACTTGTTTCTCTGTCCGTCTGGATGCCTCCTCAGCTGTGACGGCTCAGGGGTCTGCAGTTAGCTTGCTCCTTTGTTCCCAGGGCTTGTGCCCTACAAGTTCTAACAAGTCTCTATTCATCAGGCTATCAGTACTTGGACTCTTGTCCTTGAGGCCTTGTCCTACATTCTGCCTCAGTCGTCGTCCTGTATACCGGAGCGTGGTGTTATCCTCTTGTGTGCTACCATCTACCTTAATGGTTCAATTTGTCCTGTGAAATTGTTGCAGCGGGAGAACTGGACATGACACACCAATTTTCTCCTATAATAGGAATCGTCAAAGCTCCTAAATTGAATCCTTGGCTTCGTGGGAACCTGGCTAAGAGTGAAAGCTCAGCAGTTCTACAGTGAAACAAAAGAGCATGGACCATCGACAGCCACATGTCCCTGCTGCTTTGCAGTGTTCTACCTTGCAAAACACCTCTAAAATGCAGGAGGCTAATCTTACAGCCGATGCAGCATCTGAGCAGAAGTAGTTACTACACATCCTGGGAATGGGGTGGGGTGGCTTGATGTTAGAAATCTTCTCCTTAGGAATCTTTCAAATTTGCAGTATCTTTTTCCTCTGGAAACAAGAAAAGCATGAAAATAAGACCTTCATCAGATCCCCTGCTAAGATGGATGTTGTCCACTGCTCTTACTGAAACTTTTCTTCAAAAATAGGAACTGTGCAACTCTTCTGCCTGAGAAGAAAGCCCTGCAGACACTGGAATAAGTGTAACTGGTGCAGGGCTACCCAGGAGCAGTGTCTTGCATACAATAAATGCTCCCCTTTCATCTCTGCTCAGAGGTCTAAAGCTGATCTCTGTAATGCTGACTGCTTCATTGCTGACTGCTTTCTGCCTGAAGAAACCACCTCAGGGAGGAGAGAGATTTCCTTATGCAGCGCGCTGCCCACAGCGGCACAGCCAGCCACCTCTGATCCTAGTTTGAACATCTCCCTAGCCAGTTATGGGCAGCTCCTCTGACTCTAATGGAAAAAAAAAAAAAAAAAAGGCAAAAAAAAGCAGCAGCTTTTTGCCATACTCTACTTTGTCTTTTACTGTTTCAGACAGGGGTGAACAAAAATTGGCTTCATCTTACCCAGTGCAGTCGAGGACAGTAGGATCAGTGGGGTCTTACGCCTTCAGTCCTTTCTTACCAAAAACATCCAAAACACACTGATGATTGATGGCTTAGCCACTGAACCAGCTGGTGGAAACTGGCTTTGCTCCGGAACCCTCCCCAGAGCTGTACCGAGATGTTGAGAAGGTGACTGGACTGTGATTGTGCTGCCCACGGAGCACGTTATGAAGAACTTCCATAATGAAAAGACAACATATTTTGTTGTCTTGCAGGGTTGATTAGACATCACACCGACCATCAGCTGAGGAGTTCTAGGAAGCCCTGAATCAGTGGAAGAACAGGAATTCATGTCTTTGCTAGGCAAAGAAGAGCTCTTCAGTGTCTGAAACAAATGCTAGCCAAAGCTGTGAGACTTCAAGCCCTTGAAGGCCAAGAAATCAGGTGGCTTAATGAAGGAAGCACGGTTCAGCCCAGTGGCACTGTGGCAAAAAGGCACGCTGGTCTGGCCATGCTGGACTCTGTAACATGTTACAGGTTTCAGGCTGCAGACAGACATGCTTCATAAACAGATTTTTTATATTAAAGGTTACACCATCTCTCCCCGTGGAAGCACATCTGATCTGCTATACACGTAACTGGTTTCCATCCCTAATTTGTGCTTAGTCAGGGCTGGTACTGGAAGTGGCATGGCTGTGCCGGGTCTGTGAGTCTGACTGTTGTCTCAGCACGGTGCTGGGTCTGGTAACGCGGCAGAAAGGAGCACAGAGCAGGAACGCTGACCACACGTGGGCTTCCCTGCGGGGGGAAGGAACGGGCAAAGGAAAAGGGGAAACAGCACTGCAAGAGTAGCTGCTAGGCTGGGCCCATGGCAAAGAGGCTGGGCTGACCCCCCAGTATTAAAGGGAAATTAAGGGGAGGAGGACTGAAATACAGCCCCAAACTCACAGCAGGCAGGAGTTCTCAACTCCCAGCTTCGACTCTGGGAGTTGAGTCTACAATTTGGGAGCTACAAATTGTAGCTACAGGCTCCTACAATTTGGGACTGAAAGCCAAAGACAACCTTCAGTTTTGCTGCAGTGCAGAAGTTTGCAGTGGTTTGTTGCAAGGCTCCCTTCTTCTTCCATTCTGCCCATCTCTGCACTTTGGAAAAAGAAACTGCAAACATTAACCACCTGAGCCCCACTGCCCCTGCCCCAGTTATTACACAGCAAACCAGTATGTACCCTGGAACTGACGTTTTCAGAGTCTCTGTTTCAGCTCCATGGGGAGGCAGGCTGCCCTACCAAGCAGAGTTTTCTCCTGGGAAAGCAGAGCATCACCAAAGCCTGAGAATCAGCGTGCTTGGCTTAACCTGGACCAGAACAAATAAAAAGGTTAGAAGAAAACCTCAGCTTTTTCCACCCACCTTCTCTCCTGTTTCTTCAGAAAATCTGATCTCCTTGGGAGACAGGGTACACACAATGTTGCCTAAACCCTAAAGCATTTTCATCAAAGTTACAGTCTTTTCTCGCTTTGCTCCGTGTACTCCACCATCCCAGCATGCTGAGCACCCTTGTGGTCTTGAAGCCCTTCAGCTTGCTCTGTTGCTCTGACCATTTCACTGGCTCTCTTAGAAGTGGTCTTGGCTGTGGTTCTTTGGTATAAAAGACATTGAAAGGTTCTTGTGAAGCTATGGACCTCAGGGTTTCACTCTGTAGCAGCAGAGGCAGGGTGGCCCTTGCCAAGCTAGCCTCTAAATCAGTGTGGGTGTTAAATCAACCCAAGGAGGGGCAATGTCCAAGGCACTGGGCACATCTCAGGCAGGGCCAGACTCTGCTAGCATGAACAATACTGCAGCCCTTCAGTCCTGCGCTCCCTCACGGCGCACAGCGTGCTCCTGTCCAGCCTGAGCTCCCAGCTCTCCTGCTAGAAGAGCAGCTCACAGTCGCTACAAAACTGAAAGCGTGCAACTACAAAGCTAGGAAATCAGTATCTGGATTATCCCTTTAGGCTGCTGCGTGCCTTTGCTTATCACTGCGGCAAATGCAGGAGAGAAGGGGGCAAATCTTGCTTCACTTAGTTGAAAAAGATGTGAGCAATTAGTTTAGTTTAATGTTGCATTTTGGAGAATATTACACCTGTCTTGGCATGAGAGGTACAATCCTGTGTTGTAAGAGGAGACCATGGAGCAGGACTTGGTGCATGTGATGCCAGCAGGGAAATTAACTGCAGAGGATGCTTTTCATTTCAGCAATACCAGTAAACCTGTCTGTACCTTTCAGCCTGCCAACACCACCGGGTACCTAGCCTGAAGCCATGTTGTGCTAGTAAAGGGAAGACAATAGCAGCCTGAAGGTAAATATGGCAAAGCTCAGGAGCCCGCTGGCCTTGCAGGCCCTGCCAGCTGCGTTATCACACTGGGCACAGCTTCCCTCCGCTGGGGCACAGCCAGCCCCTGCCGCTCCCTGGCAGCAGGGAGGCTTGTGGGGCATCCCTGCCCAAGGGGACAGTCACCTGGCATGCAGTCCAGCTGCAGTTCAGGGACAGCTCACATTGGGCCCATCCTGATGGCAATATTTATAGAGCAAAGTAGTTGGCTGCTAGTCAATTGTAAAGACAAGATAGATGTCTTCATCCTGCACTTTCACTCCCTCATGCGTGAGCCAGGAGCTTTCCAGCTCCCAGGTTCACTTCAGGGCGTCAGGCTCTCCTTAGTCAGCCTGAACCGAAGTGCGGCTCGGGGTCAAGTGTACCCATCACATTACCCCAGCCCTCCAGAGGAGCCACGGCTTCTCCATGTCGCCACCAAACAAAGCCTTTCCTGTGCTCGTGCACAGCGGTGGGCATTTTTCAAGAGTAACCTGCACCGTCCTGAACCCTCCTCTGATTGACAGATGGCAGCAGCTCCACCAAAGGCACCGCTGGAGCATACCCGAGCCCTGTGGAAGGAGCAGGTGAGATATCTGGGGGCCTTTGCTCCTGGGAGCCATATCTTGGTTTACAGCCAGACCTGACAAGACATTCCTGTCATCATTACCTGACAAGTGTCAGCGGTTCTTGTCTGCAGCCATTATCCCTTTAATATAAAACAACAGGGAGATTGAATAACCTTCTGAAAATGCAGCCAGGCTTTGCTAGGTCCTGGAACAGCCCTTATGGTGTTCTGGCCAGCTCTGCTTTTATTCCATTTCCTCCGCTGGCAGACAGTGCTGCTCACTGTGCATGCGAGCGTGTTCAAAAGTGTGACGTAAATGAAATGCATTCAGCTTTATGTGATATATAAGAGCCCAGACGTGCCAGGACCTTCAGTGGTTTTACAAGGTCCAAAGCAGAGGCAGTAGGTGCCAGCCAAAATCTTTGGTTTCTTCTGTCTCTGCTTCTCTCGTCCCTTTTCTTAGAGGTTTCTTGGGGAATGAGATAAGTGAATCACTGAAATTGCCCCTTGGAGAGCTGATCAACTCGAAGTCTGCAAAATCCCAGACAGAGAACCTCCTGCTGACAGCTTCCCCCCCCTGGCTCCAGATGCTTCTCTGCTGAAGCCTGCCCAACAGACCTGTGCTGTGGCTCGGCTCAGCTCACCTGGAGCAAACCCTGAAGCCCCCAAGTGCCAGCACCGGGCCACCCGATGTGGCTCTCCAGCCCAGTCCCCGTCTTTCTGAGGAACAACCTGGCAAGCGTCAGCACCCACTCAGCCGCTCTGCCGCCCATGCACAGCCTCACAGCACTGTGCTGCACCCCCACAGCTCACCAAGCACCCGCAGTGACGGATACGGATCACCTGCCAGCCAGTCCAGGCTCTAGCCAAATAGTGCCGAAGGTTAGCTGCCACAATGATCCAAGTGGGAAATGTTCAAGCTAATGCATACTTCCCCAAAGACAGCATACTTCTACTGATTTATTCCTCTTCAGCAATCATCTGATAGCTCCAGGACGCCCCACTGCAGTACAGGCTCGGTAACAGGCATCTGTGGTTCTGAAAATGGTGTGACCTGAGTAAAGCGAGCAGATAGGAAGGGGCAGAAAACTGCTGAAGAGAACAGGCCAAACTTTCATTCACATTAGCAACTACAAGCAAAACCTCATAACCCCCAGCCCAGCTCGTTAGTCCATGCTGGCTGTGCACACTGTATATCAGCAATATTTTAATTCAGGCACAGCACAGGACTTTTCTAAAGCAACTTTTTTGTCGTGTTTCAGAGAAACGCATATGCACTGGGGGTGTTGCTTTTATCTGGCAAGAGAGCGCATACGTGTCAGGTGTATATGTACCAGGGAAAGGCAAAGCTACTGGAATACAGAGTGTTTGAGGTGGTAGGCAGTTTCAGTTCTCTTTAACTCCATTGGACCCATTTTCCCAGTGATCATCTTCTGGATAAAAAATTCAGCTTGGAAGCTGTCACACAGACAAGAGCAAAGGGCCTGCAAGGAGAATGACTGCAAATGGAGTGCATTTTCCTGTGTCTCTCACCTGCAGACGAGGGTTCAGTTTTGCAATTACCTCTTCTGTCTTTCCTCATCCCAACTGCTGCTCCAGTAACAAATCAGCATCTTCTATCACATTGCTTCCAGGATCTTGGTTGTGCAGCTTGCTGGGAACAGGAAGGGGTTCATGGCTTTGCATGCCTAGATACAGGAGCAAACCACATCTTCCCCTCACAAAGCATTCCTGCTGGAATTAAGACAAACTGCAGATGGACCTGCATGCCGATTTGCCCCTGTGAACAAAACCAGCATTAGGGGTGGGCTACCTTGCTTTGGTTCCAGCTGGTTCTATGATTTCCTCATCTAACATTTCATGGGGAAAAAACCTCAAACATCAGAACTTACCCCTTAGAGGTCCTACAGTCAGTCATTTGCATGCCTGAATCTTCAGAAATGAAAATGAGAGGCTATATGATAAGTTATCACAGCAGCACCTCCCAGGACAGCTCCCGTATCGCAGGCTTTGACATGTGTACTAGCAGCAGACAGGTACAAATATGTGGGCATCAGTCATTTTTCCACCCTCTAATGCGTTTCCGTATCTAGACACACAGAAAGAAATATTTATACGGATACACGTGTGTGCATGTAGTTCTTGCCATACCTCCTTTTAAACCTTTCTTAAATATTTTTAAACCTTCCCTAAAGAACCATTTTGCACATCCCTTATATTGGGCTTGCAAGAAAAGAAGGTAAATGGCACAGAAGTTTGTAATGTATAAACAATTAAGATTTTCTCCATGCAGTTGCGTGATGTATTGTTTAGTTGCTAAACAGAGACCATCCCTTCCCCCAGCTGCCTCTCGGCGCGGGTTTCACAATCCATCCCAACTGCCAACGGCATGACACCCTCCTGCCACCACGTCGGCATGGAGCACAGAGCTCCCAGACACCGGGGCTCCCGCGGCCAGCATGGGAAGAAGCGCACGCTCAGTGCTGGGCGAGCCCAGCGGGTACCTCAGTGCTGCCAAGACCCTCCACAAGATCCCCAAGGCTTCGGCAGCTCCCGTGGCCACCTGGGCGGGTGCCCCTGTCACACGGGAACCTCAACGAGTTAAAGTTCTTCAGTTTGTACCTACTCCTACCCCCCACCCGTTTGTCAGCAGTACTTTGGCACTGTGCTTGTGACAGCAGTTTGGAATCCCTGTGAGGTACAGCAGGGCAGATATTTTACCTGTCAATCAAACCTGGCAGGGCAGATATTTTACCTGTCAATCAAACCTGTGATGTTTTGGTGAGCTGGAGGAGATGGTGGTACCAGCTCTGGTCTGTTCCCCTTCCTCCTCACTCCTGCATTTCCTCTAACATTTGGTTTCAGACACTTCTTTCTAACACTGCTTTAGGCAAAATTTTGTTTTTTTACTAAAATATCCCCAACCTAAACTTACTACTGTGGAATAGCTCACAGGAGCTTCTGCGGAAACTTCGGCCCAGGCTTTTCACGTGACCATCCTCCTGCACTGGGGCAAACCAGCCCCCAGGTGCACATCTGGCAGGACATACCACTTCAGCCTGGCTCTCGTCTGCAGGGAAGGCTGGAAGACTGAAGGCATCCAGACCTGAAGACCCTTGAGCTACACAGGCACTGCTCCCAAATCTTTCCATTCCCAAAGCAGCTGGGGTTTGCAAAAGTCATCCCAGAAGGGATCCTTTTAAAAGACATTTTCCCTCCTGATCAGTCCTGCAGAGCACAGCTGGCGGGGGCTGCGGCACGGAGCACGCAGGAGCATGGTGCCCGTGCGAGTCGCCCCTCGTTGTGCCCAGCCACCGGCAAGGGGGAGGCAGCGGCCTCAGGGCCCCCCTCCAGAGAGACACCTTACAGAAGGTGGGGAACTGTAAGTAGTAAAACACACCCTAAACCATTATTTTAGCAGTTAACTGGCACCAGACAAAAACAATAGGAGATGAGTCTTACGGAGTTTTCAAGTTAGCCACGTAATTAACCAGAACAGTGAGAACAGCAGTTACTCCATCCATTCTGTAATGAAAAACAATAAAAAAAAACTAAAAAAAAAAAAAGGGGGGGGGAAGCCTGGAAGCCAGTGTTGTTTTCTAAAATGAGTTTCTACAAGGAACATTTAGCTTATAAAGAGAGATAAATTATAGGTATGTGCTTAATGTGTGTTTATGGTTTAGCTCCTAGGAGACAGAAGGCAGAAAAACGATCTCTGCTTTTTTCCATCTGAGCTTCATTAGAACGAGCAGTTGGGGCTGGTGTCCATAAGTCACCGGGAAGCGGCCTGCAGGACACCCAACACCTGCAGGCCTGCCGCAGGGCTGGCTGATGGAGGGCAGCTCCGGGACCCCTGGGCGCGCCTGAGGGACAGGGGTGGGAAGGAGATGACCTGTGACCGTTAGCAAGGGCTAAAGTCCGATAGAAATCCCTGAGGAGCTCCACCTCCCTGTTGTGGCTTTGTAGCAGCGTGCCTAGGGCAGCGCACGTGTGCTAAAGGTGAGCACAGCTTTGGCACAGTTGTGGGGCTGGGGGCTAAACCTGCACCCAGAGGGGTGGGGGTCCATCAGTGCTGCTTTCCGAAGCTGCCCACGACGCCCCTGTCCATGCTTCACCTGGGTGATGTGCTCCGCAGCCGCGCTGCAGGGGGAGCAGGGCATCTCCGAAATGCTGTGCCCTGGAGACAGGGCAGCATCGCCGGTGCCTTTGCTCCGCATCCCTCTCCCGTCTCACCGAACTCCTCCTGCTGTGCCTCCCTCCAGGCCAAAACCCAGCACGGGGGAAGCCAGAGGAAGCCTTGCCTCAGCCCTACACCACCTTGCGGCAGCTGTCCCCAGCTTGGCCACATCCCCATCCCTTCCCACCGAGCTCTCGTGGCCCCCCCCAGCTCCCTCTCCCACCAGCACTGACGTGCTGCCTCGCTCGGGGCAGGCACGGCGGGCAGTGAACCACCCGCTCCCACCCGCGCTGGGGCTGCGCAGCCGCCAGGTTACCACAGGGATTGTTTCATTTACCAGCTCAGGACTCGGGGGAGGAGGAGAGGTCATTGTTGGAAAGAACAGGCACCTAATTACACCGTCAGTGGGTGCAGAGGTAGCATATGACCGCTCACTGTATTAAATATAAAACTCAAAACAGTTCAGTAATATGAACTTTCCCTGCCAAAGAAAACAAAACCACTGTCCTAATAAAGCCCAGAACGGGGAAGACTGCATCCACAGCATGCTGTTGGACTGCGTGTGGACCAGAAGAGCCATAACAAACAGGAACAACTTCATATGCAGAGGGAGGGTGCCTGGGTGGAGAGAATCCAAAAGGCAAAGCAATGCAGATGGGACAGTGTGTGGGGCTTGCACACAAGATATTCCTTGTACACGTGGGATACGTAACAAGAGCTTCTTTATTAGGCAGAAATCATGGTTTATCCTGAAGTGCCCAGTCCCCAGATGGACAACAGCCCAGTTGTCCACTCCCACTCACATCCCATGCCTGAGAGCCACAGACATCACCCAGGGCATCACCACCGCTGTTCGCTATTGCAGGTGCCACAAGCCCTGGGAAGCTGCAGCCTCTTTCAGGTCCAGATTACCCTGCTACCAGCCAATCTGGGGAAGACGGACTAGTTTCACGGCCCAAAGGTTTTTCTCTTATGAAAATGCTTGTCCTGCCTGGCAGCGCACCTGAGACCAAGCACATGTGTCCCCTGATGTCCCACGTGGGCTGATCTTGCAGTGCAGTCTTTCTCATGGGTGCCATGGTAGAGACTGCTCTATCCCTGTCCATCTCATTTCACAACATTCAAGGGACCTGCTACCCGCGAGACCACTGTCAAATTTGGGTAATGTTGGTCAAGACTCAAACGCTCTGAGGTGCAGCTGCCTGGCAGGAACATGATCACACATGCTTCGTGTCCTTGGAAGCCATGCTACACCCCAGCCTGTCATGGCACTGCCTCCGAAATACCCAGGCTGCACCAGCAGCAGTCTGGAGATCCCTTCCCCTGCTACAACTTGTCAGTACCCCCTCAGCCTGATTTTTTACAGCCGAAAATCAGGCACCTTTGGGTCTCAAGTCAGCAGAGAGCGGCTGTTCAGGCTTACAGAGTTGCCCCAAAGAAGATGCCAAAGGCACGTTCTTAAAACCTGTTGTATTGCAGAGAGAAGTAAAAAAAGCCACTTAGCTGAGCTGGGGCTTTTCTTGGCATCAGGAGTTCACGTGCAGCAGAGCCAGAGCACTCACCCCTCTGAGGTACAAGCATGGGGCTATGTGGCAGGGCACCTGTCCCAGACCCTGTGCTGCAGGGTCAACAGGGTCCCAGGGATGGGCTCTATCTGGCAGAGATGACTTCCCACGGGGACTTTTTGAGCCCAAAGCCCCAGTAAATGGCATTTCCTTGCAAGTCAGGGCCCCAGCACCTCTCCCATGCTACAACTCTGTGCAGGAAGGACCACAGGACAGCTGTTTGTAGGGCCCTGGAAGAAGAGGGGGGCCATGCCATTTCACCCATGTAGAGGGAGCATGGCCAAACCAGGGGGGACTCAAATATTCAAGGTTTGCATGCAAAGACTGAAAAACTCATGGGGATGGTCAAGCTTTTGCTGGTTTTGTGGACAGTCATGGTGATGAATCCAAGGGGTGTGCTGACTTGTATCTGGAGGCTGCACCATCTCTCATGGAGCAACACATTTGTTCTTATCATCTTCAGAATGTGCAAAGGAGAAACTGAAGGTTATCCAGACTGATGCTGCAAACAGAATTTACTCTGAGCAATTAATTATGCCACAGGGATGTGCATGTGGCTGCAAGCACTTGAAAAGCGGTCAGATGTTGATTTAGGAGCCTTCTGTGAGGCTCCTGGGGTTTTGAGCTGTTGAAGCTGAGGGGCAGGTATGCACACAAGCGGCTGTATTTACCTTACTACTGATCATATAATCACACAATCACACCAGTTCTACAGCTATACATATAAATCGAGCTGCTGTTCAGAGCTAAGATTCATGGCTCCATATATATCATGCTCACTGGCATCTTTATGGAGGCAAAGGTTTGTATCAGGAAAGATAGGAAGTAAGTGGAAAAAACAGGCTGAAATCACTGTGGAGCAGCGGGAAGTTATTTTTGGGGCTGCAGATAGAAAATCCAATGTATAAATGTATCTTAATGTACAGGTTAGGCTTTGTGTCAGAGTGATACAGCTAATTCTGAATTCTGATTTCCAAATGTATTAAAGTCTGAGAAGTTTTAAAGCAGAAAAAGAGGCAAGTTGTTTGTTCTAGAACATAACAACCTTAACATGGAGATCTGTGTCAAGTTAAAGGACAAGTACAATGTATTTTAACCCAGAACACAAAGGAGAAATGGAATACTTGTGAGAACAGTGAGAAGATTCCAAATATTTCTCATTTCTAGTGAAATCCTATCCTACAGCTCTTTCCTAGCCCTATAGAATAAAAGTGAAATGGGACATGCATACATAACCCCTTTCGGCTGTTATTAAATCCCAGCCCAAATGCCTTACCCCCTAACCCAGCCTGCAGCTCTGAATGGGAACCTGAAGCTTGAGTGAAGATGAGATAGAACCCAAGAGGTTATATTGTTGTGACACTAATAGAATATTTTTTTTGGGTGGGGGGCGGGATTAGAGTTCTTTAATGCCCTGATTTTATAGGTTTGTGCAAAATACAGCATCAGTTTAGCTGGAGACATCTGGACTCTCTCTGTTAAATGAATAAAAGCTTTTTTTTATGCAGAGGATTCTCAAAGGAAATAAGAAGTTCACTAGTTGGTGAATAAAACATGGAATAAATTTGAAATACTCAAGAGGGAAAGAAAAGCACTGCATAAAATTAAAAAAAAAAAAGATGTGAAGTTCCTGATAAAGAAAAATAACACTATGTAAGACATCAGAGGCTATGCAGCCGCGACTAATGACAAAAGGTGACATTAAACATTGCAGAACCCTGACTAGTTTTGTAATAGTGTATAAATCTGTGAATATACAACTTCAAAAAGAAGATTTAAATGTCCTTCTCTAAGCAGCTTACCAGAGCTCCATTTTTAAAATCTTCATTATTGTTTCTTGCTAATTTGTTTTTACCAGATTCTCCTACTGTCTCCTGTGCACTCTGGTTATGAGGTATTGATAGGATTAGGAGCCCATGGAATTCAAGAGCAGTCGATCTGTCCTACACATTCCAGGAAACAAAAGCTTCGTTACTAACTTAAACTAAAACCTGAATGACATAGGTTATCCTTTGCAAAATACTTGGGGAGCAAATGCGGGCAAACAGCTCTGTCTACTGCTGCAGACCCATAGCTACTCCAGGGTGGATAAAAGGGGGATCAGAGGTGTAGTAGGTTCACTGCTTCAGCAAAAATGCTGCCCTCATCGCAGGATTATTTTGACTAGCACTAGTCAGTTGCTTGACCAAGAATGTCAGAAAGCAAAATAATTTCATTCTTAAAGAGTAAAATCTAAGTCCCAGATGCCCTTATTCTGAAGCGTGATGCCACTTGCACGTCTCTAGTTGCTGTGATCCCATGATCTACAAGGACCAGTTCCGCTAGGTCCAGGTGTTTATATCAGACCTCTTTGCAAGGAACATCACTTCCCAGAGCACGCTGCGATGACTCCCTTGGTGTGCGTGTGGATTAAGGGCTGCTCCATGCCTGCCTGTTCCTGGCACTTACAGCCTCTGCGCTGGGCTTCGTTCACCTTGCACATGCACCATGGACCCAGCGCTCGACAACAGGATATTGACCCTGGACAGAACAACTGCACGGTACGGTGGCAGACCTGTGAAATTTTCTGTTGGTTCCTGAATCTGTAAGATCAGGCTTGCAAAAGTGGTGTTGGATTCATGACGCACTGTCTTTACCATCCCATCAGTCCACAGACTGCTGGTCCATTTGCTTCCCAGCAAAGAGGTCCAGGAAATACAAGCAGCAGTGGAGGGCGACGGACTGGATTCATCTGGAAAAGCGGAAGCCAAAGGGACATTGAATCCCAGACTACAGCTTGGGTGGCAAGTACCAAGAGCCAAAGTCCCTGCAGCAGGTCCAGGTGCGGCAGGAAAGGCAACAGCCACAGCTGCAGCTTGGGATGTGCGGGGTGGGCACTGGAAAAGCTTTTTTCCCAGGATGGTGTTACATCCCCAGTTGCTGGCGGGACAGGGGATCATCATCCCTGGAGTGTTTCAACACTCACATAGGCAAGCCACAGCTGCCCTGATCTAGCACTTGGTGAGAATCCTGCTCCAAGCTGGTCCCTCCCGACCAGCTTTTTTGTGAGTCTGCAGTTCTGTGAATAACTCTCTCTTTCTCCATTCCACAAATAGCATTTGTGTCACTTTCACCCAAAACCACCTAACACCAAGTGCTGGGTTTACATGGTAAGGTTTTGCTGCTGCGGGGATGTTGGGCTGGATTCTGTGAGAAGATGCCAGAAGCTGTCCCCGTGTCAGATAGAGCCATTTCCAGCCGGCTCCCAGCCGGACCCGCTGCTGGCCAAAGCTGAGCCAGCCAGCAATGCGGGTAGTGCCTCCGGGATAACGGATTTAAGAAAGGGTAAAAAGCACTGAGCAACAGCAGCTAGGAAATTTAGATTTGTTCTTATTTCTCATTATCTTGCTCTGCCTAACTGGCAATCATTAAATTAATTTTCCCCAAGTTGAGTCTGTTTTGCCTGTGGTGGTAATGGGTAAGTGATCTCCCTGCCCTTATCCTGACCCATGAGCTTTTCATCTCTGTCCTGTTTTCTCCCTTCTCCTGCTGGGGAGCAGGGGTGGTGGAGTGGCTTGGTGGGCACCTGGCACCTCAGTGGAGGTCAACCCACTGCACAGCATTTCTCTCAAATCATCTAAGCAATGATCAGAATTCAGTTTAAGTTACAATTTCTTTCCCTGATGGCCAAGCCAGCGTGAAGCAGTTTTTAGCTCACCCAGTCCTCCCCCAGCTGGCATTTTGCTGGTCCATTGGCTGTGCCCCTACAGCTGCTGGTGGGAAGCTCCTTGCCTGCTGGCCGGCTGGAGCACATGAGAGCACCTTCAGCAATAGAGAAGGTGGCACGGGCTGTACCCTCAGAGCAGGGTACCACCAGCTGAGCTTCTCTTGAAAGTTACTGCTTTTCTTTTTGGTTCTGAAGAAGGGTTTGTCTCTCCAGACTGGGTCTGTTTCTTCTGAGAACATTAGGTAGCCCTTTTTTTTCCCCTTTCCCTATGAAAATTGATTTACTCTCTTTAACAGCCTCTTCCTTATTCATCCTAGAATATCTTCATCATGTTAACCAACAGTTCATAGGAAAAAGAAATAATAGCATGGTGTTGCAATAACCTTCCAGTCTGATCAAAGAACAGGAAGAATTATTTTTTTCCTTTCTATCTAAAGACTATACGATTGAATCTGACAACTTCTTGCTGAATTGAAGCATGTCACTTCGGAAGAGGTCTGATCCAAGATTTCAAGTGATGGAGACCTTCCCCTTTCCTGAGAAAGTCACTGCAATATCTAGTTACCCACCTCAAAACAAAAGAACAATAATTTCTTGCACTCTCCTCTGTGAGCTGAGCAGACTCATATTGCAAGATGCTTCACACATCTGCAGGCTTCCACAGCCCCCAGATTTTGAAAGTGAAGACAAAACCATTTTCTCAGTAGGCCAACTAAAGTCTCTCAACTATTGCCTTTTTTAACTGTGTGCAGCCACGCGGTTAGGCCTTTTCATGTCAGGGCAGCATACTACATTCCCTGGCTTCACCTTTCTTGTCTACTGAGATTAATGTACAGGTAAGAAAAGAGGTGCAGAGGGAATCTGAAAGCATGTTTTTCTGTGTGTGACTTCTGGGGATAATCCTTGTGAGCCTCTAGCACAGGCTGGAGCAGGAAAAAGCAGAGCTGCTTTCATCATGGCAGTGCTGGGTGGCATAAGCAGAGAGTTTGCCATTTAATAAGAATTAACTCCATTATTAATTAGCACAAAATCCCTTAGAAGTTTTATTATTTCATTAATAATTCACCCAGTTTCCATAGACTCAGATTCCCTGTCTCACTGCATGATTACAGACTCTCTCCCTCTCGCTCCCCCCTCCATTCATTCTTTTCTTCCCTCTTTTCTCTCTTTCCCTCTCCTGTCACTCTCCCTGAAATTTGCTGTCATGGTTGGCTCAGTCGCCCTCCATAACCAGTCGGGAGGTACCATGGACTGTCAGTCAAAAGGATGACAACTGAGCTTTACATCTGAAAAGGTTTGGAAACGCTTCACTGCGTTCAGGAGCACCCGGGAAGCGGGGGACAGCGGCAGCACACAAACCAGAGCGTAAAAACGGAACAAGACAGGCAGTGTTGGTTGGGATGGAGCAAAGGGGGCTGAGAAAGGCAAAGACCTACAAGGCCCATTATAATCTTTGAAACAGTTTTAATTTGCCAAGCAGAGCAAGACTTGCACAGCCAAATGAAGCTTTTAAATGGATGGATGAGCTTGAAAGGGCAAATACTGGAAACAAAGAGAACTGGGCCAAATAAGACTGGCAGAGCTCTGCATACGGCTACCCGTATGCCCTCGGCTCCCACCCCAAGCTTGGACAGGCTGCAGAAACACCAAGACAATACCCTCCACTTGGAAAAGGCTGAAACATCATAGGATGAAGCAGGAGTTTGCCATTATAGACGCGTAGCCTGGGAAAAGAGGATGGCAGCAGCACCCGCTTTGGTAACCCCTCCAGCGCTGCCAGAGGGCCACGGGCCTTCGTTCTGAAGGGGGATGAGGCACGTGTGATAGGGGAGTTGGTAGCAAGCAATACATTGGGAAGACACAATTTGGGAGATTACTGGGAAATGGAGAGAAAGAATAGCTTGATTAGCGGGTTAGGGTTCTGTCGAACGTTTCACCTGGCCAGCAGTCTGACCTCTATGGGACCAAGGCACTGGAGCAGGTGTTTTGAGATGGGTAAGCTCTCAACAGGTTCCAATTCAAGGCTGAGCACTTCATTTATCCATAAGCTGGGGCTTGGGAAGGATCCCCTTGCCCTAGGACAGAAACACCATGATCATGTTGGCATCCTCTTCCTTCAGAAGTCATGGGAGTAGGCCAATAGACTGTCCTCGTGACTCTCAGGGTGGGACAAGAGTCTCCTGACCCTGCTGAACATGTACAGGTAAACCCAGGAAGACAAATAAATAAATAAATATGCTGATTCCATGGGTAGAAATTCTGGAAAGGTGTATTTCTATTCTTTGATAGGCTTAGTGGGCTGAGAATAAAATTGCGATGGCAGTTAACATGTCCGGGATGTGTGCAGGGAGGTCACAGCGTAGGAAGCCCCCCCAGCCCGCAAGGCAAGGGGTGGTAGCAAGGGTGTCAGCAGTGTCCAGGGGGAAATCTGGGCTTGGCTCATGTTCCGCACCAGCCCCACAAGAGCAACACCTGCACATCCGAGGGCTGTGGAATACCAGATTTGAAAAAAATACCAAGATGCCGAAAGAAAAATCCCTAACGGGGTGGCAGGTAGGTTTGAGCTTGCCTGCCCACTTGGGCTTGTCTGTGGGACGTTATATGCTACAGGTAAGCAAAAGTTATCCATGCTTGGCCAGGCTGCAAAAAAAATCATATTCCTGTGCACTAGCCTGAGCAGCTCTGGGTCCTCAGGGAGGTGCCTGCCCTACTCCCAGACCGAGAACTCCTCAGCTGATGCCTCCAAGGTCCTGCCGTGGCTTGCAAAGCCCCGCTGTCCCTTACCAAGGGGAGCATGGTGTTCCACCCAGCCTGCCCAGTGCAGGGGGCACATCCCCTCCCCGCACAGCCGACAAACCATGATGCAGTCTGGTGAGGCTGGAGTGTATCTTTGAAAAGGGTATCTGCTCTGCCTCCGAGGGGTGGCTGTTGCAGGGGCCATGCTTAGCTAGAGCCGAGCCCCAGCTCTAGCCATTCCCGTTCGACACAGCTTTCCTTCACCTCCTGCAGAGTTAACCAGAGCGGCATCAACATCTGCTCGGGAGGCGTGCGCAGAACATCTGGCTTTGGGAGCCTGCTGCACTGTGAAGGAGGGGCACCCAGGAGGAGAAAAACTGGCTGCACATAGCTGAGAGAAACTATCACTATTTTTCCCTGACTTTGGCCTGCCGCACACAGATTTCTTGTTTAAATTCTGACCTGACAAAGTCGCTTTGAGAGTTGTTTATCAAAAGGGATTTTTTCAGGGGGAATTTATTTTGCAGTGAGAGGGAGATGCCATTGCACGCCCAGCCAAATTCATTTGGAAAGACCCATTTGCTATTAACCAAAGCATCTTCTTCTCTTACCATAGACAGAAAAGTCTGTTC
The DNA here is from genome assembly GCF_015220075.1 of Falco rusticolus. Taxonomy (NCBI): domain Eukaryota; kingdom Metazoa; phylum Chordata; class Aves; order Falconiformes; family Falconidae; genus Falco; species Falco rusticolus. The sequence goes on along the minus strand of NC_051192.1, from coordinate 666,615 downwards.
CAGAAGCAAACTGGAGCATTTTCTCTCTTCTGCGCTACAGCTACTGTCCTGACAGCCATGCTTAAGCTCATTAGCCAGACACTCTGAGTTTCAGGGTAGAAAGAAAAGCCAGAAGTCCAAGTTGCAGCACAGTAAAATCCACATTTTTAGGGATCATCAACAAATCAAAGATCAAAATTCAGCTTGTGGATTCAGGAGAGGTATAGATGGGAATTTGCCTTCCTGTCCTGCAAAGCATTTTGTTGTTCTTAAAGGAAGGATAAGATTTGGTAGGTAAAGATCTATCTTAAATTATTGTTTTTAACATATAAACCTCTCCCTTTGCTAACAGCAACCACTCTATTATTCCTGTAGCAGTGCCAGGCAGACTTGCTGGCGGTGAGGCTATATACTGGAGGGGGAATCCCCCCATTTTAAAGAGCTTGTAAACGATTCAGGGAGACACATAAAGTAGCATCATTCCCAGGTTCGCTGGTTTGTGCTCTGCATGTGAATATGTGCATATGTGAATACATATACCTGTGCGTGCGCTCATGCTGTTAGCAGCAGCTGTCCTCCAAGATAAGCAAGCGAGGACCAGGCAGGGTTCACATGAACGGCTGTACTGGAAGAAGCCCCCTGTGCTCACACAGCAGGTTGGGACTGGTTTTCCCCATGGGTTGTTCCACAGGGAAGGCACATTTCCCAGGAGACTTCTGCAGTTTCAGTGCACAGCACAGGGCACGTGTGTAAAAACCCTGTGAGAAGCTGAGCTTCTAGCACCTTCGCACTGAGATCTGCCCATGCTCAAGGGAAGGTGTTCACTGGGGAAGCTGAGTCAACCTCTTTGCTTGTCAGCAAAGGGCATTTTTCTGGAAATGTTCTGGAAGTAAGACATGGTGCAGAGCCCCAGATGGCAGGCTAGCTGTGCTTCTCTGTTTAACTCCCACCTTGCCCCAGCAGCTGCGTAAGGCTGGTGTGAAAATAGACCCAGAAGTGTTGCATGCAACTTCCATTGATCAGTTAATGGTGCCCACAGATAGTTTGAAAAAGCTCTAGAAGGTTCCTCTGAGCATTTTTTTTTCCTGAGGAAGGTGAGTTTTAGAGAGAAATACGCTCATCAACAGGGCATGCATTTGCACATATAAGCATATATCTAAGATGGCCAGGGTTGTATACTTAACGTCAATACACAGGGCTGCCTCTGCTAACTGCAAGCTCTTGGCAAGCATGGAAAGTGGCTGCTGCTGGAGATCATTGGGAGTTAACTGCTTGCTTGGTACAGAACATAGATGCAATTAATAGAAGTTGGAGGTCTTTCCATGGAGAAAGAAATGGTCCAGGAGTTTTATGTGTCCCAGAAGGGACAGGTGAGGATGTGGTGGCTGACACCGCGTGGCTCTTCTTTGGGCAGCACTGAGCCAAGGGTACTGACAGTCGCTTTGTACTGTTGAATTATTCAGGAGTCCTTCACAGATGACTGCAGGCAAGGGAGAGTGGGAGGTCCAGGAGGAAGCTTAGGAGGAAACACTCAGTGTTGAAGGAGAAAGTTAAGCATAAGCCAGATTTTCACAGGACTTCAGGCCAGTGAAGGGTGGCAGACTCTCCTAACAGACACATAGGCTATACAGGGAAGGCAGCTTCACCCTGTTACTGTGGTTTGATTAATTTATGGGAGAGGTTTTTCATTTTCATGAAGTTTCACTTCCAAAGATTTTCAGTAACAAGGTAGAAGAGACAAAGCTAAACATGGGTGAGGTCGACTGAAAGCCATGTACTGTATTGTAGCATTTATATGGCACCTGTGATAACATTATGGGGCTGTTCAGGCACCTGTGATAACATTATGGGGCTGTTCAGGCACCTCTAAAGAGGTGACATTCATTCATCAGACAGCAGAGTACCCTCTGCACAGGTTGCAGATTAGACTCGTCCCTTCCTTCAGCCATGAGACAAAAAACAAGGTTAAATTGCCCATGCTTTCTCTTCCAGATGTGTGAAAGGAGTAATAGTAATGTACTAAATCAAGATTCAGCCTGCTACCCAGACAGAAGCTTAGAACTGATGTTGCCAAGAGCTTTTCAGAGGTGTTTTCTTGTTCAGTTTCCCAAGAGCTCCCAATGTCCTCAGAGTTTCTGGGACTGTACTTGTGTGGAGACACTGAAGAGGAAGCATGATGCTGTGGCCTCCGGAAAAACATCTCTCCCAGCAGCAGCTCATCACCTTCCTCCTCAAGAGGTATCTAGTTCAGGAAGCTCCATATACCGCGCAGCAGCTCACAATTAAGACAAGCCTGCAACAAAAAGTCTTAAGAGATGCAGTTCAGGGGGACGGCAGGCTGCACTGAACAGCCTAGAAGGTTACCTCGGCAGGATGGTTTTGTACCTTTTGAAACAGACTTCCCTTCAAGGACAGGTGGCAGGTACTTAACGATACATCATATGTCAAAGACAAGCTACAAGCAGAGCACACAGCACGTAGGGGTGACCCTCTCCGTTTATCAGGATGTCTGCTCTCTGCCAAAGGAGACCAGGAAATCGATGGGTTTGGGCTGGGTTTTTTCAGTCTTTTTTTATCTAGTCTCTTGCTTTGGTTTTTTGCTTCCCCTTTTTTCAGCTCTACAGCTCTCAGGAGTGGCAGGGCTTAAGAAAAGCTGGCTTTAGGGTCATTTCTGGTCATCAGGACAGTGAGTTGACATTGGAGAAGGCAAAACATTTGTTATATTTTCTCTAAGGCCTTCAGGAGAGCAGCAGCTTTGTGTCTGTGTTGCCGGTGGCAGAATTTTAACCTGACAGTGCAGGTGCCAGCAAAGTCTGGCAGGGAGCTGAAAACTTCAGCAAAGTCTTACATGGTCTGGGCTGTGCAGGGCACATCCATCCTTGAGAAAGAACCACTAAAACATGTTCACACCAAACTGCAGTTTTGATGAGGCACAGGTTTGCAGGCAGTAAACATACCACCCAAAAGTTCTCAACCAGCACTAATTGTATTAACTTTTCTTTTCCTTAAGCATCTGGGTTTGTTTAAGCAGAGCATCAAGGAAAGTCACCCTATGGCACTGTTCCTGCTGTGAGTATAAATGGCCTCCTCATTACCCAAATGACAAGATGCGTCAGAAATTGTGCTGTCTCTCAATAAGCCACAGAACTGCCTTTACACTTAATTCCTGTTTTGTTTTGGTTTTTTTTTTTTTACTTCTCAAACTGAAGTTTGGAGTCCCTACAAACTCTTATCTTGATGATCACTGGCTGTGAGCCAAAGCACACTTTGCTCAGCTTTCCATAAAATGGAAACGACAAGCAATCCAATAGTTTCCTGGAGTGTCTTGCATGAAAGGAAGTTGGTTCTACCAGCTGAGAGGACTAACTTGTGATCCCCTCTGAAGCACCTCAACCAGCTCAAAGAACTGCCTGCTTTGTTAACCTGCCTCCATGTCAGGCCAGGAAACAGGGCTGGCTTCAAGGAGCAGCTCAGGTTCAGCAGGGACTACACAGTCTCTAGAGATTCCCCAGCCAAAGTAAAAATTTGGTATTGTTCAAGGAAAACAGAGCATGCTGGATTCAATAGCCTGAGAGGCTGCTGCAGCTCCACCCCCACAGATCCAAACAGCGGGGAGCCTACAGATGTTTTCCCAGTAGGCAAACGCACACAGAGCATAACATGCCACATATATACGTACCTGCAAGGCCAGCCACGCGGGTCACAGGCAGACGCTCACATCAGCGCCACCAGCCCCATCTGATCGAGCAGAATAAAGCTCCCCCAGTGATAATACGTATGCGCACATATACCAATGGATCCCTCCAGTATGTGGGCTCAGACACCCAGTCTGCCCAGTCACTGTCCCTAGATGCCGGTCTCCCCAGTTGCTGGCACCTGGGGCCACACAAGCCCCCAGGGCTGCAGCCCTGCTCCAGCTGCTGGCACAGACTGTCACAGCTGGCCAGGCCACCGGGTCCCACGGCCAGCCCCCCCCGCTCGCACCCCTGGGGACAAGCGGGTGCTGTCAGGGCCGTTGCTGGGAGCGCCCGAGCCCTTGCTCCCAGCTCGCCACCTTGCTCGCCTTGCTCCGGCTGCCATCACGCTTGCGCGCTCGCTCCAGTCACTCTCCGGCATGTGGTTAACTCCAGCTGCTGCACGCACACACGCACCCCAAGCACACACGGGAAACCGAGCCCCTCACCTAGGAAGGATTAGAAAGCAATGTAACAAGGAGACAGAACAGACGGTGCTGGCCGGGTGCAGAGCACAGCCAGACGAGCATGCTGACCACAAGCTGCTTACACGTGACTGGCCCTTTGATCCCCTTACCCCTCTGTGTCCTCATTCTCACTCCTCCTCAAATCACCTAACCACCACCACACATCTTTTCCTCCCTTTGGCTCCCCACTAAACCTCCCACAATAACTCCTGTGCAATTCCAAAGCCCCTTCCCTTGCATCCCGTAACCCTGGGCAATGAGTCCGCTCTTACTGTGGAAGGTGACCTGGAAAGCTGCTCCAGCAACAGGCTTCACCCTGGATGGGTGGCGAAGATGCTTCAGAGCTTGGGGGCTTTGTGGCATGCTGCAGTGCCCCAGACCAGCCGCAGTGCAGCGGCGTCGCAGCATATCTCCGGTGCCCCCCAGGCTCGCACCCCCAGTGCTGAAATGGTAACTGGTGGGTACTCCCTGGCTGCCCCTCTCACCACACACACCCACCGCTGGGCTGCTCAGCAGGGTCACTGGCAGCACTGCCAGCTTGAGCCCATCACTAACTCCTGACCTACAAATCTGATGCAGCTGGGCCTATTTAGGCTACTGCTTCCTAGTGGGAGATGAGTGTGTCTGTCCTGCTTGGAGCCAGGTGTTGCAAATGCCACATTTGAGCACCCCACACAGCACGTATCCCCATCTCCCTCCATCCAGAACTGCACGTGCTGCTGGGCTCGCTGCACTGTTTTCCCCTGCAAAACCACCGAGGTAACCTCACCTACTCATAAACCAGCTGTATCACAGCCCAGTGTCTGCTGCTTTTATTCCTGGAATTTCTGCTGCCCTTGCCTCACCTGCATGAAGGACACCTGCCAGTGGGGTTTCTGTGGCAAATGCATTGCTATTTCTCTGGTGACAGAATTATAAAGGTGCTTTTCAGACACTTAAGTGCTCACTGCTGTTGGGGCACACAATAACGGAGAACAACGGTGCAGCCACAGGGGAAGAGCAAAGCTGATTAGGTAGCCTGAAAAAAGAAAATTGCAGGCGTCGCTTTCAAAGAATGACTGTTTCATCCTTTCCACTCCTTGTTATGTTTGATGTTAATATTTGATGTCCAGTTATTTCTCCCAACAAATGCTCTCCAGAAAAAAAACAAAACCAGTTTTGCTCTCCACTCCCTTTATTAAGTTTCACTGGAGATAAAACACAGCTCCTCCGTGCAGTTTGCTTCTCTGCCACAGGATTTTTGGGGGTTGTTTTTAAAAAGAGCTGAACAAGGTTTTTGTTGGATTAACTGCCTTTCTCATAATAAAAGCCTTGAGTAGCTCTAATTGTATACTTGGCTTTGTTTACAACAATTATATCAGCTTCTCTTTTCTCTGTAATTTATTTCCCAATCTTGTTATCCAGCATACTTTTATGTAATTTATTTTTTTTTGCCAAATGGGTTGATTTTCCCCCAAGTGCCTGAAGTTACTGCTGTGCTAGTTCCCTGACTCAGGTTGCTGTGTCCTGTACCTCTGTCCTCCTCATATCCCTTGGCAAACAAGTGGAGAAGCAGAGGTGTACCTTTCTCCAGGGATCTGAGTGGCAGGTTGGAAGCTGCTCAAGGAATGCAGAGGATGGACTCTGCAGATTTTGTGCGATGCTACAGAAGCAATAGCCCTTTTTTTCTGTGAGACTTTCCTCAAATCCTGACAGAAGGAGGGTTTCCATGAGTGGAAACACTGCAATCAACTTTGTGTTTCTGTTAAAAGATGAGCATTGTGACATTGCTTTTAGCCTAAAAATATGTCTAGAAATATGAAAGCAACACTGGTCTCTTTATGTTGGCATTTCCCTTTTCTGGTATATTTACATTGATGGGTTAAGCTTAAATATCTGGGTGTTATTTGAATGTGTAGTTAAATATATGATACAGTGTCTATAGAGAGAGGGGCATGTAGATACAGATGCTTAAATATATGATGTATTTTTTGGAAGTGGGGAAGAGTGAGAATGAAGACATTTTGCTTCCATTTTCCAGTCATAAGAAAACCATAAGCCAATATTTTAAGCCTAGTGGTCTGGAGAGCATCAGCTTGACTAGAAGAATTAAGTTTGATGTGTGTATTCCTGTCCCGGAGATCAGGGCCCTCGGAACACTGCAGGTCTGAGCTCAGCACCAGCTGTTACGACAGCTGGCAATGGATGTCTTGACAGCACCAGTATCTGTTAGAGACTGAGACAGGAGTAGGGAAAATAGTCTCTAAGAACCAAGCAATGGACAACCTTCAACTCTCCAAGCCAAAACTAGTGTCTCAGTGTTCAGCTTACTCGAATTTCTGGGTTTTCTCACGTCTTCAGTTCCCTCCCTTTGTTTCCTCCTCCGTGTCACGCTTTTCTCCTGGTCACTTGCTTCCTTTTCCTTGCACTGGTGGTGCGAACACTGCAGCCGGCGCGAGCCCTCGCCCTGGACCGCCGAGTGCAGGCTGTGTGTGCCTGGACCCCGCAGGGACCCTGCCCCAGCTGCCCGTGATGGTGGCTCTAGGGGCAGAGCTCTCCCGCCTGCCTTGTCTCGACCCTGGCCACACATAACGTACAAGCTTCGGGTTCTGAGTTGACCTTGAGTGTTTTTAATAACATGCAAAGTATGCCTTAAGCATCAGCCTGGCTCCAGGGAAGAGAACGTTCAGCAGCTGCTCTCCTACATCCTGCTTTCTTGGAAAGGAAACTGCCTTCCTTCTAACTCCAGGTGCTTTGCGGTCCCACCAAACATGGTAGCTGGCCAGCACGGCCACATGGACAACAACTGAGGTACACAGTCTGGCTTCACTTTTGTTTTCTATAGTTTTTCAAATTTGGTTTGAAAACTTGCCAGATCTTGAGCACAGAAGCCATGGGATGCTGAAGAGCTTTCAGCACATTCAGCGCTTTTCTCTGTGAAACCAGAAGTGTCCTGCAGTGCCTCTGGCTAGTCCAGTGCCAAAGTGGGTCCCCTCTCCATCCCCATAAGGCAACCCTTACCAAACATGATATTCCTGACATCTTGTCCTATCCAAGAAGACACAAAGAACAATTAATGGCCCTTCTACAGAGAAAGAGCAGCTTTTTTACTGATGTAAGGCTTTTACCATATCCATCCTCAGTCTTCTTTTTTCTAAACTGAACTCCCTGTGCATCATTCTCCAATTGCTAAATCAGCATAGCACCTTGACACCTCCCTGTAATTCCACAAAATGCTCTTCACCAATTTTCAGTTCTGTAATAAATGCAGTAGGGGGTCTATGGAAGCAAGTATTTCTCCTTGTCCTTGTTCCAAGCCTTGCTATCCGCTGATCTGGGTGCCTGTCCGGCCCAGAAGAGCCTCAACAGGCAAGAACCGGGTTGAAGGTTTCCTGCAGAAGCCCGAGCCTCAACCTCCTTCCTACAACCGTCAGCCATGTCTCAGGCTGAATCATGCTGCAAGCCAGCCCCTGGCCTTGCGGAGTTGGAAACGGGAGGAATGGGACTTAAATGGTGGACTGAAGAAACTCTGACAGTCTTTAAGGAGCCAAAAATCCTCTAAGGAAACTGGGGAAACAGCTAATATTCCTCTGGGGCATCGGGAGCCCTCTTCTGACTTGGCTCTGCTTATGCCACGCATCTCTCTCCCCTCCAGCAGAACATCTTTTTACCTGATGAAGTCCAGCAGCCCCTGCCACAAAGCCCTGGAGATCGTGACCTGCCCCAGGCTTTAAAACGGAGATTCGTGGTCAATGGGGGAAGCTCAGAGGAAGCACCCTGCGACTCCGGCCTTTTTGAGGTAACAGCCTTGTGTGCTTAAACACCTCCAAACCTCCGGCCTAATCCGTTCATTATCTCACGCAGGCACATGCCTGTGATTGTGGGAACACACAGACGCGTGTCACAGAGGGCAAGGCAGACTTGAAGCTGGACTTGTAGACCTTGGTGAGAATCCCAGACAGCAAAGTGGATGGGGGGCTGCGCTGCTTCTCTCTCCTCAGCTTGGTAAAGTGACATTTCTGCCTGTGAACCAAAGGATTCGGTACATGAAAAGGTCCCAGAACTGTAGCTGAGCAAGCTGATACTGCTGTGAAAGGTGCTTACATGTAGAGTTTGTCCCGGAAAGTGTCAACACCAGCCTGAACTCTCACAGTAGAAAAAAAAAAAAGTACAAATAATCACTCATTTTCTGGAGAAAATGATAGGCAATAAAAGTACTCCCAGGGCTCACAGCACACTATAAAAACTGACAGATAAAAAAATACATGCTATTAATCTGTCAAGCAGCTCGTGTTACAGCAGGGAGAAAGCAGCGGGCGCAGGAGCTGGTGCCCCCGGTGCCTGGGGAGGAACAGCAAAGAGGAGCAGCAGAAACCTCACCCAGCCTGCACCGAACCTGTGGGACCCTGTCAGCTGCAGCGAGCTCGGGGAAGGATTGACTGAGCAAAGCTGGGCAGAGGGATTGCAGCTTAACTCAAGATGTGTCTGAGCCTTAAGATATCTCTGTAGGCCTCTTTGCCTACAAAACTCCTGCAAACAAGTTCCCCAGCAGCATTTCCTGCCTTCGCTTTCCTGGCAAGGCTGCAATCGGAATAAAAATTTCCATGTCAGAGAGAAACCCAGAAGCAGAGAAGTATGCAAACGGGAAAAGAACAGTAATTCACAGATTTATTTTTAAGTTCAAGAGTTCGTTTTGAAGATTTTTGTAACAATTTTAACTATTCGCAGTTTATCTGATCCCAAAACTCATATGGTATCTGAAATACTATAATCTAAGAGGGAAAAAAAATAATCCGGATGGTTTTAAAGGAAAAATTATTCAACTACTATGTTTCATTAGCCTGACCACAGTCACATTGTTGGCTGGGGCGGAGGGCAGGGGGTGTGTGTGTCTTTTTTCTTTCTCAGCCAGGCTGGGAGGTGATCAGAGGAGAACTTTTGGGAGCAGTCAGGGTTCTCCATGCAGATACTCAGATCTCTGAGCTCGGATCTCAAGGGAGCACTCCCAGTAACCGATTCCAGGACAACAGAGCAGTCTAAGAGTTGGTACCTCTAATTAGCAAGCACGTAGGGCTTTGCCTGTAGGGCAAAGGGGCTGGAGGCTCTGCTAGTTCACACAGACGCACTGGCTGCTGCTGTCTGGGTACCCGCTGCTTGTGAACGCCCCAGCCTGCTGGTCTTAGCTCTAGCCCTGTGCCTCAACGCTCCTGCGCAAAGCAAAGGCTTCGCTTCACTGTGGGGCTGGGAAGGACTTGCTTGGCCGTCCAGGGCTGAACCCACTGAGGAGGGAGAAGAGGGACTTCAGAGAAGATTGGGAAGCACGCAAGCTCACCCATCAGCTGCCAAAGATGCCCCTTCAGCCTCTGTAGTGCTCATGAGGCAGAGAGGTTCCATCCTTCGTTGCTGGAAACTACCTTTACTCCTTGCCACCTGTGTGTCCATCCTCTCTAACTCTCCTGCCAGCCTCATACCCACAGGGGAACAGGAAGTCCTCCATACCATCCTCTCCAGGGACACTGCAATTTCACTTCACTGCCGGTTTCTGCTGTGTTACTCGTGTCTCACTGCCGATGCATTCACATGGCCAAGGCAATGCTCAAAGAGAGCAGCATTAGCCTGCTCTCCTCTCGGCATGCTGCGTGTCCCTGGGTGCAGGTCACCATGCTTCCTGCTGAGCGGAGGAATGACAATGCCGAACGCCGGCTCTGCCTTGCATGCTACAACATGGGCAGTCGTAAGAAGGGAAAATAAATTGAAGTTGGCCTTTTCCAGTCAAAGCGACCATTTGAAGGAGGGCTCTGCTTTACTTTTGTATTTTACCTTCCACTCAACCAATACCTGCAAGCTGCAGGACAAAGGCTAACCCTCTGCCAGGCACTGCAGGAAGGAGTCCCCTGTTAAAGTAAGCTCTGGAAAAAATCACTCACCCCTTCAGCCCACAGATGAGAACAGGCATCCAACCCCCAGAAAGCTGCAGCATTTGATTCGGTCCACAACATCCTAAAAGCCAAGGGCAGTAGAGGAACACTGGGGAGGAGCACCAGGGCCACTGGATGACCCAGTGTGATTGTTATGTGGATGACTGCTCTGCTGATTCCAGCAACTCACACAGCACGTGTCTCCCATGGTACCTAAACACTATGGTGAGGCTGGACAGCCCACCTTGTCAAGATCTGATGCTGTTTTACACTGCCGTGACAGCTTCCCAACTTTGGCTTCTTTCTGTTTTCATTTTAGAGCACATTCACATTAATAACAGTGGCTAAGATGTGTGTTCTTATTATGAAGGGAAAACTGCTCTCCAAAAAACTAATCAAGCAACGCATCCTTGCCTGAAGCAGCTTTTCAATGGAAGAAAAGCTTCATGTGCATGCTACTAAATATCATCTCCTTACAGCTGCATACTGTTTCTGTTAATACACTTTCCCAACACTCAGCCATGCTGATAGATGTCATTTTTCAATATAATGAGAAAGCAGGGGCATTTTGGATAGGTGTAGGTCTACTTCACAGGCCTATAAAATACACTGAAAAACAAAAAAAGAAATTCCTTCTATTCCTTATCACAGTATTCTTGTCCTTCCACCACAGAACAGTGGATTTCCCAGGCTCACATCCTCACATCTACAAACCTGCACCCTGATTACCAGCCAGAGAAGTGGGTACTGATGTGGTGATGCCGTCCCTGAAGAGGCTCATGATCTAGGGGAGCTGAAGACTGTTTTCTGTTGTGAATAGAAATTAATTGATCTCTTCTTCCTAACACCAGTCTAGGCTGCTTGCTTAGCAGGGTGGCCTTATTTATAGCTGTTTTGTTATTTGCAATGTGCTGAAAGACCATGAAAGCGTGAGAGTGAAATATGTAATTCCCTCTGCTGAGGCACTGACTTTGTGGCATCCCTTCTTGTCAGGAATGGGAGAGTTCATTCACCCTGCCACAGCCAACAGGCTACACGTCTTTCTAATTGTGGGCATGGATTCTTCTCTCTTCCACGTAAGGAGAGAAGTGGTCCTTGGCTCTGACAGCCAGGCACTGAGCAGAGGTGTGAGCTATGCCCACGGCATGCTGTCCCCTCGCCAGCCCCAGGCTCGCTCCCAGCCTACAGGCAGGGCAGAAATAACCCGGAGGTACCGGCAGGGCTAAGTTTAGAGAAGCAACAAGGAGCAGGATGCAGTGGTGTTCACCTGAAACGTAGCTCAGCAGCTGCAGCTGCTTCTCCCTGTTCCCATAGACAGAGCTGTGCACCCCGTGCCCCCGAGGGGGTGCAGCCACCCACCCCAGACACCACCTCGGTGCACCAGACGGGTGGCAAACTGTCTGGCCAGTCAGGCTCAGAGCCAAGCAGCACAACCAGATCCCTGCCCAGCTCTATTTTCAGTGACCTTTAGGAAGACACAGGAACTACCCCAGTAGCAGGGTTTGGTCTGCCAGGGGGAGTGCTGGGTGCCAAGCCAAACAGATGCAAGTACAGGGAGCACATCCACATCCAGAAGAGCTCTGCATGGCCCCATCTGCCACAGCCCCGAACATGGGAGAGACTCGTGTTAGCGGGACTTGTCCCTGCAGACAAGCCAGCCTCCCGCTGCTCCTGCCCGGGAGCATGCTGCAGAGCTGGGCATGGGAACAGCACGGAGGGGTCTCTGCTCCCCGTCCTGCTCTCTCCCCTCTTTGCTCAGCACAGCCACTTCAGTTCTGCAAACATGGGACAATTAGCAGCTTCCAAGAAGTGAATGCACTTTTTCTCCCAGTTGCCGACGGCCTAAAATAAAATATTGCAGCTGTTGGTACCATGTGGGATGGCAAATCACAATAATGCTTTCCAGGACACCTCTGTTGTAGACTCGCTTGTGGCATACAGCCACACTACAGCTTCACCAGCCTGTAGATTCGAAATTACGGTTTCACTCTTACTGATGACACCGTCCCACTTTGTGATGGATGTGTCTTTGCACTAGAAAAACATAAGCTGTAAGTGTATAGCTCAAAAATAAATTTTTAGTAAGGAGCTGAAAAGTTGTTGTTGCTTTTTTAACGCAGCCTGTATATTAAAGTAAATAGAGTCTGAGTAAAGTAAACAGCTGAGGAGACTCCCTGAGCAAACAAACAAAGCTCAGGAACCGAATGAATGAGCACGCCATACGGTCATGGCACGCATGTACCCAACGGACAAAACTGGCAAAGCCAAAGGAGTCTTTACATCCCGAGCTCTGAGCTATTCTGTGGTTTGTCATGGGATTAAAACTGTGAAACTGGAACTATGGAGTGGGGAGAGGAACTTCAGTTCACCTTCCCAAGTCCTTCGTTCTCACAGTCTGGTGCCTCTGTAGCATTGGCAGATGGCCTAAAGCAAAAATACTTCACAGGGAGGGACTTGCTGTGGATCAGTCCGCAAAGGCACACCTGGCATTAAAAATATCCTAACCTGCTAAGTGCCTAGAACCATTTTCAACTTCACTCTGGGGCTCAAAAAGAGGTGTTTGATGGAGTTGTAGCGGAACTCCCCAGCCCTGCCGCAGCCTGGCCATGGTTATTCCTGGCTCACTCCGATTCTGCATCACAGGAAACGTGCTTAAAGCCCTGTCTGAAAGGACACATTTCAGCACTTGGGGAAACTGTTTGCTCAGACAAGACCACTTGCTAAACTCAACTCACAAATAGTTTCCATCTCCCTGAAATGCCTTTTCTTTTCTAGCTTGCTACTGATCAGAGTTTCTCTGCTGAGACCCTCAAAGCTGTCCCACAAGGAGAGGGAAGGAGAAACAAGCTGAGATTCAAACCTGCCTCTGCAAACATGCTCTTCGATGGGAGGGAAACTGGCAATCTCTGTGGGCCTGCCAGAAAGTCACTTAAAAAAAAAAACAGCTGGAAACACAGCTGGGTTACAGCTGGCACTGGGGAACAGCTGGAACTTGTCCTTTCGCAGTGTGATGCTGCACCACCCTGGGGATCACTGGCTCATCCCTAAAGCCTGTGGGCCGCTCTTTGCCTGGTTCATGGGATTGTCTGTGTGAGCTGCCGCTGCCAGGAGGGCAGCCACGAGCCACGGTGCTGCTCTGCCTCCGGGCTGTATGCCATGTCCACAAAGCATCCACAGAAACTCACCATGCATGTCCTCGGCATCTCCCCCTCTCCTGTCTCCACCTACCAGCAATGACCTGGGGTTGTTTCAGCCCAGCCACATCAGCCAGGCCTCCGCAATGCTAGTTCAGGAATCCAGTTTTAGAGCACGATGTTGGAACAAGCAGCACATTTCCCAATATTCCCAGCAATGGGATCTAGCAGCAAATACAGCAGGGCATTTCAGTAGAGAAAGGGATAGTGGTGGCAGCCTGAAAGTCTGTTTTGTTTTATATTTCCTAAACAAAATATCTTTATTTTCTATCCATTTTTTTTAATTGGCCAGTACAGGTGTGGTTTTTTTCCCCCCAGATGCTAGAAGAAAAGGACACTAAAACGTAAGCAATTAGCTTGACTTCATATTTTAAAATAGAAATCTGTGCAAAACAGCAACAAGACAGGAAGGTAAATCTGCTCGGCATCTGCCTGCCACAAATGTTTGTCCGTTACCAGATACAACCTTCAAGCAGAACAAAACCAGCAAAGATGCTGATGGCAATGGGAGTGATCTGATACAGGTGAATTCAAAGGCAGATCTTCTTTCATCGCTCCTCAGCCAGGCCAGGAACATGCTGGGAAGGAAAACCTCCAGCGCAACTGGCACTGAGCAATATAATTTCTCTCTCTCGATGCTCCTGGGCCAAAGCAGCCGGGGCAGGTACGGGGCTGGCACTGCCGTGTCCATCCGTAAGGAACTCTTCCCCTCCGCCTGCTGCGCTGCGGTGCTGCAGTGCTGCTCCCTGGGTTTTGCAGCCCTGCCCCTCCAGGGCTGTGGGGCAGCCACCAGCACCTATGGGGCAGCCACCAGCACCCGTGGGGGCAGGGGCAGCCAGCGCTCCCAAGCCCCTGGGGCATGCAAAGCCAAGCCCCGGCCAGCAGGGAAACACGGGCGTAGGACTGTGAACCTTGATAAAGATGCTGGGAGACAGTAGCTAGTAAGGAGGTACAGAAGGTTTTCTCTCAGGGAAAGCCCTGCTCGCCCTTTAGGGCATCACACAGTGCGGTACCCAGGGCTCTCCCACCACAGGCAGTGGTGTGGCTGTCAGACGGCGCTTGCTGGCGGCGCTGGACGGGTAGCCCGTGATGTGCAGCCACCGTTCAGGTGTAGCTATGCCCCAGAGGAGGGACCCACCTCCCCACCTCCAAGCACGCCCAGGCTGTGATGGTGAACAGCATGTAGTTAAGGCTGGAAGCTCAGCATATGTTTCCCATCCTCCTGTGCACGCCTGACTACCCCACAGCATGCATGCTTGGCATTTCCTTCCAAATGCTTTCCACTTCTGATGCAGTGATACTGAAATAGCTATACGCTATTTCCCCTCAGCCATCCAGGGCCAGCTTTCACATCATGGCTGTCTTCTCAGAGATGCAATCTAAAAGGTGCCATGGGTCCACGTTCCTGATTCTCCTGGGCACAAAGAACAGAGAGCCCCATTTCTTTCCATGTGTTCTGGCCAAACAAACACTTTCCTCAATAGTTCTTTCTCACATCACTACTTCTCTATGGAAAAACAAGAGAATAGGACAAAAAGCAGGACTCGTGGTGAAAAGGGCTCATGGGACATCACCACCCAGTGCCAGCAGGCCTGGCACAGCCTCTGGGCTCCTCCAGGAGCATCCGTTTGTCTCATTCCGATAAACACCCCCTAACCCTGCATCCTTAGCTGAGACTGCTCACCAGACAAGATACTGCAGTTTTTGGGTGTGTTTGCCTCACATGGGAAATAAAACCAGCCAGAGGGACCCTGAGGAAGCAGTGTTCACTGTAAAGCCTCTTTCCCTGGTGTTTGCCATCTGTGTGGTGTCACCCACTGGTGAGGACCCTCCCTGCGCAGCCAGAATAATTACCGAGCCAGGTACAAACTCTGCTGTAACAGACTTCTATCGCCACAGCCAGAGCAGTTTATCTCCAACACAAATAGGTGACAGAAATGTCAGGGACACCGCAATGAAATCATCTGAAGAAACAAGAGCTGCTGCTGCAGAATTTGGTGCAAAACCCCCCAACTTTTCAAAGGAGCTGAGGCATCTGCTGCAAATTAGGTGTGAGAGATAAGGGGAAAAGAACCACAAAGGAGTTAACCCAGACAATAACCAGCTCCTTCCAAAGGCCAAGAAAAAGAAACCCAACAAACCTCAGAGAAACATTTACGGAAGGACTGTTTAAAAATCTAAATGTCTGCAAACCTAACTAAAATATACACAAATCAATATATCATACTGAAAATGTATTAATTTCATATTTCAGGGCAGTTAATTTCCTGTCTTTCAAATGAAAGAGGCTGTTGGAGAAAATGAGTGGTTCTGGGAGCACAGAAATGAAAGGAGTCTTTGCACAGATTCTCTGATGTCTAATAAGGGCCAAATCTGTGCTCCAGTATTTTTCTCAGTAGGATTTTAGTAAGCTTTAACTTTTCTACTTAACCATGATTTTTCATCAGGTTTGTAAGGCCCTCTTGTCTCTTCATCTGCTGCTCCAGTGTACAGTTTCACTGAGATGGGTCTGGTTCCAAACCTTTGGTCCTTTCCTACTAGAAGAAAATTAGCAAGATTTCCCCCAAAAAAAGCCTGGGGAGGGGGTGGTGGTGGTGGTGGTGGTGGAGGGCTGAAACTAACAACCCTTCAAAATGATCATTAAATCTATAATGCCATTGTAATAACTGTCCCCTTCATTCTAATGACTTACCACCATCCTTGTAATCTGGAAACTTGTATAGGCGTGTGTCTGACTGTACCAATCACCAATGCCCCCCCAAGAAATACCGTTCCTTGGGCGTTCATACACGCTCCTTTACCGCAGCGGGTGGCAGGTAGGTGCTGCTGCACTCGCCGTGTTGGTAGTGCCGGGCTGGATGCCGCGCAGCAGAAGGAGTGCTGCTGCCAAAAACAACAGCGAGGAAAGCCAAGACAAACTGTCAGGCCCTATTAGCAGGATCGTTCTGACTCAAAGCAATCCTGTCAGGAGGCGCCTGCACCGCGCCTGCGCCTCCGCTCTCAGGGTACCCAGAAGATGACAGCCCCATGGAAAGGGGCTCCAGAGCGCAGGTGGTTTTCCTGTCAGTCCTCCCAGTCACAGGGAAGGGGTTTGAAAGGGCCAGCTGAATCAGGCGAGGTGGGACCGTGCAAACCTCATCAAGTCCACCAAGGCCAAGTGCCAGGTCCTGCACGTGGGTCGGGGCAATCGCAAGCACAAACACAGGCTGGGCAGAGAACGGATTGGGAGCAGCCCTGAGCAGGAGGAACTTGGGGGTGTCGGTGGACGAGAAGCTCAACAGGACCCAGCAATGTGCACTGGCAGCCCAGAAAGCCAAGCGAGCCCTGGGCTGCATCCCCAGCAGCGTGGCCGGCGGGGCGAGGGAGGGGGCTCTGCCCCTCTGCCCCGCTCTGCTGAGACCCCCTGCAGCGCTGCGTCTGCTCGGGCGGCCCCAGCACGAGAAGGAGCTGGAGCTGTTGGAGCGAGTCCCGAGGAGGCCACGCGGATGATCAGAGGCTGGAGCCCCTCTGCTGTGGGGCCAGGCTGAGAGCTGGGGCTGTTCAGCCCGGAGCAGAGCAGGCTCCGGGGAGACCTCAGAGCAGCTCCCAGCGCCCGCAGGGGCTGACAGAAAGCTGGGGAGGGGCTTTGTGCAAGGGAGGTAGTGACAGGGCAAGGGGTACTGGCGTTAAACTGAAAGGGGGGAGATTCAGGTTAGATATTGGCAAGAAATTCTTCCCCGTGAGGGCGGCGAGGCGCTGGCCCAGGCTGCCCAGGGCAGCTGAGGGTGCCCCATCCCTGGCAGTGGCCAAGGCCAGGCTGGACGGGGCTGGGAGCAGCCTGGGCTGGGGGGAGGTGACCCTGCTCGTGGCAGGGGGCTGGAACTGGGGGGTCTTTGGGGTCCCTTCCAACCCAAACCATTCTGTGATTCTGTGATAACCGGAGCAAAACAACTAAAAATCAGGTTCCCCAATCAGTTTGCTGCTCCAAGTGGCATTGAAGCACTGGAGTCCAAGGAAAAAGCTGAAGTCCAAGGAATCATGTGTAGAGCTCATCTATGTGAGGAAAAATGACCTATTTTGCTGATTTCCTTCAAGTATGAAACCAGATTTGATGTTGCATTGTTATTGGCAAATGACCTTTAAAAATAAAACACAAGTGACTTTTCCAAGTCATTTGTAGTCTCTATAAAGTGGAAGGATTTGAGATGAATGACTGGTAACAGGAGACTGATTTGGGCACTAAGTAAACGTAAGTGGATGGAAAAAGCCAGCAAAATGAAAAGAAAAATGGATTATCGGGAAGCCTGACAGGAACAAGACAATGCCAAGAAAACAAATGAAATGTAATAATGAAATCAAGTTTTGCCTGTGATGCTTCAGTCTACACCAAAACAAGGTTTATTGTGCTTGGCAGTGGACTGCAAGAGAAGTGCAGCTGTTTCAATGGAGCTGCTGCTTTTTTCTCTGGTCTGGCCTTCACTGGAGCATAACGAGGGAGATGTGTTTCCTAGAAGTGTGTATCTCCTAACTGAAGATAGATACTGGAGATCTTCAGGCTTGTTCCTGGTCACAGCTCCTTCAAACCACTCCCGATTCCCTCACAGACATGGCAGGAGAGGCTTCGCTGCCTGGGGGCAGGTGGCCAGGAGGGATGGGGTGGCAGCCCAGTTTGCACATGCACCCTGGCAGCCTCCAAAAGCTCCATCCCTCAGCAGCAAACCACAAGACCCGTCTCTCAGAGTGCCACACTGGTGCCAGAAGGCCCCGACTGCCTCTCCTTCCATCAAAATGAACCTGACGTTCGTGCCAGCGTGAGAACAAATTTGCCATTTCAAAACTCCAGCACTGAGCAAAGCCACCAGACAGACCCTTACCCACAGCCTACGGTGCATTCCTGGGTTTACTCTGGTTTTGCCTGGAGACCCAAAGGGCAAGTCTGACCATCACGATTTTCGAAGGCACCCTAGTGAGAAAGCAGCCGGGAGGGCGGGCTGACGGGGGGCTGGCAGCAGGCTTGCCAGCTGTGGGGCAGAGCTGCAGCAGAGTGCTGAGAGCTGGCACGGCTCACCGACTGGAGGTAAGGAGGGTATTTCAAGTGCTGCACTGAAAATACATGACCTTACTACTGTGAGCAAGCAAGGGTCTGATCCAAAACCCCTCAAAGGCAATAGAACCATCTCAGCCTTTGCTGTATCATCAAAATGAAGAAAACAACAAGGTTTAGCTGTATCCTTTCCACTTCAAAGTGCAAGGAGGCTGACAAGACACCCACTCTCAGAGGTTTTTAATCCTCATATTTATTCCGTCTATGATTGCTTATATAATTATATATAATATATATGGTTGTCTAATCCTTAGAGGACATGTCAACTCTCTAAAAGAGGCTGAGCAGGCACCCTGTCTTTCAGGAATCGCGTCACGTATTTTTTTCTGCAGAGAACAATCTATTGCCTTAGCAAATCAAATGCAGAAAGCTGCATATCTCTAATTTTGTTCAAAGAAAATTGTTTTCTTCTTTTCAAAATTCAGGCTTGAAGTAGTTTCAGTGAGCACTGAGGCATTTGTCTAAGTGAAGCTGCCACCTTTTCAAATCATTTGCCACGTATATCTGTTTTGTAAGGCAAACTGTTAGAGACCTTCCAGTTAATACCACATTTATCAGCACAGAAGGGAATCTCCAAGCTCAGTGAAAACTTTGTCATAAAGCAAAACTGAGCAATAGTACTGAAACATACCCTTCTTCCCTCTGCTGAGGTGAAATGGACACCCTGAACCCAGAGCTTCCGCGCTCTGCTGCAGGCGCCAGTGCCACGGTTCTGCTGGCAGGAGCCTTCTCCCTGTCCCAGTGCCCGGTGCGGCACAGAGCTCGTGTCCTTCCTGACTCCTGTCAAGGCTGAGGCTGTGACACTGGCTGCTGCTGCTGAACAACTTCAGCTGCTGACAGCGAAATAAGATTTCGCTTTGCCATTGGAAATAATTCAGCAGAAACATCAGTTGTTTTCCAGTAATGTTAGGGAGATGACACATTCCTCATTACGTACACAAGGAGGGCTCTCACAACACCTTTTCACTTTAGCCAAAACAATGTGGTTTTGACCTAATGTGTTTCAATTAGGCACTAACAACACTTCAGGGACTGACACAGTCAGTTCTTTGTCATTTAACATCTATTATAGCTGTATTCCTCCCTTTCATCCCAAAGGCACTCCATAAGACAACCGACTGTATCTGTATACTTGGTTTACAAAATAAAGCAGGAAAGCATATATTTCAACACAATCCTAGTCAGGGGAGGGAGGATGTTTTGTTTGGCTTTTTAATAAAACAAGACAAATGGCTTTGTGCTTTCTGGGCTCCACAAACAAGGGCCAAGAAGCCCTTCAGGAGCCCTTCAAGGCACTTTAGGAACTTCAGGAAAGCTTGAAATTAAACCAAAGAACAGCAGGTACTTGCAATGGTTTCGGGAAAGGAAAAGGGCTCTGGTGCTATCCAAAAAAAACAGGCTCTTAGCTAGCAATTTTTTTTCCATCTTGGCACAAAGTTACCTGGTTTTCAGCTAGGTTTGTGAAGACAGGAGAGAGAAGCTGGTGACTTGAAAAAACATTGTGTTTATTCCGAACAGTGAGATGTTCGATACATCTCTGGCTATTAGACTAGGCTCTGCGGTGGGACCCAAAGCACAATATACATTCTGAAGCCTACAGAAATGGAAGGCAGAAACGAAACTGCTCGTTGCTTAGCTTTGCTGGTTTCTTCCTGTCTATGTCACATACTTTAACTCAGGATTTAATATTTTGTGCAACTCCACTCTATGGTTTTGATCAACACATCCCACTAGCACAAAGCCCCCTGAAGACCTTGGACATGACCATAAGCCAGTTCCAGGCACATTTTGCAGTGACCAAGGAAGTGGATGTGAACCTTGTAAAGCATCTGAACATCCACCTGCCTGCATTCCTATCACAGTGGGGCTGGCTGCAGAGTGTCATTCTCAATCAGTCTGTATTCTCACTCACTACCGTATTCTGAGCAGAACTTGCATAGAAAAGTATTCTCATAACAGTTGCAAACACTGATATTTAACTATAGAAAAGACATGGCACAGCTATTTCAGGAGGCTGTGTCTGCCTTAAGTCAAAGACAACTTCTCCACTGAGACTATCAGAAGAAAGAGAAATATCCTCTAAGGCCTCAAAACAAAGATAGGACAAACAAATGGTAGCCAAACCCAGACAGGTCAGCGTCATGGACATCTTGGAGTGCTGTCCAGACAGAGCTGAGGCAGTGAAATGGGACTGAGCACCACGCTTGTGGGATGCTCTAACTCCACTTTGGGAATGATGACACTTAGAAAGAATTTTTTTACTTGCACTCAAAATCAGGAAGGCAGCCCATATACCCTGGGAGGCACTTGATCCAAGAAGATGCTCATGCAAGCTTTGGAAAGTTTTGCAACACTGTGTCATACCTAATTTTGACGGTATAGGAATATCAGGTGATATAAGAGAGGGCAGGAGCCAGAACACAGCTGGGCTAAGGTGGCCAGAAGTCACCAGCTTTGGTCCAGAGGCTAAAAGGTGCATAAGCTTGGTGTTGTCTGCAAGCAAATGTGCCCCATGAACAGGCAATGATATGCAAGTGGATCAGGTTATGAATGCCTTACAGAGAGGAAAAGCCTTTAGACAAAGTAATCCCATCAATTACAACCCAACATGAGGCAAGGGATTTGCCATCCAACCCTTTAAAAGGAGCAGGCATATTTTATGTAGTAAATGTTAAGTATCGCTGTGAATATGGCACACTAAATCACAGCCATTTAGGCTCAACAGCCTATTGTAAGTCTTTCTCCAGATTTTGATTAACTAACAAAAATAATATTCTCTAATCCTCCAGAGAACATGTTCTTTGCTGTTCTGATAATGTAACTTTTTGTAACAGGTGATGCAGGTCACTCACAAAACGAACTTGCATTTTAGAGAAGCTGAGAGCGAGGTACAGTTACGCAATTCTTGCAGAACATGTATTTAAGATGTTTTCTGCAGCAGAAGCAGTAACTGAAAACATTAGGCTTCTGACTCCTGATCAAATGATTATGGAATTTAAACTGTGTTGCATTGAATCTTCTGTAGAGAGAGAAAGGTGGTATAGACACAAGTAACCACTCCTGATTGCACACTTAATATGCACTTCCCTTCTGGCTTGATTCCTTACATCCATGATGTTTAAGAGATCACATTGTTTGTGTAGCTTTCAATCCTCTGCTAATAAATTTTAAGTCACTAATCGATCTCACCGAGCAGTTGGTATTTCCAAGATTTTTCATCCCTACAGGTTTTGTGAAAATTGGCATCTGGCTAAAGGAAAGCAGTCCAGAAAGCGTTCTTGCTGTCTGTTATAAACGGCACTTGGCTACAGCTGGCAGCCCATCAGCACAAGTGTACTGGCTGGCTAACGAGCATGGATGTACTTCATCATTAGGCACCATAGATGACAGAACAGAAGCTGTCTGTAAAGGAAACAGGACAGGAACCAAGTTTATGTAGGAAACAAGTTTTAATTAGTTCTTCTGCTTATTGAACACCTTGTTTTATAGAACATTGAATTCCTTGTGCTCTGTCCGGTCCCATGGGGCAGTGCTATTCAGAAGAAGAATGACACAATCATGAGGCACACGGAGTGCCAGCATGAGTCGGTGACCCCCAGCTCTAGTGACCAGTTCCAGGGGCAGGTAATGACCCTCTGGTGAGGAAATAAGGAAAGAGGTAGCAGCTGTTTGTTTTCCAAAACACTGGTTTTCCTTGAAAGAATGGAACTATATCACGCAAATGAGGACTGTACAGAGGGCAGATTTTATTTGGTTGCATTTTTTTCCTTGAGTGACATGTTAAGGATGTGACTTTTTAATAGCTTGCTTACTGCAATAAAAGCCTTCACAACCAGACATTTGCACAGACAGATGCTTGCCTGGAACGAAACGGACAGGAGGACTCTCATGGCAGCATAACTGCCCTTACAGGGCAGGTGTTTCACACTTCTTTTGTACCCCTGTAGCCTCAGTGGCAAAACTGGAAAAATATACAGCAGTAAGTACTCAACCTGTACGTGTGCCAGCCATGGGTCAGAACAGACAACAGAGCTAATTCACAGGAGGGGTTCAGGAACACGTGAAATAACTAGCAGTGATATTATTTTATCTGTGCAAGCAGATACCATATTAAAAAATATTTTTGACTCAGTGAAACATTTACTTTCTAACAAAGGCTTCGGTATGGGCGGTAAGAAAACCTACCAGTGTTTAGTTATGATCCACTCCACCATCCGATTTAGAAGTACTTTATGTGCCTTATGTCCCTGCCTTCTTTAAACCATCCCGAGTCAGAGATTCCCTCCCCTGCAATCCCGTGACATACCTCAGAAAGAAAAGGAACAAAGTCACACCTCAGCTAGTGAACCAAACATGCCATGGCCCTGAAGCCAAATTGGATGAAACGCCTCCGTTCATACCATGCCATAGTACCCTCCAGAACAGGCTGGCCACATCCAAACTGACTTTTGGGGCAGCAGGATTCTTTCCTGGTACATGTCGCTATATCATACCAGCATAGTCAAAAGCACGTGGTTCTCTAAAGGACAGCAACCCTTCTAACGAAGAGCTCTGTATAATGGTAAGTTCAGGGGACCCTCAGGCCAAGCAAGCACCAGCACTTACTCAGCCTACAGAGCAGCAAACAAATTGTCTGTTGTGTGTTTGGATTTTCTCTAGAAAGTCTTTGCGTGTCACCCGTGGAGATCCAAAATGTGCAGGTCCAGTGTGGGAGGGGTGCCCACATTTGCTGTTTCTTTTTATAGATGGAGCAGAAGGTACTATAGCTTTAGGTAATAGAAAAAAAAACCTACCTTGCCTCATTTGTCTGGTTTTGGGTTTGGGTTTGGATGTGCCAGAACATTCATTATGCACGTGGTGATTAACACCAGTTTGATCCCTCTGAAGAAGAAAGGCATATCTACTTTCACCATGAAGAAGCTTTTGACCTTTGCCCATGCAGGTCCAGCAAGCAAATAATGGTTTAATAATCCACAGTGACCCACAACCCTTGCTGAGGGACAGACACTACTGCCATAACAGCCAAGCAGGGCTGATGCCCAGAAACATCAATTCAAAAACCAGGCACAGACCGAGGAGCAGAACTAAACTCCCAAGGGGCTGAGCAAAGGCTCCAGCTGGAAGCTTTATCTCACACGCCTGGGCTGTGTGGCGTGCAGAACACCAGGCACTGCCCCAAGCCAGGGCAGCCTCTGGCCAGGTAGCGCAGCAAGGATGCCCAGAGCTCAGCAAGGGTGCCCAAAGCTCAGCAAGGGTGCCCAGATCACAGCAAGGGTGCCCAGAGCTCAGCAAGGTGCCCAGCGCTCAGCAAGGTGCCCAGAGCTCAGCAAGGTGCCCAGAGCTCAGCAAGGGTGCCCAGAGCTCAGCAAGGATGCCCAGATCTCAGCAAGGTGCCCAGCGCTCAGCAAGGTGCCCAGCGCTCAGCAAGGGTGCCCAGAGCTCAGCAAGGGTGCCCAGCGCTCAGCAAGGTGCCCAGATCTCAGCAAGGTGCCCAGCGCTCAGCAAGGTGCCCAGCGCTCAGCAAGGGTGCCCAGAGCTCAGCAAGGGTGCCCAGATCTCAGCAAGGGTGCCCAGAGCTCAGCAAGGGTGCCCAGCGCTCAGCAAGGTGCCCAGCACTCAGCAAGGTGCCCAGCGCTCAGCAAGGTGCCCAGAGCTCAGCAAGGGTGCCCAGAGCTCGGCAAGGTTCCCAGCGCTCAGCAAGGTGCCCAGCGCTCAGCAAGGGTTCCCAGAGCTCAGCAAGGTGCCCAGCACTCAGCAAGGTGCCCAGCGCTCAGCAAGGGTGCCCAGATCTCAGCAAGGGTGCCCAGCGCTCAGCAAGGTGCCCAGAGCTCAGCAAGGTGCCCAGCGCTCAGCAAGGGTGCCCAGATCTCAGCAAGGTGCCCAGCGCTCAGCAAGGTCGCCCAGAGCTCAGCAAGGTGCCCAGATCTCAGCAAGGATGCCCAGATCTCAGCAAGGTGCCCAGCGCTCAGCAAGGTCGCCCAGCGCTCAGCAAGGTGCCCAGATCTCAGCAAGGTGCCCAGCGCTCAGCAAGGTGCCCAGCGCTCAGCAAGGGTGCCCAGAGCTCAGCAAGGTGCCCAGCACTCAGCAAGGTGCCCAGCACTCAGCAAGGGTTCCCAGAGCTCAGCAAGGTTCCCAGCGCTCAGCAAGGGTTCCCAGAGCTCAGCAAGGTGCCCAGATCTCAGCAAGGTGCCCAGAGCTCGGCAAGGGTGCCCAGAGCTCAGCAAGGTGCCCAGATCTCAGCAAGGTGGCCAGAGCTCGGCAAGGGTGCCCAGATCTCAGCAAGAGTGCCCAGAGCTCAGCAAGGTGCCCAGATCTCAACAAGGATGCCCAGAGCTCAGCAAGGTGCCCAGCTCTCAGCAAGGGTGCCCGGAGCTTGGCGGAAGGGGGAACAGCAGCGCAGGCAGGTAACTTAGCTACAGCAAGGCACCCAGGCATCCCGCTGCCCCTTCAGGGAGCGCAACTGCTTCGAACCTTTCAAATGGAAAAGCAAATGCCAGCCATCTGTTAGCAACTCATTCAGTGAGGCAGAGCAGAGGGGTTCATTAAATCAAAATGGGCTTAAAAAAATAAACCCACCAACAGCACAATACTATACCAGATCAAAAAAGATTGTGACCTCAAAATGCACAGCCAAAGATGAATGAGTGGCACACAAACTAGGGAGGAGGCTGGGAGCTGGAGAGGAGGCACAGGTGGTGGGTGCCAGAGCCACGTTTGGAGTGTAGCTCTTGGTGGAGTGCAGATGGCTCAGGAACACACCCCAGTGATCCAGATGAAAGATCTGAAAAGACCCAGGTGGACTCTGGCTTTGCCACATTAAAAACAAACCAGCAAAATGCAGGAGTTACCTGCCAGCAACAGACAGACAGGGAGGTCCTGCTGCATGGGGAAGGTGCAGGGACAATCCAAGTGCTTGCGTACATACCTACCCCATGTAGCCATGGGGCAGCAGGAGCAGTTGGAAACAGTAAGTTCTGGCTCCAGATGTTGAGAAGGCAGCTGCCCGTGCTCTTACACATTGCCAGGCACCAACGGTGCTCTGCCCTGCCCAGGGCATCTGCCCTACAGCACAAGGAAGGGACCTCCAAAGTGCTTCACCGCAGCTCCTGCTTGGAGCAGGAGTATCCCCAAAGACCAGGCGAGGGAGGCCAGGGCTTTATCTGCCACGGGTGGAGCATCCTTGGGTCTCTGATCACCTTTTCTACCAGAGCAAGGGAGAATTAGATTGCCCTGGGGTTTCTTTAAAGCTAGACCCTCAGTATCCTGAAATTTGCTCTACTGTGTATTTTGAAGGAGGTGGCAGGTTTCTTTGCAAGTTCTGATACCCATTTGCAATCGGGCATGTAGTTATGTACTATGGATTTACACTTTCCATTTGAAAAGCTTCCCAGGCCTGCTCAGCACTGTGACCATGCTGGCACCCTCATGCAGTAGTTTGCAAACTGCGAGGGAGTAGTGGAACTGGAACCAAACCGAGTTAGACTTGGCGACATTTTAGTTAAGTGAAAAATGGTTTGGAAGGGCAGTTGAGATCCCAGCCTTCATAAGGGGCAGCGTTGAAACTGGTCTCACCCTGTTTCAGTTCATACAGTAACCAGCCAGATGCACCGCCGCTTCCTTTTGGACACCGGAGTCTGAACCCACACAGTGCCACAGGGGTTTAGATTCACCCCCTGCATGAATTATCACAGACAGAGGGCCCTACAGTGCGAAAGCTGGCTGTGTAAAACATATTCATAATATCCATATTTTTAAAAAAGTTGTATTCATAATAGCTATAGGAATAAAATTTGCCAGTGGGACAGAAGTGCAAACAAATGATCCTGGACCAAGATGTCACCAAACGGGAGAGCTGGCAGGAGGAAGGGAGGAGGCTTTAAGGAGGGAGGGCAAAAGCCCTGCCAAAGCTACAGCAGTGAAGCTCAGTCCCACCATATCCCATAGTGCTGCATTCAGGTCTCCTCTCAGCTCCCATAGGTCAAAAACTACTTGAGCATGACCAGAGGAAGAAGGAAAGACAGTGTCTGCAAATCACACCTTGAAGAGGAAAGGGTAGCATACGATTGCTATAAGAAAATAAGGCAACAGGAAAAACACGCCAAATTTTATGTTTAAGAAAATCCTCTCTGCATTGAAGGCCAGGCTTTAAGCTGGCTCGAGCAGCAGTGCTGCCCTAGCTTTGACTCACATCAGCCCTGGGATTAGGCAACCAGCACAGCTAGACCATTGTTAGCACTTCAGCGTTGGCTGAAATGAAGCTACCTTATATATATACACACACACATATACATATATATATAAAAGATGCACATGGCACCCAGCCCCCAGAGGAGTCATTCGAACCCACAATTTGATTCCAAAAGCCAAGAGCGGGAGCACCCAGGGTGGCTGTCAGAGGAACAGGCTACCTGTTGCCCTCCCTCCTCAGCTGGGGACCTGAGAAAGTGAAACAAGTCGTGAGATGACATTTCACTTCATTATTTCCCTTGTGTCTGCACCTAACACAATGAGACTGAAATGCATGCTGAAGATATCCAGGCACAATTGCAATGTAAATAATGAATTAACGTGACAATACCCATTACAGACAGTGCTTTAGGGGCTAGTCAGCTACTACGGCAAATGTGAATTTTTCATAAGATAATAACAATCCCACCAGTCTATAACATCCTTTTCTCATTTTTTTTCTGAAACGATATTAACATCTACAACTCATTTTCAATCACCATCACATTCTGAAGGAGTTTATTACCTCTAGTCATGACTCATAAGAGTGGGAAACAACAGCCACTCCTGCTCCAAGTATAAACTCAAAACGCCTTCAGTTTCTGTCTTCTGACTGATTCTCAATCAATTGGAGGATATCAGAACATATTTACTCTGAAGGATAACAGATCTCTTCATCTTAAGTTAAAATTAAACTCAGCATCAATCTCCCAGAGAGAAATGAGATAACACAGGATCTCTTTCAGTCTTTCATATATGCCAAACCACCCCTGAATAAAACAGCACAGGGCTGAGCCGTGGCTACACCTTGCCAGTTTAACTAAATCCCGTTCACTGTGGGACTGGCAGCAGTGTGTAGGAAAGCCCTGAAATACCTTTTTTTTCTAAATCAAATGTTCCCAGAACATCCCAGTGTAGTATCACTCAATTTGGATCAGGGATGAATTGATATGCTTTACCTGACCGAAGCAACATTTGCTCACATAGCATCCTTCCACTGCTCCCTCCCCCATGTTTCATTGCTCACGTGCCCTGCACCGTGCGGGTGCACACACAGAAGCCTGACATCCCAGGCTTTCTCTGTCTCCCACTGTGGGACAGGAGAAATGGGAGCTGGGCTCAAAGGGCTGCAGTGAACTGGGCTACAGCTGGCTGGCAGCTGGTCACCAGCGGTGCTCCTCAGGGCTCCCTTCCAGGGCCAGTCCTCTTCAACATACTCACCAGCAAGCTGCCTGCAGGAGCCGAATGCACCATTAGCAAGCTTGCTGGTGGTACCCAACTGCTGATGACTCTCTCGCAGGACAAGATGCCTTGCAGAGGGATCTAGATAGATTGCAGCAATGGGAAATCATCACGGGCATGAAATTTAACAAGAACAAATGCTGAATTCTGCACCGGTGACACAGTAATGCTGGATGCAAGTATAAATCAGGAGAGTACCTGGAGAGCAGTGGAGGGGACGTGGAGAGGGAGATGCTCATCTGTTCTCCCTGGTATCCCGTGACAGGATGGGTGGGAATGGTTCAAAGCTGTGCCTGGTTTAAACCAGAGGAGGTTTAGACTGGGCACTAGGAACCACTTCTTTACTGAGAGGGTGGTCAGACACTGGAACAGGCTTCCTAGAGCTGTGGTCGATGCCCCAGCCTGTCAGTGTTTGAGGCATTTGGACAATGCTCTTAGGAGCACGCTTTAAATTTTGGTCAAGTAATTGGACTAGATGGTCATTGTAGGTCTATTCTAGCCGGCATTTTCTCTTAAAAAAGCCCCAAACAAAACACAAAGACTGAGGATGTGCAGTGGGTTGGTGCTGGTGGGGTGGCGGGTGCCCCCCAAGCCCCATCGCTCCCTCCTCAGCCGGGCAGGGGAGCAAACGCAGCGACAGGCTGGTGGGTCCGGGGGGGGCAGGGGGGGCGCTCAGCGATCACGGCACGGGCACAGCGGGCTCGCCCTGGGGAAATCAGTTTAATTTATTGATATTACTATCGGTTTGATTTATTCCCATCGGAGTCAGAGGAGGGGGATGGGAACGGAACGTGGGAACCTGAAGCCGCCGTCCCCCGGCGCTCCCCGCCCCCCGGCCCGGCTGCGCTCCCGGTTCCTCCCCCCGGAATGGGGCTGGGGTCGGTCCCTCGCAGCGGTCCCTGCCGCTCCTGCCCCTGCCGGGGGTCCTGCCCGGGCTGGGGGGGGCTGCTCCGGCACGAACCCCCCCGGGCTGGGGGCTCAACCTGCCTCCCCAGGGGCTCCCCGCGGGCGGCCGGGGCACCTCTCGCTGCCTGCGGGGCTGTTGCCGGTTACCCCCGGGCGCTGCCCCCGGCTGCCGGGCTGCGCCGTGGCCCCGGCTTCTGGCAGCTCCCGGCAGAAGCCCCCCCGTAGCCCCCCACTACCAACCCCTGGCTATGCACACCCACTACATCAAATGATTAAGGGAATGATTAATAAAATCAAATGTATTGTTACAAGTTCGACTTTAAGACAATCAAAATAAATGTGCTGTTTGCTGTTAATTGAAGGTATTTCTGTATATCCTGCTGAGCACTGATCAATCCTTTGTGCAAAGGAGAAACTCCAAAAGGAAGCACCCCCACAGGACCGATGAGCCACCTGGAAGCCCACCACGAGGAATGAACTCAGCAAAACCTAGGGAAATGTAGTTCTGGCAGGGGGAGATGGCAACGACCAATTCAGGAAACCCCTCAGACCCAAAAAGAAGGGGAGACTGAACTGGCAAACTGATTTGCATGAGAAGTGAGAGAATTACTTGGCAAACAGGAAGGTGAATACTGAGTAAGGACGGAGCTGGTAACAGGGGCTGAAGGCTGGTGTGTCCCCGTGCCAGGCTGCAGGAGCCCTGGCAGCCAGGGCGCAAGCCCGTGCGGGGTGCACTGCACTCCCCACTCTGCACAGACCAGAACGAAGGGATAGAAACACCTCGACCCAGTGAATTGGTGCTATGCACCGGGTAACATGCCCACTTAGGGGACAGCGAAGCTCCCGGCCCTGTGCCTTGTCTCGCAGGAGGGCTGGGCATGTCCTTCTGCACAGCCAGATGAAGGGAGTTTGGAGCCAATGGCTCCAGGAAGCTGTTGCAAGGATTAAATTCCTGAAGCCGCATCCCCAGTTTGCTCATGTTTTCATTCATAATTGTGTGAGACAAGTTCTTGTAACTTAACAATGTATAAATAGATGAACTGTAGGACTTGCTCCTGGGCAACATTTATGAATGCATGCAGCTGGTCTGACATCACAGGAGTCGCAGCTTATCCTGTGGACCACAGCAAGTGTCCGCATGTCTAGCAGGAGCTCATGACTTCCAGTCATAGCTGTTTACCTGAGGTGTGCCACACCATTTATTTTCTCTGCCACCCTCCAGGCACTGCGCAGGGATCATGTCACACAGCTCAGGTAACCAGCAGCCAGGATGCAAATGGCTGGCTGAACACCCACACTCACAAAATGACTCATCCAAACCATCTAGCAAATAAAATCATCCAGCAACCAAGCAAGGCAGGTTCGCTCCTGCAGACGGAACATGTCAGCCCTGGAAGGGACCACAGTTGCCAATAACATTATTTCTGAAGCCCACCACTCCAAAGCCTGCAGAAAAGCTGACAGGCTGCTACACATTCAAGGGTGGCTGAACATTTGACTCCTACTGTTGTCTCAACATCTCGTGTGCTTTCAAAGTTTGGGATATACTTCGGGAGAAGCTGAAGGATATGGCTGGGAACTCTTGTGTCTCAGTTCAGTTGGTTTTTGCAAGTGTTTTCTGTACAAACATTGTTAGGAGCAAGTACTGAGGCTATGCAGAGGTCCCACGTTAGCAGCTTCCATTTCAGAGCAGGAAACCCAGCCTTACACTGGTTGGGTGGCCCATACACGCTTTTCTGCTTGCGGGAAGCAAAATTCAAATCCACCAGCACTCCAAAGCAAGTACACAGAGCATCAGGCAACTGGCAGCTCTGAATCATTGGGGCTTGCTTTGTGCCCAACAGGATTTGCAAGGATTTCAGAAGTACCGTGAGCAAGAAGCCGATTTGCAACCTATTCTCCCTTTCATTTCACAAATAATTCCAGCTACTATTCTGCATAGCAACCGTGCAGCAATCCTGCCTTCATTCTTCCATATGAGACCCCTTGCAGCCTCTGCCTTCGGTTCCTGGTGCTCTGTAGCTAGTCACATGCACACAGCTTGGGCTGGGGGTGGTCTCCATCCCTAACGCAGATCTTCCTGTTTTCAGCATCTCTTGTTGACTATGCCTAGCTGTTGGTAGGAAACAAATGGTCAAAATTTGGAGACCAGACTTTTCAGCAAGGAAAGCAAGTTGCTTTGCTACTGTGAGCTACTAGCTAGTTTGGCTCCATACTTTCACATTTCCAGTGGGGCTGGGAAATAACCAGTTCTGCATTCCAGGTGGAGTGAATCAGCTGAGGAAGCACAGCTCGTGTTGCAATATCCTGACTGTGGCAGGGATTACTCTTACCCATGGCAGCCCAGGTTTCTGTCACACCAGACCCCTCAAAACACTGGTGGGAAGAAGCACGTGAACATCTACAGGTCAAAGCAGAAAGACAGCAGGTGAATTTCTGAGGGAAAAGGGCACATACCATCTTCAGTGGCTTTGAAGATTTCTGTGGCCCTACACATGGCATGAGGATTTGCAAGGAATTTGGGGACTGACATGCTCCTGAAAATCTTGTCGGTTCCACTGAGGGATTGGTTACATAATTCAGATAAATGCCAAGCTCCCTTGTCTGTGTTTTCGGGATTAAATGTGTCTGTTCAGTCACAACAATTTTTCCTATATTTTTCCCGCAAGCTAATTGTTTCAAGTAAAGAAATCACTTTCTATCAAAGCAAAAAAAAAATCTCACTTTACTGATTTCATTTGCTAAGTGTTTTCCTTTTTTATGGCTTTAGAATCTCCCATGTTTTAAAAAAAAAAACCAAACCAAACCAAACAAAACAAAACAACAACAACAAATTCCCACAGCCCTAGAAAGAACAGTAGTGATTTCCTAACTGCACTTCACCATGCTAGGGTAAGATGAAAACTTCCATCAACAAAAATTGCTCTTCTTGCAAGGTATTCTGGAAGTACTCTGGTTTAGGCTAAATATCTGGGAGGACAGTAAACAAGTGGTACAGCTCTGCTGCAGTCACTGTGCAGTTACAGAAAGTACCACAGCTTCATTTGCAAACCCAGAGTGCAAAGGTACCTGTGACTGGCATTCTGGACTGTTTTCAGTATGAAAATGAACGTTTCTGGTTTGCAGGGCCCCCCAGGGGCACAACAGCGAAGGGTAGAACCAACCCAGGCGACTTCCCCGTGTGCCCCTGTGCCACGTTCCCACAGCCATCATTACAGGGATGCACATGTCACGGTCCTGGCTTGGAAACCCCTGCACATCACGGAGCCAGTGGTCCTCATCCCAGCTGGCCCCAGCAGGTGGGGCTTGCACTGCTGTGAGCCTGCATAGCCTCAGCCACGGGGCGACCTACGCCAGTGCCCGGCGATGGAGGAGCTCGGGGCCAGCTCTGACACGGCACCTGCCGCTGCGCTCTTCTGTGGCCCTGCCCCTACCTCAAAGTGCAGCAAGAAGCTCTCATGGCAACACCCTTTCTGTTCGATGGTAGAAATGATGCATGGAGTCGTTTTCTTGTAAGAAAATCATAAAATAGCTCAATAGCTATCATAAAATAGCTCAAATGACCAAACTAGCAGAACCTCCCCGTGGACGGGGTCTGCATGGCACACCGTGCCCTCACCAGAGACGCGCTCTGTGCCGTGCAGGCAGGGCTTCCCAGTGTCTGCAGGGAACGAGCATTATCTCTACTGTCCTCTCCTTTACACTGCTAGCTCTAATAAACGACCTTGAAATTGTACTTCACTGCATACAAATGCTTTTCTTACTGGGATCACAACAAAGCAGCACCTCCCGGTGCGTAAGGACCTGTCAGCCCACACAGCTTCAGCACAGTCCTGGTGGGCACATCAGGCTGCTGCCGCCTGGCTGACTGCAAACCCAGCCCCAGGCCTCACCGACAAACCAGCCTCCCTCCTGGACAGGCCTTCGTCCACCTCCACGCCTTCCACGCCATGGCAGAGCAAACTCCAAATCAATAGACAAAAATAATATATTGGAAAAAAAATATGACTAATGTTTTCAGGGATTTTTAAGAAAATAATCTTTGGAAACCATGAGAAAGTTTCCCTGGCAACATTGTTTTCCCTTCCTTTTTTGCTCACTGTTTTGTTGTGTGCCTGTTTCTCTGGCTCACGTTTCTGGCAGTACATGTTATGCACAACAAACGCAGCTCTGGAAAGGGAAGAAAATCCACATTCAGTCAATAAAGGCCTTTCTTCCCTCTCACGCCATTGGGGTGGAATAGTCCCCTCTATACCTAACACCAGTGAATTACAAAAGCTAGTTTAGAAATTTTCAAGACCGAAAAACTCACTATTCAGAAAAACTGTGTTGAATGGCTTCTACAGGATAGATGACTTAGCCTTTTTTCAACTGAATATGAGCCCAAAAGCAGCTATTACCTCCATCTAAATGCAAGTTTTCACTAAGCATACTGAAAGTAAAGTAGCAGCTAGGAGGTAACTGGGATATAATGCAAGTTGACAGCTTTGAGATCTCTTCCCCTTGGTCAGATCTAGTTGAATTTGGCAAATGGATTCAAGAGCTGTGAGTTTGTAAGTAGACAGGTCAACAGGAAAAAACCAGCATTATGTCCTCTTGCTTCTCCCGCCCCTGCTCCCCCCCCGGAAACTATGCTAAAAATGTAAAACCAACAACCCCTCCCCCCCCCCGATTTCTTGAACTTTCTGCATGTGTCATGAAAAAGTGGTATTATCATATATAAAAGCAAAGCTATATCTGAAATGTGACCAGGGTACTTCTCACATTAAAATCCAGTCTCTGCACAGCGCTGCCTTCTCCATTACACCCCACGGAGCACACTGACTCCCATCTAATTCAAAATGAATATTTATGACTGCAGCACCGCATCATTACATTTACACAGGTGTTTTAGTTAAAAGTTCCATTTTGCTCCCTTCTAAACAGCTCTTTCAGCTGCAGTTTTATAATCCATTCACCCTGTGAGGTGACATGCAGAGGAGTTGCGAGAGGACAGACCTCCGTGTCGCAGATGCCGCGTCCCTTACACGGCTGTAGCCAAGCCACCTGGGCTGCACAACACGGAGGCAAGCGATTGCACAAGGCTTAGAATTTCTTGGATGCTGTGCTAATATGTGACCTGGCAGCTGAAGCATCTGCCAGATTTGTATCTTTCCAAGCCAGGAAATGGATTGCCTTTAACAACTCCAACACTTTATCCTTCTCCTCTTGATGTAGCCCACATCCAGGAGTTCAAAAACATTTATTGCTCTCTGTAATTACCTACCAAGAGGAAACTGACAGTGTGTTGACATCATTTTGCCAGAATTAAATCCTTTAGATTTTCTGAGAAAGCATTTAAAACCTTAGTTATTGCTTAGAGATTAGCCAGACTGCCAAATATCCCAGGGTTTCATATATATAAAACTCTATTTTATACAAAGCTTAAGGTGTTGAGTTTCTTTGCCTTGAAATTTTCCAATACCTTCATGTGACCTTGCCTCGGGG
Source organism: Falco rusticolus (assembly GCF_015220075.1). NCBI lineage: Eukaryota > Metazoa > Chordata > Aves > Falconiformes > Falconidae > Falco > Falco rusticolus. The sequence continues at coordinate 632,400 of NC_051192.1, read as the reverse complement.
AAATAAAAAGAAATAGAACGTTAATTCAAAACAGCCTCAGTCAGCACAGATATGTTCATTTCCCTGCTTCCTTCAGCATTGCCAGATCTGGCAAAGTTCTCCAAAAGAGCAAATAGAGTCATCATAGGATCTCGTTTGCAACGTACGGCTCCAGACATACTGTAGCAGTTACCAGAAGCGGATCACCTGGCCGTTTCTGTCCAAGGGCAGAAAGCTTGTTCTTTCCCTGTGAGGGACTTGGCCATCACAGCAGGAAGGCGCAGCCCTGCGGTGGGGCTGGGCTGCTGGAGGTCTATAGCCCAGCTCCCACCTGGCGCTAGCAAAATCCTCCTGCGTTACTCGGGTCCCCTGACTACTTAACGGGAAATTCCTCTCAGAGGTAAGCGCAGCTCAGGTGAAACTGAGCTTTGCCTTCGGGAGAGGCAGGCTTTTGCATGTCCCATGGCACGTCTGTGACAGGTCAGACTAGACCATGGCAGGACTTGCAACAACATATCAGCCACATTTTCCGGGCAGTGCAGATGGTAACCGTCCTGGGAAGGCGCTGTTGACCAGTAGCCCTCCCAGAACCCATTTCTCCTGCTGGGGGATGGATGTTCCTTTCCCAAGTGCCATTGAGCTGGTGAGTTGCAGGAAGGCTTGCGAACACATTGCAGGCTCTACCTCGCCACCCCTGCTGCTCAGATTAATTGGCACTTCTGGAGTTGTTTGCCTTTACAGGTTTTTTTGTCCCTGCTTCACTGTTAGTGCTGCCGGCCTTACACCTTCAAATCACAATTCAAAAATCTCCCAGAACAGATGGTAAACACATCTTGAGCAACACTGGTCGTTTTCCTTTGAATTAACATTCCTCACTACCTGAAAGTTGGCAGGGAGTTTACAGAGTGTCTTTGGTCTCCTTGGAGCAAGTCCACGTGCTTTATTTGCAAAATATCTGTGGGTACTTCTGGTTGGCTTTGCAAAGCTCAAGTAGATGTGAATGACTCAGAAGCTGTTCAACCAGCAAAGGAACTCTGTGGGTCACAATTGAGACAGGTATAGTGGGACATCAGAAGTGCCTAGGTGGTCACAATCAAGTATTAACTGATTTGCACTGAAAATGTGGGTTTTCAGTTAAATAGTGTTTTGCAAAAAAGGTCTGGTTTCCAGCTAAACATATCAAGTCTTAATTCAAAGTCTATTATCTGAAAGATAAATAGAGAGCCAAAATTGGTAACAAACCATTGAGACTTGTTTTGGACAGGTTGACTTTGTATTAAACCATGGCCTTCTGAACCCCAAGAGGGAGGCAAGCAAGGAGCACTAAGCTTAGGTGGAATTCCAGCTTTCTGAACGCACCTCTGCATCATGCGTATGTATACCGAACGTTCTTCCACTCGGTGGTGGTTCTGTGGCACCACACACTGCATTCAGCCAGCTTGATGCTCCACATGAATCACAGACATACCATTAAAATTGTATTTATAGAGCAGTAAAAAAAAAAAACAAACAACACACACAAACACAAAAATACCAAACCAAAACCAAAACAAAAAAAAACCTCTCAATTTTTAGGTGTGCCACTTTAATCAATAAAATGGCTTATCCACTCAGGGTATTACAGGTTGTGATGTTTTATAGCTCCTCAACAGGTTTTTCTGCTTGAGCAGGGCAGCCAGTTCCAGTTGTATCCACTCAACAACCTTATGTGAGAAAGCAGCATCTCCTACGTGGTGCAGCTTTTTCTGTGTGCAAAGGCATCCACATGATCTACCATGCACTTTTGCCCCCCCTTCTTCTTCTGCAGCACATTTTTGATGTCTCTGAAGGTACAGACACCTTTTCTGGTTCCACGCAACACAATCATCATGGCATTGCTCAACTCATATTTTCCTCATCAGCAAACCAACTTTATCACCTGCCCTGTGGAGATCCCTTCCCTTTGCGCTTTCACCTCAGGACCTTCAGTGACTGCAATGTCAACAGTCTCAGAGGAGTTTAGAAAGCTGCTGACTGGCATCAAGCATCCGCAGGACTGCCAAACCTGCATGCTCACAAGCAGAACCAGGGTCTGAGGAGAGCTGAGCATCCATCACAGTCATGGACGTTTCCAGAATTAGAGGTATTGGAGACTTTCCCGTAGATGTTTCTGTTCCTATTCACCTTCAGAAGTCACATAATTCTACCCCTTTAGGAATCAAATTACAACAGTGCCCAAAAGCACTGAAAAACCCCTACGTATGAAGCACCCTTTCTCCATTTCTGCACCGTTTCCAGGAGCAAAATATTAAGCAGAGGCTGTGGAAGTGGGGTTGGGCTGCTCACTCGAGGAGCCGAAAGCCATGGCCATCTGAAGGCTGCCCTTCACCAACTGGAAGTTGTCATTGCATGTCTCAGTTGGCTCAGATCTGCTTCCCTGACCACAAACACCCATTCCAATTAATTTCCTGGCTTGTGCAGCAGATGAAAACCATATACCACCACCCATTAGAAGAGCAGAACACCCTAGGACATTAAGGCAAAAGTTCCCATTGGATAGCACAGCAGCTGCTGTAGATTAACCTCCATATATTCAACCTTTCAGACTTTCAGACACTTACAGCTCTTCTGTGGGAACAGGGCAAAAAGATGGAAAATGCCCCAATCAATCAGAAAAAAAGTTTTATTTTGCAATGTTTGGAACATATCCAGCTTCAACAAAAATCCTGGACCAATCAGTAAGATTGACGTCTGTTTGAAACGAATACTAAGGTAATCACCAACATTTTTCATTCACTGTCATGGAATTGGCTTCAAATTTCACCGAGGATCAGCGTCTAGTCTGGATCACTGGACCCTAGAACTGCACGTGCAGCATCTTCTGTTGCACAGCTTGAGACACTGAGCTCAACCGTGTCGTCAGTTGTGGGGCTGACCTTTATGAGCAGCAGTCTGAAATTCAACATTGCAGAAAAAAAAGCAAGAACTTCTGCAGGAGGCAGCACCCGCCACCCTACCCACAGCGGTGGCCAAGCAGCAGGCAGGTCGGACGAGCACAGCAAGCCGTGCTTTAGCGGCCAGGGAAGAGGCAGAGACACCCAACAGCCACACGAAGGGCAGCTGCAGCGAGGTGAGCCGCGCTCCTGGCATGCGATGCTACAGGGAGCAGCGATGGAGAGCTGCAACCTGGCAAGGGCTGGGCATTCAGCGAAACGTCTTCCCCAGGCTGTGGGTCACCAGTGAGGCTGGATGGGGACAGCCTTCAGCACTGCAGGTTCTGTTGCCAAGCTGTGACAAAGAGGCAGCGACCCTGATCTAGGTGATCGGAGGTTAGATTACAGATCTCCAGCCGTCCTTCCCACCAACGCTGCTGGCAGTCTATGAAGTGCCACAGCAATGCTTTCCCCTGGCAGCCCACCCCCACCCGCCAGCGGTTTCAGCACACCCTGGGTCACAGGCTCTCCAGGTGCACACTGCAGCCCGAGCAACATGAGGCCATCAGGGATGGCAAGCTCAAGATAAACTGACTTATTCAAAATACCACTATAGAAAAAACAAGTCAGTTCAAAGACTAGAGAGGGCTGTTGGGAGTTGGGAATGAGTTTCCAAAATTGTTTTAAACAATGAGATCTTGTGCTTCTTAAAGGCTTTTCTAAAAGAAGTCGATGCTTTGTTTAATTGGAAATAGGAAACCTACAAAGTTCACCCTTAAATATTTTTAAAAGCTTTCTAAATGGATTATCTGAGCACAGCAGGCATCATACTTTTTGTAAGTGCAGGATGATATAAGCCTCGGGGAACTTTTGAAGATAGTTCATTCAATAATTCATTCACTTCCCTCTATTACTGCGTTGAAGAAAAGTTAAACACTGGCTCTGCTTTAATAAGTCAATGAACACTCCAAATGTAGTTTCCTCATAGGATTAATTCAATTTGCTATCTTCCTCAAAGTAACCCTTTACAAGGCAATGTCAGGAAAAAGCTCAGGAGCCAAGCACCGTGCACGCACCACTAGATCACTTATCACCGAGCCAGCACCAGCCCTCTCTAAATGCAGATACCGAGTTTGAAGTGCAGATACTACAGGTGGTGACACATTTTCATGTTCTGGCACAGTCTCTGAAGCTCTCTTCTAGACCCGATAATTTGGTACAGGCAGCTTCCTACATAGGAGGGAAGCCTTTCAAAAAAACTTTCATCGAGATGTTATTTTGGGAGCCAATTGAGTCATTCTAGGCAAAATTCAACAGAATGATGTCGGCTGCAGGACCACAGGGACTGGAGGACAGGGCACCCCAGCGTTAGGTTTGCAAGCCCCATAGAAGCCCTTGAGGAAGGCAGCAGAGGAAGGGCAGGCAGGGAAGCATCCCAGGTCCCTGCTCTGGGCAGGGGGTGCACACAAGAGCTGGGGAAGGGCGTGTGCAAGTGACCTGCAAGCTACCACAAAAAGATAAATCTGATACTTAGTAGGAAAAGTATTTCCAGAACAGCTCTCCAGAAGAGTGCCAAAAAAAAAAATCCACAACACAAGCCTACTTTGAGCCCTTTGAAAAGGCAGGAGGAAGGAAACAAACCAATACAGATTATGCAGTAACTTGAAAGTCCTTTTTTTTTTTTATGGGGGACAAGCTAAAATTTTCAAGCAAATTAGGGAAGTGCTCATTTTTACACAACATGACTTGGAATCTGAATTTATTTGGGATTAACAGTTTCAAAAAAGTTGTGCTTTTGGTCATTCAGTGGCCCTTCTCTTCAATTTCTGGCCATTCAATGGCCCTTCTCCAACCTCCTGAGGTGAGCAGAGAAGCCACACAGGAGAACCGAGGTGGCCGTTTATCAGAGGAGGAGGAAGGAGGGTAAGTGTGAAGGGTTGGAGGATGTGGCAGGAGGAATTGCTCCCTGATGGTTGGAGGCTGCTGCCTTCTTGTTGCCTGTGCAGCTCCAGGGGCTCAGGCATGGCTCATCTGCCACTTCCACACCCCGAGCAGAGCACTTCCAGCTGTGCACAGCTGGCCAGCCAGGGCCTTTCCTGTACTGCGCTCCTCTTCCAGTCCCACAGACCTGACGTTCTGCCTGGGCTCAAGCTTTTCAGAAAGCATCGTCCCCTCCAAAGGCATCTGAGCCTTTCTACTGCACTGGAACATGTTCAGAAAAAAACTGCTGATGTTTCAGGGTATAACTTGCCTTAAATTAACTTAGAGATCTTGATTGTTAATCTGGTATAAATACATCCTTAGCCCTGGATACCTAAACAGCCAGGCTGCACCCTCACGCCTCTCTACCTCCAAATGCTCTCCTGAGGAGCAAGTGGCCTCTGACCACCTTCTGCGTAGCCCTGGAGACTGTGTAGGTGGCCCAACAGTGAATGCTCATGGCTTTTAATCCTTGGAGCACAACCTCTGTCTTTTGGTCCCATGTGAGACTTCCAATGCTGTGTTGTATTTAGACACCATAATCTCACATTCTCCCCCTTAAAAATAAGATTGGAAATGATAAGTAGTAAGTTACACAGCCAAAGGTACTTCATTGTGCTGGTGAGCTCTGAGACCTGCTGAGGTAAGACTATTAAGGCTCCTGAAAAGACCAGTGTTACCAAAAAATTAGTATTTAGCTCAGCCTTTCATTTGTGTAGAGTCTTCAAAACCATTGAGGCTTTGGGAGGGTCTAGAAGGGCAAAGGCTGAAAGAATAGCAAAGCAAGTGTTGTGGGGAACACATGCTCCGAGATCTGCTCTCGGGCATCTTACAGACCCCCCTGCAACCTCCACAGATATTGAGAGCTATTAAGAAATATTTGTGGGATGTTTATGAAGGAAGACTTTTAATGCCCAAGTCAGACTTCATGTAAGTAGATGTTTATGGGTTCATTTGTTTCTTGTGTTGGAAAGCCCAGAATTAATTCTCTCAGGACCAGTTTTGATTTAGCTTTGACAACTCCATTATCAGATGTAACTCTGCTGACATATGGCTGAATAACGTTTGCTATTAAAGTTGGAATGCTCTTTGCTTGCAAGATCTGTGGATCATTTGGAAGCAGGAGTGCTGCCGCGTTCCTTCCAGCCATGGATTCCGCACAGTCCTTCAGGGCCAGAGGTCCATATTCCCTTTCACTGAAGAAGTGGGATTATGTGCATCATACCCAGGTTTACGATTTCCCCAGCCTAGAACTGAGCTGAACCTGTCTATCCGAGACAGGTCCTGGCCTTCTGCTTCCCTCCTTCCACTATCCAAGACAACCAAAGGCCATGAAAGAGTTTTCAGGGGAAAAAAAAAAAAAAAAAAAAAAAAAGAAGAAGAAAAAAAAAAAGTCAACACTAACTTGAGAAGTTATTCAGGGAAATTTACAGAATCATTGATTAACTCAGCATCAAGAGTCCCTAGTCCAACTCTGCTCAACACAGGGCAACTTCAATCCAGATCAGGTTGATAGCGCCCTTGTCAAGTTTTGAAAATATCCAACGATTATGGTTTCCATCCCCTCCTGCTTTTCCCCCTTGTCCTGTCTGAATGCAGCAGTTTCTCAGGCAATCCCTCACCAATACAGTGCAAGTAAGCAGAACAGGCGCTTAGAGGGTTCTTGTAATTCACAGCCATCTTACTGACCGTGTAAAAAAAGTGCTGATTCATTTGTCACATAGTGCTCTCATTTCTCAATTTGTAAGACTGTTTAAGATTATCAAAATGGATGTTAAGAAAAAAGTGTCCAATCCAGTTGTCAGTAATGGCAATATTCCAATATAATTCAATATGTATCAGGTGAGTTTCCAACACCAGAAAGCCAACATGGGCTAAAGAAATTCCATAATAATTATTTCAATGCCACAGATTTTTTGCAGCACACTAAGGAAAGCTCCAGGAGGTCTCAGTGTCAGGCTATGGCACATCACTGGTGGAAAGACACCTATCTGTAGTGTCTGTCCTTTCTCACACCTGAGCTCAGAGAGGTGATCCAAGGACAATAGATTCCAGCACAGTTTGCTTTGCCGAGTTTGGCATGCCATTAATGAAAAACACCATCATTAAAACAAATCAAATGCTTAGAGCTGTACCAACTTAAAGCAAGAAACCTGATGATCATTAAGGCCACATTCTCCTGATTCAGTCTCCAGTGCCAAGTCCCAAATCCACTGTCCTGCTGTGACTTTCCCTTTTTATCCCACAGGGAAGAGCTAGAGCTTTCTGGTCTGAATCAAAAGAAAGGGTAGCTTTAGCATGAGCGGGTGCAATTTAGCCTCTTCTCCTTTAGCATTAGTCCCTGTGCAGGCATTTCAGACATGCTCAGATGGTCAGCTGCAATCACAGAAGAGGGAACTGTGGAGACAGTGAATGATGAATCAGCAGTTGCGATGGATGCTTCTAGAGACCTGGATACATCAGGAAAGACAGCCCGCGTGAAACGGTCCACACCCTTGCTAGCTAGTCATCCCCAGAAGGCACTGGGGGCTAACGTGCTCTTCCTTCCAGCAGGCTAAAGATCCTTCTGGCAACAGAAAACTAGGCACTGATGCTGTGGGGTTTTGCATTCCCCCCTCTCCACAGTAGTTCTAGCAAGTACCATGCAAGCCAATGGCAGATGTGCAGTGCTTGGCACCTTCACAGCTACCTGCACGTCTTGCTGTGGGCAGGCAGACCTGTCGCAAGCCCGGTGTCTGGTAGCAGGGCACATATTGGTGGCCCATGTTGCATCGCTTTTTCCTGATGTACATAGGAATTTCTTGGGAATTTAAAATAAAAGAAGTACTCCCATATCCTGAGTATGCCTCTGTCTTCTCTGTCGCTGATTCATGCTAGTTCAGATCCGGGAGCACTGCATGTCCAAACATATCCAAGTGCATTGAGGAGATGGAAATCATACGGAACCTTCTTTCCATGACTTGGATAAAGGTGTAATAATAGGTACTAGCAAGAAAAATCTGGTAAGTTTACCAGAGGGCATAGATCTGGGAAAATACTGCAGTTAGCTCACTGAAAATGCATGCTTGCTGTTCAGAGACAGCAGCATGACAAAGCATCAGGTTAAATATAGTGTTTGAGAGAGAAGAATCTTACAGTGGCAAGAGTAAGAAATCCAGCCAGCAGAACAGAGCCATTAAAACACACACACGCCTTGCCAGGGACAGGACACACCACCTCCCACCTCAGGGGAGCCCCTCGCCAGGCGGTGGGAGGGCAGCCTCCCTCTCCGAAGGGTGAGCGGGGTGTCTGTGCTCCCAGCACCCCAGGGCACCCCACCAGCGCCGAGCCTGCCTCCAGCAGAGGGGGGTGCAGCCTGTGCAGCAGGAGCCGCTGGAGCTCCAGGAGAAGGGAAGAGCTCGACATTTTCGCCAAGCCTGTGACGATGACTTCATCGTGCACAAGTATCAGTACAAAACACCACATTCCTTTTCATGTAACTCAGCACTGGAGGAAAAGCAGTCCGAGGTTAGCAGACCTCCAGAAGCAGCAAAGTTTGGAGAGAAGCTAGTGAGCAGTGAGAAAATTGCTACGGATCGGTCCCCTGCTCACGAAGGCTTACAGAGAGCTGGTCACGTATTTCTCCCTGCACTGGCTGTTTGTACCACCAAGCAAACACTTGGAAAATGCATGTGCATTTGCTGGTCAGACCCACAGTTCACTGCCCGTTTCACTTCTCCATGAAGTATATGCTCTACTCTTCTGCTCATGCAAATTTTTAGTGAGTTTTTGTCTATGTCCCTGTAATGGATTCACATTTTCCTTTTAATACTGCTAAGCATCTTCCAGAATGTTTTCACTTCCTCTAAGAAGGTACTAGACAGCAACGTATACTTATATACAACATGTACAACAACTTCCAGCCTCTCAGTACAAGCAGGTAAGACGCCTGTCACAGTCCGGCTCTCTGCGGGGGTAATAACCCACGTCAGTGGTTGAGGTCACTGCTAAAAGTTTTGCAGAACAAAAGCCAGACACAAATGAGAGCACCAGGCACAAAGACACACTTGCATGATTTTTCTTGCAATTCTCAATTCAAAAATTGATTTTCAAAATGCATTTGCTTTAGTATTGAACTATATTGTCTCATCATTGCTCTTTCAAGATACATTTGTCCATATCAATCACCATAATTGCTGTACTGTAAAGAAACTTATTAGAATTATGTCTGCAAAGACTTCACAATTCAGTGCTAGAAAGAGCCTAGGCCATTAACAAAGTGTGCGAGTAGTCTAACACCCAAACATGCCCGGGAGCAACTGCCTTTGCCCTTGGGTACATCGCCCCATTAACTCCAACGGGGAGCTGAGAAATCCTTTCATCTGCGCCAGTGAGACTGGCTCGTTTGAAGCATCTTTTCTACCTACGGCCCGGCATCATGCCTCGGTCCTGTGTCGTCCACGGCCCGACCGGGGCTCGGCGCAGGCGGTGCAACTCAGCCAGTCCCAGGGGAACCCGCTGCCCGCAGATTCAGGCACCTGCTGCGGGAACAGGGGGTTCACTGTGCTCTGGAGGACTGGCACCTGATCCAGGGCACAAACATGCTTGCCAGACTTGTTCACTGATGAGGGTAAGAGGAATTGACAGCTCTCGTAAAAAATAGATGTCAGAAAAGCAAGGATGTTATTAATATGGAAAAGGTAGTAAAAGTAATAAGCCATATGGAACAGCTACCAGACAGAAATCAGAGTCCATCAACAGAAAAGCAGAAACAGCACAATTTGTTCCTCTGTCTCCAGGCGCAGGACTTGCTAATAAATTATTGTACCATGAAGATAAGAAATATTTATATATTCTAAAAGTGTTTAACCTTTCTTATATCTAAAGCATATTCTAAGTTAAATTTCTAACATAGTTTATAGAAAAAGTTGCAACGACCCTTGGCATCTCTCCCAGCCAAAAGTACAACTAAAAAAGTCCCCAGAAATGAATCTGCAAGTCTGTCCATCACAAAGTTGCCACTCGCTGTGTGTAATAGATGGGGTTTGGTTTGTTAGGTTTTTTTAATAAAGTATTTATTTTGTCCACAGGATTTTTGTCTTGTTCAGGCCAGACAGATTAAGGTCTCTCGCCCAATTTAAAATTCAGCATTTTCCATCGTGCACAGTTTTAGATGCTATTACCACGCAGCACAAAGCCTACTTTGCCGGCAGGTTTCCCAGCTTCCCCCAGCCCCAGAGCCCGTTGTTGCAGCCCCCGCCACACAGACGGGCCTGTCCTCCCTGCAGCACTGCTAACCAAGGCGCTACAATTCCCTTTTTATCAGATGGGAGCTGTAATAGGGAGCCAGCTCCAGAGAACAAAACAGAGGTTCCCTTGCAGGTTTAGGGGGGGAAAGCATGTGTGAAGCAGCACAGGCACCTGCCCGCACCCCCCCGTGGTTTGTCTCCTCTGGTTTGATCTCTGTGATACTTTGATTCAGACTCTTTCCTCAGGCCATCGTAGCCCCCCTCCCACCCAGCCTGGGTGGCCCAGCCTCTTCCTCCACCCCTGCGCCCTTTCTCCAGCTCACCCTACCCCCCCACCTCAAAGCCAGACCCCTCCTTTGCTTCCCACCCAAAACCCTCTCCCCACCCTCTCCCAGCCCCCATCGCCCTCCCCACCTCATGCAGTACAAACAGCCTCCCTTTCTCTGGGGGCCTGCCACCACCTCGCCAACCCCGCCACCACCACCCGCACCCAGTCAGCGGCAAGACACACCGCCTGCCACCAGCCACTGTGCTCTCTTGGCTATGGGCTCATTTCTCAGTAGCCAGTAAGCAGCATACTGGAGGGAAGGGGACAGTAAATACAGACCCAGTGCACCAGCTGGTTCATCCTCATGGTCCTGGTCTTCTTGTTCCTCAGCAATCCAAGCCCACGCACCTTCTACCCTCCCTGGGGTTGTCTTCCACATCCTGGCCCCAGGCTCGTTGCCTTCCCAGCAGCACTGCTTGCAGCAGCCAGGGATGGGGCAGCTGATTGCAGATGATGAAGGGCAGGTAATTGCAGACAGGGAGCAGGTGATTACGGGCGGTGGCAGGGCCGCTAAACTTCCCTGCCTGCACTACAAAGGTCACTGCCAGGCCAAGCTTGAACAAGCCTGTCTTGTTCCAGAAACAGGCCTGAGCTCTTCCCCAGTAGAGCACTGCTGTGCTGTATGGAGACCAGTGGATATGGTCATCCTCCCAGAATATGACAGGTAGCCCGGAGAAACTGAGACCGATTTCCTTAAACCACAAACAGTTAGGGACAGCCTTACAGCAGAAAGCACTAAGCCATTTGATTTCAACTGTTGCCCATCCAAGGGATTAAAAGGGCAGCTGCTTCCCTCAGAGGTACACAAGTCCCTCTCTTGAATCAAAATGGGCTTCTCCTAGACTGGAAGTTGCTGGAGTCCGCAGCTGCAAACTCAACCTTGCTTTTGAAGCAGCTGGTGCTGGACACTAAATGATACAGCAATTCCTATGTATGTGACTCATGTGAGCTCATACGAGTGCACCAGCCAGCTCCATCCTTCTCCCAGTTCCCTCCTTAAGCAGTTGGAGAACTCGTTCGATCCCTGCACGCACTCCTGCCTCATCTGCCACCCACTGTGAGGAGCAGGGATGGTCTGGGAAGCATCCCCAGCATATTTGCCTGATGCTGAGCCATGGGAGTTTAGCTTGCACTGAGAAATACCAACTTTTAAAGGTTCCCAGGTTGAAGACTAGTAAACATACAAGAGGCACAATTGTCCACGTCAGGCAAAGGGATAAAATAAAAGAGCTAAGTTTTTTCCTTTCCACCAAATTGGCAGACAACAAAGGCTCACCAGGTTTGCTTTGCAAGTGAAGCACTTCATAAAACAGATCAAAGCACTTCCTGAATCTCAGCAATAGTACGGATCATTTCTGAGTAACACATCCCATGGAGAGAGCTCTTTGCAGGGGCTGCACCAGCCAAAACAGGATTAGCAAGTGGTAGAAATAAAAAGAAATTTTCACACTTTCACTCTAGCAGTGAAAGCAATCACTGCTAGAGTAACTCAGAATGTGCAAAGTGCCTTCACTCCGGAAGATACCCAGGCTCAGGAAAACATATACACAATGGGATCCCACGCCACCGAAATGCCACCAGTTTTGAGGACAAGCATTAAAATTGTTAAATCACATTTCACGTTCTTGTTCCAAGTCATTCAGAGGCACATGGAAACTGATGACTGCAAGACACCTTGTATTTCAGCTCTTGAGATTATGTAGAGCAAAATATACTTTATTGTCTCAAACACACTGCAAATATCTGACTGTCACCTGTCCTTGTGTGCTACGTTGCCATTACCTTTTGGAGGAATTAAAATGGAGAGTCCAACCAAACCAGGATTCCACCATGCTTATTTCTGTAAATTCGTGTAGTGGCACAGCTCCTCTCTGAACAGCCTGAAAACTCAGTGGCAGGAAGGAAAATACACAGGGAGAACAGCTACTCTTTCAGCAGGTGTACAGACCAGTCATGGCCATCATGCATCTGTCTGCACTTCGTGTGACAGTCTAGAGGAGATGCCACACCAGCACCTCTTCCTCGCCATTTCTGCCCAGCATCCCAGCCCACAGTGCAGGCCATAGGAGCTATTCCTGTGTTTAACAACATTTGACAGATCAGCTCTGGAAGAGTTTTCTAATTTTTCTTTTAAGCTTTCTCTATTTTAGACATTTAGCCTGTTCAGCATCTTCTGGCAGGGAGCTCGACAGCCTTGTTATGCAACGAAGGAACCATGCAAAGGGATCCTTCCTTCAGTCTGCTTTAATACTGTTTATTAAAGAATTTTTGAACATTTTTCTGTTATGAGAAGCAGCATCTGCTGTTTTCCTGCTCTCGCTCATGAACATGGAGGACTTGACCACAGCCCTTTCAGCTGTTTTCTTTCCAGTCATATTTAAACTCTTCTTAAGGAGCTTCCACCCACACCTCGGTTCCCAGATCCCCTCTTCGTGTCCCTTCGTTGCTCCCCTGGCCCCCAGGACAGAGGGCACACAGCCTCATGCCACACACAAGTCTGAGGCACACATGCGGTTTATACAGCAGGTTAACAACACTGTCTGTTTTCCTCTGGATGTATTTCCTAATCATTACTCACATCCCATTTGCCTTTTCGACCATGCTGAGCTGTGAATTGATGTTTTCACAGTGCTACACACAATGTCTCACAAATCTTCAGATCCTCTTTGTAAATGGTGCATGATACTTTAGAGACAAATAGCACATAAGCATATTGAAGGCTCCCACACACACACAAAGACATCATTTTGCAGTTAAATAAAGTAAATTTTATTTGCAAGATCATTCTGCAGTTCCTCAGCCAGTTTGGACCACCCAGGACAGGTCTGTATCAGCAGCAAGCTTGGCCACCTTCTCCTAGATCCCTCCCAAAGACATGCAGGAGATTCTACAGGCAGGCTCTCCCCATGGAGAAAATAAGCACTGATTCCTCCTCTACTTTTTAAAACATTTATTTTTATCAAACTAGAAGGAAAGTGTATGTCTAATTGCCATGTCCTCACTAACTCTGTTCTTTATCATGATGTCTTACTGATGTGCCTGGCACTAGGCCCCTGCAACACCCAGTGCCACCACCAAGTTTGCGGAACGTTTCTGAGCTCAACTGAGACTCTGCAGTCTTTAGAGATTTATTTGCCAGCCTAATGTAACTCCATCTAATTTTCCTCCCTCTTTACCAGATAGCAGGGATGCAAATTTAACAACCTGCCAATCATTAGGATCTTTCAGAACATTGCTCGAGTTACTAGTGTCTTTATTCCAATTTCTTTCTTAGGTAGGACATAAAAAACCTCATTAATTTCATCAGTGAAAGCTTCTGTCTCCTAGCATCTGCCCTCCCTCGCCCCCACAGATAAGGGAAAATTTCAAAACCTCTCAAGAAGTCAAAGTTCTTAATTAAGGGGGGGGGAAAAAAATCATACCATAAAAGTTAACAAGGGAACAGCGAATGAAGTGGCTGCACTGGAGAACATATGTTCGTTCTGTAGAGACACTCCAGCTGACGCCAACACCACACCGGCTGCTCCCATGCTTGTCATAGCACCAGTTGACTCATTTCCAGGCAGATAGGAAGCTTTAGCAGGATCACACTGCAGTTTAGCTCTGCAACAGAGTTGAAATTATTAAGAATCTGTCGCTGCTTCCAGATACACTGGAAGCACAGACATAAAATTGCTTGGATGTTTTTAAACCAGAATCCTTACACTTCTGGCAACCTTAAGAGCTTGGGCCACTAAGAATGACTATATGGGCTTGAAAAGACAAGTTTAATACAGAAGACCTCGCTACACTTTAAGCTAAGGCTAGAGTTTATCTAACAGCATAATTCCATTGCAAAAAGTGTAGGGGTTTATGCAGATTTTTTTGTTGTGTTGCTAAATCCATGCCTGAAGATATCACATCTTCTCATCTGAACTGGCAAACCTAATACTGTAGAAGAAAACATGCGATGTGATCACTCAGGTTTCCAGGAGTCACATGGTCACAAATATGCTGGACACCAGTTTTCTGGTACCTACCCTCTGACTACATGGCACTGAATCGGGGGGGTGTCCCCAGGAGACAGCTGGGCAGCAGACACATGCTGCAATGGGCTGCAGCTGCAGCTGCTGCAGTTCTTGCACTGCACAGGTAGCCGTAGATGCTAGGAATGGATAGGCTCAGGAATCACATGCACTTTGTATATGTGGTCATACTCCTCACTAAGGCACCCACTGGACTAGAGACACCACAGGTACTGTCCCACCAGCTCATCCAGGGGACCACCTGGACCTGATGCTATGCAATGCCCTGCACCCGGCAGAACATCAGGAGCTAAAACTACACTATGCAAAAAGCTGGCCTCAAAATGACTGAAGTTATCTAAAAGCCAGCTGTTCCAGCTTTTCTAGACAGGCCTCAGTATGTCACTGTACTTAATAAACCATAAAAACTAATTCTTTCCGTTTTCCTTCTTTGGTTCACATCCACGCATCCTCAGCTGTTTTGTGCTATTTAATCTCCTCCAAGTCAGGAGACGACACCAAGGAGGCTGTGGCACAGCAGCGCTGTTAACCAGGGATAATTGTGGGGAGTGGGCAGGCAGAGAGACAAACAACAAAGTGCAACAGCTTTGCCAGCGGAGAGCAGGGGTATCAGCAAAGGTGCCACCTCTGCCAGTCAGGTTTTTCCAGGCTGAACCAGGCTTTTTCAGAGCTTAGCACAAAAGCAGGGTTAGAAGCAAAAAAAAACCCAACCAACCCAAACCTTAAAACAGTTCTGAAGAAATGAATGCTCTCGGGAGGCACGGTGGGCCATTTCTAAACCAAGAGCTAACTTTTTCAAAGAGCTTTTGTTAATAAGTATCGCCTTCATTAGTGGAAACAACACACCCAGGGGCAGGGAGGGCAGGACACTGCAAGAAGAGCTCGCCTGGATGATGCGGCAGGCTGCAGCCCTGACACGCGCACGCAGGCAGGCTGGTGCACAGCAAGGCACATGCTCGTTTCCTCCTCTGCTGCATCAGCACCTGCCTCTGCAGCATGGACCACTGGCCGGACCCCCACCCACTCCTGCCACAGGGCAGACAAACCGTGCAGAGTGGCACCGAGCAGGTACAGCTATGCGAAGCGCCATGCCATTCCTTCACACGCCTGTCCATCCACAGCCACGCGCAGGCGGCCAGCCCAGGTGCAGAGACGGTGCTTCCTCCTCCCAGGACACCTGCTGCTCCAAAAGCCCCAGTTAAAAGGTTTTCCAAGCACTGTGACCGGGCATGGACACTCATGGCCTATAGTGACACAGAAACAGAAAGCCTGTTAGCATCAGGCAGTTCCGGGCATTTTACTGAGACTTTTATGCTGTCTTGGAGACCAGCCCCCTGCCCCATCCCCACCCTGGGGATGATGCCTGGGGAGTGCAGCAACCCACAAATGAGAATAGGCAGTGGCTGTGCAGGGATGGAGTCAGCCACTTCCTATGCAACTCCTTTGAGTTCATGCTTGATACAGTATTTCTCATGTGCTTGTAAGCCTGCCTCAGCCAGCCCTCCGTGTGTTGCATCCATCTCTTAGGAGAGAAGCAGGACCTCCGTGCCACTTTGCAAATGTTGTCCCATTGTTCTTGCCATTTGAGGGAGGGGAAAATAATGCCTCTTACTGCCCCCTGCACTCTCCCTCCAAAAATGCAGCTGCCTAAAGCCCTCCTCAGGCAGGGGCTCAGCATGGAAAATTTTAGCCCCAGAGGTGAATGTCTCAGAAAGTTATAGGGAAATGAAAGCAAAAGGGATTGATTGGAAACTGGTTTGTGACCTCAATGCCGGTGGTTGCTACTAAAGCCCAGAGCAGGGGATTGCTTGTGACAGGGCGAAGCAATCTTCCTTGCACTACTCACAAAAATTAATTAAAGACCTTGGAAATTTTGATTTATAGATCATATATTCCCAACAAGCATGTATTTATTATTATACATCGGAAAACACCCATACAGATGAGGCATTGCTAAACTAGGGCTGTCAGGTATTTATTTCTGCAGTCACTAAAAGAAAAGTTATTAAACTATCCAAAGGCAGCCTTCAAAAGCAAGAAAAATAAATTCCAAATCAGTTTAAATGAATGAATTCATAATAATCACTGCTAAAGTATCAAGTGATCAATCTCCGTCTCCACTGCCTTCTAATCCTGAATATTAAACGGGGAAAGCACAAAGCACAGTGCAAAGCCCCGGGTGCCTGGGCACAGGGACACATCTGGAGCCAGCCCACCCCCACGCAAGGAGCGCCCACTGCTGCGCCTCTGCCCTGGGTGGGCAGCCGACGGTCCCCACTTCCAGAAGACTTTCTCTTTGGATCTTGGCAATACAGAGAAGCACAGAATAACTGAGGTGGGAAGGGGCTGTGGGCAGGCTTGGATGAGGCTGCTCGGGGCCGTGGCCAGCTGAGGTTTGAGGGGTTCCACTCCTGGAGATCGCACAGCCTCTCTGGTCTTCCATGCCCATGTTCAACCACCCCCACGGGGAAAAAAGACTTCCTAGCACATCTTCTTATTTTCCTGTGACTCCTGGCATCATCCCCTTTTGCGTGCCTTGAGCAACGAGTGGGGTGGTAGGCAGTGCTGATATGGTGAAGGCCAGTGCTGTGCCTCACATGGTGAGGGTCTTCAGGGTGTCATTTCTGATTTCCAGCAGTGGGAAGATGAGAGTTGTCTCTGACACCTGAAGTGCTCCTGAAATGTCCTCTCCTGAGTAGCATCTTCCCACCCACAAGTGCACGGTTCATGGTGGGTGGGGGGAGCCCCTCCTTCACTCAGGGCCAGACAGGGCTTTCACCACTGAGGGCCCAGGGGCCACCATTTAATTGACACCAAAAAAAAAGAAGTGGCTGGGGTATGTTTCTGAAGGAAAGGTATATTTCAAAAGGAAGCAGCAGGCAAAATCAGCTCCCTTCTTCCCCTTTCTGCTCTCCAGAGGGGAGTGAAGCAAACATTTTGGACAGGTAGTGTAGAGGAAGGGAAAGAAATTAGGAGACGTGCCGATCAACAGGACGTGCTGTGTCGGACTGTGCTCTGCCAGCCTGGGGCTTGCTTGCAGACCCCTGAGACCATGCAGGGAGTTATTAATGATCACCTGGCAATTCCATTAATTGCGTGTTAAATCTGTCCTGTGTTGTACGAACTGCATCAACATTAAGAAGCAATGTGTGAGGTATAAGCAGTAGTACTCAGCAGTAGGAAATTGTTTTCTCCTCTGCTTTCCCCACTCTTTCCAGAGAGGTGGTAAAGCAGGAGGCCACTGATGGAGGGTGAAGCAGCTCTCACTTCCCGTGAGCTGGGGTCAGAAAACAGATGTGGGATGCCCCAGAGCTGTGCACTTGCAGCTTTATGGCACCACAGAGGTGCCACCTCCTCCGGCCATGAGCATGCCTGGCTTTGCCAAGCTAGCATGGAGCTAGTGGATAACGGCAGCTATGGATCATAATACGTTTTCCCAGTGAAAGCAATTTTGCTGAATTTAGACTCTTTAATTTTAGCAATACTCATCAGTGTCTCTTCATCCTGATTACAATGTTTGTCTCCAAAAGCAGTTTCCACAGAAGTGCTGATTAATGTTATCACACCAACAAGCTGATGAACAGAAACGAAAACACTCTGGAGAAAAGTTGTCAAAATCCCATCACCCTGACATGACTGCAGGAGCAAGGGAGCCCCTGAGCCACAGTCCTCCTCCCACAGGATGGAAAACTCCTCCCTAATCCCAGAGGGCCAAAAGTGACCTCTGGGTTTCCCAGGACGACGAACACCTTCAGGCAAAATTCTGCGGCCAAGCTTTCTTCAGGCAAAGTGCCACTTTTATCCTGGCAGCCCCATTGGCCTGGGTGCGTCTGGTCACGGTTTCATGGCAGGGAAAGAAACCAAGAGATGGGATCCCCTGTCTGTGCAGGGCATAGGAGTGTCAGGCCGTGAGCAAAGTGTAGAGCAAAGGAATTTCTGAAATTTGCAATATTCAGCCATTCAGGGCTCCAAATTCCCCTCCGGCTGCAGAATGGGTGGCAGAGCTATGCTGGTGACATTCAGTCATGGCTGGATGAGACCTGCCCTCAGGTGCCCGCTCCCAGGTGGTTTGCTGTGACGGGAAGCTCCCTTCTCTCTGCCTCTCTCTTCCCTCCATCCAGCATAAGACTGTGAACATTCTGAAACCTTCAGCTGCTGTGTTGCTACACTTCTGTCACGTTTGGTCATGTTTTCTGGGACAGATGAATTTTTTTGGCAGAAGTTGTTGCACATGCCACCTGTTTCACTGGTGAAAACAAGAACTGCTTTTCCTAACTGCGTTATAGCCCTGCCTCGAAACCCCGCAGAGTAAGACCTTTCTGTTTGCAGTCCCCCCATACCTGCAGTAACAGACAGGCTTTGCCCTCGAAAGCCACAGAGACACGTGGAAGAAGCAAAGACTCATCATTTCTGTTTTGCACAGGGATGAACCAGGACACAGAAAGGCCAGATGGGACCCCCAGCTTCTGCTTGGAAGCCAGGCTCCCAGCTGCTAATGCAGCGATGGGCTGGTTTCCGCAGGAGACGGTCCACAGCGCGGCAGCTGCCCTTGCCCTGCACGGCCCTCCTGCGCCGCTGTGCCAGGGGCCGGGGCTGCGAGCAAGGCTCGGTTTGCAGCAGAGGCAGCGAGCTGCACTAAGCTAGCAATGCAGCAGAAAAAGCATGTGACGGAGAACTTTCCCCTTTTGCATCAAGCACAGGTTGAGAACACTACCTTTCATTACCCAGACTCGCACAATTTAGGAGAGCAGGGCGATGTTTGGGCAACAGACAGGAGCATCAGCCAGGAAGGAGGCAAAGTGGCCTAGACCCCACTGGTAGTTAGGGAGGAAAAGAAAGGATGGTGCTTCTCTTCAGACCACCGAGGGGCAGCTGGAGAAAACTCCCGTGCACCGTACAACCAGCATCTCCTGTTTTCCAGGACCCACTGCAGGTCCGAACTTCTGCTCCCAGACTCATCTTTTGATGGCATGTTTGGAGATCTCCCTTGACAATCAGGATGGGAAAATCAGAAACAAAGGGGATGTTCTATGCAGAATGTTCCTTCACTGGTAACCCAGTGTGCTGTCCTTTGCAGACTGTTTGTCTCTGAGCTATTGTACAGAGGTTTCTTGGCTTCCCTCGCATAGTTTCCGTGGTGCACTGGGTGCATTTGGAGCATATTGTGTTACATAAAGCAGCTCATTTTAACGTTGCATGAATTGTGCCATCACCTCCCTGCCCTCTGCTTCAGGCACACAGGCTATGTGATATGTATGAGAGGTGTGACTGCCACAGTGAACTCTGTGAAGACTCATATGGCTTTTATCAAGCAAGAGACAGTGCTATGAGTATTGGGCCTGATCCTGATCAGGTGTAAACTGCTGCAGACACTCACACCAGGATGTTTCCAGGAAAACAAATAAATCAAGAAAAAAAGGCAAAAGGGTTTTTTTTCTTCTTTCTTGGCAACAAGCAGTTCATTTTTTCCAGCTGCGGTTTTCAAGTTTTAGAGGACAACCCAAATATTTTCACTGAAAACAAAACTTTCAGGGAAACCCTCTGTCTCTTTTACTCTATTTCCAAAGGCAAAACCCTCCTTTCAACAAAATTGTGACCAGTGTTAAGACACTGCCTGGATCCTCTGCTTGCTTCTGCTGACTGGGAATCCGGCTTGTTGAGACCTGAGGTTTCTAGCAGAGAATTTCAAAATTCTCATCTCTCTGATGTTCTAAATAAATGTAGGCAGCTATCTGAGCCTTACGTCTACCCTAGCCAAAATATTGTTCATTCCAAGTGGATTTGCTCCGTTATAAATTGTCTACAAATAATTTAAAAAATGACAGTGTTTCTTAAATTATCTTATCAAGCTCTTTAAATATTGAAATGCATCAAATATTAATGCTTGGCAATTCAGGGTATCCTTACTCCTGGTTACTGCGGTATTCTGATCAGCACTAGGACCGCGTTCTGCCAGCCCCAGGACCTGAAGAGTTGGCAGGAGCTAAGGGAAGGGTCGCGTGCAGTGCCCACGGGTGCTCGGCCCCCGGGTGTTCTTTGCAGGAGGGAAATGTGGCAGCCCAAGAAGCTGGGACAGTTTCGGCAGGAGTGGAGCGGGCTGGTTAGCAGGCACAAGCCCAGCCAGGAGCAGGCGCCTGATGGTGCATGCAGTGCCTGAGCACGCTGCTGACAGCATGCACCGTCTCCCAGCCCCGCCGTGCAGGTCCAGGGTGAGCTGGTGTCAACAGGGTCCCACGGTCCCCGCCACAGAAACCCAGTGCTCGTGGGCTTTTCGGTTCCAGTCTGGCCATAGAGCCCTGAAGTGCCTCAAGCTACATGCAAATCGGAGCCCATGTGGCTGCCTCTGAATTTAGGAATGTCACAGGGACCGGGCTGCTGCAATCCTCAGCTCTTCAGCCTCAGAGGTGGCTCCATGAGAAGGCAGGAAAGTGTGCGATGAAAAAAAGCACATGTGGATTTTGCCTGTCAGGGATGGAGAAGGTACACCTGTAGAAACCTGAGTCCAAATGAACACAGCTGGTATCAGACCAGCTCCTCCTTCTCTTCCAGCAGAAACACCAGGACAAAATTCAAGTCCTCTCTTTTGGAAGCCAAGGAGAAGGTCCGATTTAGCTGGCTGAAGTATCTCATTTCTTGTGGCCCTAACAACAAAGCTGACCAGAATACTGCAGCAACCAGGACTAAGGATACCCTGAATTGCCAAATGAGAGCTGATAAGCCATTTCGAATGCACGTTCCCAGGCTGGTGTCCAGCAAACGGGAGGTGGGGGGATGAGGCAGGCTGCCCGACTGCCGTATTCACTGCTCCCATCCCGGAACTGGGATTTTTCAGGGCTTGTCCACCAGCATGGTACCTGCGTGGCAGATTGCCCCAAACTCCAGTCCCTGGCAATGCCTCAGGGCTCACAGCCAGGCAGACAAGTTGGCAGGGGATCAGCAAGAGAGTTTTGATGGATTCCCTCTTTCCTTACCCCCACCCCAGCTCAGCCCACCGTGTGGTACTGGAGATTCAGCAAAATCAACATGTTCTTCTGGAACATTTCTACTTTGACTGATCAGGAGAGTTTCTAACAGAAAAATGTTCCACTGGAAAATTTCTGACCAGCACTAATTAGCATTTTTTCTATTAGCTTTGTCCTGAAGGCACAGTAATTTATGCCTTGGCGAAATAAACAATCACTTAATGATCACAAAGAATTGGACACTCCCCAGGTTTGAGGCGTACTTGCTTACCCTAAACCAAAAAAGTCTTATTCCCTTTCCAAGCTTTACATACTTAACACAAGGAAAGAATGGCTGCCTGACTTTCTTGTGCTTTACCTGGATACAGGCCCAACTGCATTTTAATCACTTTGCTTTAAAAACAGGAGGAAATAGTGGATTTACACTTGCAGCGCACTAAGGTTCAAATGACACTGGAGACAAGCCATGTACGTGGAACGAGAGATGGACCACGCTCAGAGAGATTGCAAGATAGTCACAAAAAACAACAGGAAGACAAAAAATGACCTGGGTACCCTAGGAGTTCAGCTTTCCTTGCTGTTCCTCTGCCATATATCCTAAACTCCATTTCTCACTGAATCACGGGGTTATTTAGGCTGTGAGGGACCTCTGGAGGTCCAGCCCCTGCTCCAAGCTGGGCTGACGCCCATGTTAGCTCAGGTTGCTCGGAGCTGTGTCCAGCCTCCACAGCACGTGATGCTACATAAATGCACCTGAGCAGCACATCTGAACATGCTGAAGGCATCAGCTGCAGTCTGCCCCTCCATGCTTTCTCCCCAGCAAGCCTTCATTCAGAGCCCTGTATGAGCCAAATGCAGGATAACAGATCCCTGGTGGCCTTTGGGAAACGGCTGCGGATGCCAGGCATATGGTGCAGCTTTTGTTACACAGCTACAGGGTCTCCCAGGAAAGCAGGCAGCTATATTTAAATCTCTCATGTGAAATTTGCATTGATATTCATAAAAGACACTATGGCACCTCTTTGGCGGCTTGAAACTGCAGCATGCAGCAGGGGAAAGCACCAGCAGCTCTGAAGACCAAGGACCCATTTTGTCCCAAGGCTACAGGCTGTGACAGGCACAGGATGGACAGCACGAGAGGCCAAGCAGAGCTGCCGATGTCCTGCATGTGTCCCACTGCCAAGGGTGGTCCTTCTCCCCCGTCCTGCTTGATTTTGGGAGGAGAAGACCAGTCAGCGGCACAAAGAGAAGAAACGAAGAATGGATGGGGAAAAGAGCCGCACCAAGTTATGCAGAAAGAAGCCTCTGAGTGAGGAATTTCTGGCTGCAAGAGAAGGCCACCTGTTAATGAAGTGTTGCCATCCACAGGTTCTCATCGGTTGCTCACACCTGCCGTTGTTTTCCACATTTCCTTTGTGGAAAGCAGGACATAAGCAATGAATGGAAGCAACAGCCTTGCTTTCCTTAGCCCACCTCGGTTAGGCCTAAGACTTCTTAGGAGCAAAACATGGAAGTCAAGAGGCCTGTGAAGCACAAATACGCTCATATGTTAGTGCCAAATCTTGTTTGGTTTTTATGCTGCTTTGTGGCAGCTTCATGTCCATATCTGGACAACCTGGTAAAGCATAGAACCACATGGATAACACCAGGGAAGCAAAAAGTATTATTCAATATTTAAAATTAAGCAGGAATTCAAATGCTTTGCTGAATCGTATTCTTCTTTGTACCAGAGCATAGACCTCTCGACTCACCAAGCCTGCCTGACAGGCAAGAGCAGCATATATTCCTGTCCAAGCAGCCCCCCGGGATGAGCTTGGCCCCTGTTCTGGAAAGGCTGGAGAAACCCCAGGATAGATTTTCAGAAAGGATTTTTCTCTTCCCATTGCCTGCCACCACCCAAACAACAGGCACCGATCATTTGGCTGGGGGCTGGAAACCGGAGGGTCCCCTTCCCACTTACTCCTCGCTTGCAAGGGATCCCTCTGCTGCCCGTTCCTGCTTCCACGGGCCTTCTGCTCGCCCTGGGCTGCAGGAGTGTGCGCCCGGGGTGGCTGCCTTTGTGCTGGGTGCTGGGTGGGTGCTAGGAGTCTCACGGGACCCCCACCGATACGCACACATCCCCTCCAGTTTCTGAAGGCTGACGGCAGGAGCCAAATATGCCATTTGAAGCATATTTGTATTTCTGGTTGGGCAATTTGTAACATAATAATGGAATAACGTAGTTTATCGTTAATTGTAGAAGTCGAGCTGGTGAGCCCTTAAAAAACTTCTATTCTGCCAAGTGTTCAACAGATGTTTAGGAAAAATCTCAGTCAAGGTCATTCGTGTGTGGGAATATACAAGGAATTTCCTTCTTCTGCAGTGCATCAAAAACACCAAGTCTGAGGATGACGTTTTCAACACAAGTGGCCCAAGTATGGACACCTACATTCAGCCTTAGGCATCAAAGTGCCTGAATACGTGTCTCACCAGTTTTCCTCTATCCGGGGAGCCCAGCCTGGAGCAATCAATCAGGTCCCTAAAACCTCCCTTACCCCTAGTTGCAATTATAACATAAAATACTAATGACATTACACTTAGTCTTGCCCTTTCACCAGAGCCCTTAACATTCCCACTGGCACAGCAGAGATAACAAAGGGCAGAGTTAAGGTTAATTATACGACCACTTTCCTGACCTGTGACCCAGGGCTGCCCATGCCCATTTTTGCCCTTTATCGGCCCTTTCTGGAACAGAAGCCTAGGAAGTATGGAAGGTAGGAAGGAGAATGAGGAGTGTTTTATTCATAAATAAATCTGCAAAGAGCTTCCAAACTGCAGCTTCCACTCCTCAGTGTTTCAGGCATGTCCCACGGTGGCTACTGTAATATCAGAGGAATGCTTACTCCTGCTACTGCTGCTAATCTGGGAGCAGTCACGTGGCTCGGCTGCAAGCTCTCTCTCTCCAAAAATTTGACTCCTAACCTTCCCTTGCTACAGACATGATGTATATTGCCTTGACATGCTTCCAAGTAGCAAACGTTCAAAACCCTGACCTATAAGCAAAAAAAGCAAAGGGAAAAAAAAAAAAAAAAAAGAAAGATATTTCTGAGAACAAAATTATGTGAGCCTGCAGGAAAGGGAGAAGAGAAATCCACCTTGGTCACTTCTGTCTGCCCTCACCTAGGAATGACTTTGGAAAAAAAGATAGCAAAATGTTACTATGGGGAGAAGGAAAAAAAGAAAAGGTGTTCTAAGGTGCAAATCAAAAAGAAAGGGAGCCAGCAGAAAAGACCATTATTTATTTATTTTCACTCATTTATGTGTCAGATGAAGCTGAAAGCTGCCAGATAGCTTCTTTTCGACAGCTTGAAGTTACTGTTGTGAACAGATCCATGTATGGAAGCAAAAGCAGAAAAGCATAGATAAGCTGAGATCCAGCTATGCAAACCATCTTTAGAGACACTTAAAGGACAAGCACTCCAGCTCCTTTCTTTCTGGTAAATTTAGAGTCACTATCATATGAGCTTTATTCCATTCTGCTTTACCCACAACTGCTGAGACTCGGCTGGGGTAAGTGAAAAGCAATTCAAGCATGTCTTGGGAACACCTAGGTATTTGGTTAGACTGACATCCTGAGAAAAGCCGTAAATCTGGGGTGATGGGATGACTCCAACAGCTGGATAGCAGTTAAGCTCTCTTGAGTAGGGAACGTGACATATAACAGCTTTGCCACTGGAGGGACAGAAACTCTCCAAGTGCCTGAAAGGCAAGAAAAAAAAGGTTGGAAAACAAGCATTTGTTTTATCACTCATAGACTGGATTTACGGGCTGACTGGTGGTAGAGCTTCAGCGGACAGAGGGGCAGGAGGGATGGGTGGTGGTTGCCAGTGCCTGCGTCTTTTTGTGTTTCTATTTAGAAAAAAGTCATAAAACCAGTCGAGGGCTTTTTCTTCTCCGGCCTGCCCTACTTTCGTTCTGAGCAACATGCCTCATTTGGGTTGAGCTGACTGGACATTAGGAAGAGCTTGTTGTAAGTGACTGTTGTTTTTCTTGGCACTTGACGGCGGTTTCTTAATGTTTCTCTGTAGATTTGAGGTTGATTACATCCTGTGCAAGGATTTTTGGTACAGTTTTAACTGCCATTACAGTGTTGTGAAAGTCGACCCCAGCAACAACAGCTGTGTGCTATTGTGAATATTTTCAAAGCACTGAAGTAACAGCTCTCCTTCAAACCAGCACTGAAACCGTTAGCTCTGCGAACCGGGCACTGTAAAACAGCCGAGTACGCTCTTGGCAGAAAGGCTTTCTCCACGGAAGTGTTTTGTCATAAAGAACACAGGAAAAGCTTTTAGTAGCCTTGGCTTAAATCTTGTTGGTTTGCAGTGGCACAGTTAAAGTGAGATTTCTCTTTAAATGCATTTGGGTAACAGCTCGTGTGCTTTCAGGTGTTATAATATGATATTCATGCTCCCACTGCAAAGTGTTAGGTAAAGCTTTCTCGGTTTTCAGGTGGTTAATAACTGGAAAAAATATTAGAGCAGGTGAAGTGAAATTTTACAGAAAGAACTGAAAATAATATTGGGAATATGACTGAAATGGTAGAAGATTTCCAGAGATATGAAGGATGATTGTAAAGGGAAATTACTAGACCACAAAAGTCAGAAACATTTCCATTCATGAATGAAAATGCTTTCCCTTGTCCTTACATAAGAACAACATAATGGAAGCATTCCCTTGTAACTCTATAGTGAAGCCCGCAGTGGAGGGGGCCCGCGCATACAGCCCTCATTTCCCCTTATTTAGCTAGCATTTTCATGGATATTCCCACCTTCCTCGTTTTTATACTCACTGAACTACAAATCTTCCCTTTGCCTGGTTTCCTCTCAAGTGCTGGAGAAAAAAATGCTGAAAATTAAACTGCAGCTGAAATTTGTCTGTGCCTTGCAAACCCTGGGTTTTTTTGAGAGGTGCCTTTTAAATACATATCACATGTCTAGCTAGGACAGAAATTAATCTTTAAGTAATTGGGGTCAATTGATAACATTGAGCCATTAACAAAGAAACCTTTTTGCTGTTACTGCTATGAAAGAACACTTCTGAATTTCACACTTAGGCAGATTGCTTCTATTTTATGTTGGGTATGGTCCTGTTCTATAGGTTGCTGTGAGCCTGCTGACAGAGGAAAGCTTTTCCCCAGTTTTCCTCCCTTTTTTTTTTCTTTTTCCCTGTCCCTTGTCCCTTCGAGGCTATGTGCTCCCCTTCCCCCACAGACAAAGACCAGCTGATGTGCGTGGTCCCTGCGCAAGGTATTACCCACAGTTGTGCTGAGCAGATTGGGACAAGGATGGCAGGATGGAGCTGGGTGAGCTGGGACCCGTTTAATTTGACCCTCCATAAAGGGCCTGAGGCAGTGGGCAAAGCCCTGGGGCCAGGAGCCATCACTCGGTCCTCAGCCCCAGAGCAGACTGTCCTTTCTGCCCCCTCCGTCCATCCCCTTATCAGAAACATTTTCAGGCAGGCTGCGTTATCACTGATGTTTATCATTATCGTCGATGATGATTGTTGTTGTTGTTGTTGTTATTATTATTATTATACTAGCTATTATTAATATTTACTATTGATTCATCACAAGTATTGCTAGTGCTTGTTGGTCCCTTGTGCAAGGCTGATGGGATCTCCTTCGGACCCCTTAGATGTTAATATAGTCATATAAAGCATCAGCAACAGTATCACTCACATCTTTTATAAGTGACTATCCGTTACGAGCGCTGCAGTCTCGAGCCCCCGCCGCAAGGCCCTGCCACACGCCCGCTGTGCTGGCGCACAGGGAGCAGGGGAAGGGGAGCTCTGCCCCAGCCAGCGGGGCTGCCCAGCCCAGAGGGCAGAGGGAGCCCAGCAAAGGCCACCGAGCTCAGCGCCCGTCCTCACCAGCCGCAGGCAAGGGTACAGCCACCCTCACTCTGGTGGCACCTGCGGCGAGCAGCAATACGCTGTGTGTCTCCTGTGAGGAGCCAAAGGCACAGGACTGCTGGGCACGCTGGTGGCTTGTGTTCCTAAATCTTAGTGGTTTTCAAAAAAACAAACAAACCAAAAAAACCCAAAAAAACCCCGACACACTTTGTTTTCAGACATCAGGTCTGAAAAATTCTTCACAGCAGACAACTGGTGGCTGAATTCAGACTTTCCTGTGAGAAGGCAAGCCGTGCTGGTGGTTTATAGTGTGCCCAAGAAGAGAGCAGCTTCAAAATAAATCACAGGGAGGAGAGCTACACCGTGAAGTCATGCAGCGGGGATTTTGCAAACTGTCTCTGGCCTGAAGTAAGGCCGCTGTGTATCCCCCTCCTTCAGACAGCTTCAGTATTTTTCTGGTGGCTCCTGAGGGATGGAGTTTGGACACTGTCTCTGTCTTTTCTCTAGTAAGACCGAAGTCTGGAGCAGCTTCTGGGGACAGGCCGACAGACTGACCCGCTGCCCTGGCCACACACATTTCATTGCCTGTGTTCCAGTGAGATGGGCTTTATGTGACAGCCCTGCCTGTTGCCAGTCTAGAAACCTGCAGACCCACTCCCCAAATCTGGTTTGCCCAAGGAACTGAGGCCTGAAGAATATGATACTCCAAAAAAATCTGAAAATGGGTAGCTGTTGTCTTTGGGTTTCCTGCTCCCAAAACATCAGCTTCCTTGTCTTGCCTTTCCTCCTTCAGGGGGAGAGACAGTGACCTGCCTGGGGAGGGTCTCACCAGAGGACTCACAGGGACAGGCAGTTTTCCAGAAGGAAGGACATTTTAGGAAAAGTCAGTGTTTGCAGGCTGCAAGCACATGTAAGTGCTGCAGCACGGTGCTCGCTGCTCGCCATCTCCGGCGTAGCCGCACACTTACCTCCAGTACCTTCAGTGCACACGTGGCCATGAGCCTTCTGAACAGGAGCAGAACTTCAGATGGGAAGTGAAAAGAGCCTGTGTTCTAGAGGAACTGTGCTGCCATGTTTGTTTCACTGTGTTGAACCCTGGGCCACCCCACCTCCCAAACCTTTTCCTCTTTATGAAAGTTTTGTGCATAATAGCTGACCTCATAGCCTGGAGAGAGGGCTTAATAGCCCTGATGGCCTCAGGTGGTCTAAATCCAACTGTCATTTTTGGCCACTTACAGGCATGAAGTACTCCTAAATTTCCATCCCATGATACCAGTTACCTTTAAAACCAAGCTAGAGTCTAGCTCGTACAAAACAGCTCAGGATGATAGTAGGTTTGCAGGCACTCAGAACCTCACTAGCAAACCAAACCATGTTGCTGCTGATATGTGCCCTCACGGGCCGAACCCCGGTACTGAGGTTTGCAGACCAGGCATTTGGCCAGTGAGAAAGCCTCTTACAAACGCAGGGAAAAATAATCCAAATTCAGAGTTGCACGCCTTGGCCTGAACAGCTGGGGTATAGAGGTGCCCCGGGTGTTTTCCCTAGCGGTCGGCAAGACGTGCCAGCGGGCGCAGCGTGTTGGCTGTGCCTCAGGCAGGCCCCAGCCGCCAGGCTCCCTCTCAGACCCCCACGGCCCCACGCTGCCGTGGGGAAGAGGCAACACGTGGCGGCGTCTTCTGCCAGTCTGCAGGTAACGCAGGCAGGTTAGGAGCTGACATTCGTTCTGAAGTTGATCCTTTAAGAAACCCAGTATTATTCTGGCAACACATGGCGGGGGGAAACATAGCAACAATACAGTGAATCTGGAAGCCTTCAAAGCTCAGTTTATTCTTATGTAGGACTCTAACCGTCACTGTGATCTAATCATAAATGTATTCTTATTGCATGGGGTCACTGCAGGCCAAAGCTGAAGTTGTTTTGATTTCCATACTTCAACATATTTGGATTTCTTTTATATTTAATGCTGAACTTCCTCCTGAGTTTGGGATGTTTGTTTTTAGGATCTTTCCCAAATCCTTGGTATGCTGAACTCTGACGTTGTTAACATAAAATGCAGGTTTCGGTTTGCGATGTCTCTGGCTGAGCCTTTTCCAGAGACATGAGACGGAGAGGACAGGACAGGGCACGCATTTCACTCTGCAAAACTCTGCATTGGTTTATTTATGCAGAAAGGTGGGCATAGTAGAAGGAAGATACAGAACTGGGATTCTAGAAAATGTCAGGATTTAGGTAAAGGTACAATGGAAAGACCTATGCTGTAGACCAGTTTGGGTTCCACTCAGCTTAACAATGACTAATGGCTTGTCTGCAAATAGCCAAAGAGGACAAACTCTCGGGAACTTCTGCCAAGGAGTGCTGTTCGGGTATAGATTTTCCCTTAGCAAGCTGGGAGATTCACTGCTTGGGTTGTTTTACTCCCCGTGGGGATATACTATATTGAACAGTGTGTAAAGCCTTTTTTCCTACTCTCAGTCTCCCAGTGCTTTCAAGCCCCTTGTCCTGTGCAGGATGAGTTTCAGCAGTGGTTTTGTCCCTAGGCTGTCCCCCCGGTGACCCCACAGAGTGCGGCGTGCCCTGGAGGCTGCAGGCTAATCCTGCCCGACACCACCACACACTGTGTCCTGCGCTTCCAGAGAGTTGTCCCTCCCTTCACTGGAACATCGAATTGGCTTTTCTTTCCCTGCAAAAGCAGGACACTAGAGGAAAATGTGAACATGGAAAAATAACAAAACATGAAAATGCAGAAATGTGCGCTGCAAAGCTATTGCTGCCTTTCTATCCCCTCCCCCCACAAGGCTTCCCTGAGTCCCTGTTGGAGTTTTCTGCACATGAAATGTTCCCTTGCTGCTTTCTTCTCCATCTTAAGGTGTATCAGGCACCCTTCTGTTGCAACATGGCCAGAATGGGGCTGTGTCCTCCTCTTTGTCAGCTGAGTGGGTCCCTGTGGGCCACCTGGACAGTGACGTGCAAGGAGGCAAGTGGCACGCCGCCATCCCAGGCTCCCTGCACCCTCACCCACGGGGAGATGGGCTGGGACCCTCTGACACAATCTACCTGAAGATGCTCCTTCAGGCAGGCAGGTCTCCCAGGCTACAGGGAGATCTCACCAAGATGCTGATTTGTGTCTGCAATGTTCAACAGGCATTAGGAAGCAAGGAACAGGACATGAGCTTAGTGGAGATGATGGGGGGCTTCGCCCACAGGGATTTGGGCAGGGCCTCAGTGTGTCTGAAGAGTCTGAAGGGCCCTGAAGCAGCCAAGGGGACGTGTTGGTCCACCTGAAGCAGCAATGACTGCCCTCAGGCTTTCTGCAAGGGCCTAGGGCTTGATGGACCAGTCTTATCTCGTGCCCTACAACCTCCTCACCCTTCCAAATCAGCTTGCCCAGGTGCCTTTTTCCAACAGCAGCCACCACACACCAGGGTTTAGGCCTTAGTGTGGGAACAGGGAGCCCGTATCCCTGAAACAGCCCCCTCCCACGCCGACTCCCAGCATCAACAACTGCCACATCCACACGCTGCAACAGGGAAGCAAAACCAAGGTGACATCTACCTTCCCAGCACCTAACGCTCCGCTCATTGCTTTTGCTGCACTTTGGGAAACGTGACGTTAGAAATACCCCATGTTATCTTTCTGGCTTACAGAAAGGCTCCGAGCAGGGAATGCGGTCCGGCAATAAACATTTGGATTTGCTGCTAGCGTGTTGAGACTGCCAACACGTACACAGTAAAAGTAAACCCTTCCTGTGGCCACAGACCACAACATGCTAGTGATCTGTGTTATTATCCTGCTATTTATTGAGTCATTGTCACTGAGAAACACACATAGGCGAATAAGTTGCTAACAATAACACTGGATGTGAGCGATAAGTTTTTGGTTTACTCTGGTGTAACTTATTCCATATGGCCCTTTAAAGCATGTTAAACGTTAAGCCACTTTGGCCTGCCAACTCTTAGTTCAAGATGACCTCCTGAATTTAGCCTGCTTTTCAGAGAACAGCTATTTGAAGCAAGGCTCTGAAAGCATCTCTTGCCCAGGACAAATGCCCAGTTCAGAAGCAAGACAGATGTTCTGGGTTTCCTGGTCTTTAGCTGGATGAGTAGGTCTCCATTTTTATTGATTGTTCAGAATTGTGATGTTTACTGCTGCTCTGCTGCCTGCTGTGACACCTCTCAGATGTAAGCTGCATGTTATACCAGTGTTCTGGCACAAGCTAATATAGGTTTAACTTCTAGCATTTACTTCCCATGTGTGTCTTTCCAAGTTGTTGATGAGCCAAATCTTTGAGCAAACTTTCTAGCAGGTTTTCCAGATCTTCTTGGTAGCTTTAATTCATGGGCGAAACACTGCAAAAAGAGAGATACGAAGCTGTGAAAGGTGTCTTCATTGCTCTTTCTGGCTACATTACTCAGAGGTTTAACGCGATGAGCTGCAGCACCACAGGGGTCCTTGTGTGATGCCCTTCACTGTGTTCCTGCCATGTCCCATACTGGGCCCAGTCCACAGCACAGCCTGGAAAACAAATGCCTTAAAAAGTTTCTCTCATCTTGAAATACTTTTTGTCACTGGGTATGGAGAATAGATGCTCTGAGAAGCAACTTTCTTGATAGCTAAGAGATTTGCCTTTTGGCTTGAGTTGATTTGATCTGAAGTGAATTGCTGAGAACAAGAGTAATGGATACTCAGGGCATTTTGGAGCCTTGCTGATAACCTCATCCTTCCCCTGAAGTGTGATGTATCTCCAACTTAACCTAGACAAACGAGCTAATCTTGAAGGTTCTCTGCTGCGAGTGTGTATGAGGATCTCGATGATCCTGTGGAGGAGACCAGCATGTACAGAGCACGCACGCTTTGTTATTGGAGAAGAGACAACTGTACTGCCATTGAAAATCTGCTCAGTGGGCAGTCATTCATCTGTTCAGCTACCCATTGTTGGGTAAGATTCAGGACAAATCATGAGTATTTTAGAAAAATTAGTTAGTCCCTTTCTAGACACTTGAGAATCTCCATTATAAATCACCAAAGACCCACCCGATGATCCACAATTCAGTGGCAGTGCTTGCATTTTTAGAGGCTGGGGCAAGCCTGTCTGGATGTGTGACTTGTTTTGTGTGTGCCTGGGAAATGCCTTAACGTGTTAAAATGCCTGAAGACGTACCTCCACGTTAATGCACTAGAAAACTTTTGGCCCTTGACCCTTAATTTCAATGTTCTTACCTCAAAAATAACCAAGCAGACTATTTTTAAGCATGCTTTGATGCACAAGGAATGCTACAAAACAGGACAAGTTTGTAAGCATTACAAGCTGTGCCACTATTCATGTTTTCTAGACATTTTCTGTCCCTGTTGATAAAAACATACCCAATTTTAACATTCTTCTCTTTGAAACAGACAGTCTGATTATCTTGAAACGTGCCTTGATGTGTGCAGCCTACGGAAAATTACAGAACAAGACAAGTTTGAAGACTCTAACCTTAATAAAGCTGATGTTTTGCCAGCAGAAACTCCCTGCCTTCATCCCGAGTCGTAACTTCATTTCTTGTCTTTGGAGTGGATTTTATTTGACGCACGTCCTTTCCTTTGTGGCTGCGAGTTGTGCAGAGGCTTCACTGCAGTTAGTCCCTTGCCCCAGAACCACGGCCAGGGAGGCACTGCTGTCATCGGGAGGTCTGCGGAATGTGGCAGGCATGCAGCTCGTCCCTCGTACGGTCCCGTGCTGGGCTGCAGCTAGTGGTCTCCTAGGGTGCCATCTCAGGCACTTAAAGGTCCCCTGTAGAGCCAGCCAGGAGAAGCAGGGGCTTGATAGGCAGCCAGGCTGCCAAGGAGGGGCAGGGCAGTGTGGCCAGGTGATGCCCTTCAGGGCTCTCCTTGCCAGTTGCAGAGACAGCTCTCCTTCATCCCAGAGCACCCCAGGGCCCTCCCCACCACGAAGGCAAGCCGGACACAAGAGAAGTGGAAACGGTGGGTTTATTATCCCACTTCAGACTGTCATAATTAGAGTACAGGGATGACCAACAGCCCCCAGTCGTGCATTACTTGCTTTATCTTATACTCTGGTTTTGCACCTTTTATCCTTCCCAGGTTCTGCTTCTTCAACAAGTCTCTCCCAGACAAGGCATCCACCTGTGTTTACTTTTCCCTCTCTGATCCCAAGTTTCCTGACTTTATACACTTATTTGGTACTCACGATATAGTTGCCTTGGTAATTTCTAGCTCAGTCAGCAATTAAGCTAGTACCCTGCTTTTGTTATATGCAACCTTTCTCTTTTCTACCAATTTTGATGCTGCTGTCTAGTTAGTGTAACTACTGGTCAGGGATGGCCAGCTGCGTATACATTACTCCCCTTCTTATGACCTGCAGGTTCTGATAGCTTCTCATAGCCTTACTCCATGTGGTATCCCACACAGCCATGAGTCAGGGTTAAGCAAAGTCACATCATTCTTCTGTCTTTGCTGTGGGGAGAGCCCATGCACACCCCTGTGGTGGTGTCTCGCTGGTGTTGCAGTGCCGTGGGCAGCCCATCCCTCTGTGTGCCTCCAGTTCGCAGCGGAACAGGCTCCCAGCAGGGCGAGCGAACGGGCCGCCATGGCAGGGTGAGGGCTTCCAGCACAAGCCCTACTGTGCTGCCAGCCCCTGGGACCGTTTGGGCAAGCCTCAAGGCTCCTACGGCTGAGCGTGAAAAACTAATGGAAGAGGTTGCTGAGTGAGTTAAATGGCCATGGGCCTGGAACAAACCTTGACAGAACAACACCCAAGCGGGATATATCATGGGTTTCAGAGCAACAAGCTCTCTGCCCCAGTGTCCCGCTGGCTGAAAGGCCCATCAGCCCAGCAAACCGGCTCCCAGCCTGGAGCCAAGGTCAGTCTTTTCCCAGGCTGTGTGAGCTTGGATAGCATGGCTGCCTTGATCTGCTCTCCCAGCGTGGCCTGGTTTCCAGTGCTTTCACCATTTTCCTACAACAAATCTTTGTCCAAAGCCTAAAGGTAGGTTTTATTTTCTTTCATCCTGCTCACCACAACCGTGGTTTTCTTTTTATGATGTGCTGAATGCATCCTGATTGTTCACCTCTCAGATACATCTTCCTGATGAAATAATGTTGGGGGCTAAGCCACCTGCACCTGATCTGAACTCAACAGAGGTTTGCTCATCCTCATCTTAAAATCGTTCTGTGACACAGACTTCTCTCTCTCTGCAGACAATCCAGCTGCCTACACCATTACTCTCATGGCAAGCTTTTCCTCGTGTCAACCTTCAGTCTCCCTGCCTGTAGTTTAACCTCATGACTTCTTATCTTACTGACAGTAGAAGTGGGAAACATCTATTCTTTCAGATTTGCGAGGTATATGTCTTCTCTTGACTTGACAGTCTGCATTCCTGCAATGTTTCCTCTTGAATCATGTCTTCTAGAGCTCTCACTTGTCTTATTTCTTCCACTGACAGCTCTGGAGCTGTTTCCTGCCTCCCTGATGCCACCAGTCATGTAAATAAAGCTGTTAACTCTGGAGTTTACTGATGGCAAGTAAAATGCCAGATACCCTTAACAGCCTTGGCACAAATATCAAAATACCACACGGGTGACTTGACATGCAGGGACCAGAAACTTCCTTGGTGCCTGAGGTGCGTGTGGAAGGGAGCTGAATGAGAGAGGAAAGCCTGCATTCCCATCAGCCCTGCTAAGACACTGGTCTACTAAACATACAGCTGCTTACACACCAGTGGACTGGTCCTACTGTCAGATCTCTACTCCTCCTCCACAGCCATGTCTTCCCACCCCTGCCATTCCCTCCATGCCTGCCACCACACTGTCTGCACTGCTGGAGCAGGAGGCACAGCAGCAGCCCCGGGATGCTTGAACCCTGTCGTCCCTGCTGTGCCCTGTCTTCCTGATTGCCAGCCTACGCACATGCAAAGGCCACAGCAACCCCTGTTCCTGGGCTGCCAGCTGCCCTCAGGAAACGGTCTCACCCGCTGAAGAGATGGGAGCACTTGCAGAAGAGCAGGAGTTCATCCAAATAAGCAGAAACGCAGAAGGAAGCAGTCAGTGCTTGCACAATCTGCATTAGGAAACATCTGCATGCATGCACACATATGCGCACACACACCCCTCCACATCTGTCCTGCACACACAAACACAGGGATACAACCTCAGGACCACAACAACTTTGCCAGAAGCTGGGAACAGCTTCCAACAAGAGCAAAAGATTTTTATAAGAGACTTGGGGATTTCTAGCCACGAGGCAGGTGGCAAAGGAGCATTTTCAATCATTTTAAAGCATCATCACCATCCAGAAAGCCATGAAAAAGCCGTTCAGCTCAAAGCAGCCTTCGAACAGGCTGTCTTTGAAATTCTAGGAGTGGTGGTGGTGGTGGGGAACAGACTGGCGTGTGACAGCATGGGGAATTTGAAAGGAGAATCCAGTCTTACAAACGGTTCGGTTTCATTTCTCCAAAATCTCCAGAAAAAAACCAAAACCCATAACCATTAAGTAACTCAGAAGTTAAATCTGGTTTTCTTATGTTTCTTCTCTTTTTGAGTTAAATTCTCTTTACATGCTTCAGGGCTTCAATTCAACTACCACGTTTAGGACACGCAGCATTGGTTACGGCTCCACCACTGTTGAGCGTGCAGCACCAGGAAGTCAAGCACGCTTGGGCTATACATCTTCAGAAGTGCAAACAGAGCGAACTGTGCCGAAAGAGCAAGAGCTGTGCGTGCACCAGCAAGAGTCCCCGTCCACCGGGCTCTCCTCTGAGCTGTGGGGAGAGAAGGGGACTGCGGTAAGAACCGTGCTGCTGCCTCATCTGTCCCAGGGGCAGCCAGCAGCAAGGTCACATGCCTTCTCCAAGGTGCCTTGGGGAAGACTGAGGAGCAGAGAAATTCCCGGTACCATAGGTCCTTGTGGCCTAAAATGGACTGCTGCATGCTGGTGGCAGCAGGCAGCCCATTCCTGGGCTCTGCTCTGGCCCCAGCGGCTGACCGCCAGCAGAGCTGGTCGGTGCTGGAGGGACACTTGGGCAGGCAGGCTTCCTGGAGTGAGACGAGGCAGAGCTGAGGCAGAGGTTAGTAAAGCTGAAGCAGCAAGTAGGCAAGGAAAGTGTCTGAACACCACCCTGCAAGGACAGCAAAGACTACAGCCTGTTACAGTGAAGTCGTTTCCCTTGAAGAGAAGCCATTTCACATCCTCTTGCCCAATGTGCTTGGTTTTTGCAAGGTGTTCCAGCCACTTTCTTGACCTTGAATATATAACTAAAATATAAATAAGGTGCTTTACACAGCTGAGGTTTAATAAAAAAGTCTGTTTTCCCTCGAATATCCAGCCTCGCTCAGGGCTGGCAAGCAGATGGTGCAGAGGAGGCCAAATTACCTTCACAACCAGGGGCCACAGCCGGAGTCACGCACGACATCCGACTCACCCCGTGTCACCCACCGATCACAATGGGAACCTTGCACACAGATCAGATGAGGGATATGGCCTCGTGTGACACTGGAGCTGCTGAGGAAGCATCACCATCCTCAGTTTGCAGGACAGTTACCAGATCCTGCCACGTTATCATGGTATTTGCACTTTTCATTTTTTCTTAAAGTCCCAGCTCATGGAGTCATGTGATTACATATCACAATTTTCATCTCTCTTGATTTTTTAACTTGTGGTTACCAAGTAAATCGTAAAACATCAAACCTCTAGGTTTCAAAAGCAGAAGAAAAACCCAAAGAACACAACATTTGTTGCTTTTTAATGCTGGATTTGGGATGATTTATTTTTTTTTTTCCCACCAGCCAAATTTTTTCCAGGCCAGGGCAGCCTTGGGATGGTGGTGAAAAGAGCTGGAGCACCAAGTGGAGCACGCTAGTGCCTGCTGGGTCGTAGTGCTGCCCCGGGGCTGGCACACTGCACATCCCCAGCCCCTTGCAGGACACCCCTCTTGAGGCAGCAGAGTCCCCAGGCTGCTGCTTTCACTGGGAAATGCTTTCCAGTTGAACTTGCATCTGCATTTTTAGTTCCTGTATTCTGCAGTTTTGTAACAGCAAAACAAAGCTTCATTGTTTTTGGTGGGAAAAGATGCTAAGGGAATATCTGGTCCTTCATTTTCCAGTGACTCAGGCTAGGAACTGGTTTTGCCTGTGCAATGGGGACAGGAGTGAGACGCTGATATTAGCATGCCCTGCTGCCAAGACAAATGACAGCTATCAGAAGGGGGTTGTGTTTCTACTCCTTTGAGAAGAGTAAGGAGCCAGTTTGCACCTTGTACATCTCTTACATTAAGCCCAGGCACTGAAGTCACTCTGCGCACATACTGAATTTTTCCTGTATATCCTTGTTGACCAGAAAGCAGCTTTTTCAAAAAGCAAAGTGAGGTTCTGAAGCAGAATTTGAAGAGAAGAGCTTGTGGCTTATATTGCGGAGTAGATGTCTGCAAAATATGTACAGCTCTCCCTATTTCTGAGCTGCCTAACTTCATGCCCAGGACCTACAACCAGTTCTGCTTTCAGCCCCATGCAGCAGGCGGTTTCCAGTGCAAATATTCTTTTGTGTCTGCCACACACAAGCAGTGCGCTGCGAAACCTGGCCAGTCAATATTTCTTCCAGGTAAACTCTCTCCCCAGCTGTTAAATGCTATGCTCATCAATTAGTGCTCTGGATTTATTGTTTAAACCTGCATAAAACACAGCATAGGGCAAGTACTAGGGGGAAAGCTCAAAAGCAGCACAAGCATGGTTTCTCCAGTTACCACTGTGGGCTCCCCAAGCATTGCAGTGAGAGCAAACCATAGGCTGCCAATTTTTCACAGGTGTGCAGAAACATCCCATTGAGCACCGTTTGCTCCCTGGGGTATAGTCTTTAGTCTCAGTTTTCCAGGGGCAGAAGACACCTCCCACATGCAAGACCTATGGCTGGCCGATGGAAAACTGTCATGCGCTCGGACCTCTCTGAGATCATCAGGACTCAGACTGTACCAGCTACTTGGAAACAGCTCAGGAGACACTGCCTGGAGAGCTCAAAAAGAAGTGTACAATGCCAAGCACACAGAGCCGCCCTCCCCATTCGCTGCTGTGTGCCACTCCATCCGCCACATTTCCAAATGCCTGATTTATCCTCCTAACAGCAATGCGGGTTTGAAGGTGGCAGCGAAAGTAAATGCTCACATTGCTGGAAGCGATGTTTCTGAGCATCTTTTTTAGCAACACTGCTCTCAGGGATCTCCAGGTCTCTGCCAAGAACATGCAGAAGAGAGCCAGAGAAGGTTCAGTGGGCACACCCTCAAGTCTGATGCATCGAGGAGCAAAGACAGATGATGGCAAGTGAGAGGTGACATCCCATCTGCTCCTGCAGGATCTCTCTGGCATCTCCTGAGGGACCCAAGGAAAACCATGACCGGAGACAGCGAACCAGTGAGGACTCATTGGTTATCCTCCAGCATTATCTGAACCCACAAAAGCTGGAGCAGAGACCAAAGTATCCCACTGAGGAAATGTTCCAGACAGGGCCAAGCAGGGGTGGTAGGACAGCCGCTTGGAAGCGAGCGTGCTGTGCCCAAGCAGCATGACGGACCTTGCCCTGACAATGTGTCTCTTTTACAGGCAACATAAGGCAGGAATTTTCCCAGCAAGAAACACCTGCGAGTTTGTGTTCCCCTCCACTAAAACATGTAAGAGCTCAGATGTCTTTTTTCACAAGGTACTGAGTGGAGAACTGGCCTGCGCCATCCTGTCCTGTGCTTGCAACTCCACAGTGCGCTGACCCCGTTCTCTGCAGGGAGGAATTGTCTTTCTGCTTTGCCTGTGTAGACAATACCCGGAAACCTCCTCCGGCAACTGCAGGGAGATGCAGGCTGCTGTCAGAGGGCTGTGGGTGTGCATGAATGAATGAATGAATGAACCATTCTTGAGCACTGGCATGAGAATCTCCACGATTTTGAGACTACTAATTAGTGGTTGTAAGCACGTTTGCAATGGTAGGTGTTCACTTGCATGACTGCAAAGAGAGGCAGGGAAGGAAAGGTAGCTGGAGCAAACCACTGCCTCTCCCAGCACAGCCCAGGCTGCAATCGTGATGAAGTGCAGATGTGTCCACACCATGACAAACTTGCTGTGGCAGGACACAAGCAATCCTGTTGCACTTCCGCCTGGAGCACCAGGCAGAACACGGGAGCACTTGCTCAGCTGGCCCAGCAGATTTCACAGCCCATGCAGAGCTCGACGTCGTTACAGCTACCACTTCAGCTGGCTTGGCTGAGAAAAAGCGGTGAGAACCATAGCCACTGCAGTGTGGAGAAATCCTATCACACAGCGTCTACCCTCATCGTTCAGGCTTACTCTCTCCCCTACTCCCTGCCCTCCACTCCTTCTGTCAGTGCCCAACTCCACCTTTGTTTTGGAGACTGTGAAAGGTGAAGGTCTGAGTGTGCCTGCATCCCAGCCTTATATCCCTCCTAACCTGTCACTTTTCAATGAGATGAAAGCTGCTCTTAGGTGCAAGTGGGATGACGCTGCACCTCTGCTTCAGCTTTCCTGTCTCAGTGCCATTAAGGCTGGGTGATACAAACGGTTCATTTGCATGGACTAATGAGCATCACCACAAATCTTGCTTTCTTCAGCTCCCCTCAAATGTCACAAAAATCCCTCAGCTGAAGTCACCTTTCTGAGGGTCTCAGCGGGAGGCACTGGGAGCCAGGAATATGCAGGCTGCAAGCAGCAGAGAAAGGTGAGCTGGGAGGAACTGGGGACATGCCTGAGAGCAGTTCACCAGTGGATCCCCATTAGCAGAGTTAATGTGTTGGTGCTCCAGAGGAGTTGGGTACTATATTCAGTGGAAGAGCCGGGAAGTAGGTCAGCAGCATAACTGAGGGAAGTGGGGAGCTTTAGGGAGAACTTCATGGCTGACAGCTAATTAAAATCTGAGTTCCACTGCTTACTGTTGCAATGATTAAGTTTCAGTGTGCGGGGCAAAAAGGAACAGCAGGGATTGTGTTTGCTGCAACCACGCCAATTTTTTCTGCTCACACTATCCGTTTGCCATGCCAGCCTTGCATCCTGCAGCCACTGCCAAACCAAACGCCACCGACACGCAGCCACCGCTCTGCTCGGAGTACAGCACTGCGCATGCTGCACACCTTTAGCTCTGCTCATTTGAGATCAGCGGCCCTGCTGGGAGAATTGAATCCCATCAAAGTACCACGCGTGGCCCGATGCAACCTTTCCCCTCCTCTGAAGAGTTTTAACCCAAAAGAGGTGAGACATACAATCAGAGTTAGCTCCTGGACACAAACCCATGGATTTTTTTCTAAACCAGGTTTTTGTTTGGAAATGCCTTTCAGCCCATGTGTAGGTGATAAGGTCTTAAATAATCTAAATACCAGTAACACCTGCAACACTAACAAGAAGGAGCTGGTTTGTCGGTTGGTCAGCTCATCACAAAGTGCTTTACAAAGGACTTGTATGACGTTGTGCATGTCTTACACCTCATTTTGAACAGAGAAATACAGTTTACCATCTCTGCTGAGGGACATGGTGATGCAAAAATCTTATTAAAAAAAAAAAAGAAGAGAAAAGGAGAGAAGGAAGGAAAGCCACAAATTAAATCCAAAGGTAAAATTCTAGCTTCCTGTCCTGCCTGTGGTGACAACAATTACAGGCACAGCCTACAAGATAAGAAGTGGGAGAGGGTGCAGGAGCTGGAATAATGGTTCTGCTTCCCTGCGGTTCTCCTTGCACCCAAGGGTCTGGGCACAGAGGGCTACTCAAGGTCACTGTGTACTTGCAACCACCGGCCTGTGAGTTATTACCTTTGGTCCTATTTTAAGTTCCTCAAGTCAGAGTTTTGCCTGGAGGGTGGGACAATGCGTTCATCTGCTCCTTGCCGGAGCCAGTGAAGGCTGGAGGAGCCGTTTGGGCATGGTGGAAGGGGCATTGCCTGCAGGAAGGACAGCCGGGCCAGGCTGAAGTGCAGCAGGTCCCTCTGTGCCCGGCTGCCGGCTTCCTGCAGGACCCCCCCCGACGGTTGGGGACAGGAGGCTCTGTGGGTTCAGGGGCTGCCCTGGATGCCATCAGATGCAAGGGCAGCTTCCAGCAGGGCCCTAGATGACCTACACGCCCCTTGCCTGCCACCCCCTGGCCCCTGTAACATTGGTGGTATGAGGGGGGAGCGAACCTCGACCCAGGGCCCCCGGGGATGCCTCTGGCCTCCCGCCCCCCACAGTAGCCACGGGCACCGCTGTAGGGGACGGTGACAGACACAGCTAGGCGCTCCTCGCACCCCCCCTGCCCGCCACCTCCCGCAGGGCTCGCTCCTCCCGCGGGGTGCGCATGGGGTCGGGCTGGCTGGGCTGGGGGGAGGGCGGGGGGCAGGGGGGCATGGCCGGGGACTGGCCAGTACGGGGCAGGGCTGGGGGCTGCCCCAGGCATGGCGGGCAGGGCTGCTGGGGGTGGGTCCGCAACCAGCCCTGCCTTTCAAAGTCCCTAGCTCCGAGGAGGAAATCGGGAAATATTTCCAGCAGCAGCAGCAGGAGGAGGAGGAGGGCTGAAGCTGCCACCCCGGAGGAGGGACGGCGGGTTTCTCCCTGCCCGCGCAGCGCCGCGGAGGGATGCGGAGGGAGGGGGGGCTGCCTGCGGGGCGGACCGGCTGAGCGCATCCCCGGGCGCGGCGTGTGCGCTCCCTCCATCCCTCCATCCATCCCTCCTTCCCTCCCTCCCTCCCTCCCTCCATCCATCTCTCCCTCCCTCCATCCATCTCTCCCTCCCTCCCTCCCTCCCGCCTTCCTCCCTTCTCCCGCCCGCCGCAGCCGCGCTCCGGGGCTCCGCCGCCCGCCCCGCCGCGATGCCCCGCCGCTGCTGAGCCGGCCCCGCCAGGTAGGACCGCGACCCCCCGGCCCCAGCGCGGCGAGCCCCGGCACCGGCTCCTGCACTGGGGTCCCCGGTGCCGGGGGAGATGGGGGAGGCGGGGGGGTGGGGGCGAGCCGATGGGGAGGCGGGGGTAGGATGCTTCGCCCCCCGCCCCCGCCCGGCCCTGGGAATGCTTTCCGTGATCCCCCCACGGCACCTTTAGGCAGGCGACGGGGCTTGGCCCCCTCCCCCGCTGGCCAGTCGCGACATGTCGCGACGGGAGGCGCGGCGGCGGCGGGGGTTGCCTCCCCCTACCCTAAGGGCCGGGCACTGCCGGGCAGGTGGGGCTGGGGAGGGGGCTGGAGCGGAGCGGCTCCCCCCGGGGCGCGGACGGGCCCCCTCCCCCGGCGCGGCGGGGCTGCGGCACCCCTGCCCCTCCCGCCCGTGCCGTGCCGTGCCGTGCCGTGCCGCCCGGAGCGGCTCCGAGGAGGGAGCGCGGCAGCACCTGCAGCCGCCTTGAAATCCCCGTTTCCGCCTGGATCGGCGTGCGGCGAGGGCCGGCACTCGGCGGCGCGCATCACGTAGGCTTTGTCTGGGTGAAGCATGGCTGGGGCTCTGCCGTCATCTCCAGTTTAATTCTTTAATCGTAGCCTTGTTGCTTCCCTCCCCGCCAAGCCGCGCTCGCAGCCCTGCGCTCAGCTCCGTCTCCAGGGCAAAAGCAAACCGCCAAAACGCTGCAGAAATGCAGCGAGCACGGGGGAGAGCTGGAGGCTAAGAGGGAGAGCTGTAGTAAAACCACAAGGTCACGGGCGTGTGGGTGCGAGTGTTTGATTTCAGGGCTCCTCTCTGCCTGCGCCTCGCGGGAAGCTGCTCCTCCAGTCCCAGATGTTGGGAATCCACATGTCAAGCGACGGAAACAGGGGCCGAGAGAGGCTGGGGCTCTCCGTGTGCCCTCCCAACACCTGCCTGGGCATTCACGTGCTTTTTCTCACTGCTACAAAGAGGTGCACTTTTATTTAGAAAAGGGAAGCTGGGACACTTGCACAGTGATGTGGTGATGGCGGCTGGGGAAGAAAAAAGCTGCGCTGTACGCCTTTGGCTGGGGCAGTGGACATCACCAAAGAAAGGCATTTGTGTTCCCTTGGGTGCATCTGATAAATGTTTCTTTCTCCCCTTTTCCTTCCCATTGGTTCTTCAGTGGCAGATTTGCCCCTTTTCCGGTGGGGGCATTTAGCCCAAATAGGGAAATAACCTAGCATTTCTAGAGCCATGACCTACCGGCCAAGCCGTGACCCCCCCGGCCGTCTCCCCGGGAAGGCTGATGCATTGCCCGACTCCTCTTACACCCCACCAGCTCTGTTTCTCTGGAGGCATAAACAACTCCTAAGTCAGGCCTGGGGAGCTGCGTCGCTCAAAGCTTCCTCTGTACCAGGGTTTGTGTTCGAGATATTGAGGAGATTAGATGTACTTTTTATGCCTAGCGTCCCTGAATGCCAACACCAAGTAGCACAATTTTAAGCTGATGAAACTTTGCTTGCTTCTCTCCCCCCTACTTTTGCTAAGATTTTTGTGAACTTCTGGCTGTGAATTGCTCCCGAGACTTAAATATTCACTGTCTTGCAGCTGCCTGGGCTGTACCTAGTTTGCTGTCTTGGCACTTCTGTACGTGGCATGGCATGAATTTTGCTTATGTCCTTGCTCTTGGGAGCCTCCACAGCACCTTTCATGATGCCGTGTAGGCATGGCCATTTCTCTGCCTGTCTGGGCCTTTGGTAGTGTCCCAATCTGCTCGGGGCTGTCAGGTTTGCAATTTTCTAGCATTGCGTCTAGGACAGTATTTGGGTTTCTGCTGTGTTTTCGAGGGAATACGGTCCTGCTGGCTTACTGGGGAAAAGCCACTGTTCTCCAGCAACCTAATGAAACTCAGATCCTATAACAAAGCCCAGTGTCCCCCAAGGCACAAACATCGCTGGACAACGAACCAACCAACCAACAGGCTGGTCGTAGGCAACACAAACAGCCGGAGATCCTGGCTCTCCTTGCAGCCAGTGCAGTGAATGACCCGGAGCTCTGTCCAGGCTCAGGGTGCCATGACCTGCGTGTGCTCCCAGCTCATGGACACGGGTGCCTGCAGCTGGTGTAAATCCTGGCTGCACCGGGGTCTGCTGCAGGGTGCTTGGGGTGCTGTGTCGTCGGGACTCTGGCATCCAATATGGGCTGTGCTCACTGACTGTCTTCC
Source organism: Falco rusticolus (assembly GCF_015220075.1). Classification (NCBI taxonomy): domain Eukaryota; kingdom Metazoa; phylum Chordata; class Aves; order Falconiformes; family Falconidae; genus Falco; species Falco rusticolus. The sequence goes on along the minus strand of NC_051192.1, from coordinate 588,032 downwards.
CCTTGCCAAGAGTGTGAGTGGTACGTCTTCAGCTATTTTCAGGAAGCTTGTAGGGACTTGGCTTTCTACACTATCTCTATCCCTCTGGTGATTTTAGCTGAAATTGGGGGGGGGGGGGGGAGTGGGGGGGGAGGGGAGCAATGTGAACAGACAGGCAGACATGGAAACAGTGATTTCATATGCCTGGCTTCCTAAGGAAAGCTGGCTACAAATAGAAGTGAGATTTGCTGCTGCAAAAAGCTCCTGGGGAGACGGAGAAGGTGGGGGAGACTGGGGAGGAGGGAGGGGTGGTTAATCCCACTTTTGAGACAGGCAGCCAAGGCCTGGCTTACACCTGGGCTTAGACTCCTGAGATCCGGTGGTCTAAAAACTGGGCATCTGCTTGGCACGAGCGTTCAGCTCCCTCTAGAGACAGCGGGTCGGGAGCCGTACCTCTGGACTGGGACACTCCTGGTGCTGCCACCCTTCACCAGCCAGGCTGGGCACCCAGCTGATGGATGGAGTGTGCCAGGGTGGGCTTCCAGCCTAAAATACCCTGCCCAGCTCCTGTCTAGACCGTGTCCAAATCGCCCAGGACCGCAACCTGCATTTGCATCAGCCTTTCCTGCGCACATTCCCAGGGATGTCTGGTCCCTGGATGGGCGCAGGAAGCTGGGGCTGGGGATTTGTTTCTGCTCCCTTGAAGATTTCTGCTCCTTCCTCCGCAGAGCCTCAGAGAGCATCCCACTGCACAGGGAGCCCACCCACAGCTGCAAACCCTGTACAAAAATGGGCCCTGGGGAGAAGCGGACACAGACAGAGAGGAAAGCAACAGGCCTGCCAGTTCCTCCCTCCTGGCCCCTACGGGGCATCTCTGGGCAGATGCTTCCTCCCCAGGCTGCTCAGGAGCCTCAGCCTTATTAGCAGTGTTTTATTCTCCCTGCACTCGCGGGATGTGCTCTTCCCATTTTACAGAGGGAGGCACAGAGCACAGGGCGCCGAAGGGCTGCCCTGAGACCGCAGAGGGAGTCTGTCGGCAAGGCAGCCTCAGAGCCGGCTGGTGGGGACCAGGCAGGTAGCACCGTGCTTAAATCAGCCAGGGAGATCCACCGGCACAGGAAGGCATTAACAGTCCTTAACAGGAGGAATAACGGGGAAAAGGAAAAGCCTGATGCTGCTTGATAAAGGAGACTGAAAACAGGTGGTAGGGACAGAGAAATGGTCTGGAGATAGCAGCGAGTAGGAGGGGAGATTAAATAAAAATAAATAAATAAATAAAACCCGACAGAAAAAAAAAACCAGCCTCAAAAGAAATGTAGTATTTCCTCTTCACTTCTCCTTTCCTGGCGTTTTCCTTGCTGAGGTACTGAAACATGGGCAAAAGGGACAACTTGCCACTCTGTCTCCATATGTTAAAAAGCAAGGCTGGAATCTCCCTGACAAACGCTTCCAAACAGTCTCTACAAGCTGCCCCCAAATTCATCCAATCTGGCTGAAATTTTATATTGGGGCTGTTTTACTTTCTGTATTTATCTGTTTATTTTGGAAAGTTGCTGGGGAGATTGTGGGAGGAGATTGAATGCTTCATTGAAGAGATAGGATACTTGGAAAAATCAGTTGCAGACTGATAATTGTTCTAACTTTTTAATGGCCTTTACAGAAAACAGGGTGGTCTGATGTGTGTTTTGCTTGATTGGCTTCACGGAGGGCTTGTGCCTCTGACTATATTTGGAGAGGTTTTGATGGTTTTTTTGTACTGATGCAATCGGGATGCTGATGGCCTGGAAATCGTTTTCCTGATGTGGAGGGTCACGGGCAGGGGATGCCAACGGGCTGTGCCTGTCTCAGGGTGCCAGAGCTGGGTGGCAAGGGAGAACGAGCTGGGCAGAGCTGGAGCAGGGCTGCGAGCCAAGGGTTTTCCAGGCTGTGTTTAAAGTGCCATCACACTGTGCAGCACCGGGTGGCAACACGGTATTTGGACGTAGCAGCTTTCCTCCACAGGTCCAGATGCATAGCCATCGTGGTGGTAGGGTTCTTCTCTGCTTCAATGGGTAAAAATCACAGTTGGCAGGAGCGACTTTGTACCAGCGCTGTGCTGTGGATCAGTGGCGAGACAGAATGAAGCCAGCAGGGCATGTGGCCGCCTAGACAAATCTGCAAGCACCCGGTCCCTTGCAGGGCTGTTGGCACCCGTTTTGTGTCCCTTGGCTGTGGGAAGCTGGGACCTAGGCTCTTGGCTGATCTACTGATTGACAGTTAGAGACCAGACAATTTTTTGGGTCTTTCTTTATCTTTTTCCCCTACAGCCGTACCTGTTCCCAGTACAGGCTTTGCTGGAGCTGCCCTGCTGTGAGGCAGGTTGCTGTGTCTGGCGAGGCACCGGTGTGCAGCCGGAGCCGGGAGGGTGAGCAGCAGAGGAGGGGCGCCCAGGGGAGCAGTTCCACCTGCGGGGGCAGCGCCAGCAGTGCTTTCCCCGGGGCAGGCTGGTCTGCCCTGTGGTGGCTCCCCTGCAAGAGAAACAGGGTGCTGTGCCTTGGAGACGGCGGGTCTGACCTTGCGGTAGGAGCACGGGGCACACGACCTGAAACAGCCATTTTGGCTGCGGGGGACTCGTCGGCTGGGAGAGCCTGTCCTCTCACCTTGGGACCTTTTCGGGGAGTTGCTATCTTGTCACCAGGGACACTGGCCCAGGAGTGAGTAGCTGGCTTGCTTTGAGGCTCTGTTTCTCTAGCTTGCAGGCTAGCTGCGCCTTGCAGTGGCTACTGGCTGCTTCTCCTCAAAGTTTTTGGCCCCTCTGGCTGAAAAAAGAACATCCTTCTCCTGCCCCTGATGCGGCAAAGGGGGTTTTGAGCTGCCTTCCCTTTTTCTCTGCAGTGGTACGCTCGCGCTAGAAAAAGCTCCTCTCTGCCTGGCTCTGACGGTGGGATGGGGAAGGGCTGGCTGGGAGTCCCCGTGGTGTTGCAACATGCTCGTGGTTGTGTCCCCGCGGCGTGTCAGAAGCAGCTGCTCTCGCGTGAGGAGCAAACTTCCTACTGCCCCCCGCGAGCCGCCCTGCAGGAGGAGGTGCTGCGCCCACCGCCACAGTGACACGGTCGTGGGGACCCCCTCTCCCGTGCGAGCTGGCAGCAAACTCGCAGTGATGGTGCTTGCCGTGAAGCTGATGTCGCAGTGAGGTAGGCAGCGTCGCGTAGCATTGGCGGTGGCTGTAATGGTGTGAACGCTGCTGTGTTACAGCTGCTCTGTGCAGGTTTTCTGTCGAATGCTGGGAACAAAATTCCCAGTGGAAGGTCTCTTGCTCGCTGTATGTGTGGCCACTCCTCCCTGGTGAGCCTAGGCCATTACCTTCCCTGCCCGATCCTTCTGTAGTGAAAGTGTCTGGGCTAGCAGTGTGTTTTCGCTGCTCTGAAAAATAATGGTGCTGCCGGCTTGTTGCAGATGGTCATAAACATGCGTGTGCTACGGAGGTGTGGGAGAATAACAGGAAGGGTCTTACAGTGGATATGTCAAGGGCGAGGTGCCCAAAAGGAGATGGGACTTTTGGGAGGCTGCTGCAAAGGAAAAGCAGTGCTTTGTTGAAAGGCAGAGCAGCTCTCAGCTCGCTTTGCATGCAGCAACCAGCCAGCCCGAAGGAACGCCGCTGCCAGGAAAAGGTCAGAGCAGAGTCTAAAAAGCTGTGTTCTCCCCATCTGGCAGCTCCCGAGCTGGGGGGCTGGAGCTTGAGCTGGCAGCGGCAGATCTCTCCTACCAATTTGTAAAACCTAGAGCTCCTATGCCCAGTGAGGAGGCAGATATCTCTGCAAGCCTCCTAGCCCTGCTGTGGGCCACAGCTGCCCTCCTGGCGCTTCACAGCACCAAGGCTGGGAATGAAAGCTGGGCCAGCATCCCTTGGCCGGGAGCTGCCTCTGAGCCGAGCTTGCCTCGAAGGGACCGTGCAGCCTCTTGCAGGGTTTCCTCCATGACTGTGCAAAAGCAACGTGCTAACACCCCGAGGGAGCTCGGCCACCAAGGGAAGGGGCACGGCTGCCCAGCAGAGCAGGAGCTGGGGTCTGGCTGTCCCCGTTAGCTCCAGGCGGGGGGCCAAGACAGCTCTGCTCCTGGGGGTGAGAAGGGCTCCAGGTGCCGCCCTGGCGTGGGGCAGCGCGTATGGGCAGGCTTGTGCCCCCCTCGCCACGTGCCTGTGGCCAGCACCAAACCCGAGAGCGGCTTGTGCCCCTGCCTGGGGCTACCGTGGTTGGTCTGAGCCGAAGGCACGGGGGGAGCGACAGCGAGGCCCCCAGCACCGCGGCGGGCAGCGTTTGCCGGGGCTGCTGACCTGGCGTGCTGTGAATCAGCGACCACGTTTACTTTTATTGTTGATGGCTGGGATGGGAAATGCAATTGAGACACCTTAATGAAAAGCTAACAAAGTTGGGTTTGGAGGGAGGGCTGGTGTTCTGGTAGCCTTGCTTCTCGTTAGCCAATAATATGAATGATTTATCTGCGAATATTCCTACTGCTGTGCCTGCAGCAGCATGCTGACCATGGGCTGAGACCCTATGCAAATGCAGAGTGAGAGGGTCTCTGGGGACCAAACTGTTTGTTTTGGATTGTACAAATAAAGAAATGCGGCTAGTTTTATAGCAGCTGCTTCTCGGAGATATTTTGAATGTCAGGCTCTGATTGTGTGTGTGCAACCAGCATGTTGTGGCCAAACATTTTCTAGCCCTCCATAATTCCTGAGTCTGGTGTTAATAACGCTCATTGTGAGTCAGTTCAAGTAGAAAAGCTGGTGAGGGAATGTGAATCCTGCTTGGTGACTGCACCACAAAATGCTGGAGACAGCCCAAGGTAGAGTTGTGGGATGCTACTGCCGTTCCACAAAGGGTACTGGTGCATTGCCAGGGCAGGGCCAGTGGGTTTTTCTTCCAAAGCTCCAGCTTCCTCCACCCATCTGAACTCTCCAGAAAAGTTCCATGTTCCTTATCTCCAGTCATACGAGGGAAAAATGTTGTTTGTAAGTGGAGAGCTGGGTGATGGAGAGCAGAAAGATGGATTGCTCAAATGCAAGCCTCTAGGTCTTTTTTCCTTCTCTTTAAAGTAATACAGGACTCAATTAAAAAAAACAAACAAACAAAAAAAACCCAACCAAACAACAAAAAACCCACAACCAAAACCCAACTTCTGTTAGAATGTTTGGAAGGGAAGAACATGTGGCTTGATTAATCTGATTTAGTGTGTGTCTCCTTTCTCATTGAGACTTCCAGCACTCGAATCTTTTTAAGACCGTCGAGTTGGTCCAAAGTGTGATGGGACTCACCTATTCTTTCTGACCTAAATCAGTGACCCAAAGCATAATATTTTCTCTAGAACCATCTGTTTCCTCTTCTTGCCAAAGGGATTTCACAATGCCTGGTTGCTCTGAATAATTGTACATGTGCAAGGATATGACTTGCCACAGGGAGAAAATTAACTGAACAAGGACAGGTGGATGCTCTTGAGTTTTCTGTTGAAACTACGACTCTTTAGAAAGAGAGCGTGAAGAACCATGCAGCTGAGTAATATTTTATGCCCACACTAATGTTTTTTTAAGCCTACATATTTAAAAGAAAAACCAAAACTACACATAGGAGGTATCTGGGATAATCAGAGCAGGTCAGCCTGTGTTTTGACAGCCCCTTTATCTTTAAATGTCTCTGAGGCCTGGTTTGGAGCGGTGCGAAACGAAATGCAGCAGTACAGATGTTGGGTGAGTAACTCGTGCTTCAGCTAAACTTCAGTGGCCAGTAACGCACATCTGTTTCAGCTTAGCTGTCCACCAGATGGCCTGCAACAAGGTACTCTTCTTTACAAACATGGTGTTTTCAATTGTTTTACTTCAGATTTGTAAGCGGTGGCCATGGCCCGCATTCTGGGGAGCTGGAGGCACCCAGGGGCTGTGACCACGGGGCCAGCGTTCGGGGCTTCTGACTCCAGCAGCCGCAGCTCTTTGCAGCATTAGCAGGATTTAAAAGGCAAATGACACCTTTCTTTTAAAACTGTCTTCGTACAAGAGAGTGGCTTTTTCTTGTTTGTCGTATCTGTTCTTATCGCCCAGCCCTCTGACTTGCTCACTTCCTGCTCTGTCTTTTTCTTAATTAGAAAATTGTGAGGAGGGCAGGGGATGGGGGGGAAGGCAGACTGACAGCTCCTGGTGAGGAAACGCCATTTATATAAAACTGGCTTGATAAATTCTCAGTATTATTCTTCAAGCCAAATAATCCTACTGCAGCATCCTTGAATAAAAGCAAATGGAGGAGATGAAGGAGAGGGCTTTGTTCCATCACTGCAATATCTGTTTGTGGGGTCAGTCCATAACACGGGCGCAGGATGGTACCCACCGCTTCCTCCAGATGCTCTTGGCTTGCGCTCAGTCCTGTCCCTGCGCAGTGTGTCCGGGCTGAACGGGGAGGGGCGTTTCTGTGTCGCAGGGGATAAGGAGATGGGTGATGCTGACCAGGTGCTTTTCTTCGAGAAAGTGTTGCTATGTCCCTCTTCAGGAGGGTAGATGTCTCTCCTCGGGAGCACCTGCCTGGCTGTCGTTCCGCACTCAGCAGCACAGCACATGTAGCCCACTGTCTGGCCAGAGTGCCGGCGGGGTTCCGGCCGTGCCAGGGCACAAGCCCTCTGTCGAGGGGAGGAGGCAAGGTGACCCCAGCCCTCCTGCTTGGGTCCCACTCCTGCAGCTGGGCCCACTGAAGCAGGATGCAGCTGTGGGATGCTGTCGCGGGATGCAGGCGGCAGCGCGGGGGGCTCGGTCGGGGTCTCCCCGCACATGCAGCCATGCGCCAAGGCTGGGCGGGTGGCCATGGCAGGGGAGGCATGCCGGGGGCCGAGGGGGGGTTGTCTGGGAGATGTCAGCTGGGTCTCCTGCTTGTGTCCATCTCTGAGCTGCACCTGGCAATGCCATCCTCCCCTTAGAAGCTGAAACCTTTCATGGCTGAGGGTTTTTTTGTTTGTTTGCTTGGGGTTTTTTATTTATTTGTTCAGGTTTGTTTGGTTGGTTTTTGGTTTTTCTTCTTTCTTTCTGGGATGTGTTTTTTTTATGAGCAAAACCAGTTTGGCCTTTTGTATTCTCCAGCAAAGTAAAGGTATTGACACATTCATTTTCCTCTCTTCATAGAAACATTTTTAAGTACTGCATGATTAAATTAACTTGGATTGGGGAAGCGTAGCATGGTAAAAGCTCTTCTTGAGGAGAAAATACAGCTTTAATAACTAGGAATCTGGCTTTTATGGGCCAGTAAAATTGCGAATGCAACACTGAGCATGCTCAGGTTTTTTGCACTGTACTTAAGGCATCTGTTCTGTCGGTTTATGCACTGTTAACTAACTGCAACCTCTTTAACAGCTCCTCTACACTGCTGGAAAATCCTGAGGCAGGACAAGGGCAAGTACTGCTGTCATGCCTGATGACTGATGTTGTAAATGGAGTGAGAAAGGCCCTTGAAGGGGAGGCCATCAAAGCTGACCTAGTGGGAAAAGAGCGCAGGGACAGGTTTCCTCTCAAAGCGTGCCAAGGGAGCTTGGATGCATACGGGGCTCCTTCCAGTTTTGGGAAGGTGCAAAGTGATGCACTGTGGAAGGAATGGCTCCAAAATCATTAATTAAAGACTACCCTTCTGGTGCACCTTATGACCACGTTACTGTTAAGGATAAGGTTCTGCCAGTGCTTGAGCTCACTTCGCACAGATTTCTGATGTGGAGTAGATGCTTGGGAGGGCGGCGAGCAGGAAAAGACTGTAAAATATGTAGTTTACAGTAATTATAAATGGCAAGTAAAAAAAAAAACCAAACATGAAGAGGGATAGTAGATTCCCCTGCCCTCTCCTGCTCTTACCCAGTGAGTGAGTGCACTGTGGTTTTGAAATGGGAAACAATTCTGCCAACTGTGAAGCAGAATGATGGGCTTTAATTAGATAAGAAACAAGAAAATGCAATTGAACAAACAGGCTTTCAGCGAAGAGAAAGAAAGTGCAATTAAACATCATAGTAGCTGAAGGGGGTAGGTGCTAGCCCACTGGTAGCATATGCACCTGTCCTCGCTCAGATAACTGAACTAGATGATTTGTACGTGGAAAACTGAAGTTTTTGATGCAGATGGGCTCATTAGATGGGCCTTCCTGAGTAACAGGGTAACTTGACTGTCTATGTGGGAAAGATGGGAAGTAGCCAGGGTATAGACGAAAATCTGTTATGTCTGGTCAGCCTCACTTAATGCATCTTTCCTCTTGCCTCTGCAGGTTGAGGACGTGTGGGACCTGTTCGATGGAAGTAGCCATGTTGCGAGCAACTCCACCACCCACCTTCCCAGTGAGCTTCCAACTCCTGAGTGTTGTGCTGGTGCTGCTCTCGCACGTGGACGGCATACATGCAGAGAGCCCCAGCGAACTGCCTGTGAATGACACCGAGGAGTGCACTGGATCATACATCTGCAAAAAGGGTGTGATTTTACCGATATGGGAACCCCAAGACCCCTCCTTCGGTGACAAAATTGCTCGGGCAACAGTGTATTTTGTAGCAATGGTGTACATGTTCCTGGGAGTATCTATCATAGCTGACCGCTTCATGTCCTCCATCGAAGTCATTACGTCCCAAGAGCGGGAAATAACCATCAAAAAGCCCAACGGCGAGACCAGCAAAACCACGGTGAGGATCTGGAACGAGACCGTTTCCAACCTCACACTGATGGCCTTGGGCTCATCTGCCCCTGAGATCCTCCTGTCTGTTATCGAAGTGTGCGGCCACGGCTTCACAGCGGGGGACTTGGGGCCAAGCACGATTGTGGGGAGTGCTGCATTTAACATGTTTGTCATTATTGCGATCTGTGTTTACGTCGTTCCAGATGGAGAGATAAGGAAGATCAAGCACTTGCGAGTGTTTTTTGTTACAGCGGCCTGGAGCATCTTTGCCTATACTTGGCTTTACATTATTTTATCTGTGTCTTCTCCTGGGATTGTGGAGGTCTGGGAAGGCTTGCTCACCTTCTTCTTCTTCCCCATCTGCGTGGTGTTTGCCTGGATAGCTGACAGGAGGCTTTTATTTTACAAGTACGTCTACAAGAAATACCGAGCTGGCAAGCAGAGAGGCATGATCATTGAGCATGAGGGTGACCGGCCCTCCTCCAAAGCCGATATCGAGATGGACGGCAAGGTTGCTAATTCTCATGTGGAGAACTTTTTGGATGGGACACTGGTGCTGGAGGTGGATGAGAAAGACCAGGATGATGAGGAAGCCAGGAGGGAAATGGCTCGGATCCTGAAGGAGCTGAAGCAAAAGCACCCCGACAAGGAGATTGAACAGCTAATCGAGCTGGCCAACTACCAGGTCCTGAGCCAGCAGCAGAAGAGCAGGGCCTTTTACCGCATTCAGGCCACTCGGCTCATGACAGGAGCTGGCAACATCTTGAAGAGACACGCAGCAGACCAGGCCCGCAAGGCTGTCAGTATGCATGAGGTCAACAGCGAGGTGGCAGAAAACGATCCCATCAGCAAGCTCTACTTTGAGCAGGGTACCTACCAGTGCCTGGAGAACTGTGGCACTGTCGCCCTGACCATCATTCGCCGGGGAGGTGACTTGACCAACACGGTGTACGTTGACTTCCGGACAGAGGACGGGACGGCCAATGCCGGCTCCGACTATGAGTTCACTGAAGGAACAGTGGTCTTCAAGCCTGGCGAGACCCAGAAGGAAATCCGTGTTGGCATAATTGACGATGACATATTTGAGGAGGATGAAAACTTCCTGGTCCACCTCAGCAATGTCCGCGTGAGCACCGAGGCCTCAGATGAGGGCGTTCTTGAGGCCAGCCGTGTCTCCACTCTCGCCTGCCTGGGATCACCATCTACTGCCACTGTCACCATCTTTGACGATGACCATGCTGGCATCTTCACCTTTGAGGAGCCAGTAACACACATCAGTGAAAGTGTGGGGACCATGGAAGTGAAAGTGTTGCGAACCTCTGGTGCACGAGGAAATGTTATTGTGCCCTACAAAACCATCGAAGGCTCAGCCAAAGGCGGAGGAGAGGACTTTGAAGACACCTGTGGGGAGCTGGAGTTCCAGAACGATGAGATAGTGTAAGTGAAGGTTTTATTTCTTTCGTACAGTCTTTGGTTCTCCTGCAATTAAATGCACAGCGGCTCCCAGAGCTTCACTGGTGGTGTTGGGGTGCCAGGGCGTTGCAGTAAGCCATGAATGGCTGCCTTACATGCTTTGGGGAGCCTGAAATGCTGCGTTCCTGCCTTGCTAACAGACAGGAGAGCAGTACCTGTTCAGGGGCAACCCACCCTCCCAGCAGCAGGGAGGTGGGCTCGTGAGCCCAGCCACCCACTCCCTGCCTGTGCCCTGAGCAGATCTCTGCAGCCTGGGCTCTACGGCAGAGCAGAGAACAAGACTGAGCTGGCCAGTACCACCCAGTCACAAGGACCCATCTTGCGAGCGTCTAACCTGAGTGTTTGCATTGTGGTACCTACCCCCGCTTGGCTGCTGAGGGTCAGGTCAGCTGGGGTTGGGCCTGGTGCTCTGCTCGGGGCCTTGGTGAAGGTCACTTCACCTCCTCCTCTTCTAAAGGCTGCAGGTCTGGGTCATCATCCAATGCACATCCTGAAAAAGTATTGTCATGCAAAGAAGCCTCGTGGTTAGGATGCAACTGCAGCCGCGTTTGGCTGCTTGCAAATAAAAAAGGAGGCTGAAAGCTGTTGGAAGCTACTCCCGAGCGTTGCTAGGTGGATGGTGGAAAAATGACTAGCGCTGTTGCCTTGTTGATTACACTTTGTGAGGAATATAACTTTGCTGAGTAAATCACGGTAGAAAAATCTGTCCTTGGGCATGTCGTGAAGGCACCTCCTTGCCAGCTGGGGCTCTGGGGGGAGCAAGGGTTGGGGTTGTGGTGTTCCAGCCTCGGGCTCTTCCTGCAGAGAAGAGGGTCAGCCTGTCTGTAGGTCAGCCCCTGCCAACAGTAGATTCTGTAGCACAAACCCACTTGGAGCAGCCCCTGTTAGAGGGCCCTGCTGTACCAAGGGGTTGCTACAGGCTGGCTCGGGCGTCGCGTGTCCTACCATCGGCCTCCAGGAGCGGAGGCAGAGGTTCGAGTGCTGAGAGCGGGCATTGCGTTCTGTCTGTTAGTGCTGGCCGCTCCACGTGCACGGGGAGAACGAAGCAAATGGGGAAACCTTAAAACTTCTTGAAGTGGGGGGAAAGAAAGAAGTGATTTGTAGTTCTCAGACAGGGCATTAGACCAGCCAGGGTTTTGACTTCTTAGGAAAAACTGATCAAGGACTTCACGGCTCCAGCAGTTTGGAGGCCAGGACATACATGTTGCTGATACGAGAGTCAAAACCGCATGATGTGCGTTGTTCCTGGCTTCTGGATGATAACTGTAGTAGAGAGGAATGCAGTTATTTGACTTTTTTTTTTTTTTTTTTTTCATTTTCGGAGAGGCGGGGAGTTGTCTGCAGAGGTGCAATGAACTAGGCTATAAGGATATCCCCCGAAGGCTCTTTAACCAGGTCACTCAGCAGTAGCAAAACTGGGCTGCTGGCAGGACAGCTTTGGCAGTCAGTCTCCATTCCCCTGGGATGGGACATGTTTCCGTGGCAGGCCAAACGCATGACTGTGGGCTCTGCAGCTGTGCTAGGAGGCGCTTGGGCACGTCAGCCGGGACCCTCGTGCAGCCCTTCTCTGAGGGCAGGAGGCATCCCCTGACTTTTGCTGACTTTTCCCAACAGCCCAGTACAGGGGGTGTGCTGGAAATGGGCTGACCGCATCCCACAGGTGCCAACGTGCCCTGCCACAGCAGCAGACCTCCTCCTTCTTTCTCTTACTTGCTGTAGACATGTGCACAGCCATCAAGAAATGGGGGAAAACAGCTTTCTTAGAAACCCCAGTGTGGTTTCGCTGTGTAGATGCCAGGACATAACTCTATTCCGTCTCCCTGGAAGCGGGGAGGGGTGGTACTGGGAAGCACCGCATCATAGCCTGGCATGGCTGAGGGCCTGGGGAGCGGGCCGGGAAGGGGTGGTGACAGCAGGGGCAAGGTCCTCCAAGTGCAGATGCTCTCAGATGGCTGAGGGCAGGGATGGGGACGGGCTGAGTGGCATCCAGTGCAGAGATGCTACCTTTGGGTTTTTTCTAGAGATGGTTTAAATTTTATGGCATTGTTGCCAGGAAGCTGCTCTTTGAAGCGCTGGAGTGATGCCTCTGGTCCCTTGCTTCGGTTGCACGGCTGGTGTGCGGTAGCCACGCACTGCGCTATTTTGGGATGATACCATGTGGCTTTAACTGAACCACAGGTGCAGTACACTCTGAGGAGAGCCTCATCACAGGGGCCAGATGCACCGTCACCAGGTGACAAAGCTGTTGTCTCACTGGCCGGGAAGCAAGAAGGACATGAAGCTTCTGGCTGGGTCCAGAATGAAACAAAAAAGGATTGATTTTCTCTTGAGTTCTTTTCCGAACTCTGTCGCTTGCTTCCAGGAGAACAAAACAGCTGTACCTTGGGCCTTTGCAAACAATTATGGAGACGAAATAATGGATCCGTTACCAGCCCCTCCGGGTGCCCAGGCAGCCTCTGGGCGTTGCAGTGCTGGTGGCGGAGCTGCGGAGCCTGTGCAGGTGTCTCCCCTGCCTGCCCTTCTCCCCGGCTCTGCGCCACTCACCTGCCCTCGCCTCTGCCTATGTTGACCAAAGGGCTTGCTCTGCTCAGGTGGGAGAGGACATGATCTACATGCCTCATTTTTCTTGGAGAAGGATGAAACTGCTTGTAGAAATTGCAATCTGTTCACATGCCTGAAAGGCAGTAGGTATTAATGTAAAATTTCGCTGCTGTGGTGCATGGCGGGGTGTTGGCTGGTGCAGTCTGACCTGCAGGGCTGCGTTTGCCCGGGCACGAGCTTAGAACAGCCCCTGCAGCACAGAGATGGTGTGCTCCTGCAGCTGAGGTGCTGCTGGCAGCCATCCTCCGTGGGAAGAATTTGCACTAATGAGAATAAAGAAGATGTGCCAGCACAATTTGTGGATTATAGAGGTAAAGCCTGTTTGCTAGTCATTGCTTGCTAGCGCTGTACTTCAGCTAAATCACAGTTATGTAGAATGGTGCGATTCCCCAGCACATTTGGCTCAGTAAAGTTCTAAAACTTTAGGTTTTCCCGTGCTCTGGTGGCCAAGAGATGGCTTTGCTGCCCTTTCTGAAGGTCTTTGGTGGCATTTCAGCTCTGCTGTTCCAGGCTGTGTTGATTCGCTTGATAAAATTGAGTGAGATGTGCTTTTCTGGGGCACTAGCCACAAAGGTAGGGCAGTGCAGGGGGACATGAGGATGAAAGAAAACTGTGTACAGGCCTCTGTTGCTGGAGGGCTGGCTTGCTGGTAAGCCCCAGTAAAATTGGAAAGCTCTGGGAAGGCCCTGATCTTGTGGAGACCTTCCTTCAGTTCCCAAAAGGCCCAGTTACGTAACGTGTTTGTTTGCGGTGCCTAGAGAGACTTTCCCATTTTGCAATCTGTTGATGTCCCCTTTCCCAGAGCACAGAAAATAGCTGTGTAACTGCTGAAGCCACACCATTCATGTGCATTTCAACAAAGATCTCTTTCCAGTGCTACCAAAAAAAATTTATAATGGAGAAGCTGTTGGTCCTCCAGTGGAACATTTAATCCCAGCACTGCCTGGTGGCCTCTTGGAGCAATGCTTTTCTGCTCCTTGCTCATGAAGCCCAGCTTATGTCTTTAATGGGTACATGTTGGCAAGTGAAAGAAACATCGTTTTAATGTGCTTTGCAAAGAGTTTGCACAGCAGATTGTTCCAGGCTAGCTGGGGAGGCTAAAGGTGCCTGACTTGGGTCTCAGCCAGGTCAGTCTCAATGATGCTGCTCGGGTACCTGGGGCTCTGAGACATCAGTGTGGGACAGGGTGCTATGATGTGAAGTGTAAGAGAGAGCCTTCCCTCTGGGGCCACCCTCAACAAGGTGACTCCAGCCTTGTTAATGGAGATGCAAGACAATGAAAGTTTTCTTGATGGAGAAGATGTGTAGTTGCAGGCTCTTCCTGCCCGCCCATCTACCACAGCTATGGTGATCATAGAAGAGGTCACTGGTTCATCTAGCCAGAGTATTTTTATCTCCTGTCCAAATGCCAAATAGTTCAAAAGAAGTCCAGCCTCCTATCTCAGAGGAGGAAGCAATCCTTCCCCCATCTGAGAGGTGTCTTGTCCTTGCTGTCTCAAAACAGCAGGAGCACCTCTTCCAGATGTGACTGCAAAGCTATGTGAAAATACATGTGTATTCTTTCCTGTACAAAACTATTGGGTTTTCTACAGATAGCATTGCAACGAGAGATGTAATACAATCTGCATTCCAAATATCTGCACCCACATCCCCCAAGAGAAAAGTTTTTACTGCATTAACAAGTCAGCAAGGAAGACGGTACACACCGTTTTACAGATGACCAATTAAACTGATATTTTACCTATGCAGTTACACCTGTAAATGCCTGGAGAGTTTTATGTCAATGGATCTTGCTGTTCATAATACGTAGTTCAGCTGTTTTCGTAAAAGGTGTCTGCGGCAAGTTTAGGAAGTGACACTCTTGGGCCATTGAATGTGACTTTCACTTGACGTTTCTCTGGAAGCATAAATCTAGAAGCCAAATGCTAACAGTGACACAAACATCAGATAAATCTCCTAATTTTTTTAGAGAAAGTTCCTCAGAGACCACGTAGCCTCCCTCCCAAGGGCCCTTCAAAAATGTCAGCGGCAACAAATACAGGCTGTGGCAGGGGGAAACCAAGTAGTACTACTTTTTTAAGTTCCCCTTTTCTTTTCCAGAAGAAGTTGGGTGAGGTATTTCTCAAACAAAATGGCAAAAATAAAATCCTGACTCAGCCCTGGGACCTCTCTAGCTCAGTTTCGCATACGTGGCCTGCAGCTTCAGGGGAAAAAAATGAACCCTGCAGCTTGGTCAGCCTCGCAGCAGGATGCAGTCGGAAAGCAACCTTCTGATGTGGCGGAGAGATGGCTGCAGACCAGGCTGAAGGCCAAGCAAATGAGCTTCGTCGTCGAACGCTTTGGCTCCCTCTTTGTCTGTTTGTTACCTCCTTCTTTGTCTGTCCCACTCTGTTGGCATGGCTCAGCGTGCGTCCTCTCCTCACGAGCCCTGCCTCGGGCACCCTGTGGGACATCCCAACGGACCAAACGGTGATCACACTCTGACTCGGCCTGCTTCTAGTGCCCAGCTTGGGGTTGGGAGCATGTTTTCCCCTCTCCACTGGCAGTCCCGCCTGGCCCAGTTGGACTTGCAGGCAGTTCAGACACGGCTGTCAGGGTCTGCGTGTTGGGTCCTTGGCAGGACACCCGGTGCCCTGGGTCCATCGTGTGGGAAGTGGCCCTGGCCGTGGCCCACCGCAGGGAGCCGAGCACGTGTGTCGCACCAGGTGGGGGCATGGCATGGGGGCCTGCTTCCCTCTCCAGGGGCGTTTTGGGAAGAAGTTCCCTGAGGCTGAAAGGTGCCATTGCTTTGGGTCCTGAAGGCCAAAAGCTGGTCCTCCCCTCTTCAGGGAGGAAGGTGCAGGTCTAACAGGCTGAGCTGCCTTTTCTGTTTCTCCTCTCTGTTCACACAGTGTTTAGCCTTTCCTCAACACTCCTAAAATGTTAGCCTTAACATCTCCCAGCCACGCGCATCTCTCTTGAACTGCTGTGCTCTTGTCTCTTGCGCTGGACAACCCCCACATTTCTGCTGGAAGCAAGGAAATCAAGCCAAGTGGCATTCACAGACCGTCCTCTTCCTCTTGCACCCCTGTGCCCGCAGGTGCTGGCTGCTGCCCTGTGCCCGTGGGCTGGGCAGCGAGTAACACCGACATGGCATGCACTGAAAAAGCCATTCCCAAGTGCCATGTCAGGTCTCAAGCCTGCAAAGCGTGTGCTCCCAGCTGTGATTCTGAAGTGTCTCGTGACCTGACCTGGTCCTCTCCTGCCCAGAGCATGGCCAGTGTGTGTGCTGCCATGGCGTGCCATCACGGGGTCGTGGGACAAGTCCTGCCCGTAGCTGGCTTGGGGAAGGCAAGCACGGGATGCAGGCTGCGCCGCTTGCCCAAATAAGTCATGAAATCTAGGAACTTGATTTGATGATGTCCCCTGTGGAGGGGATTAGGCAGCGAGGCTGTGTTATTGGATGAAGCAAGTTGTGCCAGCAACAATCACTGGGGGGAATGGCGGGGGGGGGAAGAGAATGGTGAGGACAAGAGTGGTTTGGTTCGCTCTCGCTGAAGAATGACACAGTTTTTGTCCTTGAAAAACCAATGTTTCCTTATTTGTAATGAGCTGTTGTTGGCAATTTACTGCTGCCAGCTGCATCTCTGTGGTTGATTAAGGGAGCTTGGATCTTAAATATGTAATAACTCTCTGAAAGCCATTGAGAGGCAGTTATTAGCTTCATCAGGGCCTGTGTACACATCCACTGTGCTCCTTTATGAAAAGGCTACCTATTAAATGCATTGTAGTAATTTATAAAACGCAGGATCCAAGCTTGTTTTAAGGAATTAAAGCAGCAACCCTGGTGAAGCTTGTTGGCATGGGAAAGAGTTCTCTTGGAGTGAGGTGCTGCTCTGCAGCTTCTTGCTGGGTAGACAAGACCCAGGGATAGTAGCAGCACCGTCCCCCTTTGCGGACTCTCTTCTTTCCCTGGCGTCTGCCTGAGCACTGCTGGCAGCAGTGCTAGCACCAGCTGTGATATGTATATCTTGTCAACAGAGCAGGGATCTGTCCCTTTCCCTCTAGCACACTCGGGATCCTTCACTGTGGCAAATCCTTGAGCAGGGAGAGGTGAACAGTTGGTACACAAGACCCTGATACAAGGGCTGAGTTCAGGCTGTGCATCCACCTGGGGAACAGCCCTCTTTCCTCCGACACTTTGCCCCCAGGTTTATCCTCGGTGGATGGCACTCAGTAGTTTTCTTCCAGCAGCAAGGCTGCATTTGTGGGCTTAAAACAAGAGCGACAGAACAAAAAGCAGACAGCTGACCACAGCTGGCATCCAAGCATCTGTGCAGATGGGCAGGGAAACATCTGCTCTCAACTAAAGCCAAACAGAGAGGAGAAGCTGGACCTGGCAGACAACTGGCTGAGTCAGAAACAGACCCTCCCCAGAGGGGGAGGCTGAGTCCAGCAGCAGGTGCTGCAGGCGGCTGCGGTGCTATCATCTGGCTCGCTGCGGGGGGGGCATGTGGTATTGCTCTGCCCCGGGCAGGCAGGCGTACAGAGGCAAGGAGCAGTCTTCCACGTCTGGGTCTGCCTTGTATGTGTCCCTATAGCCTTTGCTTACACCAGGGACAAGTTTGCATCTTCACTGGCAAGGACATGCGTGTTGCTGCCGTGCAAGGGGAAAGACACCTGTGCTGTCCCTTGCCCTGTTATCCAGCACCACAGGATAACTGTTAGCTTAACCTTCACGGCCTGGTCTGGCTGTACCACCTGTATTTCTACAGTGCTCTCAGATGAGGGGCTTCAATTAAAAGTTAGTCTTTGACAGCTGCAGAGTCTGTGATGGCTGGGTGCATGGTCCAGCTGCACTGGTACTAGCGGGTACGTTCTCTGCTTTGCAGTCTCGGGTGTGGTTGGAGTTAAGGTCAGGCCTCTCCAAGTCATAAGTGCCATTTAGCCTGAGGACATCTCGGGAGAAGTCAAAACCTCTACTAATAATGTTTCTGACACTGACATTGGAGGCGTTGCTCTGGTTTCCAAGAATGGCAATGCTGGCTCCTGGGTGACAACAAATAATAACAGCATTCCCTGTTTTAAAAATATCTTAGCATAAGAGAGAAAATATTCCTACTGCTGTGCAAGTAAGAGAGTGACCAGCATGTGCCTCCTCTGTCCAGTCCCTATATGGTTCCATTTCCATAGTGTCTCTTCTCCTTCCTACACAATCATAGTAACAAAATCTGTCTGGCAACGAGAAACGAAGCAAGAACAATGAACAGGGGCACAGACTGGATCCCGGTGAACTGGATGCTGGCAGGAGAGAGATAGAGCCGATGGCATACGCTTGCCCCAGTCAGAGCAAATCCCTTTCTAGGGCAAGGTCCTCCAAGTGCAGATGCTCTCAGATGGCTGAGGGCAGGGATAGGGACGGGCTGAGTGGCATCCAGTGCAGAGATGCTACCTTTGGGTTTTTTCTAGAGGTGGTTTAAATTTTATGGCATTGTTGCCAGGAAGCTGCTTTGCTCTTTGGAGTGCTCATCACAGGGGCCAGACGCACTGTCACCAGGTGACAAAGCTGTTGTCTCACTGGCCGGGAAGCAAGAAGGACATGAGGCTTCTGGCTGGGTCCAGAATGAAACAAAAAAGGATTGATTTTCTCTTGAGTTCTTTTCCGAACTCTGTCGCTTGCTTCCAGGAGAACAAAACAGCTGTACCTTGGGCCTTTGCAAACAATTATGGAGACGAAATAATGGATCCGTTACCAGCCCCTCCGGGTGCCCAGGCAGCCTCTGGGCGTTGCAGTGCTGGTGGCGGAGCTGCGGAGCCTGTGCAGGTGTCTCCCCTGCCTGCCCTTCTCCCTGGCTCTGCGCCACTCACCTGCCCTCGCCTCTGCCATCCTCTGACCCGAGACCGTACCTACGCAGCCTGAGCTGCCTCCCGACAGTGCTGTGACAGGTGATTTATCCTGACCTGCCTTTAGATACGGGCAAGAAACACGCCTGTCTGGAGGCTGTGGACACGGCGCTCCGCGGAGCTGCATCCCCGGGCACAGCCCTCCTCTCCCTGCTGGCAGCGCCGTGCTGCAGCCGGGGCTCTGCTCTCCCGATCCTGCACAGCTCATGTCCTGGTCCTGCACAGCTCTCACATCAACACGCAGCCCTGTCACAGTATACGAGGCAGAAAAAATGTCTGTTCTGCAGGGAGCCTGGAATAAATAGAGCTGCCATGAGCAGGGGAGAGACACGCTGGTTTCATGGGGAACAGGAGGCTGGATCTGAGATGAAACCTGTTGCTTTGGCTCAGGCAGGTGGGGAACAGGGTTTGCCTGGCACTGGAGCCTCCACAGGGCTTTGTGTTTGCTTAGTTCAATAGATTTGCATTCACACTTTAGGTTTGGTTATTGCAATTTATGTGCCTCCTTAGCAACTGGATATGTGATGGGACGTGGTAGGATAAGGTACTGCTCTGACACAGGGTAAAAATAATATTTAAAAATGTCATACTAATGCCCAAGCACAAATGATCCTGCCACAGGGGAAAGGGTGCAAAGCATTACAGGAGGTTTACCTGACTCATGAGCTCTCCAGTGACCTGGAACTCAGAATCATACAAAAACCTGAAAATGGGTCATTTTAGTAGGATTGTAAGAGAGCAGCATGGGAGCATTGGGTCAGAGTCAGGCCAAGCATGAACTGGATGAGAATCAGAGGGGAAGGAGATGCCATGTCTGTGCCTTAGCAGTGGGAAGGGAGGTGGGGAAGGGAGCTGAACAGCACATTCCACCAAGAAGCAGGTCCCTCTGTGGATGCCTGTGTTCCTGAGACCTGCAGCTGTGGGACGGGGATGCTATAATCTGCCTGTCCTCCGACCCAGAGAGCATACCGAAATCTAACCCTGTGTTGTTAGGGGGATGCCTGAGGGGCTCTTATTGCTGCTGGCAGTCCCCCTGCTAGCAGTTCACTGGGCAATAGGTGAAGGCAGCAAAAGCTGCCCAGCCAGGTTAGGTCTGCTTCTGTACCTAAAAGAGCCTAGAATAACCAACATGTTGTTTGTAAGCACCTCAAAGATAACAGAGAGATGAATAAGAGCCAGCATTTATTTGTCAAGAACAAATCCTGTCAAGGCAACCTAATTTCCTTTTATGCCAAACTTTTGGGTGAGGGAGAAGCAGCTTCAGAAGGGCTTTCCATATGGCCTTGATGGGTACTGTCGTAGGGAAGCACCAGCTAAGTGGGCCACTGGGGTGGTGGGGTCAAACCTGTCTGCAGAGAGAAACGTGGTGCTGGGTGGGGGTGAGAAGGTGTTCAGCAGGTGCTTGGCCTGCCCTGGAGCTCGCTAGGTGCGGGAAAGAGGAGTGTGGCGTTTAAACTTGCAGACAGAAGGAGTGGCATGGGCTGGAAGCATTATCAAAGGTAGGATGGGGATCTGCAGAGATGGGTCTGGAAATAGCCTCAGCAGAAGCAAGACGCCGTAAAGTGCTTGTGCAAGAATGGTCGGAAGCACAAATTCGGGTGGGAGGGGAACGACTGAAGGGGGGGTGCCACTGTGAGCCGGCAGGCAGTCTGAACTCACAACATCATGCTCTTGCAACGAGTGAGGCAGGCGTCATCCTGAAGATATTCACGAGGAGTGTAGCCATCCGTACGGTCCCTGCCCAGCTGTGTCCAGCTCTGAGCACTCAGCCCCAGCGGTGCGAAGAGTCCAACGAAAAGCGCAGAAAGTGACTGGTGGTCTGAGAAACGTCACCTGGGGCGAGGGGCTGTGGGAACTGGGGCTGCTTGCTTTCGGAAGATGCAGGCATAGGGAAGGTCTAAGCCTTGAGCTATATAAAGGGTGATAAGATTTTCTGTGTCTGCAGGATCTTGAGAAAGCAGCAGGGGCCGTTCTAGTTAGACAGGAGGGACAATTTCCTCCTAGTACAGATGGGTTCTCTCAGGAGTAGGTTGGAGGAGTGGGTGACCTCTGTCCACGGCAGAGGAGAGTTTAGAGACACCATTCAAAAATTTGCTGGAGACATCAGATGAGGTCTTGGGAACTCTTCCTCTCCTGTTATTTACTCTTATTAGCCAGGCAGAAGCGT
Organism: Falco rusticolus; assembly: GCF_015220075.1. NCBI lineage: Eukaryota > Metazoa > Chordata > Aves > Falconiformes > Falconidae > Falco > Falco rusticolus. The sequence continues at coordinate 567,272 of NC_051192.1, read as the reverse complement.
TCGTCACGTGAGTTGCGTTCCAGTCAGGTGGCCTCTGTCCTGCATGATCTTCTGCCACAGTGTGCAAAGCAACCTACAGATGGAGCAGAAAGACCAAATGGGTGCATCCCATGCAACCTTCAGAGCTTCCCTGTGGCCACCCAGTCTGGACTCTTTGCTTACAGTGAATATCTGGGACATGGACAGTGCTCACCGCCGTCTGTCTCCTTTGCTAATAATTAGATGCAATCCAAGCTTCCCTGCAGGAGAGCCCTGTCCCCCTGGGGGAAGAAGCAAGGCTGCACAGATTAAGGAAGCTAATTAGAGGGGAAGAGAGCATTGGTACTGAAGCCTCAACAGTAAACTTTGAAATCTAGATAAGGGAGCAGTATTTAATTATATACAATTAAAACACTGCTTCTCAGCCCCCTGAGAACTAGCAGCCTTGTGAAGCCCTCACAAAGGTGCTAACGAACAGATTTGAAGGCAGCGGTGGGCGAGGGGCTGTGCTTATTAAACTTCACCTCAGAAACACATCTGAAGAGAAGAGCTAGGAACATTCCCTTGGACCACCAGCTCCTCACTCCTGTGCAGTGTCCGCTTTCTCCCAGGGCAGGTGATGGGAGCCCAAAGCTCTGGCACTGAAAGGGATGTCGCTCTGCTCTTCCATGCAGCTGGGCACAGGCCATTGCAGACACCCACACAAGGAGAGGCTGTCCTGAAAACGGAGGGGAGATTGGAGAGGGTTGTAAATACTCGGCCTGAGAAGGAGAAACGGTCTTTGTGCCCTTCTCTGGCAGGGCACAGGAGAAAAGCTGCTGCCCCTGTGCCCGCCGGCCAGGGGCCTCCTGCTCCCCCCAGGGAGCACCGTGCTGACATTGCCCTTTGCTCTGCGATTCTGCAAAGCTGCCCTGGGTTATTTTCCCACGAGTTTGCTCTAGCCACTGAAGCGGCTACCTCCCCTCCCTGCTCCTTTGCCACAGCACATTTATAGCCCCTGACTTCTGACCCTCCAGCCTGCCCTGCCCAAGCCAGGAGGGCAGTTTGCTTTCCCTGCAAAGTGCCTGCCTCGTGCTCAAATACTCGCTGCTGCACTCTGTGCCAGCTGAGCCAGCAAGCTTTGTGGACTGCAGCAGGAGCTTCTATCCCATAGCTGCTTCTGGGTGTTAATGTAGGAAAACCACGATGAGGGAAATCTTGGATGGATTCATATCATCTGGCAGAGTGATACTGCAGAACCAGCCTGAAGTTTTCCAAAATTCCTCTTCCTCAGCAACTTCAAACCCTTAAGGAAGGCTTTAGTTCAGCCTTGGATGCCAAAGAAGGCGGTGCCTGTTTTAATTTGTAAATATATTAGGTGCCAGGGGGCTTCTACCACCTGAAGGCAGTAACTTTGAAAAGCACAGGCAAAAGGCTAGAGCTTCTTTTCCTGCATCCTTGTCTCCTGGTCTTTTGCCTGGTCTTTGCCCCCACTTTCTTCTTGGTCTATGCGCAGAACCCACAAGTCGCATCTGCGATGTCCCAGACAGCTTCCCTGGTGGCTCGGCTGCTTTAAACATTACAAGACCTAAAAGTGATGCCAATGCCTTGAGGTTCATTTTATTTGCCCGAGCCTTTCTGGTAATGTTTCCCTCTGCTGTGCCAAGAGCTAAAGCCTCAGGGAGTTCTTCACTCACTGTGTTTTAGGTGAAAATTAAATTTCTTGTTGAATCCCAGAGCTCCAAGAGTTGGGATTTTAAGAAAAATGCTGAGACTAGCATTTGGAGTACCCTGTCTGTCCCTTGGTGTGCCAGGGGAGGGTTTGAATTGCTCTTTGTTGTCAGTCCTGCAGAGCTGGAAGGGAAAGTGGGAGGCTTAAGTTGCTTCTCAATCCAAATCTTCTTAGACCTAGTAGGAATGAGCATGTTGGCCTCTTGCAGATACACAGACAGATTTCTACAAAGCACTTGCTAATGAACCAAAACAGCGGTTTGTCCTTTCAGTGATTTGTGGGAAGTCACTAAAAGACTCAACCTGGGGAGCTCATTACACTGCTAAAGTAGCGTGGTTTAGTGGAGATGCTAGGAAGCTGTTAGCTGCTGGCGGTGATGCAGGGCGAGAACCTTGGCAGCCCTGGGAGGAAACCTGTGAGAGGAGACGTCTGTTGCCTCCGTGGGGCTGACTCGCAATGGGATCAGGGCAGCCGGGCTGTGCAGGTGGGGTGCGGGAGGCGCTGGTCTCCATCCCCAGCCACTGTCAGCTCATGGCCAGGCTGTAGGCACGCTGGTAGCATGCTGGGGTCTCCAGTGCGAAGTGCAGAGGAGGAGAGCAGAGTCCAGCATCAGTGAGAAGGGAGAGCCAGAGCATGTAGCCACGGGCATGGTAGAAACAGAGACCTTCTGGAAAGTACAGTCAGGCTTTCAAGGCTTAAAACCCTATCCTTAATCCTAGCACTTAATCCTATACATCCAAGGGAGGGTGGCACTGCGCTGCTTCATGGGCACAGCGTTTGTCGCCCTCAGCTCTCACACAGCTCAGCTGCAAAGCTAATTCACACCACTGCCCTTCCCCCCCCCCCGGTGCGAGTACATGGGTTTATGCAGCAGCTGTAGCCACCCCCAGAAGGGACACGCATACCACAGGGTGTCTGTGTACCCAAGGGCTGCACGGGCCTGTGCCTCAGCAGAGCAGCTGAAGAACTGACCGGGGAAGCGCGTGTGCGGGGGAGAGGTGGGGTAAGGTGAGAGAGAGGTGAATGCGTGATGAACACTGGAAAAGGAGGGATGGAAGGAAAAAGGAAAGAGGGGCCAAAATCACAGTGGATTGTAAGAGTGCTTCCTCTCAGCTGCTGGTGAGCACTTCCAGGGCCACAACCTGCGCAGGGTCATGTTCAGAGGCCCCTAGTCCCATCAAAGCTTAGGGCAAGGTTGGGCTGCTCAAGTTTGCAGCAGCTAGTTGGAAAAAGCTGTTTGGCTCTTGCCACGGAATGAGTTTGACATCCGTGCCGTAAATGCATTGAGCTGATACTGCACAAGTTTCAGCTGCGGCGTGCTTGCTGGGAGAGCCCTGGCTTGGCACTAAGCAGCAAAAGTAAAAGCAAGGAGGAACAGAGAATTCTTCTGGCCTTGCCAAGAAAAATCATTGTGCATGGGAAAGAGAGAACTAAATTGATCAGAATTTTCATGCTGTTGGTCAGCATTTTGGTGCCAAGGTGGTCATGCTCTGTGTGGATGCGTACATGCATGAGAGAGAGGGAAAGGAGAGAGGTAACATGAAGAGCTCTGTATTTAATATTGTGTTAATCCCTTCCGTTCCAGCTAGAGCAGAGGTTTAAAATTCCTTTGCTGAACAGGAGGGGAAATGTACTGATCTATGTGAACATTATTTAATTAGGGAAGAAAGGTTTACCTTTCAGGAAAGTTGCAGCTGAATGGATTAGTTTGGAAGTCTGAAGAAATTAATTGAAGGTTGGGGCTGTGGGGTTTTTATTTAGTTATTACTTTGCAGAAAATGCAAGTTGCATTTTGCACCAGAATTTCCTTCCCTAACTCTGGAAACTTAAGCAGGGGATGGATTTCAGGCCAAGTGTTCTGAAAACCCTTGCTCACAGCAACTGTGGCAGAAGGTGAAGCAACAGCACTTCAGTATCTCAATTTCTCTGTGAAAGCCAGTATGTTGAAAAGGTATATATCAAGTCAGGCAACTTGTGCAACAGCCTTTTGCAAGCAGGGGTTTGCTTCTAGCACCCTAGTTATGTGACGGGAAATCCTGCAGAGGAGCAGGTGGGAGTCACAAAGCTGGGTGACACTGTGGAGCTGCAGCTCAGCATGGTGCCGGTCTCCACTAGAACCGTGGGGAGTGGGGCGTAGCGCCTGCCCCCCCGTCCTGCCTGGGGCACAGCACCCTCGGCTCTCTGCCGTGAGCTCCACCAATTCATTGCTTTTTGAGCCTAGGTGCATGTGCTAATTAGAGATGAACTGGTGAGCTCTGCTAACACGTTTGAACACAGGTAGCTTTAGGCTTGCATTTGGGTCGATAGAAATGAAGGGGAATGATGTTCTTTTTGCACTGGTTATCACAAGCCGGGGCCCTGGTTTGGCAGCAGTGATCTCCCCAGCGCCACCGCACAAACGGCTGGTAACACAGGGAGAGCAGCACGTCACTGGCGCGACAGGGTGGTGTGAAGCCACGGTATGAACGGGAGAGGCTGAGACAGACTAGTTTGTGCCCAGCTTGTAACCCACCTGGGACTGGCTGGATGAGCTTAAACCCTCAAAACATTTGCTGCCCCGTGGGGGGAAGCCCTCCCTGCAGGGACACCCTCCAGAGGGTGAGGGCATGCTGCAGGGTGAGCAGAGCTGGAGACACACCAGCAGGAGCATCGCTCCAGTGCTCCCCCCTCGCTCCCTCCACCAGTCCTGTTAAGGAACAGGTTGTGCAGCCCCGGTGCTTACACGTGGCAGGAACCAGCGTAAGGATTTCTCTTCAAGTTTCACCAGGAATGGCAAAACCCAGGAAAGTAAAACCCTCCCAGGAGGACCCAGTTCGTATCTCCTGAGGATCTTCTCTGTCTATTGGTGTGCCTAAGCAGCTCAGGTGACCTTGACATTCAAGCAAGGCTTTCTTCATTGCTCTGTGGGATCTCTTTGCTGGTTGCTGGCATATTTTGGTCGAGGTGGAGGCCATCAGGTTTTGGATGTAAGTAATAGGCTATAGAGAAAGGCTTCATCTCACAGCTGGTCTAAACTACAAATATAACCTAGCTACGTATGTCAGAGCTGCTAGAGATGCCCCATGAAGGTCATCTGGCTTACTTCCCTGTGTGGCAGGGATTGTACAGGCTTGTTGGTTGTCAGTCCTATGACAGCTGGAACTGGAGAAATGTTTGTCTGAGGGGTTTTCCCCAGAAGTACCTCACTGCATTTTCCTCTCTCACTGAAAATGGGTAAACTTGGAAATTCCACAGAAGCATTACCTGTTCTTCATTTAAAAAGCTGGAGGAGGATAAACTGTATAGATTGGGGGGGAGTGACTTGTTTTTTAGACAAAACACTGGGGAGAAAATAAAATGTCACCCTCACCTACTTCAGTCCTCGATGGCAGAAATACCCATTGCAACACTAAGGCTGAGGGACCTGCAGGGATTTGCAGTGCCAGCAAGGTGCTGGGCTGCGGTGCTGCTGTACAGCTGCACCACGGTGGCTGAGGTTCAGTTGGGGGGGGGGGGGGGGCTTGCCTGCGTGCTGTGACCGTGGAAATGGCTCACAACTCTTGAGCTGCAGGACAAAATTACCTTCAATTTCTTCTTCTGTCGCTCTGTGCCCTGCAGCAGCACTCTCCAAAGGCGGTTGCAATGCAGGCATAAACAAAACTCAGCACTTGCTGGGACTACACATACCTGGAGCCATAGCGGAAACCTTAATGAGTTAAAATGGGCTTTAATTATCTAATTTCTCATTTTCAACCCGTTTCTTGCATCTCTGCAGATAACTGATGTGATGGAGAATAGTTCTTGCCTTCTGGAAGCTGATGGCCTTTTGAAATGCTCCCATCAGGTGTGTTTTTCAGGCGTGTATACCTCGTCAATGGGAGCTTGATTTGCCCTGACTCCGCCAAGTGGAGGAAGGAGAAGGTGTGGGCAGGGAAGGTGATGCAGGCTTGTCTTTGCCCTGTGGATGTGGGCACTAAGGCCCCGGGAGCAGCTTCTGCCGGGTGACTGCAGAATAATTCCCCTTTCTGCCACAGAGTTGCAAGGGTGGCTGCAGGCTGGCAGGGGGAAGCCAGCCCAGCCACGGCGCTGGCTGGAAATGCCGTGAAGCAGGAGAGTTAATCGTCTGGCCACGGCTCCTGTTAGGCTCCACAGCTGCTTTTTCGTGGAGGAGCTCTTTTCAAAACTCAAACCTATTGGCCACAGACAATGGCAGCACATTTTTTAAGCCGAGAGGAGTGTAAAAGACTGCAGACAAACCTGGAGCGTTTTCCCCAGTAAATATATGCCCTGGGTTATATCTGTTGAAATTGTTGAGAGAAGATCCGACAAGTATCTGTAACATGCAGATGCCTACCAAGGGTGCCACGTACTCGCAGAGCACACACGGCTCTCGCCTGCCAGCCGGGAAGTGCCACTAGCTGGGGTTGCAAGTCTGCAGGTAAATAACACTGCTCCGGTTTGGGTTTTTTCCTTTCCAGCCACATGGCTGGGCACATCTGGCAGATGCGCCTTGCTTTTCAGGTCTGTCCTTCCACGTTTCCCATGCGGTGTTTGCGAGCACCACACGTTTGCTTGCAGCACGCAGGCAGGCAGCACTGCGGAGCGGTGCCCGCAGGTAACCACGCTTCTGAGGCGTGCGGAGGGAAGACTGACAGCAGAGTAGCTCTGGAGCACATGGGGAGGCTGGCAGCAAGGCAGGCGTCAAGGTCTCTGCTCGCCACCCCGCGACCTCCTCTGGGGCTGGGAAACCTCTTCTTCCCACAGAGACCTTTTGTCTTTCCTCGTATCGTCCCTGTTCCCACCCCAGCCTCTCCTCTGTCCTCTCCAGTTTCCTCTCTCACCTTCTGAGTGTCATGGGCTCAGGGGAAGAAGGCTTGTACCCTGTCTTAAACCATGGAGCTGGGTCATCCTGCCCCAAAATGTGCTGTGGGTACCTACACAGGTGTAATGTTGCTCCCAGCTTGGCCTTGCAGGGTCCCTGCAGAGAGACCTGATGTCCAGTGGACTTAGTCCTCAGGTGTCAAAAGTTAATAAATGAGCTGTGTTTTACTGGGATCTGAATCCCAGTATCCCTGGGATGTGCGGCAGTTCAGGTGCATACAGCCTGGTGCTGCCTGTGGGCTGAGCTCCTGCCAGGGATGCTCTGGCACGGGTCAGATAATCCAAATATGCACTGTGAGACACCCCACACAGTAACTACCGGCAAAAGCTATCAGGGTTTGTGTTTCAAACCGCAGTTCTCGAGCCTGCGTCTTCTTCCTTGCCATCAGTCCAGGGAGGTTTGTTGTGCCTGACGGCTGTTGCCACCCCATGAACTCACCCTGTAGTGTAGCTAGCCAGCATCGCTGCTTTGGCACCGACTGACACCAAAGTTTGCTTGGGTGGTGGTTTCATGACCATGCTCTGCTGAGATACAGCACAAATTGCAGAAAGAGAAACAAAAGAGGGTTTGTATTTAAATAGAAACGGTCCTTGTGGTTTTGTCACCACATATGGCATGGATATATGCAGAATTTGCTGCTGGTTTTGCCTAGTAACAATAAGCAGGTTGAGACGATATGTTTGAGCTCACAAAAGGAAACATGACTTTTCTTTTATAATCCCTATTTTCTTTAATTCAGGCGTTCACTGCTGTTTAAGTAATGAGTTGGGGGTGGGCAGGAAAGCATTCAACTGCAATGGAAAAGAAACAGGCTACCCCAGAGGCACATGGGTTCATCTGCCTGTCAGACCACTTTATGAGATGTCCAGTGCAGAGGCTGATCTCCTGATGAGGACCAAGCGCTGTGAGCTCCAGCTCAAGGCTTACGTGTGCTGGCCAGCTCACTCGGCTGGTTTGCGATTGATGTTACGGGTGAGCTGTTAGAAGCCTGCATGCAGCAGACTGAGAGCAGGAATGCCAGCTCTTTGCTGAGCCTGAGACCATCTCCATGGTGGAGTGCATGTGCACAGCAGTGTCTTGGAGGAGAAAGCACTTAATGTCATGGGGCCAAAGCTGTTGATTCTTCAGGGGCCATGAACCTGTTCTTTCCCCTGCCCCTCCCCCCCCGCCCCTCAGAAGGAGAACCTGCAATGCTGGTTTTCAAGCCGGCGTGTCTCTGAACATATGTCCCTTCCCTGTGTCTCAGAGGCAGCTCCCTGCCCTCCCAGCCACACAGCAAAGCCTGAAACGGTGACCCTTCCAGCGTTACACTGAACCTGAAAGCTGGGAGGCTGGCAACAGTCTGCAAGCCCGAGGGGAGGGGAGGAGGGGGCTGACACCTGTGCTGTTAGATTAGCAGAGAGGAGGGCGACAGGGAAGCACCGCCGGCCCGGCCAGGCTCCCGTCTGCTGATCCCCAGGCGGCAAAGAAGGATCTTGTGCCCCGTGGTGGGGCACGGGCACCCTGGCGGTGCTGCCCCCGGCCAGGGGGCACACATGGCACACAAAGCACGGCAAGGCGTGAAGCTCGGCAGCTTGTGCCCTGCTGCTGCAGGAGGCCTTGTGGGGGGTTCTCACAATCTGAAATTGCAGTGGGAAATGTGGACTTTTGCTATCCGAGGAACTTTTTCACACAGGGTGAGTTGTATTCGCTGCTAACATCTGAAGTGAAGCGTTTCAATGCCTTGTGATTTTCTAAGTCCATTTTTGTGCAGGAGCTGGGTATGCTGACGTTTCTGCAAGCCTGAATGCCAGAAAACACCGTTGCCCTGTTCGCCAGTGAGCATCTTGTGAAACGCCCTGCCTTTTCTTGGCAGTGCTTTACTTGTAGAGAGCAGCGGGTCACACAGCGCCTTCGCAGTGGTTAACAGCATGCCGTGGTTCTGGGCGGCCGCAGCACCCTGCTGCACACGTGGCTGTGGGCACGGCGTGCTGGGACAGCCCTGGGAGGGCAGGGCTTGTCATGCAGCAGCGTGACAATCGTACTGCAAAGCTAAGTGTCAGTGCGGGCTTGTTAATTTTACAGAGGTTAATGGTTTTTGTTAGTGCCGTGTGTATGAGGATTGCTAGGGACTTAGCATCTTTTTCTCCTCCGTGTAGTTCTTTGACCGTATATAGCCACGGTATCAACTTACAAGCCTGGGGATTGCAGCTTTCTGTTTAGATTTTAGATGAAGGGCTGCAGTTGGAAGTGATTGTTATAAATATTTCCTGCTATCTGGTAGCAGGCTGACTTCAGTCCCTTCTAAGGAATTCACCGTAATTACCCTTTCTAGCAGCTGCAAGAATAACTCTGCTCCGGCAAAGGCTGGAGGCTGTGCTGTGCCCCCCGCCACCGCGGTGGGAGGGGGCTGCAGCCCACGCCGGGGGGCTCAGTGGGGCCGAAGCCCCAGCCAAGGGCAGAGCCCCCCTGCCCTGCCGCAGGCTGCGCATGGCATAGGATGCTGCCGGGGCAGCACGAGTGCATGGCTCACGCGCCCAGTGACATGCACGGGGCAGGGAAAGCACGTGCCAAGGCCACCATGACGGTCTGAGACTCTGCAGGTGCGAGGAGGGGAGGCTGCTGTTCCCTTTGCAGGCTCGAACCTGCCTGCCTGCTGTCCCCGTCTGGCGCTGCTGGCGCTGCTGGTGCTGCTGGCCGCGGGGCTGGTGGGGTGGCCGCAGCTGGGCCCGGTTGCAGGAGCTGGGCTTTGAAAGGGAGGTGAAGACCCTCTGGGGTCCCGAGGCTTGCACAGGAGGTGTTCCGTGAGAGGGGCAGGCAGCGCCATCCAGCGCCATCCAGCACCGTCCCTCACCATCCACCATCATCCCCTGCCATCTCGCTGTCCCCACTGCACCGGCTCTCCCTGTGAGAGCAGCCAGCGGAGGGCACGGGATGGGTGTTGCTGGAGGAAACTTCCTCTGGTTTCCCTTTGTAGGGAGAAGCAGTGGATGCAGCGCGCCTTTGGGGCCACTGCCGCCCATCCAGGAAGCCCCAGCACTGGAGCCTGGGTAGCTGCTTGCAGTCTCATAGCTGGCTGCCCAGGTTTTTCCTCCAAACACTCCGAGTAACAGGGAGGGTGAGGGCTGTCACCCTGCCCAGGCCTCTTTCTTTCTGCATTTTCCCCTTTCTCTCTCCCTCTCTGCTCTCTTTTAAAATCTCTTCATATATCAAAAGACCCACGTCAAACCAGCCAGAGCTGCCAATCCATGCAGGAGGGATAAAAAAACCCATGCAGCAAGAACAGTTAGAAATCCTGACTCCCAGGGCCTCTGGAAATTTGTGCCATAGAAATGCTGCACTGTTGTGCAATTTAGTGCCTCTGAAGAAGAATAAATCTGCTTTAAAAAAAATCCATCTGCATATTGCATATATTTATAGTTAGCTGCAAGCCTTTCCAGTAAGAACTTTTTAGAATTTATTTTAAATTAAAGTGACTAGCGTGACATACCAGTACTTAGCCTTTTAACAAAAACATTTTAGTCTTATAAATACAGTTGCTATTATTAAACTCTAGGGAAAGCCAGCAAGCTGCTCCGAATAAGAGCCCTCTGGTTTGCCTGTCTAAGCTCTTCTGCGGAGACCCAGAACCGAGGCAGTTGAACACCTTGTTGGAGGCCAGGGGTTCTTTTATGTTCTGCTTCCCTGATGGCTGCTGAAGCTTGTTTTAAACTTTGTTTCTGCTTTCTCTTCTTTTTTCCCTCCCCCTTTCCATTATGTTACTCCCTATACCTTTTTTCCTTTAGGCCTTCTCTATCCTTTTCCTCCCTCTCCCTCCCCTCACCGGGAAGCCCGGTTCCCAGCGCTACTCCCTGGCTTTCTCTCCGAAGGCAGCCCAAAGCCTGCTGGCAGACGGGTGCTGGGGCTGGCTCGGAGGCTGGCACAGGTTGCTCTCAGGGCTAGCAGGGAACGGGGGTGTTTCTGTGCGTGGAGGAATGCCTGTGGATGAGGTTTGCAGGAAACCTCTGTCTGTCCATTGACCCTGTCTGTATTTACACCTCTCAGAAATGCCCAGCGGGAGCGAATTTTGTCGCTCCAGAGGAGGTAACAGCAAACACAGTGCTGGTGGAGCAGGTTTCAGCCTGTGCTCGGCACGGTGCAGGCAGGGCCCCCGTTTTTGGGGACCTCCCCTCTGAAACGCCGCCCGAAGGTGAAAGGCAGGCAGCCAGCGACCGGGTCAGTCCCATCTCCTCCGCGTTGGTTCTCGCCCAGTTCGTTTCCAAACAAGAGCTGAGCAGCTCTCCCTTGCGCAGCCTTCAAGCCTGTGTGGCTGCTGAGAGGGAGGAGGCAATAAATCACGGCAGCCAAAGGCACGGGCCCATCCAGCCGCTTAATTAATGAGGGGCTTTCTCCTTATTTGTAACCTCCTTGCAAAGCAAACAAGTATGACTGGTAATGAAAGGAAACATGTGCACAAGTTTAAAAATAGGTGTCCCAGGGCAATGAGGAAAATCTTTGCCCTGCTTTGTGTGGCTGGAGCCAGCATCCAGCATCTCCCGCTTGCCTGAGACTGTGAACAGGAACCCGCGCGCACGGGGGCTGCTGCCCTGAAAGCCCCCTCCAGCACAGGCATCGCAGGGAAATCCAGCCTGCTCTGCTCATGTCCCCGTGCTGGTCCAGCAGTGGCCCATGGGGATGTAACCAAACCAGCCCGGCTCTCGCAGCATCATCCTGCCTGTGCTGGAACCCCTCTGCTTGCCGGTCCCAGTGCTTGCAGGGTCCTTTATACGTGGTGTGCTACGGGCTGCCTTTGGGCAGGTTAACCACAACGTGGGTCCCTGAGAGTGCCCAGGTCAGATGGGTTACCCCCCCTCTGCCTCTGCTGCCCTTTGCCTCCTCTGCAGCCCACAGCTGTGCCTCTGCATGTCACCATGCAAGCCACGTGCTTTTGTCCCCCCTCCCCAACCTTTGCAGCTTTCTCCCTCCCATGCACCTCCTCCTGGCTCGCTCTCTCCCCGCAGCTTATCACTTCATGCGGCAGAGCCGTATTTCCGTGTCCAGAGACCCAAAGCAGGGCCCTGCCACGCCAGTACCTGGTAACACCACACCCCATCCGAAGGGCTTTGCAGACTTTGTGCAAGCCTAAAAAACTCTTGCCTTTGCAGATGGGAAAGGGAGGCACAGGGGTCTGGGAGCAGCCCACGGGAACCTTCTGCAGCGCATCATTGCTCCAGCTCCCCTGCCAGCTTTGGGGCTCCGGGGCGAGCGCTCTGCGGTCAGCGACCCACAGGTCTGCCGGGAGGAGAAAAACAGCAGCCGAGTCCTTCCCACAGCCTGCCGGCTTCAGCTGCCGAGCATCTCTTGGTGGGAAACCAATGGACCTTTGTAGGTTTTCTAATATGCTTTAGCAGTTGCTGGGCTGAAGGGCTGGATTCGGCTCTCCACACTGCACTGAAGTAGAGGCTCATGGGTTTGGGGCGTAGTTTGTTTCAAATAATTCATTGACTTTTTTTCATCTTGCTTGGTACTGGTTTTCTAGTCAGTTTGTGTCTCTTAACATGTATTATAAGGACAAAACCAGGGCAACTGCCTGCAGCTTGGAGGTCCTGAGCCATGTACCTGGGAGACACAGGGCTTTCCAAAAACCTGTGAGCATCAGTTTGCTGGTCTGCACAAGGACACATCTGTATCAAGCAGGATGGGCAGGATGCTGAACAGCAGAAACGCAGAGTATAATTGGCCAAAATGGTGCAGGTCCTGGTGTCCCCCTGCAAAGCCAGGGGTTTCTGCCTATGACATACACTGGAAGTAGGGAAGTTTTAAGATTTTAGCATTTTTCCCTCTAGCATGGGACATTAAGAAGTATCAGGAGGCTTCTGTGTACATAATTTCTGTTTGCTTTGTCCTTATTCCAGGTTTTCTTTTCTTTTTTTCCCCTCTCTTAATTCAGTCAGTTTAAAGGACTGTAAGTGTTATGCTTCAGAGTTAAAAGCAGACAAACTGACTCAGTTATGCCCTGAAAATAGCCGGAAATTTGCAGTTATGGGGCAGTGATTCCCTCTCTCCCTGTCTGAGCTGGTCACTTTGGCACCTCTTGCCTGTCCTGCCCTGCACTGCTGCTTTCTGCCGCACGGAGCTGCCGTGGGGGGAATCTTGCCCCAGGCAGGCACTCACACTCACACTCACACTCAGCTCGCCTCCTTACCTTCTTACCATAGGAAACGCGGCCTGGCGATGCTACTGCTGGAATGAGGAGGGCAGCTTTGCATGCAAACCAGGAAAAAAGTACAGACTCAAGCAAGTATGGGGGGAAAAAAATCATTTAATTCCTGTGACAATCACTTTATTGTTGTTTTTTTTAACCCAGAAGGTTTTCTATCCCTGGAGATTTTTTTGATGGTTCAAGAGATAAAAAAAGTCTTTCTGCTGTGTCTGTCGATTTTAGTGATAGCCCAAGTAATTGCGCTGGTTGTAAACTGTGCGGTAATAAGCGTGTGTACAGCTGCAACGCAGAAAGCAGAGCTAATCTGGCCGAGGGTGCCAAGCAATATGCAGTGCAGAAGTAATGGTTATTAATAGTATGTGTTGACTTAGGCTGATAATGCCCCAGAGTGTTCGCTCGCCGTGGTAAATGGGCACTTGGTGCGGAAGACAAATACCTTGTAACCAGGGAACTGCCGGCCCCTGGACTGCCCCGGCTGTGTGTCCTTAGGGACAGCGGTTCACCAGGGTGGGGGCTTGGGTGCACCTCGAGCAAGGGAGGCTGGGAGGCTAGGGCAGGACACAGTGTCCCGTGGCTGACAATTTTCCTTGCACCGAGAATTATGGAACTGTGTTTGGATGCGATAATTGTAGACACAATGCGCCATGTGGGCAGGAGCGATGCAGGTTGCGTATGGGGAGGGCTCTTGTCTGAGTTAATTACTCCCAGAACCAGAAATAATTAGTGCTGAGCACTATTTCTGGAATCCAATGCAAGATGAGCTGGAGAAATATTGAATAGGAAAAATCATTACATAGTCTGAAGGGTAGAGTTAGTTGAAGAGGGCGAACAGAAACTTAATTGAAAAAATACAAACCCTCACAGTGTTAAAATAAGAAAATGCTAGATTAATCCAGGAAAAATCCCTTAACCAACCCAAAACCTGGAATCTTCACTTTTTTTTTTTTGCCTTCTGGCTCTCATTCCATCTTTCTGAACGGGACTATAGGTGACTGTCAAGTCACATGGAGGGTTGGGGAAGAAATTCTTTACTTTCTTCCTTAAACTTCTCTCTTTTTCTACTTTCCATCTTTGCAAGAATTCACTGCGTTTATGGGAATAAATCTCTGATACGGCAAATGAAAAGTACAACCATGGCTGTGGTACCTTCATAGCATTTTGGAATTTCACCAGCTTTAGACAGTCTGTTTAGCAAAAAGAAGTGAGAGCTGGTTTTCCTTTTTTCCTCCCCATTCTTTGCCAGTTTTGAAAAATTAAAGAAATGGGTAAGAAACAGCAACAGTGAAGACTTAAAGCAATGGCAGGGAAATAAGTATTTCCTATTACATAATAATAATAATAATGATAAAGTCAGGAATAAAAGAAATAAAATAATAGTATTAAAGATAATATTATAAAGGCAGGCGAAACGTATTCAAGCATGTTCTTTGGAGGATAGAGAGGGCTTGACATTTTCAGAAAATAATTGCAAGATAAGTTTTATGGGGGGAAAAAACTTTTAACGAGACATTTTTGGACAGCTCTGATAGTAAATATTATCCCTCTTAAGAGAATTGTGGACATTTAGAGGAAATAAAGGAATTTTCCTTAAGCCAGAGCAGCAAGTGGCCTCTACAGAAATGCAGTGATTTATTCTGCCTTGTTTAAGAACCTGAGATCCCTTATATTCCAAAGGAAAGCTGAGGGAAAAAATCCCACTGTAAGGGCAATTAGTGCTTCAGAGATGAAATTTAGAGCCAAAACAGCCACCTGTGAAGGTGTTTCTGCTTGTCAGGCACTACTGCTCTTATCATGCGAGCTGATACTACAGTCGGTAAACCAAGCAGCTGCAGTGGGAGGTGTGGTATTTAGGGAGCTGGTCCTGCTGCTCTCTAAAAAAACCGGTGATTTTAAGGGGTTGTGGCAAACACCGGGATGTGCCTTAGCATCATCCGAGCTCCGAGAGTACCAGCCGTAACTCAGGGCCATTGGTGTCTTGTTCAGTGCCAGCTTTGGTAGGGGTTTCTCCTGCTGTCCGCCTTGGCCTGGGCAAGCCCCCGAGGGGAGTGCTTCTGGCCGCTGAGCGCTGTTTCTCGTGAGCGTTCCCCTCTTCTCCACGGGTGGGGAGCACTGCAAGCATGTTGACATGAGTCAAAATGTCAATGACGAGCTTGCCACAGATGGAAGGGGAAACAGGGGGTCTCTGCACAGCCGTGGGTCGCTCCGGCCCCGTCTGCCTCTCTCCAGGTCTCTACTTCTCCGCAGCCACAGGGCTGTCCCTCTCCACGCGCCAAACACCTACCCTGATCTAGGATGGATTGCTTAGGGGACCTGGGTCTCCTTTGACCCCAGCATTAGGTTGTTGCCAACTGCAGTGCCCCACCTCGTCTTGGGAACAGAGCTCGTTCCCCGTGCCACAGGGACCTCCTCATAGCCATAACCTAGTGCAGGTGGGGATGAGGAGTTTGCAAGAAGCTTTCCCCTCCACGCCGGGGGAGCTAGCTGTAGCACAGCCCTTGTGCCCTGTTCTGCACGTGGCTGTGGTAGGGACTGAGCCAACACCTCGTCGCCTCTTTTCACCCAGAGGGTACCAGCCCAGGGCACTTCCGTAGGTGCCCAGGGCCAGGCTGCTCCCCGCCCCGCTCAGCTGCACCGGTGGTGCCCATGGCACAGCAGCAGCCCATGTAGGTGGCCCTCCGGCTCCTGCTGGCCCAGCCCACGCCACAGCACTGCCTGCAGAGACACCGGTTATGCCGGACAGAGCAAGCAGCCTTGTCTTCCTCACTTGGACTTGAGAGAAAAGTGTCCTTGCTGAGGTGTTTCCAGGGTGGGGAACCGTCCGGGAGTCGTGTCTGCACTCTCCTCCCAGGCTTAGCTCAGAGCACACGGGTATGCTGACACAGGGTGATCTGTAAGAGATAAACGTGGCTCTCACCTTCCTCCTGACTAGCCCAGGGTATCTCGGTGTGTCCCACCACTAGAGGAACGGTTTTCGTGGCAAGGCTCGTGGGAGCAGGGACCCTGGCAGCTGGGAACTCCCAAGCTGTGTCTGTATGAGATGGAGAACACAACTGCAGACCCAGCACAAATGCCATGGGGCCTCTTCCCTTTCAGGTATTTAACAAGAATTGACTAAAAACCTGTGCTTGGCCATGCAGCACCAAACGGCTAGAACCATAGCAGTAATGGGGGGGGGAGATGGGTGATTTTTTTGTTACTTAGACTTGTGAACAAGCCTCTTGGATCACAACACCTGTGCCCATGGACAGTGGAACTGAAGGATTGTTCGGGGAGCTAGTGAACAAGTGCACTCATTCAAGAAACTTTCATATTTAAGGATAGGTGATTGGTCAAGCATCCACGGACTTCTGTCCCGAGAGGCCTTAGGAAGAGGTATCATTAGTTTTCTCAAGTTGAAAATGACCAGATTTGCTTTTGTTGCCGAGTAAGTGGTTTGGATCTCATTTTCCCACTGCATATTGTACTTTGCAGACCAAAAAAGACATGAGAAATAGAAGTGACTGATTTTTCCATTCCTTAAGCTGCCTCCACGTGGGTTGATTGCTCAAGGGATTTCAAGGCAGACTGAAACACAGACAAATGCTGGCTTCGTGTACGCTCTTAAATATTGCTGTGTTTTGAATTTTATTAGAAACTTGGCAGACTTTCACTTGAGCTCTAACTTCCTTTTCTGCCTTCAGTTTATCGGCTGCCATAATTTTAGGTGCACAATCACAGTGTGCAACCATAGAGCCCAGCACGCATGGGCAAGGGGAGTGCTCTAAGAACATGTTGGTTAAAGTATTTGTATTGGTAGCTGGCAGCCAGGGAAGATTAGACCCAACCTGGTACATTGCACAAGTGAGGAAGCCGTTCTCCGGCGTGCCCGGCGCTACCAGTCCTGCTGTGCTCGGGCAGGAGGCGTAACTGCCTGGGAAAGGGCCAGGATCTGCTCTCAGTCACATTCTCGGAGTTCTGCCCAAAGACACCTTGAAGGGGGTTGTACTCAAGAGCATATATGTTCAAGGGAGAGGATGTGATAAACCTGTACATCTGTCAGAAAGTAAATACAACCTCTTGATCTTTCTGTGCTGACTGCAGCTCTAAATCCTGCCGATGAGGCAGCCGTAATTCCTTGTGCAAGGCACTGCAGACAGATGCGCAAATCCTCGTTGAGCAGGGGAGGTACACGGTTCACCATTTCTCCAAAGAAACCTGTGACTTGTGAAATCGGTGCCCTTTATTTGGTTTTGCTGCAGTATGTCCTGTTCAGGGTCCAAAATGCGGGATGGCAGATGCTGCTGGATCTGGCCATGAGCACCTTTGAACTGGCTGATGAGGTGTCACAAGCCCTTGGGGAAGCGGAAGAACGTGAGCAAGCTGGGGAGAAGAGACGAGTGCAAAACTGCCGTGGAAGGAAAGCAACCCCTTTGGAGCAGCACCAGCCCTCCACACTTTGGTCACCTAAAGGCAGGAGAGAAAAAAAGCTGATTGATAACTGATGAAGCTATTAATATGACAGGATGGTTTCTTGAGCATGGTCCAGACCACGATATGTTTGGGAGTCGTTGGCAGCTTGCCACCCGCAAGGGATCTCCATCCATCCGTGCAGGAGGGAGAAACTCCGTTTGCTTTTTGCTTCCCCCACAAACCAACCCCATCCCAGTTAGTGTGCAGACTCGCCACTGTGAGGGATGGTACTTTCTGAAACAGCTTGATTTTCTCTGGGAGAGATAGATTTGACCACCACTACTTCTAGTGCTGCGAAGCCTCCTTGCCTTGAATTTCCTCCAGCACAGAGCGAGCCCTGGTGCCCGCTGAGTACAACTGGAGGAAATGCCTAAGACAGGGTACGGCTGTGACTGGTGGGAGACGCTGTGCTGGGCATCCCATATCCTATTCTTGAAGAGGCCCCACAAGCTGGAAGGAGTGCCAGTTACGGACTATAGCAAAAGCTCATTTCTTATTCAGTACTGAAACGGGGGTCTTAAGTGGAGCAAAACTCTGTGCTGCATCAGCCCCCAGCTCACACGAGGGCTGCAAGGTCTCCAGCGATCGGCCTGGAGTGAGGCCCTGGGACCGGTTGGCACCCAGGGGAACACGGGGTCCCGCCGAGCCCCAGTCCGTGCCTCTCAGCCTGGGCAAAGCCCTGCAGGAGGGTGGTGTGGGTTGGCTCCTGCTGGGCGGCCTCTGTGTGGGGCAGGGGCTCTCCTGGAGCCTGGTTTCCCTGTGGCCCGGGCAGCCCCTGTGCCATGCCCGAAGCAGCAGGTTGGAGGTGCCCACCTGTGTCCCCCGATCCTGACGGCAGGACGTCTGGGGAGAGGAGGCACATGTTTGCCCGCTGTTTCCTTAGTCTGCGGATGCCAGCACAAACGGGGAGCGCCTCGAGGCCGGGTGCACGGCTGAGCTTCAGGGCACTGTGGCACAGACCTGCCCCGGGAGCGAGAGCTCTGCCCGCTGTGGCTGCGGCGCTCTGGGGTGGCAGCTCCATCTCGCTGCAGAGGAGGCACCAGGGAAACGAGCCAGGCTTCAGCAAGCTTGTCAAAACGCCCGCGTCGCCCAGGCTCAAGGTGGAGCAATAACGAAGACAAAGTGGGGAAAGGCAATCTGTACCCAGAGTGGGTTTAATAAGTGCAATTGAAAATAAATCACTGCAGACGTGGTGGCTCACGCCAGCTCTCATTCATGCTCGTTCCCTCGCTCTGCTTTCCTTTCCCCCTGCTAATTGCCCTGCCGCAACGCATTATTATCCTTTTTTATTACCCAGCCGGTAGAAGCTGGGATGGTCGCCGAAGCTGCCTTGGAGAGAAGTTGCACTGGAACAAACCAGCTAACATCTTAGCCTGGGAGAATAAATTAGGACATAAAGAGAGCTGGAGAGCCCGTCACGCTTGGTGTTTGACGGTGCAGGACTCAGCGCAACTACCTGAGCAAACAGCAGAGCCTGCAGTGCTCTGGCAGACTCGCGTGCCGCTGCCTCCCTGTGACCATCTCACAGCTGAAAGCCCACTGTCCTGGTGCCAAGAGGCAGCCCCCCAGAAAGGGGGTCTCTGCGGCCTGCCCCTCCCTCTCTCATTCCTGAGAAATTAAAGCAAGTTCTGGGAAAGCAGCCGGGCACTGGAGACCTTGGGAGATGTGGCTCAGAATAGAAACGCTCTCCCTCGCCACAGCCCTCTTGGAAGCCATCTCAGCCAGAGCGGGTTGGTTCCTTTCACCTTACTGACAAGCCACCGGCTGCAGGGCGGGGCTTGCACAGTTCCCTGGACAGTTTGGGGGTTCTCAGTTGGCGGGGAGCTGCGTGCACCTTGTTCTGCACTCTCAGAGATGCGGGTCCTTGTTTTGAAGCAGGTGGATGGAGGCAGTGAAGCGCAGATGTCTCATGGTCGTGAGTTTGGAGGGAGGACTGGACGGTGCTGTTAATTTGCCGTGCTGTGGGAAGCCGGACGGCTCCCCAGGCATGGCTTGGTGCGCTCCTGGTCTCACACCCAGCCTGCCCGGTGCTGGAAACATCACCTACAGCGCTAGCTCCGCTCGGTCCTCTCCCGCACCCCACGCTCCAGCCTCCAGCGGGACCAAGCGGCTGCTACAGGGGGGCTCCCACCTGCCAGGAGCAATGGCAGCCCAGGGTTTAAAAAAAACACCCCAGCATTAACTATTTGATTGCTGTGGAGTGTTTAAAGTTACTGTTTCACCAGAAGTTCCCAGGCAGTTCTGTGCTCCTTCATAACAAACTCTTCTCTGGCAACTAGGCGATTCCCAGGGTGCGGTTATGTGGCTCTTTGTGGCATGGTGACAACCAACCCTTTAAGGCTTAAAATCAGCTCTGGGTAATGCTGAACCATCTAGACCAAGAGGTGCTGGAATGGCAGGGCTGCCTTGAAATGTCATGGTATGGAGAGCTCCGCTCTGGGGCTGCTGTAAAACCTGCGGCTGACAGCCTGCCTGCCACAGCCACGTGCGAGCCCCGGGAGCCTGTGGGGGCTGGAGGATGCATCGGTGCTACACTGAGCAGCAGGGCGCCAGGCCAAAGACGGATGGGTTTTGGGGAATCGCTCTCCTTTGGGTGAGCGGGGACCCACTGTCCCCATGCCCGAGGCATGTCAGAGATGCCAGAGCCCAGCTGGGGCTTCCTCAGGTGGTGGCAGCGGTGCCCCCGCACACAGGGATGTGGAGTGGAGGACAGCGGGGGAGACTCCGTTGGCACAGTGGGCTGAAATGCAAGCCAGTGATCCGAAGTATTTTGAAGATGTTGTCTCCTGATGTCTTTGCATTTGACATGAACCCATCCTGCCTGGGGACCCTGGAAGTACATGGCTGCTGGGTAATGGCTGGCAGGGCTTGCCTCGCAGGGGGCGCGGGGGTGAGCCGGCCCGTGCTCAGCTGTCCCCCCAGCCCCAGGCTCTCAGCCTGGCAGCTCGGCTTGCTGGCACAGTCCAGACGGGGGTCGGGACCTGATCACCTGCCCATCACACAAGGGGGAATGGAAGGGCGTCCGTGGGCCCCCACACAGCACAGCCTAGGCGTCACTAGAGAGTGAGCCGCACATGTATCCCAAACTCAGCATCCTCCAGGAATGCCCCAGCTCCCCTGGCAAGATCGACACACCTGTATGTTTTGCTGTAAATGCAATTAATTAAGGTTGCTTTGATGAGCAACGTTTGGGGGGGGCTACACCACAAATGCTTGGTCTCTCTATGTGACTCCAAAACCACAGATGCCATTTACTGTAAGGGTTCATCTGCCCTTCGGTGGTCTGTGGCTCGGGCTGTAGGAATCTACCTCTCCCCAGCCTGGACCCCCAGACCCTCGCCGTGCGCGGTCTCCGTGCAAGCAGAGGGACGGGGCTGTTGGGGCTGAAGTCCCAGAGGCCTGCCAGCCCTGGGTGAACGCACACAGCTCGCCGTCCGTCTGACTGTACAAGTGCTCTGCAAGGAGCCAAGTGCCTTTTGGCCACATCAGCCTTGCCGTGCATTTGCAGATGAACCTGTGAGGAAGCACATGCCTGAGACGTAATGTGCCCTGCAGAGGCGGGCTGCATGTTTTCCTTGTTGCAAGCAGAGTTTTCCTTGTTGCAAGTAGAGGAAACATTTCAAAGATGCTGACCCAAATCCCTCAGGAGAGTAAGGCAAATTCTTTGTTGGCTTGACCGTGACTCTGCATGATTCATGCAATTTGAAGTAGAGAGAGAGTAGGTTACTCAGGGACCCTTCATGAGAAGCCAGAATGGACATAGCCTGGGGTAAAATCCTGGGAGATTAGGGAGGCTGAAGCAGCAGGATCCCCCTGGGCAGGCAGCCAGGGAGGCTCTGTCGAGGGAGCAGGACTGATGTGTTGGAGGTGGTGGCTGGACGGGGTCACAGAAGGCGATGCTTGTAGCTTCTGCACTTGACAACACACAGGTTCACCGTGGGTCCCCCTTGCAGATATTTCACTCCCTGAATTTCAGCAGTATTGCACAGGGCAGAAATCAGGGCAGCTTTGTAAGGTGTAAGTCACTGCCTCTGGTCAAATCTGGTTTTGAATTTGGGAACAGCTATCAGCCAGCACAGCCCACTTGAACTTTTCACATTGTGTGTCCGCTTAGGGCTTTGCGCGTTTGTGCATATCAAGTACTCCCCAGCTGTAGAGATCAGGCATGCAGAATCACTCACCTCTTGCAGGAGTAAGTGAAAAATTTGCCATGTGTTGCCTGGTTTTAGCAGCCGTTCTCATCCTTTCATCTGAAGCCCCTGAGATGCGAGGAGCAGAGACGGTTCCTGCACACTGCAGATGGGCTGCTGCATAAGGACAGAAATTAAATGATTCATCTTGTGTGTAATCCAGAGGCTCAGCCGAGTTACTCATCAAACCCTTTATAAGCCACTTTGTAGACTGCTGCTGCTGCCTATTACTTATGATATCTTACAACGTCTGATGAGTTACAGTGTTTTGCCTGCTGCTTCTTCCATCACTTTGAACTCTGAGCTGCGTGAGTTTGTAAGGCAGGTTCTGCTGGGCCACTGCGACACAGCCCTGCTGGTGAGCGGTGAGCAGGTTTGAGCTGCATTGTGCGGGCCACTGGGCATCTGGAAGCTAAAGGGTCTGGATTTCCATCGTACCCACGCAGACATTTTCAGCGTGGTGGGATTTGGATGAGGAATCGGTCTGTCTTTTGGGGCCAGGCACACGTGCGTCAGTCACAAGGAAGCGCAGCCTCTGACCTGCAGGGTGTTTGGGCGCAAGAGGATTTTACATGTATTTATAGAACTGTGATTTCCATTTTCTCATCAACAAATACAAGTCTGTGCAGGAAGGAAAAGCACTGATGTGCTGGAGGAGAGTGATGGAAGCTACATGGGAGAAGCGCTGATTGGAAAGTCTCACACTGTGGCCCGTGATGGTGTGGTGAGGGTAAGGGTGTCATCCGAAAGTCTCTTACGCTGGCTGTTGCTGCTGATTTTCCTCTTTAGAAGTTGCCAGAAGCTGCTCCGTGCATGGAGCTTTCTTCAAAAACTCATGCCTCCTAAACAGCTCCTGTGTCTGGGAGGCAGGTGCCGAAGCACCCTGAGCACATCACCCCAAAAACCCCACGAAGCCATCGCCATTGTTCATGTCACAGCAGTCCCAGTGGCACACTGGGAGGTGAGCGTACTCCCGGGGCCCACTCCTTGCTTTAGAAGATGACCTGTGCCATCGACACCTCCAAAATAAAGCACTTGGCACTTCCCAGGGCATGGGGGCAGCCGGCCTGCCTGGACCCAAGCCACGGGGCACGTTGGGGCACAGCGGGGCTGGGTGCGGGGCAACCAGGGTGGTGAGCTGGCACCCGGCGTGGTGAGCAGACACGGCATTAGCTGACCCCTGCGTTTACAGCAGGCGGCTACACATTTAGCCAGAGTATGAACCATTAACCAGTGAGGAGAAATGTGCTTTTTTCATTCAAGGAAGCGTTGCCTGGGGTTTGGTCTAAGGCTTTTGCAGGTACCTTTAGCTTTATCGTCTCTTGGATTCAATTGGCAGCCCGACGCTATTGTGTAACCTTGAAATGAGAGGGATTTCCAAAGAGCTCTGGAGCTTTCCCCACTGTTTCTGGCAAGCATCCCTTCCTGCAGCCTTGCAGTCCTGTCCCCCGACCCTCATGCCCAGAGTCCTGGAGAAGCTCCCCCTGCGCTCGCACCCCGGATTGCTGAGCTTCCAGTCTGGCCTCACTCTTCCCTTCCTTTTCTCGGTCGATGCTCAGCATTGTCCTGTTTCATAATGGCTTGGGTTTCCCCTTGCTGCCTTTGCCTTGTCAGAAATCAGAAAATACCACAGGCAGGAGGGCTCCCAGCGGAGCAGCGCAGCAGGGAAGGCGCGCAGGGAAGCAGCGCTGCGGGCAGACCTGGTGTGCCGGAGCGGCTGGGAGAGGCAGCCTGGCATGGCACTGGCCCCAGACAGCCTGGCCCAGCCTGGCCGCAGCCCCGGGTCTGCTGCACCGCCGTGACCTACATATACCCATGCTGCCAGTGGATGTATTCCCAGACTTTTTGTTCCTCTTGGCCTTGCTGGGAGGAGCCAGGGAGGTTTTTTGGGGCCAAGCTCTGCACTTGGAAGAGCTCCTTAGCATGCACTTTTTGCTGCGTAAATAATAAATGGTACGTTTAATATTAAACATCCTGTGCTCTTACTAGACCTTATTGCGCACGTGAAACCTGGCAAACGAAGTGCGTGAAGGTAGTTTGTCTTTAAAGCCATGCACGATTTCTAATGTGCCATCTTCCTTTTTTCAGGGGGAGCAGCATTTGTTCTCTTGCTCTTCCCTCTGTTCCCCTGGCAGCACCTCAGTGCGTTCTTTCCTGCGCTGAGCACGGTCCCTGACCTGTCCTGGAGTCCCTCTGCCCTGGCCATCATGCCTCTTGCACCACTCCTCATCCCTCTGCAGTGAAGCTTCAGCTGCCTACATGGGCACAGCTCAGTGCAGAGCCCCAGGAGGACCACGGACACGGGGATGGAGAAAGCCTGAGGGATTCACTTGCAGTGAAACGGCAGAAATGTGTGTGCAGCGCTTGGTGGGGCTGGGACAAGATTGCTTTCTGGCAGGAGACCAAGCAGGCTGCATAGCAAGGATGATGGAGCAAGTGAAAAAATTAGTCATCTGGGGGGGGAAGGACTGTCGGTAGAGTGGGTGGCATCTGCCTGGTTAGCTCACGGACTCCCAGGGAGACACTGGAAACCCCATCACTGGAGTAAATGAAAACCCCACTGTACTCAGCTCTGGGGAGAGATCCTGCACCGGCAGCGGGGAGCCTGTGTGTACACGCACGATGCATACATAGGCGGAGTGGTGGACAGCAGTACAATGCAGCTGGTTTCTCCATCTCCAATTTCTATGATTCAATGACCATCAATCATTTTGGAGAGCTAATCGTGTTACTGCACAGTTTCAGGTGAACAAGGAGCAGGCGCGGTCTCCGGGGACCTGCCACACTGCAAAGCAGGCATCCGTCTGCGCCAGCGTTATTGCGTTAGCCAGGCACCCCGGCCCGCGCTGGTACCCGCTCTGCTCTCGCGTTGCTGCTGACAGGCAACGGCTGCGTGCACTAACAAACAGCGGCAATGAGGCGAGGGTGGGCAGCCTGATTAGATTTTGTTTGTTTGTGTAAGATTCATGGGAGGAAGAGGGAGGGGAAAAAATCCAGATAAAGGAGAATGATGCTGCGCATAAAGGCTAGCGGTGAATGTACAGAGCTGGCCTTTTAATTCAGTCTTCATAGTCTGAAAGCAGCGCACACACTCGCACAGGCAGAACCCAGGCTGCACCTAATGGATTTTGAGAAAATGAGCCCTCGGCTCCCTCCTCCCAGCTTTACTTTTTAGAGAATGCGTTTCCTTCATTTTGGAAATGATTGTATTATCTCAAACTGCTTGTAAATCTTGTTAGCCAAGTAATATAGTTTGGACTAAATGTCTGTTCCTACATGGGCCTCAGGGGAATATGGAAAATAACCAACACAGCCCCCGTTGCGAACTCCCACCAGCTCTGCAAAGGAGACTCCTTTTTTCTAATTAACCTCGGATCCTTTCTTTGGTGAGGCAGAGAAAGAAGCAGCAAGATTAATGAAAATTAGGCCTGTTAAAGCCTGTGTTATTTTCTATTTGTGTGCACAGCCTTGCCACAAACTGAACTCATCACCAAAAGCGGTATGAATCAAACTGGAGTGCAGGCACTTAGCGTGTGCGTGTGTATGCACTTAGGTGCCTGCCACAGGTGCATTTGCAACTGGAAGGAGCAGAGAAACCGAGGCAAATTGTTAATTTTCCTATTATTGATGTAGTTGAGAGTTTGCACCTAGCAAAGCTGGTGGAGCTGTGACAGATGAGTTAATTGGATGCCACACTGGCAGGCCTGGGAGAAGCTGCAGAAACCTGGGGACAGAAACGGTAGCTGGGGCTGGGGGAGAGCGTGTCCGATGTGTGTTGATTTGCTTAGGGATACAAAGCCATAGCTCCTACTCCAAAGGGAAGGGACTTCTGCTTGTTGGTTTTATTTCCCAGAGGACTCCATTGTAGGGTTAAAGCTTGTGTAAGAATCAAGATACCTTCTATTTAAATCTGTCTGATCCCTCGCTTTGGGAGAATTGCTGGGCTGTGCCAGAGACAGGGCCAGCTGCACTTCTGTACATCCCAGATGAGTTGGACTCAGCTCTGGCACCTTTCTCCTGCCAGCTGCTGCCCCCACATTCCCTGCTTTTCTGCCAGGGTTTTAGGGGATGGAGAGGACCCTGCAGGCACTGGCAGCAATGATATCTCTGCCCATTCTTAGACACGTGACTGCCCGGCTCACCTCCTCTTACGTGGTCTGTGCACCTTCTCTCTGTCCGTGCAAAAACCAGAGCCCTCTTTCTTTCCCTATGCTGTTCCAACTGAGTTTCCCTTCACCGTGAGTCATGCCTGGTCTCTCCTGTTGGGTCCTCCAGGGACCAGGGGGCCTCCGCAGGCCCCCCGGTTGACTCAGGGAGGTGCTGCAGCCGTGCTGCCTGCCCGGTGCAGCGGTGGCACTGGCCATCAGCCTGGCATGATGCCCCTTGTGTGACCAGAGGTGAAGCCACTCCCAGATGGGGGGGGCTCTTTATCTCATGGGGGCAGTGCAGGGCCTTGGAGGCTTTCCCGTTGCCCCTTGGTGGAACAGCTGTGATGGGGGGAAGGGAAGGAAAGGAAACCCCCCAGCCTCCCTGTAGTATCGTTTGGCAGCTGCTTTGGGGCTGAAGACCTCTGAACGTTTTCCGTGAGACACCTTTGGAAAAAATCTCAAACTTAAATCATCTGAAAGCCAGCTCAAGCCTGTTGATGGTGAATGGGATGAAGAGAGTCCAAGGGGAAGAAATCAAGAACCTGCAATTTTCCCCTTCCCTCCAGACGTCGCCCACCTGCGTTGGGGAGCCCTGAGTTTTGACACTGGAGGAGCGGTGGCTTGATAGGGCCAGGAGCCACTGACCTACCCCGCTGGCTCTGGCTTGCATTAAGTGTTTTGTTTTCAGCAGCGCTGGAAAACTCTTTGCTGGGATAAATGGCTGCGAGCAGCACTAGGCGCTCTGTCAGGTCAGCCCCCACAGCATCCCGCGTGCTGACCCACACCTGCCCTGGAGCTGATGGCCAGCACGAGCAGAAGGCAATGCGTGCGCAGGGGCTTCCAGGCTCAGGCGCAGTTAGCAAAGCTGTTTGTAAAGGTGAGCGATGTCCTTATCACGTCAAGCATGTGGTACCCCCTGCACCAGCACAGGAAGGCACCACACGCTCGTCACTTCTCACAGGTCCCCCGCAAAGTGGTCCCTAAACCAGTTGCATGCCCCAGGCTCACGGTGTAACGGTGACAGGCGACTGTGCTGGTTCTCCCACAAACAAACCACTTCACAGAGAGCCGGGGCAAGTGCAGGTCTCCATCTGGTGAACCAGGCTGCCTTCGAAAACAAAGCAGCAGCTGAAACCCGCACATAGATCTTGTCACTACGCTCCTCCCTGAGTATACAGAGGCCAGAGCAAGATCTGCACTGGCGATTTCTTGCGGGCGCATATGCTCGAGCAGTCCCAGGCAAAGGCTGGCTTTGACTTGTCATCCATCTTGCTACATCACCCCATAGCAAACAGGAGAGGACCACAGATGCTGGCCCACCAGAGTTACCAAGGGCAGGGCAGGGGGTGGCAGTAGCATTAGGGTCTCTTTCTCCTTGGTGGGACCATTGAAAGGGAGCTGGTGACCAACTCCAGTGACCAGTGGGCCTCTGCGCACCCCTCCTGCTGCTGCAGGCATTGCCTTGCCCAGGTCCCGGCTGCACTAGTTCCATAATCAGGCTAAATTCAGTTTTGTTTCTGTGGCTGGGAAGTCCTGAGCCAGCTGCAGTCACTGCTGTTCTTGCTGTAGAGCTCTCCTGGGACTTTGCAGCAAGGAAGCAGCATGGCCTGGTGGGCAGAACTCACTGAGCACCGACCGACTGGGTCCTGTGCCTGGCCCAGATGCCGAGCCATGGTAGGACCTTGGCAGAGTCACGTTGTTTCTGCGATGCTGCTTCTGCCTGCCTGTCATCTTGGAGCCACTCCCTATGAGGGCTGTCAATGCTTCCATAGCACGAGAGGAAAATACTGATGCATCCAAGGGTATGTGAAGCTAAGGAATGAAGCTATTTTCTCTGCAAACACCCCCTCACCATGGCGAGAGGTTTGCTCCGGCTTGGTATGCAGATCCTGCCTTACAGCAGCCAGGGACTGCAGTTCCATTCCCACCACAAAGCTGAGCCCACCATGGAGAGGTCTCGTCCCTTTCTGTATCCCCACTGCTGACACGGAGCAGCCACTTTGCTCATGTCTCCCCAGGGAGAGCCACTTTCTAACTTGGAGCAACACCATCAGGGTCCCAGCAAGGAGAGGGGAAAAAGCCCTTTGCTCCCTGCAGCAGGGCCATCCTTCCAGAGTAACCCAGCTGGAGAAAGGCATCACAGGCATGTAACTGGGTGGTGGGCTCTAGGCTCTGAAACCATTGGAGAAGGGTGTGAGCAGGTTTAGAGAGCAGTTTCCCATAGGAAAGGCCAGGAGGACGTGACCTCTGGAAGCGCACCCTGGGCTGCCTGCTTGCCCTCTGCATCTCACAGTAATTTCTTTTCCAAATCCATGTCTTCTGACCAAAGCACACAGCCATGAAGCACAAGGTGGAGAAGAGTCAAGCTAGCGAGGGAGGATGGGGAGGTAAGGCTGCCGTAGGATAAAAAACAGCTGGTGGATAAAATCCTGTCCCCTGGGAACCTGGGGAAACCCTCCTCAGGGGGTTAAGCGGTATCTTACATGGTCCAGAGAAAAGGCAATTAAATTACTCCCCTTGCCCAGTAAATTCAACCCTTTTATTCTGTCTGCAGACACAGCAATTTTTTATTGTTCAGCTTGCTTGTTTACATGCCTTTACATATGTTTCAATAACCATCTGGATTCCTGGGGCTGCTCTTGGCACAAATTACGCTGTTGGCCATTTGGGTCAGAGCAGCCCCCCAGACGAGAGAAGGGTGCCTCCCTGTGCTGGGTCCACTCTGCCAGGTAAGCTTTCCAGCCCTCAGCTGGTCTTCAGCCTTTATCAGGCCCTCCAACAACCATCCTGAAGGGTGGGCGCAGGAGTTGGAAGGTATCACGGCGATGGTCTCGTTGGTGCTCTGTTGCCATGTCCCTGACCACCTGCCATAAGCCAGCGTTTCCCTTTTGTGCCCCTGGCTCAGGACACCCAGCACGGTGCCAGGAGAGCTGCGCCGTTTCCAGGGTCACAGCTTTGGGGCTACGGACCTTCCTCCAGCACCTTTGGACCAGTTCTTTATTCTTAGCTGTTTGACCTGGGCTGAATGAGAAAAGCGTATTGTTGATACATCCTCATAAAAACACAAGTGCTTGCGTGCTTTTTTCTAAACCTTAATTTAAAGCAACTGCGTTTTCCACCTAAACATCTGATTCCGTATTTAATCATACTAATCTCCTGACCTCAAAAATACTTCGTCAGTTAGTGCCACAATTTGGCGTGCTGTATGTCAGAACATAAAAATCCTTTCATTTCTTTTAAATCCGTTGCTTTTTAATTTCACCAAGAGATTGCCTTTTCTTGTGTCAAGGAAAGATAAATGAGAAGTGTCAGGGACACCTTTTATATATCGCCTTATCTTTAAACTAAACAAATCCATTGTGTGCAGCCTGGCTTACCATGGAAATCTCTGCACCCCATTATCAGTTGTCGCCCTGTTACTTGCTGTTCTCCCTTTCTGAAGTGGAGTGACAGGAACCATGTATGTGCCCTCACTGCAGATTTACTGAATGTCATTCTGCTGGTTTGATACTATTTTATTTCAATCTACTGTTTCTGCGTCCAAAGGTTTCTTTTGTTTTCTTGATGTCAGAGTGCAGTTCTTCACCAGGCTGACTGCTGTGAAGTCCTTTTTACCAGCAGCTACAGCTGATTTAGAATGTAGGGCATGCAGGAGTAGTTTGGGTTTTTTCCCATCGATGTGTGCGTTGCTTTGCATTAATTTCTTTAGACTTCGTCTTCCTACTCCCTCACCCTTCTTGGGTACCATTGAAAATTCCTACAGTGCTCACGGAGCTTGAGTCAGGTGTGCATATTCACGTATACATACATGTTTGTATGTGTATAGCCATGCACGCGTACATGGAGGGATGTGAGTGTGTATGTGCGTGTATGGGCTTCTTTCTCAGACAGTTAAAGAGCTACTGACGCCCCGCATAGCCCCCTGCGTGACTGTACGGCACCCCGCTGGTGAGCTGCTTCTTTCAAAAATTGATCGTTTATTCTTTCTCCTCGTTTTCCACTTCTGAGCTACTTTCAAAGCTGCAAGCTCTCTCAGATTTCTCGGCTGTTAATCCCTGGCTTCCAGTGCCACCCTTCCACGGGACATGGACCGGGCTGGCCACCTGAGCGCGAGGCAGGGCTGCACAGAGGGCTCTTAGTGCTTATCCTCACATTGCCTGCTCTGACGCCAGGCGCCTCGGGCTGGTGGCTCCCTTGCTCTCCAGATTTAATCTGGTTACTGCATAAAGCCACTCTGTACACTGAAACAAGAAGTTGGAGATTTTTGTGCCGCATGTGAGCTGGGGGCAGGAAAGGAAGCCAAAATGTGGAAGGCCTGTTGCTGCTCCGCTGGCACCCTAAGGAGGCTGAGCAGATCCAGGGTGCGGAGCTGCACCACCCCGCGTGGCTGTCGGCCACCGGTCCCACGGGACAGCTGCCCTGCTTGGTGCCCTGATACCCATTAAGCAAGCACGCGGCCAGCCGGATTCCCAGCCGGCAGCCCACCCAGGAGCACGCAGCCAGGGCGCTGAGAATGCCGCCGCCTGCCGAAGCCAGCCAAGGCTCCATGGAGGAGCTGGGCCAGACTCTGCTCCAGGTGGGCCACGAAGTGATGCCACCACTGCAGACTCAGGCAGCCTCCCTCGCCGGAGGAGGGCAGGCAGCGTCTTTGGGAATCCTTAAGGAGGCGATGAACAACAGAAGCAAGTTTTACGTAAAGCAGGATGTCTGGCCACCGGCCCCTGCCATGAGAGGAGCGGTAGCCCCTTGGGTGAACGTGGTAAGGGCTGCTGCATTGCATGCCTTGTGTTTCAGCCTTTCAGCTTTAGACCCACTGTGAGAGCAGCCAGGTTCCTTCATTTTGCGAAGCATTTAAAAAAATATTAAGCTAGCTCCATGTTCGGTGGGTCCCTTTGTGACAAGTTACACGATGACAAGCCAAGAGGGGTGGGGGTGGGTGGGTGTTTGGCTCTGGCGAGATCTGGTGTCCTAGTCAGCATGAGGAGCTGCTCTCTTGATAGGGGAGAGAACATAATAACAGATTATGAACTTTTTTTATCCCACAGCAGCATTGCGGTGTGTGTGTTGGGGGTGGAATTCAGAATTCTCACATTTCAATAAAGTCACGTTTCCCTTCAAACTGGGAAACCAGTCCCAACAAAAAAAACAGTAGGCACCCCAGGAACCATTTGCTTTGCGAGCAGAAATGCCCACAGCAAGCTGAAGTGAGCCGTCCTGGTCAAGCTGCGTATTGAAATAACACAGGAGAGGGCTGGTGCAGGCTGCAGACAAATGGAGCCCGGGGACGGCTCTGCATATAATGTGCTCCTGCTCCAGGCACCCTGCAGCCCTGCCTGCCAGAGCCGTATTTGCATCCTCCATCGGGTGCAGGTAGCTTTCCACCACTCCTGCAGATGACGGTCTCATCCAGTCTAAAAAGAAAGCAAAAGACCCTCCTGTGGCTCCTGTTCTGCATTCCTCTCGTGGGTACAAATGCCGTGCTGCTTTGCAGGGCCACAGGGGTTCTGCCTTTGAGAGGTGACTTAGGACTCCTGGATTAGATCCAAAGTGTATATAAACCCCATCTGTCAGGGCAAAGCCCTAAGGCCGTGTTTTTCAGAGGATGGTGGAGATGGCACTGGTTTATGCTAGCGTGTGGTCTGGTTCTTTCTGGTTTTCTTGCTGATTTGGGAGCTGAACCAATTCAAGAGTTCCAACGGCTTTAAAGCCCAGCTTTTCATGAGTTGCCATCAAAATACAGATGCATGCATGAATACACATTGTTCTAATGGCTTCGTTGAGTACTTTGGTTGTGTTACTGTCCTGAGCAGGGGGACTCAGTCTTGGCCAATAGCACTGGGTGATTTTACTGAGGTCCATTCATTTTTTCATCATCCTGCCAACTTTTCTGGCTGGGAGAGTGATGAAAGGCCACATCTGCTCCCCAAAGACCAGGAGAATAAGGAGAAATATGGTTGTTCCTGGAGGGGTGTCCCACAAGGCTGCTGCTTCAATGAGGCTTAGGCACAAGTGAGTCCCGACAAAGGAGGAGATAGCCCTGATCTCACATGATAGCCATGATTTCACATGATCACTGTCACGTGAAAGTGCAGGTGCAAAATCGAGCTCGTGGTGAAGGGTCCTCCTGCCTGATGCTGTGCCTCCTGTATGTCCGCATCCCCCTGGGGGGCTGTGCTCCCACCTTGTTGCCCAGGCACTGTAAACAGCTCCGCAAAACTGTGTGGGAGCTCTTCAGCTGCACTCGGGAGCCCTGGCCTGACTGCGTTGGGGAGCAGGACCAGCGCTGGCTTCTTGTAGTGGCAGCGAGGCAGCGGGGCTATGGATACCAACCTTAATGCTTGTAAATCTCCTGTGATCTAAAATCTGAGACCTCTGGTCTCAATTGCACTGAAATGAAGGAGAAAACCTGGCCAAGACCTTGACGTGCCTTTGTGTTTGTGTGTGTATATGCTTCACCCAAATATGGGGGGGGGGGCGAGGGAGCATAATTTCCCACCAGTGAGATAACTGCTTATTACATGAGTGTGAAGCAATTTGATCTGCAAACCTTTGCAGTCGAGAAACCAAGTCTTGCAGGAACTAAGTTATGGGTATTTAGGCAATGGAGGTATTGTTGTTGCTGTCAGAGCCCTGAGTTGAAGTTTTCAGGAAAGCTGCTGCCCTTTAAAATAACTTTGCTTTATTTATTAGCTCAAAACTTTCCCAGACCGAATGACAAATAAAGCCTGTGGTATTTTTCCAGGGCTTATTTTGAGATAAAAGCTATCTGGTATAAAGGGTTCCTCTGGCAGCTGGACAAGAAGACCATAAATCAGCATCAAGGAGCAGGCAGAGCTGCCTGACGGATGCGAGGTGCGCTGGAGGGTTTCTCCGCTCCAGATGAGCTGGGGCAGGAGCTGCTCAGGCCAACACGGCGCAGAGGTAAAGGGAGCTGCCTCCCACCTCCGCTGCGGTCAGGCGGGGAGCAGCGTGGCATGGGGTGCGCTCCGGCACCTGCCCCCAGCCACAGGGGCTTTCTCCCTGATGCACCCCCTGGATTCAGTGGAGAAAAGAAAATGGAGGGGGCAGAATGGGAAAAGGCCTCCCTCCACTGCTCCCCCATCCCCTCCATGGTGTCTACTGCATCAGCCTGGCCGTGGGGCCACGGCACAGCAGCACATCCCCGTTCCGTGGCGCTGGCAGGAGGGGGCCAGGGGCTGGCGAGGACGATGCCGGTATGCCATCAGGAAACGCGGTGTGGCTGAACATGGTGGCAGCGGGAGTGTCTTGGTTATTCTGGTCCGCGGAGCTGCTAATTAAGAATAACGGGCTTAAGTGAACACGGCAGTTTTCTCAGTGCCTCTGTAGAGAAATCATCCTCCCCTTACGAGTCCTTTAGTCCTCGCAGCTGCTACGTAGCCCAAACCCCTTTAATTTCTCCAGACAGCACCGAGAGGTCATGGGGTGGCTCCCAGCAGAGTTTGTTGAGGGTGGAAGAGATGGAGAGGGCTTGGGTTGCAAGAGCCGAGGGAAGCTGAATGAATCATTAAAAGCAAGAACCTGAAAGCCTCCACCAAAGGCCTTTACTAATGTTGATTTGATTGTTTATGCCACTTGGTGGGGAAGAAACCAGGGGCAGATGCAACAACTAAATATTTGGTCAGTGCAGCGCCCTGCCCACAGTGCCTGGCCTTTGCTGGAGACCCTCTCTGTGCGTCCAGGCCAGGTGACGTGTTGGGGGAGCAGTTCAGTGTTCCCCTCGAGCTGGCTGCTGGAGGCCAGGCAGGGCATGCGGCCACCCGAGCATCCGTGCCAGGCGCCGTGCACCGGTTCTCACAGAAAAGGAGAGTGTCCGGTGAGGGAAGCAGCCAGCTCGCCCCCTGCCATCCACCCGCCGGGCTGGGGGGCTTCTGCTGGTGGTCAGTAGCTGGGGGGCTCGCAGGTGTCACCCAGAGGCTCCAAAGTGCCTGGGAGCACTTGCCCACTACCCCTCCTATGCCCTGCAGGCTTTTTTGCTGGCAGCCAAGGAGAGGAGATTAAAGCGGGAGCTTTTAAAACACTAGGTTGGGAGCACATCAGGAGAAAAGAGGAGCAGAGCCAAGCTCCTCACCCTTGGTGCTCACCCCGGGGAGGGGGATGGTCATGCTCTGGAGCCAGCCATCGCAGACAGGGGAGCAGGCTTTGGGCAGCCTGGCATGGAGGGGCTGAGGGCAGTCATCTCCCACGCCAGGGACTCATGCACACCATCCCTGCTGGCTCCGCAGCAGCTCCCAGCAGGTAGCAGCAGCTCCCTGTATTGCAGAGAGCTGGTAAAGATTGCAAGGCATTCAAATACCATGGCAGAAGCAATGGATGCAAGCAGTTTCTGATTATGCCGACTAGGTGAGCTGTCGGTGCCTGGAAGACACAGTGCAGGACAGCTGCTGTGCAGCAGTGACCCTTCCTTCTCCCGCTGCTCCTGAGGAGGCAGCTGCAGGTATTCTGGCCCCACTTAACACAGGCAGTCGCTTTCAGGTGCAGTTAAGCATTCAGAGCAGTGGGTTTCCGTGTGTACTGATCCAAGCCTGGAAATGCTCCAGCGTGGAGCGACACTCTGCCTTGCTTTGGTGCTTTGCAGTTGAAATCAGAGAATTAAAAGGCCACCAGCTCGGCCATGAGCAGCTCACCAGAGGGATGTATCGAAGGGTGCATGAGGGAACTCTGAGGGTGCTGAGCTCTGTCCTGACCCTTGCAGAAGACCGGTGTGGGCAGCGTCTCTTTTCTCCTCTCAGTGTAACAGCGTTGCTCCACCTCACAGCACTGTGCAATAAAAACGCGGAGTGTTTTTAGTGAAAGGCCTGAGTAAGCACCAAGGAGCCATGTGCTGGGCGCTTTCCAGCTGCGTACAGGCTTTGCCTGGTGTTGGTGCTGCTCCGACACCTTGCTGGTGCCCAGCACAGCCAGGCTGGAGGCCTTGACAGAGGCCAGGGGTCGGTGTGAACCCGCAGGGCTGGCAGCCTGGCAGGGGACCCCTGCCTCCTCTCTCTGTGTTATCCCAGCCCTTGGATCTGGTCGTCTGCAAAGACCCTGGTCACAGCCACTGCCCTGGCCAAACAACCGCTGTGATATGTGGCAGGCGTCTTCTGCAAAGCCTGGTTTGCAGAGGGCTTTGCAGCATCTCTGCAACCTGCACAGATACCGCAGGCAAGGCCAGGAGGGGTCAGGGGCTGGAAGCTGGAGAGGTCTCGGAGGAGCAAAAGGGGCCATTTTTGGCATAGGTCTTCAGCGTGTCCTGGATTGTGCTGTTAGTGGCAAATCGAACACTAGAAAACTGTTTGAGCATCCAAGCCAAATCCATCCCTGATAGCATTGTGAGTGAGTTACAGTATGATTTCTGTTAGGTCTTTCCACTGTTTGGCTGCCTTGGATGTCTGCAGTCTGCTCTAGGAGAACCTGCTTCAGCAGCGGGGTCGGACTAGATGATCTCCAGAGGCGCCTTCCAGCCCCGGCCGTTCTGTGATGCTGTGGTGGGCTGGCTGCCGAATTAGCCATTTGCTCTCAGTGCCTCAGGGTAGCTGCAGTTTGCTGCACGTGGATTTTTCCCCCTGCAAAGCGCATGCTTGTTCCTTTGGCTTCAAGGACTGAACCTCCAGCATTTTCCATAGCATTGTTCTCTTCTGTGTGCTTCCTCCCATCTTCGGAGCAGGCCACGTTTCCCAAGGATAAAAGGCGAGAGCTAAACCAGGATGAACTCAGAGCCGCTGTGTTTGTCAAGTGCAGCCGATCTGGTTTTAGATCAGCAGAACTCGGTTCACATCACAAAAATAGACAGTTCTTCAAGGCATCCTTTAAATGTTAGCAGCTCTTTAAAAGGCAGCTCTTTCAGTCTGTCTTCCTAACTTTCTCCCTAAAATGCTGCTTGTTGCACAGAATGGGCTCTGTTTACTCCCAGTCCTGCAGCTGAGCTCTGCAGCTTTGCTGTGGGAGGGTCTTGCGGGGTCTTTTCACCCCCTAGCATGAGTGTGACGTCTCTGGGAACGCAGGGCCCAGGGCATTCCTGCTGTCTGTTCAAGAAGAGGATCCCTCTCTTTGGGTAGATCCTTGGCTTTGGCAAGGCGTGGGTGGTCACTTTTTGGTCTTCAGATACATCAGACTCCAATCTCATTGCTTCCCCCAGCAAATATCTTACCGGGAGCCGGCCGTGCACGCTGCTGAGCATGTACAGCGGCAGCCCACCACGGGAAGGAGACAGAAGCTTTCCCAGAGAGCCAGCTCGGTCCGGAGTACCCATTCAGGCAGCGCCACTGCTGCAAGAACCACCCTGGCTCAGAGTGCCCCTGGCTGAGGCAGCTCATCTGGCGGCAGCGGAAGGCTCTTGTGGGAGCTGCTGGGTTGTACCCAGTTATGTCTCAGTTTTTCCTCTGCCGGTGTGTAGGGTGGAACTTCATTATGTTTAAAGAAAAATGTAGCTTTCCCCACAGTCCCCAGGCTTGAGGAGACCAGACCCTTGGGAGAGCCTCGGCGACACGGCGCAGAGCCCTGCAAACAAACATGCACTGCAGCACTGCACGCTGAGCACCACACGCTGAGCACCACACACTGAGCACCACACACTTCTGCCTTGCAAGAGACCACCAGTGGCCAGTAAGGGGTCTGTGAAGATCACTCCACAGGGCCAGGGAGCTTGAATCTGTTACCCTCGTGGTCAAAAAGTTGTTTGAAGTTTGAAGCTTCTTCCTTAGAGGAAAAGAGAAAGCGTGGTATCAGCTGCTAACGTTCTAACCTTGCATGAGAGGCTATCAGCTGGTCCCAGTGTCTTAAAGCTTTGTCAGCCTGCATTGGAGGGATGACCTGTCTTTCTGACCATCCCCTGATGCAAATACAGAGATAAGATCCCTTGATGCTAATGCTGTGCCCGAAGCCCTGATCAGTAAATGCCCAGATACTGATGGCAAGAGGTGATCGCCTTGAATTAACAGCAGCCGCTCTTTAAAGGTCCTTCTGTGCCCGGACTCAGCTGGCCCCTGGTGCACTCTCAGTCGCGGCGGTGAGAGGCTCAGGGCTCAGCACCGTGCATTGTGCTGTGTTTCCCTCATTGCTGAGGCATCGCCTGCTCCATTTTTCTTGCTCTCCTTTTTGTATTTTTTTTGTCTTTATTTTGCTCCTGCCTTGTGCATTTTTAATCACATCTCAGGGCAGCTGCAGCATCCTGGTTATTGCAGTTGCATGTCTGTGTATCGTACACACTTGCTCTCCTCACAGCTGAAGAAGCTTTTCGAAATAAAAAAATCCCTTCCTTTCAAGCACTGCTCAGATGAAATATGCATTCCTTGGTAAAATATTAAAACAAATCTCTTCCACACAGGCACAACCCATGAAGATGTCTAAAACACACAGGGAGGCATGGATGCAATATTTACAATCTTGAGCAAGGCAATTTATAATCCGCCTGAGCTCCTTGATGCTACTTGAGCATTTTTTTGTGGAGTGTATCAGAACAAATTAATCAACATTTTCCTTCCTAGCTATATGCAAAGGGACTTCTAAAATTTCTGGCTGTAGGTTGTAGCACTAATTGCTCACTGGGCTCATCCAAGTGGCTTGGATTTGATAAGCAGGAGAAAGCACCAGACACTTCAGTGAGTTTCTAATGCAAACTGACCAGCCCATTTCCCCTTCTGCAAATATTAAAGGTCAGCACAAAATGAACCGAGAAGGCAGAGGGATCTAGTTGCCGTTTGCTTTGATGCTGGGCTCTTGTTTCCCTTCCTTGGGTCGTAGAGCAAGGAGGGAATAGCAGTGAACTGCCCCATCTCCCGTGGCACCTGCACATGTCCTCCCTGGGCACAGTGCTGGCCAGGGACCAGTCACTGCTGGCAGCCCTGTCCACAGGGGCTGGCGAGGCGTCTCTTACTGTCTGCTGCTCTCCGCTCATTTGTACCTCCACAAATTCTCCCATTAAAAGAGGTACCATGCAGTGTATTAAAGACACCACCACTCTGCTTGCTCATGAACTCAGCTACCATGTGCTGAACCGTTTCTCATGGCAAAACACAGCTCCATGCACTGGCCAAAGGAATGACTTTTGTTGTTGTTTATTAAAAGAAAAAAAAGAAAAACAAACGCCCCCACACACAAACTAAAAAACCCAGAATAATAAAAACTGTCCCCCCAAAATGTCAGTAGATTTTGACACTAGTGCTGAAGCTGCAGTAGTGCGGCAGAGACTGGAGCAGGGTTGTGGCTTTTCCTGGTGGGGCAGTTTGGGAAGGCTTGCTCCCAGCCCTTGCCACTGCCTGGATGCCCGTGGCTTCCCAGGGGTTTCCTGCATGGGTTTCCTGCTGAAGCCGAGCAACACTTTTACCGAGGCAGAGTCTCCATGCATGCCTGTGATGGGTGCAACTGAGAGAAAGACATGAGGAGAGGAGCAGAAAACTCCTGGGGAAGCCAAAAGCATTTCTGTGCATCCCTTGTGCTGCCTTATGTTACAGGGTACTTGTGACCTGTGCTGTGCGCGGGATTTGTGTGTCAGTGCCCTGCAGTCTGAAAATACCTTTGCCAGCACCAGCCAAGCCTTACTGTGGGTGTGCTGAAGTGGTTCAACACTGGGAAATGACTGTTTATGCAACCATCATGCAGGAAAACCGAAACCCTTTTCCATGTTTCAGGATCCATGTTTTAGGAATCTGGTTTAAGACGTGCCATGCATTCTACTGGCTCACTCTGACCAGGTGGAGCTGATGTGCTCTAACATCTCATCTGGAGACCCAGAAATGCACAAAGCTATGAGGAGGCAACTCCCTTCCAAACCAGGTCTGAAGCCAGAGCCTGGAGAAGAGATGACTGAGAGAGGGTCTTAGCAATGTTTACCTTAAGGGCAGGTGTCAGGAGGATGGGGCCAGGCTCTTTTCAGTGATGCCCAGTGACAGGACAAGGGGCAACGGGCACAAATGGCAACACAGGAAGGTCCATCTGAATAACAGGAAGAACTTCTTTACTGTGAGGGTGACAGAGCACCGGGACAGGCTCCCAGAGAGGCTGCGGCGTCTCCTTTGGAGACATTCAAATGCGCCTGGACATGACTGTGCAGCCTGCTCTCTAGGAGAGCCTGCTTTAGCAGGGGGTTGGACTGGATGATCTCCAGAGGTCCCTTCCAAACCCAACCAGTCTGTGATTTTGTGATTCTGTGACTGTCACATCAGATCAGTGTTCCTGCAGGCAGAGAGGGGCTGGGACTGCTCTGGAGCAAGTGACACTGCTGCACACCCCTCTGTGACCAGAGGCTGCAGAAGCCCTGGTGTAGCTGTGAAGCTTTCATCACAAAGCAAGCTGCTTTACCGAGGTTCAGAGCCTGCTGGGTGCTGCTGGAAAAAAAATCAGCTCCTGCACATACAGCATCTAAGAGCAGAAACTGCTGAGCCATTTGCACCAAACATGGAGTTGATTTTCTGTTTGCCACCATAAATTAAGAGGTCTCAGTGCAGAGCTGGGGGACCAGGGTTGACCCAAGCAGCTCAGTTGGGTGTCTGGTGGCCAGAGGGAGAAGCTGGACCAGGGGAGCTTTGCAGCACTTCTGGCCGGTTCGCTCTCCTGAGGGATTCGCCCAGCAGAGCTGAGTCTCTGTTGGTGCGCTGGGAAAGTCTGGCCAAGGACAAAGCTAGGATCTCAGAAAGGAGGTGCATGCTGTGCTGATGGCTGAGAGGCAGAGCTGGGCTGCTGCATGGGCCATGCCAGCACTGCAAAGGCACAGTGATGTGGCAGCCTCCCTGCTGCAGGGCAGCAGCACCCCTGGGCACTTGGAGCCTTTTGAGCCATGGCATCAGAGTTCTGGTGGTTTCATGGCAGATGAAGTGTCAGTGCAACTGGGGGAAGGCTGGTGAGGTTGAATGTCTGGTCCCCAGAGAAGCTTGACAGAAAAGTTGCACACAGTAGGTCCCTGCACCACAGCCTCTCCCATACCGATCATGCTCTTACCCTCCAGTTACACATTTCATAGCATTTCTTGCACGTAAGGCTTCTGGGTGCTCCAGCAAATGAACCTGCAGCATTTGAACTGGGCATACATGGCCTGCAGACCCCAGCCTTGTTTCTGGAAAGTGAAGGATGAGCAGAGAGCTGTTAGAGCAGAAAGGACCTGCCCAACCTTGGGCAGCAGCCCCGTACATAGAAGGGACAGGAGGAATAAATGTGCTGTGGCTGTGGAGTGGGGTGCACCCAGCTCACAGCCTTGCAAGAGGGCATGGGGAGGGCTTCCTGGCGTCATTGCATCCTTGGTTTCGTCGCCTTTCCTAGAGCAGACATTGGCAGCATATCCTCCCTTTTACCCTCGACTTGGGAAGTGCCACTTTAAAAGGTGCTGACAAGGGCTGTGAAGTACAGTGTCCGGGTCCTTGTGCCAAAAGCCCATATTCCCCATCCAGCAGTGGTGGCAGCGCTGGTGTTCCTGCTTGCCTGGCCAGCAGAGCTTCAGCGCAGGCTTCAGGAGGGCCAGGATTTCTCTGCCTGACCTTGGAGCATGAATATGGTGCAGCAAAAAGTCCTGGCCACTCACCCATGGTGCTGCTGGCACCCCTGCAGCACGCTGGGAACGGCAGAGACGGGTGTCTGGTGCTCACTGCATGGGCAGAGTGAGCAGAGATGTGGCTCGGGGGCTGCTGAGACTCCTGAGAGCTTGGGAGCTGTGTTGGGAGGACAAGAGGCATCGACGTGCCTTTACAGAGCCAGCTAGGCAGCTGCACCGCTACAGCTGATAGCAGAGGGATTTCAGAAGTGTTGAGTAGTGCATCGATGCAGTACTACCCCTGAAACCCATCTCCCTGCACTTGATATTGCCAGGATCCCTGTGCCAGGCGCCCAGGCTCCATGATGATTGGGAGAACCAAGAGGTTGAGCAATTTGGTGAATTATTTATCCGTTATTCATTTACCCGATGTGCATATAATGCTGTGCAGCAAGTAAGCAAGCACAAAATTAAAATCTAAAATGATGGATGCTGCCTTATGAAGGGCTCTTCATCCCACTCTTGAGACTCATTCAGCTTTAAATATTGATGGCGGATCGCCTGTTGGCAAACAAATATTGTGTAAATCTATCCGTCTCAAACTCACTGCCACAGTTCGGGAGGCAGAGGGTTTGTGCAGTTTACAGCCACATGGGCTGAGGTGTGTGGTCTGTGCTGCCTGGGGTGGAAGCGGGGCTCAGAGTCCCCTTAACTGCCTCCTGAAGCTAGCAATTCATCTGTGCTTGAGTACGTACCTATGTGGCAGTACAGCATCAGCTAGATGCAGTCTTTAATATGCTGATCCTTACAACACCCCTAAGAAGCATGGGCAGCCTCAGCAGGGACTGCAGCA
The DNA here is from genome assembly GCF_015220075.1 of Falco rusticolus. Classification (NCBI taxonomy): domain Eukaryota; kingdom Metazoa; phylum Chordata; class Aves; order Falconiformes; family Falconidae; genus Falco; species Falco rusticolus. The sequence continues at coordinate 526,442 of NC_051192.1, read as the reverse complement.
GGACGTGTAATCGCAGGGCTGTTGTTGCGTCTGCATTACTGCTTGGGTAACCGCTGGCTCCAGTTGCTATTTATTTTACTTCAAAACCTGCCGAGTGTTTATTAGTGTATGGAGGGTTAGTTAAAAAAAAAAATATCCAGATCAACAGATGCCTGCTGAGAAAGGTGGTGTGATGCCAGAGGAGCCCGAGGAGTTGCTGGGCTGGGGGACCAGCACAGCGAGAAGCAGCTTCCCACGTGCCAGCCGGGCTGCACGCCGTGGCACGGTGTGTGCCTGCTGCCCGGGCCAGCCGCGCTCAGCCCCCCGCACACGTGGGCCTGTGGGACCCCGAATTCCCTGGGTGGCTCCTGCCACTGCCCCCCAGCCCAGCTCCCACCCGCGGCAGCGGCTGGATCCCCAAAGCCAGCCCGGGAGGGGCTGCCCCAGGTGAGCCCCACAGCTGCTCCCTGCGCGGAGCTGGTGCACCAGAGCCGCTCGGTGGCCCTGGGCCCGTTGGGTCCAGCTGTGGTCTCATCTCCTGGTGTGCGGAGGTAGCTGTGGCCGCAGTCTTGCCCAGCCTGCCAGGGTTCCCGCAGTGTTCCACACCATCGTCCGCCCCCCTTTCCCGGCCGCGGGAGCCTGGGGAAGGACAGGAGGCTGTGCAGAGCGGGCTGGGGCTTGCCGGCGCTGGGCAGCCTGGGGGCACCCTGGGGACCGAGGTGGCAGATGGACAGCCCAGGGGAGCTGCCAGCAAAAGTCATGCTGAAAACAACTCTGTTGGCTGTCCCGAGCCACGGGCACGGCGAGGTGCCTCTCCGGAGACACGTGCACTGTCCTCGTGTGACTCCAGGGCTCATTTCGCTACGTGCTGCAGCACCCGCAAGCTCCCACGCAGGCACGCTGCTGCCCGCTGCTGCCTGCTCCTACCCACTCCTGCCTGCTGCTGCCCGCTGCTGCCCACTCCTGCCCGCTCCTGCCTGCTGCTGCCCACGCCTGCCCGTTCCTGCCCGCTCCTGCCTGCTGCTGCCCATGCTGGCAGCGCTCCACCCCCGTGTTGCAGGGCTTTCAGGGCAGCAGCAACCAGCAGGTTTTCATGCCAGCAGCATTCCAAAGGGAGGAGCAGCATGGCTCCGGGGTAAAGGCCCAAAGGGTATGTGAGCCTGAGAAACAAATGCCGCCAGCTCCCATCATCTCTATTCTCTGGAAGAAAGACCACAGCTGAAAAGCCCAACACAAGTATCTTAAACGTGGAGCGGGGCCAGTCCAATTACTTCTCTTGGTCCCATGCCCAGGGTTTATTCCGTGAAACATCTCGGTGACAAATGTTCTCACTGCGAGAAACTTTCTAGTACTTTTTTTTTCCATTTCTTGATGCTGTATAAACTCTTGCCAGAGGCTGCCCAGAACCAAGGTGTAATTCTCATCCATCCAGACCTCTGCAAACTGCAGCTGGAAAATATCTCAGCAAGGTAATAATCACTACAGCCTCGAGAAACAGCTTTGTATTAGTGAACCCAGTGATTTCTTTGTGGGAAAACTTCCTCTGGAGATACTATGTCCTTTTGCTCCTTTAATCTTTTTCCTGGGATTTCCATATCAGCACCCTAAGACCCAAGCAAACTGTATTGCTCATTTTCATCCTGTTTCAGGCAAGGATTAATTGCAGATACTTGGCTGTCTTGCTCTAACTAGCCATACCATACCATTAAACTAAACAATTGCCAACCTGAGCGTATGAAAGCGTGGCTGGATAATGTTTCTACCAAAACGAAAAAAGTCCTGGTGGCAATTAGGGTCTGGACCTTTGCGTTGCAGAAACCAGTGCCTCTCTGTTGATCGTGGCAGACTTGGCCCTTGCTTGCCAGAGGGAGCTGCCGTGTGTCACTGCTTGCATGCACACTGTTCACGTGAATGTTGCAAGAGGATCAGGGGAAGATGTGAGCTGCAGCCTCAGGGAGTTAAACTCTGGTCTGCGCTGTGCTTCTGGGCTGGAGCAGGCACGCAGGTGTCTGGATCACGGCTTGTAAATGGGGAGGAAACTGGGAGACAGCGATGTGTTTTGGAGGGGCAAGAAAAAGGGTCGTGCCAGACCCCCAGGCACAGCGGGCAGCCCCAGACGGAGAGAGGCAGCCCAGAGAGCTTGCTGGCTGCTCCATCCTGGCCCTACCTCGTGCCTTGATGTCGGGGCTTGTTATTCAGTGCAGGACTCTGAGCAGATGAGTTGCCAGCTCTGACCACTTAGCCAAATTAATAGTGCCGAGCGGGAACAAGGCGTACTGGCGAGCTTCCCTGGGACCAGGCAGATAGTGTCTGCCCCCTGTGGGAGCCAGCGAAGGGGGGGCTCCCCTCTCCCAGGCAGAGCTCAGCCCCGATGGCCTTGCTCGCTCGCAGCTCCAGAAGCCCCAGCATCCCTTAAGCTCCACTTGGGGTCTTTTTGATTTGGGAGGAGTTAAGGAGAGGCAGGCAGCGCAGACGTGCAGCCCCTGCATTCCCCCACTGCCAGCACTGTGTGGCTGAGCCCCACTGCCCATGGCTGTCCCCTATATGTGGCCTGGGGCTTGCTCACCCCTGTCAGTGCCCTCCAGATACTTCCAAGCACTGATGATGTAGCAAGCAGCAAGTGCCATTTTTTTTTTTATTATTTCTACAGCAGCCACTCTCAGTGCCTAGTCCAGCATCAACCCCCAGTCTGCAGCCAGTGGCTCCACCACATACTGCTTCCCTTTGGAGAGCACGGTGCTGAACGGATGCTGGGGCCTCGGGACTGTGAAGCAAAGAAATGGCACTGCATGCAGAAAATCGGCAGTATCTGGGACAAAGCAGTCACTTAGAGAGCCCTGTGCAGTGCGCAGACCGGCTGCTGTGTAACAGCGTTACATACCAGCAGACTGTTTGTTACCACTGCCTCTTTTTATTTCCCTAGTGAAACCCCATGTGTTGCATGCAGTTTTTCCTGCTATAGTTGCTGGATCTTTGCAAATCCATCCCTCGCTGTGCCTCCCTTGAGGTCTCACTAGAAAGCCTGGCATCTTGGCCATCCAAAGGCACAAACAAAATGGGAATTATGGTTCCAAAGCACCCTGAAAGCCTCAGGGTTACATAGAGACAGGGGTCCGTGAGCTGTGCCTGCCATGCTCAAGGCACTATGGGCAGCACCAGCAGGCACCGAAGCACAGCCCTGGCTCAGCCTGGCTGCCTGCTCCTGCGCCTTTCCCCACCTGCAGCCTGGGGCCAGCTGGGCTTGGGGGTGCCTCTCCCACACCGCGCTTTGGCACACTCGTCTTCTCTCTCTCTCTCTCTTTTTTTTTTTTTTTTTTTTTTTTTTTTTACAAGCCACAAACTTGCAGTTTCTTCTTTTCTTGCTGGGGGAAAGGCTGCCAACAGCTCTGGTCCCCAGCATTTTACAAAGGCTTGATTCACGGGCAGGTCATTTGGGGATCCCACAAGGCTTCAGGCTTGTGGGCAACTGCTGAGAGCTCTGGTTGGTTGTTAACATTTGTGGTCCCACCCTGGCTTCCACCACCACCCTGGTGAAGGAGGCGTCAGAGAAGGTGAAGAATATCCTCTGCAGCCCGTGGGGCGGCAGGACCCACCAGAGCAGTGGAAATCTCCTCAAACCGCACTCAGTACCTGAAATTCAAATCACGATATTGAGGCTTTTTAACAAAACACTGTCATTTGATTCCAAACCATTTTTTAAATGATATTATTCAAAAGTGGCTTGTTCTAAACATGTCACTTTCAAAAAAACTGGCATCTTTATGGCTGAAAAGAAATACTTTGAGAATAAATCTCTATGCCAGTACTAGTGATAAGTCTTTCATTTCATGCTCTAATTGAACATTGGCTTTACAACTTAAAAGCAATCAGCCTAAATTGCCTTCTGCTAATGTTAATGCTTCAGACAAAGGGTAACAGCCAGATTATAGGTTCGTATATTATTCAGGCAAATCTGGGTTCGTCATACATCACTTTTTAAAGGAAAATTAATTTTTCCATGTGTCAAGAATGAAAATAGTAATAATGGATGATATACTTACATCATCCTATGTTGCTGAGATTGGCAAGAACATTGCTTCTGAACAAAGTGAGTCGCAGCCAGTGTGCATGCCCTCATGCCAGCCCAAGCAGGCAGATGGGCAACCTCAAAAATGCCGCTTCCCATGACTCAAGCTTGTGCTGCTTTCAGTGGAGAGACTGGATCTCACCCGGGGCACTGATAAGCAACATCCCCTTCGTCTGTTCAATAGATGCCATCTACTTTGATTCCTCGCTTGGCAAGTGGCTTTGTGGGTCGGCACTGACTCACTGCCCAGACTGAGCTGAGAGCAGAGCTTACCGGCTTGGCTGGGTGCTCTACCCTGGGAGCGCGTAGCTGAGCCACCCCCCAGGCTCCCCCACCACCACTGCCCACCCCCATCTCATGCGCGCTGCATCTCCCGGGCCCTGTGCAAAGCGGGCTGGCCTCGCAGGGGCAGTGCTGCTCACCTGCCACGTGCCCCCCTCTGCGGCAGCCCTGAGTGGGCAGCGGAGCCGGGGGGGAGCTGCGAGGGGCCGCTGTCACCCCAGCAGTGCAGCACCGTGTGTCTGCGCGGGGCGGCTGGCACGGTGCTTGAGCCGAGTCCCTGCGGGGCTGGCACTGCGCCTGGGCAGATGTCAGCCACGGTAGCAAAAGTTTGGCAATGGAGGCAGGGTCTTCCGATGGGGAGTAAACAAAAGCTCAAACCACAGGCATCAGCTGAAGCTGCAGTATCAGGCTTGGACCCGCCTTTGATGCGTCTGGGTTGTCCCCTGGACGGTAATCACCGATGACTTGCACATTTTCCTCCTGCTTCCCCCAGAGCCTCTGTTTCCCAGCCCAGCTTCCTCCCAGGGATGACGGTGGGTTTGCCTGGCAGCCCCAGTGCCACTGTACCCCCGGCATGCTCCCTGCTTTTTCGGCTGTGCCATGGGAATCCCGCTCTTTCCCAGGCATCATGCTGGAGCAGCATGCTTGTAGCTGCAGGGCCTGGGCCCTCTGCTCCCCGGGCGCTGCCTGTTCCCACCACATCTGCTGCTCTCCACTCGCAAGCTGCCTCCGCGGCGCCTGGCATGAACAGCACCCTTGTCTCCTCACTCAGCAGCTGCATTAATTCACACCTTGTTTCCTCTTTCAGGAGCAATCTCCTTCCAGCAGCTTTTGAGAGCCACTTGTGCTTGCCCTGTGGTTCAAGGTTAACGCCTGCCTTCTGGCTCACCCCTGCTGTGCTGACCCTCTGGTCCAGCCTAGCGGTTTCAGGGTTTCACTGGCACCTAAATTGTTGGGGGATGTCTTTTGCACTGGTTGGAGCGAGTCTGTGCTTGTTGCGAGCTTTGAAGTGGAAATCCTCCTGGATCCACCTGGATCCAGCCATCCCATCAACGGGCCGAATTGCCCCTTTGATTTCCTCATGCCCTGGAGGGGCTCCCGTGCACTCCTCCGGTGCCTCCGCATGCTGCTCTGGACCTCGTGCGGGAGGTTTGTGGTTATGCTGGTGGGAAGTAAAGGTTCCTCCGAGCTGCTGGGTGACAGGCTGTAGCGGGCAACAGAGGGCATCACATTCCAACTGTGCTGTCCCAGCTCTGCTTCAGCCCAGGGGTCCCTTCCATCTTTCCCAGATGTGGAAACAGCTGCCCAGCAGATTGATGGCCCCTTGGGCAGAGGCAGAGTGGAAGGTCCTGTGATTTGCAGAAGCATTACCCAGTAAAAATAGCAACCCAGTAAAAAATAGATGGAGCTGGGAGCGGTGCCTGGCACTGGCGAGCGCAGCCCCAGCAGGGAAGGCATCCCTCTGGGCAGAGACCATGACACTGTGAGCAGGCACTTGCAGGATGGAGTGGTCCTTGCCCTTGGCAGGAGCAAAGGACACACTCAGACCTCTTGTCCTTCCACTGCAGGAGCTGAGGCTCCAAAGGGAGCTGGGAGGGAATGCGTCACAGCTCAGGGCTCTCTACTAGAGATCAAGACGGCTGGACAGGCAGAGTGAAGAGCAGCTGCAGCCCCGGGGAGTGCACTGTGCACAGGGATGAGCCTGGCAAAGGGTTTCTCCTTGCTTACAGAGGGGCAGCTGATACCGACTGAAGTGACCACACAAGCATGTTTAGGCTCCGAAGGTCAAATCCCAACTGGTCGTGCTGCCGTCCGCGTCCCATACTTAACCCAGGGAGGCCACTGGCACAAATCTGCAGCAGCTCAGCAGTTTGCAGCAACACCTAGAGTCTTGTGCAGCACTTTACCTCAGAGGTCCCCAGGCACCTCACAAAGCCCTGCTGGTATCACCTGCCATAGGGGTAGGGGAAACTGAGGCACAGAAGAATTGAGGCAGAGGTGATGTGTGCTGGATCAGACCACATGGCTGAATTTTCCAGCATGTGGCTCATGGTCTGAACGCTGCCCCGTGGCTGTGAGCATCACTTCGTATGAATAGAAAAACACTTGGGGTTTACCTGCCTTATGTATTTACTCCACAGCTGTCAATCTGCTGTTGAAAGTGGTACAGTCTGAAACCAGCCCTTGTTAATAGCTTGTTATCAGGACTGGTGCCACTGTGTACAAGCATTATCTCCTTGATCACATCTGTCTCAGGAAATGTGGCTGAGAGGAGAGCGAGGATGGAGCTCAGTGGCTGTGGGAGCCTGGGAGAGAGACCTGGGCACCCTGCAGTTACGCCATGACCGTCTCCAATTCACCTCCGCTCAGCGGAACACTTAGAGATGTCACCAGGGAGCTGCAGTGGCTGTGATTGATCGTGTCTCTGCTGCACACCAATGGAGGAGAGCAACTTCAGCAAGAGGAGACCTTGGCTCCTGAGCCTCCTCCCCTTGAAGTGTGGGAATGAATTATGCAAAATGATCTGTCCCTTGGCTCCTCTGACAGCCACTGCCTTCCTGACACCTTCTGCCTTTACTTCTTCCTTCATCTCCAGGCAGTTTTAGAGCCACTGAGGCAACATGTCCTTTCTTCTGGTGTTCATGTGCATCCCAGGATGCCTGTGGAGGTCAGGGCGACTGGTTGCCTGTTGGAGGATGTTGTCCCAGATGTGAAGATAAATTGCTAAACTAGCCTTGGTCAGAGCCCGGTGGACTGCTGGGCTGCCCCTGGGCTCTTAAAAGAGAGAAGGAAGTCATAACCCATGTTAAAATATAATTGATTTCTTCTGTCAGCTGGCAGGGCTCCAAATGCTGCTGCACACCACTGGCACGGCCAGCCCCCCTGTGCTTCCCCAGCCACAGAGGTGGGGCTGTGCTGGGGCTGGGGTCAGGGATGCAGGGATGAGGCGGGGGGCCTGAGGGTGCCGGCAGTACTCCTGGCTCAGCCAGCTTTACTGAAGGGCTGCTGTGCGTGTGGTAGGCTGGGGACCGGTTATGAAGCTCCTTGCCTGGACCGATCCCGTCTTCAGTGGCGGGGCAGAGGGAAAGGTCAGGAGACAAGCAGGGCGCCGGAGAAGGACATCTGCAGAGGGGTGTTTGGGCAGTGCCCTGCTGTTGAGGGGACCTAACCCTCGCTTGTCCAAGTGAAGCAGATGTCCCCTCCTGCCAGTGGCCGCTGCTGTGCTGTTTGCCCCAGCGGCTGGCTGGGATTCTGTCCCCAGCTGGAACCAAAACAGAGAAGAAAGCAGAGACCAGCCAAAGGGGAGCGGGACAGAGGGGTGGAAGGAGGAGACAGACACACAGCCTGTGCTGGCACCGGCACCTTGGTCACCCCTTTGCCACGTCCCTGCTGCTGTGCCGCTCGCCCTGGCGCGATGTGCTCGGGCCGCTGGCTGCCAGCGCGGCGCAGGAGGCAGGGGAGCCAGCCGTTTCCCTAGCCGTCTTCCTGCCCTGCTGGGACATGCATTTTATGTAAAAGTAAGTTGGCAAATAGCTCGTCTTATTTTGATTCAAAAAGCTCCCAGACTAGAGAACCAGAATGAAGGTGGCTCTTTTAATCTGTCACTTGCTGGCAGCTGGGGAACGTGCTGACCCCAAGAAAGAGAGGTCACCAGCTTCTGGTGGAATAAAATAGGAAACCCTTTTTTGTTCTGGGTGTTGGGGAAGACAAAAACAGAAGAAAACCCAACCTTCTGAAATCCCACAGAAATCGCACCTTTTGCTGCTGCTAAGACAGGAAGGATGCCTCCTTCTCCTGCTCTTTGGCTGCCTCGGAGTGCGAGCAGGGCTGGGCAGAGCCTGGCTTTTACGCCAGGATTGCCTGTGGGACAGAACATGGGTTTTAGTGGTGGCTGCATCTTGAAAGTGCTGCTGCGCTCAGAATACTCACAGTGATGGCAGCTCGCTGTGGAAATGGTTTAAAATTACTTATTTCACACATGCTCTCTCAGGAGCACTCGGGGGGGGTGTCAGCCCTGGTCCTGTGTGGTCAGAATGATTTACGCAGGCAGCACCCTCACCTTTGGCCGCTGGAGGTGGGGTACGTGAACGCTGAACTTCAGGTCTACGATCACGTGCACTTGCACATTGTTCAGGTTGTATGGACAACCTCTGCTTTCCTGCCCGTAGGCACTGCTGTGCACATGTAGCTCCCTACACACGCCTCCTCAGCGCGGTGCAGCGGCTGCCCAGCACCGAGGATGTGGTGTGAAATCACGAGGGTGCTTGACAGAGGGAAGGCAGTGCGAGGAGGCCATGGGGTCAGGGATGGTGCTGTGTCTCTGGGTGGTCACACCCGGCTGCTGGGCACCTCTTTTGCAATCAAACATTAACTACCCACAAACTGCCCGTGCCAGGGATTTGCCAGCAAGTCAATGACCAAGTTGACCCTGCAGAAGAGCTGCTGAGGTGGGTTTGGCTCGTCGTTCTTCGGAGCAGCTCATTTAGGGCTTGCATTTTTGGTACGCAGATCAGCTGTCTGGAGTGCTAAGCCTTCAGCATGTGAGATAATGAAATGCCATATGATTAGCATTTGTGGTTTGCCACTGTTTGCTGAGGAAAATAATAGCTAGCTTAAATACCTATTAGTCACCCATAGCTCTGCATGTCTGCACTGTACCTTCAGAAAGCAGATGCAATTTAGCCAGGGTGGTGGTTTTTTTAAAGAATCTTTTTAAAGTGCACTTGTGAAAAATCAGCTTTTAAGTATGGGAAATTTGATACGACTCGGCAGTTCTCACCGATTAAAAAGCCAGTGTTCAAACCCATCTCTAAAGTGCTAGTAGGAAGCAGAAATGTTTCCTGGGGGAGTTTGGAGCCCCGCTGAACACAGGCTTCAGGAAACATGCAAAATGTTGTGTGTGGTTTTGTAGTACTTTTTTTCTAAGGCTAGTTTTGTGTCGCTGGCCCAGGCAGATTAGTTAAAAACTCGCCCTGTTTGCCTGGATCTCCCACCTTCCCCGCGTTGCTTCATGCTGCTTTACAGATGAAAGCGTCTCCCCCTGAGCTGGGGAGCCTCGGAGCTGTTCCCGGTGCCCGTGGGATTTCTGGCCGTTGCTTTTCAAAGGCTTTGGGGGAGAGGCACGAAATAACCACAGGGAGCTGGGGAGCCTCCTCCCCAGCTTTGCCTAGGGCGAAATCCCGGCAAGGTGGCCCAGACGCTGGCACTGTGTCCATTGGAGCAGCCACCTCGCAGCCTACCAGGCCCAGGAGCCCAAACCCCCTGGCCAGTCATCAGCAGGGGCAAGGCTGGTGTGGGAGGTGATCCAGAGATGAGGGAATAACAAGTTGATTTGGCACCATCTCATTTCACACAGTAAAGCCTCTTTCTCCACCATTTCACTACCAGCAAGGGCATCCCAGAGAGTTCTGGGTGCTGGTCCCAGACCCTCGTGGAGGAAGTGACAGACCCTGCACCCTGCACCCTAAGCCTCTTCCACCCTAAGAGGCAGAAGGGAGCTGAGCAGATATTCCTGCTGCAGGAGCTGAAACCCCCTCTCAGCCTTTCCCACTGCCAGGAGAGCATGGCAGGTATGGACAAGCAGCTCCGTGTGCTCCTTGTCCTCGCCCAAAGTACCAGCACAGCATCTGGGGATGGACTGGGTTGGAAACTGGTGTGAATCTGATTTCAGATTGCTGATCCCATCTACCACCCATCTGGAGAGGAATGGATGCCCTTGCTACTCTGATCTAGGAAAAGCAGCAACTAATGGGTATTGATCAGAGGAGAAAGCAGATCTGTGGGCACAAATTTATGTGCGGGCTTGAAAGAAGTATGTTCCCTAAAAGGGGAAACTGTGAATAATCAGGCTTTGAGACAAATGCTAATCAGCATTACGTTTTGCCTCTGAGTCTCCAGACAGAGTGTTTAATCTCTGGAATTAAATATTTCCCTGGTGAGAAGTTAGACAACTTCAAGAGGCTCCTGTTTGAAAAATTAAGCTTGGTGTACATTGGCTTTAGATCTCTCTGATTGTGTGGAGTTCAGTCTGTCCAGAAGCTGGCCAGCCTCTGGACCTTTGAGTACATCAAAAACATTAATTTCTTCCCTGCTTTATTGAGAGACCAACAGAGAAACATGTATTAATCAAAGGCTACCAGGGACGGCTTTCAATCAGATATAAAGGCACAGAGTTTTCCATATGAGAGCCACAACACAAAACATTTGCTCACTGTGAAATATTTTATCAAAGATTAAAGCTCAGATGTTCAGTATCTGGAAAAGTATCTCCTACAAGTTGCATCTTCTTTTTGGTAGTCCCTGGGGCTGGATAGCATTGAACACAGGAGCTAAGCCACAGGAGAAGGGATTGTTGGAGATGTGAGCTGGACGTTTGGCAGCTGCGGGTTCAGGCAGTTGACTAATCGATAACTGGTACCCATCCCAGCTTTTCATTGCAGTGGTGATATCTAGTTTAAAGCAGTCTCAGATGGATTAACCTTTTATTATGTGCTCTGGGCTTGCTTCTGACAGTCTGGAAGGCGTGCCAGATGGCATGTGTGTGCACGTGCAGGCATCGATACAGGGACATGTATGAGCACCCTGCCCTAGCTTTGGGTTTGGTCTTGCTTTGACTAAAGACCCCCCGGGGTCCCTGCCCACCTACACAAACCCTTCTACAGCTGTGTATTCCTGACCAGGCTCCAGGAGAAGGGTATGCGTGCTTTCCCAAGTGCTGCAGGCCCGTATATGCATAGAAACGTACGTGGTACTCACTGCAGCAAAATAAGCTGAATCAAGTCACAAAGAAGCAAGAAGAAAAACTGTTCCTTGCTAATAAAAAAAAAATAAAGTCTTTTAAAACAAAACAAAAAAGAAGATACAAGGAAGGAAGAGATTTTTTTGTTCCCCTTAGGAGTAAGAGTTCTGGTATTACAGTACTTATTTTGGAAATTTCATGACAGTGATTTCATCCTTTGTAGCCACTTGTGGCTCAGTACATTTTTACCGTGGTTGCCAAGTAACAATCACTAAGCATTTGTGTCTAGATCAGTAAAGGGGAGTGGAGGGAATGGGTAAAATCTATTTTCAGAGGCATAATCATCAGTGGCTCCTTGTAGGTTAACGGTTAAGTATGCCCAGCAGTGACACTGTTTTGTTGAAGGCCCTGGGATTTACAAACAGGAAAATAGAAAGCAAAGAGGCTGCAGAGGGGTGTTTTATCATTATTATTACTCTTTCAGAGCAGAGTGGCTTATGAGTGATTAAGGAGGCATTAACTACGTCGGACGTCAAGTCCCACGTGCAAGAGGCGCATTATAATCCCCCCCCCCGGAGCCGGGCTGTGGCTCTTGGTCCCCCGGCTGCGCTGTGCCAATCCCGCTCCGCAGGCAGAGCCCCGCTGGCCCGGCAGTGTGGCCAGGTGGGGGAAACATTGCCCTCCCTGCGGAACAGGAGGGGGCAAGGGTGGGAAAACAGGGGGGAAGGCTGGGAGAGCTGGCGAAGGGCAGCTGCAGACGTTCGCCCAAGTGCCGCCAGCCTCCACGGCCGTGCCTGCTCCCTGGCTGCCGGGCTGCCTCTGCCGCCAGCAACACCGCCCGTCCTGCCCGGCAGATGGGGTGCCTCTGCCCCCCCACCCGTGGCGTTCTCAGGAAAACTTACCCCTTTCTGTGACTGGCCCCTCCGGAGCTTTTTAAAATCCTCCAATACATCTTCAAGGTCACCTTTGTCTTTTCGAAGATATGCCATGGATGCGGCATTCAGGGAGGGCTTGGAGAGAAACAGTTGCATGCCCTGTTGTCTTCCAGATGGCAGCCCTCTACATGTCCCCATGGTCTGCCCACCTTCCTTATCATGGCTGAAATAGCTCCCACCGATTCCCTGCCCCGCTGCCCTTGGCACCCTTGCCCAAGGAGCTGCTGCCAGCCACCCGGGTGTTTCCAGGCCCCGGTGATCTTACATGTTCCTCAAGAGCCAGGCAGTGCCCTGGGGGAGGCTGGGGCAGCTGCATCTCTCCACGCATCTCAGGGCACCCTGTATCGTGGGCGAGCGGGGGGTGGAGGCTGGGGGGACACACAGCTCCCCACTCCGCCAGCCCAGCAGCGTGCCTGCGCCTGCCTCGGGGCTCAGGGACGTCCCTGAGCTCGGCTGCACCACGGCGCTGCCATCGCACTGGGGGGCTGGCGTGACCACACAGCTCCCTCTCCCTTCCCTCCCCAGAAGGAAAAGGTGACCCTGGGAAACGGGCCAGGCATTAATTACAGCTCACAGTGCTTCCAGCAGCAGGCCAGCCGGTGGGAAGCACCTGGCTCCTTGAGCGAGAGAGGGGGCAGCAATGGTCTCCCCCAGTTCTGTTCGCACCAGGCGCACTGGGGAGGCGCCCTGAGGCAGGAGGAGCGGGGGGGCTCGTGGCCAGCCGCCCTCCCCGGCTGCCCTGCACGTGCCTCGGCGGCTCAGGGCTCAGGGCGAGCCAAGGTGGTGGCTTTGCAGCTGACTCCTGCGTAATTCGACGTGCCTCCTGGGTTGGGTGCCAGGGCTGCCCCCTGCCCCTGCTGCCAGGGGCACCAAGGCAGTGGAGGAGGAGGAGGAGCAGGAGAGGCAGCAGGGACATGTGCATGCAGGGCAGCGAGGGGCACCCTGCCGCAGCTTGCCTGGCAAGTGGCACTGCTCCCTGCGCGGGTCACAGGGATCGGGAGGAGACGACAAACAGATGCTTTAATCGAGGGGATGGGCGCTCTGTAAGATGACTGATCCTGCCCAGGTCTGCCGCCAGCTGAAACGCCCCGGGGTGCTGCCCGCTGCTGGGGAGAGGCTGCACCCCTGGGGCGGGGGCACGGTGCAGGGACAGGGACAGCAGCCTCAGTCCGGGGCCCGGCAGCTTTTGGGATCCAGTGAAGAGCCAAACGGCACGGGCGCATGTGATGGGGAGAAGGGGTGAGGAGGGACTTGGGAGAGACGGACAAGGGACAAAGCCCCAGCACAGCTAGCACTGGCAGCAGTTTTCCTGCTGGTCTCACAGGGCACGGAGATCTGTCTCTGCCTGGTCTCCCCAAACCTCCTGCATACAGCTCCCCATCCTCCCCCACAAAAGCCTGGTTGTTAGCAGAAAGCAGACAGGAATGGCTACTTGGGGAAGAAAAAGGGTTTTGCAAAGTCTTTTTGCAGGTTCCCAGGAGATGGCAAGCGTGGAGGGGATCCATCTCACACACATTCTCCCCACGACAAATGACCCCGTGCAGGAAGGAGAGATTTCTGTTTAATTGTGTGATGTGAGATTGCTGTTCCATAATGCTGAGCAGGCTGAAAACTGAGCAGGGCCAGACTAAAATGTGCCAGAGCAGAAACGCTGGCGCTTTCCTACCCAGGCCCTCCCCCTTGTAAAACAGCAGTATTTTTAGAGGATTGGTCATATCACAGGAGTTCATTTCATGATGTCTGTTGGATGGGACTGCCGAGTCCCTCTGCAGCTCGCTGGAGTGATGTAAGCAGGATGGAGTCAGGCCCCATGATGGAAACCATGATGAGCGGTACAACACAGGCGGCAGCCCCGGTGGCACGGTGGCTTGCCTTTGGCATGGGGAGAGGCATCTGGGTGCTGTTCCTTCGGCCAGAAGGCCAAACAGCTTTTGTGGCCTTCTGGGCTGTTAGACTGGGGGGGGGGGGGTGTAAACAGGGAGGTAAGGGCACCTGGGTGTGGGGCAGCAAGGCTGCTTTTGGGTGACAAGTGAGAGCTTTAGCCATCCCAGTGAGGATCTGAAGAGGGTGTTTGTAGGGACACTGTGGCCCTTATGTTAGGAGCGTCAAATGTAAGACTGTAAACCAATTGGCATAAGGTATGCTAAATGGATCCCAGGACATAGAGCAATGTGCCCTTTTTAATAAAAGTGGAAACTACATGTTTTGGGTCAGAAGGAGCGTATTTGAGAAATGGGTCTGTGGTGATTTCTCCTCCTCCCTATGCACCTTATTCCTCCAGGGCCAGGAGGTTTTGAGGATGGGAGAGGTAACAGAGCCAGTCCAGCCTGGAGTGTCAGCAGAGGCGTTCTCACCTGTACTGCCAAACCCTCCCCGAGCTGGCGGCCGGCAATGCCACCGCCACCGGGCTGAGCTGGAGCCAGGGCCAAGATCCTCCGCCTGCAGCCACTCTCCCTGCTGCTGCCGGTGACCGCAGCCCTCGGCGCGGCGAGGCTCCCGGGCTGAGGTGTGGGCTGTGTTAGTGCTGATGGTGCTGTGTGTAACTGCTGAGCGGGGAGTTAAACCAAGCAGCTTCCTGGAAACTGCTGCAGATAAGGCTTAACGCTCACATCTGCACAACAGGGCCCCATCTGTCTTTCAGGAAGCATCTACCTTTAATACATCTTCATTTCATACCTTAAAAAAAAAAAGGGGGGGGGGGAGGGGGAAACAAATCCCCATTGAATTGCAGTGGAAAAACTTTCTCCTTCCACTTATAGAATCCAGTAGTTAGAAAGGAGCGACTCCCAATCCAGCAGAATCCATAGCTCACATTGAAGGGGGTTAGGGTAGGGGGTGAGTGTGTTTTCTTCAAGTAGGTTTTGACTTCCAGATCCAAACTTATGTGTCCTCTTCTGGTGGTCTGAGATTTGGGAAACAATAGAGCCAGACCACTCATAATTACCTAGGCTTTTAAAGACCCTGTCTTCCTCTGACTGTCACAAGTTTGGGGAAAAACACATGACTTGTTTTTCAGAGCTTTGTCTGGCTGCGTTTCATGGAGCAGGAAAGATAAGGAGTCCTGCGGGACCTCTGTTTTTAAGCATGAGCTCAGTGCTGGGTTTCACACCTCCCTATCAGCGAGTTTCTGCCTGTGCAATGCCTTACCTATCTGGGAAGAGGCACATGGCGTTTCTGCCCGAAGTGCCGGCACTCAGCCCTGGGGGTGCTGGGGGAAAGGCAGCCCTGGATGTGTCTGTTTGGCTGCAGCCCAGCAGCACATCACTTCGCCAGCACACTCTGAGCAGATCGGGACATCCTGATGCACAAGCAGCCCTCCCCGTGCCACCAGCTGGCTGGGACACTTCAGCTGCCACCTACCAAGGCTGCTCAGTCAAACGCGAGGTGGCCAAGCCGTTTCTGCTTTGGCCCCATCAGGTCTCCCTTCCCTAAAGCTGCTGAGCGATTTTGTGCGTGAGCCCAAGCAGCTGCTGCCTCCAGAGATGTGTTTTGTCCGTGGCAAAAGGAACCTGAGAGGCAGTGCATGTACCCGTTTGCTGGGTTAGCAGAGCACCTGCGGCTCGCCGTGTGCGTGCTCGGGTGGTTTTGCTGGGAAGCATCCCACGGAGCCTGGCAGCCTGCTTGCTCCAAGGCAGCTCCTGGGGCACCGGTCCGCCAGTGCGTGGAGACACCCACTCATTCGCGTGGATTGAAATATAGCCCGAAATGGGCATGATGTGGAAAGAGGTGGAACATCAGAACCACAGGGATGTTGGAGATGAGTAACAGGGGCGGGGATGCTTGTGTCAAACCAGTGTCTGAGCTGAATCAGGCTGAAAAGGTTCACAGGCAAAGGGTGTAGGGCGATGTGTGGTCAGGCTGGTTTTGGAAGCTAAAAATAGGAGCAGAGTGGAGTCAGTCCTTGGTTAATCTGGGTTTGTTAAGGCCAGACATCCAGATCCAGTTCAGTACTTTCATTAAAAGGGCTGTATTTACAGAGCTGCCGAACTGGCCTGGGGCCCACTAGGGTGACCCTGGCTGCTGGGCACTGGGCCAGTTTGACTGGGTGACTTCGGTGTCCTCCTTCAAAGGCTGCGATGAAATGTTGGCCTGGCTCATTCTCCTGAGACCTCATACAGTGGGTCACGAGCAGAGCTGGGATTTCTCTGCTGAGCATCTCGGCCCCAGGCCCGCGAACGTCCGCCTCTGTCCTCAGGAAACCCAGTCATGTGGGACTTGCCCAGAAATTTCCTCTTTTGGTCAGAACTTCCCATCTTCTGTCCTGACCCATCAGCAAACCTTTGAAAGCTGAAATGAACACGTTTGCCTGTTTCTGAGAGATTTGGAAAGGAAAACCAGCCCTTCTGCGTATGCTGGCATGAATGAGGCTTGGCTTGTGATTTGGCTGAATGGTGAGACGTGATTTGCCCACAGCTGGCTCATGTCTCATGTGAATTATGTGGAGGCTGGAGTAGCTCAACCCTGTATTGCACACCTGAAAACTCACACAGGAACCAGGCATCAGGCATGACCCTGCTGCGGAAAAAGCTGCATGCAGAATTTGCACGTGGTTAGCAGCAGAAAGCCTGCTGGCAGGCCACAGCTTGCTAATGTCTAGCAAGCACACTGCCAAAATGCATTTCTGAACATGGCTAAAAAAGCAGCCAAGCAGCCACGGACTTCCCAAGGAGAGGGAGCGGAGGGAGGCAGGGCAGGGAAACGAGCAAGCATTGGTGATGCCATCAGCCTCACATCCCCAGCAGGCAGTCTGCGACCTCCCTGGGGACACCCTGCGCCCCCCCGGTCAGGGTGCAGGTCCTGGGGCCGGTGCTGGGCTGGGGGTCCAGGGCAGAGCCGTGCTGGTGAGCGGGTCTGCCACAGGTGCCGCCTGCCTGCCGGAGCTCACCTGGCGTCTGCAAAAGCCACCTCTCCCGGCTTTGCCCCACTGCCCTAGCAGAAAGGAGATTTTCCCCGCAGTGCCAAGCAGCAGAAAGAGAGAAGCTAGGTAATTTCTTTCTGGTAAGAAAACGATCAATATACCTATCTGAAACATAGCTGGCTTTGTAAGGGACACGTGCATCACCCTGCATTTCAACAGTCAGGCCGAGTTACTCCCTTGAAAGCATTGCAATTCACTGCCCATTTGGTGATAGGCAAATCCCCCCCCAGGTAGCTCTCTGCAGCTGTGGTTCCCTTTTCGCTGCTCATGTTTTCACATGGCATCTTTGGAAAGACATGTGCAGATTTCAGAAAGAGCTGAAGCACAAAGCAAAGGTGAGAAAACTGATGGGTCAGGAGGAGAAGCTGCTGCTGCTCCCGCAGAGCTGGCTGCTGGTTAGCTGCCCATCCCCAGCTCTTGAAAGCAGGATTCTCCACGATGTTTGGCTTTCCGATAGCCTGAATGGTGTCTCCTGGACATACCTATCTGTCCGGCGATGGAGGGGATGCTGAGGGCAAGTCTATCAGTTTTGATGGGGTTGAGATGAGTCCTGAGCCTTGGTGCCTCCAGCCCCAGCTTGCAGGCATGAGCTTGGGGATGCTGGTATGCACTGGCCAGGAACGGCTGCATGGGTAGCACAGAGCATCACACCACTTTCCTAAAGGAAATTACTGCTACCAGGGAGAGGGAGGCACAGGAGAGAGGATGGGAAGAGCAGGGTGTCCTGATGGCCACAGGCTGGCGGCTTGTTCCGCCTGGGAAAAGCCCAGGCCAATCTAAAGGGCAATTTCCATCGCTTCTGACGCTGTGACAGGACATCGCCGGCTCCAAACTGCGAGAGAGATTACTTTGTTTGCCCACAGTCAGCTGATTAAAACGGTGTTTTCCGCACATTTGTGCAGTGATTAGTGATGAAATGCAAATCATATGCAAATGGGCACAAATGGCTGGTGTGCGCAGCCAGCTCCAGTCAGGCACTTTCATTTCCTCTGAGGCGTTTGGGTTCTTTCCGTACCCACATGGAGGAACAGGATGAACCCACTTGTGATCTGAGCACACAGCTGAAGTGAACAGCGCAGAGAGAGTGGCAAAAATCAGCAGCCGCCTGGGTGCATGTACCGAGTGGCATCTGGTTTGATTGCACCAATACATGGAATACAGCTTATGCAGAGATCTTTGTTAATAAACAGCTACGAACCACACAAATAAACCTTCCACATACCTTGCTTCCCAGCCTTGTTTCTTTTGTTTAGCAGGGCCTGGCTGGAGTCCTGCTTGTGGAATAGCCTGTCACCTTGCAAATCAAAATGCTGTAATGGCTGCTGGATGCAGCAACGAAGTGTGCTTATCTAAGTATCAGATTTGGAAAGAAGGTCTATGAACACAATGAAAGCAACAAAACAAATTCCCAAACCCTTTCCACGAAGAAAAATTGCGAGAAGTGTGTGTGTGTGTGTATGTATATGATGTATGCATATATGCATATTTTTAACTTGGCTCTCTGTTCTTTGGCTTGCAGACCCAGAGCATTGCCTGAGTCTGAAATTCAGCGAGGCTGTGTCTTCTCATTTCCAGGCACCTTTGCAACGATGGCAGGGCCAAGATAAATAAATAAATAAGGGCTCGTAGAGTGAAATATTATACTTAATAAGGCTGACGAGTCCTCCTGACACCCAGTTGTGAAAACTTTAAAAAGTGTCTGTTTCCTGTAGCTATCAACATGCTAGGAAAAGGGAAGCCCTATGGGCTGGTCAGATTTTTCCCAGCGGCTGCAGTGACTTTTGCAGCTGGATTTGGTTTGCCTGAATATTGCTCATTTTCCTGGTGCTCATAAGAGCCCTGGAATGGAAAGCCTGGCTCCCCTGGCACCGGGTGTGCTGGCAGGTGGAGGGTGCCGGCCCAAAAATTACTCATCCCGATCAGCTCTTGGCTTCCCCTGCAGTTTGAGGAAACGAGCTCAGTTCATGATAGACTGAGTACAGGAGGCCTAACGAAGGGCAGAATTCATGGAGAACCTACGTCCCATCACTCGGCATGCGGGTCTGCGGTGCCCAGGTCTGCGGTGCCCGCGGCACTGCCCTCCCTGACGCGGCTGCCCAGGCGGCACGTACCCACCAGCTGGGCAGCCCACGTGTCCCTGGTGCCTGTGCCTGGCCGGTGAGCCCGAGCGCAGCGGGAGGCAGGTGGCTCCGGACCTCGGCAGGCAGAAGCAGCACAAGCCACATGAAGGCTGCGAGTGTCTGAGGCTGCTGCAGCTCGGTCTGCGTGCCTCTGGGCTCTGCATGTGTGTGTGCCAGTGCCTGTTAAATATACATGGCTCTGCTATTTGTGGGACACCATATGTGTACCAGAGAAGTAACCAGGCGGACATGTGACTTGCTGTGCTTCTTAGGAAGCGCAGAGGAATCGGAGCCTGTACCTCGATCTTCTGTGAATTGGATGCAAATCTGTATTCTCCAGCTTTCAGACCAGCGTCCCTCTGATATTCTTTCACGGCACAGCTGTTTCAGTAGGGAAACAATGGCGGTTCCTGGCCCTAGAAGGAGCTGTGGTGGTCCCCCATGCCTCGCCTGCCGCCCAGCCCCGGACGTGGCGCAGGGCCCGCTCTGCTCTCCGGCTGGACATCACTTGTGTTCACTGCTTTGCTGGCAGGGCGCATCGCGAGTAAATCGTCATCCTCTTGGAATATGCTTTGAGCATTTTTATCTGGGTTTCTGGCAGCTTGGAAGCATACCTTTCTGCCTATCTGCTAGGATTTTGACATGAAACTGTTTACTTGAGATACAGAAATGGAAATCTCGTTTTCACAATTCACCGTGGAATTTTCCTCCAAAGATCAGTGAAAGCAATCATTAATATGGGGCATCATTTGTAGCTCTGTGCAGAATAATCCTCTAGGCTCTCTGGCAGCTATGAATTGGAAAACAATAAAGACCATTACTGGAGGGTTCTTTTAAAAAAAAAAAAAAGTGTTCTTTGATACATTGTATAGCGCTCAGGAGAGGAGGCAGCAAATTAAAAATCTCTCAGCGAATGCATGCAGCACCGTTCCAAATTCCTAAACTTGTGCGCTTTTTTCCCTTCTTTTTCCATGCCCTGACATCTTCCCTGAGTAGTGCCAATATAGTTGGAGACTTTTGCTAATGTGCTGTCCAAAGGCTCCTCTGGGGAAGCAGCAGCCGTAAACAAGCACAGACTCCACCGGCGAGGGCTCACAGCTGCACCGGGCTCCTGGCCGGGCTCCTGGCTGGGCTCCTGGCCAGGGTGGCTGCGAGCCCCGTGCCCATGAGTGGGCACCCACCCGGTGCCACCAGCCTCTGAGCGCTCCTGCAGGCGCAGTCGCTGCTCTCTGCCCACATTGGCCCCATTCGTTTCGAAGCGCAGTCGAAGCCTGCCGAAAGCTGCAAGGGGGCAAATCTGACTTTACGGTGCAGCCTCGCAGCCCGTCCCCCCCAGCTGGTCGGGGTCCCTGTGCCTTCTGCGGTGCATGATGGCACTGCCAGCTGCCGGCACTGCTGGACGGGGCTGCCCTGGCTGTTCCGGCAGCTTCTGGCCATCGGGCTCAGGCTGGGAACTGCAGGCACGTGGCCAGAAGCCCTGACCCTGTCTGAGCTCTGCTGCAGCTGTGGTGGGCAGGGTCCACGTGAACCTGGAGCACCCACACAGCTTTAGAAATGCGAGTGAGGAGGTGGAACGGGGCTGTACGTGGCACCTGGCAGAACCCTGCCTGGCTGTGGCAGGTACACTCAGTCCTGTGGCAGACATGCTCAGTCAGTTCAGCATCCTGATGCCCAGTCCAGAACAGACACCCTGAGGAGATGGCGTGAAGTGTGTGATGAATGAGAGTGGTGGGGGCTGCATCCCCAGCCTGTGGAAGGGCACCTCAGCCTGTGTGAAACAGACCCTTTGAGTGGAGTCTCCTGCTGAGATTTCATTCTCTTCTTGGAAAGCACTAATATCCCCACAACAGCACCTATCCAGGCTTGAAGGAAAAGCTGATGGGTTTCAGAAAGAGGGGCAGAATACAAAAGGCAGCCTTTAATTCCTGTCTGGTTCTTTTGGTCAATTTGTTTTCTTTCTACTACATTTTGCTACAGTTTCCTCGAATCCTGACAAGCAGTGTCTTTGGAACACTTCTTAAAAGCACCTTTTTTTTCTTAACACTGTAATTACCATCATCAGTATGGCTTTCCGGAGCCAAAGGCAATTAATGGTGGGTTTGTAGCTCTTTCTTCCTCTCCCAGGCCTTGCTCTGGGAGGGCTCTCTGGGCAGTGTCGTTCCCTTGGCCTCCCTCCTGCCCTCCCCCCACCCAACAGCTCCAAAACCATCCCTGTGCCTCCCACCAGGCCCAGGCTGGGGAGAAACCCCCGAGCACAATACTGAGCTGTGTTTCTACCTCTTTGTGCTTTAAATGCTTCTAAGTCTTCCAGCCACTTTGGCCCGGAGCTGAACGCCAGCCTTGTGCCTCTGGCTTTCCCCAGCAGCACCGGCTCACTAAATCAAGCTCAGGACCAAGGCAGCCGAAAAAGGAGACTCACCCACTGCAGATCCCAGGCCAAGTACGAGGGGCAGGTGCAGATGCCCCGGCAAGCCTCACTGCTTACCTAGCGCAAGCTGATGAGGAGGGCTACCAAAACTGCCACGGAGAGCCTGCCATCCTCGCAGCAAGCAGAAGCCCGTGCACTGAGACATCCACCGCTCAGAGGCCAGCAGTGAGGAGGAGGAGGAGGAGGAGGGGAGGCACACAGGCAGGATTTCCCCAGGCCCTGTGGCTGCCCCTGCCATGGGCACCCAAGACAACCAGCTTCCCTGCCACGGCCAGAGCTCCCAGCTCCCCAGTGGCTCCCAGGCACAGGGAAAGCCCTGCTGAGGGCACAGCCTGTGCAAAGACAGATTTGGCACTGGGAGAGGATGGAGCATCTCCAGAGCAGATGAAATCTTCCAAGACCTTGAGCTGCCAGTTCGAAGAAGCCTACGCATTTTGCAGATTTTTAGAGTCTTAGAACTTGGTCTAAATTAAGCAAATTTCTATGGGATTGGCACATCCTAAGCACTGTAGAGATCCTTCTGCTAAGTTCCATGCTCTGCAGCAAAGCATAAGGAAGAGAGAATTACTCAATATGGTGTTTGGGAAAAAATGTTTGCAAGGGCAAAGCAGCATACTTTTTCCCTGAAGCTGAGTCTTCAGTGGCGAAGATGGTGGGGCTTTTCATAGCTCTCTCAGCAGTGGCCACCCCACGTAGAAAGTTTTGGTCTGAGTGGCTAAAGTCTGGCAAAGTATCAAGCAACTGAAACAGACTTTGAAACAGTGGAAAGTCATGGGCAAGTTCAGCGACAGGCACTTTGACATGCTCTGCCTTCAAAGCCCTGAGCACATCAGGCATCCGGATGAGCATGTGTAAGATACAAGCATCAGCTGCAGAAACGGCGCCTGGGAACTTTTCCTTCTTGTTGTTTTAACTAAGGATTGCAGAGGGATAGAAACCAGCTCCTGGTCTCTGGGGCTGTGGGAGAATTGCTGCTTCCATGCAATGTCAGCAGTTTCCAGCACAAGAGCAATGCGCAGCTGGACCTGGCGCAGCCCTTGACATGGGATGCACAACCTGTGGAGTTTGAGAGAGCCCTGTCTTTGCAAACAATCCATTGGGCTTTGGCTTCTGACCTTTGGCTGTCACAGGAGCAAATCCAGCATGTGTGTGCCCATGGAGATCTGCAGCAGGATTTTCCATCCGTCATTCTATATACTCGTCAATCCTCTGAGCTTATAGACAGGCACTGGAGCTGCTGAG
This sequence comes from Falco rusticolus, assembly GCF_015220075.1. Lineage (NCBI taxonomy): Eukaryota > Metazoa > Chordata > Aves > Falconiformes > Falconidae > Falco > Falco rusticolus. The sequence continues at coordinate 503,733 of NC_051192.1, read as the reverse complement.
CTGGCCACGAAGGGGAGTCATTTTTAGCCCCACGTTTAGCTGAATTTAATTTGCTCGCACTGGGAGGTCTCTGATGGGCTGAACACACACAGGCAGGTCTAGGCTGAGGGCGCAAATGCTGCTGCCACAATTGCCAGGAGCAGGGCTGGTGCATGGCGGAGGCCTCTGCAGGCAAGGACTCTTCTGTATTGCCATTTTTAAATGCTCCTTGCTGTTTCATCCAGATGCACATAAACTGAATCGTGGGCTTTTTTCCCCAGGAAGAGGGGAGAGCGCTGGCCCAGGCTGAGCCCACGGCAGAGCCCCTGCCCAGCTTGTAGGGCTGCGAGCCATCACAGAGCACTCCGGTGCTCCTCCATGCTCACGTCCTCCATGCTCACGGTTCTCTTGGCCACTCGGTTCCTCTTATTTTAGCTTTGTTTAAACAATCTCCTTGGTAACTGAGAGACAAAAGCAGGGTTTTTTCACCCTCCTAGTAGGGTTGGTTTCCTGCCTATCTGGGCACTGGGAGGGATCCTTATCAAATAGGCATTCTCTGTTGTGCCCCCACCACAGGCTTTAACCCCATGTGTCACTGGTGATTTCAGAAGACCCGGTGTCTCTTTCAAAGGGTTTTTATACAGAATTCCAGTTGAGAGGGCTGTATTTCACAGTCTGGTGTATGGCAGTAAACAGACAGCGTGTCCGTCACGCGGTGTGAACGGTGGCTCTTGAAATTGCCCGCGTGCTCCTGGCCTCGGCTGTGCCCTGCAGCAGGGGAACCCTGCTGGAGTGGCTCTTGTCAGGGTGCTGCAGCTGCCGGAGGGGCAAGACCCTCCAGCCGGGTTGGGGAACGGCAACTTGGGGCGGCAGCACCCTCCAGCCGGGTACCGCGGCCCTGCACACCCTCTAGCACTTGCCTCTGCTGGGACACAGCAGCCGGGGGACGGCTGAGTCCCCTGGTCTTCTCAGGGCAGTTTCAGAAAGGCCCCTGCGACAGGACAGGCATTAATCTCTGACACCTCCTGAAGACCTGGAGGTGTTTGAAGAGGCAGGGACAAAATTCCATCTCAGCGCTCGGCTGACACGTTTTTTACCTCTGCCCTCTGGAGAGGCAACTCCTTGGAAAGGAAGGAGGAAAGAAAAAAAAAACCATAATGAAAACAACTCCTAAACAGTCTGAAGTGTTGGCTGCATTTCCAGCCAGGGGAGGTAAAATCAGCTCCTGCACTTACTCCCTCCTCTTGAGAACAAGTGGTGTGCAGCAACACAGATTTCAGAGGCAGACCAGCTTTCTGCCCTGCTCTGCTGTGTTTGGAGCCAAGCCCTGGGGCCATCTGTCCCCTCCCCGTCATGTCTTGCGGGGCTGGGGGCAGAGGGGGACCCCGCTGCTGGTGCTTTGCCCCAGCACGTGCTCTTTCTTGGCCAGAGCCATCCATCCCCAAAGGATGGAAACAGCAGTGTGATAACACCAAGCAGCAACTTTAATGCAGAACTTAAGAGCTGAGATTTTTGAGGTCATTTGTTGACTTAATGCTCCAGCTGTTGTCACCGTTTGAGGCAGCACTGCCGCTGCAGCAGCCCCGCACTGGGGGTGGCGGGGGAGCGCTTCACTGGGCTGCTTCTGAGTTTGCTCACGGCCTGGGTTGGGGTCTTCAGAAATGAGTACCCCTATCGCTTCAAGCTTGTATAACAACAGCATTTCCCATGCCAATACCCAGAGGCTTCTTGTCTTTTACTCAGCCAGGTAACCCCCAGTACAGGTCCAGCACGGGTGACTGGCCAGAGGGAGTCTAGACCTGGAGTGAACTCTGCAGCCAGTCATTCAACTTGCTAAAATGTGAGCATTGCACTTGAACCTCCCTTGACACGAGATTACTTAGAACTTCTCCTAATAAAAGTTCAGTGTAACACTTGACAAACTCATAAAAGATCAAAAGGCTTTTCCATAGCTTGGGAGTCCATTAGAGTCAGCAGGGCCCCTGCAGAGAGGGCAGGTAGAGTGTTTGCTGTGTGCTGCACCTGCAAAAGCAGCTCACACCTGCACACACGCACGCACTGCCTGTTGAGGCAGATGTCATTTTGTTCAGCAGTTTGACTGCAACTTGTGTGCATGTGTGTGTGCACCCACATGTGTTTTGCTAAGTTGGCAGAGAAGCTGTTGAGAGCAGCAGGGCATGCCAGGGGGAGCAGCGCAGCACAGAATAGTTCAGTCACAGGTACCTGCCGAGCCCTGAAGTTAGTCACTTGCATCGCTGGGCAAGGGATGACAAACACAGTGATGGGCAAGTGCATGGTCCTGCATTTGGGTCACCACTCCAAGAGTTTTGGGGGAGTGTCTTGAAAAGCAGGGGCTGATCTTTTTGGGGCCAGCCAGCAAACAATAGGAGTCAGGTGCATCCCTGACTGAGCAGGGAGTCAAAATGAAGCTGGACACTGCTCCTGAGAGGGAACCTGCACATTCAGGATCAGTGTTTGCCCTCTGAATTTCTGCAGCACCCCTCTGCTGTCGCTGAGCATCCCCTCGTCCTCTCCTTTTCCCACGTACAGCTGCTCTTCCGGCAGCAGAGCTGCCAGCCAGCAGCCCTGGCAGAGTGGCAGGGCGCAGCTGAGACCCCTTGTCCCGTGTCTTCCTAAACAACAAGGAGAATTCTCCCTTGCCCTGAAACCCAGGCAAGCGGCAGTTGAAATGTGCCTTCCCTGGGAGGGAAGCACTGCTATGACTGATACAAAATCTTGCGGCAGTGGCGATGCTGGAGCAGTTGATGCACAGCAGACGTATTTTGAGCTTCCTTGAATCCTGATTCCTGGTGCTTGAAGCCATGCTATTAGGCATGGACTTATTATTTCACATGGTCCCCACTGTTTTGTTTAGTCAGCGAAGTTTGCTAAATGATTTACAGGGCTGCAGAAATGTCCTTTCTGCTGGCAGTTGCTCATTGAAATTCATTTTGGGGAGTGCTGAAGCCATTTCAGTAAGAGCGATGGGTCCTGTTTGAGGAGCATTGTCATGGCAACTGTGCCAGGTGCACACCGGGAAGAGGAACTCGTATTTATTTGAAAGGTTAGAGCAATTAATGTCTTAAGGAGGGACGCGGCAGTAAAGAAAAGCTGCATGCATATTTGGGTGCGTGGAGAAGCAAGAAGCACTTGTATGAGTTTCCAGTTGTTTTCCTTGGGGAAAACATGTATGAGGGCAATCAGGGAGATGGAGGGGGGTTTGACCCAGAGGTTCTCTCCCACCCAAACCCCTTCTCAGTTTTATTCCTCACCATGCATGGTTTTATTCCACTTCAAGTTTTCCAGCGAGGATTTGAAATCCAGCCTTGAGCCTTTCTCAGCTCAGCACACATCTCTTCCCAGCACACACCGCCCCCCTCACCCAGCTCCCTGCGAACTGGGGCAAATCTTGCCAATGGAGCACCATGAAACACAGGAGCCGGGTTTCCATCCCCTTGGCTGCCTGCCTGTATTACCCACAGGCCTGACTGACCGGCCAGGCACAAGGAGAAAGTCCCGGAGAGGGAGAATGGGGGAAACGCCAGATTTTGGCTCTGAAACTGCAGACTTAGAAATGGGATTTGCAGGGGTTTGTACTGAGCGAGGACGCTGGGCTGAGCTGAGGGACTAACGGTAGTTTTTAGCTGGCATGGGTAGGGTTGTACGAAGCCAGAGAAGTTATTTCTGCTCCGTCAGCTTTCCCAGGCGCCTTGAGCAATTGCTGCCGGGGGTGTTTTTGATCAAATTCACATCAAATGTGTTTTCCCTCCTAGTCGTTGTCACTTGTATTGCACTGTTTGGGCATGCTGTGCTTGGAGATCCAGACACTGATCTAGATGGAGCTCCTCCTGTCTGGTCCCCCAGCAATCCTGCCTCTAGCAGGCAGTCCGGGAGCTTTAAGGACAGTGGATCACCGTGCATGGCAATGGGATCGGGAAAGAAGAGCAAAGCACTGTTTTGTCCTGGTGTTACTGCATCCAAAGCCACGGGAAGGAGGGGGGCACACCTTCAGCTGTCCTAGGACAGCAAAACGTTTCAGTATGGCCAAGGGCCCAGGCCCTGTTTTGGGGCAGATGGGCAGTGCTATGCATCCTTGCCTAGCTGGCCGCTTACAAAATGTGGCGTTGGCAGATGAACGAAGAGGTGCATTAGCCAGAGCACAAAATTTACAATCAGATCCAAGCAAACATCGAGGATTCCCCAAAAAAGCACTGCTGGTCTGACAAGTCCTGCCCAATACGGTCTTCCTAAGAGGAGAGTCAAGCAGCATTCAGTCTAGCATGTGAAATCATCTTGCCTGGCAATCATTGCCCCTAAAAAGTGTTTTCTGAGGCACTGAGCATCAGCTGTGCCTCTCATCTCCCAGCTATTTGTGCAGCAACAGCTCTCAGTCCTCCTCTCCCTGCAAAGCACCCCTCATGTCAAGGCCAAGGAGGAGCAGGCTGGATATTTTTCCAGGATTTTCCTGGTAGTGGTGCTCTGAAGCAGGCCAGCATTATGTAGTTGAGCCATATGGTGTAATTTAAACTTAATGCATCTTGAGGCCAGGGGAGCAGTTGGTTTACGCAGCCATGGAAATGACAACACAGCCCTGTGGTCTTAGAAAGATTGATTCAGCGAGCCTTGGAGAAAGAGGCAGAGGGCAACCAAGAAAGTAAGAGCAGAGGGATGAATTTGGGCTCCAGAGGTGGAGGGAGGACAGAGGAGCTAGTTCCCCCTCCCACTGCTTGCAGTGCCCTGGCTGGTGTGCTCAGTCACGGTTTTGGTAGGCATCGGACTGTGCAGCCCTGTGCAGACCTGGGCCGCTGGACCAGAAGAGCAAGCTGCCACATCAGATCAGCTCACATCCACGGTTCCCAAAGCATGCGTCAGGCTTAGCTTCAGGCAGGTTTTCCTTTCCCCTTTATGTCGTATCTGCAGCACGCTGCAGGCAAAATTTTCATGAAGTAAGGACATTTCATGGCAGCAAGGCTTGGCTTGGCAAAGGACCCTGCATGGGTGACTCATGGGACACCTTACAAAGATGGGATCCCATCAGCAGGGACAGAAACCCTAACGAACCCTCGGTAACAGCTAAAATAATTTGTGACACAAGGTCGTTCACGTAATGCGGCCCATTTCTGCACATCTTCTGTCCCTCAGGAAGGTGCATCCCCTCGCTGGCCTTGCCCTCCCGTGCACCCCCTGCCAGGCACGTGTGCCCTGCAGCTGGGACGAACGTCTCCGCCACAGACCTCGGCGTCTCTCTGCGTGCGAGGCTGTCGCCTCCTCACCATCAGATGCAATTTTGTTGTCAAGTGATGGAAGAAAAGCCTGATCTGCTCCTTTTCCTTCCCAGCAACAAGATGACTTCCCTTCTCTAGCAGCTGTCAGAAGTTTGAGCAATGAAGCTGCTAAGTGCATAAATGCGCTCCCTGGTGCCCCGGTTGGGAGCGTGTGTGCCGCAGACAGACACGGGGAAGCTGGGTCTCCTGGCGTCTGTGACAGCATGAGTGGGGCCTGAGCCCTGGGCAGGCCCACCAAGCGGGCAGCAGCCAGGGAGATGGGGAGCAAAGTGCAGCAGCGCAGGGGTGGGGTGGGAAGGAGCTGCCTTGCCCTGGGCGGTTGGCTCCAGCCGTGGCCTGGGGTCTGGCCCAGGCTCCTCACTGTGGCCACGGCCAGTCTGCACGGCCTGGGCCGCCAGATCCAGTGGTGCCCAGCCCTGATGACGGTTTGGGAGCTTTGTCACCCACGGCACCCAGTCCCCTACAGCAGCCCCCCTGCCCCTCGGCCCGGGCGCTGCCGCGAGCTGCGTGAGGCAAGGAGTCTCCCGAGCCACGGGCCCGTCTCATGGCAAGCTTCAACTCGGCTCACTGAGTGACGGCCTGACAAGCAGGTGTGTGAGAAATCGATGTGGCAGCTTTCTGGGGGAGTCTGGGAACCTGTGCTGGAACCGGCAGCACCAATGGATGTGGCTTTGCAATGTCACCTCCAGAACTGCATCCCATTCTCTTGCCACGGTTGCTGACCCGCTGGGTGGAAAGTGCTTGGCTGTCGGGGGTCAGGGCTGGCAGCACCAGGCGTAGGCAACAGGGCTCCACTCCCGAGTGCCTACGCTGGGCGTTGTAACCATGAGTCTGCAGCTGAAAGCCCTCCGAGCTCTTCATGTGGTTCTCCGGGCTGATCAGTGGAAGCTGGGCTGGCGACAAGCTGCATAAGTGCATTGCTCCCTCTGTTGACTGAGGAGTGTCTGTCTGTCCGGGTAGCGACAGCATGCCGCGTTCTCATGGACAAGCTAGTTACTGACTGTTTTGTCAGTCGGTTGGTTGTGTGTTTAGAGGGGTTGGTTTGTTTTCCTGGTCCACTGGAGACACCATTAGTAGCTATGTGCAGTACTTCTTTGCTGTTCCAGCTCATGGGTGACTTGGACACAATGATGCTTTCTTAGCTGCAAGATCTCCGATCTAGGTGCATAGCGGAGTTGGGGTGGGCAACATCTCTGGATTGGAAGGTCTCTGGTCCAACCTCTTCTCAGAGAGCCAATGTCAAAGCTAAAGCAAGTTGCTCAGGCAAGCTTTGAATATCTCCAGGGATGGAGGTAGCTGGCCTCATTCTCTTACTTGAAAAAAGAAAGAAAGAAAAGAAATCAGTGTTAAAAAGACATGACTACTGTTCTGAAAGAGAGCTGAGAGATGCGTTGTGTAGCAATGAAAACCACCTTTTTGCTATGCTGAATCTGAGCAGCAGTAGGAAGTGAGTGCTGGGCTTGAGACACCTCTGCTCCTGGAGATCTGGCCCTGGCAAGAACTGGTGCCCTGGAGGATGTCCCCTGTCCCCCAGCACATTCTGCCTGCATCTCTCTAGAGCTGATTGCTGATGCCCTGGAAATAGTAAGCTCCCTTGGTGTAGAGGAATTATAGATGACTGTATGAAAAGTTTATTTGTAAAAAGTTTGTGATGATGGGTAAAAACATGAGGTATGAAATGTTAAAAAGAAGAAAAGAGTTCAGGGTCAAGTTGTCTGGACTGTATGAGAAGGTCATTTGTAAAAAGGTTATGATGATTATTAAATACCTAAGGTATGAAATAAAAGAAAAAAAGAAAAGAAAAAAAGAGGGAAAAAAAGGGGGGAATCATGGAGGATTGAAGCTGGGTTAATTAACATCGATAATACACAGCTGTGGGCTGGCTTCAGGGGCGGTGGGTTGGCTGGTGTGGATAAGGTGCAGCTGTGGCTGGTTCCTGCTAAGTGGTTAAATAGCTCTAAGGGGTATGGAAGAGGAGCAGTCAATGAAGAGAGATTGGGACGAAGTAAAGGGAGGAGAGAGAGCACCCTGGATGAGGAGAATGCGGCAGAGGGACTGGCCTGAAGAGTATGAAGAAACAGCACAAACTGTAGATGGACCTTTGAGACCTTGGGGGGGATTGATGGCTGTGCTGAGGCAGGGCGTGCTAACTACTTATTGATGTTAACTTGGTATGTGATGGTAAAAGACCTTGTTGCAGCTGGCTAGTTTTGAGAGTGTCGTGACACCTTGGTACTTGCAATGCTGGTTGCTTGTCCAAGACATGACAGGGTTTGCTGCCATTTCATGTCACTAAGCAGCACCGGGTAGATTGGGAACAGTAGGATTTTTGCAAGTACATTGAGAATGTCCACTGGTGCACCATGACTGCAGATACTCAGGTTTGGAATGAATGCAAAGGTCCATGTAGGCTGTCACCAGTTATTCCTGGTGCCATCTGATCCCACAAGAGGGAAAAGCTAGCAGAGACTGGAGAGCTGAGGGTCCCAGCTCCATATATCTCTGCCCAGTACTGTACCCTTCTTCTCATGTGGCCTTGGTCAAAAAGTACTTGTAAAGAAATACTTCTCTGTGGGTTGCTGTTCTGCTCCTGTCACCCTGTGCTAGACTGGGCTAGCTCGTTACGTATGTACCTGTCCTGGCACATGCATGGGGTTGCTCACAGGGTGCCTTCCCAACTGGCGTTTTTCTCCAAGCATGCGCTCTTTTATTGCCCTGCCTCTGCTGTTATACAAAGCCAGTTTGCTTGCCTGTTGCAGGACAGGGCTGGGTGTCCTCTGTCTAGTGCCAGGTCCCTGCTGGGGTCACTTGCAAGCAGGCAGCTGGGGGCTCTCTCATGCCCTTTCCAGAGATGTGCCCAGAAGACACAGGCTGGCTCGTGTGCTTGTGCCAAGTGCACATCACCCCCTAAGAGGAGCTATCTGCTGTCCATGGCACTGAGCTGGCACTAGCAGTCACATTGCTCTCCCTGCACATGGGATACTGCAAACACCGAAAACTTACCCGAGCTCAAAGTGAAATGGGATAAATCCACAGAGTGTGGCTGAATACACAGAAACCTGGTCTGGCCAGGAAAACCCCTGAAACACAAATACCTGGGGGCTGAGAGAGCATCAGTTGGAAATGCTGTCTATATGCCCATCCTGCTTTTATACCCTGCTACTCCAAGCTGCTCTTGGCAGTCATCAGAGGAAGAGGCTGTGCTGGATGGCCCCGGGGTCCAATTGGGTATAGTAGTTCTTCCCTTGGTGCACCATCTTCAGAGCACCACCAGTCAAGAGGACTTTTCCGTGGGCTATCGTAACGAAGGGCCACATGGGAATGCTGTTAAAAGACCTGTATGGTTCAAACGAAATAGCACGGTTTGAAATGAAAACTAAATCCTGATGGAGAGCATTGGACTTGGAGCAAGGGCAGATTTGTATGCCATCTTCATGAAGATGCTATCCTTCTCTTCTTGCTGCTGGGTGTCAGCAAGAGAAGAGCTAGAGCTGCAACTCTGCAAGATTTGTTTTACTCTGTGATTTCCGGTACATGGAAATGAGATGAAACTCATTCCCTCAGCAATTGCCTTGGCTACAGACCCAGGGAAGAGCAACTTCTGGTACAGAAATGCAGGCAGTTGGATGCAGCATGGATACCCTCAGCCTTCATGTCAGAGGAGGGCTCTTTAGCTGAGGCAAAATGGACTCAGCAGGAGTGGAAGGAAAACCCCAGCAGCAGCAGAGACTTGCTGCAGACTTCCCCTGTGCTGTCACCGGGGCTCTGTGCGATGGGCAGGGAGGAAGGCAGGAGGTCTACCATGGTTTGGGGCGACACGCAGCCCCATGCACCTAAACCCATCGAGGAGATGCTCCAGAAATTGCTTTTTCCCACCAGCAATGTGACCGAGGGACAAGGCAGGAAAAAAATATTCCAGGTTTTTCAAGGGCTGTGGTGTTGCACGCTTACGGGACTTGGAGTGTTTGGCTTAAATACCCAGCTCCTGGAGACATTAGATTATGGCAGGAACACCACTTTCATCCCCAAATCAGAGCTGATCCCAGAGGATTTGAGGGACAGCTCGGAAACACTGTCTAGATTGACCCCATATTCAAGGTGAAGAAAATGTGTAATGCTTTAGAGGCTGCTTTAATCTCCTGGTTTAATCTTCTGGTTTTACCCTGTCTCGTGGAATTGGGACTCCTGGATTCTGGCCCTGCAGTGACTCAGCAGTGGGGGTTTCAAGGTGCTGTACAGTCTCCCTTTTGTTTTCTCTTTGCACAAGCGCTATCACATCTTGTCTTGAAAGAGCTGCTGAGCCCAGGAGAGAAGACTTTAAATGCAAATTTCAGCACGTTCTCGCACTGCCACTCTTCCTCCTGCTGTGTCCAGCTGGGGAAGCCAAGGGGCAGGCGGAGGTCTGAGCTGCTGCACTCAGCCCCGCATCCCAACTCGTTCCGCCAGCCTTCACGAGCTGTCCTGCCTCTGCCGGGCCCTCCTGCTCTGCCCCGCTCACACCCTGTATCGTCATGCAAGAAAATCAGCCTGACGCAGCAAGGCGCACCTTCAGGAGAGAGGACTGTGGGTAGCAGGCTTGCAGAGCTGAGTGCTGAATGCAGCAGGAGCACAGGACGGGCGAGCCCCCCGGGAGCAGGGGCTGCCATCCCCCGCCTGCCCGGGCAGCCCCATGCTGCTCACCTCCCCACCGCCCGCTCGCCCCAAACCTCTGCCGGGGGGGGTGCAGTGAGAAGCAGAGACCAGGTCAGAGGGTCCACGAGAGCAGGCTGTCATCGGTGCACGTCCTAGATCACTGACCAAAGCAGTCCTTACCCTAACGCAGGACAAATCGTGCAGTTGCCTGATCCTCCTCCTCCATGATCAGACGCTGCAGCGTGGCTGCACACGTGCTGGAGCCTGTGGAGGGGCTTTGTGCAGGCGAAAGGCAGTGGGTGGGGGCCAGGCACGCTCCAGGAATAGCCTGTGTTGTTTTCAGATACTCACTGTTCCTCAAACAGATGTGATCTCAGACACCATTAGGAGAAAATCCTTTTTCCTGGGACTGCCGTCTCATCCCAGAGACAAATCTGCCTCAGCAATTCTTGCTGATTGGAGATTGATTGGGAGAGCGGACTCGCCGTTTGTTCCTCCCACCCTTTCCCCCAACAGCCTGGTGCAGCAGGAGCAGCGGCGGTGCACGTGTCTGCCTGACGCAGAGCACTTGCTCGCACCCTGGAAAGATCACTTGGCAAACTGCGTGATAGCAGCAGCCGCTGGCAGCGGCACTTGAAGCCCCGGAGCCACGTTATTCAGGGAAGTCAGGTCAATGTTGGGTCTGAGCATCAGGAACAGCTTTTAATTGGCACCCAGGTTTCTTTCTGTAAGAGAGAACTGTTTTGTGAGGCTTTGAAGAATGCCACACATGGCAAGCCAGGACACACCACCCATAGGTCGTTTATGTCTTGATACCTCTGCTGCCCTCAGAACTGATGAAGGCAGCATTTTAAACTGACTTGCCTGAGAAAGGCGCTTTTTTTTTCGTACATGGGGGCAGGGTGCAGTGGACATTTTAATGGGATTTGTCAGGAAAATTATTGATTTTGTTAGTAATGTTTTTGAAATTGTGCCATTCTGTTAATTCTGTCAGTCTGTCTTTGATAGCTTGGCTGAGAGCATTTTTGCATCCTTCATTAGTTTTTTAATATGCGATAATTTCCCCTAACTCATCAATGCAAAACAAGATCAGTTGTGTGCTTGGTAACCATTTTTCCTATGTACAAACCTATTGCAGCAATAATTATAAGCAGAAAAAATTATTACAGATATCAATTATAAAATACAATTACTCTGAGCTGTGCTGCATTGTTACACTCTTCACAGCCATCACTTGCTCTTAAGTAAATGGTTTCATTATAAGCATGAAGGGCAAACTTAATACACTTCTGACTCATAGCAAACAGCACAAGAAATCATCCTGGCTGTTCCTCCAAGTGCTTGGCGGTGTTTGCGCCGAGAATAAAATGTCGACTTTGCTGCCAAATACTTGTCAGCTTAACAGAGGGGCTCTGAGTGGCAGTACAGATGTGCAAAGAGGGGAGAAAGCCAGAAATTACGGCAGCGTGGCCTGAGTTTCGCTCCCCTAGAGTGTGGCTTCCTTCCATGTTTATGGATTTTCAGTGCTGGGACCTGCCAGGAACAGCAGATCCTCCCTGATCATATATTAGAGCAGCCTGAGGGCTACTCCGGCTTGTGCTGGCTGCCTGTGGGAAGTGCAGAGGAGCCAGGGGTGGGACAGGAGGGATTTTTTTGAAGGACAGAACAGCCGGGCTTGGGCAGCGGGAGCATGACTGGGGAGCTTGTTTAAGCGAGAGCATTCACAGGAGGGCAGTGCTGCCAGGCATGGGGAAAAAGCAAACCCCGCCAGGTCGTTGGCTCACAGAGGGCTGCAGTCACTGCACTGCCTTTTTATTTGTTGCTGTTACTGCCTTCTAATTTCTTGTGTGGGACAAGGTCAGAGCCAGGAGGGGGTCCCCTCCCAGCAGCAATGCCATGCGCACATGGCAGTGAGCAGGATGCTCCAGGCTGGGGCTGCCGTATTTCTGCCCCCCACCTTGTCTGTGCAAGGGCTTTGCACTGCAGGGAAGACCACAGTAGCCCCGACTCCATGCACAAGCCTGTTGTACCCCCAGTTTGGCCACCTTCGGGCAAACATCTTTCAGCTGAGTATTTCCAGGCTGCTTATGTGAGTCCCTGAAAAGAGCTGGAAAACTTCCACACACATTTTTTCCCCTGGTAAAGCAATTTTTGTTCTACTGGGTGCCCCAAGGAGCAAATCTCTCTGCTGGTGGCCACAGCGTCCTGCAAGGCTTTCACCCTTTGCAGTGCATGCTTCATGGCTGTGTCCTGAGTGGTTCTGCCTTCAGACCTGCCCTGCTGATGCTGCAGGGGAAAATTCAGGAATCTGGGCCATGTGAGGAGAGAGGCTTGCTGCATGGCTCTCGGACAGGAGAGGGCCAAGTCTTTGGTGCTTGGGGAAAGATATGCTGCTTGCAAAGGAAAAGTAAAAAGTCAGATCTCACTGTCAGTGAAGCTTTCCTTCACCCTGCCCTAACAAGAAAGACAGTCTTTCCCTTATGTTACCTCCACAGAAAAAGTCCCAACTCCAGCATCCCTTTCAAGCTTGTCAGCTGGAGCCTCCAGAGCCCAAACTGAGCCGCTGATCAGGGTGTTGTGCCTGGCGAACAGAGCCTCCTCCGTGCCCAGGGCTGCTCTGGGCAGTGCATCTGCTGCCAGGGGCTTGGTCTGCGCTGCTGCCAGTGCTCGTGCCCCCGGGGCCCTGCGTGGTGTGTGCAGGCTCTCAGGGGGCTATTCCATGCTATTCCGTACCTGGGGATTTTGGAAGGGGATGTGTCTTGCTGACCCCGGGCCGCGGCACCTCTGGGGGAGGCTGGGCCAGGCTGCGTGGTGCTCAGCTGTGGCCTCTGGCTGTGCCGGGGAGGATGGAGGATGGCACCCTGCGAGCTGCTGCTGCGCCGACCATGTGGTCCATGCTCAGCTTGAGCCAAGCCCATCTCCTGCCCTTTGCTTGCGGCTGTGCTGCCCCTGTGCTACCAGACCCACTGGTTTCTGCCTGCAGCCCCCTTCTCCTGCCATCTCCACCCTCCTCGTCCTCCCCCTGTCTCCCTTCCTCCCTTTTCCCCCCTTACTCTTGAATCTCTATTTCTTCTTCTCTGTTCCAGCAAAACGATATCAATCAAGGTGATAGATGATGAGGAGTATGAGAAAAACAAGACCTTCTACCTAGAGATCGGGGAGCCCCGGCTGGTGGAGATGAGTGAGAAGAAAGGTGGGGGACGTGCTCCGGGGCTGAGCCCAGCCTGTGTGTCCCTGTCTGGCTCACTCATGCCTGGCACCTGCAACACCGAGCTCACATCCCCGGTGCCTGTGGAAAAGGGCAGGAGCAGGGACATTCCCAGCCCCTCTGAACTCAGCCCCTCCCTGGCCCACCGAGGTCCGACCCCGGCTGGGCAGTGGGGATGCTCCTGCCCTTCTCCGTACGCCCCAGGGGGGATGTGCCGCCGCTTCCCCCCACCCAACCATCTCTGGCACCACGGCACCCGGGCGGACGTGAACTGCATGTGTGTGTGATGCCAATCATGTGTTTGCCTTTGTCTTGTGTTCCCACAGGAAATTCATTACCCTTAGAGTACTTGACCGTGAGGAGTATGAGAAAGAGTGCAGTTTCTTCCTTGTGCTTGGGGACCCGGTGTGGCTACGACGAGGAGTGAAAGGTGTGAGAGTAAAACCAGACCAGCTCTCGAGACGCTGCCGTCCGCTTTCTCTGTGTCTCCCTACTCTCACACTCCTTTCTCCTCGCACTTTGGCTCCCGGCCGTTTTGCCCTCCCTCCTTTGAAGCTTGGCCACTGCACCTTTTTGCTCTGTTTTCTTTCCTCTCTCATTTTGGGAGCACTCCGTCTCACTTTCAAGGGCCCCCTGGGAGCAAGACACGCTCCCGGGACGGTCTCAGAGCACCCAGGCAGGGGACAATGAGCATCGCCAGCCCCAGAGAGATTTTGAGAGCGCTGCCCTGCCACGTCGCAGCTACAGCTTCATTTAATCGAGCAGAAAATCCAGTCTCGAGGAGTAAAAAGGCGATGCTGCATCATTTTTATCGAAAGATAAAATAGCCCTCTCTTGAAATAAAATGCATGGCCAGAGCAGTAATTTTATCTTTTTTATACGGGCACTAGGATCTTAAAATAGCTGAGAATCATGGCACAAGCAGGTAATACCGTAAGATGCAATCAGTCTAGGAGAAATCAGGTTATACTTGAATAAAGTTTCATGGCTCTGCACTGGGTAATAGCTTCTCATAGAAATAATAAAAACAATTTCCTCTTTCCTCACATTTCTAAACTAACTGCAAACCTTCCCAAAAAGACAGAGTTCACTTATTTTTCTGTGCGTATCTTTTTTCTGCTAGGAAATTAAGTGAAAATTAATGGCAACAGCTAATTCTGCACGCTATTGGTGGGCTGAGCAAAAAGCAGGTTTGCAGTTGCTTACGACAATTAGTTGCCCTACAACAGACCCTTACTAAAGCCTTTGTGAAAAAAACTGGTAGAAGCATTTGGTCTGTCTGCCTTGGAGCTGCTTTCTAGTTTCTCAGACATAAGCTCTCCCTTCAGCAGGCGTGGGGTTGCAATGTATTATTTGCTCAGGACAGCAAGGGCCCCCAGCGGTCCCCACTCTGAGTGGGGACACGCTGCTGTTATTCAGTCTAAAACCACATCCAGCAGCGATGCCGCATTCCCCTTCAGCACAGGGGCCATCCAGGTCAGCTGCGTTGCCCCCTCCATTAGATTTCCCGCTGCCTTGTGCGACTAGCCAGCAGAAGCAGGGCCATAAAATCAAGCACACTGGCACGTGTGGCCCAGGCTCTGCGGGTGGGATTTGTATCCCAGAGCGGTGCCAGGATAAAGCTACGTGTAGGCAACTCAAGTTGGCAGCTCTGGCTTTGCCCAGCTTCACAGGGAGCAGGGCCGGCTCAGCCTCACGAGTCTGGCAAGAGCAAACACACTTTCTGGGCCCCAGGTTTGAGAATTGTGGTACCAACTACGCGATCCAGCAGAAATGTTTATTTGAGAATAAAAGGAAAAGGAGAGGAAGTTCCTCATCTTCCTGGTCACAAAGATACCAAGGAAACCTGAGGGAAGCTGAGCTTTGCAAACTCACTGGTTTGCCTTGGAAGGCAAGTCAAGATTTTTAAGGATGCTATTTGCTGATTTGGCCATGCAATGATTTTATATTTTTTTTTCTAACTTCGATTTTGCACTTGGTTTTGTTTGAGAGGCAGTGAGGCGGGGCAAGCTGTGTGCTCGGCACCCTGGAGACGAGAGCGTCTCTGAAATGTCACCCTGAGGCCAGGTAGCCGTGGTGGGGTTTGTGCCTCAGGGGCCAGGGACCCACCAGCGCACTAAGGGAGAGGCTTTTTCTTTTGTTTTGGAGACCTAAAATGTTGAGCAACAAGATCCTTGAGCCAAGCCGTGCCACAGACTTTTCTCTCTTGTTGCATACGCCAGAAGCGCAGCTGCCTGCTGGTGCTGTTGCTCCCCATTAGGCAGCTGGAGGAGGTCAAAGCCAGTAGCCGCTGCGCATGGGGCGTCTTGTGTCCTCCCCCAGGGCAGAACTGCCTCCGAGACCAATGGAAGATCTTGCACATACAATTCAAAGGGGAAAAATGAATTTTTGGAGTGTGCCTTCTAATCCCATATCCACCCCATGTTTGCAATAGTTTTTATTTTAAATCCACAATCCCATGAAACGTTTCTGTTCCTTTATTTTTAGTGCCTTTCTCTCAACACTAATGGTATCCTGCAGCTTTACAGATCTGAAATCTCTGCCCTGGGATCTGGAGTCTTTCTGTGGATATCCCTTTTGATTTCATTATTCATTTACTTTTCTTCTTCTGTGTTTGTCTCTGTCTGTCTCCTTCACAGCCCTGTTGTTGAATGAGCTTGGTAAGCGCGCATTCGTTTTTCTTTTCCATTTTTCCAGTTTGTCTGCGTATTTTCGGAAGACAATTGGGTTTGCTTGATTTTTTTCTTTGCTCACAACATTCTCTTTTAGGGTGGTCAGCACTATTTAAGTAAACTCAGGTACTTAATGCCACATCTTTCCTTGGAGTAGAGCCCCAAAGTCACTAACGTTAATGAGTGGTAGCCTGCTTCGGCAAGGAGCATTTTTCGGGAGTGGCGTTCTTACGCCACAGCAAACCCACCAGCCCCCGAGTTAAACATGCACCGTGCAGGTTAACTCATAACCTCCTGCGCTGGCGTGGCAGGAGCAGGATTGCCTGGTGACTTAGGGATGCCTGTGGCTGGACAGGAAAGTTGGCCACTGCTTTTTGAAGAGGCGGTGCAACCTTGGCCTCCGGTCTTGGGGAGATGTAGAGCCCACCACCCAGCCTCTGAATGTCTTGCTGGCCATCCTCAGGACAGGGTGGCCGGGGAGGGCAGCAAAGCCACCCCCATTCCCCTGCACACCCCCAGCCCCAGGACAGGCTCTCACTGGTTTTATCCACTCCACATACATGTAGACCCCGGGGGACGGTGGCGGCAGATGTGGGTTGAAGAGCCTGCACGCAGGGCTGCCCACACTGCCCCTCCGGCACCGGCCCGGCCGCGGGGCAGGGGAGGAGCACCATGTCCCTGCGGGCTGCAGGCTGTCCATGTTGCTGTGCTGATGCTAATCCTTTCTCTCTCTCTCTCTTTTTCTCATTTTTTGTTTCATCTAGGTGGCTTCACCATCACAGGTATGGATTTCTGCTCTTTCCCCCACACCCTGTCCCCCTCTGTCCCTTGTTTCAATGGCCATGTGCTCACCCTGCTCTTTCCTCTTGGTTTCCTCTTTGCTTTTGTTCTGTCTGGAGACAAACTCTGGAAGGGTAAGAAGGCGCTGGGCCGTGGCCTCGCTGCTCTGGCCGCTCACGCTAACACCATGTCTTCTCACAGAGTGCTCTGCCTGCCGTGCACGACTAACCCCACCTCGGGGAGGGTGAGCCGGCGCCCCTGCAGCCACAGGCAGACCCCCTCCATCTCTTGGAGCAGAGGGTGCTTCTCCGCTTGGTCCAGCCTTCCCCTGCCTGCTGCCACACGGGAGGTGCACAGGGCTCTGCACAGCGCGGGGAGCCTGTCCCCCCACCCCAGGCAGCAGCTGGGGTGCCCCAGCACTGCGGGAGGTGCAGGACCCCATGGCAGCTTCAGGCAAGGTGGCCCCTGCCCTTCCCACCAGCGAGACCCGGCAGCAGCGTTTGCCCATCCATCTTCAGCCAGCTGAGCATCCATCACTAGGCTGAGACTGCAGGGGGAGAAGGTCCTGGGTCCCACACGTTGCAGAACAGCCCCTCAAGAGCCCTGGGAACAGTAACTCAGACTAAGGAACCTCTGGCCACCAGGCCAGTCCCTTTGGCCTGCAGGAGCAGAAGGGCTTTCCCACGGTGTGGCACCGCTGTGCCGAGGGGCAGCTGGCGCAGGAGTGACACTAACCCCATGTGAAGTAGGAGTAGAGTTTACTAACCACACGGGTGTGCAGTCCGTCCTGCTGATCTCCTGCTGATCACTTTGATAGGCAACCCTGTCTTCAGGAAGGTCCAGGCTAGAGATCATCCTCTTCCTTGCACCGTGGTCACCATCCAAGGTACCCACAGTGTGACGCTCGAGGGCTGTGGTGGTCTAAAGCGGGCTGACCAGGGTGTTCACCTACTGACAGTTTAACTACAGTGAAACCAGCCCTTTTTTTCCCTGATGTCCCTCTGCTCATCCCTGGGGTGGGCTGGAAGGTTGCTCAGTGGGGTTCTGGACAGTGGCAGTGACAAAAGCCACGCTGCCTGGGGTCCCCATGCCCCAAAGGTTGCATAGACGCCAGTGGCGGTGCAGACCTGCTCCGTCGCTCCTGTAGTGCCTCCACTGCCTCCTCCCTCAGGGTCGGGGGCCAGGCCATGCCTGTGGGTGGCTCCTCACACCAGTATGTCCCAGCACTGTTGCCTCCAGCCTCACCATGACAGCAGGAGTTTCAGACTTTCCAGCTGCCAGCCTCCTCCCTGAGGTAAAGCCCTGCTCAGAAGGAGGCAGAGCCCAGGTTTCATACCCATCTCCATGCCGGGGCTGCTGGCAGCTTACTCTGGTTGTAACAGGCTGATGGAAATGTCCTGACCATGCCCTGATGCAGCCCTGGAGAGTTGGGAAATGGAGCAGCCTTAGTGACGATCTGTCTCCTCCCAGCATCCCTGCAGGAGAGGCAGCAGGTACCATGCGATACGCTGTTCCCCAGTCCTGGGGTGAACTGGGCTACTTCTGAGGCTGGACAAGTTGTGGACCTCTTGCCAGCATTTCCCAGCAAAACTACCTTGTCTATTGCTCCATGACCACCTCCTCCTCAGCTACTTCTGTCACTCACACTCCCACCTGGAGGCTTCCTGACCTGCCCCTCTGATGGCAAGCCAGCTTCAGGGAGTGACCAGCCAGGCCTGGCTCACCCATGGGCTCTTTGCTTTGCAGAGGAGAATGAAGAAAAGCAGCCACTGACCAGCAAGGAGGAGGAAGAGCGTCGAATCGCGGAGATGGGGCGCCCAGTCCTGGGGGAGCACACCAAGCTCGAAGTCATCATTGAGGAATCCTATGAGTTCAAGGTACAGTCCACGTCCCCTGCCCCTGTTCCTCTTCCCCTGCAGCTGGGGACTCTCCTTTTGTGTTCGCACATGCTGATGGTGTCACAGCAAAGTGAGGCAGCTCCTGGCATCGCAAGGTCTCAGAGCAGGACCCAGGGACACTTTGAAAGATGGCTGAGCCATGGCATGATGAAAGGGTGGGAGTCAGTCCGGTGAGATGGCGATGGGTTAAAAATACACTCTGCATCCTCAGCCTGTCCATCAGCCCACAGCCGTAGTCCTTGGGGGGTGATCCCTGACTTTCTGTCCCACTCACAGACTGTTCGTGGTTACTGTCATACAAGCAAGTCAACGCAGTGAGCCTAAGAGCTGACTGGGTTCCAAAATGCTGCAGGTTGCTTTAAAATATAACCTGGTTCTCACAGTGATGTGCTACACCCAGGTCCTACTTCAGGTGGTCTTGAGTGAGCCCCAAGCCTGGGACCCTCAGTGCAAAGGGCTGATGCCCTAAATGCAAGTGATGGTTGTGAATCTGAGCTGCTGTGAATGTCTGTGCCAGACCGAGAGCTGAAAACTGGCTATTTCTTCTCTCTTCCATTTTTCCATAGCCTAAAAAATAACAGACCACCCGTTCTGTGTGGCAGCAGTGGCTGCCTCCCTGCCATGGTTTTGCTGCCTGCTGTCAGCGGGCACCTGAGGCACCACAGCCTGTGCGCAGCCCTCCCCTGCCTGCCCCGCAGCGGCTCCTACCCACTGCTGCTGCAGCACCTTCCCTGCGGGTACTGAGCTGCAGCTCCTGAGCTGCACAGAGAGGTGCACAGAGCCCAGCTCCACCAGCGGGCCTTGGTCAAGCCCCATTTAGTGCTTTGAAGCAGTCTGGTAAAAATTCTTCCCGAGAAGTGGGGAGTAGCAGTAGCTGTGGCACCTCAGCACTATTTGCTGTTAAACCTCCACTGACATGGCTCAAACTCCCATCATGAGCAGGTTTCAAAAGGTCTTTTTGAGTGGCAGTGAGGGAACTGCAAGTACCTACATTTGCTTTCGCTGCTGGGGCTCTTGACATGAGCTTAAAATTCCCTAAGCTTTTTCCAGAAGTGCATGGCTGTAAGCCCTAGCGCCAGTGGGTTTTAGCCCAGCACCTCCAGCCCCTAATTCTCTCCTCTGCATCTCCATCCACAGAACACGGTGGACAAGCTCATTAAGAAGACGAACCTGGCCCTGGTGGTTGGCACAAACAGCTGGAGGGAGCAGTTTATTGAGGCTATTACTGTCAGCGCGGGTGAGTTTGGACCACTGCTCCAGGTGAATTATAGTCAGCCTCACTTGTGTCTCGGCTCGGCTGTATCGGTAGCACAGACCGTAGTGGAGCTGCAGGAGGCAAAACAGGTGGCAGAGTTATTTACATCATCTGTATAAGTGAGGCTGTTGCATTCAACCCCTTCACGGGAGCGCCTTGTCTGATGTGTGGGAAACTTCCTGCACTACGTGTGTCTGTAGCACCCGGCAGAGAAACACCCTGGCTGGTACCAGACGGCAGAGGGGAAGGGTCAGGCCAGTGAGATGTGGGAGGCGAATGCCGTGTTCCAACTCAGAGCGGCATAAATTATGCTGGTGCGAAGCAGCAGTGCTCCCCATCCCTGGTGCTCCCTGTACTGCAGTGGCAAGGATGACGCAGTAGTGAGGGTACCAAGCCACCGAGTCCCCCTTTCTGTGAGCCAGAATTTGCCCTTGACCCCCTGCTTGCAGGGACTCCCGCTGGCGTAGCCCACTGTGGCTGGAGGTTACGGCTCAGCAGCCCCATAGCTGCAGCAGCACATGATATCTGTGGTCATTTCAGATCATATCTGATCATCTCTTCCCTCTCTTGATGAATTGCCTTTCACTCAGAAATGCTCTGTTGTACTGTTCTCGCAGGCACCCGTGCCAGGTTTACCAGTATGCCCAGTATAGGATATATTAGTATTCCCCGTTCCCACATCTGTGGGAGGTGAGGGAAAGAAGGTCTCCTCCAGATGTGGTTTTAACAGCTGGAGACACTGTAACTCACCAGCGGGGTGTTACGACCTCACAGCCCAGCCTGGGCTGCGTGTGGGTGCGCGTTAGGGCAACATCAACCAGCTTAGGTTAAATCACTGGGGAAGGCAGGCTGAGCTCCTCTGGCTAATTCTGCATTGAAGTGCATGGGGGAACACTCGCACGCCCTACCTCAAGCTCTGCTGCACAGGGTAACCTCTGCCTAGCACAAAGTAATTAAAAGTGATGGCCGTACCACGTACCCTCCACCTCTGACAATGAGGACAGGACGCTGTACAGCAGCTCTCTCCTCGGATTGTGACCCCTCCCCTTGTAGCATAGTTGGTCCTAGAGCCTCCAGCCAAGAGCCTCCCATTATTTTGGATACAGCATGAACATATCATGCAAGACAGGCCTTGCTGCAGGTTTTGTGGTTAATATGGCTAAACTAATCTGTGCCAGAATCAATTATTTGATTGCATCCCATATTAAAGCAGAGCTAATCACTGGGACTTGGACCCAAGCTCTGCGAGACGTGAGTCTGCGGTTATGTGAAAGCCCCATTGCCACTGTGTCTGGAACATGCAGCCACCGTCAGCACCAGCAGGGTGATTAACAAACATTTAATAAATGTGGCGTATTTCAGTGGACGTGAGCCGTCCCTTGCAGGTGAGGAACAGTAGCTTGTCTCTGGGCTCCAGACCTACTTTTTTTTGCCAGGATTTAGCTTGTTTGGGGTCGAGTTTTTCCCTGCAGCCCACCATGGGGAGCAAGTGAAAGTCACACATTCCCACTTCAGAATGTGACATCCCAGTTGGGAAAAGCAACATTAACACCCCATTTCCCACCCAGTGAGCAAGCGGCACAAGGTTAGCAGGGCAGCGGAGGGGTGGAGCAGCAGGAGGCCAGCTCTGCAGGAGGGCAGCGCAGGTGCAGCGAAGCTGTGCCATGCTGTGCCGTGCCATGCTGTGCCGCCCATGGGGCTGAGCTGGAGCCAGTCGCCCACAGCTGCCTTTGGCATGTGCCCAACAGCCTGTAAAGTTTCTTCCACAGCAAAAACATCCTGGAGTTTGTGAGCCGGTTCCTGAGTGCACCCCTGGGTCACCATCCAACCTCACCCTACATTTCAGGTCACCTTCACAGAATCTGGCCAGTTCTTGGAGAGAGAAATGTTATTGCTGGCTAACAAAATGATAGACAGATCTGGATGAGTGTTTTGATAGTGGCACTCATGTTCATTTTTCAGTCTGTTTTATCATCTCCATGAAGATTTAGATCCATGACTGTCCTGCTGCCATACCTGCTGAAAAATTAGTGTGAGCACAGCACAGTGTATCCTTCCTGTGCCAGCCTTTGTGAAACAAGCAAAAAACCCAGGAGATCGTCAGCTTCCCAGGCTGAAAAACTGTTCCACATCTTCACAACAATGCATGGGAATAGGATATTTATATCTGCCAGAGTAATAACACCGTGCCACTGAATAGCTACTGTTTCTGCCATAGTGAGTTTGAAGCTTTAAAGCCAAGCAACACATAATTTTACAGCAAGTTATCAGAGACACGTCAAGTTTCCCACTGCCTCTCTCTTATGTGTTGGTCTTGAACTCCAAAGGTGCTTTGAAGACAACATGTGCAAAGTTGCAGCCCAACAGAGTACTGAGTAGGACTTTTTCCTGGTTGGTCATGACTCTGTTTAGCCAAATATTGAAGACCTTCAAAGATGATGCCCTTCAGCCAGGTTATGTGTCCCAGGGCTGCACCACCCTTCTGGAGATGTTTCTCCCGATGTGACCACCCAAGCTGCAGTTTGTGGCCATTGCCCCTTGTATCACTTGTCAGCGCAGACGGGATTTTCACTCCATCCTCTCTGTATATGCCCTCCAAGTCACCCTAGGCTGTTGTGTGGTCCCCTCCAGTCTCCTCCCCATTCACCAAGCCAGCTCCTTCCACTTCTCCCTATAGGCAACATCCTCCAGACTCCAGTCATCTCAGTGACCCCAGTGAATCCCCTCCAGCTTCACCGCAGCCCTCGTGTGGGATGCCATATCCCCCCTGCATTAGAGGTTTCCTGCTGCCTTGCTCTCCCTGGCTCCGTCACTGCCCTCCCCCCTGCAGCTGCACCTCTGCTGAGCGCCCCAGGGTGCCCGCAGAGGGCAGGGTTTACATGCACTGGAGCTGGGCCACACCAAGACCAGGTAACCAAATCTCTTGAGGGTGGTCACAATCCAGCTGGTCCTTGGGCCTTTTCCTTTTCTTGTTCTCATGTGCTGATGCACTCTCTGCAGGACTGCAACAGGGAATAGCCAGGGTTTGGCCTCCACTCTCCCAGGAAGGATGCCATGCCTTGACCCCCAGCTGGCTTTTCATCGCCGCCTTTGTGGTGAGGCAGACAGCAATTGCTGTTATGAGCAGTGACAGAGCAGGCAGGTCCCCAGCAGCTTACCCAGGAACTCTGTTGTCATGGCACACAGCCACCGTTTGAACATGGGGTTAATTGATACCCACATATTGGTACACAGCGTACAGCAAGACCACTTCATTCTCCCTGCAGGAGGCTTTATACATGTTGCTATTCAAGCAAACATCAGCATTGTGGAGGAAGATGTGAAAGGAGGAACATTTGCCCTGGCCAGCGGTGGGGCAGATAAAAACAGCATGGTCTCATTCAAAAGCTTATGCCAGGCTGATCAGTACTGTGGCTGCCAGGAGAAGCAGCTTTTCCCAGGCACAGAGCCGTCATCCCCTTGAACCCCGTGTCTATCACGGTGGGACCTTGTCCCCTCACCCACTGTGGTGGGGCAAAGCAGAGGTGCTCTTGGCTACTCTGGGACTTGGCCGCTTTTTTCTGCCATCCCGAGGGGTCCTCCCAGGCAGGACGGCCAGGCTCACTCGTGCCGTCTGACAGGATGGACTGCACATTGCACCCTCCCATTGATAACGAGCTTCCTGCATCAGCTGTGTGGGGAGATCTGGTGGTCCACATCCTTGGATGGAAAAAAAAGCATCAAAGACGATGAGAAATCATCAACCCAAGTGCAAGGGACTTCGTCAGCACAACTCACAATGGCCTTGGAATCCCCATCATCCGTGACTTAGAAGCCCATCCTTGTGGGGACGCTCCCACTGGTTTCAGTGGGAAAGCATCACCTCCCCTTCACGCCCAGGATGGTTCCGGTGTGAGCACGAGCAGTTTCTGACCATGCCACCATTCCGGTGCTGCGCACTGTGCCAGCCTAGGGGAGCTCTGTGTTTGCCACACAGCCCGCCCAGAGGACAGGTTGGCCGGCGGGCTCATGAGATGCCTTGTCAGAGGTGCTGGAGTCAGGCAGGAGGTCACCAGCCCCACAGGGCTCACTGGTGTGGTCAGCCACACACTGGGGGGACTCCCTGGAGGCTGGGTGCCAAGTGGCTTTGGAGAAACAGGTGAGGTGCTGGAGCAGGGAAGGGAGAGAAACCAAGACACCTGCCTGGATCCCCGTGGTCCTGCCAGGACCAACAGGTTGAAGATGTACTGGGCCAGTGCCAGTGTAAAGGGCCCCTTGGGCAGGGGCCAGGACAGTCTGACTGCTGAGCTCTTTCCCCACCACCCAAGGAGAGCTTCAGGGCATGGGCCAGCCGGCATGTGCAGAGGGCAGGGCTGTGCGTGTGTAACCCCCCAGGAGCCTTTGGGGACATGCAGCTGCTGGCACTGAGGGTCCAGGAGCCCCCGGGACACCAGGCAGGACGGGCACAAGGGCTTACATCCCCAGCGCCTCGTCTGTGCTGGAGACCAGGCTCTGGCGGGTGCTGCAGGGGCTGCGGCCGTGAGAAGCAGTGCGCTGTGTGGGGCTGGGTGCTCGGCATCACACCGGGAGAGCCAGGATCCGACCCACACAAGGTGCCTGGTGAGCAGAGATGGGTCCAGGACTGATGGCAGGCTCGTGCTGAGAAAGTGACCCCTGCAAGGCATTAGCAACAAGTGGGAAGTGAAGCACTGAGCTGCCTCAGGGACAGAAAATAGAGACAAAGGAAAGTGCGTTTTTGCTGTGACAAATAGTGCCCCATGGCTGGCTACCTGACAGCTACCTGGAAGGGGTGCAAGTGGGAACAGGCAGCCAGGGCTCGTAGGGAGGTACATGAAAGAGCAGGGAAATGCAACAGGGAAGGGCAGTCAGCAGGGCTGGGCCATGGATGTTTTAGGGAGATACTCTTCATGGCTGATCCTGGTTTGCAGAAGAGGTGAAGTGTCAGAGGTAGCAGCTCAGCAGCCACCAAAACCAGCTGTCTTTCCAGAGCTGGAAGCAACTGCAGGCACTTGTGAAAAGCATCTGAAAAAGACCTTCCTTAGAGGAATTTCTATGAGGCACACGTTGCTCCCGATGGGTTCGCCCGCCCTGATCGGCTCCAGCCAGCCTGAGGCCGATCACGTCCCACACCTTCTGGGGAAAGGGCTCCTGAGCAGGGGCTGAGTCCCAGAAAGCGTCTGGTGGCTGAACTCAGGCACAGGTGCTGGCATGACACTCTGCATTTTCTGAAGTGCAAGTTGGTTTTGGAAGCCAATGCCTTTGGAAAGTCTCTCTGCTGTGGGAAGGGGCCGGGAAAGGCCGTCAAGACCCACTGATGATTGCCCAGAAAACAGGATATTTGGAAGTCAAGGCCTTTCAGGGCCCAAATCATGACACTGGAGGGGCTGCAGAATGCGCAGGAACTTTGCCCAACCTCCTCCAGGACGGGTGAGCCTAATCAGGCACTGGTGGTTTTCTCTAGGGGAAGACGACGATGACGATGAATGTGGGGAGGAGAAGCTGCCCTCCTGCTTTGACTACGTGATGCACTTTCTGACCGTCTTCTGGAAGGTCCTTTTTGCCTTCGTGCCCCCGACAGACTACTGGAATGGCTGGGCTTGCTTTGTCGTCTCCATCCTCATGATCGGCCTCCTGACAGCTTTCATTGGCGACCTGGCATCCCACTTCGGCTGCACCATTGGCTTGAAGGACTCTGTCACCGCAGTCGTGTTTGTCGCACTGGGGACATCGGTGCCAGGTAAGGACAGCAGCAGGGTTTGTGTAAAGGTCCACCTCTGCCCAGTCTGGGTTTGGGTTTGGGCTGGGAAAGCTGGGTGCCCTGACGCCCTCGGCTGTGCACTGCAGGAACTCCGAGGACAAATTTGAGGGGTGTGGAGGGGTTGTTTTTCAGTCTCAGATGGGGCGGGAGGATCAGACCAGGATGTGGATTCAGTCCCCTGGAAATTATTTCAAGGACGTTCCCCTTGCAAAGAGTGTGAAGTTCCTGTTTCTGTGGACAGCCTCCACGGCATCCACTCTCGGAGTAGGGAATTGTCTTTGGTTAAAGTCCTGCGTGTGTCGGCAGTCCTGCACTTTCTTTCTGAGCATCTGCTCCTTTAACCTCGCCTCCCAGGTGAGTGAGGTGCCAGTCCGTACTCGGGGCGTGCTGCCCAGCATGGACACCTTTCTGTCAGACCAGGTTCATCCTGGGTTCAGGTGGACCAAGGTGGGGTTGCTGAGCTGAGGAACTGCTTGCAGTGCGACTTGTGAAGCCCCAAGAAAGCCCCAGTCCCATGGATGTTTGGAGACGCGTCTCTGCCCCAGCGGTCACCCAGCCTCAGAAGACAGCAGAGACTGAGGGCTGACCAGGGAGAGAAAAACCCACATGCTTCCATACCTGCATGCCGCTCCGTCCTCCCAGGGACATTGGCTTGCTGCAGCCCAGGCTCCTTTTTGCTGGCTCAGCGAAGGGCCACTCGCAGGGGTGAACCAGTGTGCTGGAGACGGTGGTCCCAGTGCCACAGCTGCTCTGGGAGGTCCCACGTCAGCTTGTGTGAGAGGCCCTGTGCCTTTCACTTACCTTCTTCGACGCGCTCTGCTGGCCAGGCACAGCCTGTTTCCTGGACAAGGGGCTGCAGCCCAGCCCAGCCACCCCCTGCATTGATCACACCGTCCCTTGCCACCCCAGACTTCCAGCAATCAGCACTCGGGTGCTCAAAAACCTTGAAATTGCCCTAACGCTATCAAAGCCCAAAAGAGAAGTGAAAGAACCAAAAGGAAGAACAGATTTGGACAAGGAACAGAAGGACCATTTTTTAGACCTCTGGCACTAGAGCTTTTAGGTGTGAGGTTTGCAGGGCTGCCACACACCCTTGACAGCAAAAATCTTCCCTCCGGCTCTTTGTCTTCAAAGGGTGGCATTTAAGAAGTTCTTTTTAGGGTGCACTTGGCTGCTCTTGTTTGAATTAGCAGATGCTGCCAGACTGTGCCGGGTTGGCTGGGTGCTGGCTGAGCTCCTCCACACCTGCTTTCTTGGAGACAGGCAGGCATCAGGCAAATGTGCAGCGAAATGAAGACTGGCAGGGGACCTTCTCTGCGCTGAAAGCACCGCTCAAGCTTGCAGAGGTGCCTGTGGCTGTTTCCGCACCGGCTGGCACTGGCAGTGTGTCCAGCTGCGGTCCATCCATCCCTCCTGCCACAGGCAGCTGGATTGCCACAGGTGCATCAGCACTGTCCCACAGCCCCAGTACTGCACCGTGACCAAGGCTGAGAACAAGCAACAGTCAGATGCATTTCCGTGGGAGCTTTTCTTTAAAAAACGAAGCAGCCTTTTGATTTCTTTGCTGCAAATGGCCCCTCTCACTATGCTTGTAGGGGCTCAGCCTGCCCTGTTACATGAAGCTGGGTCTCCATACCAGGCTGCACTTCACCGTCGCACCTTGGAGCCCCGCTGGGAAGAAGCGTAAAGGAAACTCTGTAGAATTAAAAGCCATGAAATGTGACCCCAACTATTTTCTTTTTGCCAGCCGCGCTGTCCTGCCCCTACCCAAGGTGATCTGGGAATGCATGTGTGTTAAGGATTCATCTTGTCATCGTTAGTTGAGAGTGCTCACCTGAACAAGACCCAGCTCACCCTCCCTGCAGATCCAGAGTGGGTTTAGATGTAAAACCAGCACTTCCCTGTGGTGCAGAGCAGCATGGCGCTGGTCTGCTTGACACAAGAGCTACCATGTAGAAAGGCCAGCTGAGTTTTATCACAGCTCTTTTGACACTGGTATTAAGAGTGTTGGAGCACCTGGGCAAGCGTTATACCCACTTGCCTGGTTTCTTCTCCCTGAGGGGTGAAAGATGACTGCTCGTTTGCCAAAGTGTCAGGGTCCACACAAGACACTGGACTTTAGTGAGGCAAAAGGTTTCGGAGAGACATCGTTAAAGCAAACACAGAAATACAAATGCAAACCCTCAGGGGACCTGAAGGATAGATACAAACCATTGTGGTTCCCACAAAGCTTTTCCAACCTTTTCACTTACTTTGCAAGTCAACAAATCAGTGGACGTAGGAGAAGGGGCCGGCACAGTGTAGTACTGGGGAGGGTCATCTCTGGTCAAAGCACTGTGGGGCATCTGGGGCGATAGTGGGGGAAACCCCATATTTCTGGACACTGAGATTTCCCTCCTGGGCATTTCTGGACCCTGACGTCGCTCTGGCTCTGACCAGATGGGCCCTTCCCCAGGAGTGCCCACAGATGGGGCTCTACCCTGTTTCTGCATGCCCCAAATGATGCCATTGACATTTTTCCCCACACTGCCTGCTGCAGTCCCTCCTTACCCGGCCATTTTCTGAGGGTTTCTCTCTGCCTTCCCTTTGCAGACACGTTTGCCAGCAAAGTAGCAGCAACACAGGACCAGTACGCAGATGCCTCCATCGGGAACGTCACTGGGAGCAATGCTGTGAACGTTTTCCTGGGCATCGGGGTGGCCTGGTCGATCGCAGCCATCTACCACGCAGCGCACGGACAGGCCTTCCAAGTCTCGCCTGGCACCCTGGCCTTTTCCGTCACCCTCTTCACCATTTTTGCTTTTATCAGTGTGGGTGTGCTGCTCTACCGGCGGAGACCTGAGATTGGAGGTGAGCTGGGCGGGCCGCGGACTTCCAAGCTGCTCACATCCTCACTCTTTATCCTCCTCTGGCTCTTGTACATATTCTTCTCATCTCTGGAAGCCTACTGCCACATAAAGGGCTTCTAAAGGGACAATCAGAGATAGTAAATATATATATATATCTATATGTATCTATATAGAGTGATATATAGGTATAGATATAGATATAACGCTGTGTATAATGAACAGAGAAAGAATAAAAGAGATTTGCCATGTTCACACACCTGCTGACGAAAAGCGGCTTTGGAGCATCCTTTGAACTAGGCAGGACCCCAAAGCCAGCAGGACCCCTCCCCAGGCAGCGGCCCCGGCTGGGAGCCCGGCGGCAGGGCCCTCTCTGCAACCCCACCAGCAGGAGCGGATGATGGCCACCGAGCCCCCGTCAAGCCCTCCTGCCGCCGGCCCCAGGAGGAGGAACACCGGGCGAGCAGGGCGCGCAGGTGCAGGGAGGCCAGGGTAGCCGGTGAGCCGTGGAGCGGTGGGCGAGGGAGCGAGAGGAGAGCGAGGGTCCCGACCTCCGACCGCCGTCCGCCTGCCCGCGCTGCTGGGGAATGTCCCCTCTTGCCCTGCCAGAGGGAAGCGAGAGACCGGACTGCAGACAAGGGGAGCCGGGGAGCTTTCTAAGGATAGAACAGACCGTTTTCGTCATCGATTTGGGGTTGATTTTTTTTTTGTTTGTTTTGGCGTGTGTACAACTAGCATTGCCCCTCGTGCCCGCCACATGCCCCTCACCTTTCCCTCTGTGCTTCGGGGATGCTTAGCAGCGCGCTCGCACCTGGTGTCCCCAGACACGGGGGGGGGGGGGGGGGGCAGGGTGTGCCCCCCACCCTGTCCAGCCCCTCAGGCTTGCTGTCGTGGTACTTGTAGCATTTGCATGAATGAAATGACCCCTATCTGTATATAGCATCCTATAGCGATAGTCCTTCCAGCCATGTGGGTTGAGCATTGCAGATACGAGTGTTTATTTTTCACCGGGTTTTATTTATTTTAGTTAGTTTAGGGTTTTGCCATAGGTTTTTGTGGGTTCGTTTGTTTCCTCTCAGCAGAGGGAAAGCTGTCCCTGTGTATTGTTCTGCGCGTGGGTCCATGAGAAGCAATAACGGCCGTGCAGATGTAGGTTTTCAGGGAGGAAAACCCACCCCCAGAGGCTGCGGGCTTGCCCCCCGAGGTTTGGCTGGAGGCCCCGGGAAGCCCGGGCAGGATGAGCAGCATCCCAGCCCCAGGGAGCCCGGGCAGGATGAGCAGCATCCCAGCCCCAGGGGGATGGCACAGCAAGGCTGGCCCCGGCGCCTCACCCACCCATGCCTTTATAGCTGGAGGCTGCCTCAAAGCCCCTTGGCCCCGCAGGTCTAGCGACAGCCCCTGTTTCTGAACATTAAGCCATCAGGATCAGTCCCCAGAGCTGGTCCTTCCCCACAGCCATTTGGAGGCAGAATAATTCAGCGTCAGGGCTGAAGGGCCATAAGGAGATCTCGCTGAGCATAACCGGGAGGCGTCCCTGAGGAAAAAGGGCACATTTTGCACTGTCCGGATCTGAAATGAGCAGGAAGGGTGAGGCGGGGAGGTGCAGCTCCACACCACCCCCGACTCCAGCAGTGCGGGGGGGTGGCAGGCCGAGCGCGGGAGGAGGGGTGTCGAGGTTCCCTGGGTGCAGCACAGGGCTGGCTTGGTGTGCTGGTGGTGAGGGATGTCTTCTTACCCTACGCCCTTCACCGGGCTCCCCGGCGTCCCCACCTGCATGTCCATCAGTGAGCCCTTCCAACCCGGGTGGAAACCACGTCTGGTGCTTGTACCGTAACCATTTGGCTGGAGGTATTTATACTCATTTTGAACAGTCTGTGGAAATTTTAATTAACCTGTTGTAAGAACATGGAAATAACCGGTTGTAAGATTGGAATATGAAGTTGTGGGGACTTTTTCTCTTCTCAACCCTTTTTCCACTTTCGATGGGTTTTTGGGGGGGAGTTCTTTTTGTTTCTCATTGTTCTGGGGGAAGAATCACACACAGGTGCAGGTTGTTCAGGGTTATAGGTTACCTTTATGTACAATGACTTCATTTTCATCTGTTTGGCTTCATTGATTTTTCTTTGTGTGTATTACCCACCACTACAGGCAGTGAGTCCACTAATTGTGATGATCCTTATCAACGGTACACGATGCACAGACAAATAAAGTTTGTAATGATTCCTGATGGATCCAGTAGTGCTCCTGCATATTCTCTGTGGAAGACCCTTCTCTCCCTTCCCGTTGTCTCCCCTGGCGTTGTACCCATCTCTTCTTTACTCATTGGTTTGCCTTTGCTGTGTTTCTGCTGCTGACAGGGGGCAATGGTGCCTCCATGCGCCCCATCTCACCCCATCTCATGGCTTTCCTCCTGCTCCATCTCCATTGTGCCTCGGGCTCGGGGTGCTGCTGTGTGCAGCCTGCCCTGCTCTCAGGGGGATGCAGGAAACCACCCAGGGTTAAAGCTGCCCTGAAACCCTCCTGGGGCCAGCACCTCCCCCATGCTGGGGCTCCCGTCGGTGCTGGCTTGCCCTAGGCTCAGGGGGAGCTGTGCGGGTGCCCCCAAGGTACATAGCAGCTCTTTCTGCTCGTGTCCTTCAGGTATATAGAGTTGCTCTTGATCCAGCCTTATGGTGACTTGCAGTAGGTTAAGCCACTAGCTAATGGTAAGTGGGAATGCAAGAGATGTGTTACCAGGGCAGGGTTCGTGGGTGCAAAAGCAGATCTGAGGCACCCCACAAGGTCACCAAGCAAACCAGGAGCTTAGTCTGCTCTGGGCGGCTGCCTGCCCATGCCCCGGTCCTGGTGCCGTGGGCCATTTCTCACCCACATGGCTCGAGAGAGCTCAGCCAGCACAGAGCAGGAGAAAAGTCTCTACTTGCTCAGGGGTGTTGCTCCTCCCTGTGTTTCATCCAGCATCTGTCAAGCCATCCCCATATAAACCCTCCCTGCAATGCTTCCCAGGTCCCGCTCTGACAGCTGAACCCAAAGACCAGCTCCAGAGATGGGTCGCAGGCAAACACTGCCTTCACCTAGCGGGGCTCTGCCTGCCCCTGCCGGTGAGGTGTGCGTGCCTGGGGTGTGCTTCTGGGGTCCTGCCGTGCTCCTGCCCTCGGCCCTGCCCACGGTCCTGCCCGTCGGCCGCACAGGGTCAGGATGGGGCCGCGCAGCAGCTGCAGCAGCAGCTGGCTTTGGCGCTCCAGGCTAGAAACATGCCACCAAGCAAAGAGAGGAAGCAAGAGGTGGTTGGTGTTGCTACAGCTTGACCATGTCTGTAGGGGCCCAGAGGCAGGAAAATTCCCACCTGCCAGTGCAAGGGGATGTCTGGCAGGGCAGCCGGAGGATTTAACATGATCTCTGGGCTGCTGTCATGCAAAACTGGCCCTTCCCCACACCCTGTGCTGCTTTTTGCCAGCTGTGCCACCAGCCTGACTCTCCCTGCAGGTGCTCAGCACCCTCCAGGATGAGCGCAGGTCAGGCTTCAACACTCATCAAGCCCCAGGCAAACACACCAGTCACATCCGTGTGCTTTTTCCAGGCAGTGAATTATGGAAGCAAAGCAGCTTTCCTGACCCAGTAATTACACCTTCCGAAAGGTGATGTTGGCATTTTGCTCTCATCATTTGCTTCTTCAGAATGAATTGCAGTTGCTGAAGTCATTAACAAGTAGAATGGGACTTGTGTAACAGCTCAGTTTAACAGGCAGTAAATAACTGTTCTGCTCACAGAGCTTTCCAAAAGGAATGATGGAGCATTTCTTGCTTAGGACAAGGTCTAAATCACACAGTAAACACCAGCCTTGTTTATGCAATTATTCTCTGCCAGCTGCATGGTTTCTGACATCTCCAATGAGCTTATGCAAAGCGCAATGGTACTTGCCCAGTTGCTCATGGAGGAGCCACGGATGAGCAGCGAGCCTTTTGCCTGGCTGCCACCTCGCTGTGCCACGGATGAGAGGGACCGCTCCGCTGAGCCCCCGACACCCACCGGTGATCGCAAGGGTGAAATGCCTGCTCCTCTGCACTCGTCTTTAAGCCAGGCCCTCCCAAGGCAGGAGGGAGCACAGCCCCCAGCACAGCCCGCCTGCCCGATGGGGCACAGCCTGGCTCCCCAGCTGCCCTGTCCAATGCCAGTGCTCTGCCATCTCCTCCTCATCCCTGCCAGCCTCCCTCACAAGGGAAGGGCATCGACCATCTCTGATAAAGCCGCAGCCTCAGGGAGCTTGCCAGAAACAGCACTTCAAGCCCTTGGCCTCCACCCCTCCACCTGCTCTCACCCCCTCTCATCACCCTGCTAGCCAAAGGCAAACCTTTCTGTGGAAAAGGATGCAGCATGGAGCAAAGGACATTCAGAGACAGACGTCCAAATAACTCAACGGGCCACTGCAAAGCGCTTTGGGACAAATGGAAGGAACGCACAGACAGTAACAGCCCTGAGCATCTTAGCAAAGCCATCTCCCCAGCTCTTCAGGGGCCAACAGGAGTGGAGGCAAATCCCAGCCACAACCTGAACACACAGAAAAGATGCGAAGGAGCCAGGGTCTCTGCAGGTCCCCGGTGCCAGCAGGAGCCACAGACCCGCAGCATCTCACAGATGAGCCTACCCAAAACTCCTGCCACCCACCTGCGCCTATGCAGGTGCAAATCCCTCGTCTCCTCCAAACAACACGCCCTCCTGTGTGTCACCCATCTCCAGGCAGCCTGCAGCAGCTCTGGGGTGACGGAAGATTGCCAGAGTCATTTCTGCATCTTTCTCCCAACTTTTCATCACTTCCTTACAGAAGGGGAAAGGGAGGCGCTGAACCCGTTATGGCCACAAGTCTGGGTGCAGTCTATATAAATGTGCTATTTCTGCTAGGGGCGGGAGCACAGAACCAGAGCTCATGTCTTATTGTTACAACTATTTTAAAATGCTTGGGTAAGAGTCAAGTGCAACAGTACTGGGGCCTTATACATACCTAAGGAGGAGACTCAGCTGCATTCCTGGATGGGTAGAGCTAGACATAGCCAGAAAGTGATGGAGAGAAAGAAAAGAGGGAAAACTTCATGCCAGAGAGTGTTGTTCCAGTAGAAACCCCTGCACTATTTTTTGTAGGTTTTGGCACCTGGGCCAATCTGGGGAAGCGTGCTTGCAGAGCGCCGGGAGCCTCTCTGACCTCTCCGAGCATGCAGTGACTGACCACACACGTGCATACACATGCACAGCACAGCTGCAGAAAAGCCTGTTTATCTTGTAAAAAACTCACTTGCCACAGGAAAGCTTCCAGAAGCATCTGTATTCTTGCAAAAAGCACCAAGGGACAAGAAATACCATCAGATTCCTCATCTTTTAAGGACCTGAACCATCCTTTTTTTGGAACTAGAGGTGGTGAGAGCCTCTCACCAGCCAGCAGCACAACACCCCTCACACAGAGGGAAAGCATGCTGTGAAGGAAAGGGGCCCATCTGGCCAAGCTGGAGCTGTTACCGGCAAGGATAGCTGGAAGATCATTGTTACCAGCAGGATTTTCAGTCTGTGCCATGTCTCTGAGAGCATCCAAGGGCTCTCTGTGGGGTCTTACTGTCTTTCTGGTGCATCTCGAGAGTGGCCAGCCCTGCCTCTGAGCACCCAGTGCCCCCAGGGTGGCTCATCGCTCTCTCCTGCGGGCCCGGCACCATCCCTTGGCTCCTTCCCACACTCCTGACATCCACGCCAGCCTGGGGCTCCCCTCTCTAGAAGCATGAAAGAGAACGTGCACATGATTCCCAAAGCAGGCGCTGTGAAGTGCTGCTGGGTGGTGGAGCTGGGTGTTGCCGGTGGGATGTCCATCATCAGAGGGCACAGGGAAGGGACAAGTGCCATGGGGGCCTGCCCAGACCTAGAAGCCCTGTTTTAGGCACTGCCACAGCCTGTCCCCCTGCCCCAGCTGCCGTGGCTAGGCATGCATCTCGATTCCTGCACAGCTGTAGCACAGTCTCTAGCTTCTTTTGGCTGTCTGTGGGCATCAACCCCAGGCAGTATTTCTATCTATCTGATTCAAAACAGCCCTTGATGCGTTGCACTACAGTACAACAGTTCTCCACTGCTCCCAGCGCAGGCGGCCGGTCCCCAGCAGTGTGCAGTTCCAGGCAGTGGTGGGAAGGAGTTTGAGAAATGCTCCAGGACCAGATGCCACCAGACAGTGGGGTCCTCCAGCATCCACCTCGAGCCATCTCAAGGCCCCAGAATGGCTGTCTGCGCTCACTGATGATCCAGCCATGAGTCCCCCCATGGAGCCTCTTCACGTGCCCTCTTCCTTCAGGCTTCCTGCAGAGGAGCCGTCTCTGTCCCTCCTGACCCCCACCCGGGGGCTTCCCATGCGGGACATGTCTCCTCTCTCACTGGACGGAACAGCAATGCCTGTTAGCTTGGGCTTGCTGTCTGTATCTCAGGGTGAAGATTAACCACTCTGAATGATGTCTGGGGTTTGAGCCCCTGCAAGCAAAGGGCCGTGCAAGCTTCCCTGCAACAGAGGCAAACCTCAGCGTGTGGAGCCCTTCCTGCGCATCGCCCAGGCACTGCTATGGCCACCACCCGCAGGCACTGTTGTCATTGTGCTGCTGTCCTTCACTCATGAATTTTTGGAAAATTAGGTAATTCTGCCGCATTTCTACCATTACCAAGCCCCACAGATGTTCCAGCTACACACACACATCCAACCCTGCCCCTAAACCTCCAGAGCAAATGAATTGCTTTACCTGGGGGTTCAAGGTCCACCTCAACTCCTTTATTTTGAAATGGAGCCTGTTCTTGGCACTCTGAATATTCTAAAACTTATCTACCTGCCTACAAAACTTTCCTGCCTGCCCTTAAAACGGGTAGAGTTTAAGTAAAGCAGGTTCCAATGGCCCAGGATACTTATACAACTTAGAGCTCCTCAACCTCTGCAGGACATGGAGAACTGCCACAGGGCTGTCTCCCTGCATGTCCTGACCTCTTCATTGAGGCTGGATTTATTTCTCCTTTATTTCTAACTCAGGGGAGTCCCTTATGGATGATGGCAGGGCGAGACCTGCATGGAGTACCACCTTGTTTTCTTGAGGAAAATTGCCGTGGCAGTCCATGGCACTGCCATCACCATGTGCCCCTCTGCTCCAGCCCGCAGCCCCTGGCAGGCTCCTCATTTGCAGAAACGTGAGTTTCTGGCAGATGAGCTTCTTTGCAGAGAAAGGTGGAGAATTGCTGAGTCACTAAAACTGTTGCATTGGCCCAGGATAGGTTGGATCCTGGTGATGCAAATGCATCCTAGGCTGCTCTTGGACTTATTTGGGAGCATTAGTGACAGCTTTTGCAAACCAGCGGCTTTGTGCCTCCCAGGATGTAGGAGGTGCACAACTGGATTTCTCCTTGCTCGGTGCAACGCTGAGATGGCTCCCTTGCCCCAGCTATAGCCCTGGGCATTGCCACCCTCTTGCCTTGCAATGACAGCTGTGATAAGATGCCCCTTGACCAAACTCCCCCTGTACAGACGAACCGCTGCCTGTTGTGCTTTCACTTGTTTGCCCCATGTTGCTTCCTTTGTCTTCCGAGTGCTTGAGAAAAACGTGCTCACGCAGTGAGCCATGCAGGAGACCTGCTGCTCTTGCCCTTAATCAGGAAATGTGTGCTACTCCTCGCAGCTCTAGAGAGCAAAAGGTTGTGATAATACCTTTCACATTATAGTTGCTATGTTAACAAGAAAAAAATGTTATTTATTTTTTACCTGACAACACTTGTCCAGCTTCTTTTTTCCGCAATGCATTAAGCATTAGGAGGCCCAGCTCTGCAAATAACCAGGCTTTCAAGACTACCTGTTGAGGGGACTGTTCAGCAATCTAGCAAGATGGTTTTATTCGTGGATGGAGGGGAGAGGTGGGTGAATTCTCCCAAGATTCCCAGCTCCTGCTGGAAGAAACACACACGTGCTGGTAAAAGCCACAAAACGCTGAGTTTGGTACAGTGCAGCCCTCTGTATCCCGGGTCTCTGGGCCAAAGAGACACAGCATGAGCTTGTAAAATCAAAACCGTGGCCTCCTGAAGACCGCTCGTCAGTGGCGGGCAGTGCACTCTCCCTAGGACATGCAGAGAGGTCTCAGGTTCGCCTGGTGCTCAGCCGGCGTTGGCAGCACCGCTCATCAAGCAAGAAGGGGACATGGAGGACATGGCGCACCACCACCCCCCACCCCAACAGACGAGCCCACGGGATGTCCCCGGCGAGCAGCAGGCAGGCTGCCAGGGAGCAAAGCTGTTGCCAGGAAAGCTGACAAGGTTGCAAAGGCAGCAGGTTCCCGGTGGGACTCTCCACATGGCAGGGGCAGCAGGCAGAGCGGCTCCAGCGCAGCACCCTGCAGGCAGAGCCCAAGGAGCAGCCGGGGCTGCCCGCGCTTGTTCATGTCAGCATCGGGCTTGATTTTGCTGGCTACGATATTCTGAAGAAGAAGGAAATGAGATGGGAATGAGTCAAAAAATGACGGTAGCAGTAATTTAGATCCATTACTAAATTTCCACTGTAATTAAGTGGTCCAGTTATCTCCATGCTTGAGTGACCACTCCAGCTCTTGAAAGCCATTTTCTCACACTTGAAACACAGGGAAAGCAGCTCTTCCTTTTTCTACAGTAGAAAACAGGCCGTTGCTGTGGGCTTGGAGAGAGGACAGAACTGCTCTCTCTTGGTGGAGATGGCATCCAAAGCAGCAGCTTCCCTTGGCATCCCACCCAACAGTGGAGGGATGCTCAGGCAGGGAGCCGGCATCTGCCTGTGCAGCCTGTCCCAGAGATGCTCCCCATGGAGTGAGACAGCCGGGGCCCCCTGTAACGGCAGGGCACAGGAGAGAAAGAGCTCAAAATGGCTCAGGCAGCCCTAAAAAGTGGGGGGAAGCACTAGCGGCTAGAGGCACCCTGCGAGGCGCAGCCAGCAGCGGGCGTCTGGTGCTGAGGCACTGGTAACCCACCCCGCAGGCACACTGTGTCCGGGAACAAGGGACGGTTGTCCTCTGGTGTTCCTGGTATGCTGGAGCACATCAATGGTGTGCTCAAAAACCGCTGCTTTCCTGCTCTCCTCTGACAGCAGCCACTGTGCCCCTGCTCAGCACCGCCGGGGCAGCTCCCCATCATGGGCAGGCAGCCCCAAGCATCGGCCAGCCCTGCTGCCCGCCACGCCACCATCACCCCCATGTCCCATGTCACCTCTCATCCTGTGCATCCTCCCTCTCGCAGCTGGGGCAGACAGACATCTTGTGCAAACCCCGACAGAGAGAGAGAGATCTCTGGCAGCGGCACGCCGCCTGACCCCCGGCTGGGCATGGGGCAGGCTGGCCCCAGCAGGGCAGAGCCAAATTTTTGCAAAGTGTGGCTGAAAGGAGAGTTCGCAGAGGAACTGTCTTGCCTGGAGACAGAAATCAGAGCGTGGGCCCACACTGAAGCCCACCTTCCCTGTGCCGCCCGCGCTGTGAGCCAGCACTGCCCCGGCCACGCGAGGACCCTGCGCCCACGGGTCCCAGCCCAGGGTCCCCCATGCTCAGCAGCTGAAGCCTCCCGATCTCTCCGTCTCTCTCGTCATTCCTCATAAGTTCAATGGCACAATGCAGCTACTCTATTTGAAAAGCCATAATATTTGTTGGTACAA
Organism: Falco rusticolus; assembly: GCF_015220075.1. NCBI lineage: Eukaryota > Metazoa > Chordata > Aves > Falconiformes > Falconidae > Falco > Falco rusticolus. Next base: position 465,759 of record NC_051192.1, on the reverse strand, counting down.
CTCTTTTATTACCGTGAGTTTATATATATTTGTTGATAAAAGAGGTCATCTTGGGAGACACTTGTAGTCTACTGGGAAATAATTATCTGATGCTGTATATTCTGTACATGCTGTATAAACAAAGCGAAATATTTAAATCTAATTGTTTGGTGGACTCGGTGGCACGTGCTGGGGGGGAGTCTGGGACCGGGCAAGCCCCCTCCTTGGGCCACCACGGCTCGGTCTCAGGCTCCCCAGCAGAGTCACGGTCCCGCCAGGGTCCTGGCCAAAGCCTGGGGCAGGAGCTGGCCACGGCACAAGGGTGCAGCCCACCACCCCTGGGTGCTTTTCCCCAGGCGGTGCCTGCACGTGCAGGCGGCCACACGCTCTCCTGCCGGGGGCGAGGTGCAGGACCAGGCACAGCTCCCTGTGTCCTGAGCTCACCCACCCGCTGCCCTCCTCTCCTGCCCAGGTGCCACCCAGCGTGACATCTCTAAGCCTTACGGTCAGAGAGAGACCATCCCCAGGGGGATGTCGGCAGTAACCGGCTCTGAGCATCCAGCCCCTCCAGCGCATTGTTGTGCCAGCCCGGCACAGCACCCGGCACCGCAGCCGTCCCCCCGGCTCTGAGCATCCAGCCCCTCCAGCGCATTGTTGTGCCAGCCCGGCACAGCACCCGGCACCGCAGCCGTCCCCCCGGCGTCCCCTCCCGCAGCAGCGGGCTGTGACCTTCTGACCTGACACATGCTGTTAGAAAACCTGTTTCATATTTTCCGTGGTATCGATCTACAACTTTTGAAATCGTTGGAGACAGTCGTGGTAGCCTAAAAATTGTGCTAAGCTCATATATTTTTATATTTGTGGTGTTTTCCTATTAATAGAGAGTAGTGAACCAGTAACCCTATAGCTGAAAGTGAACTATTCAAAATAAATATACGACTGCAGAAAATATTTGTAAAAATAATTTATTTGAAATATTCTGCCAAAGATAGCTCTCTAAGGATCTGTAAAATGTCGTTTCTCTCTTTTTGCTCTGAATGTCATTGTGAAAGCACTTTCTCCCCACTATCTTTTGAAGATTTGCTTTTTTGTATCTTTAAGGGCAAGGAAATATGCCAATGATTTTTTTACCAGAGCAGTAAATAGCGCAGTACAGAGGCACAAGACAACTTTGTAAAGGTGACAGGCGGGATCCCTAACAGTCACTCTGGACAGCCGGTTTCTGCTGTAGCGGCTCTGGGGGCAGGTGGGCTCTGGAGCCAGTGCAGCTCTGGGGTGGGAAGGGCCGGCCGTGCGTAGCTCACCTGCGGGGGGGGACCCCTCGCCCACCCACTTGCAGGCTGGGGGCTTTTGGACACCCTCACGGGTAACTTCTGCCTCCTCGTTATCAGCCCTTGGCCAGGGACAAGCTGCCCGGCTGAGTCTGTTCAGAAATCACAACTTTTATTATTTTGTTTTAATAGGGAAAAATCTTATTTCCTTTCTTCATCTCAATAGAACTTTTCAATGCTAGGAAAAGCCTTCATTGCCTCTTGTGATCCCCAAGGCTGGTGGGCATCCTCAGCCACATCCATTAGGGTCCACCATATCAGAGAGATTTTGGGCTCAGTTTTTTTTCACTTCTGAGCAGATTCGCAGTTTCTTGAATTTCTTGGTCGTAAAGGTCCAGAGGAATTAACCGGTAATAAAGAAACAAGGGCCCCGTTCCAGTGAACGGGTTTCTGTGTGCAGTTCAGCTTTTGACTCTCTAAAGGTCCAGCAGTGTGCGAGTGCTTAGCTGGCCGCTCGCTCAGAAGCGGAGGTGTGAGGCCATTTCCACGGCGTGGGGTGCCAGGAGCACAGCCGGCCGGCGCGGGTGTCAGCACCTGCACGGCAAAGCATGCGGCACAGCCCGCAGCCCTGGGCGCCACGCGCCGAGGAGGGGCTGTTTGTGCAACAAGCTCTCTGAATCCGGGGTCACGCAGCTGCTGCATCACAGGGAAACGCGAGCGAGCCGGGGAAGACAACTGTGAGAAGAATTTGGTTTCTGATCACTGTGCATTTTGTTAATTAGTGAATTCAAATAGTTTTATTTTTACCAAAAACAGATAATCTTTATTCCAGTAAAGACAACTGTGGACTTGAGATATATATATATAGGTATATATATATATAAAAAATCTGAATGGTTTATATCATGTCGCTCTAACTACATAAAATGGAAACATGTTGCAAGTTGTGTCATTCCAATGTACAAAATAAATTACTTTTCCCTGCATGCTGCCTGGGTATGTTGTGATTTGAATTAAGAGTTATATTTGAACTGCCTTATTCAAGAGGTTGTATGTTACCTAACTGGGGAATGACCTGGCACTGTTCATCACATTACATGTGTACTTGATGCTGTGTTATGTTAAATTCAGACGAGTTGTCTGTCATCTATGTATTTTGTAGGAGACCTTTTATCTTGTTAAACTGTGATATGTAAACCTCTCATTGCCTGAAATAGTCAGAGTTGTATAAATCAGTGTCTTCAGCTGTTTTCCTAATTTTATCACAACTCCTAACACAAAATATAGATGTTTGTAAATTCTTCATTCATTTCGTCTATTTTTATGTATGAGGCTTTTTTAATCTGGCAAACAAGTAAGATAAGGCAGCTTCCCCTGAATTTTTCAATCAAGGCTCAGTTATATTTCTATCCCTCGGCAAGACACAACAACCAATTTTCAGCAGCTACAACTGGAATTAGGGACGTATGTTTATTGCTATTATCTTTTCTGGCTCAGGCGGCCCATTATCACCGCAGAACACAATGATTAATGACAAGCCGCACATGATGCTTCTGCAGTGACCACCCTCTGGGGACCAGGCGCTTTACGGTGGCACCCTCCGGCCCCACACCCCTGCCGTGCCACAGGCCGGGTGGGAGGGGAGAGGGTCCATGTCCCTGTCGCCAGGCAGCCCGCAGGGGAGAGGGCAGAGATGGTGGTTACTAACCCTGGCTCTGAGGTGCTTTTGCTCCTCACACGAGGCGCCCCAAGCCCACACTCCCTGCCCTCCTGCATGACCTCAACCATAAACCTGCACCGTGTCCATTCATTACCCTCATGCTGCAGCATGTCTCCAAAGACCAACGTCTCACCCTGATGCTGTGTGATGCAAACCCCCCACGACGGCTGCTCCTGCTGCAGCTGCCAGCGCTGCGCCTGGGGGGTTTCTAGCTTTGGTTTCCAGCCACAGAACCACCCAGCTGGCTAACTGCAAGCACTCCCATCTAGACACCGGCGTACCACGCACAGGGCAGATCCTTCAAGAACGTGCCACACTGCTGGAGGAAGCAGCACGAGGTAGGCATGAATCTGTGTCAGTGGCCGCACAAGAGCAAGAGATGACCCAATGCCCCCCACAGTGGGGCTCAGCAACTCTGCCGTGTCACCCCTCTGTCCCCCTCCAGGCACAACTGCTGGGTCTCCTGGCTGCAGCTCTGTGCAGCCAAGAAACGGGTCTGTTTGGGGAACAGACCCCCAGAAGCTCATCTCCGGCTCTGAGCTGACTGTGGTGTTTCTGGGCATTGTCCCTTCATGCCTAAAATGCCAAGTACAACAGTCGTTGGGAGCATTAAAACCCTGTGCCAGAGCCAGCCACGGTCCCGGTTCAGCCGTACACGTGCCACACCACCTAGGCACAAGCACCGTAATTGTTTTAGGCGTGTGAAACCCCACTGTGGGGTCTCGACAGCAGTGTAAAAGCCCACTCCCCACTCCCCACTCCCAGTTTTTGACCATCGCTATAACTGTGCTGTGTGAAACGCCCGTGGTTTTTGTTTTGGTTGTTTTTTTTTTTTTGTCTAGTAACCATAGAAACACATGGTCAGGGAAGTACATTCCCGGAGAAGGACAAGCTGTGATCCTGGGTTATTGAATTCCTTTCCAGGGCTTCGAGTGCTAAAAAAATTTCGTCTCCCATCCAGAAACACACCTCACCTTTTTCTTTTCCTCCCTTTAGTTTTGGCAAGGTTCAGGTTTGAAGGATGCTGCTGGCCAAAGGGAGATGCGCTGGAGAGGGCTGGGCACAGGGAGGAGGTTCTCCAAGAGGCAGAAGACCAACAAGGGGAACGGTGAAACCAGTTTAGCTACAGACACCCCCTTTGTCTTACTAAAGTGCAGGGTAAAAATGCCGATTTTTACTCGGGGGCTGTCGGCGGGACCCCAGGAGTGTTTGTGGTGATGCCCCTGTTCCCCCTCTTGCTGCTGCTGCTGGCAGTGCGGGGCTCAGCCCCGGCTGGAGGGGCAGGGAGAGGCCCCACGCTGCTGGCTCCGAGCGCCCCTCGCCCGGCGGGTGCCCCCCAAGCCCCATCGCTCCCTCCTCAGCCGGGCAGGGGAGCAAACGCAGCGACAGGCTGGTGGGTCCGGGGGGGGCAGGGGGGGCGCTCAGCGATCACCGGCACGGGCACAGCGGGCTCGCCCCGGGGAAATCAGTTTAATTTATTGATATTATTATCGGTTTGATTTATTCCCATCGGAGTCAGAGGAGGGGGATGGGAACGGAACGTGGGAACCTGAAGCCGGCCCAGAGGGCGGCCCGCCTCGGGCTGGGAGGCCAAAAAAAGCCAAAACCGGGAGATTTCGAGACAGGGGGGATGAGGAGGAGGGAGGGGATGACCTGGGCTTGGCCCGCCCCGGTGCGGGGTTGGCGCTTGCCTCTGCCCACCACCGCGGGGGTCTGCAGCCCCGCGGCCCCCCGGGCTCCGCCAGCCGGGGTGGGCAGAGCCCCGCCCCCGCCCCGCCCCGCCCCGCCCCGCCCCGGGCGCAGCAGCACCAGCCGCAGCGGCGCCGGAAGGCGGCACAGCTCCGCGCGGGCCCGCGCGCCGAGTGGCCCCGCCCCCGGCCCCTATTGGCCACGGCGCGGCGGCGTTTCCCGCGCTACCGCATTTCCCACGCTGCGGCGGTCCCCGCGCGGGCGGCATGGCGGGGGAGCGGGCTGTGGGGCTGGTGCGGGAGCTGCACCGCGCCACCGGCGGGCACCTGCCGCCCTTCCGGGTGAGCGGGGGGGCGCGGGCCGGGCCGGGGCCCCGACCCCGACCCTGACCCTGACCTCGGCCGCGCGGTGTTGCAGACGGAGGGGCTGCGGCAGGCGCTGGAGGAGATGCGGGCGCTGTACGAGCGGAACCAGGCGGACGTGTGAGTGCGGGGGTCGCGCTCCCGCGGGGCACGGGCGGGGCCGCCTCTCTGCAGCGCGGCCCCTCCTCATCCTCCTCCTCATCCTCCTCCTCATCCTCCTCCTCATCCTCCTCCTCATCCTCCTCCTCATCCTCCTCCTCATCCTCCTCCTCATCCTCCTCCTCATCCTCCTCCTCATCCTCCTCCTCATCCTCCTCCTCATCCTCCTCCTCATCCTCCTCCTCATCCTCCTCCTCATCCTCCTCCTCATCCTCCTCCTCATCCTCCCGCAGGTCCGAGGCGAAGGCGGGGCGGGCCGACTTGATCTTCCTCATCCGTTTTCGGCACTGCTGCCTGCTCCGGAACCAGCGCTGCGTGCTGGCCTACCTGTGAGTGCGGCGGGGCTGCTCGGCCCCCCGGCCCGGAGCGTCGGGTCCCCGGGGCGGGGCCGAGCGGCCCCTCGGCGGGGCCGGCTCGCTGTGCTCCGTGCCGGTGCCAACCGGCGCAGAGGCGGCCCCGCGCCCCCCGCTCCGTAGAAGTTGTAATTTCTGCATGGGCCAAAACTCGCCGCCCGCAAGGGGAGGCGGCGGGGGGAGGGGGCAGCGGCCGCCCCGGCCTCAGTGGCGCCGCCCCCGCGTCTCTCCCCCCAGGTACGACCGGCTGCTGCGGGTGCGGGCGCTGCGCTGGGAGTGCGGCAGCGTCCTGCCCAACGCCGTCCAGCTCCATCTGTCGGCTGAGGAAGTGAGTCGGGGTCGCTTCAACTCTTCCCCTCCTCCCACGGGCTCCTCCTGATGGATTATTACTTTGTAGAGTCAAAATAGGGGGGGGCTTCCCTCCCCCTGCGGTAAATGTAGCACTTGTGCCTTTCTGTAAATACTGGTTTGTTTATTGATTGCCTGCGGGTGCAATTCCAAAGGGTTACTAGTGCAGGTGATGCGTGGCACTTGCAAGGATCAGCTGGCCTTCAGCAGACCTGACCTGTAGCCAGCACAACTGGGTCTTCCCCTGCTGCTCTCCAGTGGCGTCTGCAGCCCAGCACACAGAGCTGCGGACCTGATTCCTACCCTGAATCCCTGTTGCTCTGCCCCTGGGGCAGAGCTTGCGTTCATCTTGGGCTGGCATGAAGGCACTTGGGAACAGTGGTGTAACAGCACAAGTAAACTAGATGTCACTCATCGGGGACCTGTCTTTCAGCATTAGCTGTCTGGCTTTGCCTGAGGCATTGTGTTGATGTCCGCAGATGGAGTGGTTCAATCTGTACAAAAAGTCTCTGGCTACCTACATGAGGTCAGTAGGAGGAGAGGAAGGGCTGGACCTTACACAGGACATTAAACCTCCTAAAAGCCTGTACATTGAAGTAAGTGCAAGATAGGGAGTTCTTGTCTGTGAACAAATGTTTTGTCCAACCATCTTTTTTTTATTTTTTTAAAAAAAGAGCTTCACCTCCATCTCAAGTCAGGAGGTCACTGAGCAAATCTTCAAGAGCACCAAAGCTTCCACAAGCTTCTATGTTTTACTCTCTTCTCTCTGCCTGCCAGCATTTTACTGCCTCTTCTACTGAGGGCTCGGTGTGGTGAAAGGTGGCATTCTAGTCTGCAGAGAATTGATGGGGTGGGGCGAGTGGTCTGAACCCCACTGAGAAGGTTTTGCAGTGTTTTGCAGAAACTTAACCAATTCTCAGATCAACTAGAAACCTTGTTCCCATGTTAAGTGCTGCCAACTAGTAGTCTTTGTTGTTATTTTAAAATTGGCTGTGATAGATGTAACTACAAATTGTTTTACACAATTGATACAATGGAGCACATGCGAGAAATTGGGAGTCAGCTGCAGTGCTCTGTTCTAACGTTCTTTTTGAAAGAACATGCAGTGACAATCAACCTGCTCCTTGAGAGTTTCATTGCTAAGATTGGCGCTTTTCTGGTATGTGTGTGGGGAGGTTCTCCAGTAAGTGCAGCTGCTATTCCCCAGGCCCTGCCTCTTGTGCTGCTCTTTATGTAGTAGCTCTGTGGAGGGCTGGGCTGGGCTGCTCGCTGGGGCTTCTTGCTCCAGGCAGAGGCAAAAAGAGAGCAAGTGGAGCCCACAGATTGTGGGATCAGTCCTGTTCTGCATTTCCAGGTCTGCTGTAATATTGAGGCTCCAGGAGGCAGGCAGGAATGTGTCCATACTTAACAGTTCTGGAGCACTTGTTTCAAGTCAGCAGTGATGGCTACTATTTTCTGTGGGAGATCTGATGATCTGAGAGCTGTGTTTCTGCTTTGCAGGTGCGGTGTTTAAGAGACTATGGAGAGTTTGAGATTGACGATGGTACCACCGTCCTGTTGAAAAAGAATAGCCAGGTATCTGTGACAAAAGTGTGGTCCGTTCCCTTCCTTCCTTTTCACTCCCATGATATCCCCCTGCTTATCCCACCTTCACAGCGTGTCACAGTTCCTGCACACGTGGCTCCTTGCACACACTGCAAGCTGTGTGGCCCAGGGCTGTGGTTCAGCTCTGCCTGATTGATGCAGTGGGCATACAGCATAACAGAGCTGGCTGCATGCAGTAACAAATTCAATCTGTCTGGGTCTCAAGGCAAGTTTTGTGTGTGTTTATCTGCAGCACTTCTTACCCCGGTGGAAATGCGAGCAGTTAATCAGACAAGGAGTCCTCGAGCACATTCTGTCGTAAGCGTGCAGGACAGGAGGGGACAGCCTTTGCTCGGTGGCCTGCCTGCAACAGGGACTGAACTCTGGTGTACGCAGGACTTCAGACACCTCAGGATTTCTGCAGTAGGCACCCTGCCACTCCTCTTTAACAGCTTAGGTTTTGTCAGTGTGCTGTCTGGAGCAGTTCTTTGTTCCCACTGTGCATGTGGGAGTAAGACACCAACTGGCTGGGCTCCAGAAGCTAGGAGAGCTCCATGATTGCAGAATAAAGAACTGCTTCACCCTTCACGTCAGTGTTTTTCAAGAGTTAACGTTGTGTTTGTTAAATGCTCTGACCTGGTGCTCTGGCCCAATCCATCTGATCCTGGAGAGTGATGCTCAGCTGGTTATTTACATGTCTCCGTGGAGCTGCTCCTCCCAGTGTCAGATGAGGCTGTGTGACCTGCTGTCTAGGATTAGACATGAAGCCTTGTCTCCCATCAGAGGCCTATAAATGTTGTTTCTTAAGGTGCTGAGTGAATGAGCATTGCAGTCTGGGTCATGGGCCTGGCCAAGGTCTCTGACAGCACGCTTGGGTTGTGTTCCTGTCCCTCGGTGAAGTCTTTCCCCAGAGCACTGGTTTGGCGGGGCCTGGGGACTGGCTGCAGTAGGGGTGGGGAAGGGAGCTAAGGGTTTTAAGGATTGCTGTCAGCACAAAACCAGAACAAGGCTGAAGAGATGCTCTCCCTGTCTGGCTTTGAGTAGTGGCTGAGAGAGAACGCTTCCAAAAATGTAAGCCCTAGGTAAGACTAGAGGTTTGCCTAGTCATAGTCCCTGGCAGGAGCCAAAAGGCAAATTAGGGAAGAATACAGGAACAGGATAAATGCCTGGGCCATTACTGCGTTGCTTTCCCAGCGCCAGCCAAGGGACTTCCCAGAGCTAGCACACCCCCCCCTCCGCGGTGCTTCCCCCCCTGTAACAGCCCAGCTTCTCTCTGGCCCTTGTAATCGAGGCTGCCCCCAAGGTGAAGGAGGAAGTCTGCTGTCATCCACCAGGGCAGAAGCAGCGTGCCTAGAGCCCAAGGAGGCCGCCTCAGTCACAGCCTCCAGCCATCTCCTGGCACTGTCCCAGGGCCAGGCAGCTCCTCTGCCCTGCCAGGCTGGGACTTAAAAGGCACTGGCTGAGTTTCAGCTCACAGCCAATTTATCCCCTGTTGTTCCTGAACTAACACCACCTTGAGGTATTTTTAAGCCCTCTTCTTTCCATTGACTTGGTCCAGCCTGCCTCTGCTTTGCTATCTGATCAGTCAGGCTTGTCTAGTCTCTCGCACAGTAGTCTCCATAGCCCCCCAAAACCCTAGGGGTCCTTGCACAGCCCCCATGTAAAATACCCTCTGCTCTGCACAGAGCAAGGCAGGGGCACCGTGACAACGACGTGTCCTCCGTGCAGAGGGTAATGCCTGGGCAGATCAATATATGTGGTATTTGCCAGCGTGAGTGCTTGGCTTTGTGGCCTTTTAGACAACTTATTTTGGCAAGATGAGTACTTGCTGCCAGTGTGTGAAAGCCAGCCGGGAAGGCAAGGCAATACAGTTCACTTACTGTGTCTCCTTTGAAGAAGCACAGTGCTGAGTAGGGGTCGCTAACCTGCCCCAAGCCTTGGAGGCTCAAACTGAAAGAACTTCCCTCAGCCCCTCTGTCCTGCTCACTGCAGAGGCAACAATCTGGTAACAGGCTGGTTTGCATCAGGCTTTAGGAGGGCTAGTCTAGAGCCCAGAAGAAGCTGTAGGGCAAAAAAGTTCAACAGTTGGGGGAGGCTACTGAACTACATAGCGCACAAGACAGCAGGAGGTGCTGTAATATTGCAAACATTTTATTTTTTGCCACAACACAGCTTTCCTGCTTGGAGAGAGCTAGGAGCAGGATCCTGCAAGCCCTCCTGCCCTGGCTTTCCAGCCATAACAGCATGGTCCCAGCAGCAACCTTCTGCAGGGAGGGAACATCTGCACCACCACCAAACACACTGCCAGAGTGCAGGCAGCTTCTGGGGGATGGCTGCCCTGAGCACACCTGACTTAGAACAGCACACTCTGCCACCGAGAAAAGCACCAAAGCTTGTGCTTTCAGCAGGAAGATTCAGCTATCTGCAGGACCAGTTTCCTTACAGAACCCTGTCTGGTTTCTCCCTTTTCTACTTTCTACCCAGGAAAATCCTGGCAAGACCAGGGAGGACAAGGCTGACTTCCCAGCCCAGCCATACCTCCCCTTCCACACCCGACAAACCACAGCCAGGGGCAGGGCTGCTACAGCAGATGCCCCATCACCCGCTCAGAGATGCTGGCGTGATTTTTCCGATGAGCTGCTTCAAAGCAGAGGCTTGCTCCTCCAGCAGCTGGTTCTTCTCCTCAGTGCTCTTCTGCTTGAGCTCAGCCTCCTGCAGGGCAATTGCAAACCCTCTGTTCTCCTCACGGAGGTCTTCGATCAGCAGTTTGTTCCTGGAGAGCTGGGCCTACAGCAGGGACAGGAGGCTTAAGTTTCAGCACCAACCACACAGGGGTCCTAGTCAGGCAGGATCATGCAGCACTAACCCCTCTTGCACTCACCTGGGCATCTTTGAGCTGAGCCACCCTGTCTGCCAGCACAGCTTCAGCACTCCTCAGACTGTGCTCCAGCCCCTCTGCCTGCTCCACAGCCGCCTGCAGCAGACGCTCATGTTCCTCCTGCAGTGGGCAACAAAACCGAACGGTTGGGTTGTCCCAGCAGTCAGCTGGAGCCTGGCAATCCTGGACCATGCGTTTCTCCAGGGCCCTGCTCACAGAACCTTCATACTCCCTGAAGAAGGGGGGGGTGGGGGTTGATCAGCAGAGGTGGTGCAGGATACAAAAAGCAGTGGGAGAAGTGTCTAGAGCAGTACCGCCTTCCCTGGTCAGCACCAACTGGTTTTAAGACAAGACACAGATTTCCCAGCGATGTTTTCTATAGAAACAAGCCAATGACCTCCCCTCTCCCAGCCACACCCAGCAAAGCCCAGGGGGAGACATAATTCCCTTGGATGCAGTTTTTCTGTCTGCTCACTTTAATTCCTTAGGTTATAATTTCTTCCATTTTTGCCCTGGTTAGTTTAATTGAATTACACTGTCCTGAAACAAATGACAAACTCACAAAACCCCAGCTCCTTGCTGCCCAGTGTCCTAGAGATGAAACCACCCTGCTCTGTGCAGGCTACATCTCCATGTAGAGGGCTCAAACCTTTCCTCAGCCTGACGCAAACACAGAGTGTCTCCCTGGATAGCTCCTGCTCCTCTAGGCACATGGTATCTGGTCTGGGGTAGGTGGATTAGAGTGGGGAGGGTTCCTGTTTGAGTGCAGAGCTGTAACTGGGTTCACAAGGAATGAAAATTGCAGCTGAATTTGAAGATCAAGTGCATCTTCCATGTGGGCTCTTGATAAATAGTATCTTCCACCCAAACCTCTGGTGGCTTCGACCACAGCTGCCCTCCCTCCAGGCTGGCAGAGCTCCCTCCCCAGTACCCTTGACTGAGTTCCCACAGTTCCCTGCCTACCTGCGTCCTGATCAGCTGCCTGGATGTCTGCTCAGCCTGCCAGTGGAGGTTTTCCTGGAGCCGCTGAGACTTGCACTGTTCCTCTCTCAAGCTGGTTTGCAGCTGCTCAAACTGTTTCTTTGGCACCATGTTGTTCATCTGGGCCTTGGCCTGCTGCAACTGCAGAGCGTGCCGCATCTGGGCCAGGCTCAGGCTTCCTTCAGCTTCTAAAAGCTGTAACACAGAAAGGCTGACAGCTAGGTCTACAGCTTTGTGCCAGCAAAGGGACAGGCCCAATGTGTGCTGTGGGTGAGGGGAGAGGTTAGGAGGCACCCTCAGCCCCCACTTCAGCTCTCACACTAGCACGGCCAGAGCAGAGCAGCAGCACCACGGGAGTGGTGCTTGCTGGGCAGCCTACAAAGCCAGGGATGGAGAGCACCGAGAGCTGCAGCAGGGACACCGTGCTGAGAGATACTCCTCTTGCTGACCAGCAAGGAGCAGGAGTTGCTGGAAGGATCTTCTGGGAGGGAGCCCTAGCACCAAGGGCCACAATGGCCAGAGGCAGAGGGGGAGGCTCACCTGGCTTTGTTCTTAGATACATCCCAGGCAAGCCGGGCTTCAATCCTGCCTGTACGACATGTCCTCTGCTTCCTGCCACCAGCAACGGGCAAACCTGGTCCTGGGAGGCAGATCTGGTCCAGCTTTGCTGTAGGACTACCTAGGGGTGGCTGGCATGGGCAAGCTGTACTCTAGAAAGCCAGTCCCTGATCCTGTCCCCAGCGCAGAAGGCAGGAGAGGGATTTTAACACATTTGGAGATTTCTCACATTGCCTTTCCTCTATCTTAGTGGTCTTTGTTACCCTGCTCTGATCACCTGCCTCGTTTCCCTCCCCTCAGACATGGCCTGCCTGGCCCCTGTCATCCCTGCCCAGCCCCAACCTGATCTGGCCACTCCTCTGGCTCCTCTGTCAGCTGAGCCATGGGGAACCACAGCTCCTGGCACTGTGTGAGCCACCTCCACTCAGCCTCCATCTCCTCTTCCCAGCCAGCCTGCAGAAGACAAGGACAGAGGGCACTCCACAGGGGCAGCTGCAAGCAAGGACGTGCCCCAGGCTGCACCTGAACTGGCTTCAGATGCATCTCAGCAGGAAGGCAAGGCCTTTGTCCCCCACAAGGGTGGAAGAGGAAGAAGACAGTCTTTCCTGCCCAGGGAAGGTGTCAAATACAGCCCCGAGCAGGGCAATACCAACATCACAGACACCACTCAGCAGCCACCACCCTGCCACCAACCAAATGACACACATTCACCTTCCCCTGCGAGGCCCTGAGCTGCTGTTGGAGCAGCTCTGTCTCCATCCGACAGGCTGCGTGCTGCTGGTGGTGCTCCAGCCTTGCGGCCATCTCTGCTCCTTGTAGCCACTCAGCCTCCACAAGCCTCTGGCTCCGCAGGTGGACAGTGGCAGGGCCAGCACTGTGGCCAGCCTTGTGCTCAGTGAATTTACCACCCAGCTGATGCATCCTGACATTCAGGTGGGAGACCTCCCCCTTGCTCTTCTCACCCTGGAAAAGGTTGAGGAAAAAACCAATTCACACAGGAGAGGTAACAGAGACTTAACCTGTCCTACGCTGTTCCTGCTGGGTTCCCTCTCAGGAATACCACTGTTGCTGCAGGACCTTGCGCCCTCAGTTCCCAGCCTGACCAAAGCCCAGTGGCCAAGTTCAAGCACAGCATTCCCATGTAGGAAAACCCACATAGCTGATAGCCCTGGAGGAGGTCACTGTGCCAGGGGTGGGGGGCAACTGTACTTATGTATAACAGAAATGTTAAGATTGGTAAGGATACAGTATGAATAGAAACATGTTTGCAGGCACATGCGATGAAAGAGCAGAGTAAGGGCTACAAGAGCAGCCTGCGTTGACACTAAAGGGCACCATTCTCCAGATGATGCTCCTAGGACACCATCTCCAGCAGTAATGCTAAGCAAGGTGCAGTTTCTGGCCCACACTCTCATCAGACGACAGCACAGCTGTCAGCAGAAAGCCTGCATCTAACAACAGGGCAGTAACGCACCCCATATCCCGTTCCTCTACTTGCCTCCCAGGAAAATGGGCAACCAACACAGCTTCCCTCCAAAGGAGGAAAAGCAGACAACGGGCAGCAGGTTGTGGCTGAAGGTTAATGGAAGCTGAAGCCAACAAGGGCCAGCAAAGGCCGCCCTGCTGCAGCTGATGGCACCCACAAGTACAAAAGACACGTCCAAAAAAAGCGGGTTGTAGTTCCCAGTCATGAGGAATCCCAGGAACAGGGTGAGGAACTAAAAGCCTGCAACCCTCATCCATGTCGCACACAAGCAATCCTAGCCAGGCTTGGTGTGCACACATGTCCAAGGGCTCATAAGCATGTGGGTTTGAGACTGGGAGTAACCAAAATCTCTGGGAGAAAGAGTGCAAGCAGGTAAAGTCAACCTCATTAGAGATTCTGTAGTAACACCTTCCCTTCTGTAAGACCTTCACTGGCTTATGTCACACAGATTTTCACTACTTGACAAGCTGTAAAATGAAGCAGGGTCTTCAAAGCAACACTGGGTTTGAATGTTTGAAACAAACACTCCCATTCTCAAGCCAGACTGGAGGGGCTGGGAGCAGCCTGGGCTGGGGGGAGGGGTCCCTGCCCATGGCAGGGGGGCTGGAACTGGGTGATCTTTAAGGTCCCTTCCAACCCAAACCATTCGACGATTCTCCTCTATAAGCACATGCAGCTTTTGTCCTGGCTCCTTACCGACGCTGTTAACTCTGCTATTTCAGCCAGCTCCTCCACGTTCTCTCGGCACATCTCACTCATGTGTCTCCTGTTGGGGAGAGGGATACACTCAGCTTCACGCAATACACTCGGCGCAGCAAACCACGGCTCCCCAAGAGCAGGGCCCTGTTTTGGGGAGCCACACATCTGGTTTTGGCCTGCAACAAGAAGCAAATCCACGCCAAAACAGATATTGTCCTGAATTGACTCAGGAGTGGGTCAGGGTTCTCTGCCCCAGCCCAGGGCAGATAGCAGGGGACATCCAAAGCCCTGCAACATTGTCAAAAACCTAAAAAGCAGAGGACAAAGAACAGTGGCAGAGATAGCTTAGCAGACTCTTGGGACCATCCACACCAGAAACCTGGCTCTGTTTGAATTTGTGGCTCAGTGGGTGACCCCAGAACCGATCCCAAGCTTCCTAAGGCAGCAGCACACCACTGGCCAAAAGGTTTGTGTAGTGAAAAAGCCCATCCTTTCCTCCCTCGGCATATCCATCCCCACAAGCTTCCCCTAACCCAGCTCCAGACGCTGCGCTCTGGGCTGCCCAAGCCTTTGGCTGGCCAAGCCTGTCCCAGTGCTGGCTGCTTTTGCACAGAGCAAAGGGTGTGAGAGTGCTGGCTTTCTCAGAAACGAAAAAAAACCAAAAGGCCAGTTGAGCCAGCAGAAATCTGGTAAATGCATCTGAGCGGTTGTTCCTTTTACAAGTAGTAACTACTCATCCATTTCCCAGCATCCCACAGCTGGCTCCTCTCTTACTCATCATGTTTGCTGCTCTTCTCCTTTGCTAGCCTCAGCTCTTGCTGGAGTCTCTCCAATTGACTTTTCAGCTGGCACAACTCTTCCCTGCTGGGAGAGACAGCACAGTGAGGAGGCTACGCCAAAGCCCAGTTTGCTCTTGGCATTCTATGCTGCCCCCCTGATGTATTCCCACTTGGTTTGCAAGGACAGCAAGAACTAAAGAAATCTGAGAAACCACCCAATAACTCATACAAAACAGGGGACAGCCAAGAGACATTGGTAGAGAAGAAGCAGGTCTTCAAGGGAAGGGAAATAATGGGGAATATCATAGAATTATAGAATGGTTTGCATTGAAAAGAACCTTTAAAGATCATCTAGTGCCAAACCCCCGGTCCCCTGAGTGTGACCATCCAGCCAATTCCTTATACACATTGTGGTCCATCTGTCAAATCCATGTCTCTCCAGTTTAAAAACAAGGATGTCACGCAGGGCAGTGTCAGATGCTTCGTGCAAGCCCAGGTAGATGACATCAGTTGCTCTTCCCTTATCCACCAGTGCTGTAACCCCATGAAGGCCATCAAACTCATCAGGCACGATTTGCCCTTACTGAAGCCATGCTGGCCATCACCAGTCACCTCATTTTCCATGTGCCTTAGCATAGCTCCCAGGAGGATCTGCCCCATGATGTCACCGGGCAACAAGGTGAGACTGACCAGCCTGTAGTTCCCCGGGTCTTCCTATTTCCCCTTTTTAAAAATGAAGGTTGTGTTTCCCCTTTTCCAGTCAGTAGGAACTTCACCGGACTGCCACGACTTCTCAAATATGATGGAGAGTGGCTCGGCCACTTCAGCCGCCAGTTCCCTCAAGACCCGCGGGTGCATCTCATCAGGTCCCACACTCATGCACCTTCAGGTTCCTCGGATGCTCTCAAACCTGATCCTCACCTACAGCAGCTGGTTCTTCGTTCTCCCAGTTCCTGCCTTTGCCTTCTGCGACTTGGCCGGCGCAGCTGGAGCGCTCACCGGTGAAGACCGAGACAAAAACATTGCCAGGTACCTCAGCCGTCTCCATATCCCAGGTAACCAGGCCTCCCGTTTCCTTCTGGAGAGGCCCCACGTCTTCCCTGCTCTTCCTTCCATCACTGCATACCCACACAAACTTTTCTTGTTGCCCCTGTCGTCCCTGGCCAGGTTTAATTCTGTCAGGGCTTTAGCTTTCCTAACCTGACGCCTGGCTGCTCGGACATTTCTCTATTCCTCCCAGGCTGCTTGTCCTTGCTTCCACCCTCTGCAGGCTTCCTTTTTGTGTTGGAGTTTGTCCAGGAGCTCCTTGCTCATCCATGCAGCCTCCTGGCGTTTTTGCCCGACTCCCTCCTTGCTGGGACGCACTGGTCCTGAGCCTGGACGAGCTGGTCCTTCAGCATTAACCAGCTCTCTCGGGCCCCTCGTCCCTCCAGGGCTCTACCCCACGCTACTCCACCAAGCAGGTGCCCGGAGAGGCCCAAGTCTGCTCTCCTGAAGCCCAGGGTAGCGAGCTTGCTGCGCGCCCTCCTCGCTGCCCCGGGGATCTGGAACTCTGCCATTGCAGGGTCACTGCAGCCAAGGCTGCCCCTGACCTTCACGCTCCCCAGCAGCCCCTCCTTGCTGGTGAGAGCAAGGTCCAGTGGGGCACCTCTCCTCACTGGCTCCTCCATCACTTGGGGAAGGAAATGATCAGGCATCCCAGGAACCTCCTGGATTGCTTATGCCCTGCTGCGTTGTCCCTCCCGCAGCTACTGGGGTGCTTGAAGTCCCCTATGAGGGGGGCCAGGGCTTGCAAACATGAGGCTGCTCCTTTCTGTCTGTGGAGAGCCTCTATAGAATAAGGACAAGTAGATACAGGCCCTGAATTTGTGTGGCTTCCAGCTGGCTGAAGTAATTTTGCATGCCTCTCCAAGGAGTGGAAAGTGATTTGGCTCATCAAGAGACACCAAGACTTCATTACAGGACAATCAGGTGGTGACCCCATTTCGTCAACTGCAATAGAGTCACATCTGGGGAAGGCAGCTTGCTTGTGAGGCCTCTGTGATCTTACAGTGCTGGACACAACAGCTAAGACCTCAAAACCAAGGTAGCCTCTCTGCTGCATTATTTTTCCACTCCCACTGGTACTCCCAGTCCCCCATGAGGCCATCAATACTGGCGTTTGTTGGAAGGAAGCTCAGTCCTGCGTTAAACAGTTCTATCCAATAGCTACTGCTAAACCCCAGGTCCATACAGGACCCAAATTCCTCAGTGGAGAGTGCAGGAGAAGAGACTGTCCACCCTGGCAGGGAGGACAGCACTGCAGTTTGTGGCACGGCAGGTGGGAGGCAGAGGAGCTCTGTGGAGAAGTTCCTCCTCTCTTCAACCAAGCGAGAGGACTAGTGCGTGGGCCCTGGGCGTTTGCTCCCCCCACCCAGCAGGACTCTCCTCACAGCAGCTGCTTTCTGAGCCCGTTTCACACCAGGATTCCCATGCTGTGCTTCCTGTGGCACCTCCAACACCCACACACAGCTGTACAAAGCAGAGGAGACCAGCGTGTCACGCGAGCACAACCCAGCTCTCTGACCACACTCCCACAGTTAGTAAAAGACACGCAGGGGACAGCAGGACTGAACATAGCTGCTGTTACAGAGTGTCAAGAGAGAACACAGCTGCTGTTAGAGCGTCTTGGACCACCACACATTGTTAAGCAGCCTTGTGTCTCAGAAGGCATCTGCTTTTTTGCAGCAGCACTGTGTTAGTTCTGCAAACTGCCTCTGTGCTCAAACCTGCCGCTCACTTGAGCTCTGGGTCATTTTCTAGCCAGTGCACAACACCTTTGAGCTGCATCAGCTCCAGTTTCACCTTGTTCCTTTCCTTTTCCAGCTCCATTTTGACAGCCTGAATATCATGTTTCTGCCCACGCTGCTGTGCCACTCTGTCTCCCAGGGCTTTTTTTTCCTCTCCTTGCCCAAGCAGATGAAGTCCACCTATGTCCTAACACACTGCTGTGTCTGCTATGTGAAGGCAAACTATTTAACTTTGCTCTCTCTGCCTCCTTCCCAAGCACATCCCCTTAGCTATCAAGATTTCATTTCTCCTTGACAAATGCCTTCAGATTTGACTCCAGCTTCAAGACAGAGTAGGCCACTCACTGCAACTGTCGTCTGCACTGGTCCATCCATCACACAATTTTTCATTTCTTCTCTGTTCCTCCAGTGCTGAGGTTGCAACAGGCGATTTTGGCCTAGCTGCTCCTCCGAGTCTTGGGGACGTGCTCCTTTTCACCCAGATGGCAGCTCTTCAAATACCTCGTCCCTTCCTACATCAGAGTCCTCAGCCTCATGGTCTCTGCATTATTCCCATTTCATCCTGGTGCTTTTTTTGTCTTTTTCTTCTCAACAGCCAGTATCTCACACATCTTAACTTGTTCCTCATGAACCTTCTCCTCCATCTTTAGATGCCTCTTCTTCCACAGAGAGACCATGTCCTTCCCCTTCCACTTCCACTGCTGCCTCTCCTGGGCATGCTGCTCTTGGAAGATCTCTCGTTGGAGCCTTTATCATTGGGAAATCACCTCCTTCCGCACCAATGTTGCTGCAACAAAGCCTTACACAGTTGTCCTCACGCTTAGCAATCACTCCATGAAAGCTCCTGATTCTGCTCAGCCTCTGCGTCTTTCCTAAAGATAAAAACCATTTTGCTGACCTGCATTTGATAACACAGCCTGAAAAGCTCAGCCAAGCCTCAGAACATACTTTTGCTGCAGAGGCAATACAGTTTTCTTTAGGTTGCAAAGTCAAGGCTATTACTTAAATGTTACAGAAAGTTCCCACACCATTTTGCACTTCTCAAAGACCCATCCATCAGATGTCTTCCAACAACTCTGAAAGCTCCCCAAGACAGCCAGACCCTCTACCATTCACGGAAGACAGTGGTAACACAGCTCAAATACCTTGCGTTCCTGTTATTTGGGTTTGTTCCCCTGGTCTGCCGCAGACTTCAGCCAAGCCACCTCCTTTCTCCCACACCTACCCCACATCTCAGCTCCTCAGCCCTAAAACAGGGATAATGACCTAGCAAAATCCTCCACTTGTGCGCTGCCGAAGCAGTCTCTGCTCCTGAAGAGGCACAGCAGGGAAGAGCCAGGAGGAAAGCCTGCGGGGTAGTGGTGGGGTGGGCTGGGAAGCAGGAGGGGGCAGGCGTGGACATGCAAGAGTTTCCTGCCCAGTTCTCTCCAGTCTGCTCTGCAAGCCATTCTGGCCCCGGGGAGGTTGCAGAACTAGCACCACAAGCACAGCAAGGGAAGATGAACAGCCATTTAGTGACAACCTTACTCTCCCACAGGCCAGTGTGTTTTGGATATATAGAGAAATTTAAGCCATTTTTTGCTGCTTTTAAGACAGCAGGTAGTGATGATCTAGGAAGTAGAGGTAGGTTTGCTAAGGACAAAGAAAGAGATAACAAGAAAACACTGATGAAAGCTCTCTTATTTCTCTCACTGTTTTGAGATACAGTCTTTGCTGGGTGCTGTCTCTGCCACAAGCTTCTAGAACATGCAGGGAAACCTAACGTCTTGAAATAAAAGCACTCATGTAAACTGACTTTATATGTCTCACACTGAGTGGCTGCAGCCCTGCAATACTGCCCAGATTTTCTTCCCAATTAAACCAGATCTCCAGCCCTGTGAGAAATCAGCCCAGCCTACTTTGGTATGAGCAGGAGATGCACCTCTAGCCCTCTGCTTAGCCCCAGAAAGAGAACAGTGCCAGACCTCAAGCTCTCTCTGTCCCTGCGCTGCATCCTCAGCTCTTCTCCCTCCTGGTCCAGCTGCTGTCCTGGATGGCAAGCGTCTTCGGTGTGCTGTTGTCCCACCCTGGCCTGCTCCATCTCAAACCTCTCCTCCACCTCCAGGCTCCACAAACGTTTTTGCTCTTTCAGGCTATCAGTTACAGCCCAGTACTTTGCAACCGTTTCTTTCAGGTCTCTTCTCTGGTCTTCCATCTTGTGCACCTCAATCTGGAATCTTTCCTCACTGTCCTTACTTTCTCTCTCAAAGTTTTTCCTCATTATCTGAATTTCCTCCTCGTAACACTTTATCTGTTGGGAGGAGACAGGATTTAGACATTAGCACCATGCTCCTGAGCTCCCCTCTCCTCCAATGGCTCTGACTGAGATCGATCTATTGGTCCCTCTCAACAGGGGACACTTCAGGCAGTTCTGGTCCCTACTGAACATAGGGCAATAATCAGTCTCACGCAGCAGCCTCTAACAAGCAGGTATCAGTGGGTCCCAGCCCTTCCCAGCAAGCAAAACAGTTCTCCCCTTTCTCCTTGTTTGCAAGAGATCCCAGAGAGGAGAAGGGAGAGGCCAGGGCATCATCCGCCATTGCTCCTCATATCCCTCCTCCACTCCTCAGAGTGGTCCCTTGTCCAAGATGCGGTGGTGAGTAGCTGCTGCTCCCCACAGCTCCCCTGCAAACACCAGAAACTCCAGGATTTGATGAGCACAAAGGCAGGACTGTGAGGGAGGCAGAAGATCTGCAAGCAGCTTTGTGCTCCTTGAACTGTTTTGTCACCTATGTGGCAGTTTAGGATTTAGTCTTGCAGTGCTGCAGTGCAAACCCAGCAAGCATCCTCAGTTCAGCAGCAAAAGGAAGAGTGAAGGTGGAAACCGAGGCCTCACACATATGAGCATTCACTGCTTTCTAAACGGAGGGATGGACTCACACCGTCACCTCAGGACAAGCAGGTTAAAAGCGTGCTGCAAGCCCAGGGAGACAGGGCTCTGATAACCGCGTGCCATCGGGAGATACCTGGCTGCTCCTCCTCTCGGTCCTGTTGCTGGCTTTACTGCAACAGCAACACTGAGTAGAGTTAACCCCTGGTTCCCCATAAGGAGCAAGACCCACACAAACATTTTGCAAGGTGACAAAGAGATTTCCACAAAGCCTCTGCCAGCCAGCGAGGGCTCCAAACGCTCCTATCAGCTAAAACAGGCTGAGGAAGCACATGCAGTAATCCCAGCAGAGACGAGGTGCCACCCTGCTCCCCAGCCCGAGCTCTCCAGCAACCCTCCCACAGCAGATGCCCCATCAGCCCTGCTGTAGCAGGGTGCCCACCGAGCAGTTGTGCCAGGAAGTCAGGACAACTTCCGCCACCCGCCTCACCTTGGTTTCCAGCTGCGCTTTCAGGTCCTGCAGCTGCTCTTGGAGTTGCTCCATTGAGAGTGACATCTCTGTGCACGCAGAAGCGGGAACCAGAGGGCTGGGGGAGCGGCACACTGGCAGAGAGGAGCCCTGTGAGGACAGCCCTGGCTGTCCTGATCAGGATAGCTGCAGCTTCATCCAGTCAAGTCCATACAACCCCAAAAGACAGAGATCTCCCATCTACCTGGCAACCAGTCCTGGGGCTGCATCACCACTCCGGGCCAGAATTTTCTTCCTAATGCTCAACCCGAACCTCCCAATCCACAGTTTGGGGCTACTTCCCCCTCCTTATAGCGCTTCCTCAACATCCTCAAAACGGTGAAAATCTGCTTGTTCAATCCCGGCAGCCCAGTCCACAGGTCACCATCACCAGCTTTCAAGTCGGAAGAGCCTCATTCCATCCACCTCCCTTCCTCCTCACCACCCATCACCCAATTCTTCCCTCCCATGGCTGCCCAGTACCAGAACTGGCAGCAGCAGCTCAGGCACAAGCCACCCCACACTACCATGGAAACTCCGATCTGGAGGGAATCTTGATCATGCTGAGAAGATGGAGAGGCACCGAACCCTCCTGCACTTTACCTCCTGCTAGCAGCCCTCTCTCAGCCCTGCTCTCCTGCAGCTGGAGACGCAGCCTTTCCAGCTCCCTTCGCAGCACTCCATTCTGGTCCCACAGCACCTGAAGCAGAGACTGGTCATGGTGCGGCTACAAAACTCCCCAGGGCTGCAGGGTCCGAGCACCCATGGCTCCCAGAGGCCATGTGCACTCAGGGTCTCTTGCAGCATGAAGAGCACAGCTCCCCTTGCCATCAGTCAGAGAGTAAGGCAGGGGGATCTTCTTCCTTCCCGAACAGGCAGAGATGACAGATTTTGGAAGAGCCAGAGACGACACAGAAGCCCAGACTACCAAGATCACCATCATTAGACACTACAAAGCACAAGCAGCCACAAACAACTGCCACCACATGCAAAAGTACACAGCACCAGGGGTTTTTGCAGACACCTCAAAGGGCTGGACATCCTGAGACCCCTCCTGACCTAAATACAAACACTGCTAGCAACCAACACACAAGAAACACCATGATCTCAGTACAATCCTTCACACAGCCCAGAGGTTTGCATTTACACCCTCAAGACACTCCTGTGGGCATCTGGGCTAGCCAGCAACCACTACTGTACACAGACAAACCAACAGCAGGATTTACGGTGAAGCAAGTTGCATCAGGCTCTGGAAGGGAACATTTCCAGCTTGCAGAAGGAATAAAGCTGGGTGAGAAGGTGCTGATCCCATGGGAAGCACAGCACAAGGCAGGGCCTGCTTAGCCCGTGTAGCCCAGACACACGCTCAGAGGCCAGTGCAAGAGTTTAGCCTGTCACAGTGCCAACATCAGTCTGCAGCAAGGAGTCCCACAGCAAGTGAGCCACCACACTAGTGCAACGAGCCACTTCCACGCGGGTGTCTGGAGCTGAGCACCTGCTTGTTTCACTTCACGCCCTCCATCCTGTACTGGAAACAACAGCGTACAAGCTATCCTGCTTCCCTCTGGGCTGTCCACTTTGATCAGACATCAAATTATATCCCCTACACTGCCACCCAGGAAACTGATGGGCTACAAGAGCCTATGAACTAGGATACTCCCAAAGATTCCGATTAATAAATATTACTGAGCAGGTCTAGACAAATGCAAACCACGTTTGTTTAACCTCCAAAGAGGAGAGCAGAGGAGGAGGGGGGCTTGACAGCATGCAACAGCGGTAAAGGATAAACCCAGGTGGGCGCCCACACAGGGGCAGATGAATCCTGAAGGCCGAACGTCTCCAATCATCAGCATTCTCATGGACAACTCTGGGGCTGCTCCAATGCAAGGAAAAATTGCAGCACCATCTTCAACCCTCTGGTGCCACCTGGAGCAGCGCTGTGCTGGATAGTGGTCCAGCATGTTTGCCTTTAATTACAGCTTTGAGAGGGGCTGTCTGCTGCATCCATGAAATGGCTTTGCTAAACGCGCAGATTTCAGCCTCTGCTGGAGGGTTTTGATAAGTCACCATCTCTACTCAGTGGTGTTCCCCAGTCACACACAGCACTTGGAAACAAATGGGCAACGCAATAAGCACAGTACTCAGGAGCCAAGGTACGGAGCACCCAGCAACTCACAACATGCAAGATACACTTAAAAACATGACAAGGGAAATGAAGGCTATGTTCACATCTCAGAGAGCCCAAAGCTCTGGGTGGGAGCACAGCATCCTGCATGAAGTACAACACCACAAATAACACCCGTGCCTGGACCACACACACAGCAGGTACCTGGACAGGCTCACCTTGACTCTCTAGCAGAGTCCAGCAGCAACAAGTTTTGTAGGGGTTGTTAAAGTGGGGGAAGGAGGAGGAAGGAAAAAACAAAAAGATAGAAGAATGTTGCTGGCAACATGCTTTCCAAAGAACAGCTTTCTCCTTGCATTCGAGAAGAAATGCAGAAGAGCCCAGGGTGGTCTGTCCTTACACACAGAACTAGCTCCCAAACAAAATACTCCATGGCTACAGGGTAGTAGGAAGGGAGGAATTTTGGACCCACCTCTTCTCCCCTCCTGCCAGTATCCTAGCAAGGGAACCAACCCATGGAGGGCTGGCTGCAGGAGCAAGGAGACAAGCTGCTTTACTGAGGACACAGCTGTGTCCTGCCTCCTGCCAACAGACTCCAAGCAAGGCAAGAGGGATCCCTGCTCTGCACTCTGATCAGGGCTGCCTCCTTCCTTCCCTCCAGGCCAAAGTGCCCAACAGATGTGCCAGTGAGAGCTGTGCTTTCACAACAGCACTGCTGGAGAGCTGCCGACCCGTACCTTGCACTGCCGCTCGTAGTCCAGGACAATTTCTGCAAAGCGCCCACTCTGGTTCAGGAGCTCTGGGCTGTGGGGCTCCACCTGGCCCAGCTGCACAAGCAGAGGGAAACACTTCTCATCAAGAAAATTATCACCTCTCCAAATGGAGAGTCAAAAGCTCTACTAAATCACCACAGTCATGGCAATACACCCAGAGATTCAATAGAAAGGCTTCTACTGACACCCGTGGGATGGGTCAGATGCAAAAAGAGGAAAAACATTTTTCTTCACGCATGAAAGACACCAAACTACAGGCAAGCTAGCTTTCCCAAACTGGCTAACAAGATCACGGACTCATTTCTTCCCCCAGGTCCATTTTACCAGGTGCCTCACTGGAATGGAAGACACTAAAACTAACCTTTCAGTTCCATACTCATGAAAAAGAAAGTTCTTCTTTTCTGGAAACCAGACTCTGAAGTTCTCATTTGAAGACTGCAGATGTGCAGAATTTTCTCCAATTGCAAACTTTCCTCACCCTTTTTTTTTTTTTTAAATCAAACTTTGACAGGCCTAAATTAAAAGGCAATATTTTTTCGTTCCAGGCTGTCATTAATGTGCAGGAGAGTTCAAAGAGGGGGAGACCACAACAACTGACCCAAAATACACAAGATTTCATAGAAAAGGGTCAATCTTTTGATGAGTTCCTGAACAGTCCCTATTTAACCACAACAGAAAGGAAAGCTACCTTGACCTCCACAACGTGATTGAGTTCTTTCTGCAGCCCCAACACCAGCTCCTCAGAGGCCTCCAGTTTCTCAGCCATCTCTGTGACCCTGTTTTGTAGCTGCGTGTTCTCCTGCAAACAGAAGAGAGAAGATTCTCTTGATGTTGTGGGACCTCACATCACAAGATGGGTTCATCAGCCATGGGCCTTCAGCGGGAAGCTTACAAGAACTGCCACATCAGCATGCCAAACACAGCACAGCTCCCAGGGGACCCTACTTTGGACAGCACACTGCTGATACACACCATGAGGGATGGGGTTTGGCTCATGTCTCCCAAGGACAGACATAGGAGTAGGCTTTGCAAAGTAAGAGCTAGACAGCCCCACAGGCTCGTCTCTACCTCTGCCTCACAAAACTGTGGTTTCCCTCACAACCAACAGAGGCAGAAATTTCTGAGCTATCTCCACCTGTACTTCTACACTGAGTACTGGAAAAATCCCAGGCATGTGGACACCATCGTCTCTGCTTTTGGCATGGTCCGTGGCACAATTTTAGCCTCAGGAGTCAAGTGTTCAGGTGTTACCAAGAGCCAAAGCACTCCCAACAGACAACATGGGGGTTTAATAATGTCATGGCGAGGGAACAAGCTCTGTATTTAATTCAATAGTATGGATGTGGCTGATTATTTTGCTGCACAAAACTCCTGTCCTTCCCAGCAAGAGCAACACAAACTATCCATCTTTGTCACCACCTCTGCTTTGCCTCCTCTGAAGAAGTGAAGATGTCTCACCCAGGGCAGTTTTACTTACCTTCATCATGTGGTTCAGTCTCCCTTGCAAGCTGGCCTCTTTGCCCTGTAGAAATTGTGTATCAGCCTCTAGCTTCGCTTGGTGACTGACTGCTTGCTGCAAAAGCAGCTCTTTTGCCTCTATTTCTGCCTGAAAATCCCTGGGGAAAAAAAAAGCATCATGCCTGCGGCACCTGGAGCATGTTCTCAGATAGCCACAAGGTCCAGGCACCCCCTTTCACCATGCACAAAACAGGAGATGAGAGCCCAGCTGGAGGGATGCCAGGACCGCAGTGTGGCACTGACACAATGGTAAATCCAGTGGGAGATTCATAAATGGAGACTGGGACGGGAGGCAGAAGCTGTGGGCACCCACAGGTAAACTGTTTTCCCTGCCCCACCAAAAGGGACCCCTCCCTACTTGAGCTTGCTCTGGGTGTGCTTGAGAGCGATGTACTGCTTGTCCAACTCCCTGCCAAGCTGCAGGCAACGTCTCTCTGCTTTCTCCAAGTCCAACCTTGCCTTGTCCCTCTCCCTGGCCATCTGCCTCACTTGGATCCTGCAGACACGGAAAGCAGTGCATTAGGAGACATCTCATGCACCCACAGAAGGGCCCTCCTCACAGTGAGCAGCATCCTTACCTGAGGCACTGCAGTTTGTATCCATAGGAGATGACAGCTGCATGCTGAAGCCCACTCCTGGGGACTGCGAGTGTGTTGTCCAGAGCTGCAGGCTGCTCTGCCAGGCTCACCTGCTCCTCTGTGCTGCTCCTCAGCATCTGCAAGGGCAACGCAGAGTGAAATCACCTCCCCATTCTAACAGTGCTAACAGGACTTCTGTTGTTAAACCATCTGATCACCGTCCAGTCTTTCAGAGATCCACCCCAACTCACAGACGGGCCTAGATCACATCCACCTCCAATTTTCCCCAGCCCTGGGATGGCAAAATCCTGCTAGCCCATCACGAACCTGACTGCAAGTGCTTCTTCCACGCCGGGACGGCTGCTTGCTGGAAGGCCTTGCTGCTCACTTCACCCACCACCACTGGTCAAGGCAGCACCAGAGACCCTGAGGATCTTCTCTAAGTTCTTCCAGGGCTCAGAAGGCAATGGCAAGTTCAGCCTTGGCAAATCTCGTGCCGTTGCTGATGTGGGCCCACACAGTTTGGCTGGAAGGATGGACTCCTTCCCTGAGCACTCTCTGACACTGAGGAAAAAAGCAGCAGAGGCAAGTCAGTGGGGCAAAACTGGCAAAGAAAAACAGGCAGCTTTCAATGCTGAAAGGAAACTCCTGGGACCCTGCCAATATTGGAGAACGTTCTAAAAAGAAGCCCAAGCTGCCAGGAGGGTGATATCCTGAGCTGTCCTTAAGGCAGCCACAAGGAGCAGGTTGGCAGGCACGGACCACATACTTTTGTCTCCCTGCTAACTCATGAAAACCCCGTATGCACAGATATGTGAATATGGTCCACAGACCAATGTGGAAACAATGTGGAAAGTCATATAGCATCAGCGGGTCTTGTGAAAACTGTCAGATGTGGACTGCCAGCCAATATTTTGTTTGATCTAGAAGCTAAAAGTGGGTTAAAGTCAGCTTCAAAAGTAAATGAGATTCGGCCAAGCTGAACCAAAAAAGCAGAAACCAGAAAACTGGTACAGAACTGGTAACATCTCCAAGAGCACTGATTTCATTCCAGGTTTGGGAGAAGCCTATCTTCAGAAAACCGTTACCTCAAAGTCTTAGGCTAAAATAACTTGAAACAATTCTTTTTTTCTTTTTTTTGGAGCTGTTTTGTTCAGGATCCTGGATGAACCTGTCCAGGCTGTCAAGGTAATCAGAGATTCATTTCCACCTTAGTGCATTAACCTGCAGTTACTTCAAAAGCATTTGCAAATGCCTTGCCAGTCCTTGCAATTAAAAGCACTAAGGAGAAAGAAGTATTTTACATCAAAGACAATATGGACGAAGCTTGCTCCACGCACTAAAAAGCAGACAGCCTGAGTCACAAGAGATGCAGAGATGTCAGCACATCTGAAGCCAACGTTAGAATTGGAGTGTCTGTTAGGATATGCATCCCTCTCCCTCCCATAAAAAGATGAGGCTTGACAGCCCTCTGTTGTTCAGTATTACCACCCCACCCCACCTGCACAGGGTTTGCTCCTGCTCAGGCAGCTCCCAAGGGAGCCTTTCAGTCACCATGCAGTGGCTGAAGTCCAGACCATACCCAAAAACTGTCTGAGTCTCCCCAGGTTGCCACCCTCAGATGCCCAACTAAGGCCTATTAAATCACTCCCTTGTGAAACAAAGCATCTTGGTCTGAATTGTTCTCAGTGGAACCCATTCTTTAGCCTCCTTTTTTGCAGGGAAATAGATGGAGAAACCTTTCTAAGTGTGACGGTTGGATTTGTGCCTGTATTTCCTGCAGCACACTGTAGAAACATCAAACACAAATCAACTGTCTTGTGTAGGGAACTGGCAATGACTTAGGGCTCCTTACTCAAAGCTAATGGAAATCACCTCCAAGGAGCTGCAGGCCAAGGCAATCAACCAGGATCCATTTTATAAAGAAAGTTTTCTGCCTTTCAACTCACCTCATGAAGTGCTGAGTCTTGGCTGCTTGAGAGACATTGACGTACCTTGGAAAAAGGGGGTCATGAGGCTGAACATGCCAAAATGCAGCCCCTCAAAGCTCACCCTTCCATCTCCATCTTTTTCCAGTTTAGTGAATAAATCTCCAACATTCCTAAAAAATGAGTATAAGAGAAACCAGCTGCAGGAACACAGCTTGAAGCATCCAAACAGCTTCTTAAAATAAATCCCATCTTTTCTACAGTGCAAATGGAACACAATTAAAAAACTTTTTGAAATTTAATGCTGCTCTATTTCCATGCACACACAAAGGAACAAACTCCTCTCCACAATGTCTGAAATGTGAACCCCAGTAGTGGATGCAGACAGGTATAAAACCCACTTGAATTCTGCTTCAATTTTGGGAAAGATGGGGGATTAAGGGCCCCTGCCTACTCTGGGACCCTGAAGAGATACAGTCACCCTTCATTTTGGAAATGGCAGGCTATTCGCGGAGACACACAGCAAAAACACAAAATACAATGGGAACAAGTGTAACAAGGGAAACCTCAACTGGCCACAAGGAAAAAATTCTTCCGTCTGAGCGCACTGCAGCCCTGGGACAGGCCCACAGAAGCTGTGGGGTCTCCATCCTGGAAGACACACAATCCTAGACTGGACAAATGTGGAACAACTTGATCTAGCTTGAAAGTCAGCCCTGCTGTGAGGAGGACTAACCCAGATGCCTCCGGAGCACCCTTCCCACCTAACCCTGCCATGCTCACACTACAGACCAGCTCCTCTCCAAGGGGAGCCACCTGTGTTCCCAAGGAAATGCAGCCATGCTGGGGTACACCAGCTCAGGACTAGCGCCTGTGGTCCACGGGAGGCAAAGCTTACTTTTGACCATCACTTCCTCTGACTCTATGGATTCACTGCCCAGGACCCACTGCCTATCCCTCTCTCAACAAGCCGGCTCCCAGCCTTCCCCTGCTCACCTCATTCTCAGCTCCTTCAGCCAAACGCTGGCTGAGGAAAGCCTCGGCTCCTGCACCTACCTCCTCTGGGAGGGCCCACACTTGAGCCTCAGACACGTCCAGGGAAGGGCTGGGCACCCGCCGAGAGGTGCAGGCCAGGACAAGCTTCCAGATGAAAACACAGCACACCATCGGCCATCCTAAAATCCGCCTCCCCACAACTATTTGTAAAACAATACTGTGAGGACCAAGCGCCCCCTCTATCTGTGCTCATCCCTGCAAGGACAATGCCACCGACACAAGGACAAAGGGGACGAAGCAGTATTACTCCCCTGCCACAATCTCAGTTCAGGCCTCTTAACACCATGCTGCCCCTTTCGCAAATGCTGGAGGATCTGTACCATGTCCTCTCCTGATGGCTTGCCAATACATTGCACACAGAGAGGAGGGAGACCATCGTACCCTGGGCCTCCACCATTGCACTCACAAGAGACGTATCACTTTCTGCCTCTTTGTTTGCCTTCAGGTCCTGTAATAAGAAAAATGGGGAAAGAGCATCAGTCACAGTCTGACCCAGGGCAGGGGCGACACACCGCAAGCCTGCCCGCTCCTCCACCCAAACACGCGGCTCCTCAGACATCTGCCCGCAGCCAGAACGGGAAGAACCCACGTGCAGCACTCAGCCTGACTCACCCAGGCACCCTCAGACACACCGGGACCGCAAATGTTTGTGGTTTTCTAACAACCTCACTTTACCACGTCAAACATTTTAACACAGAATAGTGCCCTGCCAAGCAGGAGAGAGCCTTATCCCACAAAAGTTTAAGGGTTTGTTTGGAGATAAAGCAAGTACCCAGGGTTAAATCAGCCCTCTGTTCAAGCATGAAAAGATCGTTGGAGGAGGAGAAGAAAAAAGAGAAAAAATGAAAGATGTAAATCCTACTGCAATCCCAGGGGGGAATTCTAGGATAGATATTCTGGAAGATAATGGAGTGCAGCATGCCCACACCCAAGTCTTCTGCCCCAAAAGCAAACCCAGAGACCTGGCTCCCAGCTGCCTGCATGACACGGGCAAACAGAGCATCAGAAGAGAGGCAGAGCAACGCACGGGCCCTTCTGCCCTGCCCTCTGCTCACGACATCTACATCTCACTCAGCGGCCTTGTCCGAGGTCAGGTTTGCAAACCAACCGCCGTTCGCACCCCGACTTGCACAAGAGGTGACAGGGGGCCGGCAGCCCGGCGCCTCCGGGGCCTGCGCACTCGGCTTCACACGGGCGGGGCGAGGCGAGGCGGCCCGTACCGACAGGCCCACAGCGCCCGGGGCTCCCGAGGGGGACGCATCACCCTTCAGCCGGCGACGAGGCCCACTCACACGCGGCCCAGCGACGCGTGAGCAGGGACCCGCGCCCCGCCCCGCCCCTCCGCCCCGCGCCGGCCCTCACTCACCGCGGCGCCGCGCGTGCGCGCCCCGCCCCGCCCGCCGCCACACTGCGCGTGCGCCCGCTGTACCCGCCCGCCCCGCGCGTGCGCCCGCTGTACCCGCCCGCCCCGCGCGTGCGCAGCGTGGCTGGCTCGCGTCGCCGCCATCGCCGGTGCGTGAGGTGGGGTGGGGAAGGCCGCGGCGATGTCGGGCTCGGCGGGTTCGGGCGGGACGGCCGGCTCGGCGCGGAAGCGGCTGATGAAGGAGGAGGACATGACGAAGGTGGAGTTCGAGACGAGCGAAGAGGTGGACGTGACGCCCACCTTCGACACCATGGGGCTGCGGGAGGACCTGCTGCGCGGCATCTACGCCTACGGTGCGCGGCGGGCCCGAGGGGGGCGGCCGTGGTGGGGGGCCCGGGGCGGCGGGGCCGGCGCGGGGGGCCGGGGAGGTGGAGGCGGCGGCGGCGGGCGGGCCCGGCGGGGGGCGGTGCGCCTGCGCGGTGACGCCACCGCCCCTCGGTTTCGGGGCTGCCGATAACTGTGGCGGTAACGGCCTCCGCAGGGTTCGAGAAGCCGTCGGCCATCCAGCAGAGAGCCATCAAGCAGATCATCAAGGGGAGAGACGTGATCGCGCAGTGAGTGGGGCGGCGGGCGGCGGGCCCAGCGGCGGTTCCTGTAGGCATGGCGCTGTCACAGAGGCCCGGCCGAGTGCTGGGCGTTCTCAGCGAACAGGGCTCCGAGATCCCTGGGAATGTTTCCCAGCAAAGTCAGAGCAGTATAGAGACAGCTGCGGTCTCAGTTAAGGGAAAAAATAAGCAGAAGAAAGTCTATGATGTCTGTAGAGACACAGAAGGATATACATCCCACTGAAAAAAACCAAAATGCTTTCTGCATCAGTAGTGGGAACTGGTAGCCTTCCAAATTATATTGGCTTATCTACCATTTACTTAGAAAAAAAAATTGTGTAAGAGATTGCAGGAAGTTAAAATGTTGGTCTGATACAGAGTAAACCTGCTAGAGCTGGGGACCCAGCCGTGGCGTGCCCTGTCCCTGATACTGCAGTTCTCAAAGCTGCTTGTCTGCGGATCATGCTGTGATCATAATAAAACTTTGTCAAGATACACTGTTGGCAATATTACCTTCTTTGTAATGAAAGAGTGGTAAAGAGCAGAGCGGTGGAATAGATTGGGAATAGATTGAAATTGCCTATATTCTTTGTCAGACATCCGGAGTATTCACCAAACATCTGTTTCTCAGGTCACAGTCAGGAACAGGGAAGACAGCAACATTCTCCATCTCTGTTCTGCAGTGCCTGGACATACAGGTAATTTCGCAGCACATGCTGAAAATGATTTTTAGTTAAATTGGTAGAGTCTTCCATCACAAAAGCCTTTGGTTTTAGAGTGAGTAAGTGAAGCTTTACATTGAAATCTTTTTCATTATGGGCAGTGAACCTCAGACAGATTCCTGAATGAGAATTTTACCAGACTCATTAACAATTTAACAGTCAAAACCCAAACTTGGGAAAATACATTCAGATGAAGTCTTGTAATTATAAAGTTGTCTTTGTCAGTTGACCTCTTACATGTTAGAGAGCTAAATCAATCTCTGAGCAGGCAGAATTGTCCTCAAACAGCATCAGCTACCTGTCTGAACAGTTGGTGCACGTTGCACAGAATCAGACTTGGCTTTTTGAATGAGAAATGTTTGAAGTACAACTTGAATGTGTAGATGCTGTTGAATAAAATGTTGATTTTCCGAGGGCTAGTACCCTCTTAAATAAAGCTTAGATTGTTATTCACTTGCCACTGCCTGGAGACATGAAAATAAATGATGTCTGTTCTAAAGGCAAAGGTCAGCTTTTTGCTTCATTTCTGTAAAGTGCTCATAATACTTCTCAAATGTAATACTTTAAAACGTCATCTTGGAATCCTTGTACTATGCAAGGGTTTTATCTGAACTGAACATAAGAAATCAAAGTGATTTAAATTTGTTTCTATTCTATTGCAAGAAAAGTAGACACTTCTGTAATTATTTTCAGAAATTAGTTTGAAATAAAAAATGACATATCAACTGCTTAAGTGCTGTCTTGTCAAAAATAACTTAATCAACAGGCTCTTACTGTGTAAATGCTTGGTGAGATAGCAGCTTTCTAGGTATACTGACCCTTGTAAAAATCTGTTCTAGCACAAAATTCTATAACTAATCCTTAAGATGTGACATTTCAGAGTACTGTGGGATCTGTAATTATCTGCCCTGTGGTTAACTGCCATGCAATCACCTGTTTTAACCAGGTTCGTGAGACCCAGGCATTGATCTTGGCACCAACTCGGGAGCTGGCTGTACAGATTCAGAAGGTAGGAGCATGTAAATCACTGCCTATAAAGCACTTGCAAGGCCTGGAGCCGATTCTCAGGTGTTCCCCAGCAGAGCTCAAAGAACAGCTTCTGCTTTTTATTTCTTTTCCTGAAAGGAGTAAGAAATTCTAATAAAGGGCTGTTTTGCTTATTTGCGTTGTATCTGTTCTTACATGACGGTGCTGGTTAGCAGTCTAAAATTTTGCATATCTTAAGGACAACACTGTTAAGTCACAGTTGTGATTCCTGGGGAACTCGGTTCCCAGTGTTTGAAAGCCTGCTGTTGAGGAGGTTTCTGTAACAGACATGAAAAAATCCCTCTAACTGCTTGTGCATACCTGTCTAAAAAAAAGGCCGCTGTATGGCTGTGCAGACCTGCATCTCTTCAAAAATACAAGCTTTATGAGAGCTCAGTTAATTAAGCTATTCCTTTGTATCAACACAGGGTCTTCTTGCTCTGGGAGACTACATGAACGTCCAGTGCCATGCCTGCATTGGAGGGACCAATGTTGGCGAAGATATCCGAAAACTCGACTATGGACAGCATGTCGTTGCTGGCACGCCAGGCCGTGTGTTTGGTAAGGAGATGTGGGAGGGTGTATCACCTCCAGCTTTCAGACCTGAGTTGAGCCATGGGAACCTTTTGCAACTTCTGTGCGCTTAGATTTGAAAAGCACGAAAATTACATGTATCGTGACACCATTAATGTGAGGTATAACAAGGTAACAACCTACAGTAGTAATACCTGGAAAATACTAGAGAAATCAATGGGGATAGTATTTGGATTTTCTGTGTTTATATTTTGCTTATCATCATTGAAGTGTTTCTTTATATGGTGGCATGGGATCAAAGAGTATTTTTTAAGGAGAAAAATATTACAATCCCAGGAAATACTTCAGAATCTTGGAGCTGGATGTACTTGAATGTCAAAGTTGGGTCCACGTTTTCTGTGTACTGGCCGTTGCTCTGTTAAATGGGGTGCTCTTGCACCTGGTACTTTCTGGTTTCATTGCATGAAGGTTATATTTGCTGTTCATGGAGGTTGCCACAGTGGTAGTGTTAGCCTTCAAGCTCATACCTTCCAGGTCTCTGAGAAACCAGCAGCACTTCCTTACTGGAGCACCTGTCACAGAGCTAGTCTCCACAAGCGAAAACCAAAAAAATTTGCAGCTGCCAAAGTGAGCTGGCTGTGAACAGCACACTAATAGCAAATGCTTTTCTATTGCAGTATTAAGGGATTACACAAAGCCATGTGCTCTTTCAGGTAGGATGTGGATTTGCCCAGTCTGTTGAGAAAAAGTTCACGTAGCATTTTGCATTTCTCACATCCAGTTGCTGTGGGAGACTGGGTCACCTGTCCTGTGCAGTTAGCAAATAGTATCCCACAGCTTGGATGCTCAGAGCTTCCCTGCAGTCAGTGCTCCCTTGGCTGGGCTGCAGAGACATCCACCTGGGTTGCAGGGTGGACTGGGCACACTGTGGCCCTTGGTTGTGCCTTCTGTCACCAAACACCAGTCTCTGTTGGCAACAGGGGAAGTGCCTGTCCCTCCTCCACTGAAACGTCCTGACAGTGGCTGGGAGCAGTGCAGGCTCGCTTGCTTTCAGAGCCTTTTCATCTTACAAAGCGAAATCTTCCAGATATGATTCGTCGTCGAAGTTTAAGGACCCGTGCCATCAAAATGCTGGTTTTGGATGAAGCAGATGAAATGCTCAATAAAGGTAAAATATTTGTCTCCCTTTTACTTCCTTTTTTCTCGTTTCTGTGAGATTCCAGGGTGTCCCAGCTGGCAGTCTTGCTTCTAAAAACAACTGGTTTTGCTGAAGTTAGACAGTTACAGTTCATTATAGGCTGTAACAGGATAAACTCCTTGATAAGTCTTGTATGGTTTAGTTGTAGTTTCCTTTTCAATGGTTATGAATTCTTGAGCACTGCCTTTCATACTTTACTGTGTACCCCAGCCACATTGTAATGGATCTGGGAAAATGAAGAGACGAGCAATATGTGACACTGGCTTTGAGTTACTGATTCACTCATTAATGTTAATCTCATAGCATAGGCCCAGTACTGAATTCCAGATCAAATTGTGAAA
Source organism: Falco rusticolus (assembly GCF_015220075.1). Taxonomy (NCBI): domain Eukaryota; kingdom Metazoa; phylum Chordata; class Aves; order Falconiformes; family Falconidae; genus Falco; species Falco rusticolus. Next base: position 430,980 of record NC_051192.1, on the reverse strand, counting down.
GAGCAGGATATTTGGAAGAAAGACGTGCTGACTGTTGCATGCTACTTGATTTGCTTTTCAGGTTTTAAGGAGCAGATCTATGATGTGTACAGATACTTGCCTCCAGCTACGCAGGTGGTCCTGATCAGCGCCACTTTGCCTCATGAAATTCTGGAGATGACCAACAAATTCATGACAGACCCCATTCGCATCTTGGTGAAACGGTGAGTTTCTTTGGAGGGAACAGGAGCTCTTTGAGTTGGTCCAGCCCTGGGCGTTTCACAGTGTTAAGAGATTTAAATGTGCAGGTTCTCTCTCACGTTCCTTCTCACTATTGCAGTTTGCCTGGGTGTTTGCAGACATGCTCATGTCCTGTTTTCCAGCAGGAGCTGACTCATCTCCCTGACTTTACCCTTGTCCAGTTGTTTGCTGCTGCTCAGCCTGACTACCCCCTGCCTCCACATCCTCTCCATGCATACCAGTCTCTTCTGGAAATCCATCTTTGACACTTACCCAGTTCCTGTGCTCCTCCAGAGGACTTCTGTAGGCCGTTTCTGTTAATTTGCTATTACATAGCAAGCCAGAAAAGCTGTTAGCTGACCGATCTCAAATGCCCCTGGAGGTGTAGTTTGTGTCTGGTGGTATCACAGGTCCTCATGCACTGGAAGTCGGCAGGATTCAAGAGGAGTAATCAGACAGCCTGACAGGAGAAGCCTCCCTCTTGCCTGATCACATACAGTGCCCCGTTTACCTTTCTTTGGTCTCGCTTGTCAAGAAGCTTGAATGTAAAAACAGTGAGAAGCGAAATGTTTCCCTTTGAAGCCACCTGGAGTAGAGAGGGTGCCCCAGTTCCTTGTCTCTGTTGCATGGGTCACATCTAGGCCCCATACTTCGCCAGGGACTTTCTGTAACAACTTGGACTTAGGTGTAGACGCAGCAAGCCACGGGGCAGAGGTGTGATCTCTGCCGAAGCACACCCAGCCCTTCCAACCGCATTGTATCTGTTCAGCTGCTTGTGGTGTAGTATAGCTGTTCTTCTTCCCTGCAGTGATGAGTTGACCCTTGAAGGAATCAAGCAGTTCTTTGTGGCTGTGGAAAGGGAAGAATGGAAGTTTGACACCTTGTGCGATCTCTACGACACGCTCACAATCACCCAGGCTGTCATCTTCTGTAACACCAAGAGAAAGGTATGGCAGCCCTCAGGTGGGCATGTTACTTTCTGAGGGTGACTCAGAGGAGGATGCTAGCACAAACCCAGTGAAGAGGGCCAGTTGTTTCCCTCTTTGGGAACAGAGCAAGAGCAGAGGTTAAATGTTTGTCTTTGGGATGTGCCTAGCTTGAATGGCTGGTTATAGGCAGACCTGATACAGTTGGCAGGAACTGCTTTTTTAGACAAGTAGTTAAGAATGTGCTTATATTCTTCTAATTGTTCATAATCCCTGAAACAAACCCACAGTTTCTGAATAAATGCCCTCAGTTCCTTTCCTGTCAGGGCTCATGGAGCCCTGTATCATATAGACAAGGCTCTGTAAGGATTATTTACTTCCTTTAGCTGTGGAATGCTGCTTAAAGTGTCTCAGTCCTTACTAGCCTATGTCTTTGCAAACATTCTCCAAGCAGAACTAGTGCACTTGGCTGTCCTGAGCAAAGAACTAACTCAGGCTGCTTGGCTGTATGCACAGGTAGACTGGCTCACGGAGAAGATGAGAGAAGCCAACTTCACGGTTTCGTCCATGCATGGGGACATGCCGCAAAAGGAGAGGGAGTCCATCATGAAAGAGTTCAGATCTGGTGCAAGGTAAATGCCTTAAACAGTGTTGCTTACAGCATTGCTACCTCGCGGCAGGATTTCTTTTAGCGTCTGAAGGGAACAGGCCTCAGAAACCCATAATACCTCTTCCCTCTGAAGGCCTTGTCCAGCTCACATTAGGAAGAGCTTCAGTTCCTGTGTATCCCCCCGTGGTGTCGCAGGGCTGGGAGATGCCATTTTCGAGGAGGGATGCTCATGCTTCTAGGCATAGAATTAGTCTGGTTTATTTTGCTGAAGAGGTTGGGAGTTGGTACATTTAAAGTAAGTCAAGGAAGAAAAATATTTGGGCTCTGTCCTCTTACTTTAAACTCTTAGGAGCGTTGTATTCTTTCTTAAAGATCAAAGCTGTTGTGGTGCTCTCTGTCTCCACTGAAGTTTGGTGATGCTGCATGGGACGGCTTTCCTTGCAGCAAAAGTGTGTGTGTTGCCAGTGTGCTGTGGGCAGGGAGGAGCACAGAATAGCAGGGGGTGCCCTGTGCTGGAGACTAGGACTTGTCAGCTCTCACACCCACCTCAGTCAGGTGGAACAGCCATACCTGTCCCCTTCTCTTTGCAGCCGAGTCCTTATTTCAACAGATGTTTGGGCTAGAGGCCTGGATGTGCCTCAGGTGTCCCTTATCATTAATTACGACTTGCCCAACAACAGAGAGCTCTACATACACAGGTAAGGTTGGCCTTTGCACGGGGGAGGGGCTGCGTTACCATTCCCTGAGGTGGCTCCATTCTCTCCTTCCTTCTACCTCCACAGAATTGGCCGGTCAGGCAGATACGGCCGAAAAGGTGTAGCGATCAACTTTGTGAAGAATGATGACATCCGCATCCTGCGAGACATTGAGCAGTACTACTCCACCCAGATAGACGAGATGCCGATGAACGGTGAGTGCGGGCCAGCTCCAGTGAGGCTGCCGCCCTCCTCCAGTTGGGAACCGGTGTGCTGCATCTGAAAGAGAAATGCCAGATGCTTTATTTGGCCAAATGTGTCATTCCCGAGCCTGACCCATCTTGGATTCCCCTGGGGAAGAACCTGGGAACAGCAGGAGCAGTGCTGTACTGCTGTACCGCGGCTCTTGGCACACTCGGTGCATACTTACGTTCTCTCATTTTCTCTCATTTCAGTTGCCGATCTTATCTGAAGGTCCATGTTTACCAGGGAGTTGTACTATTTAGTAGCCTCCGTAATTCTCTTTTGGACGCATATCCTTTTACCATACTGCTGGTCCGTATGTTCCGGAGTTGAGCTGCACTTGGAAACTGTAAATAATGTCTTTACTCCCACCCATGTTTTTCAATAAAAAAATTAAAGTTTTACCATAACCTGTACTTAATTAACCCAAGATAGTAACAGGCAGGGAGTTTTGAGATACTGCCATACTTGGCTAGCACAATTGAAGAAATACTGGGTGCTCAGTATGCCTAGGTAGATAAATGCAGGGCTTGCTTGCTGTTCCCTGCCCTCTCCCTGTCCCCGGGCCGTGCTGCCTAGTTTCCTTAGCTGCAGGATCAGCCATCTGCAGGAAAGGCCTATGGCCTGACCCGATCCTGCTCTAAGAAAGTTGAGTTATAAGATAGCCAGAAAAGAATTTCCTGTTATTTATGCCTTTCTGGAGCCAGAAATGACATCACGTGTCGCTCTGCATGAGTATTTTGCCTCCCAAGGATCCCAGGGATTGAGCAGGTGCCTGTGAGGGCGAGAGCCTCTTTAACTTGGTGCTGGCTGGAGAAACAGAGGCAGTGGGGACGAGGAGGGACTGTCACCCTCTGTCAGTGACCAGCTGGAGTGCAGGGAGCTCCACCTGCGGGTGGATGAGGAGGCAGGAGAGCTTATGGGTCAGGAATAAAGGGAGGGCAGGGACAGGTGACATTACAGTGGGGTTCTGCTACAGGCCCCCTGACCAGGAGGACCAAGCAGATCAGGCTCTCCACAGACAGAAAGGAGCAGCCTCATGTTTGCAAGCCCTGGCCCCCCTCATAGGGGACTTCAAGCACCCCAGTAGCTGCGGGAGGGACAACGCAGCAGGGCATAAGCAATCCAGGAGGTTCCTGGGATGCCTGATCATTTCCTTCCCCAAGTGATGGAGGAGCCAGTGAGGAGAGGTGCCCCACTGGACCTTGCTCTCACCAGCAAGGAGGGGCTGCTGGGGAGCGTGAAGGTCAGGGGCAGCCTTGGCTGCAGTGACCCTGCAATGGCAGAGTTCCAGATCCCCGGGGCAGCGAGGAGGGCGCGCAGCAAGCTCGCTACCCTGGGCTTCAGGAGAGCAGACTTGGGCCTCTCCGGGCACCTGCTTGGTGGAGTAGCGTGGGGTAGAGCCCTGGAGGGACGAGGGGCCCGAGAGAGCTGGTTAATGCTGAAGGACCAGCTCGTCCAGGCTCAGGACCAGTGCGTCCCAGCAAGGAGGGAGTCGGGCAAAAACGCCAGGAGGCTGCATGGATGAGCAAGGAGCTCCTGGACAAACTCCAACACAAAAAGGAAGCCTGCAGAGGGTGGAAGCAAGGACAAGCAGCCTGGGAGGAATAGAGAAATGTCCGAGCAGCCAGGCGTCAGGTTAGGAAAGCTAAAGCCCTGACAGAATTAAACCTGGCCAGGGACGACAGGGGCAACAAGAAAAGTTTGTGTGGGTATGCAGTGATGGAAGGAAGAGCAGGGAAGACGTGGGGCCTCTCCAGAAGGAAACGGGAGGCCTGGTTACCTGGGATATGGAGACGGCTGAGGTACCTGGCAATGTTTTTGTCTCGGTCTTCACCGGTGAGCGCTCCAGCTGCGCCGGCCAAGTCGCAGAAGGCAAAGGCAGGAACTGGGAGAACGAAGAACCAGCTGCTGTAGGTGAGGATCAGGTTTGAGAGCATCCGAGGAACCTGAAGGTGCATGAGTGTGGGACCTGATGAGATGCACCCGCGGGTCTTGAGGGAACTGGCGGCTGAAGTGGCCGAGCCACTCTCCATCATATTTGAGAAGTCGTGGCAGTCCGGTGAAGTTCCTACTGACTGGAAAAGGGGAAACACAACCTTCATTTTTAAAAAGGGGAAATAGGAAGACCCGGGGAACTACAGGCTGGTCAGTCTCACCTTGTTGCCCGGTGACATCATGGGGCAGATCCTCCTGGGAGCTATGCTAAGGCACATGGAAAATGAGGTGACTGGTGATGGCCAGCATGGCTTCAGTAAGGGCAAATCGTGCCTGATGAGTTTGATGGCCTTCATGGGGTTACAGCACTGGTGGATAAGGGAAGAGCAACTGATGTCATCTACCTGGGCTTGCACGAAGCATCTGACACTGCCCTGCGTGACATCCTTGTCTCTAAACTGGAGAGACATGGGTTTGATGGATGGACCACTTGGTAGATGAGGAATTGGCTGGATGGTCACACTCAAAGAGTTGTTCAATGTCCAAGTGGAGACCGGTGAGGGGTGATGTTCCTCAAGGGTCAGCACTGGCACCGGTGCTGGTTTAGCATCTTTGTCGGGGACGTGGGCAGTGGGACCAAGTGCCCCCTCAGTGACTTTGCCGACACCGCTGAGCTGTGTGGTGTGGCTGACACGCTGGAGGGAAGGGATGCCGTCCCGAGGGACTGCGACAGGCTTGAGAGGTGGGACCGTGCAAACCTCATCAAGTCCACCAAGGCCAAGTGCCAGGTCCTGCACGTGGGTCGGGGCAATCGCAAGCACAAGCACAGGCTGGGCAGAGAACGGACTGGGAGCAGCCCTGAGCAGGAGGAACTTGGGGGTGTCGGTGGACGAGAAGCTCAACAGGACCCAGCAATGTGCACTGGCAGCCCAGAAAGCCAAGCGAGCCCTGGGCTGCATCCCCAGCAGCGTGGCCGGCGGGGCGAGGGAGGGGGCTCTGCCCCTCTGCCCCGCTCTGCTGAGACCCCCTGCAGCGCTGCGTCTGCTCGGGCGGCCCCAGCACGAGAAGGAGCTGGAGCTGTTGGAGCGAGTCCCGAGGAGGCCACGCGGATGATCAGAGGCTGGAGCCCCTCTGCTGTGGGGCCAGGCTGAGAGCTGGGGCTGTTCAGCCCGGAGCAGAGCAGGCTCCGGGGAGACCTCAGAGCAGCTCCCAGCGCCCGCAGGGGCTGACAGAAAGCTGGGGAGGGGCTTTGTGCAAGGGAGGTAGTGACAGGGCAAGGGGTACTGGCGTTAAACTGAAAGGGGGGAGATTCAGGTTAGATATTGGCAAGAAATTCTTCCCCGTGAGGGCGGCGAGGCGCTGGCCCAGGCTGCCCAGGGCAGCTGAGGGTGCCCCATCCCTGGCAGTGGCCAAGGCCAGGCTGGACGGGGCTGGGAGCAGCCTGGGCTGGGGGGAGGTGACCCTGCCCGTGGCAGGGGGCTGGAACTGGGGGGTCTTCGGGGACCTTTCCGACCCAAACCATTCTGTGATTCTGTGAAATACATTCTAATCAGCATTTCCTGAAGTAAGGGAAAGAGCAAGCATGGTTTACTTTGTTGCCTTCTCCACCCCTTTCTGACGCTGTAGCTTCTTCCATCTTCCCAGGTCTCGTTGATCTCCCGGCAGCAGCATGCTGTCCTTTGCCAGCTGTAGTATCTTCCACGTAGCTTTCCTGCTGAGCTCTGCTGTGTCCCTTTTGAGGCAAGTTGGCTGCTGGTTTGGGGTATGTCACCGCGTTTTACTGTTTTTTCTGTTAAATTGTTTTTTGTTTGTCAAGGGGAAAGGCAGGCCTTAATACACCACCAGTTTGCAGAGAACTGGAACAGCTCTCAGAGTTCTTTTCAGAACCGGTGGCAGAGTGGCCCTGGGTAGAGAAAGTGAGCGCACTTTACACCCCCGTGTATTCTGCCAGGGAAGCCCCTCTGTTCCCTTGTACTCACTCTGTGCTCAGTCCTGGTCTTAACAGTATACAGGCACAGGCTGAGCACTACTAACCTTATTTTAATACCAGTTGTAAGGGGTTGCCCAACAGGGGGGAGGCCCCCATGTGCAACCAGCAGCAGGGCCGAGCCATCGCTCCCAGCAGGCAGCCCCCCCCGCGCCCTGGCCCTCCAGCTGGTCGGGATGAAGGGCTGTTGGTGGAAACCAGCCGAGCTGTGGATCCCTCCAGTAACCTCACAAGGAGGCTCAGTGTGTCCGGTTGCTGGGCGCTGGGTCACCGGTCTGCTCCACAGCTGGCACACACATGGCCCGTGCCCCGCTCTGGCTGCCGGGCCGGCCCGCCCATGCGCGCACCCGCTGCACATGTGGCCTCCAGCGACGCGTCTGCCCTTAATGCCCATGGAGCCTCCGCTGCCGCCAGCTGCCTCCCGCGTTGGGAGGCTCATGCAGCTGGACCCCGGCCCGCCTGGCCCCCCGCGCCTCCCGCCCAGCTCAGGCCTGGGCTGCTGCGGTACCCGGCCCTCACCTGCCTGCTGGCTACATCTGGCTCCGTTTTCGTGTCCCACCACCCCCTTGCTCTGCACCCGCTCCAGCCTCGGTTGCTGGCCCTCCAAGCACAGCCTCCGCGCACGCGCACACGGAACGGAGCCCCTCACCCAGGGAGAGGGCAAGAAAGGGAGTTAACTGAGAAGTGAAGGTGGAGCCGGACAGGAACAGGCACCGGCAACCTGTTGCCACATGCCCCTTTTATCCCCTTAATCATCTACTTTCCACACCTGCCCCTCCCAAAAATCACCTTGGTCCTCCACTTCTCCTAGCTTTGATTCCCAACACCCCCCACCCCGCAAAGTGGAGGGGGTTTTTTTGCATTAATTCTGCAACTTCTCGGCACAGCGTTCAGGAACTCTCCCTCCGCATGCCCCGTTTCAGTCCTCTGTTAGGACAGCACCTGGGTCCAGGTCCACAGCCCCGTCCTGGGCAGAGTCCTGCTCTCACCATCGTGCAGAGCAAGGTGCAGCCTGGCCTCTGACTCGCACCTTCCTGGAGGACACGAGCAGCGAAAGCAAGCACAGCTCTCCAAGCCCCCACTGTGACTCCAGTCGCTTGACTAATAAAGAGATTAATCAGCAAAGCATGAGGTTGTTTAAATAACAGTATTTAATCTGTACAGTTTGAGAGAAGATATCATAAAATGCAACATTCCTACCTCACCTTCAGCATCATTCACCTGGAGCTGAGCCCTCATCTCCAGAGGGCAGGTAACCACCGCTCCCCAGCAGTTCTTTATGGTACAAAAGTCACAGTGCAATTACTTTAGTCCTAGACAGATGATTTCCCTCACCCAAGAGTGGGGAGACTGATGAAGCTCAAATGTGGATGGAAATCGTTACCACTTAGGAATGCAAAAAAAACAGCTATTGCACACAGTCATTTCCAGCTGAAACTACAGCAGTTAATTATTTAGCTGCCTTTACACTCCACACAGCTGATTCTGGTTTAGTCAAGTGAAAACAGGGCCGGTAACAAGGTTTCCGAGTGATAACAGTTGTCGGACAGAGGGCAGAAGCTGACAAGCAACTCCACAAGTCAAGAAGCGTGCTTTAGAATACCAGAAAGTTTTCCTGCGCCAGGAGGGGATATGAGCTAGACAGATGTCATCTTTCAGAGACAAGCATGAGAGGAACATCGGCTTTGATAGAAAGCTATGAAGTACAATAGACAATTTGTTCATATAATTGTCAGGATAAGTATTTGACATAGTTTATGTAGTAGAATACATACTTGAACATCTTTTAAAAATAAGCACGGATTTCATTTCATATATACACAACTGATTTTAATCATGTACTGAAAATAAATTACAGGAAATAATTTTAAAATGCAACAGAAGACAAAGAGGTTCACAACAAACATTCCCATTGATTTTCCCAAGGGGGTGGGAGATTGCAGTGCTCAAGGCAGGTAAATATCACAAATATATCAAAAAACTTCAAATTGTTGATGCATTCACACATTTACATGAGCCACAAACATTCCTTTACAGGGACTGCACTTAGCTACCACAGAACCAGGTTTTGCCATAAACTACAAAACTTTGATACAAAATTGTATTTATATATTTATATCTCATATACATGCCCTATCTGTGATTTCTTAAAAAATAAAAACTAAACACACTGTACAGACAATCCTAACTCATTGCTTCGTAGCTGTAGGCAACATTTTTGGATGGAATTTCTCCCCCAGTAGAATTAATGGCAATATTATATACACAAAGGCTAAACTGCAGAAAAAGACAGCTCGGATCTGATATGCACCTCCCTCGGGACCAGGCCTGCGAGTTCAAGGCAAGACACCCTGCGGTCTGTCCCGCCGCCTCCCTTGCAAGTCAGTTCTGCCACTGGCGGCGTGAGGAACCAATACATGCAGTTGTGTAACACTGGTATAAAAGGCAATAAAGCAAGATACATATTGTAATGTAGTGGCTCTAATGGCATCACTGACTTGATACACAGACACACAAGGGGATGCTGCGGAGCTGGGTACATTTGGTGAGAGCACACCTTACGTGGGCCCGATCGTCGTACTTCCCTGAAATTACCTCCTGCAGAGGACAGATTCCCACTGTAAGCCAGAGACTGCATCAACTCAAGCACTGGGGGAAAGACACCCCCCACCCCTGGCACACTCCCTGCAGAACACCTTCCTCCCTTCCACCCCCAGCAGTCGCCATGGCAACAGTTTGTCTCAGCAGCAGAGCACTGACAAACTCGCTCTTCCCAGGTGATGGCAGTAACCTGCAAAGCCAGTCACACTAAACTACTTCTACAGTTGATTGTAAACTTTGGTTTATTTTTTTATTTTTTTTTTATTATTATTATTGAGTTCTCATGGTACAGCAAGCATGTCTAGGACGAGAGGGCAGAGTTGAAGAGGAGATGAACTATCAGTCTGTCTTTAGTCTGGCATGGTGAGACACCTGCTCGGTCAGGCCTGCTTTGATAGAGTTTTTTACAGACTGCCTCATATGATCCTCCATCAAATTATCACTCATGGGCTTCAACACCTGTGGAATGAGAAACGTGCAAAAAAAAACACAAAAAAATGAGGTAACCAAGGAAAATAAAATATAAAAACATACAAAGAGACAAGATTTGAAATAATGAAGAAAAAAAAAAGAATGCTGAAGTCTGACAAACTGGCATGAACTGAAAGAGAAATGGAGCGCTGCTGCTACAGTAATGAGGTTAAATCGGTCACATGCTATGGACACAAGTGATACCCCTCCTATACAGCAGTATTTCACTGAATTCAAACCACTTTACAGTTCCTAGAAGATGGATGTGCAATTCCATACCCTATGTGCAGCATCAGTCTGGTATGGTTACAGCATTTATGCAGACCGGCCCAGACAGTCCAGCTTATTGTCCTATATGTGTAAGTGTGAACACTTCAGATACAGAAAGAAAGTTAAAAATACTGGCTAGTTTTTCTTCTTGTTATTGTTGGATGAGAGTCGCTGTCGCGGCACTGATGTAAGAGCACGGCGAATCGTTCGGCGTCTAAGGACTTCAAAGAGTTTGGAAAACACCTAAAACATGAATTCAGCTGTTAGGAAAAGCGGCTTTTAGAAGGCAGCAGAAAAAGTCAATCAAGTTCAGAAAAAGAAACCAGTTGCCAGTAACTTCTCACCTTCCTGGGATTCCTCTGAAGCATGGAGGGAAAAGACAGACAGAGATTCAGGAAAAAAAAAAACCCAATATCAAGGACACAGTATATAATGAGAGCGACTCAGACAAGGACCTGTAGGTGCTTTGCATTATTATTGCTGATGTGCAACTGTAACATCCCCACCAGCAAGTTCTTTTGCAGAGCACCTTCCTCCGGCCCACAAAAGGCAAGCTCCTGCCAGCATAAGCCGAGTGCTGCCGCCTCCAAGGAAGGACACAGTCAGTCAGATGAAGCCTTACACGTGCTCTGGGTATCCTATGCCAGCAGCCACCCTCAGTGAGCGCTAACCAAACACAGAGCTGACACCTTCCACTTTTTGCTGTGCTCTTCAGCCCCAAGCTCCAAAACAAGAAGCTACGGTGGTACAGGAAAGCCTCGATTTTAATCACTAGCTACAGGTGTAACTCAAAATTTAGTACCCTGATGCTCATTTCATTATTATTAGAAATCCACTTTTTCCACTCCAGTGTGACTCACAACCTTACTTGGTCACTTGGGTCTAGAGTACCACTATACTCACCTATAGTGAGGCTTGAACAGAGTCATTTTTCAGGTGTAGAAGAGCCTCTGTATAGAAGGCTCCAGTTACTTGTCTGCTCGTGCCTTGCGGGATTTATTTACTGTCACCCCAGGTAAGGTCAGCGAGCCCTTTATTTCTAGTAACAGCAGTACCAAAGTGTTTCCCTCCTGCTGGCACTGGACATAGCTACTCGGAATGCTCCGACACAACTTGTAAGAGTTGCTCAGGAATTCTCTACAGGGGCTTTACCGGCACAGCTGTGTCAGCTGGATTCAGGCAGCAAAATCTCTGTACAGAAGGCTTTCTCCCCCAGCTTTGGTACTCTTACACTCGTGTTGTCTTTTCTTTCAGGAATTTGTCTGTCTGTCAAGTATTTATTGCAAGAGCAGTTGCAGCAACTGAAGCCGTCACTGACAACACAAGTCTTGAAGGAAGAAACCTGCTGTGCATCCTCTTGTAGCTGTTGTTGCAAGCCAATCGGGTTGCTGCAAGTCACCAGCCAGTTCTCTCTGAGGTCTAATTAGCCCTCCAGTGTCACATCATCAGGTGAGGTGAGGGAGGGTAGCAGTGTTCACCTTTCCCATTTCTTGCACCACCCCGAGATATTTTATCCACCATATCCACAGGGCAAGTTTATCACTTTAAACATACCTTTAAAAGCAGAACTCCTTGCTCTGAAAAAGTAACCAAATGTTTTGAGTCCTTCCGCTCTTTACCACCGAATCCCCTAGGTAAGGCCTTTAAGTAACACTTTCTTGATAATATCCTAAGCTTGTTTAACATTCTTTGTGTGCAGCATCTCTTCCTGAAGAGAGCAGTCATGCTTCTGAGCCAGTTTCCCCCCTGGCAACACTAGCGTTCCCCATTAGGTCTAGACCAGTCACTCACAGCCCTGAACAGAAACTGGTTGCTATGTCTGCTCAAGAAAGGAAGATTTTGCATTAAAAATGGATACCAACCTGTTCCCATATAGCTTCAGCGATCTGATCAATGGCTGTTCCAACTTCTCTGAATTCCCCAGAGTACTTAACGTATGCCCAAGTACAAAATGATATAAGAGCCATCCCCAGCACGAGATTACACAGGGTAGCTATGGAGTTCATACCAAGGAACCCAGTCAGTCCTGAGGTTATATACATGGCAAACATGACTGCAAATAGAGTGGCAGGGGTACGAGCAGCATAAAAGATGTTTTTGCCATCGTTGTGCTTCACAAAGTTTGCATAGATCTCGTCAATTTCCACTTCAAGCTGTTCCTGGTAGCGCCGACAGAACTCCTCCCCTCCCATCTTCTTCACCGAGCGGAACTGCCTGACAGCCGACTCTCTGAAATCCTGGTGCTTCCGCTCAAGGTCCGATGGGGCAATGTAAGGCTTATCTCCCCCACAAACCTGTCAGAGCAATCAGAGAGGAGGTCATCGCACCCTGAGCATCTTTTGCTGTACAGAAAGCAGACCTGCTCCTCGCTGCCCCCCTCTCAAGCCAGCAGCAGACTACCTCCTGCAGCTTTCTTGGCTCCGTAAGCTGGAGAGTCCTGTCTCAAATGAAGCAGCTAAAGGTACTTCACATCACGGCACAGCAACAGCTGTATCTGTCTAATCACACACAAAGCTACACCATGTGACTCGTCCTGTCCTTCTGGGCTTGCCCAAGGGGAGCAGTTGAAAGTACAGGTTGTCAGCCACATGTATGCTCCTGTTATGAAAAGGTGAAATAAAGGAACACCACGAGGCAGAGGAAACTTGGCTTGAGGCAAGTCAAGGAGAGCTCTGAAGGCCACAAGCCCTCCCCTCAGTTTGTTACTCCTGGTCACCCATGTCAGTAAGAGGGTCAGTGCAGAACTTGGACACAGAGGGTAGACTTTGCCCACTTAACAAGTTTATTCCTGTTTATTGCTGCCACTAGCAGGCTCCATGAAGCTTACCAGGTGATACAAACTAACAAGAACTAGTTGCTGACACCTTTAGCCTACTCTTCCCTAGACTGTCCCCGCTAGGCTTGATTCTGATCAACTTGTGAGGGTACGCTTCTGGTGAAGGGACAAGGCCGTGGACCCAAATGGATACCCATGATGCGCAGACCACCACCCTCCCTCTCCCTCAGTCAGCATGAGTATGAAAATGATCAGACTCCAAGGACTCCTGTTCTGTAAGACTGACTTCTGACCTCTTGAGGACTAAGATTAGAAATTACCTAGGCCATCAGAAACATACGTGTGGCACCATAGCTCCACCTCTTCCAGACCCTCACACTGAGGCTATGTCTAAAAACTGTAGACTCTTTCCATATGACGTCAAAGAGCAGCATTCCCTCTCCTACCTTAGGGTAGTCTTAGCACAGCTTTTGCCATCCCATGTCCTGAGTGCAACGACAACTTTTAACTTTCTCCTGCTGCTATCCCTTCAGCAGGACACAAAAGACCACCTTCTCTGAGTACAGCATCCCCTTTCTGCCTGACAAGATACGCAGCTTCACCGCCTAGCTTCAAGGCAAACCTCACTGTCAAGATGCCGACACTCCCGCTCTGCCCCTTGCTCAAGTTTAACAAGCACCTTTCTGCTTTTTCTGTATTTTTCCACAGCTGGCAAAACTCCCTGGAAAATTACTACTAGTCTCATCCCCCAAAATGGTCTTTTCACATTGCCCGGACAGTGTTAAACACTAGGAGCTGCTGAATCATTAAGACCACCACACAAATAACTGCCACTGTTTTCTCATACTCTGTGTGACTGCACCTGTTGTTCCTTACATTTAAGGTCATTTAGGGGGACAGTATTTTGGGTTATGCACACTCAGCAAAGGAGGGCTTTGGTTCATGAGGAGAACACAAAAGCTATGGCAAGAACTATCTTTACATAACCCAGTCTCAAATCCAAAGAGTTCCCACTTCTGTTCCCAAAAATAGAAGTTTCAGAGCTGTGTCACATTAAGAAAATAATCTGAGACATCTGGATAAAAACCAATTCAAGACACTTGTGTGTATCTCTACAGTGACATAAAAATATACAGTACTATGGAAACAAAGTCTGTTTAAGAGAACATCTGTTCTTGTTTATTCCCTACCCCAAGCAAGAAACCTTACAACTACAGTATCTCAACAGCCATTGAAGAGTCAAGGCAGGAAGGCAGACTTGGCATTTATAATAAAACCACCCATTCGCTATTTCAAGAGATTTTCCAGAATGGAAACAAATGAAGGAGTCCCTCTACACCAGCACAGCATTCCCAAAACAGCCTGATGACAACTGGAACTGGCTAGTCTGCCGTTAGCATTAGGTCTTACTCTAATTTCAAAATGGAAAGCTACTTCAGCAATTAAGACCAGAACTAGCCTAATTAATGGGGAGATAGGTGTGATGACATGCTACAAACATATTGGTCTTTTCTGGTTGTGGAGTTTCACAATAAGCATAGTCCTGTTAAGCTTTACAAGACATGGAATTGTTTTCAGAATTTCTGTATTGAAACCTTGCATAACACTACACTGAATTATGAAGCACATCCATTCAGCTTTGAGTGGTGTAAGTCACTATCTTCAAGAGAAGAAACAAGTATCAGAGCCAAGAAAATTCTTGTAATTCAAAGGCGTTTTTAAAAACCTTAGAATAATTGTAATCCTTCCATTTTACAGCGAACAACCAACTGCAGTTCAGAAGTATGAGACTAGAATTCTAGAACTCTACCCTTGCCTGACCCTTCCCAGCAAATGTCTCCTCACCTGTTTGCCCGTTTCATGTCACAGCATTTTAAGATGTCTGTCAAGAGCAGCAGGGGGAACTAACAGGTGGTATCTTACAAAGACATCCATTCCCATACCGCCCCAGAAGTTTCGCTCTCAAAGAATCCTGGTTTTACTGCATTGGACATCTAACCTGAGTGCAGAAAACACATGAGTACTAGCCCTAAGCTACTCTTCTCTGTTAACAGGCTCACAACCAACACCAAGTACAACATTAAAAGCGAAGGCCTGTATTTGCACATAGGCAGTTAGAAAATGTTGTGTCATCATACCTGCTCCATGCCTTTACTGTACAAGTCTTTTGCTCCTGCCACAGCAGCAAGATTGTTTGCCTCCGCTGTTGCCTAGAAAACATTGAGCACCATGTACCATCACAGCATTACCAGCCAGTTACACACATGTAGTTGCACTGCCCAGCACCCCCACAACCTCCAAAGCTTAGGATGGCCAGGAACCCAACCCCCCCAGAAGAAACAAGTGAAGGTTAGCAACATACATAAAAACACATTACTGACTAGGAGGATGTTTTCTTCAGCTCTCTAGTACAGCTGCATACAAACTCCCTGTTTGCCTGCGCAGGCTTTTAATCGTGAGCCATCTCTTCTGAATGCTCTACTGTTAATAAGCAAATAAGGATCACTGAACTATTAAATGTTAATCCTGATACACCACTACCTGTGAGGAAAAAGGCAAGCTTGTATTATTTCTGTATTATACATGTGCAGTTCTGGTGTCAGAATTTAAGATAAAGATTTGTAAGAATAATAAGACTATTTTCAACCTGCATTGGGTCAGGGACAGTTATTCTAGCTAATACTGCAAGATGTCAGCCTCTGTTCTCCGAGCCACCTTTATGGCATGCTACATAGAGGAAGCAGTAGCAGCCTTCATTTCATTGTGGTGAGTTTTCTGAACTCCCCCAAATAAAACACTCAGAACAGTCATGTCTTAATGAAGTGACACAGGAAGCTTAAAAAAACCCAGTCTTACAAACACAAAATGGTTTAAACTGACCCTAAAGCCCCACTTCATCCCAAACAATTCAAAAGTTCAACACACAGCTTTATATAATCAGTTTGTGTTCAGATAGCTTTAAAGCTGATTACATCCTCTTTGGATCAACCCAGAAAAGAAGTCTCAATGCAGTTATCCAATCTAGCAAACCCACAGAGAAGCCCAGCATCGCAAGGCAGTGGCAATAGTTGCATTACTGTAAGTCTTCTCCATTTTATCTTCTGCATCTGATGCTAAAAGCCCTCTGAATACAGTCTGAAAGATGCTGAAAAAATAACAAGTTACAGGAAACACATGCTTAGAAACTGAAGCAACTAAAATAATCCCAGCCAACCAGATATACCCCTGGCTGCATTTGGTAGCTAGAACTGAGGGAAGGCACAAGCATATACCCAGGCGACAGTTCAGATAGCTCTCTGAAGGTACGCAGCTCCTTCAAGAACTACAGCTCTGTGTGTGGGAGCTTCAGACCCACACCAGTCGTGATCTTCAGTTGCACTCATGAAGTATGCAAAATCAGATTATTTGAAAGAAAATTAAAATACCTGCAGCATAGATTTCGGATGAGGTAGCTCCTCTCCTTGATAGATTTTAATATAGGCCTAAATGGGAGAAAAAATAAAAGGTTTCTTTTTCCCAAGTGTTTAGGAATGAGGAGAAGGAGAAAAGAGGAACGATATAAAAAACGAGTTTGTAGATTATTTCTTTGTAATAACACAAAATTTCTTCACACAAGTCTGGCGTTCTCAGTTATTCCTAGTGCTTTAATCCCTTACTTCCCTGTGCATTTGAGGCTGGGGCCTAGCAGGATAGCAGAGCACCTTGAGAAAACACGGCCACTATCTCAAGAAGTGACAGGCTTGACAGTATGTTTCTGCTCCCTCAAATACATAAGAAAGCCTTTGCTAGACAGGGAATCTGCACCCAAAACAGGAAAGTGAAGATGACTATCTCACACACCCTTTCTGGCAAGAGGTCTGTCCAAACAGACCCCAGCGCTGGAAGAACCAGTACTTACATTTCCCCAATGCATCTTGCTCCCTTGAAGTACGGGAGAAAAAAAAAAAAAAGGAGATCAAAGCACTAATGCAGACAGAGCTGAACTGCGAAAGCCAAGCAGGCAACCTATCCCTCTGTGCCCCACCCCACCAACCCTCAGGCACCTTTTCTCCCACCAGGGTTTCAGAAGGCTGGAAGAGAACACGTCCTTCATAACTTCTCCAGCCCACAAGACGGCCTGTGGTGCAGCCCTTTGGGACGGGTTAGTGCAGGGGGCACGGCAGGCAGCCGCCGCCATTCTGGCACTTCGGACAAGCTGTGCAAGTTTGACCAAGAAAGCCACTCTCACGCCTCAGGGGCTGGGCAGTTACTCCTCTTTGTGCTACTACTGCTCCCCCATCCCTGCTTGTCTACAGGCCTCTGCCTTGAGGGTTTTCCGCTGTAAAGGAGGAAGGAACAAGGTTATCAGGGTCCCTACATACACAATGCTCTAGGTTGTAGGACAACCTACAAAAACGTATAGTTATACAGGGCTCTGTTCCCTCGACACCCTCCTTGCTTCTGTAGCTATTTCCTCCAAGTAAAAGCCCTCCAGTTTCCAACTCCGACTTCATGATCTCAGCTTTAGATGCACAATCCCCAGGGAGCGGTCCTCTTTAGTTATGTAACCACGGTGCTACCCAGCACCCTGCAGGACTGCTCCCAGACTGGATACGAATCCAGCAGCTTTTCGATAGAGGAGGTTTTACACTCAGTTTTTGGGGTGCAGTCCTGTCTAAACTGCTGCTGAATGCACGCTCCCTACACTGCATAGGATCAGGTCCTACCAGAGAAGAAAGTGGAACAAATAGCAGCATGCAGCCATGCAAATACAGAGACTGAACACACAAGCTACAGAGTATTGATTTTATGCTTGTCAGAACAGCCGCAACTTCCTTTATAGAAAGTTACTTCATTTTACAAGTGTTGAAGAGTTCTGGTCTCAGTTTCCTCCCTTGCATAGCTTCTTCAGATCAGCCCAACTATATTACACCTTTAACATAACGCTCAAAAGTAGTAATGCAAAGTCAATGTCTTTAGTAATGAGTGCCAGTTTCTCCTACCAAGCCAGCTAAGTCATTCCAATTAAAAAAAAAAAAAAAAAGGTTACACACACCAGACCAATTCCTGGTGATGTAGGGATTATGTTATCACATTTCTGCTGGTGTCACCATGATACCAAAACAGCTCAAGAGTTTAACAGCTGCAAGTATCATACACAAATATTTCAGAGCACACAGTAGTGCTGCACATGCAAGTGTTCAGAAAGCATCTTCCCTGCACATTAAAAATCTAGAGGGGAATACCTGAAATTTCTCCTACATACCGAGCAGTTTAAGAGCTAGTTTTCTATCTGTACAATCTACATGAGACCCTCTTCAAAAAAAAAAAAAAAAAAAACCAAAAATAAACCAACAAAACCCCCACACAATCACACACACCCCACCCCCCCAAAAAACCCACCCCACAGCGCAGTTCTACTGATAGTAGTTTGCTAAGGGCTATACTGTTAGGAAGTTGCGTGCCAGTTCTAGAAAGTCAAGAGTAATGAAATGAAAAGTAAGCTGATCAGTGAGCGTCAGCCTAGTTATCTTATCTTCTCTGGGAACAGCATGCCCTAAAATTAGAATACTTTCTTTTAAGCCATTAACAGAAATAATTAGTATGAGTTTGCTTACCTTGAAGTATTCTACAAGATCTCTACAGGTCACCTTGGATCCACTAATCTCTTTTTCTACCAGGTTTTCAGGGGCAAGCAGTAATGGTACCAAATTCCGCAGTTCCTTCTTAAAATCTTCATCTATATCTAGTAAAATTCGATTTCAGAAAGAAAGAAAGTGTGGTTAGTTTTCTTTCCAATCTTACATTTCCTACACTGATAACACATGATCTTTCAAAATCCATAGTATTACAAATCTTAACTGAATTTTTAAGATGTTTAAAGGTTTAACTACAGCTTTAGTGAGTTCTAGGTACTCTTTAATTTTAACTTCAGACTGAGAGAACAAAGTTCCATAGCCCTTGTAATATTTGAAGTGCATTTCCCCAATTACATCAACATCTTACACGATAATCTCATAGGTCTGTGCCCTCAGCACAGAGGTGGCTTGCATCCCACTACCACAAATCCACATTTTTAGCCTTTGCCAGTCTGATACATCCTTTCCATTGCGGGACAAGCAGCAATTGGAAGAATCCTCACTGCCTCTCATTCTGCAGTAGCAGAACTCTACAGCTTTTATTTTAAAGTCATTCTAGCTTTGACCTTTGGTTTAGCAAGTTCTCAGAGAAAAAAACCTCTCAAATCTCAGAAAGTCTTTCATTTTGTGAATTCTTCCCTCTGGAATCCTTAATGACCTTTAACTATGTCTCAAGTTATCAGATTACAATCAACAGCTAGACAGAAAGATATCTACCCCCTCTGCTTGCTTAACTCCTCCACCATCAACCTGCCAAAAAGAGCACACAATGCACATTTCTAGATTCTGTAGTTTCACCTTTTAGCCCTACATTTTTCTAATCACGCGCTTCAATAGGCAACCATATCAGTGTTTAACTTCCATTATAAAAGAAAATAAACTCATTGATCTGAATCAGGAAACACACAATGGAAAGCTTCCTACCATTCAACCTCCCATCAAAATTTGGATTTGTTGCAACTTTAAGACCAGGGTGTGGCAACAGGAAACAGCCAAGATTACTGAAACAGGAGTGAATATGCTTCCTTACATTCTGTAGCTCTTCATGTTGGTTTTGCTTTACCTAAAGAACAAAAAAAGGTTGTAAGAACTGCCAGGAGTTTTGCAGTACTGCAGTTAAGATTAAATATCAGCTTAAAAGTAGTGTTTAAGCTTTCGTTCCTGAACCTAAAAATGTCAAGTTCCAAACCCTAGAACCCTTCGTCGCAGGTGTATTCTATTAGCACAAAGAATAGCTCAACATGCATCATTCATTATCTTGACAGTAAGTTAAGTTCGAAGACCACACAAGGACTACTGGAGATAACCTACCTGCAATCTTTTCTCTAGGAACTTTTTTCCTCCTTCCAAGCCATATGCATGTTCATAAGGATAACTCCAATCTCTGATTAAGAACATTAGTGTCTGTAACAGGAAGAACATTGGTAGGGAACAGCTTGCACCATTCCTAAAGTCAAGCATTATGAAGCAGCCCTGTAGTTTTGTGGTACAAGTGTCTGCTTGTTTAAAATAACGAAAAAACCCCAAACCACCAAAACCGCACACCAAACATACAAATGCAACTCGCTCCTTATCTGAAGGGAAGTACCCAAGTGTCTCAAAAAGACAGTTCCCTGTTCCATGGCTTTGCCTTTTACTATCCCACAGGGATTACGCCGTCCCCTCTACCATCAGCTGAAAAGAAACCTTGACATTACTCTTATATCAGATGAGCTGCTTTACAAAGAATGCATCTTGCCTGGGCCAATCACAAGAACACTGGGGACTCAAGAGTCTTAAAATTCACCAACAGCAGTTAGTAGTGAGTTACAGTTACAGTACAGAGTTAGGAGCAGACTACTACCCTTATAGGTTACGGGGGATACTTCAGGATAAAAGAGAGATCTCAGTCTTTTGTCTTCACTAAACAGACGAAGCCTCAAACCCTTCTCTGGCCTAGCAAACAGTCAGGAGATGCTAGCCTTTTGAGACTTTTACCACTGAAGCCAGTAATGCTTCAAGTACATGAAATGCAGCATGGGCCTCCTCAATGCTATTTCTTAGAGGCTACAGCACCTTTACTCGGAACCATGTACCACCAGAAAAGACCAACTATACCTCAAAGAGTAACGAGTAAGAAGGCAGCACAAAACATCTCCACATCACTCGACACCTTCATTCCTTTTATGCCACGTAACTCTGGCACAAAGCCATACTTGCCCAAAATGTGACCCTCTTCAGCATTTTTCCATTGTGTTTTTGCCAAGAAATGTGGTGACAGGGAAGGAAAAAAATCAGTCTTGCAAAGAACAGGCTAGCTTCAGTCTGCCTAATTTCTCTTCATAAATTACCCTGAGCTCATTTTCTACACATTCAATTGCTTAAGATCCATTTAACATACACAGTTACCTGAAACGGCTTTTGGTAAATTTCTTCCATAGCTAGTCGTCCATATTCTGTAAACAACTGATAGAAAGAAAAGCATAAGGGTGTCGCATATAAAACACATTGCTGCAAAAAATTCTATTATGTCACTAGAAAATAAAGCACTTGATCTTAAATCTTATTATGGGTTGAGAATGGCCAGTACACCTCAAGAACAAGTACAGCAATCCTCAGTAAAATTCAGGTAGGAGACAACTCCACTAGTTTCATAGCACCATTCCGTAACTGTCAACACACCAAAGCTCTAAGTGGGTAGCCTGTGGGCTATTGGCAAAGGAAAGCTGGCTGCATCTCTCAGCAAGCCAGATTCCAACACTCGCTTCCTAGGCTAAGAAGCTATGCCTATGTAAAATTTGCCCCTTACTTCCCACAAAGGATTTATTCCTGGAAACCTCAAGGAACTTGGCTAGCGCCAATCTATCAGACACTGAAATACAAGCCAAGTTCAGCAGCTTCCCACATCTCTACTTCAGCCCGTGACCTTAACTGATAATTGTTCCTTCCTTCCAGTATAAAGGCAAGCGTCAGCTGTCTTCCTCTCATTGCTTTCACCATCTTTAATACCAGCAGCAGCATTCTTCACTGGACTGAATGGGCCAGACAACCCACAAGAACACAAGACATGGACTGTGCTGGGTGTTCCAGCAGAAGTCAACACTGTCAGGTTATTACAGATCTTGGAGGTCAAGATGATGGAAGCACACACCAGGATCCTCTAGTACCAGGCAGCTGTTCCGCATTAAAACTAACTCCTGGAATATTTCAGATGAACTTCATAGCTAAAAGGACGGTTTGCCCTGTGTTGATCACAAGAGCATCTGAGAACTTAAAAGACTAATTTAACACAAATTAACTTCCAGTCCCTTGTGACCCTCAGCAAAAGAAGCCCCGAAGTGGCCAAGTACCCACATGAGACTGACTCCTTTGGTCCTAACTCCCCACCCCATTCACTTCCCTGCTACACAGAAAAGGTAGCCAGAGACTAACAATATTTCAGAATAACAGAAACTCCTGTTGTAACAGAAGTTCAGAATATCCTTCCTTCAGCCCACAATTCCTTGCTCCAACTTTAAATGCATGGTTGTCCCCCTGCCCACTGTGTATGTCCATCATCCTTCTCTCCCCTTCCTTCCCCCATCTCACCCTCCTGTATAACAGAACAGGATTGCTCTATTCAGATTGCACTGAGGCTCTCAAAAGACCAAAGTCATGAGGAAATCGTGGCTTTCAAATAATTAGCTATGGCTTTTTTTGTTTGCAGTGCTTGGTTGTGGGGGGGGGAAGGGGTGTTGGTCCAGTGATACAACTCTGTTAACTGAGAACAGCATCACAAGACTATGTTTAGTTAGTGCTCTTCTACTTCCAGTACTGGCAGCCAGTCTTTTGCAGCACTGACCGAGACAGAAGTCCTTTCAATCAGAAGACATGTAAAACAGTTTTAAGCTGTGACAAGGTCATGGCCTGAGCACAGGCAGGCATTTGTTAATACACAAGCTAGCCTTTAAAGCTACAGGTTTTAGGTTAAGGAGATAAGGTTCTTGCACCATTCACATGAAGCCAGAGTTCAGTAGCCTTTGACTACAATGTTCCATAGAGAATGTTCCATGAAAACTACATAGTCGAGACTGGAAAACTCTTTCCTGCTTTTGTTTCTGAGCATACATAAAAGTCTCTAGAAGTTTCTCAGTTGAAAAACTAGAGAAGGCTTCTGGGCAGAAGATACTCTTTCTGCCCTGATCCAAGCTCCCACATTGCTTTAGAAACTGGTCATAAAATAGCATCCACTATTTTAGGGAAAATGGAGAGAAGCTAGAACTTTCTCTTTAAGCACTTCCATAAATCATTTTGCTTTCTCATACTTAAGAGGAATTTCAGGACTTACCATATAGAGAACAGACTTCAGAAAGATAAGATTTAGCCAAATTAGAAGCCTGTGTTATTTTACCTCTGCACTGGCACAGCAGAAGCAACACAGCATCAAGAAGTTGAGGCAAATAACGTTCTTATAGGCAGCACTAGTTTTAGCATCAGGTCAGCTTCAGTGATTTATATGACGTAGCAGGCAGCTCCCAAATCACAGTTAAAATAGTAGTAACTTCAAAAACAAAGTCAAGACTATCAGTTCAGAAGCAGCTTAAAATAAATTCAGTATATTCTTACTTGCAAATGTTGAAGGTCATCTTCCTGAATATTCTGGGACAAGTTATATACCTGCAAGAGACAGCAAAAGAATTACTGAGTAACATGAAACCATCACCTTACATTCACATAGTCTGTTTTAGGTATCTTGAGTATTTTTACCCCCTCTAGAAAAGTCTAACTACCTGAAAGTCAGCAACTAGAAAGATGTTATAAGGTGTATAAGGAAGTCGCTTCCTTATATAAAGTGCAAGGGACAAAACCACTGCTGACTACCCTAATCCTTCTCAGAACAGCTTCCCTCCAATGAAGCAAGCCAAAAGGAATCAGAGAAGACTGCTGAACGATTCAAATGACCACACAGGTGTGAGACAGGAGAAGGGCATGTCTGTTTTGCCATCTGCAAGTCCAAGTGCTCTAGGATTCAGTGAGCCAGCAGCTGCACCTCCAACACAGAAACAACTAGGTAGTTAGTTCACCAGCTTTTTTTGCTTTCAGATCTTCCCAGAGAAATCTGATTTTATCCAGGGAGCTCATGACTGTTTCAACAGCATAAATACTGAAGAGCAGTACACTCAAAGATGCATCAATAACCCACAACTTAGCCTAACCACACGAACAAAACAAACAACCCATCCACCAAAAACAATCCTACATGGCAGAAGTAGTACTCTACATACTCCTGTTACTACAACATGAAAGTATGTCTGAAGAAGGTCACTTGCCATCCCTCAAAAACCTGCTCACTTTTGGCACATTTAAGGCACAAGCTCAAAAATAGTTTTGGCCTGGTCAGAGAATTGTCAGAAGTTTAACAATAGCACCAATTCTAAGTTTAGCTGATCACAGTGTAATTCCATCCCAAACTGTATCTGAAGTCTTAAAAAAAGATTCCATAACACATCTGTACAGAAGCAGTTGCTACTTTGACATCTTTTTTGGGTTTGGGGTTTGTTTGCTTTTTTTTCTATTTCTCAGTCCAGTCAGCAGTTGAATTCAGCTTGGCCTCGAATAACCTTGATTCCACAGAGAAACTTATGTAGTATACTACACTGAAAATAAGACATTAAGTACAGAAGTTTAAATTAGTTGGAGGAAGATATGCAGGTGAACTTTCAAAGTGTGGCTAGAGACATATTCTTTGCATGTTAGGTGTGCATGACAGAGGGTTCCTGCCAGTACAGGTATTCTCACCTGGACAGAGCTTGTCATGGTGCTGAGAGCAAAAACCGTTGCACAGTCTTTGATAGTGGATTGGCTATCAAAGGCACCTTGGGTATCCATGAGTAGTACAGCAACCTAGAAAGTTTTAAAAAGTAGCAATAATTCAATAATGAACCAAATGGTTAACACTTTCAAACTCCAGGCCATCAGGATAAATTCTATTTCAAGTAGAACAAGTCTCTGCTCCTACACCTACTTACTAAACCTCAGTCAGCTCCCAGTGCACATGCTATGCATACCTACAGCTGAGTAGAGCAACAACTAGGGGGCCACAACATCACCCTGAAGTCCCTGGCCTTGCTACACGAGTTATCCTCTCCCACAGAAATTTTGTTCCTCAGTCCAGTGGCACACAGTGCAGAGTAACAGACACCTCTTCTGTAAGAATTTCAGCTCAGCTGACAACCCAGCATAGTTCACCAGTGCCAAGAGTGAAATGGTTACTTTAAAAAAAAATATATCTCAAAATAATAATTTTCAGAAGGAAACAAGATAATTGATACTGTCTGCCTGCCTGCTGGAATGACAAGGAATGAAATGGTCTTAATGATGAAAGCTAATCTGTCCAATTCCCTTTTTTAGGATCTACTACAATTCCCTTCCCTTTCAGTTAGGGATGACTGATAAGCAAGGAGGAGTTATTTGTCCACAGAGCACAAACAGATCCTTGCAACTTAAAAAAAAAAAAAAGTCAAGTCAGACAACTGTTTGGTTAGCTATGAAATTTGATAAAACTTCCTGCATGCCCCTAAACCACTACCTGTTTAAGATCAGCATCCCTTATTAATTGGCCATCAGATGTTTCCTTTGCAGACGTGAAGGGTATGAAAGCTAAACAACCAAGAGCTCATGGTTCAGGAGAACATGAACAGTTCAAGATACGCCACCAGTACTATGGAGCAAATATTTATTAACAAACATTAACATTTTGTTTCAACATGAAGATAAACACCTACAACCAAACTTTGTAGTTAAACTGACTTAGAGTTAAAAAAGATGAATCAGCTTTGACTAGAATAGAGTTAGTGTCTTTTATCCCACTATTAGACTTAGTCCTTTTTTACAGACTACCTGTTAAACTACATGGAAGAACCAGCTTCCTGACATTGAAGCTATTTTCAGTACTTATAGCCATGCATTCCATTTCACTAAAATACAGCTACAAGCTAAAACACATTCTCACCTCTCAAAAGACAGTGTTTGCTACGGAGCTGTTCTTATCACAGTGTCTATATATGGTATTTATAGCCATTACAGTTTTACAACATCCACAGGATAACCCACCCATTAGCCTGGACAGAACAGACTTTGCCAAAACAAAGTACTCTCAGAATGGGACTATTGTTGGAGACCGAATCTTACAACCCAGCAGGAAAGTTCACGCTTGCACTGATATGAGGTTTCCAAATATGTTATGGAGCTACTGAATGCAAAGGAAAGCAAGTGGTGTTTGAACTGCCTCCATGAAACCCGTGGCATTAAAGATAGCTACACAGATGCAAAACCCCTTATGTACACCTATTTAAGGTCAAGCACTTACCTTTGTCCCATTGGGTTTATCAATTACAAACACTTCACTCCAAATCTGAATGCCAGTGGTTTCCCGTTCACATCCACCCCTCCATGTAAACCCAGTCAATGGCTCAGTGTTTCCACCTATCCAGCAAGGAGAAGTCTAGAAAACAAGAGAAGAAACTTATTTAAAACCAAGGATGATTTTTTTTTTTTTTTAACATGCTATGTTTTAGCAAACATCCACATTGTTCTCTCGGACCCAACAGGCTACTACAGAAAATACTAAACCACAATGCTACTCTACTGTCATTCGGCCTTGCTACTTGCATCAGACATGACATAAGTAAATGAGATGAGCAGACAGAAAAAAAAAAATAAAATCAGAAAATGAACACAGGATATCCAAGTGAAGAGAACCACAGCTCTTTACAGGTAAGCTGTTTGGGGTTTCTGTGGGTGTGCATTTGTTTCATTTCGTCACGCACATACACCTGTACTACAGAGACTACGCAAAACCTGAACAGCTTTCCTCCAGAGATTTTTTTTATCCCAGAAGATCCTTATGCATCCACTTACTACTCTAGACATCAAAACCCCAGGCCTGCTTTGGGCTTCAGTACATGCCACGATACAGTTTTGCAATGCTGAATTGCATTTCACAGTCAATGGACTGTGGCTTTTCACTTTTTCAAAAGGATCTGTTACATTATTCAACAATATACTCCATAAGTTTATACAAGAATACTTTTTCCCAGTTTGATCCAGAAATTATCCTTACTGGTAATAATTCAGACCAAAACTACACAGATCTTTTGACAAGTCCCTCAATGAGCACTAGATATGACCACATTTGATTTCATATGTGATTCATGTCACAGAAGACTTCGGTGACTTAACAATCACAACTTCAGCTGAAGCCACTTCAACTTGTGGATTATGCACTTAAGTCTCTCTCTAATTGACCTTTGCATCAGTTTGATACACTCCTAGCTTGTTATCTTTGTCTTTCCTTAATTAACACTCAATATTTCAACAGTCTCCATCCATTAAGTTGGCCTGAAAGATAGAGAACAGTTGGGAGGATGAAAAAGATTACTTTGTTCCTACATGAAATCAAGCTAGAAAGTGCACTACAATTTTATATTGGTCACCTAAAAGTTCGCTTCTCTCAATATATTCCACACCAAGGACCAATACAGTTTTATTTGCATAGTACCGTTAGTACACAGTGCACCTTGCAGATTAATACAAGCTAAGGAGGTCATATGCCTGAAGAAAAAAAAAGCAACAACTTTGAAATCTAAATTTACTGGTGTTGCTGCACCCAACTCTTAATAAGACTTAAGCTGCAACAAGATCACAGGATCCTTGCAGCAGTTTGCCAAGTACACAACTGCTGCATTTTGTGGCAGATTATTCTGTTCCATTTCAAACAAGCAACCATAACACTAAGTATCAGTGCTTAAAGTGAGACACTTCCTCCTTGAAGTCAGTAACCAATCTCAGCCATGCCAAAATCCTACCTGTGACTTCAGCTGGTACAGGTGGTATTTTTAGAATGGTAACTTCCCATGACCTCCAGCTCTTGGTTAAGAGAAGAAAATGGGATTCTGAAGTATCTCAGCAAGTCTTCCATCACACACATTAATATCCATAAGGGAGGATATCCCAAAATTGTTTGATTAGTTTATAGACTGAATGCAGATCCTTTAGTATTTTGTGCAGGATCCAGTATTTAGTTCACAGAAAATAAAGACTTGTAATTAAGCCCGACTGAAGATGGAGCGATCAGGCTAAAGAGTACTCTAAAACTATACCAAGGCCTCCCCTCCTGTACTGAAATCTGCATAAGCATAGAGGATACTATTTGACTTCACACAATTCAGCAGTGTTCAGAATAGGAGGCATTGCACTTTTCTTCTCATCCCCAACTCCCATCAATCAGTTTGCAGCAGCTCTAATGCTTGTTAAACTTTTTCCCTAAGCCAGTTTACATCATTGAGCTGGCAGTAAAACAATTCAGCAAAGTGCAGCGTCTTCCGATGCACCATTGAGTTGGATCAGCTAAGGGCCTGCAAGCTTTACAGCTTCAGAATGCAAATGCCTGGCCAGAAACAGCACATAGAGAGCAAGACCTCTCTGCTTTTTGGTAAGAGACAGTTGTTACAGTAGATGGCCAAGTTCACCTTCCTCTTCAGTTTAAGTGAAAAGAACAAAAGGTATTTTGAAGGACACCTATAGAAAACTGAAAAAAGTGATTGCACAATAAAGGGAACAGAGGTATGATATTACACAAGGCTGAAACAATGTTTCAATCCATTTTACTTTATGAACTCTTGTTTTATTTCACAATCTGAAAGAGTATTTGCTTAAAGCCCACCCCTTCTATTTTTGGAAGGAACAAGCACTACCCCTACCCAGCCGTCATCTAGCTCAGATTGCTACACTTCTTGGGAGTTTGGGGGTATTTTTTTGTTTTATTTTGGGGTTTGTTTTGTTTGGTTTGTGGGTGTTTTTTTTAATGTAAACAGGACACTTGAGAACATTTATATATACACACACAGAAAGAAGATCACCCACTGAACAGCTGTATCAATGAAACACTTATTCCTCCCTAGATTAAGAGTCTGAAGAAGTTGGGAGCATCAGCTTGCTACTTTGTATTCCTCCTACCATAACCTCAGTGTCTTTCTTACGGAGCTCTAGGCAAGTCAGTACAAAGAATTCAACAGCAGGCACTACTGGGGGAGAGAGAAAAAATAAGTCTTCATCTGCCAGCTACCAGCAGCTTCTTTGCAATATCCCCATCTTTCTCGTAACTGCAGAGTTCATCTTGATTTCTCCTCAAGACAGCTAGCACAAAGGTAAAACAGATGTAGTCATGGTTAGTTTCTGCTACCATGAATTCCAACTCCAAAGAATAGTGACTGAAAAAAGAATCAGTTCTAGTTTGGGGGGGTGTTTGTTTAGCTGTTTTTTTTTTAAGAGCTTCAAAAAAGCAACAAAATACTGAGTTGTCAATATTCACTATGCAGATTACAAGAAACACACCACAATCTGTGCCAGGCAGATGCATATGCTCACAGGAGGCCCTACTCCACCTTCTCTGCATCAGCCAAGAGTTCGAAGTATAGTAGACACAAGACAATACCAGCCAAAAGCTACAAACTAAAAGAACAAATTAAATTTTGGATGAGGCATTCATTAACCAATGACTTAAAAGGATTTAAATTCTTCTTGAATTACATTCAGAGACACATTCCAAGCAGCAAACTTTCTCCCTTTTGCCATACCTCAGATTTAAGCAGATTTAGTCCTACAATAGCTATCTAATGAGACTCTTCTGTCTGCAACAATGGATAAGTTAGTGCTACAATACCATTTCAGGAGATTAAGTCAAAGCAAGATTCCTCCAAGCCACCACTTGGATGAATCCTTCCCGAAAGCCTCAACTAGAAGACTACCATGATCCCTCATTCAAGTTCTTCTCAGGCCCACTTACACTGGGACACCAAGAAGTTCCCTCAACTGCAGGAAAATTTATATTGAAAACCTGTCACTTAAATACAGTTCTTCACAGAGTAGAAACAAGAGCAGCTGGCTTGCCCGTGCCCAAAGAAGTAGGAAAAAAATTGACCTGCTGTATTTGCGCTCAAGTCAACAAACACAAAGGTGAATTACTAAAATACTTTTCTCCTGCAGGGAAAATCCAAATTACTCACCCTGTTATACATGTATCTAAGCATGAAGTCCAGCAGAAAAGATTTTCCTTTGCGGAAAGCTCCTGCTACAGACACAACTACTATGTTAAGATCTTTGATGTGTTCCTGAAGCAAGATTTTTTCCAATGCTTCTTCATCTAATTCAAAGTTATGGTCATCTTCATGAGCAAGAACAATCTGTATGGGGCGTGGCTTATCCAAATCCACCTCATCGTCGTCAGAGTCTGGCAGGGCATCTGAGTCAGGTAGAGCATCCTCCTCCTCCTCTTCCTCATAATGCTTACCTGCAAAGTGAGGGGTTACAATACATTAGTAAGTCAGCTTAGGGCACTAGACATTTCTTTGAAGTGAAGCCTTGAGCTGAGCTTTCATTCCCTGCAACAAGAGTGACATTCTAAGGAATGCACATGTGCAGACAATGAGATCAACAGCAGTTCCCTGTCCATCAGCTCTGCATATAGTCTACATTTCAGATCTTCACTCTCAAGGCTTCAAGAAATCACAAAAGAGCACTGGTTTTCAGCATCAAAACTCCTTTAAAAGGCTTCTTGAGTATAACTTCCACCAAAAAGCAAGGGCTTTTTATCTGGAAAAAATTTATTGGTTTAAAATAAGCTCCAAAGAGGATCAAAGAAGGCCGCTTTTAGATCATCACCTTCCTATACTACTGTAAGGGGGGAGAAACCCCCCAATGTTTTCTGTCAGTTTTGCTTGTCAACACATACAAGCAAGATCACCGATCTAGTATGTAACCCCAAGATCACATACATCAGCAGATGACTAAATTTCTTTTTAATTCCAACATGTTACACCTGTTCCATTTTTCAATACAGCACAGACTTCAGAGTGCCTATACACTGCTTGCAAGATGATAAGCTCCTGAGCATGGGCAAGGCCTAACACTTCTGGGATAAGAAAAACAAAAAACATTGAAGTAGTTTCTGGCTTCATGCTTTTCCTATGACACATTATTAAGGAAAATTTTCAAAAAGAGTTAGTACTTACTGTTGTTAAGAGAGTATTTTAGAAACTATTTAAGAATCAATACCTTTTCAGGTTCAACCAGTAGCTGAAAGAACTGTAACTCAGATGAGATTTAAGCTACTAATGAATAATAAATTAAGGTAACACAGCCCTTCAGACATACCATATCGGTACTATTGTGCTGTATTTTTCCAAATTCCAGAACTCAGGAGTTACTGGGTTAGAGGCCTAAAAGAAAACCAAACAAACCAACCCATACAGTTTAAGCCCTCTGTTGTTCAAGTAACACAACACTGAGGTCACACAGCAGAAACGAACTCTACCACTGGCCTGATCCAACTACTCCTATGAAGCACCTGGAAGTGCTTTTGTGGTTACAGAACTGCCTCCAACTCCAGATTTACATTTTGCCATATTTTATCAGAACCCCACGTGCACAAACCCGATTGAGGTACCTGCCTAGCCGTTACGTATCTGGGAACATCACCGTAAGATTTCAAGTACATTGAAGCGCTAGTCATGCTTGCATTTCCAAGCTTTGCTTTAACAAAGTCTCCAGTTACTTGATGCATGGCATGCAGGCATGTTACGTGGCCCCCATGCTTCCTGGGGAAGCAGGTTCTCTTGCAGGATGTGTCATGGGGCACCATGGAACACAACACTGTTTAATTCATTCATGGCAGAGACCCTGCCAATACCCACAGGATCTGCCAAGTCATTCCTGCCAGACTTTGCATCCTAGATACCATCCTCAGCAAAAGGAGTACTGTTCGTAAGTCAATGTGCTGTTTTGTGGATGTAATGAGACATTTGAGTTATTACCGTGAACTTGAAAAAAAAAATTGGTAACGTGGTGACCCTGAAGTTTTTCCAGCAGCTATCTCTTCAGCTGTTTCTGACACCATTTCACTTCACTGCAAATCAGAGAGGATGTTTCCATTTCCAAGCATCAAACCTGTGCTTCCTCAAAGACCAGTGGCACTGAATCTTAAAAAAAATTGGTTTGAATATATTAAGCTAGTGTAGTACTCAGTTTGAATGGGAAGTAAGCTTGAATGCTTAAATCCTAAGCATCGAGAACAAACCCCAATGTTATCCAAGGGGGTGTGCAAGACAGTGTCTACCATCACCCTAACTCAGGGGTCCTCAAACTACAGCCCACGGGCCAGATACAGCCCCCAGGGTCCTCAATCCGGACCCTGGTATTTACAGACACCACCCCCCCTGCCTGGGGTTGGGGGGGTGGGAACCAAGCAGCCACAGATGAGTCCCTGCCACTTCATCCACGTGCCGGCCCCTGGTTAAAAAGTTTGAGGACCCCTGCCCTAACTCAAACTGGTTGAGCAAGCAGGCCAAAAAATTCAATTGCACCACCAGGCCTGACAACTGGAAGGAATAACTTTAAAAAGAGAATACTGTCAACAGGACACCAAACTGTAAAAACTACATTGACACAATATTGGTCACCACTTCAGAAAAACTCTCACCTTTAGCCTAAAGCTTTTGTAATCCCAGAAATTAAACAAGCTCCCTTTTTTGAAAGAGTTTACAAAACAGGTTTTGCCCCGTATCAGTAGCATCCTTTGTAAGGCAGAGAACTTGGGAGGATAGCCATGGTGACGTATGAAGATTTTGACAGTCAGAAAGAAAGCCTTCAGCTTCATATCCTAGAAACATAAAGGGAATAATTCTATTGATAAAAGCATTAAGATTAGATAGCTCCAAGAAGAGACACCTGTGTTTTAGCAAACAGATATTCACATAATGTATCAGTCTGCTTCTACATATTCTCCAGGCAACAAATTTAACTTGATTACTTACAACAGCCTTATATTCTTTTATTTAATTGCATACTTCACTTCAGCTGCAGTAAGGTGCAAGTTTTGTAAACTAAGGTAGAATGTAAAATAGTCTGAAGCAACATCTGCAACTTCTCTTCATTCACTTTGAGCCTGACATTAACCATCCTTTCCTACCTGGAAGTCACCAGAACCTTAGCAGACCTCAAAGCACCAGCTGTAGCAACATCCTTCTGCCAGTGCAGAGCATAGCCACCCAAAGCCTATTCAAGCCAAGAAGTTTTCCAAACAAACAAGTACGGTGGTATTTTATCATTAGTTATTTCCAAACAAGCAGATTCTTCATATCATAAGGAGATAGTACTATCAAGAGCTTACACACAGTATGTCCATTAAAAGCTCACAATGTCTTAACAGTGTTCTGAACCCTGGGAGCTCACTTAGCTCAGATGGGACATGAGAAGATTCATCTCAGACCCTATTCAATTCCTGTCAGATTTCACCTACCAGCAGAAATTGGAAGGTCAAGTCCAGAGCATCAAGTTGAGTGTTGGGGTTTTTTTTATTTTATTTTGGGTCAGGTTGGTTTGTTAGGTTTTGGTTGTGGTTTTTTTTTTTTTAAACTAGCCAGCCTCATGTATCTGAAAGCTCTCAAACTACCTACAGAAAAGGCCATCATTGCCATGAATCAAGCACTTTATACCATAGAGAACTACAGTGTTGACAGCTGTGAAGGAAACTTGATTCATCCAGAAGAGCTGGTTTGACAACTTCATGCTCAAATTACAGAGAACACCCTTCCCTTCAAGAGATTTTGAACTAGTTAGCAATTACCAGGATGGACATTGCACAAGTTGAGCGCGTTAACTGTAGAACAAGTGCTACTGCTTGTCCCAGCAGCATAATCAGCATTTGTTAACCTATCACACCCTCCTAGGTAGATGCCACAACCTTTTTGGTCTTTAATATGACCTTCTGGCTGCTTACCCTGTTACTCTGGCTAGTCACCATCTCAGGCAGCACTAGAGTACTTTGGAAGCCTTTCTAGAAGGCTTCAGCATCCTAGGCAGAGGGATCACATCCCACTTCCAAGAACTACTTCCAGAGTAGTCTCTCAAAACAATGGTCAGGACAAGAACTTCCACTTCACAGTCCAGTTTACTGCAAAAGCTGCAGAAGCATCATAGTAAGTAGTTCATAAAATAAGCATACTGATAGCAACGTTAAGTCAGGCCAGGAGTTAATGAAATTCAGAACGTGAAGCCCTACTCCTTACTTGCCCCCCCACACCCCCTTCCTCACCTGCCCCAGCGCAGTCATAGTGTACTACCTGACACTCAGAATTCAAGTGAGTTTGTCCTAAAGCCCAGTCTAAGGGCCACAAAGTGCTCCAGGTTCTTGCAACAATCCAGTCGTGTCCCAGCAGCCCACGTATAGGAATGGATGAGGATTAACTTCAGAAGAGGTGGTGTTCACAGAATGACCATCCCTACACTGAAGTGTTTCTAGCCAACTGGACAGTAGCTTGGACTTGCAAAGCTCATGGCAGCCTACCTGTATAAGTCTCCATGACAACACATTCAGTACTGCTACAGAGACAACCAAATCAACAGACTTTTGTTATTTTGGGGGCTTTTTTGTTGTGGGTTTTTTTGTTTGTTTGTTGGGGGTTTTTGTCTTTTTTTATCTTTTAATAGTCCCTCTTACACTTTGAGAAGTCCAGTTCCATCCCAGTAATGGGGTTATGGACCCAGCACATCTACCCCATACATCCACACTCTGAGACTGGATGTTTCTGAGGCATGGCTGATGGCTCCTTGCACTGCATGCAGAACAGCCAGGCAACACTGCTTCCTGCCAGACTACTAAACGCAGGCTGGTAGATTCATCCAACTCAGAGGGCAGGTCTCAGTGCTGTTGGAAATCCCCATGTGCACAAGAGACTAGACTTCAGGCTTTGAGTACATACAGAAAAGCTCTCATCTGTCAAAGTATAAGGACTAGAGCTTGTAGCGCAGTGTTGTGGGCCCAGAAAGCCACGGCTACATTTCTCACACACCCCACTTCATCTGACCTTTGAAGCTTCCATACTACTGAACTAACATACTCCAGACTACAGTCATATCTACCACTGTGGCTGGAGCTGATGCAAAAAGATCACTGACTGGACTTGCTCCTGAAGTCTGCCATTCATTCAGGCCTATTACTATGACTGTTTGCAAATCATTCCCTACCCTGTTCTGGCTTCTTCCAACCTGAATCATTCAATTAGAGCATGTGAGCTAATGCACAGTTCTGACTCCACATAATCACTTCCTAACCCAGGTCAAACAGGCCAGGAGATAGAAGAGAAGCAATACTGTGCAGCAAGACACAGAAGCACAGAGGCTTGAATGGAAGCAAATATAGCCAAAAGAAGATAGCACTACCCAGTTCCATAGAAGCTCTTCACTCAGCAACAACTACAGGACTACTATTGACACTCATCAGCTAAGTATCCAGAACAAGCACCATTTGTTGAAATGCTAAGCCAGATTTTGAGAACAGTAGCTTCTTGTGTGTGTACAGTCACTATTTCAAATTAACAAACTCAACTAAATAACTTGTTTCTTAAAGTATGAGGTGAAACGAAAAGCTAATTCCTGCTTCCCCATGTACACAGCTAGCATCTGATGACCTATATGTCCTGCAGTGTAAGGACACAGGAGTGAGAACCGCCAGCTACCCATGCGCTGTGAAAAGAGCCAGTGTGCTTTAACTGCAAGTTCCTCCTTTTAAGTACATTAATTGAAATGAAGAACCAATATAGTCACACTTACGTTTCAACCCAAACATGGCTTGAGCTTGTTAAAACACATCATTCACATTCTTTTATAACACAAAAAAAGCACACACTAATTCCTAAACTCTGTTTTAGATACAGTATAGGTTTTTCATCAATAACTAGTTATTGCTTCTCTGGACAGTGGGTTGAACACAGACAACTGCACACAGATGCAGCATGACATTAAAGTAAATTTAAATCCCATTTGCTTTTTAGTGGCTTAAGGCTTGGATTATGATCAGTCTAAAGAATTCACTTTCATTAGCGTAGATGGCTCTCATCATTACTCCTTCCATTTGCTCTATCACATGGAGTCACTGTACATCTTCAAGCTGGTAGTCTTAATGCCTTGTTTGTATAGAAACCTGCACTTTGCTACAAGTCCAACTTCAAATCAAAACTTTTGGTGCCCCTAGATAATGCAGCTCTCAACATCCCTGAACTCTTATTCCCTGTGCCCTACAGACACCACACATTTGTGTCCACACAAAATCAACTGAAGCGTCCCACTCACAGTTCAATACAGATGCATAATAGATTCCCCCACACACACACACCTGAGTGGTAAAGCAAGTTGAAGTGGGCTGCACGAAGCTCACACCATCTAACTTGAAATCTTGTTCTACCTCCACAGCCTGAAAGAGTTCACAGCTTGAATCAAAAGCTTAAAATAAGTTATCATGACAGAACTGCTGCACCACATTTAAATGTAATACATTCTCTCTGAGCTTCACCTAGGAAGTTTTCCTTAAGACAGGAGACAAACTGTTTAAATGTTTCTTGTTTTGGTGTAGAGATCTGAGGGAAGTGTAGGCATGTGTGAACTGAGTTCCAGAGCACAGAAGAAAAAAAAAAATAGGTTAACCTTCAAATCTTATTTCGACAAGGTAAAAAAATCTGGCACATCTACTGGGAGGGGGGAAAAATCATCACTAGATTTAAATCACAAAATTGACGTCCCCTTTTTTCTCTGGCAGTCCTACTCCATGCAATAAACTCAAGGCAAGATCCACATGAAAGCTACAGAGCTGCCACAGACCTTAACGCATCACTGCTTTCCTATTGCTGAGTAGTAAATACTGCCAAGTAGCTCATTTTAAGGCCAGAAATAATTAAATGTTTTGAATATTTCAGCTATAAATAAGACTGATGAGCTAAGTTCCAAAGACTTGTTTGGATATCCAATAAGACTGACAGGAGTAGGGGAGGGGGGAAGGCGCATTTCATTTAACTCTCTCTGTTCCTTCAGGGCAATGGGATGTTAAGGGACAGATCTAGAACTGTTACATAAACCGTGAGCAGAATCGAGAAGTACCTGAAGCTAAAATTCTGCCAGGGAAGGGAAAAAAGAAGATATTCGGATGACCTAGATACCTATGAAGTGTCATAACTAATCAAACATAGACCTGTCTACTCTTAAGTGCTTTAAATTGCTTCTCTGTTGAATGGTCCACATGCATGCAGGAGCAGACAGCTCTCCCCTGTGCCAAATACTGATAAGCTGGCATTTTGCATTCTCCATTTAAAGGGACAGAAAAGATAAGAGGGAGACTTCATTATAATGAAGATGTGCAGCAAAAAGTTAACCCTTAAATTCAGCTATTTTCAGCAAATGCATACAAGTAAGAGAATACCAACAAGCAGAGACTAAGGCAGAAACAGAACCCTGACACAACCTAGTAAGTAACCCCCAAAAAATAGTTATTTATGTATATAAAAGGAATGTCTTTCTGAAAGCACATTGTGAACTTAGTAAGAAAGATGTTTCTCCATAGCTACAAGGAAAAACTTGAAGGGTAGGGATAGTGACAAAGCATGCTTCTCACCCTTCTTCCACTCTGCCTAAAAACCACAGCTATTATTAGCACACTCACTGAAGGACCTAACAGGATCTCTACCCACAGTATGGTTTACCAGTACTTTCCAGCCCCCTCAGAAAACACTGCTTTAGGAATACTAAGAGTAAGACAGATGAGAGCACTGAAAGGCCTCTTCCTTGCCTTCTCTCCCCTTTCTTACCCATCCCTCAGGTTCTTGAGGATGGAAATGAGAACACTGGATCTGACAATGCCCTAGTTCACCACGGACTCTGGAAACGGCAAGTGAAAGCTCCTTGTGAACACTGCAGGCTATCTGCATCCTTGCATGCCACACGGATTTAAACTAGGCAGACTTCTGCTTGTACTTCAGAGTGATTTTGTTTAAGGTTGTTGCTCACCCAAGAAGATTCAGTCAGTATTTTCTCATTGGTTTCAGCCATAACTACATTTTACATACCTTATATGTATTCCTTGCATCAGCAGCTGATAATTTAAACAACTATCACCTAACTTAAACCAAGATTTTGAATGAGAAGGAAAGGGAGAAAATAATAAGGCAAGAGATGCCAACTCCAATTACCCCATGTTTGATCTTCAGATTACCAACCAGCGTAGGTTTAGTCACCCAGCTGCATCTGTTACCACAGCCACAGAGGAGCGCAGCAGCAAGCAAAGTGCTCACTTTTGCTGTACAGGGAGGCACAAAGCACTGGTTTTCAGACTCATTTCCAGGATAAACAAGCTGTCAGTCAGAACACCAACAGGTTTACGGAAACAGTGCAAGCTGAGAAGGCTTCAATTTTTGCTTTTTGATCAAACCATGCTTCTAACAACTTCAAGCTTCTAAGCAAAAGTGATCTTAGCCCAACCTCCAGTTTACACTTAGCTTCCCATCTCCATTTAAGTTCCTGCAGCTAAGAGCCTCCCATCCAGCTTTTCCAGCACTGAACTCCATAATTCTGTTTTAGTAAGAAGTTCTATATTTCATTTCAAAGAATAAAGAGCAGTACAGGAAGAGACTGGTTTTACTTTAAGAAACTGTCTTCTCTAGATTATGTAGCTAACAAAACTGATAGAGTAACTACCTCCAGAAACCTTCATGTAGTATTTCATTTCCTCCTTCCTCTCACTTCTCAACCTTTCTTAACCTGATAGCATCACTAACACACCCACCAGATGAAAGGGAAGTGTGAGCAGGTGAAAACACAATGCCCAGATCAACAACTCGAACTGAAACAGAAAAAAAGCCCCACACAAGTCAATTTAGGGAGAACTGAAACCACAAGTCACATTATGTGTGTGTTCACTTCATCTCCACTGGAGGAAGAGACTTCTTGCACAGAGCCATGACAAAAGCAGTTCTCAGTCCCAGCTGCCAAGCACAGAGAGAAAGAGGCCCCGGCTGCCGCATCACTTTTTCTGCAATTAATTCCTAACAATTGATACAGCACCTAACCATGCCCATACACTTCAGAGCCCCATGCCTACTCTCCACAACTCCCAAGTCTCTGGCCAGACATCACTGCTGTTGCTGCACAGAAGTCCCTTTTTAAGACAACTCAAAGTATACTTATTCTGCCAACAGGACAGCACCAGTAACTGCCACCTCCTCTCTCCCCTGTTGCTTCTTCAGGCCTTCTTGAGTAGCACAGCTGAGTCTTAACCACCCACTCATAGAAGGGCTCTCCCACTCCTTCCTATTTCCAGCACCACGCAGTCCTACACTGCCTTTCCTGCTAATTTTGCCACACATCCAATGCTGCTGAGAGTCAAATCAGCTAAACAAACCCAGCCAGCAGAAAAAGCAATCCAATATGAAGTTTTCTACAAACTATCCTAATGAGCACTAGAACTGAAGGCAAAAAGCAGAGCTACACAGCTTCATCTGCAGGGCACAAGGTCGGTTCAGCTGTACCATTGAACAGTACAGGATTGCTGCCCTCTGTGTTGGCACCACCATCCTAGGTCCTGACAACTTATCTTGAACAAACACAGGGTGATGTGCTGTGCACTCCACAGCCTCTAAAACAGCTGAAACAGCACAATTGAGGGGAAGGCACAAGCTGCTCGACTAGTCACTGGTGCCAAAAGAAAAGTTTAGCTTTGTGACTACAACCTAGTTAAACTGGAAAACTTCTCCAGACTCTCAGAACTCACAAGTACAGTTAAGCATGTTCATGTGGAGACTGACTTAGCGATATGCGATAACACTGCAAAGATGGGTAGACAACTGGGCTGTAACTGGATCAGATTAAGTGTTGCCAAGGATTTGTCTAGATCTGAAACAGTTCAGATTTAGGCTAGGCTAGCAAACACATTTGTTACCCTTCACTTAACAACAGTTTCCTTCCTTTGCAAATGGAGGTTAACACCAGTTTCAGTTTTTCCAGTAACACAGGCCAGAACATGTAACTGGTGGGAAGACCTTGAGCCTAGCATAGTCCTTCCTGCACTACAGGAGCATTCCCTTGCCACAAGGACGCTGTAAAACACTTAGACTTTAGTAGCTCAGCTCCACACAACAAGCACCTTTGTATCAGTTCAAAGGGCTCAAGACTTACCTAAACTTCCTCGACATCATTTATGACACTTGTTACCACAGAAACCTCAGCCACTGCTAGCAAAACAAGTCTTAACAATAGAAGCATTTTTTGTTTCTTAAACAGCATTTTGCCCCGAGACAGAAAGTGTTGTTGTTATATGTACACTTACAGCTGCTGGCCAGTCAAGCCTAGTGGAGAGTATATAGCATGGAGGGGAAAAAGAAGAAAGTAACCCCATAGGTAAGGCAAGCCACATCATCCTCCTGAAAGGAAGACACACAGGAGAGCTAATTATTACTGCTCTTCACATCAAGTTCTCATACTAGTCTGAATACATCTAGCCAATCTTAACTGCTTTTCTACAGGACAGCACACCGTATCGTATATTGGGACTACAAGTGGTTTAATATCCATCTTACAGTCTTTGGACAGTTTAAGACACCCTACCAACTGTTAGCTTAGTCTCTGTAGGTCATATTTATTATCCTCCTTCTGTGGATCCATGAAATCTTTCCTTCCAGCATACAGAGGACAAACACTGTGGAGAGAAGTCTAGGTTTAGAAGACTAACCCAAACAGAGAGAGATAGCAACATGCTGCTCGTTAAAAGCTCACAAAAGCTTAACCTAGTCAGTTCTAAGGCACTACAGAAATAAGTCAACAACACAGAGCACAGAACAGCTCGGTTTGTTATTTGATTAACGAAACAGTGATATGCCTGTAACTCAAAGTACTTAGACCAAGACTCTAAGAATAACATTCAGTCTATCATGAGCCAACTTCCAACCTCTTTAAAAGCACCAGTGTGCATTTTAAGGATCTTCTCAAGCAAGCAGGATTCCTAGTAGCATCTGAAGGTTCTGCAAATATTTAATCACATACACTATTTAGATGTTCAGAGTAGATTAGCATGTTCATTTCTACATTAGAAAATGCAACTTTTGCTTTTAAGCTTAATTTTTTCAATGTTCCTACCACCATTATTTTATTTTGAAATATTTTTGTCTTTTAAATCTCAGAGTACAGTATGTGGCAAGTTTTTAG
Organism: Falco rusticolus; assembly: GCF_015220075.1. Classification (NCBI taxonomy): domain Eukaryota; kingdom Metazoa; phylum Chordata; class Aves; order Falconiformes; family Falconidae; genus Falco; species Falco rusticolus. The sequence goes on along the minus strand of NC_051192.1, from coordinate 390,588 downwards.
TAGGTACTTATTTCTACAGTACTATTAGCTCTAGAAAATACCCCGGTTCTGTGCCCCACCCTCCAAAAGCATTACTTACTGCACTTTTCCAAACAATTTCTGTACCAAGAAGTCTGGCACGCTAGCATTTAGGAAGATTTCCTTTTAAGTATTTTGTACTGCATTCCCTCCCTTATCCCCATGACAAGCTCAAGACTGTTGCTTGGAAGATAACTGCCTTGAGGGCAGCCTTAACGCCATGTTTAGAATCACACTGCTGTCATTAACAATTCCTTAGTATTACTTCAGAATTACTAAGTATTTAAGAAATTATTTCTATTAAAAGCAAGATGACTTCTTGTTTTAAGGAAGTGACTTGGTTATATCAAGAACCTTAACCTAATTTTCTACAGCAGTCATTTTTGCTACTATTCTATGTCTAAGCACTACATTAAAGCAAGCCAAGCTTCTGCCTCCATGTCTAGCAGTTCATGTACTTCAAGTTGCTCTTTCTCCCCTGAAATCAGTACTGTGATGATTTCCGTATCAGGCAGAGGATTGACAGATGGTACCTTTCATTTCCCAATTGTTTATGGTTCCCCGAGCAGGTCACACAGACCAAGATAAATGAACAGCCTCCAAGTAAAAGCCAGAAGATCCTTTATTACATGTACCTGAGGAGCTGAAAATGCAGAAGGGGTTGAGTGAGAAGCAGGATAAAGACGTAACATGCAAGACAGTAGTATCATAGGACTGGGTTTACAGAGACAGTTAAAATAACTACACTTGTTCTTCCACTCAGCAGTACCATCCTGTTTGAGAAGATAAGAGGCATGAACAACTTTTCCAAGTGCATACAATGTATAAGTAGTAGTCCTAACACGTCAGTACAAGCAGTTGACAAGTTCTCCAACAGATTTCTATAATTTTCAATCCAAGTTAAAAAAAAAAAAAGCCTTGCTGTCCTGGAATCATTATACAACACATATTTGAAGTGTCTTTTAAGCAATGTTATTGAGACAAATCAGAACTTGTAAATTCAACATGACTAAGGTGATGGTGGAAGGAAAAAAAAAAGAAAAAAGTATTAAGATTTTACACTAACTACAGACTGGAACCTGATTCTGATCTCACCCAAAGAACAACTCCACAAGAAATTAAAGTTCTACTCTCACATATCAATTTACTGGAAATTACATTCAACACCGTACAATTCATCTGTACAACATTTTATTAGTTCAAGTCTTAAACTCCACTGCCTTCCAGGTTTTGGCTTCTATTCCAGTCTTTTAAGAGAAACCTGCCAAGACTTGCAATAGCACACAAACCCCACCTTGCCATGCAGAAATCACTGGTATGTAGGGCTGAAAACGCAACCAGTCATTTGCTCACTGTCTGCACTGAAAATAAGTCTGGAAATACATCTAGAACAAGAAAAAAGTATTAGATGAGACATCTCCCCTGCTAGCAAAAGCATATCAGAATATCCCTCATACCATACACAAGTCATAGATAGAGGCCTAGTAACTGAGCTGTAAGCCAAGTTCTTTCCCAAAAGGCACTTTGTGCAGTCTTCCAGCTTTGACAGTTTTCTTATCTATTCCTCCAGAATACAGAAGAGTGGGGTGATTCTTTTAAAGTAAGTTGGTCTTTCATAAACCATTTCTGCAGTGGCCCAAATAGGAAATCAAATATCATGTCAAAGAGAAGTCTATTAGCCCTACTCATGAGTTTGTCAAGCTGGCATCAACCAGGAATACCAACATCCAGCTTACCTGCATTCACTCGGGTAACTTCTGCCTTGGATGCTATATAGCTCAGTAAAGCCATCTTTGCTGTCAAACATCCAAGTTTTTCCAGCCTTAAGGAGGAGCCAGCTACTAACCATTATAAAATTAGCACAACTATTTATTTAATTTGGTTAACAGGAAAGGGAGAAGAGACTTACTTAGCTTCACAAATACTGAGCACAAACATCTACTATTCTCACGCTAGAACGAGATACAAGCTAGTTTTGTTCTTCAAGGAGTAATGTCTCCATGGAGCAGCTGGAATTCTCAGTGACACACTCCAGGCAAACTAACTAGATAGCTGTAGGATATGTAACTGCATGAACAACCTGCTATGGAGGTAATTCATTAAGTGAATTTACCAGTTATGGCACTGTAATGGAGTATGTACACTCCCTCCCAAACGCAGAGGGGGAAGAGTAAGCTCCTTGCTTTGCTGCAGAGTGAGAACTCCAGTTAAACACCAACAAGTAGTTACTTGCCTATCATGTAATTAATATCCTAGATCCTCTCCCAGTAACTCATTTGTACAGCTACGGAAATACAATGGGTGTTACCTTCAAGTCTTAAGAAATACATTCAGTCAAATAAGAACTAACAGTGCAGGAAGAAAGACAGATCTTCAAGTCCCTCAGATCTCACTTCAGGTTTCATAAGCGGGCAGAAGATCAACTTCCAAATTTAAATGCCTTCTGAGTTCCTCCAACTTTTACATCAAATGTGTTTCGAAAAGCATGCTTAGCAAACACATAAAACCTTGCTTTCCTGGAAATTAATACTACACAATATATTAATTTATTTCAAAAATAAACAGAAGTTAAAGGTCAGACAAGTTAGCTACCAATGCTCTCAGAACACTAGTCCCTATTGTGTATTAATTTGCTGCTAGAAACAATTTTATTATAATCCTTGTCCTAATAGACATCACTCGCTTCATATCAGTTATTTCCTGGCAGCTAGCTGAAACAGGACACATCAATCTGAGCGATGTTTTCACACACATTTCAAACTTGCTCACCTGTTTGTTCTGGTTTCTAGACACAAACCCCAATCCCACAAATGTATTTGTGTAATTCAACTCCCTACACAGCACTATGACCTCAAAATCAGCTACAGGATGAAATAATAGTCAAGAACAACCTTCCAAAAAACAAAGAAAGCTATGTCCATCTTTCCTTCAGGACATCTCAAGAAGGCTTTCAGTTTGCTGAAAACATTATGAGAAAGAGACCCAGTCACTCTCCAGTAAGCATAAAGTCTTCAGAACCAATGTACATAAGTACTTCTGAAAAATTCCAGTTGTTTACAAGTGTCAAATAAAGGCCTGCCCATGCAGAAGCTTTATGCCTTGTTCACCATAAACAGTTGAGATGAAAGACAAAAGCCTTAAAACACTAATGATTGGTATAATAAGTTTGAGAAGTTAATGCAGGACTTGGCAAAAAGTTGGAAAAATGCACTCAAACTGGCAGCCTGCAGGTGACATCATAGGCACAGCGTGCAGCAACAGTAAAAACAAGGAAACAATTCAGTTTGATTTTTAAAATTTAAAACTTCCCATTCAAAGACAGTCACGCCAGGACTATTGAAAGTCATCCCCAGGACAGGTCCTGCACATGACCGCAGTGCAGTAAGACAAAAACAACTTTTCTATGTAAGGTAAAGTTTAAGTGAAACTTGGAAGTTTTCCTTATGAATGTCCTTGGAACAATTAGAAACTTTTACAGGCTGTAGCAAGACGTAAAACAGTCTACTAACAACAAGCACCAAGTTAAAACTAGTTTTATCACAGTGCTGAAGTGATCCAGCTTGCACTGGAGACTAAAGACACTGCACTTAACTATGAAAACAAAAACAACACAGAATTTAATTTAACCTGCATTTCTGTCTGCTCATTACATCTGTTTTTGCAGTTGAGCAAAACTCAAAAGTCAGAGAGGATGCATTACTGCCATCAAGAGATAAGCCCTCTTTATTAGGTTGGAGGAAAATCCCCAGCCCTCCATACCTCCAATGGACCCACTCTTATCCAGTCTGGCCAGCTTGAGATAGCACCCCTACTCTTCTTATTAGGACAAGAAGAAAAAAACAATCCCTCATCTATCAGAGTATCTTGCTCCAGTTAGTGGTACATTATTAGTATATTCAGTAAGCAAACAATAATCACCAATATGTAACCAAAACACAGGGACTGCAGTTGGCAGAAGGTACCTTGGAAAGTATCAGCGCTCCTGCAAGACCTGGCTCAAGCACTTGCTGTCCATCTGACACAAACAAGAGCTGCTTGGCTTCCTTAACCAGGGGAGGCTGTGGTGTTCAAAGGAATGCTTTTATGATAGTTCAAGTAAAACTGTTCCGTGCTAGAATGATTTCAGAAATATCTTGCAGTTGCAGGCAGGTGAACATAGAAAGGAAAAAGAATACAGCCTTTCTCAACCCCACTCCCTGTTTTCAAAAGCATTCTAGCTGAAACACTGCAGAGCTACTGCTATTATTTCAGGAGGAACTGTAACACCATTAGTGACTTTAGGGTAAGCACAAACGTAACAGCTGTTAAGCAACATAGCAATAGTACAGGAGGAGTTTTAGGACTCTTCCATAACATTTCTCTTCTTTTAACTATTCCAATTCACCACACTGCTTTATTTCAATGTAGAGAAAGCTTCTCTGCAAGCAGGCACAGGGTCTGCATGTGTGGCTGCCTATCAATTACATTGTGTCATGCCTAAAGTAGCAATTTAACAGTGACGTGTGCATGTTTCCACCAGTAATGATAACACAGCTACCTTAAAGGCCATTTATTACAGGTGTCCTGGCACTTTTATGACCCTGAGAGAGTTATGCAATAACCTAACATCATAAGAGAAACATCACAGAAAATTTGAGGGGGACAACGACAGGAGAACAGGGAGAGAAAACAGTACTCAAGTAGTACCACAGCCTCAGTCGCAATCTCTGGACAATTTTAAGTCATTAAAATCGCAATGCTGCGACACACACACATTGCCACAGGCTCAGAAGCATTCACTGCCTCTTCCTCCCATTCAAAAGCAGCGAGAAGAGCGGCCACCCTGCACCTGCCAGCTCACCGCGCAGTTACACTCCCCAGCCCTAGCTGGCTTGCAAGTGAACCCACTGACACCAAGGGCGGCACAGGGCACTGCTGGGCCGTACGGAACCGCGCCCAGCCGGCCGCCCCGCTCCCGAGCCCCGCTCAGGCGCTCCGGCACCGGCGCCTCAGGCGGGGCGCCCGGCCGCCCCCGGCGCGGCACGGAGCGGGTTAACGAGCTCCCGGGTTTTAAGCTGTTCCCGAGAAATAACCGTATTAAAACCCCCACACACTGCGCAGACTCCAGCACACCCGAGGCCGAACCCCGAGTCGGAAGCGCGTCCCGTCGCCACCGGGGAATACGCTGCAAGCGAGACCGGCGGTGCCAGCAGCGCACCGGCTCCCTGCGGGGGACGGGCCACCGCGGGCCGGCCACCGCCTCCCCCGAGCTGCTCGGCGCGGCCCACTCCGCAGCGGGACGCGGCCCCGCGGCTGCCGGCGCCCCCAGGCCGCCGAGCTCCGGCCCGCGTCCCCCGCGGCGTGCCCACGGCCGGTAAGGTCACCGGCGCCGGGCCGCGCTCACGGCCGCCCCCGCTCCCCCACAGACCGCCGCCCGCGCGGCCCCCGCGGGAAGCGAGCGGGATGACCCCGCTGAGGAGCCAGCGACGGGGCCGCCGCGCCGGTTGCCCCCCGCATCGCCCCTGAGAGGGCAGGCGGCGGGGCTGCCGGCCGCCCCCGCCATTTTGAGGAGGGGGGAGACACCGGGGCCTCCCCCGGCACCGCTTGCCGGCAGGTCCCGCCGCCCGGCCGCGCGCCTCCGCCGGGCGGTCCCGCCACCGGCCCGCGGCCGCCAGCCCCGGGGGACGCGTTACCTGCCGGGTCAGGCCGCCGGCGGGCCGGCCCCGCGCGCCGCGCCGCGTCCCTCTCCGCCATCTTGTCCAGGTTTAAAATTAACTCGCCGTGACGTCAGAGCTCCGCCGCCAGACCTTTATCGCCCGTGGCGGCGCGCGGGCAGGGCGGGTCCTAGTGCCCCCGGCTGCCCGCCCGCCCAGGGGCGGTGCCGCGCATGCGCAGCCGCGACACGCCTCCCGGCGCCGGCCCGCCCCCGGCCTCGGCCCTGCCCGCCCGCGGCGGTGCCGTGCCGCAGGCCCGGGGGGACCCCCGCCTCCGCCCGCACCCCCCGCCGGCCCAGCGGCCTCCGCCAGGGCCCCGGCGCGCTGGGAGTGAGGGGTCCGCAGGGCCTCGGGGAGCAGCGGGGCGCTTGGGGCGGGGGGACAGAGGCGGCGCGGCGGGCAACCTCAGGGTGGAGCGTCCCTCGGGCTCCTCGCTCGTCAGCAGCCCGGCTTGCACAGGCCGGCGAGGCGGCCGCCAGCTGCCACCGGGCCCGGCCCCGCAGGCCGTCCGCTGGGGTCCGCCGCTCCCTGCACGGGCCCGTCGGGCCTAGGGGCAGCCGGGGACCCGCGTCCCCCGCGGTGAGGGCGGCCCCTGCCTGCTGCGGCGCTCGGGCGGGAAACGGGCCAGAGGGCGGCTCCGAACCGGGACCGGCGGCGCGGGTTCCCCAGGGAGCATGCATTCCTGCCGTTCCCAGCTCTTGTCAGAGTTTTGTGCCTCTAAACCCAAACGGAGCTTACCACCGCCGTTCAGAAGGCCGTTAGAGCTCGCTGCACGTGGCTGTTGGGCCTGCGAGGTTTCCTGTTGCTGAAGGTCATGTAAACCTTCATAATCGAATTGGTCAGTGTGACTGCGTCACTTCTTACAACAAACACATTTGTCTGGTAAATAAGCATGTGAAGTGGGCAACAGCTTTGCAAAAACCCATCTCGCTGTGGCAATTCTGTAGAAACCATTTTTCTCAGTGTCCTGATGACTTCCTTGGGTTTTGAGATGCAGCTTCTGATCGACAGCAATTTGAAAAACAAGCACAGTTTGGTTCTACGTAAACGGAGGTGGAGGAAACCTCATAAGAAATGTTCAAAGCAAAAACCAACAGTCTGTCATGGCACCTGAAAGTGCTTTGCAAACCTTCTCCAAACCCCACTTTCAGTCCCTTACTGCTGAGATAGCAACATAAGGGTCTTCCTAGCATTAGGGCCCACTACACTTGGTGCTGTGCTTACAGCGGCCGTCCTTGCCTCAGAGTTTAACGTCTAAAACACATTAAAAGGACATTAAAATGTCTAGAAGATGCTGTAGTCACAGCAAGCGTGAACTGCAGAAGGGTACAATGATCAAACTAGTATCATTATTCAGTTCTAGTTGTGCCGCTTGCAATAATAAAATACATGATGATGTAAAACTGTCAAGAACTTTATTATTCCAAGTTTACATCAGCACAAACAGAAGCAGAATTCAACTCCTTTGTATAGGAGTGTCGTTATGAATCCTGGGGAAAAACAAAAGTTGCCATTGACCTTTTGCAGTTTAATACCCTCTACTTATTTGAGAAAAATGAGCGTGCCACTGCCTGTCTTTCAAACCTCATCCCAAACTGATATTAAGACCTTTCTTGACATCAGAAAGAAGGCAGAGCACATGCTGCATGCAGAGGTAGTTCAGAGATACACAGGAAATCAGGAAAAGGGAAATGCCTTCAACTAAAACACACTGAAAGCTCAAAACACTGTTAACTGACAGGCTTAAGCTTCAGCAGCTCAATATGAAAAAAATGGGGGAAAAAAACCCCACAATTCTGAAGACGTTTCCCAGTTCTGTTGTTAGTAAACAACTTTGTTTCTAACCAAGTCTGGAACAGTTTATGTGGACAAGAGTTCAAAATGGTGCATATACAGACAGATTCCTGCTCCATGCAACCGGATTTGCTGCTGCTATAACATGGGAAAAGAAGTCAGAGGTCAGAATGCTCAACCTGAATTCTGTCCTTTTATGCTTGCAGGAAGAAAGGAGAAGTTTCCCAAGCTGAGGATTTTGCTATCAACATGTCATCTTCTGTCTGCAAAGGTCCCCATCTCCACCACACTCACAGCTGTGCGCCGCTTTCCTCTGAGAAAAGTTATGCAAGGAGTTAGCACTGAAACTGCTTAAGCCAGCCATGGATTTGGCCTGAAAGGAGCTGGGGAGCAACTGCACAAACCACTGTGGTGGTAAGGGACCACTGGAGCAGGAGGACATGTCTGGTGCGCAAGTGCAGGTTGGGCCAGTAGTCCCCTTGGCCAGCAAAGGCACACTTTTGCACTACGGACAGCATCTTCTGGATTTGGCCATGCTGGTTTAAAAAAACAACCAAAAAAAAACCAAACCACAAAAAAAGTGCAGTTCCAAGCTTGTCCCAAACCCAATTTGGGCCATTGAACACAACCAGTGTCATCAGGGCGGTGAGCCAGCCATGCCCAAGGCAGGGGCTGCTCAGCCACTCCGCTGGGAGAGCTGTCCCCGCCAGCAGCAGGAAGGGAAACGGATCCACCACAACATCTCCTGGCCTTCAGAGAGCATGGCACAGCAGGGAACAGGACAGTTCCTGACCCATGCAGGCAGAGGCACCCGGTGGACACCAGAAAAGGCCAGACCAGACTCAGGTTCTTTATGCCTCTCTGTATAAAACACTTCTTTATCCCTGTCAGCTAACCTGTCAGCGCAGTGTTGCTGTGTTGTTTAAGGTGACCTCTATGGTGACAAATCCATAAGCCAAACACCCATCTGAAGCACACTGAACACCACTCCTGGGCTGGGGGACAGAGCAATCTCTCGTCCTGAAAGGCTGGGGGTCCTGGGATGAGCTGGAGAGGTCTCTGTTGGTGGTACCACATTTACTAACATCTTCCCTCATCTGCTTCAGGCTGTAGAGTGAAAACTAGTGACAAGGTCAGTCTTGATCTTCCCTCCAGCCTACACAGGGCTGCAGGAAGCTGGGAGCTGAGGACAGAGAGCCAGGAGATAAGGGAGGCTCTTCTGGCAGCCCCCACCCTCCGCAGCAAAAAGGCACCTCCGACCCCTTGGCTGCAGCCCCTAGGACCACCCGGGGCTTCCCAGGGGCGAAGGCTGGGGAGGCAGGGAGGGCTCAGCCCTGCAGCAGTGAGCTGGCGCTAGCGCTGGGATCAGCCAGGGCAGGCAGCAGCCAGCTGCCCTCTCACCAGACGTCACCAAGGGAGCTGTGTTGCTCAGGCAAGCTTCAGATTTCCAAACAGTCTCCCACTAGGAAACTTGCCTGGATCTCAGGCTTGCTCCCAGAGGCAAGCATATGCTCTCCCAGAGTTTGGAAAAGCCCTGCAAGGCACCTTGTCTTGCTTTTCTCTGAAAAGCGCCCAGGCTGTGGCACCGCGGCCCTGCTACTCATGGGTTTCATCTACTCACAGCTTCCCACCCCTTCCAACTGGAGCCTTCCCCTCTGCAAGGTGCCAGCAAGCGTTGGAGGCCGTGCTGCCCACCAAGCCCCTGCCCTCTCTGCAGCTGAATCCTTCCGTTGACTCCCTTTTCCCACCACCGGTCCCTGCACCCTGCCCACGTGCAGCAACATGCTGCCTGGTCCTGCCCGGGCTGCCTGGTGTTTGCCTGTGGTGGCTTAACCCCAGCCAGCGACAGTGTACCACACGGCCACTCGCTCACCGCCCCTCCACCACCCCAGTGGGATGTGGGGGAGAACTGGGAAAAGGTAAAACCCATGGGCTGAGATAAGAACTGTTTGGTAATTGAAATAAAGTAAAATTTTATTATAGTAATGAAAAGGGAGATGACAAAAAGAGTGAGAGGAATAAAACCCAGTAGAAACAAGTGATGCATTGTCTCACCATCTCTGGGAGGACTCAGCCCTATAAACAGGCTTTTTTTTGGTTTCCTGTTTTTTTTCTGATGTTTGCCATTCCCAAGAGCATCTCCCTCAGATTCAGGGGCACCTTCATCTGTCACGCAGGTGATCTACAAGTTGCCACACGTCACTAGAGAGTGCCCAGCACAGCCCCAGTCTTGTAGCTATCTCTGTGTGGTTTGCACAAACTGGGGCTTGCCTGCACAAAGCCAGGGCGGGATTCAGTGTGGATCCAAGCCTGGGTTCCCTGCAGAAAGCTCCAGGGAAGCCGAGAGGCTCTTAGGAGCAGAATGCAAGTTGGGAAGGAGGGGGAAAAACAATTTACCAAATCTCCCGAGCCTGCAAGCTGTCCCACCTGCCGAGAGGAGATGCCTTTTTAGCGGGCAGCAGCACCACACTCCAGAGACGGAGAGTAGCCCCCCGCACGGGCTCACGCCCGTTTATAACAAGCCGAGTGGGAGACACGTCCCCCTCTCCCCGGCGGTGAGCCCAGAGCCGCTCCTGCCGGGCGGAGCGGTGGCAGCCGCGGGTGCGGGGCGCCCCCGAGGAGCTGCCCGCCGGGGCTCCCGCACGGGGGGCTGGGCCGCCGGGGCTCCCCGGGGCAGCCCAAATCCCTTTGAAACGGGCACAGTCCGTACTCACCCTGAAGGAGCTATTGCACAATCTCCCCTGGATTAAGGGTTTAAATCGAGGAGCTGTGGCACAGCCAGGGAACGGCGGGCAGGCTCCAGAGCCGCGCTTCCCTGCGCAGTACGGGTTAGGGGGGCTCCCTGGGGCGGTGGCATGCAGCCTGCCTGGTGGGAGGGGGCAGTCCCGCAGGTGCTAATGGGAGCCCGCTCCCCCATCCTGCCCTGCCTTCCTTTATTAGGGTGATTGAAGTCTTCGAAGGATTAAATGGTTAAGTGGTTTTCTTCTGCTCCTGGAAATGGAAGCTCTGTAGCCAGCTGAAGCTTTCATGTGCAAGTATTTGCTCAAATGCATTCCTATCTTTTGGGTCTGTATAAACACAGTGTGGTTTCCATCTCACTGTTATGCAAGAGCACAACAAGGTGAGGCTGCTTTTAAAGCCTGGGCTAGATGCTGGCTCCTGTGGAGGCCGCAGTGCTGTTTAAGAGTACCAACGCACCTGCAAGCCCCAGGGCTGCCCCACTGCAGGGGTGGCTCTGTTTACAGCCAGCGTGCTGCCTCCAGCCTCACCCGGGGCATGTGTCTGCCTGCCTACTGCCTGCTCTGCCACGTTTTGACCTGCCTCACTAAAGATGAGACCAGCTCTGCTACTGGGGAGCATGCATGCACGTCTTAAATGCTGGTATGGTGAATTGTGTTTCCATGCAGGTTTTAAACTGCTTTTTCTCATCTAACCTGAGCATCTCTAGACAGCTCTGGGGTTTGGGTCCCCTTTGTGGCATTTCCTGATGGCTCCTTGGGCCATCAAGGCTACCACAGAGAAAGAACTTTTCCACACCCCCAGACTCCAGCTCCCCAGACCTCTTGTCCTAGAAAAAGAGGAATTGCTTCAGCTGTCACTGTGATGCCCATCAAATGTCTTGCAGAGATAATCACAGCAGCCACTGAACCTGTACAGCCTCCCTCCAAGGCACAGAGCTGTGTCTGCTTTGCTGGTACAAACAGCAAGGTGCTCAGCTCAAGGAAAGAGGAGTCCCCAGTGGTGTCGATGCAACTGGTGATACCATGCTTGGCTCTGTGCTGGTCATGCTTTTCCTGCATGGTGCAGCATGCAGCGATCCGGTTACCAAAGACGGTTTGGAAAAAAGGAGAAAGTACCCCACCGTCACAGAGGCATCAGTGTCAGTTCAGAGGCTCACTTGGAAAAACGCTGTGCAACATTTCGTTCCTTAATAAGACAAGACTGACTGCTTAGCATGCTGCAGGTATTTGCTAGGCTGACACCCCTATCAGCACTGGCTGTGGCTTTTAGAAGAGGGTATTTGTCCTTGCCTTGCAGCTTAACTGATCTTCGATATCACAAGCCAGCTCCTCCTCTATGGGGCAAAGCATCACCGTGTGATATGATTTGAGTGAAGCGGTGCAGCCTTACGCCTGGGGAGGGTATTTTGCATTGAGCCCTGTGCAGGCAGACCCGGCTCCTGGTTGCATGTGGGGTTGGGTATGATTGCCCTAGCGTACAAAGGGTGCTAATTACAAAGTGAAATTTATTTGCATCCTTTGCAACTACACGAACTTTGGCTCTGTTGAGCAAGATTTACAGGTCCTCACAAGGAGGCGGGTGGTTTATTCCCAGGGTTTCGTATGGTTTCTTCCCATGCAAGTCCAGACTAGCTGCATAGAGATGAGTTGTGCTTAAAAGAAGGATTCTGCTGTGAATTCCCACAGCACCAGAGAAGCTGAGTGGCAGCTGTCATTGTCCTTTCCTGGAAGGCAAACACCTTCCAACACAGGGCCCCTCACATACCCTTGGGTGAGGCTGCACCAGCCCATCACCAGGACGGGTTTGGATGCAGTTTAGCCATGTGGTCACAGCCCACTGTGCTCAGCTCAAGAGAAGTTTTGGAGTGGCATGGGCTGCCTTGCCAAGGACTCGGGTACCTCAATGACATGGTAGCTGTCAGCAGGAGCTGGCATGAGGCCCACTGATGGCAACACCTACAGGAACTCCCAGGTCAGATGGGGAGCTGAGCTTCTCCCACCAGCACTGTGGGTTTACAAGCAAGCACCTGGGGCAGCAGCACCCCCCAGGGCCAGGCTGACAGCTACGCTGTGCTCTGAACCAGGCCTAGATCTTGGGTATGATCCTTAACACACTGATGAAACTGTCTGGATCCAACATCTGGCATGGAATCCAAGCCTGGGGCTGAGTCTAGACATGAAGGACTGGACCAGTTCTGCTGTCTGCGTTTCCAGGATCAATCTGGCCTCTGGGCCAAGCTCAGGACACAAAGCAGAATGTGTAATTTAATCTGGCTGGATTAACATATGAATTTTATTAGATTTAATCTACTCTCAGTAAAATCTAGAATATACTGTAGAAAAATGGCATTTAATCTTTCTCCAAGCCTCTTTGTATGTATCTGCACAGGGGGCCCACAGCATAGCCATGGGCTATCACAATAAAATGAGAAGGCAAGTTTTAGCAGCACCCAGAGGATGGGGCTGAGATCAGCGTCCTGTCATCTCTGGATTTGTACTGGTCTGATTCAGTGGTCCTCCTGCCCTAAAACGTCTACGTGTGACAGTGTGGGGAAGGCAGAGGAACATGGGGAAGGCACGCTCAGGGGGGCTGGTACCTGCTGGCCCCAGCCCTGCTCTGGGGCTTGCTCAAGAGGCAGCAGGGCTTATGTTGATGGGGTCCTGTTCATCTCGATGCCCTCAGAAACGGCAGAGGGCTGTGCTGCTCCACTGGCTCCAGGGGGGGGTTCAGCGACTGCAGGTCTCCCCTTGCCGAGCTGAGAAACACACTCCCGTGGGCCAGGCAAGTGTGTTGAAATAAAGGCGGCCACTCCAATGCCACCAAAGTGAAGTGCACGTGTCCCTTAGGAAAAGCACAGTGCCAGGTTGCTGCCAGGGACTGCTCATCAAGAGCATGGCTGGGTCCCTCCAGTAAGACTGTACAGTGGACTCAGATGCTGTCCTGCACGCTGACTCCACGTCAGCTTGCTCTGCACACCTGGTCAGCCACGAAAAGCTCAGTGTTGCGCTGGCTCTGATCCCATTTAGGGAGCTTGACAAAAGAAGGCTCCAGTGGCTCATCACAAGGCTAAGACATGAAATTACTTTGAAATATTACTCGGGGGATATCACCTATTTTCTGCAGCTCAAGTAACTAACCTGCAAGAGAGAGAAACAGTGAGAGAAGGGGAGGGAGAAGGTGTTTTATTCAGGCCTGCCCCGGGTAAATGCAGCCTGGCTGTAGCAGAGGGCCGGAGGGTTAGCTGCCCAAACCAAAGGCAAATTCATTTGAGATCCAGGGATTAAGATACAATCATTTGAGCTCAGATTAAACAGTGGACGAGCACCACAAAGGACAGCTTAAAATATTTGAAAAGGTGTTACAGAAAATCAAGCAGGATTAAATAACAAAATAGCTGCATTAAGCTAGAATGCCCCCACGGATCAGAGGAAGCCGGGCATGGAAGAGCCTGCCCGCAGGGACTGGCGAGCACGCTCGGGACCACTGCTCCGTGCTGCTCGGGGGGTGAGCAAGTGACCACAGGGGAACGTGCAAGTGATCTGGCAGAGCCAGTGTTCCACCCCAGCCCCACCAGTCCCGTCCAGGGATGGCACAAGGCGTCCCCGCTGTCCCGGAGCAGCCTCGGGGATGGAGCAGAAGGGACCGGCAGGGGACCTGGCTCGTGGCTCCTGCTAGCTTTGCGAGTGGTGTTTGGGGAGGAGAGGAGCACCAGGGCTGCAACACGCCTGTCACCCCGCACGAGGGATGTTGGCAGGTGCATGAGGTGCTTCGCATCATCCTAGGTCCCCAGTGCTCCCACACTGGCACTGGCTTCTGGGCTGGCTCTTGGCATGGCGCCACTGCTTGCGGTGCCCTGACCTCTGTGTGGGGAGACGCACAGCAAAACTGAGAAGCTCGAGCATCTTTCCTCCACTGCCACAGGGACACGCTGATGCCCTGCTCTTCCAGCACAGCAGTGCCCCAAAACAGCACAGTTTGGGGGGGCGCGCAAAACACAAACAAGGGATAACACTGAGCTTCCTCAGGGCCATCCAGCCATCCCCCAGCATTTCTATTTACCACCTACACTGACTTGAAAACAACAGGAACTCACCCTGCCCCAGACCTGTTTGTTGCTTGTATTGAACTCTCTCCCTCACCCCCAGGGGAGCACGGCCACCTGCCAGAACCCCTTTCCGGGAAGAAATTACCCAGCAAAAATAGGCTAGCATGGCTAATAGCTATGGCTAATAGCTAATAGGCTAAAAGCATGCTCAAGAACAGCAGCCCCAGGGCAGCAAGGCTTGGGCTCTGAGCACAGGGCGACTGCTTTGCAGCCTTGCTTTGGGAGCCCCCCCATCAGCATGGGTTCTTTTCCTGGACCTGGCCTTTACTTGCTAGGACACGTCACCCAACTCCCTCAAGCAGCTACTCATTTGCAGCCAGTACGGATCATCGCTAGCCATTCCCACAGGTTTCCCGATGCCTTCCACATACCCATTTCAGCTACTTTGTTCTGCAGCACCTTCAAAATCGTTAATACAGTACTGTTAAATGGGTGTCAGCCCCAGAGGGACATCACCACACAAAATTAGTGCCTGGGAACTCTGGCACTAGCCTAACCCCTACAAGCTGCTACATGGGGGCTCCACGGCTGAGCCCTAGCTTTTGCTCCACTCCAGCTTTGTGAAATGCAGAGAGCAGCCATGAGGCTGGGAGACACCGAGCTGTGTTGGATGGATGCCGGGTCTCCACTGGGTCTGAGCAAGGTGCATCTTGCCTAGATCTGGTGGACACCCGGTGTCCCAGCGAGAGGCACGGGCCCCTGCTTGTACCCATCGAGCCATAGCATCCTGCGGAAGAACACCAGCCTTTTCTCTCAGTGGCCAAAGCCACCTCCCCACCGCGAACATCAGGCTGCTGGCTTTACAAATCAGTTGTGCCCTTGCGAGGCTGGTGCCTCCATCACCAAAAAGCACCTTGCAACAAGGAGCCCTAAGGCTAGGAAGGGTCTGAGCGTAGGACTACCCAAAAGCACGTAACAGCTTTCCTTTCTTCTTGGGGGACAGCAGTCCCACAAACCACAACCTGTTTTCTAGGCAGCCCCACTGCCACCCGCAGTGGCCTGGCAGGTGCAGTGACCCCAAGTGACTTTTTAACAGCAGATTGTATAACAGAGCAGGGCAGACGTTGCATTTCTGTCCCTGACCTCAGCCCTGGGACATCTCCCACCCAGAAAACTTCCAGTCTAATCTTTCAGGCCTTGGACATCTGACACCGTCCTTCAGAGGAGTGATCAGTGGGGACCAGGTAGCTCTAGGAGGAACGGGCTGCCCTTCACACCCCAGTCCCACGGAGGGGAGGAGGGAGCCTAATGTCCCACCAAAGGCTCAGGTGCAGAGCCCAGACACTGCCGAAATGCCCAGGCTGACCCTGCAAAGCCCTCCTGCTCCCCGGTAACCATCCAAATATAGCACTGTGCTCGCCTCCCCATGGCAGGACGAGCTGTGCCAGCAAGGTGGCTGAGCTGGCCTTGGGCAGGGCAAGCCGGCTCTAGCAGCTCCCTGGGGTCCAGCCACACTGCCTGAGGGTCTGGGGGCAGCCAAGCCCCCTGGGCCTGTCTCAGCAGGGTGGGCAGTGCCCAGGAAGCAGTGGGGAGGTGCCTGCTGCTCTAGAAAGTCCCACATAAGTCTGAGGCTCTAGGCTCATCAGCCTGGTGCTGGCGACATCCCCAAACTGCTTTGCTCCCAGAAAGATGCTCCTTCACGTGGCTGAGGAGACAGTCTGGGGCAGTGCCCTATGGCCCTCCATGGTCAGAAGGATGCTGCAGGGCCGTGAGGAGACAGGCACAGGCAGGCCTTGCTTATCGCTGCCGGGTACTTGCCTGTCACAGCACTAACAAAACTAGCCGGCTGCAGCAAGGCTTTTACCACCCCATACCAGGTTAACTTCAGTAAGTCATTAGCACGCCTTGCCCCAGCACAGCCACCAATCCCCCATGAGGTTTCAAAAGTTCATCTACTGTCCGTGCTGTTTCTTCATCCCCTTCAGGCCACTCCACCCTGCTTCTTGCCTCTGCTGCATCCAGATTCTTCCTTCTCCAGGCTTCGCTTCCAGCCAGCCTCTCCTCATCCAGGGCCTCTCCTACACCCAGGGCACATGCTCTCTTCTACCTCTCCCAGGGCTCCTCTTCCTCCAGGGCTCCTCTTCCATACCCCTTAGAGCTATTTAACCACTTAGCAGGAACCAGCCACAGCTGCACCTTATCCACACCAGCCAACCCACCGCCCCTGAAGCCAGCCCACAGCTGTGTATTATCGATGTTAATTAACCTGCCTTCATTCCTCTATAATTCCTCTACACTTTCTCATTCAGGAATCAATCAAACCCAGGTTCTCCTGAAGCCTTATTTGAGCAGACATAACAAGGAGCTCATTTCTGAGCTTGAGTTCAGCTGCCCCAGCTCTAAGCATCTCCTTCGGGCAGGTCTCAGTGGCTGTGAACAGCCCCTCCAGGATGAGGATGGATTGGCTGGGAACCTGGAAGGGGCCCAGCGGGACCACCAGGCTGGTCGGTCAGGAGACATTGCCTGCAGGGGGAGGGGGAGGCGGAGGCTGCGGTGATTTAGCAGAAGTCTGCAGTGATTCGGCGGGCAGATACAGGGGGGACAGAGCCAAAGCCTTGCCAATGTGAAGCAAGAGGCAGAGATTGCAGCTTGGCTGGTTCAGGTAGGGTGTTAAGAAAAAGTCCTTCCCTGGAAGGGTGGTGCCACCCTGGGACATGTACCCAGAGAGGAGGGGTCCCCATCCTTAGCTGTGCAGAGCCCCAGCTGCTCTAAGGCGGTGCTGGCAACCGTCCTGCTCCAAGGGTTGGCTGGATCAGAGACCTTCATGGGCCCCTTCCCACCAGCACTGTTATAAGCCCATGATAAACTGGGTGGCAATTCTACATCAGACTGAGCTGAAATCGGTCTCCTGCCTTCAGCTATACATGCCAACTTACATCAAACTCCGCTCTTGTACAACTTGCAATGATGCACCCACTGAGGGATGCAGCGGTCCATAGTAGATTTTGCAGCAGCCTAAGCTCAGGACCACATAGTTTACCAACAGCCACAGGAAAAGTAGGTTCATAAGGCAAGATCAAAAAATCAAATATTTAAAATCTGTGACTCTTCACATCTGGGCCAGGGAGCCAGCTGCTGCAATGTAATTAAGTCTTACCATTAACAAGGGCCTAAAAAGGTGTGATGCGCTGTGAGGAACAGTGTGCTGCATTACTCGGCCTGAGGTCTCTGTGTGCCAGCGCTGGGAGGTGACACACAGCAGGACACAGGGATGCTCCTGCAATGCCCAGTGAGCAAGACGGAGGGATGCCGAGTCCGTGAGCTGCTACCATGCCTGACCCCTCTGCACCCTGCAGCAGCAACCAGCTATCAGAGCTCACCTGAAACCATGGCTTACCAATTTCTTTGGCAGGGAAGACAAAAATAAAGGGATGAATTAATGTATTTTAAATAGGTTACATAATTAACTCCAAAGCTGCCTTATAAATAGGTGGCACAAGCTGTCAGTGCTGTCACTGAGAGGTGAGCTGGGCCTTTAATGCAGGAGACATTTTGGCTGTTTCAAAGGGAAACTGCCCTCCCCTCAGACAAGTCAAATCTCAGCAGGAGGAAGCAACTTCGGCTTGCTAGGAATATTCTGGTTTTGCAAAGCTAGTCTGCTTCATTTACAGGCAACGGGGAAATGCTTTGGAGCTGGTCCTTGGATCTTAAAAGCCTCACGTCATGCGCACGCCCGGTGCTTTGCAGCACAAAGCAGGCTCGGGCTGTGTCCTGGTGTGCAGCCACTGGCAGGTGGGCTGGGGGCTGCTCAGCCTTCCTGGAGTGCAAGAGCTCTGCTCCAGCTGAGCAGCAAGGTCTCTGGGTGAGCCAAGCTAAGCGAGGACACAGCCCGAATGCAGTGACGCTACAGGAATGCCCTTGCTGTGGCTGGGGCTACAGCAGTGGCTGTGCCGGCTTTCGCCACAAGCAAGGGAGCCAGGATTGCACACCCCATCGTGCTCCTGCTGGCTGCCCGGCCCTCACCCCTCCTGTGCCACGCAAGAGACGCCTTTGCACTTTGCCTCTGTAGCAATCCAGAGCCGGCAGCAAACCCCCAAGGGAAGCAGCTCAGGGTCACGCTGCAAGTGCAGGAGGCCGGGTGTCAGCGGTCACGGCTCGCCCCGTAGCAGGGCAGCTCACAGCTCTAGGCAAAGGGTTTGCCCAGGGAGCCTGCCTGGGTGCCAGCGCTCCCTTATCGCACGCTCACATGGCTGTTTACCAGGCTGCTCCTCTGGCTGCCTGTGAGCAGGAGTTTCTACCCTGTCCAAAGGGCAGGAGCTCACAGTTGGTTTTGCCATGTGATCACACTGACCCAGCACCACTTTATCTGTGAGAGTTAACCTGCCCCATTGCATGGCAGGCAGCGTTCACCAAGTCACCAATACTGGAGGTGTCCTGGCACAGAAAAGGTTGAAACCCCAGGTCCCACGTCTCACCCAGGCCAGCAGGACAAATGCCATGGTGTTGACTGCCCGGCACAAGAGCAGGGATGCTGGCAGCTGCCCTGCACTTCCAGTTCACTCCCGTCCCCAGCAAGACAGTCCCAGGAGCTTGTACAAGAGGCGCTGAGCACGGGGCTCTCCCAGCCCAGCGGCAGAGGGCTGCTGGAAATGCCAGGACGGGGTTGGCTCCTCTTTTCCCTCAAGAGTTATGAAATCTATAGCCAAGGTTAAACCCTGGCTCTGGCTAACCCTTGAAAGTCATGTGCCCTGGCCTGAAAGAAGGGAGCCCAGACAAAAGAAAAAAAACAAAAAATAACAAACTCAGGAGAGCAGAGCAGGAGCGAGCCCTGGCTAAGGCCAAGGAGGGGGCGCGAAGGAACAGCTGTCCAGTGGGCTCAGTCACCCACGGCGCTGCCCAGCTGCGGTACAACTGATGCACCATTCCTGTACCGAACCCCGATTAAAGCTGGGTTTTGTTACACGTAATGAGGACGGAAAACAAAAAGAAGGTGGAAGTTTCCCCAGAATAACCAATGTGGTTTATTTGACATCAAAACAACTGGCTTGTTTTGGGTATAAGTGATCTGGCTCCAAGTTTGAAGCTGTCCCAATTCTTTGCCAGGAGCGGAGGTAATGCCAGGGACTCCAGAGGACAGCCACAGCTCAAAAGCACACGGCTGGCCAGACCAAGCCTTTGCCAGGCTCCTGCTCTGGCCCAGTCTCCACCAGTATTAATGCTTCACTAATGCCTTCCTTCTGCAGCCCATCATCACGACAAAGATGTCCTTCCTCCTTGAAAAAAGCCACCAGAGTTCATGTGGCAGGGCTCCCTGCTCGATCACAGGACAATCCAACAGCCAGCGCAGGAGCCAGGGAAGCGGGCACAACATCACCTCTGCCACTGCTTCCCAGGTGCCCCTGCCACAGCAAGTACGACAGGCAGAGCCTGGAGCACAACCAGGAGGAAAGGGATCCCATCCCACCTGCTCCGGGTAAACCTGTGGTCCCCCCTCACCCCTCCCGCGAGCCCTTTGAGGCAGACGTCCTGCCCCACCAGGGACCCCGATCTTTTCTGGGCTCCGCTTGTGCCACTGCGACAGCTGGTCTCTTGTGCCACTCACCACACATCTTTGCACTCAAACGTAACAAATGCTGCTCAGAGGTCCTGGCCCGCTGGAGGTACCGCTCGTGCCTTTGGCTGCGGGATCCTTTTCCATTCTGCCCGCAGTGGAGGCGATCACACTCGTCTTGCGAGATCTGCTGTGCCCAAGCCAGGATGCTGTTTATCCATTATTACTGAAGTATTAAGGGCATTTGTGTGTGTTTGGCAGCACATCAGCTCCCTCAAAGAAAAAGGATGAAACATCCCCCCCTACCTGATAGATTACATTGCTTACACAAGTGTTACCCAGTGGGGCTCTTTTGCAATACTGCTCTTAGGAAAGGGGTCGCAGAGATGCCTCAGCTCACGCCCCAGAGCTGGCAAGGCTGCAGCAGAGATTCAGACATTGAGTTTTCTGACTTGGACTTTCCTGGGCAACCCCGAGAGGATTCCCAAGGTTTCCACAGCCGCAACCTTACCCGCCGCCCTGTCCAAAGCGTAGCTGTGTTCAGCAACTTGCATGCTCGCTGCCCTCGGCACACCACGCAGTTTCCGCACTCACAGATGTCTCGGCAGATTTCCCTGCGTGAGCTGGAGCAGCCATGCTGGTGGGTAAGGGCCCCAGCTCCAGCACCTGGGGGTCCTTATGCA
The DNA here is from genome assembly GCF_015220075.1 of Falco rusticolus. NCBI lineage: Eukaryota > Metazoa > Chordata > Aves > Falconiformes > Falconidae > Falco > Falco rusticolus. Next base: position 370,062 of record NC_051192.1, on the reverse strand, counting down.
CAGCGAGCTTTGCACGTCCCTGCTGGCGACAGTGCAGATGCTACAGAAGAGCATCCCCTGACCTCAAACAGCCTACGGGCACAAGCCAGAAGCAGTGTGAAACCTGGTTAAGACAGCACGTGTAAGATTTCACTGTCCCCAGTTCAGGAGCCAGTCTTGTGCTGCAGACCCCTGCCCCCAGGTGGAGTGACATGGGCCCTGGTGCCAAACGCAGTGAAGGGACCTGAATTTCTTGCTGCCACCTGTCAGCAGGGCAGGCACCGCTCGCTCTGCCCGCCAGCCCTGCCCCGAGCCCCAGCCTGCACCTGGGGGGAGAAACAGCAGGAGCCAGGGGTCCCCGCAGCCCCCGGCCCGGCAGCGCTGGAGGCACCTGAGGCCGGGTTCGTGCACCCAGAGACACGGCCAGAGAACCTGCAGTAGTGCCTCCTGGGGCCTGATTCTCCTGCTCGCATGCCCCACATGGCAGCCGACGGAGGTGTCCCCAATCTTGGATGTGCAGAGGAACCCTGTGGACTCCGGCTGCCACAGACCGGGGCCGTTTCCTCCCACAGGCTGTTCTGTGCATCTGCCACCCACAGCCTGAGAGAGGCTTGAGCACAAGCCAAGAGACATCCCGGGGGGGACAATCTAGGTGCAACCCGTGCAGTGAAAAGCCCCAAGGGCAAGCAGGAGAGGGCCCAGCATGCTGCAGCACCAGCCAAGGCGAGATGGGCACAAGAGTAGCAGAAGCCAAAAGAGGCATTTTATCTGCAATTCCTTGAGCAGCAGAGGCTGAGAAGACGCAGCACGTGCACAGCTAGGAAAGGACAGGGAGCAGGTAACACAGGACACACGTGGCCACTACAAGAGCAGTTTGAGCAAGGGACAGACAGCAACTTCAAAATTTCTGATCTGTTTCCAAGGGGTCCAAGGCAGGACTTGCTTGTATTTGCTCTGCAGGTTTTTCTAGGACAAAATGTCGCTTTTTACAACACCAGTAGGATATTCAGGGACAAGCAAAGTTTAACTCAATTTGGTGTTTCAAGGGGATGTGCCACTGGGCATCGCACCCCACTCATGTGCCTTTTCAGAGCTCACGTGGCCTGCGTACAACTTAGCTTCCTTCAGTCTGGAATTACGCCCACAAAGGGGCTTGATTCATTTTCGCCAGCCCACTTTATAGCAGTGCTTTTACGTAGTTCGCATTAACCTCATGCTGCCCCCTGTGCAGAAGAGGTCCTGGTTAGCGCTGGTGTGAGCTGCAGCTACGCCAGCCTCCGTCGGGTGCGGTGCAGCAGGGAAGCACGCCGCCGGCAGCCAGGGAAGACAAATGCACCCAATTCATTTGCCAAGCTTCCGAGGACAATCGGAGAGGGGAAATAATTCTGAGATGGTGTCCCAGTACCACCCAGGTGGATCCTCACAAAAGGACAGCTCCTCGCAGGCTGAAGCCGTTGCCCACTCTTTGCCTGATGATCTCCAGGTCGGGTTGTCTTCTTTTCAGTGATTTCCATCCCAAGAGCAGTCATTGCTGAAGCTCAAGCCCAGCTGAGCACATCCAAATGCGATGCTCTCTGTGCTCCAGCTGGCCTTCAGCGCCACATGCGCACTCAGCCACCTGCCCTGCAGCAGCAGCGGCCCACCTTTGCTGCCAGGCAGGCCCACAGGGCGCTTCCCCCCTGCCTGCTCAGCCCACCACGGGGAGAGGGAAGGCGAGAGCTGCAGGCACAGAGGAAATAAGAATTAGGAGAAAAAAAAAGAATAAAATCTATGCTTGCTACTTTGATAGTACCTGCTTCAACTGACAATGCCCAAGTTGAGGAGCGCGTGCCAGGAAGCGTTTCAGACGATCAGGTGTCTGGTCCAGAGGGACAAATAAGTTAAAGTGCTGCAGAAGCAGCGCTGCGGGGCTTTTGTCCTGAACAGGACCCACTCAGGACCCCAAATGTACCTTCTTGGCAGCCTTTTGTATTTCAGATAAACAGGGCAACCCAGGATTCCATCAGCTGGGCTGTGCCTGGCACAAAGGGAGTTTGGGACTACACACCATCTGAAGCCATTTTTGCATCCTCTTTATTAAATACCGTATCATTCATTTACAGGCAGAACCACAGGCTCTGAAAGAAACCAGAAGAGGGAGAAATCTGTTGTGAAAAGTCTGTAGAGAAGTGGCTGACAAATGCCTTTGAAGCAATAGCTGCCCTATTCTTCACTGCCCTCACCTCCCCTCACCAGATTCCCGGCAGAAACCAGCACCTCCTGCCCCACGCAGCCCAGCAGGCAAAACCCACGCATGGGCAGGTTGTTTACGCAGCCTCGGCCCCACACAACGCAACCACCAGTCCAGTAACATTCCCCTGCAAAGTGCAGACTTGTGTGAGGACAAGGGCAGGCGTGCTGGCTGTGCCCCTGAGGACCAATGCAGTCCACAGGGTCCAGCAAGCAGCACGAGCACGCTCAGGGCGAGCGTGCCGTCTCACCACTGGTGAACCACGAAGAACCGGCAAGAAAACGACGAGGAAGTCAAAGATCTCGGACCTCATGCATTCATCAGGTGCACGCCAGGTGCGCAGCGCTACCTTGCACTGAGACCACAGCTATAAATAGCATAAAAAAAATCCATTTTACAGCAATCCGTCTACCAGACGCCCATCTGTAAACACTCAGCCAGCCCTACTCTGACAGCTCCCCTGCTCTACAGCCCAGCAGCACAGGCACCGGTGGCCACCGTACCGCTGGCATGACCAGACGCCAGAGGCATGCTGGTGCTTCTCCTGCTCCTTTGGTCAGCTCTCTGCTGACAGTAAGAGCACCCCCCGGTGAGCACAGCACCCTCCCCTCCCCCCACCTTCTCCTCAGACCCCAGCAGGACACTTGGTCTGCAGGTGGAAGGGACACAGAGCGCCGGGCAGCAGCTGCCGGCCGGGCCTGTGCTGCAGCCCCAGCTACAAAGCTGATGCGGGGTTACTGGCAGCGAGCTTTGCAGCAGGTAGGCAGACTCCTCACCGAGCTGCAAGGGTAAGTGTGGGCAAGTTCCCGAGCTGCCGGTGAAACCAGGAGCTCTGGGCAGCTTGTTCCCGGAGCTTTGCTGTGCCGGGGAGGGCAGACCCCCACCGCCGTGGCTCAGGAGCCGAGCCCAGCTGGCAGACCTGAGCTCAGCCTGCACACACAACTCAAGACAGGCACAGAAGAGGATGACGCTGCTGGGAATGCTGATCTTCATGGTCTTTAACAGAGACCAGACCAATACAGGGCACAGGCAGTCCCGCAGTGACTGGGGAAACGGAATATCAGCACCTCAAGAGAAGTGCAAGATAGAAGCAGCGTAAGTGCTCGCACGATGGCTTCGGAGCAGCTTCACGCGGAAAGCTACTGCTGCTAAAGCAGCGTAAAGACTTGCCCCTCTCACACATCCATCAGCTACGAGCAGCTTATTGGAGGCAGGTCTCCTGCCAAGGCCGCTGGGATGGCAGCGCACTATCAAAGTGGCAGCCGCCCCTCAGCACATGAAGCCCGACCCCACACACCTGCTGTGGCTGAACTCACGCCGTCAGGGTTCCCGAACCGCTCTGCCCTCGGTACGAAAGGAGGCTTATCCTTAGCTGGGCATTCTCTGCAAAGCAGAGCTGCCGAAAAACTGCTCTCAGCAGCAAGGAAAGGGAGGCTGCGCTGGCAGCCTCAGCGCTCTGTTGCCCCTGCATCCCCAAATACCCCGCTCTACTTCTTAGGAAGTTTCAAAAATGCAGAAACTTGCTCTGGAAGCTTTGTGAAATGAAAAGCAAGAGCTCCATTTCTGTTTTTGCAGTGACAAGATCATCGAAGATGCAGATACTGAAGGTGACAGCCGGGGCAGGTTGCAGCAACACTCAAACCAACGGTGTGTTACAGGACAAACCAAGAGCAGCAGGGTGACACTTGGCTGTGAACTTGGGGCCTGAAAGACATGGGGAAGTATTACCACCTCATTTCTCTTCATGGAGAGAAACTTGTTCTTTAGACTATTAGGGGAGGGGTGGTGGTGTTATTAGACAAAAGCTATAGCTGAAAAAAAGCCAGCCTAGAAAGCATGTTACTCTGAAATGCTCTGAAGTGAATAGCACAGTCCTAATCTGGAATCCTGTGGTTAGTTCTCATCACTTCACATTAGAAGGACACAAAAAGGAAGAGTTAGAGGCACAAAAAGGATCCTTAAAAAGGCACAGACAAGTCTTTGTCTATATAGCATCAAAAAGATGAAAAATCTCCACAGAATTACTGGGCAAGAGGAACATATTCAAGTATAACTAAAATATTCCAGTTTGAGGTCCATCCTTAGAATTTAGGCGTTTGGTTTCGGCTTAAAGCTCCCCTCCCCCCGCCCCAAAGACAAGTAATTGAGAATTAAAAGCTCAGTGAGTGGGACTCCCACCTTAAAATAGTGAAGTTTTAGGTTGCCATGTTTCAGACAGAAGCCATGCAGTAACTTCAAAAAAGATTACCCAGGTCACTGTCTGACCAGGCTATTTCTTAGACACTCTTCCGAAGCTTTTCAACAGGATGCTTATCTAAAGCCCTCCGATTTAATCTGATTTAGGAGTTCCACTGCTGTGGTTAACAGAAGAGAAAATAGAAGCATAATCTATATTACATGAAAATCCCTGCATCTGTGCCATTAAGTTTAAAACGGCCAGAAGTTTACACTTAGACGACAGAGAAAGCATCAACTCATACAAACTGTGCTTCCTGAAATATCCGAAGTCTGCTGCACTAACAGCCTAAGTGACAGAAAGTTCAGGAGAGGAGAGTTTTAGTAAGCAAGTATTCCAACTAATAACTTCTGTGGGCTTATGTGACTACTACCCACTTAAAATTAAGTGAAGCACAAGCATCTCCAATTTAATTTTCTTATTGGCTTGAAGAAGGATGAGACCACAAATTGAAGGAAGAAGAGATGACAAGAGAAAAATAACCAAACAGGTAATGGCTGATATGAAGCTGAATAGTTACAACCTGTATTCTGCAGCAACTGCCGGCCTCAGCCATCCTCCATGCCATGAGCCCATTTCAGTGTTTTGTTCTGAATACTGCTATACTACTCCTGCCAGGACTAATTTGTATTCCTGGATCCTGGATGCTTTGGAAAAGAGGGTTAATTATCTTGCCTTTTTAATAGCTGCTGGCTCCCTCACCATTCCTCCCAGAGCACTCATTCCCTTGCATGAAGGCCCACTCAGTCTGCAGCTGCTCCATAAACCACCAGAGAAGGAAAAAATTAAATAAACCATGCCAGAAATTAAGACCTCGCATCAGCAGCTGCAACAGTCCAGAGGAAGAACAGGGAACCTGTCTGAATTAAATGTGTGCCTCTACCCAGGGAGCTGGCTGGGAAAGGCCAGAGCAGGAAGGCTTGGCACTGGCCAGATACCAAGGCTTTCTGAACACAAGAAAAGGGACCGAGGTTATTTCCTTTACAGGGATGTGGCCAAAGCACAGCACAAGCAATCTGGCCACATTAGGTTCCTCTGCATCCTGTGGGAAGTACAATCCTCAGAGAAAGAAGTCTTCTATTTTTAACGGGGAAAGAGTACTACGCAGTAGGAGGCTTAACAGAACACAAATATTTTATTCTTTTAACCTGATGATACGACTGTCTAGAAATGGAAGCTCTTCAGCCTTTATCAAAGGAGATGCTTTAGCAGTAGAATTTGGGGGTCTCACCATCCCAAACCCTGAACAGCTACTCCTTTCGGCTTATCGTCACCTCAGCCCGCGCCCCCGCCAGCCCCTCTAAAGACCCCAAGTGGCATGCTAGAAGCATCGCATTATTGCGTGAGCACACCTGATCGCCCCTCTCCGCTAGTGCCAGCCGTAATGGTGCAACTGAGAAGGTGGCGTCTTACCACTCCTCAGCGTGCAGGAGGTTTAACAGGTGAGGGGGAAAAAACTGGCATCCCGTGTTTTACGGAGAAAGAATGACACCAGGAGTTTCTCAGCTTAGACTTCCCTGGTGAATACCATTAACACTTTTCACATTCCAGTCCACTCCCAGAGCATTCCTTACGGGAGCAAGGGTATGCTGGGGAGAGCCTCGATTAATTGAAAACGTGTGGTCTTAACAGTTAAGAACAAAAATAGCACAAGCTGGAAGAGAGGACGGGAGCAACTCCTCTCTTCTAGGACAGGTGAGCTCCCGTCTATCAGACCACTTTGCCCAGCTACAGTTCCGTGCACCTCTCGCGCGGCCGGCCCACAGCTGAGCGCCCCTGGCACGGGCCCTGCGCACCCCTCGCCCCTCGCTTAGACAGGAGTCTCCACTCACTCTTGAACGTCACAACAAGCCAGGTGTGACGAGGCACGGCCGACACGCCGGTGCCTTTCCCGGCGCCCCCGAGCAGGGCAGCCCGCGATGCGGGACACCGCCACAGCAGCACAGCACCGACACGCGGGGAACGCCGTGCAGCGCCAGCCTGCCTCTCTCTTACACGCCTCCCTTTCCTCGGGACCATCGCTACCCACATCAGCAAGGTCTGTCTCCTGAAGCTGACACATTTTTGCCACGTATTCAGAGGGCACCATCAGCCCCTCTGTGCCAGCGTGCCAGGGCACTGCTTGGCTCCAGCACCAAACGTGCGAACTGGCAGGTGCCACTGCTGCAAGGCAAGTTTTACGGCAGGAGCCTGAAGTTACCTTTTATACCCCAGGCATGTGAAGGTGGGTGGCTCTCAGCTGCAGCACAGCTGCATCTAATTTAAGGTCAAAATCAGAACAACGGTATTTTGTGCTTTAAGAGCTCTTCACTTGAAGCTGGGCCTGTAACAAGTGGGGTTTTTCCCACGCCTTCTTGCACACTATTTCTGGCCAAAGCCATGCCCATGCAAACAAGATTATTCCCACCTCTGTAACTGCCAGAAGGGAATAAAGCAATACACTGGGCAGACATAGAAACCTGAATGCATAAAAATAAAACCAACGCAACACTAGTAGCTACAGATGTAAGAATACAAGGTATTTTCAAAAGAGGACACAAAAAATACCGAAGATGTTTAAACGCATCCTAGAAGTGGGAAAAAGAAAAAAAATAATTGAGCAAGCGTGTTCGTGTTGCCAGACTTCAATGTTATTATTTAACAGAAGAGACCGAATGTCTCCTGCTAAGCAATCATAACATTCAAACCAGTTCAAGCACTGTTCACAAGAAAACACACAGCAGGAAAAAGGAGCAAGTTGCATTTAATTACAACAAAGAGGGTTTCAGCCAGTTACAAGCCAGCTTACCCCAACATGATCCCTCACTAAACGACAGACTTAGTGACACCGCATTAAGTTGTATCATTCCTTTCATAAAGCAGGACACCCAAACACTTCCTGAATGGTTTCTTCCAAATCCTTCATCATCCTAGCGATACACTTTCTTGCTGTGGTGGTATAGAAAGTCAAAAAGCAGCTATTCCCACTTCTTAGATATAAGGAAAAATAAATATAAACAAGGATTAGAGTATCATGAGAAAAGACAAAAAGATCTCCACCTCAATATATATTATTTACCTCCAATGAAAAGTGATCAATTAGAAAAAATAAACTTTTTTTTTTAAAAAAAAAACCAACAAACAAACAAACACTGGACATGAAGATACTACAGTGTGAATGCCAGCTGCTTACAAGCAGGGAATGTGCATAGCGATGTTCACTATTTTGCTTGTATGGCTTATGCAAGAGACAGAAAAAAAAATGGATTGAAAGTCCTTAATGGTTTCACTTCAATCTAGTAAGTATTGCTACCAAATTATAGACAAACTCCATTCCCCTCAGAGCAACTAACTCTTCACCTGCCCCACTGTTTTGGCTCTATTCTAAAGAGCAAGATCATAGGTGAACACAGACCTTGCGTGGAAGGAGAAGACCAACCTCATTCCTCCTTGACGACAAGCATCCGTCCTGGTAGGCCCAAGAGAAGAAATTCTTTTCTTTTTACAGCAAAACACCAAGAAGGAATCTTTCCTGTTGTCAACTTCTATGTGAAAATGATGATTATTTTAAGGAGAAAGAAGTGTGCACAATTTTCCGGTCTCCTCTCTTTTCTTCCCCATGTGTCACAGGCTACTCGTTTTGCATTTGGGACATCTAGCTGGTATCAAGCCTGTCCTCTGAGCTGGGCAGCCGCAGGAAAGACTCCTTTCACCTGAACATCTTAGGCACTGAACACTGTGATCCACTGAGGACACTGAAACATTAAAGTGCTGCTTTTTTAAAAAAAAAAACCAAAAAAACCCTGAATGCTTTTAAGGGTCACTCATCCTACATCCCAAACTGGACCAACAGACAACATAATGTTTTTAATACTCAACCGCAAACAACGTAACTTCTGAAATTACATTAATACAAACAGCAATGCAAGTTACGGCAGAAGGAACAGGTTTCCACAGAACATTCAAGTTGATGGAAGAGAAATGAACGATTGGGAGAGACCTTTTACAGTAAACCGCTAGGCAGCACAGAACATTTCACTAGTACCCAGCATTTCCATTGGCAAGTAGCAAGACATGGCACATAACCTTCTACACCGGAGTCCTCTGGAAGCAACTTCTGGGGGAAAAGCACTGAGGCTTGGAAGAGTATTAGCAGTGCCCCTAAAATACAAGTCAGTCCGCCACCCACCAGACAGCAGGCCCGTTATTATTCCAAACCCTGTGCAGAAAGGGCTGCCAGAGAGCCTGTCCCTCAGTTGCCAGTTCAGACATCTCAGAAGCCCGATTTGAATACCTGAAATACTAATTACCTGAAGCATGAACAAAATAGAGGTAGACAGGGCAAAACTGAACCATTGTTGATGAGAAAACCTGAAGAACAGCTGACACATTTTCCCTCGTATGATAAGGTGTACTTGACTTGAAATTAAGAATGGGGAAAAGCCGGTCTGTATTCACAGACATGCGCAATGCCCGCAGTCAGTAAATGTACTGTCACATAACCTCTCAAGCACTAATAATCTTGCATAAAGGATGGATGTGGATAAAATCCGTAAAGACAGAACAAAGAACTTGTATGATAAAACATAAAACACCTGATAAAATAACCTCTCTGATCACTAAAAGCAGAACTGAAAAAAGCCCTAAACACTTTGCTGCAAGTTCAGGAAGGGGAACAAACAGAGCGCCTAAGACCACAGCTCCCAGACCTCCCTGCTGGGACTCCCATTTCCAGGGGTCTAGCCCAAGTAAGATGCAACTCCAGTTCTAGAAGAGAGAACAGACATTTCCTGTTATTAATTCCACATCATGTAACTAGTTACATTATCTGAATCCCACCTAGATTACCTCAGTTTAAGCGAGAGGCTAGCCAGGTCTACCTATGAATTCTTTCATGGTCATAACAGATGTATAAAATAAGTCAGGCAAAAAAACCCCATCAAATTAACTGTCCAGGTACGACAGAGTATAGCGGGGCTTGCTTTTTGTTTTAACTATTTTTACCACCTTGGTTCCTATGGCGATCGACCTTCTCATATATCCAACTGTTATCATTTAGTATGTCATAACCACTATTTAAAAAAAAAAAAAAAGTCAAGAGGATATGTTAAATACTAAAGGTTTAAGTTCAAATTATGGAAAATGAGGATGAACACATCGATACAGGCTTGCAATTTTAATTTTTAAAAGGCCCCTACGGTGGGACTAGCTATAGATGGCATCATGCTAATGCAAATGGAAGAGAATTTTTTTTTTAAAAAAAAACAAAACCAAAACCACTTTAAGTAAGTATGAATTCACACCATACACGTGTACATACTTAATTTTCTAAGTTAGCTTTGTTTGAACTATAAATCAAGTCCATACTACTAAAAATTTGGTATGTGCAACATTAACCTGATTAAAGCATTTATAAATACAAGCTTTTTAGTATTGCAACATACTTCACTACTTAACATACTGAAAAACAAGTTCTACATTTAAAATTCTTATGTAATAGTTCTATCTGCCAATTAAGACTACAAATGGAAAAATACTTGCTAATCTTTAACATTATTGAAAATGCAAATATATTTCATTTTTGGAAGAAAACAATCTTGTTTATACTACTGGTGCTTCTTTAGACATTTGGAGATACTACACTAACAAAATACAAACTTTGTAGTAAGCTTACAACATGTACTTCTCAGAGGCAAAAAGAAAAAATCTGTTTTGTATTTATGAAGGAACAACCATTTATTATAAAACAAGATAAAAGATATTAGAATTAAGTTGAAACAAGGCAACATTAGAACAACCACTTTAGAGCTTTGTGAACGAAGTGTAGTTTTAAACTTGCAAATCAATGTGAATGTAGCTCTTAACATGCTGTCCTCTTCTCTATAAATGGGATGAAGTAGAGAAGCAAAGCTTCAAGGTGTAAGGGTTGGAGCCATCTGTCAGGAGACAACACAGAACATACTCAGGGCTTTCACTGAGCACAGCTCTCCTGTTATCAAGATCACTTTTCATAATCCGACAAGTTTACCAGTTGTGTTGATGTAAGGCTCTGCCCCCCGCGCCCACTGCCACCAGTTGCCCACAGACACCGCCCAGCCTCCCAGCGGGCCTTACCGAGAGCCTGCCAGCATCTCCCAGACACAAAAACAGAGTGTTTTCTGGTTGCAAAGGAATGTAGATTTGGAATTGCAAATGCTGTGCTATAAAGATTTTACCATTATTGCTGCCCCTCTTCCTAGCTGAACTATTTATAATAGTAGTATTTAACAGGCAACTTCGAGATATTTACAGAAGTCAGGACTGAGAATGTGGCATTTCTGCCAGGGACCAAGCGGCACTGGGCAGGTTTGACACGTGTCTGGCAGAGCGGCAGGATGCCCAGCTTGCCCTTCAGGGCTCTCCCGAAGGCAGAGCACCCCCGGGCTGTAAGGGCGGCCAGGAGCCAGGGCGGGCAGCACACAGCGCTCCCGGCAATGGGGGACCTGTCCTGGCCAGCCAGCCTCCCACAGGCTGATTGCAGCAACTCAACCAGCAGTCCTCGGTCTAAAATGCTGCCTTTTCCTCTGAGCACCAGATTGATTATGCATTAGGGTCTGCCTTTTCCATGCTGAAAGGCATCTGCTGTTACCACCTCTCCAAACTGAGATGAATCTGAAATCATGAACAGTCTGTTATCAACACCACCCTAAAAAATAGTCAGGCCCTGAAGTGATCTCAGCCCATCACTGAGAAGGGGGGGGGGGGGGTGGGGGGTGGGGGTGGCTGTGGGGGTGTGGGCATGTGTCTTGTGTGCAGGAAAGATTTAAACTGTTAACACTTGACAGGGAGACAAATTCGTAAAAGTTTGGAGACAGTAGTTTAAAATAATATTAGACACTGGACTGGACTCAAAGTTATGTCTGTGAACACCTGGAAAAATTCCATTGAATCCAGTAAACAATCTTAATAGTCCAGTGCAGATCTGGCCTATTGCGTACTTGTTTAGCAAGGGAACTCCCCCTCCGTTCTTACTGGTCTGGAGCTAAATTCAGCTTGGTCTCATCCTTTCTGATTTGAAAGAGAATCCACTACAGTTAATTTAGAGAAGTAAGCTGGGTACCTTAGAGAATCTTCTGCCCAAAGATACTGTATATTTCTCTGCATTTATTGTGAAAGATTTAAAAATCTTCTGTAAGACATTACCCATTAGGTTTGCTTTTGATGACAGTGTATTTTAATGCTTTTCCTGCCTTGCCTTCTTTTCCTCCCAAATCAATTTTTGGTTTTTTCCATCCTTCCGTAACTTCCAAGTTGCAGAGCATATTTTGAGTTCTATAGGTTGACTCAAAAACTAGAGTGCCGTTTAGATAGAAACTAACAGAACGTAAACTAGAGGTTAAATACTGTAATATATAGTATTTGTATCTTGTAATATACTTAGTACAGTATGTGTGTGTATATACACTGGGTTTTTTATATCTATATCTATAAAATAAGGACAATGCAGTTTTTAGCTGCAAAGCCTCACCTTTTACAAAGGCAGTATCAACATGTAAGAAAACGAGAACAAAATTATAGCCGTAAGATCAGTAAAACTGACTTACTTGGGACTCTTATCTGGTAGTGATTAAGTACAGTGAGAGCTTCCACTGCATCTGTCTTACATTCCCATTCCAACAGACCAGACAGTGTTTTGGCAGAAGCTGTCAAAATGAGAAAAAAAAAGGGAAGGAGGAGATTAGTAATGTCTCCTGACAGTGTATGCTCTTACCAAAACTGGAATACAAGTAAATCCCCAAACAGGTCAAAGTTTACTTACGTTTTGGATCAAACACTTTGTACTTAATAAAGCTGAGAACTTCGTGATCCTCACATAACTGTCACAAAAATAAAGAGGTAAAACTCTAGTAAAAATGCGTGTAAAAACATTTGCAAAAGTTCCAAGTTTATGGAAGAGACACAAAAAGGAAAATACTGACTCTTTACTAGAGCTTCCAAGAATTTATGGCCAATTATTATTTTTAAAATATGTTTAGATTGGTAACTCTTTAGAATACCATTCTATAGTACGCAAAACAAGGCTCCTGTGTATCTGTGCTGTCCCATGATAAATACGATTTTATAGGCAAAAAAATTGTTAGAGTACTGATATCACTACCTCAAGTAAAAACAAGTTCTTGTTGATATTTACACTTCAATACACTAGCTCTGAAGTCCTACATGCAAGCACACCACTCATGAACCAGTTAACTTTCAAACAAAACTTTAAAAACAAAACCAAAAACCGCAACAAAACTTTTATTGAACTGCAGAAGAACTCACAGAACTGTCATCAGTTTTACCACTGCCTCCACTTGAGAGGAGTTGTTTTGAGCATCCAGAGTTCATTTAGGACTTAGCTGTGCAGACTGTTCCAGGTGCACACTTCGCTCCATTTCAAAATATCCCAGCAGTCATTAGAGTAACCATCTCAGGGACTCAGTAAATCTTTTGTGAATTGTCACCCTAACTTTCCCTGTATTTGGATTTGTGTGTCTTTTCCCCTTCCTCCACAAAAAAACGTTATGTTCCTCAACTAGATGTCCAAGATCTTGTTCCTCATGTAATAAATAAATAAATAACAATGCTAGAACTGTGAAAATATAGCAGCTTCTATCTAGAGAGGCTACAAACCCATTTTATAAACCAGTTCTCCTCCAGTCACTATGCTGAAACTATCCCAGTTGTTTCTTTTTAAAAGTAGCACAGTGTAAAGCTAGGACAGAGCCCCAAAGCCCTCTACACCACAGTCATTTCAACTGCCTACCTTTACAAAGGTTTCTTCAGTTACACACAGGGGAACATTATAATAATGCAGCACACAAGAGGGTGGTTGGATGATGTTCTTCGATGCTTGGCCAGCACTGGTGAAGCGATTATTCTTACTCATTGCAAAATCCTTGTAACTACTTGTGCCATCCTCCAGTTCAAATATCTGGCTTGGAACTACTGAATGCTGCTTGGAAACACTGGGATTTAAGGATATATACACACATATGTATATATTTAGAGTTTCTTAAATAATTAAGACTTGTATACTTTGTACACGGATCATTGATCTAACCAGCACAGAGCTGAATTTCTTTACAATTTGAATTAGAAGAACAAGATGGGTTGGGTTTGACACCTTCCTTAAAAAAAATAATGTAGAAAGGATGGATAAGATATGTTAGGGAAAACAGTTTATTAACAGCCAATCCAAGTAACACCCATATGCTTTATTAATATAGATAAGTTAATACTAAATAAAATAATTAATAGCTAAAAATAAAAGTTGCAAATTGGAAATCATAACTCCAACAATGTTAAAGGAATAATGGAATATTGTCTGTTCACAACCTCACCCCATCTGCCCACTAGCAGACTATTAATATAATAAAACTTATTTACCAGACATTAAGTCTCTTTCCAAATAACTTGACATTGTTCAGATGTGTGACAGCTCTTTCCACAGCATACTCATCACCCATTTCAACCAGTGCTGTGCCTGGAATGGTCTTCATAAATTTCACCTAAGATAGATTTGGGAAAAAATGGCATTTGCAACAAACAGTTTTATACATTATACTTATACTGAGTTTTATACATTATTAGGAAATATTTTTAGAACATCTCACCCAGGGTTTTTCCAAAACAATTAAAATTATCATAGTAGTTTCCAAGTTTTTAATAAGTTATGCCTTACCTTCTCAATGTTTCCATACAAGCAGAACAAGTTGAAGACCCTTGAACAGTTCATCTTTAGCTGATGCAACCCACTAACCATGACAACCGACCCAGAAGGATTTCCACCATGCATGTAAGAGGAGGATGCCTGGGGCAACGGATAAGCAACAAGTTCTGGAGTGTCCCGAGATCCCATTCGGTACCGGCTTGGCAAGGGCAACAAAGGACCGTGTGACCCTAAGGAGACAAAAGGCCATGTTTTCATATTGTTTGAAACAAGTTTCACTACTTAGTCGTGCACTGAAGCCCACATACGTAATGCATACTTAAAGGAGGGGGGAAACATCATTACAGTAGTTTCCATTAATTCTTTTTCCAGTTAAGAAAACAAAAAACCCAAACCACCCTCTTCTATTCCCTTTAATGTTCCAAGTCTCTTCTTACATTACCAGACAAGAAGGAAGGAGCTGGTTTTTTACATACAAGTAATAAAAGGTATTTCAGTTATTATAAAAAAGTGCCTTCCCTGAACCATACAAAATATTTGAACATAAACTTGTCAGAAGTAGTATTTAAAATAAACCTTCAGGAATATTGCCATGTCTACTTACAAAGCTATATGTCACCAAGAAAGAATTTTACAAAGCAGGGAAAACAAACCAAAAGAAGTGAACTTTTAGCCAGAGATCAGGAGAGGAGAGGACATGGCTCTTTTTCCAGAGACAAGAGATTAAGTCCAAAGGCTACCCTTCTACAAACAGCTCATTTGGAGGAAACAGGAATACTTAAACCCCTGCATTAATTGAAACAAAGCTATCCTATTTTCTACTACAGGTGAAGTGACAATTTTCACTGATATAAGCAATTATTATTTTTTTTAAATAAAGAGACATTACTCGTATGCAATACTTCCGTTTACAGAAAATATCAGACAAAGGAGAGGATACCTGTTCTTCTGATACAAAAGTAATGTGAAGTTCACATAAGCCAAGTGTAAAAGAAACCTTTTGTCCTTTTTTCCCCAGCAAAAAGCAGTAATGAGAGGGAGACAGTAGTATAGGAGGGAACAGCCACATTACTTAATGTAGAAGGTTGTATCAGAAGAATGAAAAAAGAACATCAGCGAATACAAGGTAGAACTTGGAAATTCTGGAGATTTGAAGAGCCTTTGGAAAGAGTATGTAGAAGGTCAACCTACATCGTAAAATACCATAAATATCTTTGCAAAGAAAGTGGCAAGACAAATCACATTGCATCTGACAGTTAAGAGAGTCAATAACTAGAAAAGTCACATCTAACTGGGAACATTCGTTTCTCAACACTGAGGTCTTGGTCTAACGCACAAAAGTGACAGCAGGTTGTCATTTACAGATAGCACTGGTAACAACTGCAGCACTTTATTGCACTAATTCCAAAACATCATTCTTACACAGTTGCATAGCTATACCTTTTCAGAATTAGCTAAATCAGAATAAATGCAAAGCCCACAATTCACAGCGCGCATGCCAGAATATCAAAGAGCTCTGTGCTGCACCAAACCGTTGATCAAGCTGTGTTGCCATTTTCTATAAGAAAACTGCTTTCCCAGTACAGATGTCATTTTCCATCCACTGCTAGAGTGATGGCAAATGAAAGGAAACATTCATCCAAGGAATAAATTTGTACAGCTGGATGCTCTCCATGAAAGGAAGAGGTATGGCAATAAATGCACATAGAACTCAGTGAATCGCTACCGTTTTCAGAATGTGGACTGACAGCACCGCACGCACAGGACAAAAGTGAACTATTCATGCTGTAGGGGTCCACAGTTAAGCATTGACTGAATATTTAGAATTCCACATAACATGTAAAGAATTCGTAACCATCTGTCATCTGTGTTACTTACCATAACCATCATGTCTAAATGATGATGGGTGCTCTCCCAAAATAGCTTGCCTCTGGCGGCCCTTCCCTCTGTCTAACATGTGGGAAGGGAAAGAAAACAGTTTAGTATGCACAACTATGCACTTGATTTCTCCAGTTAAGACACAAATCTTCTACTTAAGAAGCGAAAAAGTTAATTTGAGTCCTTGTTAATTTTATAAACTATTTCTCATTCATTATATGTATAAAACCACAAGCTGCAGCCCTGGGACACCAAAATTAAAAGACTGCCATTGTATAACAAATTGCACTTAAGCTGATTGGGGGCAGCGGCCAATGTGGAGATTCAGACGTTTAAAGTTTATGGAAATACCCAATAGTTTTCCTAAACAGACACCACACATTAGTATAGATAACACCATACAGCTGGATTTACCTATGCGTCTCTTAAAACAAATTTGAAATGCAGTACTTTTGAAAGACAGTACCTGAATCACAATATTAGCTTCAACAGCAACACATTTTCAAAGTGGGCTTCTTTCAAGAAGTTTCAGCATAAGCCAACAACAACCTGTATTACATGGTTTCATAATCAGTAAACAGAGAGCATTACAAATGTGTACATATATATTTACAGAACACCTACTGATTTATGGGCGTGCTGAAAGGATTGTACATTATTGCATTATCAGCAGCACACAACAGTTTAATTGAAGAAAAACATCACTGAATAATGCACGTAAACAACAGTCAATCCTTTAAGAAAACCCAGTTCTCTAGGATATAAAGTTAAGCAAGGGGTCTACATTACTGGAGGCAAGCTGTGCATCACAGCCAAAGATGTATTTTTCTAACCAAATCCATGCTGCATGATAAAGAAAATTAACTTCCAGATTTCTTTGTTGTAAGCCACAACTGATTTCTCACAATTAAAAAAGCCACATTTAAAAGATGGGGCAAGACTTCTATCAGTTTACAACAGTTCCCAGGAAATTCAGGTATGAATGCTGAAAATGGCGATTCCAGCCCAATGCAGCTGGAGGTATTTGCCCTGAAAAACAGGGAATTACTTGCATTAAACAACACAACAGTGGGAGATGAAAACACATGGGCCCTTTCTGCTCAGGACTTTGAGGACAGGTTCCAAGTCAGCTATTTACTTTGGCAATAAAGCCTGAAGACAGAACAGTGCTGAATGCCTTCAAATACATAGAAGAAAGATTACTTTTGTTCAGTTTTGTTTTTCCATTTCCTTTTCAGGGTAACAGCTCTGGTTCTTGGCTCTAGAAAGCAAATGAGCAGTCATATCAAGTATTTTGCACATTTAAACTGTATGCAGTAATCACCTTTCAGTAAAATCAAGCTTGTAATTCCAGATTGTGGAATACTTAAATCCTTTGAAACTGCACACAGTAACATAGTAAAGAACCATATTCTTCAAATAAGGAGTTTTAGGAGAACAGTTTGATAAATACTTCCTCCTCCTGACGGCGTAGTCCACTGCTCTCTCCTTGCCCCATACTTGTTCCTTCCTTAAACAAAGTCCCTTGATTGCGCCAGCACAAACACTTGCACAAACAGGCACTGAAGCATGACAACTGATCTGTGTTTAAAATAATTCTGAAAGGAAATATTATTTATAATACAGTTTAAGTTTGGGGGTTGTTGTTTTTTGATTTTGTTTTTAAATCGGGTCCTTGAGCCACCGTGTATGAAATGCTCCGAACTACAGTTTGAACCTTCTAGTTAAAAGCAAGAATAATACTAATAGTCAGGTGGGTTTTTTCTGTTCAGTCTAATGCAGTAGACACTTGTTAGGAAGTTTATTTAAGTGGAGAAATACTATGGAGAAGTCTGCAATTTGTTACCATTAAGAACTAACAAACAGTTCTTTAGAAACAAAAATAAGGCCTTAGCAAAATGCATTTCCTTCCTAAGACCTGAGGCAGGGGAGGCGTGTGAAATTCTGAAAGGACGTGTTAGCAAGCCCCCCCTCAGAATGAAATTCCTCTGGGCTAAGATCTTCTTTGCTGCAGTCAGGTCCCTGCAGTCACACATTAAGTTCAAAAGCCAAACAATGCTGCTACAAGAGTAAATTGATGCACAAATAATTAAAAAAAAACCAAAAATTCTGGATTACTTTATGGGCAAAACTGCTCTAGATGCCTGCTTTCTCAAGTACATTTCAGTGTTCATTCAATAATATATATTCCTGTTTTCTAGATAGATGAATGTGGGCCACAGTAAATGAAAAATCATGCTATATACAATATAGCATGATATATATAATGTAAGACTAATTATTTTCCTCTTGGGTGTAATAGAGTGATGTATAGAAAAAATAAGAGACAGGCTGTCAAAAGTAACAAAAGGAAAGCAAGAGAGTAGATTGAGAGTTCTTGAGAAAAAGCAACTCATACCTATCCTAGGTTTTTCATTTTCCACTGTTTTCTGCAGCTTAGGCAACATTTAGCTCTATCAGCCGTATCTATCTGCAGACCAATAACATAATGTAACTAGATGCACAATGTTACAAGTCAGCCTCCAAACACCGTAATGATGAAAACACACAAGGGTCGAGTTAATCTTTCAGATTTTTCAAATTCAAACCTTCACATTTTTTTCTTGCCCATGAGTTTCTTCAAAATCCTTTTTTAACTCAGGAATTTGAGGGGAAAAAAATTGAATCCTGATATAGTCATAATCTACAAGCTGCAACCAATACTGTAGCTCCCTTGTTAACTTTTTACAAGAACTTCATTTTGAAAATTCAAGCCCTAAGTTTTTAGTTGTACAACAGTTTCACAAGCCCAGCGTCTCTGCAGAATTACTTTGAAAGTGCGTATCACTTGAGACGGCCAAAGCCCTGGTTCTCATATAGCCTCTGAGAAGCAGATACTCTATCTTGGACACATTGTCTTCACTCTTCTAACTTTACATTGCACACATGATTGTACATAAGTTACTGAACACTGCACTCAATAATTACAGATATTTATTTTTTTAAAAAATAAACACTTTACAGGAGTTAGGCTACACAGCAGTTTGTCTTTACATATATAGTCATAGTTTCTATTGACATGAGTTAAGCTCTGGTAATTTTTACAGCTGAGTACTTAAGAGACAGTATGCCTGTACCCATTATGGATATCCCTATTTTAATACTTAAATAACTGAGGGGGCCTATCCGATATTGCACTGCTCAGTTCCAACTATCTACAGATAAGGATTAAACTTCCCTACTACTAGACAATACACTGTTAAGACTGAATGCAACTCTCACATACAGCAAGTAATAAAAAGATTACAACGTTAATGATATCAACAAGAGAGGTTCTTAATTTTGGAGGTTCTCTGTTTTTCAGTTGTAATTTTAAGGGAAATAAGACCAGCATACATACAAACTTGAACAGAATGGGTACAGTCTATCATGTTATTCATCCCATACAAATCTGAAGTACTGAAAAGTGTCCTCCTTTAAAAACTTGTGGTGGTGGTGCATGCAGTATGCAGACAAGGTGAATTGCAAGTCTGAGTTTTTTCAGAGGGTTTTTGTTTGTTTGTTTGTTTGGTTTTTTGCTGATGCCGATGTGGTGCATGATGAAGTGTAGAGTCAGCCTGCTGAAGTCCTCTATCCTTCTTAATGCCTCGTCCAACATAGGGGAAAAGAGTCCTTTCGAAGGAGAAGCAGTGTGCAAGTTTGTAGTTTGTAAGGAATAGTCTGTACCAGGTTTCCTCTCCTCCAAAGAGAGAGAGCTGCTTGGAGAAATGCAAGTCCTTGAGAACTGCGAAGGTGCTTGCAGGTGTGGGCTCCTTGTTGCACTAAGTGGCTCACGCACACGGCAGTAGGGGGCACTAGGGCTCGGGGTTAATGTCCTGGCTGGTGAGCACAGCCTTCAGCAGCACTGCCTTGCTTTGGAATGACTACTGCGATACAGCCTGACCACGTATAAAGGATTGTCATTAGTACAGTCAAACATCTACAGCAATAATGTATGAAAACCTACCTCGTCGGCCCAGATACGGTTTAGTGTAGTCCCAACTATCGTTGTCGTTTCTAATGACATTAAGTCGAGTTGGCTGTTCAAATAAAGTAAAAGTGAAAAAGGTTACATCTTGACTATACCTATTTTTCCAGCAAAATGAAAAGAGAAGGTCCAAGCATTACCCTTGCATATTCAATTTTCAGTGTGCAGCATCCTGCATAGATATCAGCTCCATTGAGCGCAGCCTTCGCCTTCTGGGCACAAAACACCGACTCAAACATACACACCACGTTAAGGATTTTTTCCCCCAGGTGTCTCATTCATGTCCCTTTCTCCTGACGTCTTTATTTCCATAGCCTGCAGATATTTCACTATTATATACCCTACAACAACTCTATACAGACTTAAATATAAAACTGTCAACACATATGTACGGGTTCGACTTATGTCAAGCATCTGTTTTTGAGATGTAGCACATGATGAGACCATTCATAAATTCGTAAACCCTACAGTGCGGACTCTATAGACTCAAACTTTGTTTATGCTCTGATGTTACATCATTTGGAAGGAAGGGGATGTTCTGGTGGATTTGGTAAGTCTCATCAGAGGACACAGAAAATTCCCAGCAAGCCTAGAGAATATTTGAAAGGAAGGTCTGAAAGGGAAGTCCAAGCTGCATGACTTGTGAAGGGATCACAGCTCAGGGGCAGGAAGATGTGACTGAAGACAACGCAGCCCTTCTCACAGCATTAGCTAGAGGCTTGTGGGTAGAGAGAACATGAACTCAGTAGCTGCTCTACAGCAAGAAGAACTAAAAAAGAATATGCTCTTTTAAGCTTGCTAGCCAAATAAAACCACAGAATTAAGAGATACTTTGAATGAACAAAATCATCTTGCATCAAGAAATACAAGAAGAAGATTGCTTTAAATCCACCGCTCAAGGCTGATGTATGTACCAGGCTCCAACATACAGGTTTTTTCATATCCTCTACACAAGCCAAAGCTTGGTTCTATGACTAGGAGAAAAACATACTTGAGCCTCAGCGCACAGCGATCCATGTTCTCATACATACTCAACAGCAAACGGTGTCAAAAAGCCTGAACCTTGCAGTAGGCCAGACATTTTGCACCACTCTTTGATATAATGTTATATCAAATGTTATATAAAAATATTCAATATAATGAAAAATGATATTTTGGAAGAAGTCTGTATCAATAGCATATCCCTTGTGTTTTACCGCATTCCTGTAGCCCAACTTCTTCAAAGGTGATGTGGGTTCATTATGGAATTTAAGAATGAGAAAAGTTAAGCTTCCCAGACCTCCAAGAAGTTGTTTGACACTGGCTAGAACTGTGGGAGCACATCTGCAATCAGCATTGAAATTGGAGTAAATTTTTTAACTTTTCAGACAAGGTTTGCCTTGAAGCTCACTTCTTCCCCCTCCCCCCAAACTGTTTACCTACACTGTTGCATTACTTTGCTCGCACATTTGTGAGTTTTCTTTCAGTTGCTGGTTGGTTTTGTTTTTAATAGAAGGAATGTTGTAGAATTTAATTCAAAGGACAGAACTATGGTAGTTTCAGTCTATGCAGGATCCTCACCACAGCTTCCCTAATCTTTCCTGTGATGCAGAAGAACCCCCAACCATAAAAGTCATCTGATCCAGACAACAGCATTTACACAACTTGACACATTATCGTAGTAAGTTAAACTACTGTCTGTTAGGACACAGTTTAAGTCTTTTAATAGATAAGCAGCAATTAGTTTGCTTTTATGGAAGTTAGGGTAATTCTTTTTGCCTGGCAAATCACCAATGCAACCACCGGTTAATTCCTATGTTACAGAAGAGACCCACTAACAAAGCCTGCAACATCAGTAGCATCTGAAATCATAAAATAATTTCTGAGATTTCGGTACAATTTTGTCTGGATAACAGCTCAGAAACAGATGGTAAGCAGTCTCTATGAAGAGGGTTATCAGAATTTTACAAACTAAGGCATAATCATAGCAGACTTTGGACTTTGCAAACTGCAGTAACGCATTAAGAACTCTACAAACTTTCATCCTATGTACAACTTAATGCTGCAAGGGAGTTTCCTCAACACGTGATAAACAGGTCAAGGAGGCCTAAGTTGGTCTCATGCTTTGTTAAAAGTCACAACAGCAAGATAAGCAGGATATATTCAAACCATCTTAAAAGACCAAAGAAGTCAAATTGCACCTCTGCAATCCCTTACCCACTTCTTGAGTAAAAACACACACAGAAGCCATGAAGCTTTTGTGTATAATGTGTTGTCAAACCTATGACATATTACATGTCTGCAATTACTAGCCTTAGGGCTACCTATAAACATGGTTATCAAGACTATTGTTGACAGTGTCATTCTCCTATAAAGATGAAATTTCTCAGTGCTATTTTGTCTTTTAGAGATATAGAAATTAGGATGCCTTAAATAGAAATTAAAAAATAATTTGGTCTCAAAATTACACAGTATTTTTCTGACATTCTCATGTTAAATTCTATCTGCAGTCAAGAGCCTACGGGGGGGCAGGGGAATCACACTCAAAAAGGATATTCAACCATAGCTTGTATTCCATTTCTCTTGAATATAACAATGCGCTGAACTTTTCCAACAGGGTTGCACACAGTATACAAGACATCCTAAGGAAGAAGAAAAAAAAATTTTAGTCAGATGTGACATTTCAAACACTTTAGGTTGACAAAACATTTTCTTGCATTGACATTTAAATGCCAGAGAGCAAAGAAAAAGCATGTTAATTTTTCAATTATCATTTTCCCTATACAATTTATATACTCATGATTAGCATTTTAATGGATTAACATAGTACAGGCACTCAAATCTGAAAAAAACCAGGAAAAACCTACTATAAGAAGTACTCATGCAAACATTAGCTCAACACAGTTGAAGATATGTGTTAAAAGCCCATAGTTGCATCGATGTCTCAGACTATGCTCCCTGTCAAACATGCACTCAGTAGTTTTACCAAGGCAAAGACAGACAAAGTGACCCAGTAGTTACAGCACATTGGATTTCATAAGGCTCTAGCAGCTGAGGGTTTTTTTTTTTTATCATTGATGGTCATTTTCAGAAGAGTAACTGCGGGTAGCCCATGATGTAAGCTTAGGTAGCTTATCAAATGTATTTCAACCGTATTCACCTGAATTAAAGGCACTGCAAGTGGTTGCTGTGCTTCTTCAGTTAAGGCAGAGAAAACTTCTGACAGGAAACACTCCGTTCATACAAACTCACTGTTAACACTCTGCTTTCACCAGCATTTGTCTATATTACTAGGAACAAATAAAATTCAAGACCATCTTCAGTGCTGCAGGGGAACCAAACAGTAAGGAGAAAAGCTCTCCTTACTGCACATCAGGCCAGGCTTAGGTGCTAGGAGGACCTCAAACAACACTTGATTACACCTAACAATCCAGACATTATGGTACCAGAAACTAGTCTCCAGCGTGAATCTGTCCAAGAACAGCAAGTTTATTTTAGAGTGATTACACACCCATACTCAGAATTCCCAGGACTTGGGCTTGAGAACCTGAACAAACAGGAACCATGATTTCTTGAAACAATTCACCTGTTAGATCATGTTCAAACAGCTGAAAGCACCTAAGTGTTACCAGTCAGTCAGTCTCACAGCTAAACTTAGCAGGCACAGGCACTGACTTCTCAGTGAAACACTCTACCACGATCTATTTTTCCCTTCCTTTCTTTATATCTAAACCAAATAATTCCAAAATGCTCATTCCAAGATCTTTGTATACATCCTCAGGTTTACTTGGGGGATGAGAGAGAAGGGGGAAAGGAACTAGGTATAGTATTTATTATTGTGTTCTGCAGAATAGTGGAGCAACTGGAAGGCAAAGTGGTCAGGGTGCATGCTGGAATTCTCAGAAATAAACCAAACACACCCCCATATACTCACCTATCCCCTGCCAACAAGAAACTAGAAAAAGAGGATGTCTTATTGCTGGCGTCAGATGCAGCGGTGTAACATCTGGCTTATATAAAGTACTGTAAGGTTTAATATATGGGCATATTACCACTAAAAAACACAAACAAAAAAACCCACAACAAACCAAAAACATTGTTCATCCTCAGGCGCCTTGCTCCAGACACTCCAGTGAGTGCTCTGCATAGCTACATGAAGCAAGCACAGGAGACTGTCAATCTTAAGATTTCCAGAAGATGGACAGACATTTTTAGAAATTATTCAAGTAGCCTGAACCCCTAAAAAATAAGATTTATGAGATCATTTACTGGTGTATTTTCTATGCACGCTCAATAGCACAAGCAGCTGCCTTCCATCTCCTCTTGTTGGGGAGGAGTCCTGAAAACTTTCCAGCCAGGTGACATTAATTTTCAGGCATATTATTTTCTTTTACAATTTGTCTTTCAAAAGATTCCCTCACAGCCACTTAATTAAAAAGTAGTCTTTCAAAATGTAAGCTCTACTCAAAATGCCATCAGTGTCATTAGCCAGCAGGCAGACACACAGAGCTGAATTTATTAAATTTGTTTTTTATTTAAAGTCAGCTACCACATCAATCAAGTGATTCACAAGATACGGTAACATGGGATATGTTAAATAAAAAAATTAACACTAACACTATATATATACTAGGATGTCATAAAAAAGGAGGTGCAACAATCTAACCTCAGAGGCAGTTGGCAGTGAAGTTTATAACATGTCAGTTGCCAAGGCAAACCACCCCTTCCTTGTGCATGTACGGAAGGTTTAGAAGGTAAGTGAGAACCAAGAGACACCAGCAGAGCTGTAACTGAACAGGCAGTAAGGACTGCAGCAGCAGGGGTCACTTTGAAAAGCTCTGTTTCAACAGACAAATATGTTTGTTCTTACAGACAAATCCCTGATGAAGTTCTGCCCACAGATGAGGAAACTGGAAAACAGAACTTCGAACGCCTGCATACGACACATTAGGCAAAACTTTTTCAAAACACCAAACATCCCCCCCCCCATCACAAATGGGTGGGAAGTAATTAGGCATTAAATGCAGTTAACTTGCCCTTCTTGCCCTTCACTGCCACACCCCTCTAAAAAGAAAATAAGCAGGTCACAATTGTAATGGAGGAAATAAGCTGTAGCAAAATTTTAAAATAATTTGGCTTCTTCTACAAGATGGCCTTGAGCAGGCCAATTTCTCTGCAACAACTGTAGCTTGTTTTGAAAGAAAAGCTCTTAAGAATTATAGAACAGTCTATTGCAGTTATTCAGACAGACCTGTCACTTAATCTCGTTGCAATTTTTCATCTATTTTGTTTAACTGTAGTTCAAATTTAAGGAGACAAAAAGTGTTGAAGAGAGAGAGCTGGTGTTGGGTCTTGTGTGGTTTTTGGGGAGGTTTTTTGGTGGTGTCTTGTGGTGTGTTGTGGGTGTTTTTGTTTTTTTAATAAGGCAGACTTTTAAGTTAACTGTTTCTTTAACCCACTGGCCAAGTGCAAAATTTTTATTTTTCTCATCACATTCCTAGCTGTTACAGGTTCAACTCTCTTTCCAGTTGCCATAACTCTACTGGTCTACATTATCTCCAATGAGCTCTGATGCTTGCAAGTAATTTTCACAATCTGTTTGCTTCTACTGCTCATTAGTATATGCCTGACAAACAGTTGGGGGCAGCGGGAGGAATAAGGGGAGGGTGGTGGGGTGGTGTTTGTTTTCACAAAGCAAGCTACTGTGCTAGAGGCTTCATCCTCAGAATTTCCATGGAACTCTCCTAGCCCAGAATGATGCTTCTGCTACCAGTTTCCTCAAGCATCTACACTCAGCTGCTTATACAAGCCAAATTTAAAATGAATGAATGAAACAGTTCCAAAATTTGTATTACAGTCACATGCAAAGAATAGTTTAACTTAGTGGGTTTTCTCACACAGCTCAAAGCAAGTCTATTTTTAAACACTGATGAAAAAGCAACTCATACCTTGCCATGCTTTTCTATAAAGGAAACTGACAGGAGAAAGAAAATTCATCATCCACTAATGAATCAACAGGCAAAAACCTATTGGTATTCACAATACAGTGAAGCAACAAGCATGACATGGAACTGACTGCTTTAAGTAATTTCAGGAATACTAAGTTTCAATTAATTTGTTAACATAATATACGGCACATTAAACAAAAGTTGACAATTGCATTAAATTATGTGGTTCCACACAACACAAACACTGACTGATCCATATTTCCCTAAGAACAAGTAACTTATGCTTGTATCGCAGTAATCTAAGTTTGCTTAAAGCAGACTTTTAAATTTTTTTTCTGAAATATTTCCGTGCAATTCAACATGTATTATAAAGCCTCTGTAAAAATATAAGCATTCAATGCATGAGAAAACATGCATTCTTAAATACTAGCAAAAAACAACTGTATCATTTAAAAAACATGCACATGTGCCATAAATAGATCGCAATAAATTAGTATGCAACTATATGTATAGTATAACTTGAAATACTGAAAAGTAAAAGGTATTGGCCCAAATAAAAGTGAGGAAGATTCCATCAAACTAGAGCTGATCATCAACAGATGAATTTTTCAACTTCCCACAAAGGAAATACTTAAGAATGAAGGACTGCAATAAAATAACCCCTCCTACTGGAAAAGTTACTTGCTATTTAAACATACACCACTCGAAGCCTAAAAGCTAAATGACATTCCTGATGTAGTGGCAACACATTTGGACATATTACAGAAGCATGTAGCAGTTTAAACATTTCAAAATCCTGACCACTGAAGTCTTAAAATGTATTGGAAAATATCTGCACGACAAGACTGACTGATCTCGGAAAACGTTTTTTCCCAGAACATGCATGTTACTTATGTGAAGATGGTGTAAAGCTTTGGTAGGTGAATTTAATTCCTGACTCAAATTAACAGTGTACAATGTATTTCCAATGTGCACTATTTGTTAATGTAACAGATTGTTGCTACCTGCCTTCTTTTATTTTATTAAAAGATGAAAAAAAGAAAAAGAAAACAGAAGAAACAGAAGAAACATACCACTGTAATTGGGTAGAGAGGATTCTGAATTGACAACAGGAGAACTTTATTTCCACCAGATGGGTCATCAGTGTTCCCTGGCCGAGTAATCCTCTTACTTGTTGAATAGTTGAAAAAGGCTTGCTGTCCAGCAATGTATACAGGTTCATCTGCTGCAAATGTTACACATTTCTTCGCACTTTCTACATTTTCAAACTCCACCAGAGCCTGGCGCTTAAATGGCATCATCATGACATAGCTGGTGAGAGAAACATTACAGTAAAGTTTTCCTACATGCTTACTCAAAACTACTCCAAAGTCCCAAACTGTCACGTATGATACCTTTTTTCTAAACTGTTGCTAGCAACAGCATAAAAGGCAGGTCTCCCTGCTCACGCTTCCCACACCTGGACAGTGCATTTCTAAAGCATTTGCACAAAACACAGAAATGCAGATGTAAGATAAATAACTATTAAGCTGTTGTTTTCCTGAAAAAGTTCAATGGATAAAACCATTCAACCAACAATCGATTATTCACGATTACTAGAACTACAATTAATATTAAAAAAATTAAAGCCATTTATGAGGTATTTAAAATACTATTTTTGACACAAAACTACTTTAGAGGAAATAAACAGAAGTATTCTAGTTAACCAAATTCAGATACAGACAAACTCCAGAAGCTTTGTCAGCTGATTTAAGTTTTCAAAAAGTAAAGCTCTCAGGCTAAAATGTACCTATTTGTACTCCTGAACAAACCTGTGCTCACTTCATTTTTTTTTTTTAAGATACTGGTACAAGTATAATTCTATTATTTGACTATTAAGGCAGTGAAAAATATTGTACTATTTACAACACCCTATTTGACTTCAATACATACATTTACTTGAAAAGAAATGCAAATTTCCAAAAAGAAGCCCTCAAAACTCAGAATAGCTGGTGCTACCCATTTGCCTTTACTATTTTGTTCACAGATGAAAAGTCTTTATGACATAAAACCTCTGAAGGGGCTTTCTCTCAATAACCATCTCATTCTGAAGGTCTTACCATATCACAAGCACTCCTCCCAGATGAAATGATAGGGAAAAGCATCGCCTGCTCTGCGGCCCATCATTTTTGGTATATTCACTTGTATTGACACAACGACCCTTGTGCTGTTCCACAATGCAGTTTAGCTACAGCTCACATTAAGGCCAGGAGCAGCGGTGCTGCTGAAGGCTGACAGCAGACACCAGGGCGTGCAGACAGCGTGAGCCCACTCCACCAGACTTCCCACGTGCCAACAGAGCACAGCCAGAAAACCTTCATGCTTCACTATTAACTAAGTTCAGGATTTCAAATGGCTATCATAATATATTTAAAGAGGTCCAAGAGACTGTTAAATAACGCTCCTAACTCGTCCAGAGATGTGACTCTATACTGCTTGACATACCATATGGTTCCGAACTTTTCAAGAGCTTCCACAAGATCTGCTTCCACAACTGATTCACACAGCCCTCGAACATGGACGACAGGAGAAACAGAGACTTTGTGATGACTTCCCCCGGCATCCTAGCAACAAAATGACATTTTAAAATTCAACACAGAACAACGAATACTGCTATCATTAACTAAAATTAAATATCTGGCAGACACTACACTGGGTCCAGAAGTACCCATCTAAATGTACAATCCAAGCATGGTTTAAATAATTTAACTTTTCTTTCCAAACAGATTGCCAAGTTCAGTTGCCGAAATCTACTTGAAATAAAAAGCTTTGCAGATTTCATTAATGTGTTTGCACAATCAAGATTTTTCCAATACAAAAAGAGCCTACTTAACACTTGGCTGAATTGCAAGAGGTCTTCCACCCTATTTGTTAAAAGCATAAAAAAATAATAAATACTTGGACATGCACAATAGCTAAAATATTTCCATCACTCTTCCTGTTTATTTATGCCAATATTTGTTTGAGGCAGGCTGGGGGGATAAAAAAAGCAAGAACAAACAAGGGCCATCAGTAAACTGAATGAAAATTGATTATTTTTCTAATGTACAAAGAGCTGTGCCCCACAATGCAAGAAAACGCCAGCTCCATACTATACTTGAAATAAATCCAACCTCCCTTCTAATTCTGAACACTCTTCACACGTTTTCAAAAACTCACAAGTTCTGTACCTATGGGCACACTCTCTCTTTTCACCCCGACGGTGGCTATCATTAACAGATTGAGCCGTTGTACATTAGCACACACAGTTCCCACTACGCGCAATTTCCAGAGCTATCGCTATGACTTCAGTGTCAGTTCTGTGTTACTGAAGAATTCAGGTTGGAATCAGCTCATTTTTCCATGCAAAGCCTGAAGAGGGATGAAATTTATCTTATATATTCTAAGACATGGTGGTTAAAAAAAAAAAAAAAAGATATTATGTAAGCCAATAATGAGAGATAAAGAAAGATTAGAGATAATAAAGGGCACACTAAATATAACTACCAGCACCCAAATTTCATACAGTGTAACAGCAGTGTAAAGTTGCTGTATTCAAATTTAGCAACTACATCAATGTGTTTGATCTAACAGATCAAGTCTTGTTGGATTTTCACTTTTTCACAAGGAGTAGTATAGCATCTTCTGGAACTAGAGAGAGATTCTCATTCATAGCACAAAGAAGCATTCAGCTCCAGTAATTAAGTAACCACAGTGATTGCTAGTAACGGCTACACACATTCCTCTCTTCCCTATCTGTCTGAACTACAGATTAAAGGAAAAACATTCCAGATAAACACACAGAAGACTAAATTTGTTGGTAATTCCTGTGTTCCATACACAGCTTTCCCAAAACAATTATGTATTTTCTCTTTAAATTGAGAATTTGACCACTCCACTTGAACCAAAAGGCAGCACTTCAGACTTTGTCAGATGTCAGAACAATCTGGTGTGTAATTTTTTTAAGCTTAGCTTACATTCTATTCACTTGCAGTATGAAAGCATTTTAAGTAGCAACGCATTTCTTTGAGTGAGAGCTGTGACAATCATGGGAAAACACCACTACTGATATCTGTGTAAGATATTATATATCCTGATTAATTAGCTGAGGTCTACAGCAGTAGCAGTGATCAAAGCAGTCATAAAGGGTCAATACTTTGAACTGCAAATCTTAGGCACCTGCAGAAGGAACAGAACTACATGGAGGCTTTTCTTTTCAGCTTCTATGTTCTTTACCCGCATACACGTTTCAAAGCTGTAAGAGTACCTAAGGAAACCTTCAAAAGAAAACTAACAATAAATACCAGCTTTTTCTGCAAAGTCTATTACTCTAAGGTGTTAAGATAGCAGGCACCTTTATTTTCAGTCTACAGAACAATCAGAAGTTATTAAATCAACTATTCATCGCCCTGCATACTTGTTACTATGTTAAGATCCTAGTTAATGCTAGAGGCACGCATTTTCTTTTGTTTCCTTTTCTTTAACACATTCAAGAAAACTCACCAAAAAATACTTCTGTTTAATCAGATGGCAAATATAAGCGATGATTTTCCTCTGTGAAGCAAAGATTCACTACAAAGAGCTACCTTACTTAATTAGCACCCCCATACATCAAGTCAAGCTTTCCAGAGTGGATCATAACAGAATGATGCATCTCTCTCCCTCCCCTGCCCAGTCTTCTGTTAGTTTCAGTTCATGTTTCTTTATCACAGATATCCATTTGTATTTTTCTTTATTAACACTGAATTTACGCTTGCGTACTAAAGATACAAATCTTTCTAACAGTTAAAACTCTCTCAAAAATTAAGACTTTTATACTTGCATCTTTAAATCCATTATATAAATTACACACACATATACAGGTGTCTGCACTTCTGCAACTGGAATCATTCCATCAGCAAATACAAATTTTGCTTTCTTTTGTAGTAAAAGCAACATTTGGCTTTCCAAGCCAAATTTCCTTCTCCCATAACACCAAATACATCCCTTAGTAGAGTGTAGTATAGTAGGAGATTTAGCAAGAATCAAAAATTGTAGCACTGCTGCTATTGTAGTAACTTCCGCAAAAGCTCAGGAGGCATGGAATAAAAAAATAAAATAAAAAAAAAACCAAACCAAAACCCACAGAACAGTGAAATCTCAGTCACTTGCCATGAAATTAAGGATTTACCTACACAGCATTTCAGAAACTAATTTATACAGATAAAACCACTGAATTTATAAATGGCAAAATCAGAGGGCCTCTGCTTTACTCAAAAGAGCTTCCAAGTAGCAGCAGTAAACAGCAGCACAAGAATCGAGTGCAAGTCAGTCCTGAGCCAGGAAGCCGCAAACTAACATTCACAGAGCATATTGGTGAAAGACATGAACATGTGCCACAGGCATATGTTTGAGTGCAAGAAAGTCTTCACAAAGAGCAGACGTACGTATTATTGTCAAACAAGTTTTGCAGCTACCATTCAGGAATCCAGAATGATACCTGATTTCCTTTAAAAGAAGGAGAAATAAAGTCACATGAAAAACCGAACGTGTAAGCATAAAGTATCTCCACAGCTAAGGTCCAAATGTACATTCGACTCATCCAACTGCTGCCATCATTTCTTCCTGGAGATGAGAAATGCAGGATTTTTAACCAAGATCTCATGGCCACTGTATCCTGAAAACTACACGTGCTGTAGCTGTCACACAGACAAAGGTTTCACCAAAGCATCTGCTCACATACAGATTAACCACCACCAGTATTTCTCTGCTTACAAAGGAGCCTTCCAGTAACTCCAGCTCCCACAATGGCAAAAAAGCCCCATGCAAAACTCTAACACTTATACTCCACCAAAGCCAGAAGAACCGTTGCTCTTCTGATGTTACTGCTGTACCCATTAATATAGATGGCTTAAGGGTTTCTGAAAGCTCAGTAACAATTTCTTGAAGAATCATTAGCTGGACAGAAAGCGCAATTATTAAATAGATAATGGAAACAGACTTCCTTTCTAAGTGCTCAAGACCAGGAACAGGAACAGAAAAAGTTTCCCTCAAGAAAGAAGCAAGGAAGATAAAAACACTTAACGTTGAAACCAAGCTTCTGTAGAAAGCCAAGGCATGAAGGGAAGTGCTGACATAACCAAGCAGATGAAGCACAAACAAGTTACTTCGCATACGTAAGACTGCAACAGAAGCAGCTTCAAAGCATGGCCATAGCACTTTAACACCTGTTCTTTGGTGACCCTACATGGTTCTAGACAATTTTTTAAATAAGACACTGGTTTCTTGCTAACAAATTACGATTTGCCATTCCAAAAGGGAAGGAAGTCATCATGGGCTCTAGGATGATGTCTCTCTTGCTCACCAATTCCAGATTAGAGAATTTTTTACCACCTGTTTCCACATAAATGCATCCTTTATCCTCTTTCCAGATACTTTCCAGTCAGCACGTTCACCTTAGTTCTGTTAGTCTGTACTGCCTTTTTTGGGCCATCTGCTCCTTTACTCTTCCTCTGCTTACCTCCACCATCTCTCTTTTTCTCCTTACTACAAAAGGATTGCACTCCTCCTTCGTATTATCTCCATCAGGTACCTAAACGTACTGTTATTTTATTTCTCACCATTCAGATTATCTTATTCACTCTCAACTTTTTCCTCTCGCTGCATCCCTCTTAAATGCTCTGAAATTGCTCTTATAAACACGACAGAACTGGGCAGCGGGGAGAAGCGCTGAAAGGTTGCTTATTAGGTATGTAATTAGGTAAGCACCAAAAACCTTATTAATGCCTAACTATGGACTGATCTGCATCCAGCTGCCTTGCAGCATGTCAAGGGTAGCTAAAATTACCACACTATAAAGACAAGGTCAAGGTACACAACACATTCCCCTAATAATCTCAGCTCTGCCCACTCGGGATGGTCTGATGAGAAATGGCTTTCATAAGCAGATATGCAGCATTTTGTGTACACTCTTCCACCACCAGCTGTACGACACGACGGTGGCATTACTTAAAGCTGTTTGCCCTGTTGTACATCATCCCTGCTGACCACACCAGCCTGACTCGAGCAGATCTGTCTCTTCCCTACAAAGATACAGGAGACACCCCCCCTCTCTGCCACCTGGAATTCCTGTAGCTTTGCAGTGGCAACATAATTCCAGTACACAGTGAAGTAAGACAGTGTCCTAGAACAACCAAGCAAACAAAGCAAAGGTTCCATGGCAGTAGAAGTACCAGTTCTGCATATCCTGGATATTTATTTTTTTTTGGTGTTGGCTGGTTGGCTTGTTTTGGGGGTTGGGAGGAGGCTAGGCAGGAGAAGGGGGTTAATCACACCCCATAATCCCGAAGGCTACCTAGCAATTTAGTTTTGTTTCAGATGTGGAGTTTGGTGTATCATTTCTTTTGTTTAATGCATTCCTCTTCCTAGCACTCTCTACCACTGTGTCCTTTCAATGACTACAACTGCCACAAGACAGAATACCTGCACTCTGGCTCCTTCTGCTAATTCTGAATCTGCCCCGAGGTGGCCAGGCCATTGGACTAGATGATCACTGTAGATCCCTTCCAGCTGAAATATTCTATTCTATTTTCCATTCTGGTCAAAACAATCTGAATATCCCTTTAAAAACAACAAACTACACCCCAAAACAAAACCCCACACAATACGCAGCATCATCAGGAGATTCAACAGTTACTTATTTTAATAGAGGACAAAGAAGAAGATTAACACTACTTCATAACCAATTTCTAGGATGTACTTCATTTAAGGAATGGATATATGAACAAATTGCTGCAAAATAGGTCAAGAGCTGAACTCCCTGCCAGCGAGCTACCATTACCGAAAACGCCTGTGATAGACACAAAGCAACTGAGTTGCAAAGTGAGCCGCTTTCCATTTACCGCAAAGCAAGAACGCTGCATGCAGGACATCACAGCAGAGTAGCTGAGAAGCTGCAAGTTCACTTCCCTATCTTACCTTGTGGTAGCTTGTAGCCACATTTGTGAGTATTTAATTGCCATATCTCATGTCCCCAACTGTAAGAATATGGATAATAGATCTTCCTTACTTCACAGAAACATTTGAGAATAGCTATGTCAGACAGTGAGGCAAGTGGATGCTACAGAAAATACAGGCTGTCTAAATACAACATTAATCAATGAAACTGAAATTTAAGGAAGAGGGGACAAAGCTGAAAGGCCCTCCAAACGCCCTCAAACGCAGCTCTTAATCCACATTCTCCCAGTGTCCTTGAGCCCCTGTTACACTGTGATGACTCTGACTCCTCTGCCAAGGCTTCACCACCACCCAACATTGCCTCTGTAAATGTCATTCTTCCAAATCATACTCTCATCAACAGAATACTTCTGCAAGACCACTTCCTACTCCTCCCATGGTCAACATTCTGCTCTGTTCCAGGCTCTCCATGCTCCTCAGCCTTCAGATGAGCCATGAGGAGGGTACACCTCTGGGCTATGAGAAGCATCCACATGAGTGGGAAACACAGGAAAAAGAACAGCAAAATACATTTTGGTTTTCTCTATCATAGAGATGGAGCATACAGACTTCTAGGCACCTACTCGGGGGGTGGGACTACACCCCAAAACCTACAACCATGAAGAGTTTGTTCAACCCAACAAAACAATCCCAGAGGAACAGGAAAGTGGCACAATAATAAACAGAGACCAGCAGGCAGACTCCACCAGCCCACTAGCAGGGGTCCTACCACAAACCTGCTTTTGTGCAAAGACAGCATATAATCCATATGAACGTACAGTTCACCATATTCTAGGACACGTTAAAAAAAAGTGAGGCTAACTGACTCCTACCACTCTTTTTACCCCAGTCATCCATTTTCCCATTCCTCCTTCTAACTCCCCATTCTATTCAGTTCCTCGTACTCCATCTTCACTAATTCCTTTTTCTGCTCTTCTCTGAGCAACACAGGATACTGACACTTCTTCCTTCCTCTCAGCCAACCTTCATCTTATACGTCTTTGCCCTGAATGACATACAACTTTTATAAGCTAAGAACATTTCCCTGGAGAGAAATGAAAAACACATGTCACAGAATAAATAAGTTTCCTGCACAAATTTTTAATCTATTAGAGGAAAAAAAAACCAACCTAAAATTCACATTAACTCTAATGAACAGATGCTGGCATTTTGCTATTAAAAGCCCCACATAAAAAAGCTCTCAGTCATTCATTTTTCATATATCTACTTGACATTATAGCTTATCCTTAAGAAACTAGTTTGATCTTTTATTAACGAGGCAATTCTGCCTCTCCAACAGTGGACTTGTGCATGCAGCTTTGCCAATAAATCACTGTGTGGCCACGTACCTCCTTGAGGCACACTGCAACTGACACAACAACCTACCTAAAAATCCTCATGTTCTTCGTTTGCTACACATTTTCAGTTTCTTTACTCATGAGACTCAGCACATACCATTCTTGAAATCCCAAATGTAAAGTTACAAACATACCCCATGCTCCCATTACCTGAAGGGGCAGGGCAGTGTCCCCTGCACATTAACTGGGATAAATTGAGATATCGAGTTCAAGATGAAGATAATCTGAGCCAGAACCCAGAATGGAAGGGGGGCAGGGGGAATAGAACAAAAGTAAGAACTACCTGATTTCATAAAATACTTCAGAAAAGGGGAAAGGCAAGAGCAGTATCTTGTTCCTACTTGCAACACTGCATCCTGTCCAGCCCTCCGGCATGACAAAATCCCAAGATAACTTAAGCAAGCACATGAACTTCACTCAGAACTGGTCTTTAAGACAAACACGTTGCTAAGCCTCGACTGCGAGAGAGACGGTGCTCTGTCGCAATAAACTACAGAATTAAAACCGTTCTCTTCAGAGCTGTATCTTTGTTGCAGTTTACCGAGGAACCTTTGCACTGATGTAGCAGGTATCCCATCGTTGAGAGGTGCAGCCGTTGGAGAGACGGTAACAGCAAAGGCTCTCACTAACTCACCCCAGCGATAAGCGGGTCCGTTCTAACAAATCACAACACAGAAGCACTCTAAATGTCAAGGTCTGCCATTAAATCAGTGTCTTCTTGATCGTGCTTTCACCGGTCAGAAACAGAGAGCCATCAAGAAGAAACATGGCTACGATCTGCCAGACAATTAAGTTAGCTAAGACATAACGCCGTGGGCACAAGAGTACCATTAGCCCAAATTCACGGGTCAGGAACTACACTCGGGTGGGAATCCACTAAGCCGAAAACGCGAGCGGCAAAACCCGCAGCGAGGCGGCGTAGCACGGGGGGGGGGGGGGGAAGGCCGAAAGCAGACACGCCGCCCGCCAGACACAAAGATGGCACAGGAGGACGGGAGCAGCCCCCGGCCGCCTCTCTACAGCCCCCCCGGCAACCGGGCAGGCCCGCAGCCCGCGGCGGCACAGCCCGAGAGGCAGCGAGCTGCCCACGGCCCGCCCGCCGCCCTGCAGCCGCCCGGGCCCCGCCGCGGCGGGAACCGCCGGCCCGAGCACCCGCCCGGCCCCTCCCGCCCCCCGCCCGCGGCGGCGACGCGCCCCCCGCCGGAAGCGCCTCCGTGCCCGGGGAGCGGCCCCGGGAAGGCCGCTTGGCCGGCGCTGCCCTGTCGCCCCCGCGGGAAGCCCGCCGCCGGGAGAGCGCCCCCCACCCCCGGGCAGAGCGGCGGGGGGCGGCCCGCAGGCCCCCCCGCCCCGGCAGCCGCCGCGGCCCTCACCCCGCCCGAGAAGCCCCCTCCGCGCGGCGGGGGCGGCTTGTCCCGCCGGCTCTCGCTCTCCTCCGCGCCGCTGTACTCGATCTCGCCTTCCTCCGCAGCGGCGCTGGGCTTCAGCCGCTTGGCCTGGCTCTCGTAGGCGCCGTCCTCCTCCTCCTCCTCCTCCTCCTCGTACCGCTCTCCAGACGACGGCGACGACATAGCCGCGAGAGAGAGGGAGGGGACGGGACGACCGGGCTGCGCGGCGGGAGGCGAGACGACAGCGGGGACGCGATCGGGGTGGGAGCCCAGCGGCGGCGGCGAGCCCCAAAGATGCTGTGCGCTCCGTCCCCCCGCACACACCCCTCCCCGCGCCGGCAGCGGGTCACGCCTCCCCGCCGGCTGCCGACGCCGCGATTGGCTCCGAGCCGGGGAGGGGGCGGAGACGCCGAGGCGATAGGCCAGCGGGCCTGCCCATCGGGCACTGTCGGCACGTCGACTGGCCGGCCCGCGTGCCCGTCACCGCGCCAGGAGACCGCACCGCCCCCTCCTTCCCCGCCCTCGCGCTTTGATGCCCGGGAGGGGGCGGTGCGGCGGCCTGAGGGCCCGCGTCCCGCACGGGGGGCTTGGCCGCCGCCGCCTGCTCCTACCGGCTATTGTCTCTCACCCAGCGCTGCGGGTCCCGGCTGGGCGGCGCGCCCCGTGTCCCGGTGGTGAGCCCCGGCGGGCCGCGCCGCGGCCCTGAGCCGCCAAGGTCACGGGGCCCTCAGGGGGCCGCGGCTGGGGCGCCCCGTCCGCAGCAGCCCTGTGGCCGGCTCGGGGGGGCATCTCGGTGCCTGTCGGCGTGGGCCCGCGGCGCCCGCCGGGTGAGGACGGCACGGCGCCGAGCGGGCCCCGCAGGCGCGGTGGGCGCGGGGTCTGGCAGCCTGGGCCGCCCCCGTCGGCGCTGCGTATGGGCCTGTGTGGCAGCGCCAGCGCCGGGTGGGTCGGCTGGGGGTTCCCTGCTGCTGAAGGTGGCCCCGGGAGCCCCTGCCGCTCTGCGGAGTCAGAACCATCGGATGGCCCAGGCTGGGAGGGAGCTGGTAGCATCATCTGGTCCAGCCCTTCGTGGCAGGGAGCCTAGGTGAGGTTATTCAGCGCGCTGCCCAGCGGCATGGTGAAAACCTCCAGTGACGGGGACTCTGCCATGTGCCTGGGTTCCAGCCTTTGGTTGTTTTCACAGTAAAAAAAAAAAATCAGGTTGCCCCTCGTCTTCTCCATATGGCTCCTTGTGAAGAGCTTCCATCCTCTTTGTAGCCGCTCCTGAAGTACTGGAATACTGCAATGAGGCCCCCACCAAGCCTTCTCTCCTCCAGGGACATGAGACCTAGCTCCTTCAGTCTTTCCTCACAGGCCAGGTTGCCTTGCCTTTTTATCTTCTTTGTGGCCCTCCTTCAGACCCTCTCCAGTCTGTCCATGTTTTTCTTGAAATACGGGGACCAGAACTGGACACAGTACCCCAGGCATGGTCTGATAAGCACTGAAGAGAGTGGGAAGATCACATCTCTATCTGTGCTAGTAATACCCCTGTAGATGCAGCCCAGGAGCTGACCTGCCCTCCTTGCTCCAGCAGCACACTGCTGATTCATATTTGGCTTGTTGTCCACCAGGACCCCC
The DNA here is from genome assembly GCF_015220075.1 of Falco rusticolus. NCBI lineage: Eukaryota > Metazoa > Chordata > Aves > Falconiformes > Falconidae > Falco > Falco rusticolus. Next base: position 331,784 of record NC_051192.1, on the reverse strand, counting down.
AGGTGCCTTTCAGCAAGGGTGCTACCCAGCCACACACAGCTCCCAGCCTGTACTGGGCTCTTCATTTACGTCAGCCCACGTGCAGGACTTTGCACTTGTTTTCCTAGCCCTGTCAAGGTCTTCTGTATGGTAGCTCTCCCTTCTCATGTGTCCACCTCACTACTCAGTTTAGTGCCGTTAGCAGGCTTGGTGGAGGTGCTTTCTTCCAAGCCCATCATCCAGATCATTTGTGAAGATAAACAGCGTGGGGTGCAGTGCCAATCCCTGGGGGACCCCACTTGGGACAGGCTGCCAGCCTGAGTAAGTAACATTGATCACCACCCTCTGAATGCAGCCCGCTAGCCAATTTTCTACCCATCTTGCAGACCACCTATCCAGTCTGTACCTTGCCAGTTTGTCGGGGAGAAGGCTTCCTCGTGGATGGAGGCACAGAAAGAAGACTCAACGCTGTAAGTGGCCTGCAGGATTTTCTAGCTGAATTAGTTTCTGCTGCTGTGGCTGCCAAACCCAGGTGGATGTGGAGTGGAACCCTGATGAAAGCAGGTCAATGGAGAATGGGTATAGGATTGTGTGGGTAATTGCTTTTACAGTTGGGCAACCAAATGAGAGGGAGGGAAATTATTCAGAAGGCAATCAAAATAAATGTTATTCTTTTCATCTTGTTTTGGTGAGGGGAAAAAAACCCCAAACGCACGCTTGTCATGTTGTTCAACCTGCAATGGTACTTGTAAGCTAGAAAAGAAAGTGAACGGTTTGCTCTTTAAACATTTTCTGTTATCCTGAAACCCAGTGGTAAAGGCACTCCTCCAAGAAGTGGGAGGAGATTCTGCCTGACAAGATGCGAATTTACATCTCTCAGGTAGCTCATCTAATCATCTTATCTACATATACATATGTTTGATTTAACTTGCTGTGTTTCTCACCTTTTTGTTTTCTTTTCGGTCTTTGTTTCTTAATTTAATAAATGAAATAGATGTTTTTATTTCAGTGTTTCTTATACTTCTACCTGTTTTTCATTTTTAACAAAAGTTCATTACAACTTTGAGGCCATACAATCCATAGGGCTGAAGCTGTACATACATCTGTTGTAGGTTCAAATAGTCAATGAGGAACATGCTGTCTCTGAACATTAAACTCACTTTTCTTGGCACTTATTTCTAAATGCAGTACCAATATTTCTGCTACGGGCATAAATGCTTACTTGCCAGATGAAGTTCTAGTAAATTAGTTTTATGTGCTAGAGCTCTGGGATTTTAGCAGACATTTACACCATACTGTTGCAAAAAGTAACTGCCTGAGAAATCACAGAACATACCAGAGTTATAGTCAGAAAATGGCATTGAAATGCTGCCATGATTAGATTTTTTTCAATAATTACATTTTCTTTCCCACCATGTCTTTAAAATAACTTTTCCGAAAATGAGGAAATGACTTACTGTTTGACCAAATTCTGATTTACTGAGTGTTCCAAGAAACAGAAAAGTTTCAGCATGCTTCTGTGCAATGTATGGACTCCCTTGTCACTTGGTAGCAGGCCCTGCTTTGCTGACTGAATGTGGTATTTAATTATTCCACAGTGGAGATGTCAAGATATTTTTCATATTTAAGTTGCAACATTGAGGCTTCCACACTAAGCTACTGTGAGCAGCCTTGGAGCAGTCATTTGTTCTGTCTGTGCTTCATGCATATGAAAGCAGGGAGAGAATATGGAAATACATCCCAGTTATGTAAGTCTGAGCATCTGACTCAGCAGAAGGAGTTCACTGTTATGTTGCTTGTCAGACCTGCCTCTTCTGTACAAAAGAGAGAGAGGGAGATGAAAGGTGCTAATGCTGCCTGAAATATTTCTTTTCATACAATTTTTATTACCTGGAGCTGATAAACATAAGTCATGGTTGCAGTCCACTGCCCTCCAATAAGAAAAGCAATTGGTGTTATTTGCTTACCACTGTGCAGTCAAGTACAACCACATAATTACATAAGGAGCGGAACAACGACATGAAAAAAAATCCCCAAACCCGGTAGAAATTTAAACCACCTAATTAGGCACATAGTTTGGAAGTGCATGTTGTTACCAGTACAGTTTTCTCTCCTCTTCCTTTCTTGCCTTGCGTTTCTGACATCCTTTACTGTAGTTTATATTCCATTAAGCTATTAGCTCATTGTAGCAAGGAATGTTTCTTACCATGCACATTACACTTCCAGTGCTAAGATCAGTGTATTTAGATACATTGGGAATGCGAGTAACAGAATGGAAACAGGAAAAGGTTTTAGTTCACTTGGCCACAAAGGAAAAATAATTAGCATGAGTTGATCTAGTAATGACATTCATAGTGTGATGGTTAACACAAAGGTGACACCTAAAAATGCTTTGGATAAGACTTTCAAATGGGAAGTAAAACTTGTCCCGTGGCCATCCCACATCACTGTGTTGTGTTAGGGGTGATATTACACTAAGACCTGATCTACCCTTTTCAGCAGAGTTAGCAAGAGGTGACACAAAAATGGGTCAGACCAAAGACACCAAAGCATCTCATACTGGAGAGATGCCAGCAGCAGGGTACATCTAGCAACATCTGAAATATGAAATGCACGGAGTGAGCGTTCCCGGGTATACTTTCCAGTTTCTGGCCATCAGCAGTTTAAGGGTCTTCTAAGTCAGAAGCCACTTCCATACCTTTCTATTTAATAGTCCTAAACTGGCACTTGCCTAGTCTTCCTCCTCCCTCCCCGCCCCCCCCCGATGCCCCCCCCCCCCCCCCCCCGGCTTTATACTTTTTGCTTCTATAAACGTTCTCCTATAGCAATCAGTTCTCTGATGTCAATGTCATTGTGGCTCACCCCCAGGCTGCATGTTTTCACACGCATGTTTGATGGAAACCAATGCCGTGGACTTCCCTGGAGCTTGAGGAGAATCACAAGTAGATATGCAGCTTGTGGGGGAAATGTCAGCACATTTCTCAACACATCGACATGAGGGCTGTTAGTCACGGTTCTCCCCCTCTGGCATGTTGTGTCTGCTGCTGACACAAGCTGTTGCAGCTGAGGGCATCCAACTGCAGAAGCCTCAGTCAAAGACTGAAACCAAGAAAATGCCATTCTGAAGGAAAAGTAATTTCACCACAGGGCTAGATCAGTGTGGACGGGGAGAGTTCTGCCAAGCTTTGCTGCCACAGCACAGTGCAGAAGGCATGCGCCGGGGGTGGGGGTGGGTGGGGGTGGGTGGGGGGTGGGGGGGAGGTGGTGGGGTGGATGCCAGCAGGACAGGGTGGGAGGAGCAGGAGCTCCTGAGCCCTACCAGTAAGGGTGCCTCATGGCTCATGTAAGTGCATATTGGTGGCGAGTGAGGCTCTGCTGCTGCAGTTTCATTCTACAGTTCTTGCTCAGCCAAAACTCAGCCAAAACTCAGCCATTCTGACCAAGGATGGGTCTTGACTTGGAGGGGATGGCGACAGCTCTTGGTAAGTTTTGCGCTGCTGGAGTTTGCATGTTCAAGGCTTAAGTCCTCCCTTCCAACAGTGCTAATTAGCTTGGCTTTCCCGCATTAATAATTTTGACTTATCCCTTTTTACCAAAAACTCAGGAGCCCACCGACAGTTGGTAGAATAACAAAGTTATATGCGCACATATCATGCAGGTTGAATGGCAAGTCTGGCATGTAGCAATGTGAAGGAAGGTTACACTGGTGTACATTATCTGCAGCTGAGGCATGAACATGCAGGGTTTTTGTTCCTTTTTTAAATTTAGTCTCAACAGCTTAAGAAATTAGTGCTCTGACCACCCTCCTGCTGGAAGTTACCACTACCTCAGCTGCAGAGTGATGGTGAAAACACCAATATACTCAGCCAAACTGAACAGGAAAATTTTTCTCAGTTCTTATTTTTTATTATTTTGATTTGGATTTATCCATGTTCTCCTCAGGCTGGACAGAAATTACAGCTCCTTGCTCTTGCTACCCTCTTCAATCCACCAGCAGTTTATAGACCCCTACATTTAGGTACTTGTTCTACCCAGAAGTACTAAGCATGCAATACAGTAGTTGTTGTCAAGAGAAACTACGACTTCTCAGCATGTTTGACACTGGCTTGAATACCTAAATTAGTTTGCACTTGGGTCTATAAACAGCTGCGGTAGAGGTCAGATACACTGAGCAGTAAGGGCTTAAAAGCATTGCCTTACACAGCAGAATTACCAAGCCTCGCCCTGTTACCAGCACTTTCAAAAGGATCACAAATATTGTGACTTTTATCGTTTCTTAAAGCATCAAATTCCAGGTAACTCCTAGTTTAATTCTAAGTAAACTTGGAAAAGTTTACCTCTGTCTAGTCAGTACTTCTGGAAAAATATTTTAGTTCCTTTGATTGCAACTGAAAAACATGATTCCTAAATGCTTCCATGCCAGGGGCAACACAACTGTAGTCATGCAGGTCAAACACATGATCCATAAAATCTCACAAGCAAATCTCAGCTTTTCTTTTGGGTGTCCTGACACAAAGTTTTCAAGCACTTGAGTTTATTACCACTGCTCTTCTGTACGTAGAGTCAGTGCGCGCGCGCACACACAGAGTTTAAAAGCGATGACACCACTTTCTTTCTCCTCAGACTGATGTAATACTGCGCAAGTCACTTAAACCAGTTGCTTACAGTTGCTCAGTGTTTTGTCCTCATTTTTTATACCTGAGCTGACAACCTCAGAAGTAATTTTCGGAACTGAGCATGAAATAAAATCGCATTATCTGTGCATTCAGGCCTTACTCATTTCAAATGGTCCCTTGGAAAGTATTAAGAACAGACCTGGCCAAACAGCTGTCCCCCTCAGGCCTCTACCTCTGCAGCAGGCTGCAGCGCCTGCTCACCTCGCATGGCAGCGGCACACTTCTCTGCAGTAGTGACAAATACTGAGCAGAAAACAAGTCATTCTTTTAGCAGAGGAAGAGCTGAGGAGCATGATCCAGGCACAGCCCGGGCTCCCTGCGCGCAAAGGCTGGCGCTCGCTGCCTGGGCACAGCCTGTCCCGCACACCACGCCAAGCGAAGGCCCCATGAGCAAATGAATCAATGTCTGTAAAGTTAAAATCCTTATCACAACAAGTTAGGCATTAGGGGAAAAGATCAGCCTGCATTTGCAACTTTCATCTTGGCATTTTCCATTATGTATGTTTTTGCCTTTGCATGCTTAATTCTTTTTCTTTGTAAGCTACAGCATGTGTGATTTTCCTCTATGAAAAAGCTAACGAGGCAACCTGATGGGTCATCCTGTGGTACTTTTCAGACCTGAGCACAGCAGAGGTACCACAGCAGATCAGAGCTGCTACACCCATTTGCGCCAGCGCAGCCACAGCAGAGGCAGAAGCCCCAGTGTTACAGCTGTCACCCAGGTATGGGGCCCTCAGGGTGGGTGGTGGTGGTGATGTTTGGGTTTTTACCTTTATTGTTTGGTTGGCTACCAGCATTCTTTCTTGGATGGACAGCGTAACATACCCACCTAGTCAATACTTCCCCCCCCGCTGGTTCAGATCACCTTTCTCTGCATAAATAGTAGACGCCATTTATTCTTCAAGACACTGTAGTGGCACTTTCACATCCCCATCCAGGGCTAGTTTTGCTTCTTCTGGGCTGTAGCATTAAATAGCTGCAGTTCTGAAACTTACTCCTTTTGCTGGCAGGTTGCTGATCTGTTGCCAAGTCCAAAAGAGGTGGGTAACTCCAGTGCCATATAGATGTGCCACAGAGAGCTGCTTTGTTTGTGACTCAAAGCAGCCATTCCACACCCCCTCTTGGCAGCAGGGCTAGCTGATCTCTCCGGGGCTCTGCTGTAGGTGAAATAAGCAGCAGAGGCATGGGTGCCTTGCTGTCCTAGAAAAAACGCCTTTGCCTATGCCTAAAGTCAGTCCTGCAGCTGCTACACACATCCCTGGTCCCATGAAATCAAAGACTTTGCACTGTACCCACAGTTCATTTGCAAACATGTTGGCTGTGCCCTGCACATAGCAAAGTGCTCTGAAAGAAACCCAGGCAGCTTCCTTGTCCTGCCTGGCTCAGGAAATGCGGACACAGAACCACAGAGCAGTGAGCAGGACACTGGGGTGTCCTAGCGTGCAGAGAGAAAAGAGGGCTGACCAGCATGGTCTGCCAGGGTAAGAGGCCCTTGCCTACCTGTCACTATAATGCTGCCAGGGCTGCTCACGCAAAATAATCCTGGGGTGGCTTCTCCTGCTGATGAGGCAGACAGCTTTCCCGTCCCACTGACACAAATCATGCCCTTAGCCAGCTGCAACTTCTGCTTACAACCTGAACTGCCATCTGTGGGCACAGTTATGCAGACACCAGACTGTACTCCCTCTCTGCAGCTCCATTTTAAAGTCAGATTTTGGAAGCGTTTTTCATTCCGGGTGTTGCATTCCCCAGGGAGGAATGGGACACAATTCTGAGTTTATATTAGCCAAGAGTTCCTAAGAATGAGTAGCGATCAATTTGTGAAGCAGGGGTTATTTCCCAGAATCACCATTTGGTAAGTACCTGTAAAGAAGAGCTACCAGAAAGGGCATGCATTTCTAAAATAGACGTTAAATTGGTGTTCTGTGCTTTGTGTCTTGCTCTTTGATGGTGGAAAATTAACTGGAGCATAAGGCTCAGTGTCTAAGTGAGAGAATGTCTTGAGAGCTAGGTGCTTTCCTAGAAGTTACTGTATTTTATTTCTACTCTTGATATCCTTTGTCTCTCTCCATCCCAGATAGAGAGCACCACTGGACTAGTTTGCTTGCTGTGGCATCCGTGCAACTTGGTGATGAATTCTGAACTGACTGGTAAGCAAGAAGGTCCACAGGGAGAGACTGGGTGCCGTGCAGAGGCTTCCCCACTCTCATGCTGGCTGGAGATGCTTCCTCCTCAGAGCACTCACCAACATCTTACAGATATCTCTGCTTGGGCTCCCAGAGTGGTTTCATGTACCTTGTACAGCACAAATACTTCGTAAGCTCAAAGCAGTTCTACTTACTAACATCCTTGTGCTGTATGCTGAATGTGGTGCATGAGGATTAGTTTTATAGATTATCATTACAATGTTATCTCCACTTATTTTTGCCCATTGCAAAGAATGTTCTGCTAGCCAAAGGCAAATAAAACATTTTGTACCGTTTCACTTCGTTAGCCTTGACATAAATCCTTTGCGATTTGCCTGTAACACAACTTTTGCCACTTTCCCAGACTCCCCAAGCAAGGCACTAACTAGCACAAGGATTTTGACTGCAACCAAGGGGTTGAGTTCCCAAGTATTGATTCAATTGTCTTCACAAAGAGGAAAAAGAAAAAGAAAAAAACCCCAAGAAATCCCACTTTCACTTCGCCCTAACTGACAGCATCTAAACCTGTGTCAATTACACGGCTGCTGCTGCTGCTGCTGCCAGCCAAAGATGACAATATTGTGATGGGGCTGGAGGGATCAGGCTCAGTGAAGGCATGGTAGGTATCTTTATGCAGACAGCTTTCTCTTACACAATTGCAGTACAGCTCACCACCTGAGCTACTCCACGACTACTCCTTCAGCTTGCACACCCTGCCTGAGGAAATGCTGTTGATACAAATAAGGTCTGTGGAGCATTGTTGGCTGACTCTTGAAGAGCTCTAGTGACTTGGCTAGGATGTTGCACTTGATGAAGCATGTCCTTCGGGTCTCCTTAATACACTTTCGCAGGTGATGCACTTCATCTTTCCGCACTCCACTTCACAGGAGCATTCATGCATTGTCCAGCTGAGCCACACGTTTAGACAGGCTACTCGCCACATAAGAGAAGTCATCTTAGTGGCATGTGTGAGCAAACTTTCAAGGTTCTTTTTTTGTCTTATGATGTCTGCACTGAAGAAAAGTTGCTGCTGAGAATAAATCATAATTATACCAGCAAGAATACTTACCTAGTACAAACTACTTCTCCAGCAGAGGAAGGTTTTTGCAGCCTTCCCCAAGTTTTTAACATAGCTGCCATTTTTGCTTTTAATACAACAAGGCTTTATAAAGTGCATGTTCTGTGTCATTAGCAGCTCATTACAAATGCCAAATAGCAAATAATGACAAAATTTACTCCCAGTTTAACTCGAAGAAAAATCTAGTAGTCCAGGAATACTCTCATTAATCATTCTTTAGACCAGTACTGCCCATCCTAGAAATCAAGTCATGAATTAGGCCTGTCCTGCTGCCTCCACACCCTGGCTTAAAAATCAGAAGTAATGGGTTTTGTGGTTAAAACAGTCGGAGCTATTTTCTTTGCCTAGTGGTAACTTGAGACTGTTTCTCATACTTGGATCATGTTTTTAGTTTGATTTTAAGTCCTCGTGATGGCTGCAGATTTCCTGTTTAAGGTAAGCCAAGATTCTCCCACACCTGACTGTTTTGGGTAAAGAAAGAGATTTTGTTACTCTGCTAAAACTGCAGGTGTTGGTCACAGTAAACACAGGTGGTGTGTTTCAAAGACAGATGATAATCTATAGAATCAGGTAATACATTGGATTGATTGTAAAATTTTATCTTCGTATGCCTTTCAATTTACTTTATTGTTTCACAAATCTTGCCAGAGAAATACTTTTCCCCCCTTGCGTTTAGTATTTTGTATTTTAAATGCTGTTTCTACTGGAGTGCTTCAGTGACAATTTTAAGATTTTGGTACACCACAATCCACCAGGGCTAAAAAGGCAGCCAAATTTTCTGATACAACAGCAGAAACCTTAGGTCAAGAGCTTTATAAAAAGGCCATAGGAAATTCTCAGATTAAAAAAATTGAAACATCACAAGTTTAACACACAACAGACACTTTAAATGTTAGATTTAAATGTGAATGTTTAAATATAGCTGAAACCTGCACAGACTTATGTATTAAAAGTTTGGCTCTCTAATAATTTAAAAAAAAAATAAAAAAAAAGAAAATAAAGAGCCACGAGTCCTTGCAGTGAAGCATTTCGAGATTTCCAGCATCATTATTTTCAGGGGGTTCCTTGACAAAGTCTATCATCCTGTCTTACCCTGGGATTTCCATGATCTTTGAGCATTATCCTTAGAGGCACTACACAAGTAATCTTGGTGCCCTTCACACTGTGAGAGGAACAGGGCCTGAGAACCCCAAAATTATGTCCTCTTGACTTGCAACCAGCCTGGTGTCAGCTGCGGGCTGGGTGCGGTGTGTCTGCCCCGGGCTGGAGGGGCAGGGGACCAGGCTGGGCCCCCCTGTGCCCAGCACCCACGGGCTCTCCCTGCTTCCACAGGGCTCCACAGCTTGCTGCAAGCACAGAGGCTGTGGCTCGGTCCTCGCAGCAGTCCTGGCCTGCCACCCACTGCAAGGCAGCATCACCTTTGGCTTTCCAGGACTATCCCTCCACAAAAAGCCACCTGGCTTTAGTTGTACCAGTGCCCTTAGATACAAGCCTTGTGTAGAAACGTGTGGGCATGCCAAAGCCATGGGCTTTATCCAGCATTGCCTGGGGAGAAGGGGTTGCTCATACAACTCCCTGGTAAGCTGCTTTACCTCTGCGGTAAAGCATTACACTTCAGCAGCAAAACTGTAGGCACAAAACCTGTGTGTATGCTAAGCCTAAATTTAGCGGGGGGGCATGGGGGGAATCTGCACCTCCATATGTGTGAACTAAGTTCTTATCACCTGCTGCCTGCAAGCCAAGCACACCCCATCACATCCGAAGGCCTAGTTTTGTCCTGTGGTTTCCCCAAATACCCTCCCTCCCTGCACCTTTGCACGCCGCTGTTGCTCGCACAGGAACTGTTGGTGTTCGCAGCCTCTAGCAGATGATGCAGCTCTTTTATCTCCCTTTGGCATCTCCCAGCCAGTTGCTAACACGGTGGAGTACACATCTAAGAGCGAATTTTCTAGGACATCATGTGAGGCAAAATGCTTTCCCTGTTTTTTCCCTCTCTCCTCTCATCCTAGCTCCTCCGGCCCCCTTCTCCGAGCCGTTTTTCATACCCTCCTCCCCTTTTGCTGGTCTCCGCAAAACCAAACTGATACTCATCGCTGGTGCTGGGACCCTATGTAGGTCAACCCCTGTGACTCATGAATCGGAGCTGCAGCGGCTCTGCAGCTGCTGCCTGATGCGGGAGGGCCACCACTCTGACCGCTGGTGGTGCCGCTTGCCCCGGCCCCCCTCCGCGCCCCAGGCGGGCAGCAGGAGCCCATGCCATGCCAGCTGGCCGGCTGTGAGCTGCACAGCACCCCGCCTCGCCGGGCTGGGGCCCAGGACGACTTCCAGGCCTTTCTGTTCGGTGCCCCCTCCGTGGCCATGTGGAGCCAGGAGCACGGTGCTTGTCCTGCTGCCGGGAAGTGCTTCTGCACTGTGCTCTCTCAAACAACAGCCCACAGCGCACAGGACGGCAGTTTAGTGTGGCAGTCAGAAAAGTTCTGTGCCTGCAGATGGGGGGGCTGGCATCTGCCAGCTGTGGGATCGCTCTGAAAGGCTGTTTTGTCCGCAGCGAGACCCCTTACCCTCCCCAGAGCTGCAGCTCCATGCAACAGTTACTGCACCGTTGCTGTCACCTGTGGAAAAAATGTTGAACGATGCAGAGCCATCCTCCTTGTCACGTTCCTGCTTTGACCTGCTTAGGCGCTTTTGAAACTCCTGTGATTCCCCACCGGCCCCCCTTGCTTTGTAGGGCCCTCAGCACTGAAAACCGGTTGCAGCACAACCCTCAGTACCTTTCCTACCAGTTTTCAGTAACATAAATGGAAACCAAGTCCAAATCGTCACCCCCATCAGCCACAAGGCTGTTCTACCATTTCGTATGGCGCTTATATTTTTGTACCTTTAGACCTGTGACACATCCTTTTCAAAGGTTAATTCAAAATTAGCTGTGTGACCATAGAAAGGAAAGTCTGTCTCTGTCTCTCAGTGTACATTATAGTCCCCAGCCCCCTTCAAAACAAAATAGAAATGTCTCTGGTTCAAGGCAGCTTACACAACAGCGAGCTGCCAGAGCCGTAAGCTATTATTTTAGCTCCCAAGGAAAGTAATTACTATAGCAACCAACACATCCGAATGGCTTTTTGGTTGCTGCTGAGACACAAACAACTTGCACACAAAGGCACATCTGAAACGTGCTGCGGAAAGTGTTCTCAGGTAGCTGTGTTTTCTGAAGAGCTTTGTAAAATGCGCATAACTGGCTCCTGGTAAATGACTGCCAGAATAACAACAGGCAATTGTACCATGCCACGATCCTAAAATAACCTAATCAATGGCTCAGTATATTTGCCCTTGAAGAGATGAAGCAAAAAAAGTGCAGGCTCATTTTAGCCCTGCGTGCTGGGAAATACCCGGCAGAGCTGAAAGTACATTCAATAAACAGACAATAATGTGGTGGGGGGAAAGTCTCCCCTTTTGTTCTGTGTACTGATGCAAACTCCCTGCCGGCTTTAGTGCCAGCTTACCCCCTCGGGCTTACATAGAGTTGCTGGAAAAAGGGGACTTAATTATAGCCTTGTAGTGCTGGAGAGTGTAACAAGTGACGTCTGTGTTCCTGCCTGTGCCTGTGCAGCAACCAGCCCCAGCAGACCCCATCTCCAGCTGCAGCGCTGGGCACGCCGCTGCTGCTGTCAGTGAGTAAGGAAGCTTCTTGGGCAACAGCAAACTAATTACTGGCTATTGCTGAAGTATTACAGCATTTGGAGTGTCTCTGTCACCTTCAAATCAAAATGCTGCTGGTGTAGCAGCAGCTTGATCGTTTCTGGGCTCTGCATGCAGAACTGCACCACTTCATGGTGCTGAGACACATGGTCCCCAAAACGGGAGATCTGGTCCCAGCAGCCTGGCCCAGGAGTACTGTGCAAAGATTCCCCACAGGGCAGATGCAGACATGTCCTCTATCTCAGGGATGGTGAGTGGCATTAATGTCACACTCCTGCTCCATTACACAAGGCTGTTCTGCTGAAGATGGGGGCAATGGACCTGGGTAACTCAGAACAGAGCTGCAGCTTTTAAGTGAGCACAACATGTCCCTTCACAAACCTGAATGGCCTTCTAAGATATTTTTGTCATCAGTTGAGTCTCAAAGTCTTGCTCTAGGTCCAGAATAAAGGGAAGATCACAGCTGGCTTTAAAATAAAGACAGAACTAAGGAAGGAAGTGTGGTGATGTAATTTATTACAAAAGTGCATTAGGACCAGCCAAAAAAGGGATCTTGTAATAGCAGGTACTGCATGACAGAGTATTGGTTTGCTGTAGCCTTGTAAGTGAAGTCACTTTATTTTGGATTAAAGAAAAACATCTGAAAAAGCCCCACAAAAATAATATACCCATAAGAAATAGCACAGACACGTGTAAAATCTGATGCCTCACTTCTGCCTTGCAAAACTGTAGCTGCCCCGCAGGCACCTGAAATTTCCAAGCTGCTGATCCCAGGGAAATAAATTCTCCTCTGTAATTTTTCTTGTAAGTTTATTTTCTGACAGTAGTTGACAGTGCATTAAATAGCTCCCTTTCAAAAACAAAACAAAACGTTTGTTTGCACAGTGTGTCTTTTATTAGCTTTTTGGTGGGGGAAAGACAGGACCATTCGCTCACGGACAGACTCCCCAGTTTGTCTTTGCTACTAAACAGAGATCTCTTCGCCTGGTTTAGGGGAGCTGGCACCAGGCTTCTGGGCAGCATGACACCTGCCTTCGTGCCATGCCTCTGCTCTACCTGCAGGGTCACTAGCTGTGATAGAGCAGATAAATCCTTGTTCCCCACAACCATTTTGGGTTTTGTGTTGCAAAAGGCTGCTGCACTACCTCCTCAGTGAGAGGAAGGGGAGGCACGAGAAGAGAGCTAGAGCACTGCCAGCTACTTGTGCAGAGCCGCAAGACAGAGAAGTGAAACCTAAGTCCTGGAGATGAGCAGCAAGCTTTTCCAAACACCTGCCAGCAGTGGAAGTGCCCTGTTGCCAACATCAGGCATGTTCAGGCCCCATACTGCGGTTTTCTTCTGGAAAGACAAAAGAGAAAAAGGTAAGCAGCTTGCATTTGAGCCTCGCTGTATGCAAAACTCAGTGCCACAGTGAATAAGGCCTGAAACAATCTCTCTTAAAAATGGGAATGACCAAAAAGAACATCCAGTGTAGTGAGATGCTGAACACAACTGGCTTGTATCCTGCCTCTTCCCCTTTGTCTGCCTTCCCCACTTGCCAGGGGCAGACAGGTAGGATGCACACAAAGGCAAGTGATGAGAAATCCTCTAGGTAACAAAGCAGGACTCCTGAAGTACCTTGCTCAAACCCTGTCGAGCTGACATTGCTCCACTGCCTTTGCTGTTTTGTGCAGGATTCAGTCTTGTGCAAGCTGGTGTCTTTTCCGGTTTACCTGTCAGCTTGAAAATTGTGAGGATGGTTCATGAACAGATTTGTTTGTGGTATTGGTTTTGCACCTGCATGGTCCTAGATGTCACTAGGGCTTGAGTGATCTTGCATCTGTGAAGGAATGTGAGAAAAGGAAAGCCTGTGCATAACTATTACATCGGACAAAGGGCTGGATCTGGATCTTCTATTGCGTGAACCAGAGAAGCAAATCAAAATGGCAGCTGCTGTTGTGTTACAAAAGCACACCTTAACAAAAACCTGCCTTTGCGAAGCAGAAAATGCCTCCCATGTCTGGAGAAGCACGTTAAGAGAGAGGTGGAAGGAGCCAAAGTGCTACGGCACGAGCTTCTGGGAATGCTTTGCACATGAAAACACTTCATGAATCAGTTATGACTGTGACTGTCCTCTCTTGTGCCTACGGAGCCTTCCTTGCTCCACAGCCCGTGCTCCTCCCTGGGCCGTTTCAAACAGGACGTGGTATCGATGAGCAGTGAGAAGTATGTTGGCTTGCGATGTTATTCTCCGACCGAGCACTGGTTGTGAAGGTGCAGAAGAAAACAGAGGAACCGCCATTTGCGTTACACTGCAAACACGAGGCCATCGTTAACGAAGAAGCGCAGGTTTCTAAAGCACCTCTGTTCAGCCCCTGGTGGGAGGTTTTGTTTCTGTGTCAGCTTGGAATCTGTAGTTTGTCTTGTCTAAAGGTGACTGCTATGTTGGAAATGAATATTCAGCAACCACTGGTTGACCGTTTTTGGTGGCAGTTCTTGGAATTACTGGTTCTTTGAACACATTCTGAAAATGGTCCCTCATGAAAATGTAACAGTATCGAGTTGTAGTGGAGTTGTTCTGCCTTGCAAAGGAGCCCTGCTGACAGATGTCAAAAATGTGCACAGGCATTACTTAAATTAAATTAAATGTTGCTAGGGTTTTCCTTCAGATGGGAATTGCCTGTGAAGGCCTGAGACAGACAGGAAAAGTCAGTATTTAAAAATATTTCGGTTTTTAGTGGCGTTGGGGTCAGGGCCTCGAGAACACGGCACTGAGAGTCACGCCGGGCCAGCAAAGTGCCCGGGGCCCGACCTCCAGCTCTGTCAGCGGGGCCGGGGGGGCGCAGGGGGCGAATTGCGTCCTCAGGCGGGCGGGGGGAGCCCCGGCGGCGCCAGCGCCTCAGGCGGGCGAGGGGAGCCCCGGCGGCCGCTCCGCGCGGGCCCCGCCGCCCCGCCCAGGCGGCCCGGCCCGGCCCGGGGCCCTGAGGGAGCCGCGGCGCCTCCCCCGCCCCAGCGCCTGCCTCTGCGGCTGCGCCCAGCGCCGCGGGGCCGGAGCACGGACGGGCCCCCCGCGCCGGCAGGCGGTCGGGGCCGGAGGTGGCTGCGCCCGGGAGCGGCGCTCGTTGCGGGCCGGCCGCCGCTGTCGCCTCCGCCGCGTCCTTCCCGGCAGGGCCGCAGCTCCCGCCGGCGGTGCTGGGCCCGGGCGCTGGGCCCGGCGCGGGGGCGCCATGACGGAAGTCAGGAGAGAAGCGTTCGGGCAGGTGCCCAGGGAGGCGGGAGGAGGAGCGGTGGAAAAGTTCGTCTTAAAGTCGGACAGCATGGAAGTGCAGATCCTGTCCTTGGGGTGCATCATCGCCGCTCTGGAAGTGAAGGGCCGGGATGGGGCGTTTTCAGATGTTGTCCTAGGCTTTGACACTTTGGAAGGTGGGTCTAAATCTGTTCCTTTAAAAAAAAAATATACACCAATCAGGCAATTTAACCAGCATTTTCTGGTTTATTGCCACACTGCACGATCTGGTTCTAAGGGTCCCTTCCAAATCACGGGCTGGATAAATACAACTCCTGCTGCCTGTCCTGGGCGCAGCGGTGGCAGGGAACGGGGACATTGGTGTCTCCAGGTTGTGGTGCACCCCTCTAATGGGGTATCCCGGTGTCACACTTTGACGGGCATCAACAGAGGTCTTTTCTGCAGCTCTGCAAAGAATACAGAACCCATCAGGCTGTTTTAATCGAAGACATGCGTGACTAGTGAGCTGTGTGTCCTGCCAAACACCAGGACCGCAGTCACCTATTCAGCACTGGAGGGAAGCTGAGAGACTTCCCTGCAACCGTAGGCGCACCTAGAGACCACCCTTCCTGTCCCCGTCCTGTTTAACTGCATGCTGCTTTTCTGGCCAGGTTACACGAGGAAGCACCCCTTCTTCGGTGCTGTCGTGGGGCGTGTTGCCAACAGGATTGCCAAGGCGAGGTTCGCTGTGGATGGGAAGGAGTATCACCTGTTCCCCAACGATGGGCCCAACAGCCTGCATGGAGGAGCCAGGGGATTTGACAAGGTGAAAACCAGGCTGGCGGGTCCCCGGTGTCCTCTGGCACACAACCTGTGGGGTTTTGGCAAGGGGATATGTCTTCACTCTGATCCTGTAGGATTTTGTGGTGGTCATTGAGTTGAATCAGCTCCCAGAAAGTGCCGTGGGCGCAGGAACCAGGGGAATTGAGACCCCATGAGCTTGCTGGGTTGGCCTCCATTTGCCTGGGTGGCTTAGCAGGGCTCACTTAACGTCATCCTTGGATACCATGCAGAGCGTTGCTGTGCTTCCCCTGCATTACTGCAGCCCTGAGGCCTTGTGAGCCCAGTTCTTACGAGGTTGTCCTGCGATGAAGTGCTGCCTCTGCAGAGCCTGGGCTGGCACACAGCAGTGAGGACCCAGCCTCACGCATGATGGAGGCTCCCAAGGCACCAGCTGCGCCGCCTTTCAGTGGGTGCCGTGGTTGTGCCAGAGTCCAAGGAAAGTTTCCTGGGGTATAGCGATCCTCACAGACTCATTTGCACCTGCAACAGTTTCAAGGCTGTTACTGCCTGCCCATAGCTCCTCCCAGAGTCAGAAGGTCCTGTGTTTGCAGAAACTCGTGTCATTGCTGTTTGCTTTTGATAGCAGTCACAAGTAAGGGGAGAGCAGGGTAATGCTGACAGTTCAGTGCAGTTATTGCGCTACTCCCTTTGATGCTGCTTTCATCCCAGTGGCAGCACACCCCATGTTCTTGCTCTTGACCCACAGCAGCAGGTGACTAGATCAGGCCTGCAAAAAGCCCCAGCATCACTGTGTCCCCTTCCCACGCCCTCCCTGTGATCACCCTAGATAAAATGAGCTTTCCCTGGACCCAGGGCACTCAACTCTTCCTATCTTCTCTGAAGAACTGCTGCTGAAGTCACTACAAGTAGTAAGAGCAGCAGAACATCTCTCTTGAAAGCCTTCCTGATAACCGTGCTGATTGCATAGCAGGCTCAGTAGTCTCTGCTTTCCTGAAGCCTTGGGCTTTCTTGGATCAAATGCATGTGTAACTAGAAAGCCGCTGGTCCACCGTTTCCCCAGAGGAACGCATGTCAATGCGCGATATAGCTGCTTTCTTGGTTAATGTTTTGTTTCATGAAAGGACATCCAGGCTGACAGGGAAAAAGTCACAGTCTCTGGAGAAAAGCTCACTTCTGGGCAGCGCAGTGTGAACTGGCATCGCATTGGGATCAAGTGCTCCTCAGCCTTAGAAAAAAAGGAGTACTGGGGTGACTTGTCTGTTGAACCCCCAGAGAGGATAATTTAGTTTCAAGTTTCTTTATATGCCCTGACCCGCTATGAGCTGGAGCTGAAAACATGCACTCTTTTGCATCTAGGGCTTCCAGACTGTCTTTTGCACATGGGGGAAATGGCTTCCTCTCCTGCCTCTTCCCCTTGCTTGCTGAAGACACACCAGCTCAGTGGGGATGAGGGAGGGCTTTGTATCCTGTGGCCCAGGAGGCACACTTGGGCACCTGCTCAAGACCCCCTCCAGTCAGGAAACGGTCACTGCACAGAGACATGTGGTCAGCCCTAACAAAAACAAGACATGCTGGCTCTTGGCTGTCACTGTCTTGGCTGTCTTGTTGGTTTTTCCTGAACTTGTAGACCTTGGTGCTGTGGTGAGCATGTGGTCTGATGGCCGGGAAGCTTACAGCTATGCCTACATGGCAGCAATATCAGACCATGCTGCTTGGGGATTGGATGGCTTAAGAAAATAACCCTCTTAGATTAAAAAAAAAAGTGCTGCCTGTATGCTTACTGGCCTTTAATAGCTTTTTCTTTGAATAACTTAAATAGAAACTCATACATAAAACCACCGCATCCCCCAGCAGCAGGAGCTGCAGCTGAGCTGCACTCAGTGCAGGGGGACATGCTCCACAGCCTGGTTATCACGTTTGGCACCCTCGGTCCCTGTGTTTGGTGAAAATGTTGGCTTTTGACAAGTGCCCTGAGTTTGTGATCTCTGCATAGGGCATGAAAGGGGTCATCTCAAAAGTGTTATTTGGCCCCTGCCCCTAGATCTGTCCTCTTTGATTAGTCAGTAACTATTCCTCAGGTAGGCACAATGATGATCTGGAGACGGGGCACCTTGCCTCTTGTCAACATCGGTCCTGCGAGGGGCTGAGACATCTGCTTAGCATCAGGTCCACAGCCAGGCTCAAACAGGCTCTCTGGGCAGCTAAATTTACAGTGTGCTGGCTTGTTTCACTTGCCAGCAGGTTTGGCTCCAACAGGGCCCCGGTTTCTGGTAGGGGCAAGAAACGGAGAGGTCCGAGTTCTCTGAATCAGCATTGATGTGTGGATGTATCTGGAAATACACCTAGTGCTATTAAATTAACCCAAGCCCAGACCCTAACAGGAGCTCCCAGTGTGTATTTACACTGTCCTGGAGGCCAGCCCTCAGTTAGCTGAAGGAAGGGCAGCAGCTTGCTGAGGCGGTGTTTCACACCAAGAGATCCGTGGGAGGGGAATAAATCCAGCTGCAGGGAAGAAATCAAATTTGTGGATCTTCTTAGGCGTGGAGTACACAGGCTGGGACAGACTCCCATCAGAGCAGGCTGGTGCTTGTGTTTTCTCCCACTTCCCCTTTTCAGCAAGAGGATACTGGTTTTTAGTCCTTCATAGGGAGAAAAAGATTGGGCTTTTTTCTTTTCCTTCTAGGAGTAAGAGCTGGGAAGATGGTTGAAAGAACCTTTGTTTCAGTGCATCATTCCTTGAGTACCTTTTGTCCCTGGGTTCAGCCCAGCCTGTGGCAAGACAGAAGGGCACGGTGTTTCCCATGACTGTCCCACCCCTGGCATACTCCTTGCAGGTTCTCTGGAGCCCCCAGGTCCTCCCGAATGGTGTCTGCTTCTTCCGGCTCAGCCCTGATGGTGAGGAAGGCTACCCTGGTGACCTGAAAGTCTGGGTGACGTACACGCTTAGCGGTGGGGAGCTGGCCATCAACTATCGAGCCCAGACCAACAAGACAACACCCATCAACTTGACCAACCATGCGTATTTCAACCTTGCAGGGCAGGTAAATGTGGGGAGATGAACCCCATGGGGAGGCACTGTGCAGGGGAAGGAAGCCTGGGGACTCATGGGATGATCCATGGGCTTCCCATGGGATCACTGGGACAAACGTACTGGTCTGGGGATACAGCATGCTTCTGGGGACACAGCGATGAGGGTTTGTCTCTATGCATCATGGGCTGCATGTACCTACAAGCTGGGACAGGACTGAATCACATAGACCTCAACTGAGGACGTTATGCCAGTGTGTCATGAACCCAGACATCCCATCACGAATATTTACTCTCCTTTTGTGTGTAACTGGGGAGTTTCAGTCTCCTCTCATCCCTTGGGAAGATTACAGAGGAGGTGCAGGACTGGCATGCCCTAGTGATGGAATGGCATTCCTTAACTGTCTTCTGTTGGCACTGCTGAGACAACGTACTGAATCCTTGCGTGGCTGGTGCAGCTGAGAGCAGGGCCTGTGGTGCCAGCCATAGCCTGCCACCGAAATACCCAGGTCAAAATGGGGAGGAGAGGCATCACGGAAAGGGCACATGAGGCAGCCAAGGCTGCAGAGCAGAGCAGTAGCAGGGCGGAGAGGGCTCCCGCACGCCACTCCGGGGCCCTGCCAGCTAGGTGGGCACTGTATTCGGCTGCGCTTTAGTCTCATCCTGTTTATAACTGGGCTTGGAGGAAAAGGATTTGAGAAATAAGATGTTGCTGGGCAGAGCAATAGGATGGGACAGGGCAGTCACACTTGGATGTGAGACAAAGAGTCTTAGAAGTGCTAGTGAGTGACATCCTAGCCCCTCCATGCAGGGGGTCTGCTCAGGCTACTGCCCGAGTAATGTCTGTGCAGTTCTTAGTTTACCCTCCATTTGTCTGCCCAGCAGTACAGTAATATCAACACCTGCAGCATGCAACTCAGGAGTGTTTCCAGAGGAATGGGAGACCTATGGGCATGAAATTGCTGCTCAGATTAGACAGTGCACTATGTCCAGGCTCAGCTTTGATCCAGCTCCCCTTCCAGCCCAGCAGGTTCCCTGCCAGCATCCCGAGGCTGTGGGAGAGGAAGAGGAGCGCAACCCCCCACACTGCAAGAGATGAGCCAGGAGGATGTGTTGAACTTCCCCAAACTTGCCTCCTTCCCTTTTTGCCTGCCGCCGTATGCTCAACAGCTGGCGTGGTTTGGCTAGTTGATCTGCAGGGTGGTAGTGCTTGGTGCAAGGTACGAGTTCAGACTGATAGCCTGAGCCCTGCAGGATTTGCAGCTCCTGGGTCCTAGGCAGGCATTTGTCTGTGCTGGTACCATTGTCCTGTGCCCAGGGTCAAAGTGGGATGATGGCCAGGAGGTCCCCCAGGCACTACCAGACCTGCTGTAGCACTGCTGCAGAGAGACACTTCCCGGGTGTGCTTAGGGCTGCTGGAATGGTGGAAGGGCTGCAGCAGGAATCCCAGTATTTCCCATCTTCCTGCAGGGCTCACGGGATATCTACGACCATGAGATTTCTATTGAAGCAGATTCCTACCTGCCTGTGGACGACACCAGGATCCCTACTGGTGGGTGGTGAGATGCTTGCAGCGTGTGGTGGGGACATTTTACAGATGGGTGGTTGTGGGGATGAGGGTACGGTGCTGCCCGGCAAGGGTGGGCACACCAGGGCCCAGGGGACCCCAGGCACAGCGGGGCCCTCCCCCATGGGCACAGTCCCGAAGCACCTGAGCAGAGCAGGCAGAGCCCGGCACTGGTAACAGGGTCCATCGCCAGCCCCAGACCTGGAGAGGGGGGTGAGACAGGGTCCACCCGGGGGCTGCAGGCAGGGGCAGCAGGAGATGGAGCCAGAGGCAAGTGGGATGCGAGGCTGCAGGGTGTGTTCAAGGGGCCCATCCAGGAGACAAGCTACCTATGACACAGGACCAAAACATTTCCCCCCAGACCCCTTTGGCCAGCATTTCCCTGCAGGCCAGTCCCCAGTGCCAGGGAGGGTCACTCAGCGCTTTGAGAGCTGGGATTAACCCGGGCTTTGCCTCTTTGGCTTCCTCTAGCAGTGCTCAGCTTTATCATACTTCTCTACTGGGATTTTCCACATGATGTCAAAGTCTTACTGCCACAGATCTTATTTCCATGAGATCAGCGTGCGCTTAAAGTCCACAGAAAGCAGGAAAATCAGTTTCTTAAGCCTCAGTAAAATGTGGGAGACACAAGCAGCATGCTCCAGGCAGAGGGCTGCATGCATAAATGCGATGGCCCACCAGCACGTGGTCAGACTGCCTGCTGGGGGGGGTGGGGTGGGGGGGGGGGGTGGGGGCAGCTCCCAGGCCCAAGGCTGAGCTCTAGAGCTGCTGGGATTGTTCGTGCTTGGGAGCCTAGCATCATCCTTCCCTGCAAGAGCACAGCTGAGCCATCGGTCCCCTCATCAGGACGGGAGAGCTGAGCTGGTGCTACTGGCTAGGAGGCTGAAGACACAAACGCAGCACTTCTCTTTCCTGCCTTTAATGTCCTGCGTGGCTAAAACAGGAAAGTCAGTTAAGGGTAACGGCATGTTTTCCATGCTAAGCAGGTTAATTAAACAAAGGTGGTATTGCTTCTGACTCCAGCCTCAGTGCAGAGAAGTGAGCTGGCAGCCTCTTGCACCCAGTCTTGATTCAGAGGTTAAAAAGGAGAAAACGGGGCTTTCTAGTTTTCTTCCCTCCCCGCTGCACCCTCCCTCTGCCCCGCTGCTGTTCCTCCCCATAAATGATTGAGCTGCTCAATTAAATAATCTGAACAAGCTGGGACAGGGAATGCCTTTGCCATACCCGCAGGAGGGCCAGCACTGAACACGTGCACTCGGCCATGATCCCGCCGCTAACAAGGGGCGCCTCGCTGGGGGTGGCTTAACTCAACCCTCCCCCTGCGCTGCTCCAGCACCCACTTTGCATTTAGTGTGACTGTGCTGAGTTGCAGTAAGAGTTGCTCAAATTGCAAAATTAATCTGATACAAAGTTTTATTGTTTTTAAGAATGAAAAGCATTATTTAAAAAAAAAAAGAAAAAAGCTGGTTTTGGCTTAACTTTTGAAAAATGTAAAATAGATTAAAATAATCAAAAAAAGCAGACTTCCAGATTTGCTCCTAAATGGTGGCTTTTCATCCAGCCCAACTGGCTTAGAGGAATGGGGACCACCAGAGTTCAGATGCTGCACCACGGCAGGCGGTGGGGGGCACGTGTGCAGGAAGGCTGTGCTCCTGAGTGCAGCTAGTCAGCCCAAGGGAACCTGGGTGTGGGGTGGGATGTGTGCCTGAGGGCTGTGGGAGCTTGTGGGGCGGTTTCTGGTAAGCAGAGGCTCTGCTGGAAATGGCAGGGCTTGTTTTCCTGATGCTCTTGCAGCGCTCCTTTGCCGAGTGCACCTTCTGACATCAGGAGGGAGAGGAAGAGAGCCTCTAAAAAGCAAAAAAAGAAAGAAGAAAGAAAGAAAGAAAGCTTTTCAGCTTTGCTGTCTGCTAAAACCAGGGTTACATCTGTGTGCGTAAACCACAACCACTCTGCATGCATGCATCAGCTTGCACCTGGTCCAGGTGGCTTTTGCTCAGCTTGGTGCAACACGCCTGGGCTCAAGCACAGGACGAGCTTATGGTGGTACCAAACCCATCGCCCTGCTTCTTCCCACTGCTTTCACCATGGAGCTGTTTCACATCTTAATTGTGGCCAGCTTGTTGCCCCTGCTTTTTGCAGTTCCCTCTGGAGTTTTGGATAAATGTAGCCTTTGAAGGTGATAAAACTGTGTATATTCTTAGCCCTGGGGTGAAGATGAGATCTGTGCAATTACTAAGGACAAGAGTCCTTGCATGCGAGGTGTTTTTCCGCCCCACAGCTGAATTCAGTAAATGCACTCCTTTCAGATACAATCAGAAGCCACAGAAGTGTGCTGTTCATCAGGTGGAAGCTGATGTTTCTCAAGGTTTACACAGCAGAACTGGTGCAGAGCTGCAGCTGAGCAGAGCACAGCGCATGGGGCCAGCACCGGGGTGCTGGTGTGCCGCCACCCCCAACACTGCCAGCTGCCTGCTGACCCTTGGAAACCTCTTCCTTTAGAGAGGGGTAGAAAAATATGACTTTAGGGAAAATTCCCCTCTCCTGCCCTTCCTCTCTCACCTCCCCCATGCAAACCCCTTGCCTTTTTTGGGATTGCTGTGTTTTGCGCTGTGTTTTGCACTGTGTTTAGTATGCCTTAGGGTTGTTCTTAGGATGCTATGTCCCCATATCAGGCCTTAAAAAAAGACTTGAGAGAAAATGTTGGTTTTATGGTCTTAAACCTTTTATCCCTGAAATAATGCCTTAGGATGGGAGGGGACTGGCCCCAGCATACAGCCCACATTCACCATCCCAGCAGGTGGGCCATCTTTGTGGCCATCTCACGGACGTTTGTTCAGAGATCTGGGAGGATTTGTTTATTTATTTAGAGAGTATATGTGTATAAATCTTAGGCATATATAAATATTAATAGCTAATAAGTTTTGGGTTTACGTTAATCAGCTTGTATAGTTACATATACAAGCCTCACCTCTTGTTTTCTGGCTCCTTGGCTCTGCTTTGTCCCAGCTAAGCACAGTGGTGTCCCCAGGGGCTGCCAGCGCTGCTAGGGGACAGGGTGGTGATGTCCCAGCCCAAGTCACGGTGGCCACAAGGCAAGCTTGCTCAGAGCAGCTTGCTCACAACAAGACAAGGATCACAAACAGCTTAAAACCCTCAGCTCACCGAAGTGAGGGATCTCAGCCCTGCGTGGGGCCAGTGCCATGGGTGTTGGCTGGCATGTGGGTGACACTGCTGTTCTTTCCCTGCCCAGGGGAGGTGGCTGCAGTGCAGGGTACCGGCTTTGATCTCCGGCAACCCGTGGAGCTGGGGAAGCACTTGCAGAAGTTTTGTCTGGACGGCTTCGACCACAACTTCTGCCTGCAGCAGGCGCAGGCTCGACGCCTCGTGGCCAGGTAGGCTGGGACCCCAGCAGGGGTCTCTCACCATGGGAGCCATGGGGTGCCTACTCGGCCAGCCCCTTGGCATCCTCCACCAGCATCTCCCTAGGGCTCGCCACCTGCCCAGTGGCAGGGCCATGGAGGTTCACACCACCCAGCCTGGCATCCAGTTTTACACCGCAAACAACCTGGATGGCTCCCTGAAGGGCAAAGGCGCTGTCACATACCCCAAGCACTCGGCTTTCTGCCTGGAAACCCAGAACTGGCCTGATGCCGTCAACAAGGTGAACCATCCCCCCACCCCTGGGAGCTGCTTGGGTCTGTGGCAGGGACCATTCCACCACCCCTGCCCTGTCTCTGGGGCATCAAATATGTGAACGAGTCGGTTTGGTGAGGGGGACGCTTTGTAGGCAGCGGAACTGAGGCAGGCACAGGTCACGCCATCCCATAGCATTAGGCAGCGGTCGGCCAGCACAGTGGGGACTGGCCCCGCAGAACCCACCTTCCCAAGGGCATGGGGTCTAAAGCAGAAGAACCCTGCTGTCCTCTCCACAGGACCTGAATTTAGCCAGGAGGGAGGACTGGCCCACCCCGCTAGCCAGTAAGCAACGGGTGGTTAAATGCTGCCATGGGAAGTGCTAAGAGGGGAGCCATGGGACCCTGCCCCAGGAGGGCCGAGGGGATGCAGCCATGCCCTCCTGACTCTTTCTCGTCCCACGGTGTCCTCACAATCACTGACGTGCTGTTGCGTCTCTCCAGCCCCACTTCCCCAGTGCCCTACTCCGGCCGGGCGAGGAATACAACCACACCACGTGGCTCATGTTCAGTGCCATGTGAGGAAAGGGGATGCCGACTCCTGCCTTTGAGAGAGGTAAGTGCCTCTAGCAGGTTAGCCAGAAATCCCACCGGGTGCTGAATGGCACTTTCAAACTACCCTGGGCGATGCATCCCATTTCGGAACTTTTTTCCTCCTCTGTGGTTTTCACCGGTGGTTTGTGCTGGCTTTAACTCTTGGTGCCACCTCTGCTGCTCTCTGGTCTGTGCAAAGCTCTCACCCTCTGTCCAGCCTCACCCTGGGCACTGGGTTTTGTTTTGGAGCAAAAATGCACAAGGAAACACCTTGTTTAAGGATATGGCGTGTTGCAGCTCAAACTACAGCAGGGGAATATCTCATAATATTCTTGTGGAGCACGTGGGAAGGATAATAGAGTTGTAGTTTTTCGTTACAACATCAGCTATTCCTGGCAAAAAGCTCTGAGCCATGCGGGCTGCTGCTCTCCCCCTACCACAGCTTGTTGAAGGGCACCCTGCCCTCCCTGTGCTGGGCAACAGCAGCCCCCACAGCCAGAGCTGCCAGCTGCCAGCAGCACTGCGATGGCATAGGTATGCAGCAGCCACATGGAACAGCTCTGTGAGGGACAGGGTGCTGGGATTGCTGGGATTATCCCAACCAGCTGCCCTCGCTCCTCTGGCTTCACACCTATTTTGAAGCCAGCAGCGATAGCTGCACAGGAGCATCTTCCACGCTATGCCTTGGCTGCTGCAGTGGAGTGGGTGCATCCATAGTCCTGACAGTCCTGAACATACAGCTGCAGGAGGAAAATGATCATCTGTAATGTGTTTACATGTGAAATGCGTATCATCCCCAAAACCCTGTGACACGGGCCTGTCTGATGAAAACCTCCATGTTTCTGAGGTTTCACAAAGAATTGGCACAAGCCAGGAGGATGGCGGTACCTCCGTATTGGGGAGCTGGCACTCCTCTCCCCAGCGACACAGGGGTAGCCGGTGCCCTGGGCCAGGCCCCCACGGAGGCACTGCAGCCTGACTCCCACCTTCTCCTGCCATGCTGCTGGAGGGGCTGCACAGGCCCCGGTGGGTCAGCCGGGGCCTGCAGGGCTCCGAGCACCCTCCCCTGGCTCAGGGCTGCGGGAACAGTCTTGCCCGCAGTGGTTGTGCCTGGCCATTGGGTTTGCAAACGTGGCAGACCCATCACAGTCAGCTCTGCCACCCTGACCCCCGAAAGGAGCGTCCCTGCGATGCCCCGAGCACACGGATGCACACAGCCGTCACACATCAGGTGCTGCAGCCCGTACCAAGGGATGGCATCATTCGCAGAATAGCGCCCGGTGGGTCTGGGCCCGGGAGATGCTGGGCTGCAAACCAGGGGCAGAAGCAGCATCGTCCCTGCGGGCATTGCCCCCCGCACTAGGGACTGCAGGTACGTACCCCCTTGCCCACGGCAGCCCGGCTTGCGCAGGGGGCGCGCACCCACCCCAGAGGGCAGCAGCAGCCCTGCACACACCGCCGTGGCTGGGCAGCTTGCCTAAGAGCTCACCAATAGCACATAGCCCTCGGTGAAATCCTGCCAAACCGGGGCAAGAGCTGGAGCTGCCAGGCTGCTCCAAGGGTAGTGACAGGGGCTGAGGCAGCACAGCCACCCTCGGTTTTGGTCGCCAGAGGACAGTGGGCTTGGCACTGCTCCCTCTGCGCCTGGAAGCACTGGCTGACCCTTATAACGGCCACAGCCGCAGGCAGGGCCAGCCCTGCTGGTGCAGCCCTGCCTCCTCGCTCAGGTCCTCGCTGCTGAGCCTGGGCTTAGAGGAGCCCCGGTCCCCTTACAGGAACCCCAGGCTCCTCTGCTCCATCTTCCAGTGTCTCTGGGTACTGAAAAACAGGTACCAGTACAGCTGTCATTAGTCTGCAGGTTTATTGTGGAGTAGGTTTGCCCTAAGAGTACAGAAGAGAAAAAAAGCTGATCAAATTCCAGAGCAGTGGCGTACACGTGCCTCTCACCAGGTACTATAGACCAGGCAGGGAACACACAACCCACAAATATTCCAAACGCAAGTCACAGGCTTTGGGCACGTCTGCTGCATCATGCAGGGCAACGTCTGCGTCACTGCCCTACTCTCCCATTGTGGCGGCGATGGAGTTTAATGGGTATTGCCAGAACACGGGTCATTGCAGCCGGCAGATGAAACACTAGCCCCCAGCGCTGAGCGCGGCGGGAGCAGCCGGGCACACACCAAGCACCACAACAGTTACGACCAGGCATGAAGGCCAGACAGTGCTGCAGCATGACAGCGTGCTCGGAACCTGGGCAATTTACTCATACACTGAAAAAGCTCCATAAAGTCATTGTTAACAGGAAACCCGTTTTTGGAAAATCATGGCTAACCCAAGGTGTGACCAGTTAACCTTGTAAATTTATTTTTTTTTTCATTTAAGACGCTCTGCTGTGGTTTACACACGGGAAGCAAACTGCCACAATAGATTGCGTAAGCCCAAACAGGGTCGACTTTCCATTTCAGTGCGTGTTTCCTGCTGGCCGAATCTGGCCTTTATTTCTACTAGATAACCACTTGCAGTCAAAAAATGTTTGCTTTTTTTTCCCCCTACACCTACCCATTAGTTTGTTCACAGTCTAACATTATTTCCAGTCTTTTGCTGTGATCTGTTGTCAACAAAGTGCCTTTATCATGCAATTCTTGACTACAGAACGAGGACAAACACAGAGTTTGACATACCTATACACAAATAATTAATCCTGCAATTGCGTGTGTATTTGCAGTAGAAAATTAGGTTAATTCAACAAAATCATCTCCAGGATCTGGGCTACTTTAAAACCGTACCAGTTTCTGGAAAGCAGGTTAGAATTCCTGAGGTCAGCTGTGAGTCTTTCACTTTAAGGAGGAAAGTTTGAGTGAGCTGCAGAAAGACTAATAACCGCTTATGTTTGCCTCTCAAACACATTTTCTTAAGGTCCTTCAGAAAGTAGGTCAGAAGACCTTAACGTCTTCCTTCAAAAAGGAAAACGTCTTGAGACATTTTAAGGAATTTTCTTTATATTAATAGCCTAAAGGACTGAAAAATGCAACAAGCAAAGGTAGCAAACATCAAGCTATTATTAATTCCTATTACATTTAGAGGTTTCTGCAGATGTTACTAATTTAAAAAGATGTCAGTGTTTTGAATAAAAGCCCATCCTTAAATTTCTGGGCATCTGATATTGCAACTAGTCAAGTGCCAGACAGTAAGCTTTGCAGAATAATCAGATCACGGAGAAAAAAATCAATGGCATATGCAAGTTTTTAGCCACCTGCAGACAGAGATGGATTTTAAACTCCATTTCAAAGAAAGCAGAAACTGATCCTTTCACCAAAGACCATTCAACAATAAACGTGGAAAGTGACTAGTTTGAGAAGACACCGATATTAGTCATTCCCATTTTAGACATTTTTCATCCACGTTACATGGCACACAGCTAAAATTACCCAAATGTTAACAGAAGCAGCAGGGTTACTAGAGAAGTTTTAGTTAAAAATACACATTTTATTTCAATGTGCCAATAAAAAAGTCCCACATTTTCATATCACAGGAAGTTAATTCATACAATAAAAAGAGACCTGCGCTAGTCTATTGGTGTGACTAACTCAGAAGACCCAGATCATGCCAAATTTTAGTTGATATACTCTTCTATCTACATTCTTACATTTACAAAGACACCACAAAATCCCTTATAATAATGTAAGCAAAATAACTTTCTTCCTAAAAGATTAACTTCATAACTTTAATCCATTCTTTCAGGACTTGCACTTCTTTGAGGGCTTCCTGATGGTGAACGACTGAAAGGAAAAGAATTCACAGTTAACATTGCAGTAATCATTTGGGATTCAGAAATACAGGAAAAATCAACAGGAGCATACCTAGAGTACTCCGGTACACTTTAAGCACTACTTTTTAATAAAATAACGAACCACTATTGACAAAGTTAATGGGTTGATGATTTTATGTTAGAGATAATACTTTTTTTTTTTTACTTTCACATTTTTGCATTTCTCTACTGTTATTTTTATAATACAATTTAAATGTGATCACTGTAAAGTCACCTAAAGAGTACTACTAATAGTGCCCTTCATGGAGGCAGGATAATTCCTTCGCTGTTCTGATACAGCAGCTTCTCAAAACCTATTATGGTGCTCACTCAGCATTTATGAGCCTTTATTATAAGGTCCCTTGTGATTGTGAGGTTAGGCTGCATACAGCCACGTTTTTAAATGAAGAAAACCTAAGTATAGAAATTTGTGGGGGGGGAGGCGCGGAATAAAAGAAGCAACTTGCAGGACAGAAAGATCTCCAAGGCAAGGGACACATCATGGCAGGTCTACTGCTATTCTTACTAGGATATATCCCCTCCCACAGATCCTGAGCGCTGGAGTTTTAGAAATGAATTATGGGAAATCAAACTAGGGGAAAAAAAATGCTGCCGATTCTGTCCCTACACATATATGCATACACACATACAGAGATAATTATTCACCAACTTATTGCGGGGGCAAAAAATAATCTGAGTAACAGCAGTCAAAATAACACTTCTTCCATTTCTGACTGCTATGCCAGTTTACTCCACTCTAAAACCCGCAGTGAGACTGGGGAAGATAATGAGACTCAGAGCTGATTCCCACATTTATTCTGTGCTTTAAGCTCTTTGAGCTCACCAGTAGGAAGTCTCTGTGCAATAAAACTGTTAGTGAACTGAAATGAACACAGGAGCAGACAAAGACAAGACGTAACGCTGCTACGTAACCAGTATCCCAAGGAATTATTACTACATATCTATTACCATACATAAAACCACAATCACAACATTATTTCTGTTGAAGAGATCTCAGCAAAATACCTTTCCAGTATTTACCTACAAGCAGCAGTCAAACTCCTCAGCAGAGATCACTGCAGATACTAAAATGCCAGCTCTACGAAGTCTATGTTACTATTAGGGAGATCAACATACCTTCTCTTTGGAGATGGTGATCGGGACTTTGACCGACTGTCAAAACAGAATATCATCAATGCGGCTTAAAGATCAAACGGAACTTTTATATTCAAAAAAATAAGCATCCTAGACAGCAATGGAATTGTTATGGGAATCTAGCCAGAAGCTCTTTGAAACAAAAAAGTTTTCAAATCAACTTTTACTCTGACAGGGATTATCAATTCATGTAACATGGAGATTAATTTTAAGCAACTGTCTTCCATAGAAAAACAGGAAAACAAGGGGTAGTACTGAGGTGAGGCTTTGAGAAAAGAAACATTATCACAGATTCCTCCTGTTTTATCAATAGCATTAATAAAACTGAAGCCCTTTATCTGAAGAAAAATGTAACAGAACCGACCATAAAGACACAAAAAAATCAGTACGATGTTGGAAACTACAAAGAGTTAATGAACACATTCCAAATAGCTGCAGAGGAAATTGAGTCATCTCTGTCACACCACAGATTAGCTGGGCACCATGTTTGGGGCATTTTTTTCTAAAGGACCAGGCCCCATTAATCATGCAAACCTGATACTGAATTCTAGATGCTACTGCAGGCTTTATCTGTGTTATGCTTACCTCTTAGCCGGTGAACCAGATTTTGATCTGCCATGAGACCTAGACCTACAACAAGAAAAATCACAGCTCAGCAGGGAGGGTGGTAGCATGCCTGTTCCCACATTTGAGACAGCAAGATTCACACTAAATGTGTAAGAACCGTCATAATTGAACAGGCAGAATCTTGCAAGTGTCCAGGGCTTTTCCCACTAAGTTTCAGAAGAAAGCTTTTTAAATGGATGCTGCACATGTTGCTCTGTACTTTGGTCCCTGGCGGATGACTGCTGTTTGCTGACGCAGGTGGAAGGAATACATGAACAACCCCAATCCTGACCAGTACTTTCACAAAGCTAATAAAAAGCCATGCTCTGAAGTTGCAAGTTTTATTAGGCCTGAGTGACATCTACCACTGTGGTTGGAACTGGCTGCAGGTGGCATGCTTCTGCAAGTATCTCCTCAGTGCATTCCTCTTATGTATGTGCTTGCTCAAAATACTCTTTTAAAAAAACTGTCTGAAATTAACCCTTGTGAAAACTCTCAAAAATGTCAAGTCTTTGAGGTAAGACTGCTGCACCATAATAACACTAATACTACCTAAAAGAATAACTGACATTTTTACATTCCCAAAGGAAGTGTTCAACTTCCCACATCCAAGACTTTCCAGAACAACTTCCAGATGTACACTGTGATGCTGTCAAAGCAGCGAACATCATGTAACAAGTCAGCCTGTCTTCCTCATGAACCAAGAGCCTGTCTCTGGGCACTATGCATTCCTTTGATTCTTCTGTGAAGAAACCATCTTTCAATTGCCTTGTGGAGTTGAACAGTGACTTCTTGGAGTTAAGCACTGCTACTTTGCCACTTCTCTGTTCTGGTACATCTGTAATTTCCTCTGCCGTGGTTACTTAATCTCTACTTACAATGAAAGCTGTCACACAACAGAGATTAGAAATTTCACTAAAAGCATCCGTTACACTGCAGAAAACCATCCTGGTACTAAAAAAAAGAAAACAACGGTAGTAAAATCAAGATGTTTTTCTCTTCGAGAGCCTGTTGACTGGGGCTGTTTGCTGTTCATCACTGACAGTGTGAACAGTGATGAGCCATGATTAAGTCATGTTGGAACAACTGGTATTAAAATTCAAGATATTTCAGCAACAGTTAAGAGAAAGCGTACCTGATCAGTGAAAGGCACTGCTCTACCGCCTCAGGGAATTTCCCTGCTCTTTTTACAAGCTTTGGGACAGTTTGTGTGAATTTCTGCTCTTAACTAAGCCACACCTGGTCTTCATCTCTCTGTTCCCTAAAAACTCCCATCATTACTTGCTGTTCCACCCTCAGAAAAGGCCACCACCACCTTTCGGCACCAAACCTTTCCGTGTTTCTTCACAGTTTACTACTACGTTACTTATTTCAAAGAGCAGCCATCAAACCAGAACAGTAAGCCCAGGAACAGGCGGCAGCAAGAGCGGTACCATCTCCTTCAGGACAGAACTTCAATTTGATCTTGTTCTCCTACAACAGCTTGTTGGGGACATCCAATCAACCTGTATCAGCCAGGCTGCCTGGACAAGGTTGCACAAAGCACAAGCTGCATTCACTTACTATGGAAGGTTTAAGCCTCAACTTAAGAGAACAAATGACATCCTGTGTTCCTTTAAAACTTGGTCGTCACCCGTGCAGCATTTTTTGTTGGTACAAAATAATTCCGACAGATGTTTATCTCAAATTTAATTCAGCTCCTGCAGGCTGACACTTTGTTATTTGACAGAGCTGGAAACAGTTGTAACACTCACAGTACCAGCACATGCATGAATGCTTTAACATGCTACCAGAAGGGCATCCTGATTTCTGGCAAATACTGGGAAGAATCCACAATCTCATGTGTGCTAAACACAGAAGAAGAAAAACCCCAATTTTTCATATTAATTCTAAATGTTTGCAACATTAGCTGGTAACGCAACCTGATTAAGTACTTAAAACAGTACTTGTGATGACTATCGAGACCTGGGTATTAGTTATACGTAAAACAATAAAAGGAGAAAAAGCAATCTGCTGCACTGCTTTTTAAAATTACGGACCCCTAAGTTGGTGGAGAGAAAGCAACAGCCTTTTCTGAAAATCTTAACAGTTGTTAGAAAGTCTAAACAGACTTTTAAGCAGCTTTTACTAAGTGTCCGCAGTTACGGAGCAGATCTTACCTGCTTCGAGGCCATGTAACAGATCTGGATCTAGATCGGGATCTTGATCTAGACCTGAAATAAAAAATTAATTAAAAAAAAATAAAAATTGAAGAAGTCAGCTCAACCAGAAGTGACAACAATTACAGTGCTATGTTAAATTTAAAACCTACACTTATATCACTAGATATTTCGGACATCAAAAATCATCATGCGACACACAGCTATGCAAGCTCTCAAAACTAAATATATTACCATGCCTGTAAATTAAACAAGGATTATCAGAAACCTTTTAAAGCATGATGAAGTCTGATTTATAGAGGTCAACACCTTTCAAAGTCTACTATCAAATACCTTTTTGAATCTGTTAACTAAACGAAAAACAACAAAACCAAAGCACACAGACTATTAAAAGTTACCACTAATTACCTTGATCTCTTCAAGGAACCTGATCGGGACCGGCGGGGAGACACAGACCTAGACCTACGAGGAGAAATGGACCGAGATCTACGATAGGAAGCTGACCTGGACCTGCAAAGAAGCCAATGAAAAGAGTTGTAGCTTTTAAAAAGCACAGCTTTTCTGAAGCAGGAGCTGCAAAGAGGAATGAAAGACAAACTTAAGCCCACCTCCTTCCACGACTCCGACTACGCGACCGAGAATATCTTCTTCCTCGGGACCTTGAACGAGATCTAGACCTGGACCTGGTTTTAGGTTAGAGAAAAAAGGTATCAGCAAACAGCTGCAGCAACCGGTGCACGTGAGGCCCTGCTGAAGTCAAAACTTATTTCAGACAACTAAAGAACTAGCATCTGTCAGTTGGAAAAATCTCTGGGCCTATTTTTCTCGAGCATTTTACTACCTAGAAAAATGTTAAAAGCTGAATTACATTGCAGAATTACATTAGAATAGAAAACACTGTAATGCGTATTTAAAATAAACCTTGCAAGTTTGCAGGTCGACCCTCTTTGGCCCAAGGTCTAGCAGATCTAGACGATCTAGAAGTATCTATAGCCGATCGCTGCATCTAGGTGTTCTCTTCAATCTAACGACGATCAAACTGACAGCCCAATGAGCCAGGGTGAGGCTTGATTGACGCAAGAAGATTTTTCTAGGTGGGAATGTGGTCAATCTGGTGTTCCTCTTTCTAAACCGGAGGGGGGCCCCAATTGAAAGCCAAATTTACTGTTACGGCGATCACCGTCTCAAATTTTCTGCCCTTAAAGAATAAGGTGAAGCTACGTGTAGATGGCTCGAGGGGATCTGGCCTCTTATGCTGATCACCTCAAGGTCTAGGAGGATCTTAAGTGTCGGATTTGCAAGGCGCCTCAGCATGAAATCTTAAGGCTCGTGACATTCTGAATCAAGGCGACTGACTCAAACGAAGAAACCTGAAAGGTTTTGACCAGGTTGATTATTAAAATATTAACATTTGATAGAAATAGCAACAAATTGTAATATACACCTATACATTTATTCTAGCGTTAAAACTTTAAAGAAAACTGGCGTAACATTCTGTTCTTTGCTAACAAGAGCTACGCAAAAGTGAACTGGCGAGGCAACCCAGCCGCTCCGGCCCCACACGTACCTGCTCCTCCTTCGGCGACTATAGCGGTGACAATCATAGGCATAGTGGCCTTTCTCACCACACTCGTAGCACCTGTCGTTGGGGTCAAAGGGGCGCCGCGCAGGAGGCCTGTCGTAGCGGGAGCGACGCGGCATCCCCGTCGACACTTCCACCCTCACCCTCGAGCCGCATATCACCCTGCAACAAGTCCGCGACGGCTCTGAGTTAGCTGCTACTGCTTATGCCAGAGCTACAACGAGAAGGACCAGAGGGAAAGCCCCAGTCTCTCTCTGGTTTTAAAATGGGCTGCAGCTGCTGCGAACACCTGAAATGCACACGTACTTCCCGTCAAGTCCACGGACGGCATCTTCAGCGTCCCTCGGGTCTTCGAACTCCACGAAGGCGAAGCCCGGCGGGTTCCTCGCGATCCACACGGTTCTCAGGGGCCCGTAGTAGCTGAAGGCTCTCTCCAGCTCGCCCTTGCCCGCCCCCGTGCCCAGGTTGCCCACGTACACCTTGGTCTCTGCCGGGAGGGAAGCGCGGTCAGCGCCGGAGCTGGACGAGGCGACGCAGGCAGCGGCGCCCCCCCCCGCGCCGCCATCTTGTCGCCGGGCCCGCTCCCGCCTTCCCCACCGCGAGCGGCGGCACGCGCGGCCGCGCCCCCTCCCCCACGGCCGCCGACGCAAGATGGCGGCGGCGGCTACAACGGCGGTGGCAGCCGCCCGGCCTGGCCTCCCACCCCGCGCCGCCTCGACCGCCGCGCCGGCCGCCCCCGCCGCAGCCTCCCCGGCCGCAGCTCCCCCTCCGGCCCTCCGCTCCCCCCGCCGCCACCGCCCGCCGCGAGCACCCACCGCCTCCGTATCGCCCGTAGCGCGACATGCTGACGGCTCCGCCGGCCGCCCCTCCGCGCACGCGCCGCCGCCGCGCGCCGCCCGCCTCCCCCGCGCGCCTCGCGCATGCGCCCGGCAACGGCGGGCTGCGGCCGGGGGCGCCTGAGGGGGCCGGCGCGGGGCGGCGCTGCGTCCTGCCCGGGAGCGGCCGTGCTGCTGGGCGGGCCCCGCGGCGGCGGCGGCGGGGCCGCGAGGTGGGTGAGCGGGCGGGCGGGCGGGCGAGACAGTGGCCGGCGGCGCCTGCGAAGGGCCGGTTCCCCGCTCCCGCCGGCCGGCGGCGGGAAGGCCCCCAGGCGAGCGGTAGCGCTCCTCGGGCCGGCGGAGCGGCCGCGCCTCGTGCGCTGCGCCCTCACGGCTTGCTCCGCGCCGGGGCCGCGGGCAGCGCTGCTGCGGGAGCAGCCGCACCGCTTCGTGACCCTGACTGCGGGTGTGCTTGCGGTGGGAGAGCAGTAGTAGCTGCCCGCGGTAGTGGCCGGGATCCCTAAGGTACGGCTTAGATAACAGGATAAGAAAATTATTCAGGTCTTCCTGGTTCAGAACAACTTGGTAACTGCGCTGGCAACAATGGAGAAGATAAAATGCAGTAGGGACGGAGGCTTGCCAGGAACTGAAACCGAAGACGTTTGGAGTATTTTGCTCAGAAAGACACTTTGAACAAACCGCCCTCCAGGCTGCGGCCCAGAAGGGGACCAGTTTAGGAAGCCCTTGAGGCAGTAAAACTGTAACTGCGTTCCACATGTAAATACAGGAAGACAAACCACCGTCTTTCCACTGTTCCTTCAAACGGAAGCTAAGATTTCCCATTGTGTTGCTTGCTCTCATAGTGAAGATAATTAGATTTGCTAATCCCTGCTTTCTAATAAACTATTAACTCCGAAGGAAAACAGTACAGCACAAGCCGTTTATAAATCATTTTCCATAGGACTGTAAAGTTGAAGTTCACAAAAAAAATAATAGAAATTACCTCCTTAAGCTTGGGAAATAAGACTAGCTCATTTGAGAGTCTCGGTATTTTTTCTGTTAACGCTCGCAGGACCGCCGCGTGCTTGCCCCCGCCGAACCGGGTGCAGAGTTACAAGAGCGGGTTTCGCGGGGGTGACACCGAGCTGCTCAGGGCAGAACCCGGGCGCAAACACCTGTGTTTTCCGCAGCAGGGCGCGGCGCGGCCGGGAGCCAGGCTCGGCGGTCTGGGCTCGCCTGCGGGGCCGTCCCCGTGGCCGCGGCAGGGCGGGCGGGCCCGCCCCGGTGCCGCGCGGGTGAGCGGGGGCTGCTCCCGGCGGGGGGAGCGGGGCAGCGGGCCGCCTCCAGCGCCTGTGCCGGGGGGGTGCGGGATGGCGGCAACTGTTGCGCGGCCCCGGCCGGAGCCGGCCTGCCCGCCGCCCGCAGAGCGGAGACGGGGCCGGGGCGTGTAGCGCCCGGGCCTGGGTGCGAGGGACGTGCCGGTACGTGGAACAAAACTGCCGAGGGGCGGGGATCCCGAAGGTTTTGTGCGAGGGCAGAGCGATAAATGGGGTGTTTGGAGCAACGGGAAGGGGGACAGTCATTTCTGAGGCTTCGCCATGTGCCTTTAAAAGCAGGCAAACTGGGTGGGAAATTGCAGAGCTGCAGCAAATGCAAACCGCCTCTGTGAGCGTTTGCTTTTAAAAAATGCCATTGGTGCTTAGGACGAGTGGAAGATCTTCACCTGGAGGCAAACTCGGTTCTGAAGCAAAGGGCAAAGCAAAAGGATTCGTTGCTTCTCCAAATTGATCTCTGGGTATTTTCTAGGTTCTGGACATAGGAAATATGAATGACTGGCAGAAGAAAACCCCTCTAGACTGGGAAACGTATCTGAACAAAATGGTGAAAGTTGCTGCAATTGAGAAACATGAATATGAAGGATGGGTCTTAACAGTTGATCCCATTTCTGCCAGGTAAGTACCAAAGCTTTTTTTTTTTTTCTGTGAAGCTAAGAGAAAACAAGTTTTTCAGGAACACAGAAGATCTCAAGACTGAAGTAAACTTTTTTGGAGCAAAAACCATGTTGAGGCTGCATGCCTCGCTTTTTTAGTTGGCAGGGCCTAAGAGAAAGCAATGTTGCAGTTGATGAGGCCAGTTCACCCAAGTCCACTTTGATCTCACTCAAATGACTGGTAAGTTTGGGGAATGGAAAATACCAGAATTCGTGCTGACATTATTGTGGACCTGAGGTTAGTACTTTAGTCCTAATAGGTGGATACCTTTTAATAATATACAAAGCCCTGCTTCACAAAGACAGCAGGAATGTTCTTAATGCTTTAGGTGTTGAAATCCTTATCCTCTGTCCAAAGTTCTCACTTGCCCTGCTTTCCCCTACAGCCTGGCACCCATGAGGGTGTCCTGGCTGCTTTGGAGAGGAAGCAGAGAAATTGGCAAGGGTATTGGACAGAAAGTGGCACCGCAGTTCTCAAGTGAGTAGCTTCAAAGCAGAGTTTGAAAGGCAGAACATACCAGGGAATTGGCAGAAATGTGGCTCCTTGCTGCCAGAGCCTTTTCATACCTTTTTGGTTGTGAGCTTGTACATGAGCACAAGGAGGCTAGAAACTAAAACATCCGGTTTCTGATGTGTTTCAGAAGAATTGGATGTTGCTTCAACCCTGAAGTAGCTTCGATACTTAGGTTTTCTCTTGGAGTCGGTTATCATTTTGGTAAGAAAGGTACATGCAGCTGCGAGTGATTCTGGGGATGGCCAAGACTAAACCCAAGGCTTATTTCACTGTGCATTTCCCAGAAAGTCCTTACATCCACTAATGGTGGCAACAAGCGGATTAGAAAAATGCTGGCATCAAATTCTGGAATTTTTCTTCCCACAAGAGGAAGAAAGTGGTTCCTAATCCTCTTCATTGATACATGGGGAAAAAATCCTAGAAATATAACAAGCTGCCTTCCTACCTGTATTTTAGGACTTCTGGGATGTAAATGCCCTTGGTAAAAGACCAGACTGCTACATGAGTCTCAACGTGCTGTGGTGTGTTCCCATTGTAATACTCAAGCTAGAGTTTTCGATTAAGAAACTAGTAATGCTAACTTAAAAATACATAAAATATTTTAGTAATCATCAATAATTAAATATTAGTAATTTGTCATTAAAAGGTTCTGATGTTGTTAGCTGCCACCATTGCCTTTGGCATTCAAAGTGCTGAATGTATGAAGGTATCATTGGTTTTGAATGTTGGAAGACTTAATGTTCTTCAGCAAGGTTGGGAATACTGCGCAGAAATACTTAGATTCCTAACACTGATTTTAATGTACCCTTTGCATTTTTAAAGTCACGTTCTGCTTGAAAGTATCTAGCGTGGTTTCAAGTTCAAGGCCAGAAGTTACCTGCAAAGCCTCACATTTTCAGTATTTTAAGGGTATGGCAGCATGCTTTTCGGGAAAAGAGGTGGATATGCAACATTGTCTAAATGTCTGGGTTGTGCTGATGGTAATGAGCACTCATCTCGAAGAATCTTGGCCTGTTTCCTCAGTCTTCACTTAAGTACAGTGACTCACACATTATCCTTCTTTCCTTGCCAGTATTGTCCTTGCAACATTCCTGGAGAATGAGAAGGTGTCCATATCTGTTGTCTTGGGCCATGCTGTCCAGGAGGTCAAGATACTGAAAGAAGGGGACGATGAAATGAAGCAACGGCTTGCTGGCATATTTGCACCTGAAGAAAGCAAAGCCTACAGCCCAGCGGAACTTGAAAAGAGGAAGAATGACTTGAAGACTTGGCTGGAAGCAAACCACATCCCTGTAACAGAGCAACAAGGTGAATCGGGAAGAATGCTGTGTGTGGCGGGGGTATTAACTATTGACCCACCATATGGCCCAGAAGAGTGCAGCAGCTCCAATGAGATTATTCTGTCTCGGGTTCAAGGCTTGATACAGGGCTACCTTGAAAAACAGCAGTGATGTGTAATGTTTAAAGCAGTTGTCTTTGGGACTATGTCTACCTGCCCTATTATAGGAACTGTTCTGGGTATCAATATACCACTGTTTGCAAAAATGCTGAGTTTAGGTACTTCTGTCTGATTTTTGTATGTTGAGAACAGGATAAAAAAAGCAGTATTAACTAAAAGCATGAAGCATTTTCTATGCACTATTTTTTATTAAAAGCAAGCCACTGGATAATGATGATGTATTGAACTGATATATTAGTTTTATAAATATTTTTTATAACAGTATTGTGAAAGATGATACATGATAAATGTCAAACTGTTTTCCTCTGCCTTTAATTAATTATCTAGTGGTGCAGGCATGTTTGTTCAAACTGCTTTTGAACCAGAATTTGAACCAGAATTTTATTTCTTTTTCCAGAAGGAGAATTGTGACACTTGGACTTACTAAACCAGATGAAAGATGTTCAGAAAGCTCCCCCCCCGGTTCAACTGTTCTCCTGTTTTAGAATGTAAATTATAATGTAGGTCCATATTTGTAAAATGATTAGGGAAAGTTAGCAGGCAAATAGGGAATGTTTTTAAAACCTGCTATCTGTATTTGTTATTTTAGAGCAGCAGTGTATTGATTTTTCTATCCTCTTATGAAATAGCACCAAAACACCTTCAGCGTGCTCAAATGCATTTGAAAGCTGTGCCTAACCTGCCCTCCTCATTCCTGCTGTGGTTTATTTAAAAATACTTGGGATTAGTCATATTCATGCTGATTTTTCTTAACAGCCCTCTGCCACTCACCCGGTTGCATCTCCCGGCGGCGGGTGGGTGCCGGCGGGCCGGTGCTCACGGCCTGCCCGGAGCCGGGGCGGGCTGTGCTGGGCCGGGGGCAGGCAGCAGGGCGACCCCCGCCGGCAGGGCGCCTCCTTGCGAGGGGTGTCGCGGCTGCCCGCTCGTCCGGGGCGAGGAGCCCGCAGGCCCCTTCGCCGCCCGTCCGCGGGGCCGGGGCAGGGCTGCCGTGGCGGCGGGGGTTGGGCAGGCCGCCCCCCGCGCTGCTCCTTCTGCGCCAGCCGGCCTGCCTCGCCGCAGCCTGCTGTGGGCACCGCCGTTACCCACTCTAGGAAACAAAGGGACGTGCGAACATCTACAGTGAAAAACATGAAGGAATTTGAGAAACGGAGGATGTTGGTCCGTGCAAGCAGTTAAGAGAACGCGGCCCTGGGAGAAGGAGCGGACGGCCGAAGTACGTCGGGCTGGAACGTGAGATCGGCCGAAGGGGAACCGAACGGTTCATGAGGCGGAACGGCAAAAACGCGAGCGGCGCCTGGGGCGGCGGCGCTCAGCACCCGGAGGGGCGCGGCCTGGAGCGGAGCCGGGGCGGTGAGGCAGGGCGGGCGGCCAGCGCGGCGGCGGCCCGGGTGCTGCCGCTCTCCCGCGGGGCGCCCGGCGCAGGAGCCGCGCCCGGGCAGCGCTGCCGGCGGGGCGGGGCGGGGCGCGTGAGGCCCTGGCGGCGAGCGGGGCCGCCCCCTCAGCCGCGCTGCTCGCGCGAGACCCGCGGCGCGCGAGGAGCGGGACGGCCCCACCCCCAGCGGCGCAGGGCGCGGCGCGCAGTCGCGGCGGCGCTCGCTCTATATAAGGGCGGCGCTCGGGGCTCGGCCCGCAGCCGGGGGGATGTCGCGCTACGGGCGATACGGTAGGGGCGAGGCGGGGGCGGCGCGGCCGTTGGGGGGCGGCGGGGCGGGTGGGAGAAGGCGGCCGCGGGGAGCCGGCTGTGGGAGCGCGCGGTGCCCGGGGGGAGGCGGCGGGAGCAGGTGGCGGCGGCAGGTTGTGGCGGCGGGGCCGTGCCTGGCGCGGCGCGGGCGGGACGGGAGTGCCGCAAAATGGAGGCGCTGCTAAAGATGGCGGCGGCGGGGGGGGCTCCTCGCGCCCGGCGCTGCGCCTGCGCTCTGCGGGCCCCGTGCGCCGCCTGACATGGCTGACCGCGCTTCCCTCCCGGCAGAGACCAAGGTGTACGTGGGCAACCTGGGCACGGGGGCGGGCAAGGGCGAGCTGGAGAGAGCCTTCAGCTACTACGGGCCCCTGAGAACCGTGTGGATCGCGAGGAACCCGCCGGGCTTCGCCTTCGTGGAGTTCGAAGACCCGAGGGACGCTGAGGATGCGGTGCTCGGCCTCGACGGGAAGTACGTGCGCGCCTGGAGCCGCCGGGCCGGGGGGCGGCCCCCGCCTTCCCCCGCCCCGTGTGCGGAGGGGGCATCGCCGTGACCGTACGCTGTGTCTCGCAGGATAATATGCGGCTCGAGGGTGAGGGTGGAAGTGTCGACGGGGATGCCGCGTCGCTCCCGCTACGACAGGCCTCCTGCGCGGCGCCCCTTTGACCCCAACGACAGGTGCTACGAGTGTGGTGAGAAAGGCCACTATGCCTATGATTGTCACCGCTATAGTCGCCGAAGGAGGAGCAGGTACGTGTGGGGCCGGAGCGGCTGGGTTGCCTCGCCAGTTCACTTTTGCGTAGCTCTTGTTAGCAAAGAACAGAATGTTACGCCAGTTTTAACTCTTAATGTTGTAAGTCAACAGGTGTATATCACGATTTTTTTTTTTTTTTGCTAATACATATCAAATGTTAATATTTTAATAATCAACCTGGTCAAAACCTTTCAGGTTTCTTCGTTTGAGTCAGTCGCCTTGATTCAGAATGTCACGAGCCTTAAGATTTCATGCTGAGGCGCCTTGCAAATCCGACACTTAAGATCCTCCTAGACCTTGAGGTGATCAGCATAAGAGGCCAGATCCCCTCGAGCCATCTACACGTAGCTTCACCTTATTCTTTAAGGGCAGAAAATTTGAGACGGTGATCGCCGTAACAGTAAATTTGGCTTTCAATTGGGGCCCCCCTCCGGTTTAGAAAGAGGAACACCAGATTGACCACATTCCCACCTAGAAAAATCTTCTTGCGTCAATCAAGCCTCACCCTGGCTCATTGGGCTGTCAGTTTGATCGTCGTTAGATTGAAGAGAACACCTAGATGCAGCGATCGGCTATAGATACTTCTAGATCGTCTAGATCTGCTAGACCTTGGGCCAAAGAGGGTC
Organism: Falco rusticolus; assembly: GCF_015220075.1. Lineage (NCBI taxonomy): Eukaryota > Metazoa > Chordata > Aves > Falconiformes > Falconidae > Falco > Falco rusticolus. Next base: position 290,193 of record NC_051192.1, on the reverse strand, counting down.
GACCTGCAAACTTGCAAGGTTTATTTTAAATACGCATTACAGTGTTTTCTATTCTAATGTAATTCTGCAATGTAATTCAGCTTTTAACATTTTTCTAGGTAGTAAAATGCTCGAGAAAAATAGGCCCAGAGATTTTTCCAACTGACAGATGCTAGTGGTGTGTTTTTGTTGGTTTGGTTTTTGGTTTGGTTTTTTTATTTTCTTTTTAGTTGTCTGAAATAAGTTTTGACTTCAGCAGGGCCTCACGTGCACCGGTTGCTGCAGCTGTTTGCTGATATCTTTTTTCTCTAACCTAAAACCAGGTCCAGGTCTAGATCTCGTTCAAGGTCCCGAGGAAGAAGATATTCTCGGTCGCGCAGTCGGAGTCGTGGAAGGAGGTAGGATTCTCACTGTTGTATTTTCATTCTTTCTCTTGCTCCTCCCTCTGCTTCACCCCTTTCTGTAGTCTGTGTGAAAGGTATGTTGCAGTAATTGTGGTTGGTTTTTTTTTTCTCCCCGCCCCCTTTGTTTTGTAGATCGAGGTCAGCTTCCTATCGCAGGTCCAGGTCAATGTCTCCTCGCAGGTATAGATCATTTTCGCCCCGCAGATCTCGTTCTGGTTCTTTAAGGAGATCAAGGTATGCGTTTTAAGACCGCAACATTGAAAACTCCCCACAGTTATGTTGCCTTCAACATTAAGTTTTCATTCCAGCAGTTGATGTGTTTGCAGGAACCTTGGTAGTGTTAAAGCCCTGAGACCATATCTAAATGCTTTCTTTGAAGTTGAAAACATAAGCATATAATTTTGGAACTGCTGTTTCTAGGCTTTTTCAAGGCTGTAACTTTCTTACAGTATTAATCTATGGTTAAGGTTTCCTACTTGAGCTTCAGGGGTCCAGGAAGTAATTACGCTTGCATGCCTAAGGCAGTGGGACTTCTTAGTGGATGGTAGTGCTGGCCAAATGTACTATAGCTTTCTAGTAATAAAAATTACATCTGCAAAACAATACTTAGAGCAAAATTTGCTGGGGACAGTATCATAAAAGTAAAGGAAGGCTATCTCAGCTGTATGACTTTGAATCCTGTAGTAGTAGCTGAACTTTCCATCTCTTTCCCCCCACGTCAGATCTAGGTCCAGGTCACGCTCAAGGTCCCGGTCCATTGTATGGCCTCGAAGCAGGTAAGAGACTTGTTTTAATTCAAACAAATAATAGTGTTTTGGGCTTTTTGGTGATTTTGTTTTCCCTGGCCAAGTTTGGCTGGAAGGGGTTAGAAGGTTGTGAAGCATAGCAATGTTCACACATATAGTGAATAACTTTGGCCTTTTCACAAACTAAAGTAGTGGTTGATTTCTTGTAATAAACATGAGTTTGTTTTGGTCTGTGGCTACTATATGAGGTCTATGTGTTTGTCGCCATAAACAAAGCTTGTATTTATGATTTAAGGTCTAGAGAGAAGTTTCAAAATCTAGTTAATGCCTACACATGTAAAGAATGCTTGACCTTGTGACCTGCAGGAAATGCTGCTTAGGTTTTTCTTGGCCTGTTCTGTTGGCAAATCTCAGTTGCTGGGGAGGGGTAAGGTGATGAGAAGGTTGACACTACTGACTGAACTCTTGTATACAGCTTTTAGCTTTGTCAGTTCTAGTTCTGAGAGCTAGGTCAAATTAAATTGCTGTAGCACAAAGAACCATATTACGTTTGACTTCAGAGGTTTTGAGGGCTCAATGAGCAGGACCATTAGTCCTAATGTCGCAGCGTAGTGTTTTGAAGGACTTTTGAAGCTGACACAAAGCCCTGGCTTTGTGGATCTGGATGTTTTCCATGCTGAAGTGTTGAAGAAAATGAGTAGAGAGTTAAGTGCTCCTTTGTTATTTTCCTCTACCCTTTGTGGTAAGTTTTAGTTGGAAAAAAGGTGAGAGTATGATAACAACAGGATGGATGTGAGAGCTGATCAGTTGGAAGAAGTTGTTTTTTATTTTGCTTTAGAACAGGGGACATGTTTTAGGGATCTGCCTGCTCCTTCAGGACTTGCACATTGTGCCTTTAAGGGGATGATGGTGATGATTATCGCTAGAGCTGTCCTGGCTGACACAGGCCTGTAATGCAGGAGGCGACTAGCCAGGCTCAAATTGCACGCTGCTGTGGCGGAGGAGTGAATACTGTTGATGTTGCTTGGTGATATCTAGTTCTGGGACAGTCGTGTTCCTGCATGGAAGACTTTTGATACTTTTACTGATGTTCCTGATGGATGCCGACTTTGCTTAGGTCTGCACTTACAGTGGTGAGCAGTGGTAGGTCAGTACTGGAGTTACGAAGCATTGTGAAAGCTCCAGCCAGTGTTAGTCCTCTGCGCTTATACAGCAGAATGGTAGTACGTAACCGGTGCTGCTTCCACAGCTTTTGATCTGCAGTCCTGCTTTGCTGCTGTGCTTCAGAAGGAGGATTTTCTAGCAGTGAGATGATGCTCTTGGCTGCCTTGCTGTATTTCTTAGCAAAGGAAGTCATGCTCACGCTACAGAATACAAGTTCTGGTAGTTGTGAGCAACTCCATCCTGTGTAACCCGTGATACAGTAACAAAATCACTGGTGGCAGGGTTAGGAGCTGTGTCAGGATGGCTCGGCATAGTGAGCAGGAAGGTTTCAAAGCACTGGCATGTAGCTTGTGGCATTGTTTTAACTTGAGCCAGCAGCGTGAACATAGTATTTCTGGAAGTTAATAGAGCAGGTAAAGGTGATTCTTCAGTTACACTTCGAAATGGTTGTGAGCAGAAATGGAATTAAGTTTCCTACTTTTTTGGCAACATCCATCTTGAACGCTGGGCTTTCTGATGTGTCAGAATTCAGGCCTGTGGTATTGCTGAACTCTAGGAGGCCAGACAGCCGATACTTGAGTTGGTGAAGTCGTATGATAAATGTGGAAGGAAAGCCTCACCATTCAAGTAAATTTTAATTTGTAAGATGAATTGGGAGTAGGTTACATGTTAGCAGCAGGCAGGCAGTGAAAACTGAAATGCTGTTTTCATTGGATAACTGATGAAAAAAGCTGTATTATACTTGAATAAAAGCGGCATTAATCTGAAAAATGCATCAGCTATTTAGCACGCATGCTTACCTGTGGCTGGTTCCCGGTTCCTAATGTGCTATTTAAAAGGTTTTCTAAGTTGACACTTGAAAGTATTTTTCCCTTTATGGAAGGGATACTTGCAGATGGAGAAAAAATCTGGGAGCCTGCTACAAGGTCTTCTGTTTTGTGAAAGTGGTACCTGAAGCTTTGCTGGGGAGGTTCTTGTGCTTGTACTCTTGTCTTCTGATAAGTGGGGTCTCTGGAATAAGAGCTAAAGGAGTGTTGTGAAATGTCACGAGAAAAGCCTGCAGCCCCGGTCTTCCTCTGGTTTGTGATGCTATGTAGTATGAATTTGCTGTTGCTCATTTAGCTAACTTTCATTGTATTTGCATGTCACTAGCTGCTTTGCTGAGCTTTATTTTTCTCCTGTTGTAGGTCTGGGTCCCATGGTAGATCTAAATCTGGCTTACCTGCTAAAAGGTGAGCATAGCACTCAGTTTTTTTGTGGGTTTGTTTTGGTTTTTTTTTGTTACAATTCAAAATCTCTGCTTGGACCAGTATTTCAGTTGCATGTGGAAGTGGTTTTTTGGGGGGGGGCGGTTGGTTTTTTAATAGCTGATTTTAAAATATCTTTCATGTGTTATTTTAATGTTACATAGCTGATTTTTTTTTTTTTTTTTTTTTGTGGGACAGTAAGTAATTCTTCCAGAAGGATTGTGGATACAGGTTTTTTTAACCCATGATTGGACTTAGAAGAAGTATTTTAGACAGGATTTGGGGCATGTCTTTCCCTACCTCTGTTCTCAGTTTTCCTGACTCTCCTCCGCTTTATTCACTGCTCCTGCTTTGCAGGATTATTGTGATCCTTTTATAGCTCTTTGAAGCTGTGTGTTGCTCTTTTTGCAAGGGCTCTGGCTTTCAGCAGTTTTTCTTCTCAACTGCAGCTTCTCGCTTACAGTAACTGGGTATACTTGCTATCAGCAGCATTAAGGCTGGTGATTTGTAATGTATTTAACATCAAAGTGTTCTTAGTGTTTTTACATGGTCAAAAGTGGTTACTGAGTATATATGAGTTTACCACATTGATTGTTTTGGTTTGCTTCATTTTAACAGTCGCTCAAAGTCCAGATCACCATCTCCAAAGAGAAGGTAGGAATATCTTAAACTGCAGTGTGCCGTACAGTTCATAGTGCTGGTGTCTGGAGCAGTTGTTATAGAATAAAAGCTGAAAGTTTTTTCTTAACTTGTGAACTATGAAAAGACGAAGTTTTGTGGGCACTTCCTACCTCTGGTAGTCAGAACTTCATGCTACTATCTCTAAGGTAGCCTACTTCAATGAAATTTTAAAGGACAAGAGAAAATACAGGCAAATGAGAATCAACAGTCCCGAAGGTCCTGAGGAATTTAGAATCTGGGGAAGAAGCGAGTAATGTAAGGTCTGGAGCAAACCATGAATGTGCGGTAGGATTACATTCCTGCTGATGGCTCCACGCAGTGGTGCTCACTCAGTTGCACAGCTGCCAAATTTTGCTTCGCACTGTGAAGGAAGAAGCAAGTTTTCCTGTGTAACCAGAGAAGTATGTGCTGGAATTGATGTAGTCGGAGAGGGTGCCCCATGGTTAGCCCCAAACTGGAACAGCGCAGGTTATGGCAGAGCAAGAATTCCTCTGCACAGCTGGAGCACAGGCTCTGCGAAGGCTCCATGTCCTGCCTGGCTGTGGCAGCTGACGTCTCTTGTTTTGCCTGCCCTTTTCAAGCCTAAGGCAGCTCTTACTTAGAAAGGTGTAAAATACAAATTTTTACAATTACTATTTGTGAACTGTAAATGAAAAGAGTGTGGGGAGGGGGCATTGTGAGGTAGGGGGAGGGGCTCCTGAGCAGAGGAAGCCTGGGCTAGCATGCAGTTTCTGTTGGTTTTGCTGTAGGATTTGCTCTTAATCTCTTTCTTTCAGTCATTCACCATCAGGAAGCCCTTGAAGGAGTGTGCAAGTCCTGAAAGAATGGATTCAAATTTAAAAAGTTTAAGAAGAAAATTTATTTTGTTTACATTATTATAAGGGATTTTGTGGTGTCTTTGTAAATGTAAGGGCTTAGTCCTAGAAGGCTGTTTCTATTGACTAACAATTGGCATGAATCTGGATCTTTAAAAAGTCTTACTAGTAGACTAATGTAAAACTTTTGTTGTGTTAATGTTCTGTGATCTGGAAATGTTGGGCTTTTTTATTGGTGCATTGAAATAAACTCTGCATTTCTAACTAAGAAATATTTTGTGACAACTCTGCTATTTCTGTCAATATTTGGGTAGCTGAAGCAGCTCACATGCCACTACAGCGAGGAGCAGGAGGCAGGCTGTTCCAGGTGCTTGTGAATTGAATGTAGCACAGTAGCCAGTGGCTGCCCTGCAGGTTGGTGCCTGTTGCTAGGACCTCATTCCTATAGAGATGAGTGTGAAGAGTTAACCAGTATCAGCTGTTCCTTCTTTCTGTTGGGTCTTGAATGTTTTGGTGATCTGTACCTTGTGTTTTCACTTCTGCCACCTCAGAGCTCGGTGAAGCTGAAAACCTGTCTGGAGGTGCTTGTACACTTGATGATTTGACTTACAAAATTGTCTGCAAAGGGCATTAACAGATGGAAAAAAGGAATGTGTGAATGCTGGTCTGTCCTGTTGATTTAAGGACCAGTGAACTCCCCTGAAGGTATTTGGAATACTTACAGAATGTAAACTACTGAAGTAAATATTTTTAGAAATCTTGTTCTATGTCCTGGTTCTCCAGGTAGTTCTACTTTGTGATACTTAGACTAAATTGGTGGTTCTGGTTGCAGAAAGAATACATTTAGATACTCTTTCTAGGAAATTAAGGCTTTTCTTAGAGATGGAAGGTCACAAGCAGAACCTGCAGGTCCTGTTTAAGTAACAGGACATTTCGGGAGTCGAGAGCTTGTGTTAACACCACCCTCCCCCAGTCTGCCTGGTCACATCATCTCCTTTGGGGGTGAAGTGCAACCAAAGGGCTCGCTGCTGTCCTGATCAGTTCTCACTTTGGGAAACTGGACTGTAGCTGCCTGTGTACGGATGGGCTCCATCTTGCCACAGGTAAGTTAGTGAAGGATTTGATCTAAGTACGATAAGCCAGTGCAAGGTACTGGCAAGTTTTATTTGTCCTTGCAGCTGATAACGGCCATTATCAGACTAGTAAGGACATCAGATCATTTTGACTTAAAAAGTCTTCCTTATAGTATGTTCTGGCCTACTGCCATGTCCTACAGGCCCGCAAGGAACAGGAATTCTCCTGGGGCTTATGACTTGTCAGCAGTGAGTTGCTACTCTACTGTTAGAGCAGTGCAGCTGTGCACAGGCACCCAGCCCCAGGTTTTCAGATGAGACATTGCAAGATGTTCAGTTACTAAAAGAATGATAATGAGCCCCTATACACAACTTGACAAAGACTCTTCCTGTGTACTAGAGTATGTGTTTGTCTCATCCCTCATCTCTGTTCCCCATGTTTGCATGTTTTGGTGCACTGGTGACTTTAGTGACTTTCCTTGCAGATGTTGCATTAATACTTTGTTATTTTTTTTATAATCATAGTCTGTTACGTGCTGCAGAAGAGGGAGCTGGAAACAATAGCATTAAACTAGGGTGACCCAGAAGCCACTGGTAAACACTGCTGGGGTGGTATGTGTTGGGTTCCCTGCCCTGTAGAGTGTACGGCATTGATGGTGAAACCAGCCTGTGCAACAGTTCTTGTAAAGGAGGGTGGCTTGCTCTTCTTTTCCCCTCTGTACCGTTGATGCAAGCTGGCCCTGCAATAAACCTGCAGACTGCAGCTCTTCCCGCAATACCTTCCTTTTTCAGTCTTCCCCCTTTCTTGTAACGCTCCTTGAGTGGACAGGTTGGGGGTGCATCCGTGGGTTCAGGAGGGGGAGGAGTAGGTCAGAGATGACCACTCGCGGTTCAGCTGCTGCTGGAGGTGGCTCTGATGCCCCAGGGAGGCCTATGGTCATGAACAGCAGCACTCTGCAGCATTTGCTGCTTGTCATCTGTATTTCATGCAGGCCCCTTGTTAGCACTGCTGCCTCAAAAGCGGTTCCAGCTCTGCTGTGGGAGGCTTGTGTGCTGCTGGTGAGCAGAGCAGCCGGGCTCCGGCTCTGCTGTCCCAAGTCATTTTGTCATATTTTATGCTTTTAATCTTATGGGGAAATAGAATTGTTGTGGGGGCTGGCACTGGTTTTGGTGGCAGAACGTACCTGCTGGAGGAAGCAAGTAATAAAACACCCCCTGAGCTCTATCCATGAGGCCGGGTTAGCGTACCCACAGTTCCTGGGAAGCCGGCCTGCTGGGGGTGGGGTGGGGCGGGGGGGCAGGGCAGCACTGTTGTGCAGAAACACTGCTACAGTAACAGCAGGCGCTGCAGTTCAGGCAGCAGGACAGGTCAGTGCCTGACCCCATTGCTGGTCCCATCCCTTGGGCTGTGTGGTGTTCCCAGACTTGCCCATTTGCCACCGTGGCAGGGCACCAGGACCCTTACAAGGCCTCCAGCAGGGTGGGTGCTGCTCGTTAGCACCTGCTACAGCATCAGCTGCCCCTGCCTTCGCTCCAGGGACAGCCTGGGGGCAGCTGCCATGTACCTGGCAGAAGTCAGAGCATGATTTCCGTGCAGAACACAGCCCTCCCTGACGGCTGAGCAGTCACCTACTCAAGAGAGCACCACTTCAAAAGCATGTGGAACCAAAGTAGTCCCCAAACAACGTGCCTCCCTCTGCTCATCATTCCTCAGCCTGAAGCACTTATAGGCAGGGCTGCTGGTGGTAGAGACAGTGTTTACTCTCATTTTACTATTGCAGATGAAAGCAAAGTTCACCTCACTTAAGGCACTTGCTATTATTTGCAATCGCCCGTGCATCAAGCAGGTCAGCTGTGGCAGTGCTCCCCAGAGCAGGAGACTGGCTAAAAGTTCCCAAATGTGGGAGTGACTTTCAGCTCTGTAGGAGGACTACCTGCCTGCCAGAGAAGGTTAACAGTGAGCAAATACCATCCACCCGGGGATCCATTTTCAGTGCTCTACAGCAGGCCCTCTCACCTGTGTTCCTGTTTCAAAGTGCAGCTGGGGGGGAAATGCCCACACTCTTCTGCAGTTTTACAGTGTGACCAGAAAAGCCTGCGCTGATCCAACATGTGACTTGCAACTGCTGTGGTACAGTCTCCTTGCCCGAGGACGCTAAATCCATTTCAGAACCCCTTAGCATGAATCAAGTGGTGCTCACCTTTTTCAGGGCTTTGGCTTGTGAACGGTAAGGAAATGGGTCAGCCAGGACTGACTGCCTCAGTACTCTCGGCCAGAACATAGAGAAGCAGCTTATGATGTCACATGCTGCTTCCAGACACCACTACTGCAAAAGAAGCAGCTAGGTAGCAGGTATTTTTGTGACCAAAAAACACTATTGCTGGTGTTTAGCTTCATAAAAAAGCATTTTCTTACTTGGAGGCTTTAAGTCCTCCTGGGAGATTTGCCATTTTCCCATTTCACAGAGTGTACTGGAAGCCACCTCATGTTGAACAAGTAAGCTCTCTGTAAGCAAAGGGGGAAAAAACCCCACCAAAACCTGTCAGTAGCACAGTTGGGAAGTTGGTCTTCCAGAGATCAGCATCGTGTTTTGGGACAAAAAATACATCAAGACACTGATGTTACTTGGTATGTTCTCAGGCAGTAGCAAATAGTCTTTATAGAAAGCTGTTCTTGTGTTATTGTGTGGTCACAAGCTTTACAATCATACCAATGATCTGAGATCCACGGGGGCACATGCATAAATCCATGCTGGGATTCTTGATTTTATCCTGCAGCAGCTGGTCTAGCTCACAGCGCAGCTCCTTCACCAGCTCAGCAATCTAACACACGTGGTAAAACACAGGCAAGTGTAAGGCTCATGAAACGTAGCTCCTGCATTCTAAACACAAGCTCTGGAGCATTCCCAGGATTATTGCTCCTTTTCCTTACCTGGTGAGAGGCAGCAACAAACTGTATCCATCCATCATCAAGAGAAATGACAAATTCTCCCTTCTGCAGCTGCACGTGAACCTGCCCGCCTCCCAGCAGGACCAGTGGGTACACCGACACCATACTGCAGTCTCGAATGAACACACGGCTGGTCTTGATTTTCTCATGATACACCAGGTAGGGGCTCTCAAAGTGCCTAGTCTGGAACACGTGTGCAACATCCTCATTAAAGTGCCACAACTCTTCCTACCTGCTGGGGAGGACACAGGCCTGCCTGCCTCTTCCACATGGGCTTCCCCACCTCTTCTCTGACTGCAGAGAACAGCAAACGTGCTTAAAATGCACCTGCGTGACTAACAGACCCTGGCTGACCTGTAAGAGCTGCCGGTAACTTGCCAGTTACCCCTTGCTCCTTCCCGCTTTGCAGTGAGCATATGAGAAACCGGTTAATTCATCAAATGTCACCTAAAGGCCCCAAGTGCTCCATTTCATGCCAAAGACATTTTCATGTGAGCATTTGTTACGCTCTTTCAAAGCAAGAGTGATGAACAGGCTCAAAGCCTTTATAACCCAAATATGTGGTTAATGATTACAAGCCCAACTTTTCTAAAGTAATTTGTATCCTGGAAAAGCAACGAATCATCAGATATGGAGACAGACCATGAGACAAATACTAACCATGTATCATGGCAGAGAGAGAGGAGCTCCCATCTAAGTATTGGCTATTAAGCTGGAAAGGAAATTAACTTCAGCGTTTGAGGACCCACAAAGAAACAAACCGGAGTATGTCCCTAAATTATTTACCAATAAATAATGTTTCAGCTGAAGAGACAATGCCTGGGGAGGGGCAGTGGGGAGAATTCATCTACGTGTATGAAGGTGCAATCTCAGTCAATTGGATTGCAAGGCTAGGCCAGGGGAGCACTCCAGCTGCAACATTTCTGCGTGCAGCTTTGCAGGTGCAGCTTAAGAAAACATGAACGGGGGGGGTTACTGCGTCTGCTCATTCCACTCCAGAGACTGGAGTTTAACTGCAAGCCCAAGAGGACACTCGTAACTCACGAACTCACTGTTACTTACAATTCTAACAGGACTGTTCAAACATGAATATTTTTTTGTAAGCATCAATAGGGGCCCTCACTGTAATCTTATCTGCAAGGTGATTTCTTTTATGGAAAAAAAAAAAAAGAGAGTATGCTTTACAGAAAAAAAGAATCCCGACCTGATAATTCACAGATGAAGGGTGAATGTGAACATAACCATCACTTTTGGTAACAAACTTCAGCTCCTCTGCTTTTGGTTGCATTTTGACTGCTCCTGTACTGGTCTTCTGGTATTTGCCCTCTGGCTTTTTCACCTGTATGGTAAATAACAAGACAAAATGTTATAAAAATCTGCTGTACCAGAAAACCTTCTTGTGTCTTAATTTTATCAAAACCAGAAATTCTCAAGTATTAACACACTAAGTCACGAGAGACAGATACTACACTTTGAGGTGCTGTCTAACCCTGATGGTTCATTTGTAACTTCAGCCTTCTAAAAAGCTGTAAATTAAAGTAGCTTGTTACAATTTGCTGCTGGCTTGTGTGTATCACCAAAATCAGCCTGTAGGAACAGCAGCAGTCTCGAGCAATGCAAACTGGAGCTCAGCTGCCTGGCTCTAACACTCTCAAGCAGCAAGCTTTGGCAACTTCAGCCAGGCTCAAGCTGCCACAACCAGCCCTGACTGAAAGCAGGCCATGTGGATATGCTGGACAGCAGAAGAGAAAATGAAAAAGCACTCTTTTTACCTGGACAACATTAGGATACAGTGCAGCACACAACATGGCCGAGATCAGCTTGATGTTCTCTGCATTTGAATTTGCCTGTGAAATTAATGCATGCGTTAGGTATTCTACAGGTAAGTCTATGAAGGTAAAGCCCTGCTTCTGGAATAACTGAATTCCTGAAACCAGTTTACTTTCATAGCTGCACTGCTGTGCTTTACAGGGGAGGACTAGTTACCGGTCCCAAGTCTCAGGCTAGCCCTGGCCTGTGTTCCCCCCACTATCAATGGAGCAAATTGGTCACCAATTATCTCAGCGCAGTTCGTGCCAAACACAATGGTTCCCTAATGTCCGGCTACAAAGCGGCTTGTCTCCAAGGAAAAGCGAGCATGAGTTGCCCAGTGCACCACTGAGACTCTACAACTACCAAACCCTTACCCACCTCGTCATATAGCCCCAGGAGATCTCTAGCTCCCCAGGTACTGCTTTCTGAAGATTGTCCCCAACACTGAAGTATTTCACTGCCTGCTCTGTAATGTTCTCTCTTCTCAAAATAAGGCTGGCACTAATCCCAGCATGCGGGCCCAGTCATGAGTCAGACCAGTGCCTTTCCACCACTTGCTGACTTCTAAGGTGTCAAGTTAGCAGTGTTTCACTGTCTCAGAGGAGGAGGTTTCACAGCTGGGCCTGTTCTTCCTGGTCTCACGCAATCAAGGCTGGTACCAGCAAGCACAGTGCACAGGGAAGCAGAACAGCAGGTAGGAGGTGACTGTTGCCAGTGTGAGAGAGACCACAAAGCCAGACTGTGGCAGGAAGCCCACCAGTCTAGAGCCCACCTGGCACCCACGTGAAATGAAAAACTGTGGCGTAGTTTTGGAGCGCTGACATGCTGTAAAGTTACCTCTTCTCCTGTTGCATCCAACACGCCATCCCCTCCTTGGGACCACTTCTTCTCAATGTCTCTGGCTCTTAATCCCTCCTTCACAAACCCAATGTCAGAAAGCAGTTCTGTGAATTGCCGTTTCAGACTGGCAATTTCCTACAAACAGACAAAGGGCTGTGACAGGTGCCACACAGAGTATTTTCGTCACCAGGACTCTGCCAGTGTCTCAACCAGTCCCTGTGAGAGGCCACAAAAACAGACTTACCTGAAGAACTCTTCCTGACAAAAAGTTCTCCCTGCAGTAGTTGTAGCTTGCCTGAGAGCCCTCCTTGATACTTAAACGCCATCCCTAATTGAGAGGATGGGAGGAAACCTTTAATGAAATATTTCAGCTTGAATTTCAAACACATCACAAACCTACTGAATTTCAGCTCACCTTATAGGCCTGGAGAAGAGCCAGGTAGTCGCTGTTTCCTACTGCGAACTCCAACTTCTTTTTGTTTGCTTCTTCCCTTTTATCCCACGGTGACACCTAGGCAGGCAGTAACAGATTAAGCAGGTTCTTCCCCTCACAACTTAAGACAAGCCATTGCAAGAGCTGCATGGCACCATCTTTGGTATTTTCAGCACAGCAGCTCACAGGTCAGAATGCAGATTTTCTTCATGGATAACAAAAAATATGAGGTATTCAAAAAATGCCCAGTCAACCACAGAGCACCTAAGCCCACTGCCCTATCCAACCATGAAAAAGCCACAGGTAAATTTGTGATTGACCAGATCACAGAAAATATTGCAGTTTGGGCAGACCTCTCTGCAGTTGCAGAATGCCAAGATCCATGGAAAACAGGTCCGACAGATCTTAGCAAGTTAATGGAGCTGAAGCTCACAAGAGAATGCCTGTAATAGAGAAGAGCACAGCAAGTCTAAAATCCACTTGGGTCTGAGAGAAAGAGAAGGTGACAATAAACTCAGGACATTCAAGAAGCTGAATTCAAGTTATTCTATATCACCATATAGAAACATCGCACTTGAGGTCAAAATGCTGTAGAATATGCCCAATAAACGTATGGTAAACAATATGTAATTAAATAACTAGAAAAAATCTGTTTCTGATTCTTTCCCAACTATCCTCAGTGAAAACTATTTGCGCTACTAACGACAGCAATCAAAACCTCAAGCCCGATTTTTCGTGCAAGTTTGTACACTGCAGTATCAGATGAACACCACTAAGAGCACCTGTAAGTACAACAGCTGATTCAAAAAGCCAAAGCAAAGCGAACACAAACAGATCCAGACTGAACTCTACATTCACAGCTCAGACACGTCAACTTCATCATTATCACTGTTGCGTAATTATTTCTAACTGCTCCTTACATTAATTTTCAATTTTTACATCAAATCTGGACAAAGTGGACTAGCTATACTTGTTCAAATTAAAACTAGTATCTATTCCGTTTCTACTGTTCACTCATAAATAACATTCCTGTTGCTGCTGCATGGTTTTGGTCTTCTGCTTGTAACTGGACTTTTTTCATGGGCACTGCATTAACTAACATAAACAATGCAGGCTAAAAAGGAGAATTAAAATGCTCAGGTGTCATACTGCAAGTTATAACAGTGTTTTGCTGCTGCATGGAAACATAGCACTTTCGAAGCAGGATACGCAGTTAAGAATACTTACGAAAGGTGACTTAAAGGCCAGACTTGCTGCTATAGTTAGTGCAGGATCCAGGCAGCGGAAGATGGTGCCAAACAGCATTAACTTGCCAATCCTGACATCGACAGGCAGAGAAGCCAAGTGATATCCCAGAGGGGTGAGCTTTTCATCTGGAGTTAATGCTCCCAAGTCTTGTAGTCGCAGCTTTGATGCTCGCAAAGACTCAGTTTTAGGGGGCTCAATTAGTCGTGATAAGACGGAATGAAGACTGTGTGCAGAAAACATCTCCAGAATTTTGATTCTTAAGGAGAAAAAAACCCCAACAAACCATTAAAAAGGAATAAGAAAAAAAAAAAAGGAGCTTAGTTTCATACACAGGACATAAAAAGTAAGTTTTTATAAAAACAAAACAAAAAAACCCCAAGAGAAACCATGCTTTTAAGAACATGCTCCCTAGAAGAGGACCTGTAACACGTATTTCAAGTCAGGAAGCAATGCAAAAAAAATAGCTGGGGGTCTGAGCACTTCATGTAACCCCACAGAGTCCGTAAGGACAGATTCCTATTTAGCACTTCAGGGTTTAAAATTAACTTTTTTCTGTAAAAAAATGTTTGTGTTGTTTCGTTTCCTTTTTGTAAAAGGGGTGCACAGTGTGCAGCAAGGATAAGAGCGCCTCTTCATGATGGTGGTGCTTGATCCAGGTCGCGGCTTTACTGTGCTACGCTGCACTGAAACAACACAGGGGAGTTTATAGCACAAAGGGACAAACATCAGCCATGGGTCTGGAGTACAGGAACGCAACTGTCTTCTCTGGTGATGAGAGATCTGAGAGATGCGTCTTTTTACTAGGACCAGATGGCAGGATTCCTAGGATCAGATCCTCAGCTCTGCTAAGGAATGTGAAGGACAGGAAGAATTGGTGGGAGGGTGGGATTACGGGGGCTCTAGAAGCAGAAGCAATGGGATAGTAAGATCAAAGCAACCAGTCAAGAAAGAGTCTTAGATCTCCAGAGCATGTTTCTTGGTTTCGTAATGTGAGAAAACACCGGGGAAACTAAACACCTTGGTAATGGCATTCCAGGCTTTTTCAGGCAACACAAGGAACAACAGCTCACCTTAGACAAAGCTGCTCCAAGGGCACTCTTTGTATTTCTGGTAACTGCTGTTTTATAAGCTGATGGTTATAGTGATGGCTACTGAAAAGATGAAAGCAGACACCTGAGGCTACACGGCCTGCTCGCCCTTTCCTTTGCAGAGCGTTGGCCTTGGACACAAATGTGTCTTCCAGACTTTCCATTCCTTTGCTTGGGTCGTATCTACAGGAGAGCAAGCAACAGGCTTATATTCACTACTGCAGAGTGAACAGACTGGAGGTCAAGCAGGCAGATGCCGCCAGCTTCTGTAGGGACAATTCCCACCCCTGCAGTTGGATCTGAGTCTAGACTGCCTTCCTCCACCTTGCAGCAGCTTTCTTTCAAGCTTTCCCCAGCTCTTTGGAAGCTAAAGTATGCAGCTCAAGGTATAGAGCAGTTCCCAGGATCACAAAGCCCTGCAGAATGAATCCCAGTACCTTTTCTCTTTCATTTTTCCAGAATCAATCACATAGACCACATCATCAATGGTGACAGATGTTTCTGCAATATTTGTAGAGATGATGATTTTGATAACTCCTGCAGGAGGCCTGAGGAACACAGACTGCTGTTCTTCACTAGACAGTGAAGAATGAAGTGGATAAACAACACACCTGGAAGGACAATATGACAGCATGCTCAGTGCATCTCCAGCCTTTTCCCTCTTGGGAACAATCTGCCTGCACGCACTGTTGCCTCACCCATACTAGACAATGCCCACAGCCATTCAAAGCAATATAAACCCGGCAAACTCTCTTCCCTATCACCTTTAAGACACAGAATGATAGACTCATTTAGGTTGGAAAAGACCCTAAAGATCGAGTCTAACCATTAACCAAACACTGCAAATCCACCACTAAACCGTGTCCCCAAGTGCCACGTCTACATGCTTTTTAATACCTCCAGGGATGGTGACTCCACCACTTCTCTGGGCAGCCTGTTGCAATGCTTGACCACCCTTTTGGTGAAGGAATTTTTTCCAATATCCAATCTAAACCTCCCCTGGCGCAACTTGAGGCTGTTTTCTCTTGTCCTATTGCTTGTTACTTGGGAGAAGAGACTGACACCCACCTCGCTACAACCTCCTAGCTTTAGAGAGCAGTAAGGTCTCCCCTCAGTCTCCTTTCCTCTAGACTAAACCACCCCAATTCCCTCAGCTGCTCCTTGTAAGACTGATTCTCTAGATCCTTCACCGGCTTTGTTGCTCTTCTTTGGACACACATCTCCAGCATCTCAATGTCTGCCTTGTATTGAAAGGCCCAAAATGGAACAGGATTCGAGGTGCAGTCTCACCAATGCTGACTACAGGGGGATGATCACTGCCCTGGTCCTGCTGGCCGCACTGTTTCTGATACATGTTCTAAGGGAAGGTGGAGAGGTTTACAGAAGGGACAGGTCTCAGAATAGAACTGAGCAAAAATTCTGCCTCTCTTGAATAGTCTACAATCTGCCATTTATAATGCCAGGCTGGAAGAAATCACTCCAGCGAACCTTCCCATGGACATCTGTATAAAAACTGTTGAGTCAAGGAGATCCAATTACATCTCCATGTAACAGCCTAAGGCCAAATGCAACTGCAAATGAAAGTGTCTCAGCAAACAGAACAAGGGCCGAGGTTAAGTTTTCAACAGTCCATCAGATCATGCAAAGCACAAAGTGGAGAACACATTACTAGGGTTTCTGAGAATTTCAACAACTTGAATTGCAAACCAGCAAGATAGCAGAAAAGGAGCTACCCTGACTGGAGTCAAGGCTTTCACATCACAAGATGTCTCACACGTTTAATAACCTTTATTTATCCCTGGATAAAGGCTTTCTGCAGGAAGCTACTCTTTATTTAGGTAAAGACTGATAGTTCTGGAGCTTTTCTGCCTTACCTCTTGCTGTGTCTATTATTAAAAAGAGCATTAGTCTGGAGCTGCTCATAAAGCATCTTGATTTCTGCTAGACCAGGCAAAAATATCAACACAGCACCTATATACATAGATGTAAAAAAAAAAAACCAAAATAATAATAATAAAAAAAAAAAAAATCACTCAACAGAAATGACAGCATGTTTTATCAATGTGCAGAAGGCCCAAGTTGAAAATCCAGCTCTGTTTTGCAATCGTTGTGCAAAACCCACACAGCCTGCAACAGTCTCACCAGACTTTCCGAAGTAGACAATTCTCTCACCTTCCCCACCCCACATATATCAAGAGCTTTGTTACTCAGCTAGAACTTTTTTTTTTTTTTAAATAGTCAGTAACTACAGAAATTCTGCATGCAAAACATTAGCTTTGGGCTGCCTATAAGTGCACAGCCTCCATGAATCTACTTTTGTGCACCCCACAAGGACAATGAGATTACCTGGGGGGTATGAATGTCTGCCAGCAACTATCCACTCCAGCAAGGCTTCAATTAATTCCAGATTAACCTTCTCCAAGTCCATGACAGACATTGTTTTCAACACTGTCTTGTCAACCCCTGGGGAAAAAAGAAATAACACACACAGTAAGTCCATCTCTTGTAAAAAACATCTGCTAGATGCACTGAACCAGTGTGGCTGTACAACCAACCACACTTTGGTTTAAACAGCATCTGGCTTAGATTAGTCAGGGGCAGCTCCATGACTCAATGTGTCATATTCCTGCTTCCACACACTCCTGTTTCAGGTCTTCCCTTCCTTTCCATGCCTTAGTGGTGCTCACACCTGTCCTGTGCACAGCCTTAATGAGGATTCATCTACTAGCAGAACGATGTGCATGCATACTAGTGATAAGAGCCAAAAGCCTTCACATTGCCACTCACAGATACCTCCAGGACTATCTTCTCAAGCTCTCTTTCTTCTGCCTTCCAATGTTTCTTGCACAACTCAAAAAGACACACAGACTCCATTACTCTTCTGAGACGGTAACTGTCTAGCAGGAACCTGAAGCTTTTAAGCAAATGGCTCTCACTCAGTATCACTGTGGAGCTCACCATAACGGTGTGCAGGACTCTTCAGGACTAAGCACAAGGAGGATTTTGATGACTACAGAGTGGAAAGTTCATGGAAGAGTCCAGTCTGCCTCTCTTAAGCCATTCAAAGCGACTGAATTTCTCAAGAAAGGCTTGTCAGGCTGAAGTGACCTCCTTGAAGTGGGCAGATACATGCTGCTCCAACGAGAACAGATACAGAGAAGAAAGGGGAATCGACAAGGCATCTGAATAGGGATGGAAACATGGTAGCTGAAAACGGTGCTTTGTCAGATGCTAAGAACTGTTTTCAGCCAAGATGTTTGTTCTGGTTCAAGAGAACAATGGGTTCTTTCCCCCCCACCCCCAAGCTGGCAGGTTTCTGATCTCATCTAGAAGTAGTAATCTGGTTAATCTTCACAAGTACAAGACTAAATAATATACATGTATTCAATATACAATATTATATGCTAACGTACCACATTGGCTGGCAAATGTTATATGCCAGTTTATTAGATTTAAGAAGGAGCTCACCTTTATATCGTGTAAGGAGCTGCTTCAGAGTTAATTTTTGGTCTGGGTCTGAATCTCTGACAACTGTGTCTGTGCCTTCCAGAATGCCAGCACGTCTCAAGTCCTCCTCTACTTCTTCAAATGCAGTTCGTTTGTGTCTTCCATCCTGTTTGCTTTCTTGCTTGTTTGTCTTCCGCCTGTAGGGACTACTGTCCTCTAAAACATACCTTAAGAGCAGAAGAACATTCAGTGGTGTGGAAAGAAGCCTAAAGAGTCTTTTTCTAATAATTAGCTATGGAGATAGGGTATCAAAAGTATTTATGTATAAATCTGAGAGGAACTTTGTATAAGCAGGTTGCAAAACTAGATAGTATCAAGGACAAGGTGCCCTTCTATACTGGGATATCAGTCTTTTAAAAGATGTGATGCAAAAGACTAGGGCTGCAAACGTGATCTTGACAGCTAAGTGGGCAGCTCAGAGCAACAATCTGCAAGTAATTTACAATATCTGATCAATTTATTATCTGGAATATCTGAGCTGCTGTGACTCTCCAGTAACTACAAATGGTAACAGGGATCTGCAACCGGAGATGCAAGGTAGGGCTTACAAAAAGGAACTGGTAGCCTGCATTTTTCGCCTTCAGTGCTGATATCTACCTTCAAATTTCTTTTGCTTGCCAACGTCTAACCACCACCGAAACAAGTAAAGCACAAGCACTGACAAACTCTTCATGACAAAGCTCACCTTTTCTTGAGTACTTATGTAGTATCTGATGCAGAAAGACTTGTTTTGGCACAAGATCCCAGACCCCACTGCAGTATAAGCACTATGGTTTAAAGACAGTGCTTTAGTAGAACTCCAGTACTGAAGGGGATATGGGAGGTTTGAAAGGATTTAATTTTTAAATCTATGCACAGAACTACTTCAGTCTCAAGGGTCAACAGTGCAACCTCAAAGGCTGAATACATCTGAGAATGTTTGGCAATTTCATACCTTGTCAGTGCAATCACATCTTCCAGAAAAAACTGATCCACAGGAAACGTTCGACCTAAAAGGAAACACGTGAATAAATCTACGTACCACACAACACGCAGAAAAGAGGAAAATGGCAAAAGATGGTTATCGTTTCACACAGGTTATGATGCTGTACACTGGCTTCACGGCTCTCTTCTATACTGCACTCTTCAACACAATTTCTGTCTAGGTCAAACAGTGGATGTTTTCCAAGCATGCATGTTTTGGTAACATGTGCTTACCCAGTCAGAGAATGGCTAATGTGTTCCCATAAATGTGTTAATGAGGCTACATGGTTTCTGTCATGTTCAATGTAATTATTCAGTAATTTAGGAGGCACGTTTGGGTAAACATGTACACATTCAGCTGGATCCTTTCACTGCTTTGTTTTCACAAGGACAGAGAAGGGTCTTCAGCTGTGGTGAAACTAGCTCAGGGAACCATGTCATGCACACAACGTAATTTTTGTCTTTTGGGGAAGGAAATTTTGCTGGTATAGAGGCAGCACAAAAAAAGCTCCACTTCCAAATCTTCTCTCTCCTAAATTTCATGGGTCTTTCCTTCTTGGAATCATAGTTCTTGTATAAATCCTCATCTTGCCACTTTGCAAATTAGCCCACTTGAACACTTCTCAAGCAGAAATACTGAAAACAAACCCCTAAAAACAATGAATGTGACAAGATAACAAAAATGAATGGTTTTCACCTGGTATGTTAATAATTGGACAGGAGTGAAAGTATTGAGAAAAAAGCTCTGCATTCAAGGTGGCACTCATTAGTATAATGCGCAGATCTGGCCTCTGAACCATTATATCCTTCAAAACCAGCAGCAAGAAGTCACTGAAGAAAAAAAGCAAGATGACATTTTAATTTCTTCAGTGTTAACTTCCAGAGTCTCTTTTTTTCTTACCACTCTGTCCACTTTCCTGCTGTTTTCAATAGCACAGCAATACAAACACAGAAGTACAAGCTTCTCAGAATGGCTAGAGGCTAACAGCGCAGTAAATTAACAGAAGGCAATCTACTTACTCTTTGGTTGTCCCTTACTAGAGTGCCAGGACTACCCGGCAAATTCATTTGAGCAACAAAAAGCTCTGACTACCTTAGGAATTAATTACATTACTAACAACATAAGAAAATTAGATAACAAATTAACTCAAACAAACAGATGAGTCTTTTTTGCTCCTCTTTCTCACTGGAAGAGTTATTCAAACTTACCCACTCTTTCCTGATCACTGTATTCCCTACATATTTATAGCTTTTGTGGCATGCCTAGAAGGCTAGCTTGAAGTGATTTTAGATGAAAAGGAAGAAGGATGCTTGAGAGATACAAGCCCTTTTATGGAGCTATAGTATAATCTGAGCTGTAGAATAACAGGTCACAGTCAAAGCCTCCTGGAAACTCACTGCATTGCAGTGTTCCAAAAGGAAAACATCAAAGAAAAGGATCCTTGCCACTTAGTTTACAGAGATACTGATAGACATTATATTTTGCCTGACATCAGCAGGTTAAGTGGGGTAAAACTGCAGGAGGCTGGAGCAGGATAGGATGCGACAGTCCAGAACTAGTAAAATCTATAGACTGGAAGAAAACGTGAGTGCTTCTCCCTTGCAGGGGCTGTGCTGAAGCCTGCAGCAGGAGAAGTAATTCCCCCAAAAGGGCACGTAAAGAATCACAGTATTTGGTAAAAGCTGAAACAAGGGAAGAATAAGAACCAGACAGCTGTGGCTAAAAAGTTACTTAACCCTCCAAGCCCATCCAAAACTTCTTTCCAACAGCACTGCAATGTGATGGCGGGTTGGAGGCACAGAAATATAAGAGACGTGCTTTCTTTGCAAGCTGCTGCAACACAACTTCCTACTGCCCAAAGACAAGAACCTAAACCCAGACTCCTCCCACAATCCCACATTACAGCCACAGGATCAACAAGTCTGACTCCAGTTACTTGCACCTTAGTCACCTTTAGCCTCCTGACTATGTTTCTTCATTTTGCTTATGGGATAAGAGATTATTTACCTTTCTTCTGTTCTTTCGTGAACTTCATCAACAATAACATGTGTGATTCCCTGCAAAGTCAGATCTCCTTCCAGCCTTCTCAACAGCACACCAGTAGTGCAGTACAAGAGTCTGGTAGCTGAGGACTTGAATGGTAAGACAAAGCATTCAGTTGACTTTGTGCAACAACATAGAATATGTGTTGCTGTAAAGCATTCAGTTTCAGCTGAGTGCCAGGTTTGACAGAAAGGGAAACAAGCAATCCCTGCTGGAGATGAGCTGATTTTTATTTTCTTGATTAAAACTTAAGAACACCTGCTTCTTACCAAGGGGCACTGCTAACTTTATAGTTAGGGGTAAACAAAAAAACCCTTAACTGTTTTCCCAGGGGAAGTTGTTTTCTGATAAACAACTCATCTCTGTCCCTAGAAAGATTTAGCGAATCTCTTTTTTTAACATAACTCTTGGAAAAAAGCAATCAGCTGCAAGGTAGACAACATTTCACTTCCAAGAGAAGTTTGAATTCAACCCCCCCTTCTGGCTGACTGAAGCTGTACCCTTCAATCTCCCCTTGGGAGAAAAACAGAAATGGAGACACAGTAGCCTTCCAGAGGACAGTATTACTCACTCTCAGACCCCTTCCATATCTCAACAGAAAGTAACGCAACAATACAAGACATAGTACTACACTCTCATTATGTAAAGTCCACTGTAAAGTGGACTGTGCAACTTGAAATAAAATACAGAATATATCTCCTAATATAATATATAGATGCTACAGACTTCTTATCTCCCTATATGGCAGACACAAGGCAGAAATTCAGTATGCTAGAGAGCGCTAAGCAAATTTTAATAGAACTAAATTAAAAGCAATAAGCAAAGCATGTATACCTTCACACTTTCTAGACGGATCTGATATCCAACACTGAGTCCAATCCTTTCTGTTCTTTCTTTGGCTACACGTTCAGCCACAGAAATGGCAGAGATCCTGCGAGGCTGAGTGCAGATGATGTTTGCAACTCTGCTTGGAGATCCTTGCAATGAAGCATCCAAAATGAACTGAGGAATCTGAGTGGTTTTCCCACATCTGCATGACAAAAATCAGGGATTAATGAAAAAAACCCCCACAAACCCAATGCCTTCCATCCATGTAAATTAAGATGACTGCATTCCATTCAAAATTTGCTGTTTCACTAGTATCATCCTTCACATAAAGTTCACATAGGACTTCTGCCACTGGTCACAGATGGACCATGGCCCTAACCTTTTCAGGACATGGATGCATATTTCACATTCTTCTGTGCATACTTTTGATACATAAAGGCTGTATGTGCAATCATGATCTTACCCCGTCATGCCACTCACAACAAGAACTTGGTGGCTCTTAAGCAAATCAAGAATGGTTTCTCTCTCTTGCCATGCAGGGAGCTTCTGTCTTTCATACAACATGGATTGGAAGTGCCTAGAAGACTGATGCACAAAAACAAGACAGCATGACAGGAAGAACCCCATTGGAGCAGAACAGAATGAAAAAGCAGCCTGTGGCTTAAATATTTATTTCTCTAAAGTAAGCATGAAAACAGGTACTCTGTTCTGTACGTCATACCTTTTTCAGCCGAAACTGCGTGCACAATTTAACATTTTCATTATACAGAGACTTTGCCTGCACATCATACTTTTTGGAAAGCTTTTTCTTGAGGTTCACGTAACTCTCATTCTCCACAACAACTTGTTCAGGCTCATCTTCCTCCTCCTCTTCTGCCACCTCTTCTTTTTCCTGAGGTTCTGACACAGCTGAGGCTTGAGACAGAGAATGTACAGCTAGGTATTCGTATCACTAAGGAACAAAACCTCATCAGCACTGCAGAAGTGACAAATGTTCCAGGAGCATTCTCAACAAAGAACCTTGTTAGGGTGGAGCTGAAGGTCTGCAGGACTGCTTCTGGCATGCATTTAGTTCAGTACTACCAGCAAACCTCCCGTCACCCCACCAAACAAACCACAATTTCTCCACCTCCAACCCACTTCTTGCTACCCCTGCACCAGCTGTGCTATGCGACACCATGGTTTGGGTGGCCACATGGTGAACCAGACCGCTAACTACTATGCCTTCCTGAATGTTTTTCATGTGTCTCAGCTCCCTTCTCTGATTCACAACACAACCACTTCTGTGGAATGCAAGACTGTGATGGCAGCACCAGCTTAAATTAATTAAAACTACCATATAACATTAAGTGTTAAACCACTGCCAAGTACTTTTAAACCAAGGCTGAAACCGAACCAGGTACTTTGGTGACAGATTATGGGTCTGGCTCACTACATGGTCTTAACGTCTAGAAATAGATTTGGAACAGATGCCTGGATTGGGCTCTCTGCCTTCTTTCTCTCTTTTTTTTCTTTAAAAAAATCTTTTTGACTGTTCTTGGACCATAAGGGTCTAAGAGAGAAACCATAGAGGGAAGTGTGGTGTACCTTCAGACATTCGATTTGAGCCAGCTGTACGCTCTGTCTGCAGCTTTACCAATGGTGTTGCTGCCAGCAGCGGTATAGGAGGAACACTGTATTTGTGGTGAGTACTTGTAAGTAACTCGCTTATTTCGGATTCATCTTCTAAGCAAGTTACTAAGGTGTACACCACTGGTTCATCAGATTCTGCAGCCATCAAGGCCTTTCCAAAGAGGAATTCAGCAATGTGTAAACGACAAGCAAGAGGTAGATTCTCGTCAGTGGAATAAAAGGCCACAAGAGGTGCCTGACGTGGATACTTGTTTTCTTCAGGAAATCTTACTTCAAGTTCATACACCGGACCATCACTGTTAGGTCTGAGATGAACATCACCTACAGAGCTCCTGGCTGGTTTTAGTGGGTGGTTTGGAGGGAATTCATGTCCAAATCTGCATTTTGAACCAAACCTGCAGCCTCCTTGGAGATAAAATTTACATATTTCCTTTGCAGTCTGCTTTGCTGTGTCCCTAGTACAATCACCCTTTTGTTTAGATTTGCTGCGTCTGTTTGCTAGGTACTCCAATTCCAAACTAAAAGTCCAAACGCGGTTTTGAATTCTTTCTACAAATTTTTCTCCATAGATTGACCGGAGGGCAAAAGCCTCTTCTTGTCTCTGTTCTAAACATTCTTCTTGACTGGCTTCAGCAGCTGTTGCAGAAACCTGCACCTTCTCTCCATATCTTTCGGTAAAGCACTGCAACAGCAAATACTCCAATGATGCCCCAATATTACCATTGCAAGATCTCAATACTGTCCTACAACGCTCGCTGTCAAAACCATACCTGCAACAAAACAGAGACAACATAGCAACGAGAGACTTGTATGAAGCAAAATAACCGCAGATTTGCTTGATTAGGCTTACAGTAAGGGAGCACGTATAGCATGAAAAACCATTACTACTATTGGAGGGAAAAAAATCCACACCAAAATATTCGCTATTTTCAATGACAGTGGCAGACAGTAATTTGGTGTTTGTGAATGCTAGTCTGTTGTTTATAAGGTGACAAATTAGTTTGTGTGGCAACTATTTCACACCCCAGAATGCAGCACGTAACAGTTACAGGATTAGATCTCCCAGCTGAGCTGTATAAATCGAACTCTTCCAAAAAAGCTGAGTCGTCTTATATATAACACACTCAAGTAGTTAATAAATGCTCACTTCTGAGCAAAATGGATGAAGAACACTTAAAAGGTTTTGAAACATTAACTACCAGGAAGAAACACACATATAACAGCAATGCTCCCTGAGCTTTCTCAGTGTCTGTTTCATTGTCTTGGAGAAAGAACTGAAAACTTCACTGAAAAAAGGCTGGAGTGATTTATTATCAAAAAAATGTTATTTTAAACTCATCTAGTTGAGGACTAAATTTGTAGGAGATACAAACTCATCAGTTCTTCACACAGAACTTCCTTGGAGCCAAGAGGAAGTCCAGGCACTGAGGGCTTACAGGATTGAGACTACTGATTTACCTCTTCAAGGTACAAATTATTAACTGAAAAGCATCACCTGGAGAGCTTGTGCACAGCAAACGAAGACACTTCACTTTCCACAGTTCTGTGCTCAGCAGATGACCTTGGTATTACGTCACAAACCTCCTGATCTGTTGACCAGCACTGTTCATCATCAAGGTAATCGGCTTCATCATCATCTTCACCAGAACCAGCTACTCTGATAAAAAGAGTTATCAAATTAAAATGAAACAAAATTATATAGTTTGGTAGA
Source organism: Falco rusticolus (assembly GCF_015220075.1). Taxonomy (NCBI): domain Eukaryota; kingdom Metazoa; phylum Chordata; class Aves; order Falconiformes; family Falconidae; genus Falco; species Falco rusticolus. The sequence continues at coordinate 265,028 of NC_051192.1, read as the reverse complement.
TGCAAACTCTGCCTCTGGAGTTTTAAATCCTCCATTTAAATGGAGGATTCTGCTACCCTTTTCCCAGAGTTAAAACTGTAGAAGAACAAAACAGACTCAAAACCAAAGGATTCGACATCAAATTAAAAGTTAGGGGAAAAAGAATACTGTTTTCATTTCTAACAGTGTGCCTGTTAAAGTGTGCTCATCTAGAAGAGCTAGAATTAGTGCCTCCATTTAAACTAACTCTGATTCAGGAGCCAGCTCCTGCCCTTGAAGCTCCTGAAGAAGTTCTTTCACTCTTCTCTGATTCTCCGATGTCATGTGTATGGTCTGCAGAGGCATTCTCGCTTCAGGTCTCTGTTTCGTTTGCCCTCCTCTTCTGGCAGGTACACTTGATCTAAAAATTAAAACATAACACAACAATTACTTATTTGCCTGGCTCAAATGTTCTTGACTGAATTGGGATGTGTTATGAGCCAACCCTGTATTTCAAAACAGAAAAACTAAAATAAGGTAAGTCCATCACCTAAGGATTACTCAGCTGGGTTCATTCTTATGTGACCAGGATGTGTGGGTCTATATCTGCACGCACACACCCATGCATGTATGTATTTTATCCTATGTCAAATCCATATTCAAAAAAGTGATTTAATAAACACTTGGTTGGGGTAAAGCTGTTCTCAGACTACAGTCCAACCACATATGCCTAAGCCACATTGGTCAGAATACATTCAGGATACTAAATTCATTCTAAATTGCTTATTTTCCATGGCCCAGCTTCTTCTTTGTTATACACAAAAATTAATATCCCGTGTTTATTAATGCTTTCTGATCAAATATGTCCTGAAATTACTTATGACCAAAGAAAATCAGAGGTTCTAGTTTTTTTTCTAGAAGACCAACCTTCCTAGCTAAATATTAAAAAAATTAATCAAAAAGGACAGGTAAAAACTGCTTCATACTGAAACAGCTTCATCACCTCTTCACTCAAGTATATTCAAAGACGTCAAAAAAACATCCCCAAAGTATCCCAAACATCTCTATGCCACCCACCCCCGGCAAATTAACAGAAAGACCTGGATTCCAGCCTTGGTTCCTCAAAGAGACAAAAATCATCTCCATCATCCCAAATTTTCGTTGAGCATTTCCTATTTCCACCAAGTTGAGACTTGTTTGAATGGCCACTCCTGCCTCCTCCTCCTCCTCTTCCACTGCCTCCTCTTCCTCTTCCTCCTCCCCTTCCTCCTCCTCTGTTGGGCTTTCCCCTTTTCCTCCCTGCTGAACTCATGTTCTCTTCCTGAGAAAGGGGAAAAAATAACCTTTAAGTTATGAAGATGATTTAGCACATTGCAAATGTACAGGGCACACTTTATTTGTTTTTCCATGTGACAAGAGATGATACCCTCTGAAACCGCAGTTAGTTAATTATTTGTATGCTGGTGTACTTTTATGCACCTGAAACAAAGTACATTCTTCTAGAACACAAGTTCTGTGGTTTTAGAAAATAAAGGTAATACTCCTCACAACAGTTCAGCCAAAAACTGCAGGACCTCTGGCAAAAGGATGAGCCTCCCAGCAGTGCTGCCTAGCCTGGGAACTCCAGTTCCACCACTCTGATGGAATTTTTTTGGACACGGGAGCCCAAAGGACAAAGCTTCAGGGGAACTTTCACAGCAGAAAGACTCTGCCCTGCCAGTTTTCGACTTGGAAGTTTGCAGGGCTGAAAATAAAAGGTTGAAGGGCAGCTGAAGCCAAAAATAGTTTGTTTCCACATTAACCTGCTCCTGACCCATATCCTTCTGGCAAAGAGCTGCCCAGATGGCTGAGCGCTCTGTGGAGCCTGAGCAGGGGAACAGCCAGGGACCTGTCTTGGAAAACTGCAGCCTTCCTCTCCTTCTCACAACATAACCTTCACCAGCTCCGAGACATGCCCATTAGTGAGCAGTTGTTGTCAGTGACAGAACGGTCCAACATTAACACGTGCCCCAGCATCATGCTCCGGCAAAAGGAAAGCTGTTGCAGGGATAGGTAAGCAGATGCGGGCAGTCTGCCAGGGGCTTAATACCCGGATCTTTGCACTGGCACCTCCAGACCCAGGACAAGAGCTGATGCAGCCACGCAGGAGTAACAGCCCGAACGAGGGCATGAAGAGCAGCAGCAGTCTGGGGCTTGGAAAGAAGCAAACTTCCCTTTTTGCAGCAGTTCTGCCCCACCGGAGCTCCAGCAGGACTGGCCGGGATTCAGCAGACAAGCCGACCCCGGTCAGAGCCAGCCCGGCGTGGGGGAGGGAGGCAGAAGGTCCAGCCCGGCCGCCGGACACAGGCGCCTGCAGCCGCCGCCGAGGTCACTGTCACAGAGGGTCCGTCCCCCTCCCCCAGCACACGGCAGCACCTCCCCGCGGCCCCCGCCCCGCGCGCGTCCCGGGCCGGCCGCTCACCGGCGCCCCACGTCCGGGGACCCCCAGACCGCCCCTCCTGGCCCCGCCCCGCCTCACCGCAGGGTCCCCATCCCCTCCTCCCGCCACCATCCCGGGACCCCGTCCCCTGCACACTCCCCTCCTCTCCCCTCAGCCTCCTTCACGGGCCCCCGCGCACCCCCTGCCCCCCCGCAGGGCCGTTACGCCCCCCCGGGAACCCCACAACCCCGCAGACGCCCGTGCCCTCCCCCCCGTTCCCACCTCTCCGCTCCGCAAGGGCCCGGCGCTGCGCCCCTAACCCGGAAGGACCCACTTTTCCCTTCCGGGCCGCCGGCTACCTTAGCAACCGCGGGCACTTCCGCCTAGCAACCGCGGCACTTCCGCCTAGCAACCGCGGCACTTCCGCCTAGCAACCGCGGCATTCCCCGGGCTCCCCTGGCACGAGGCGCACACCCGAGCAGCACGCTCATGTGTGCGGTTCCGCGGTGCTGTGTGTTTGAATATATGTATTTGAATTTCAGCCAACAGTTGTAACAGTGACACTGGTTGGTTGTTTCTCCACGGATGCTGTGAGTGTTTAACGTGTCCTTTGCATGCACAAATAAAGACACGTATGGGAAGAAAATCTTGGTAGGTGCCAACCCCTTTTGCAAAACTGAGTGTATGGGATTAAAGCGGAGGAAATCTACACCAGTTTCAAGGTGAGGGTTACGTAAGTGACAAGTGACTCCAAAGCTCTGCAGCTGAGGTGGGGAGGCCCCTCTGGAGACCCCCGGACATCTGCATGGTCACCCACAATGGCTGCCCTGGACCACATCCCATCGGGTCTTGACTATCTCTGTGGACGGAGACTCCACAACCCCTCCGGGCAACCTGTGCCAGGTTGGAGCTGAAAGCAAAAAGTTCTACCAGCAAAAACGGACTATTGCCCAAGTAACACACTGCCTTGGCTGCTTAAGGACCTCCCACAGACACAGAGAGGCTGCCGTGGGGGTGTTTCCTCAGGGTTCTTGTGCAGACAGCCACCGCCCTGCCGGTCCACTGGGGTCTGCTCTGCCCCATGCCAGCTCCCCACCACCCCCACAGCGGGGCTCAGCCGTGGTGGAAGGTTGGGTAACAAGACTGCTGCTGGCTTGCACTCCGGGCACGGCACCCAAAGGCACCTGCTCCAGCAGGCCTTGTGTGCTCCAAGGGCCCACCTCTGGGAGCCGCCTGTCCACTGGAGACGGAGTCTGCTCTGGGAGAAATGGGGCTGTGCAACAGGACAAATGCATTGCACAATCTCATAGGTTTTTGCCTCTCAGATGCTCTGTCTTGAAGTGAAAATACCTGTCTCCCAGCACTCTTGTTTCCTAGAGGGGGAGTGCAAAAGGACACCCAGGGGTGTGCTTGAGAGGAACGGTCATTGACTCCACACCAGTGCCAATAGAAATACATACATTGGCAGCTGGGAAAATGACAAGGTAATTTTAAGTATTCCTTCATTTTAAAATGTCTCTGGGTTTGGAGTGGGGCATGTCTCATCATATCCACCTTACAAAGACACAGAAAGTCATAACCTGAGAAGGATCAGACCAATGCCACAGGGTCTTCTTCCACCTGGGAATCTTGTCACAGCCCAGTATGAAGACTTGAGACACCTGGGGTCTTCAGATGTCCTGCTGCCTCTCGAGGCTCCTGCAAACACACTGGTCATTGCTGGCAGGCAGGCCCTGGTGAAACACCCGGGCAGCGTCTACTGTGCTACCGTGAAAGCCCAGCATGAATGGGCTGTGCACAAACAGTGGGCTAGGCATGGCCCTGCTGCGCGGGCGTATACACCACACACACATCCCACAGAGAAACAAGAGCCCTGGCCAGCGACAGATCCACTGTTGTTTGGCTGCCCTTGGTTACTGAGTCCCCCAGGAATGAATCAGTAAGTATAGGAAAACTGCTTATTTTGTTGATGCTGAAGAGGAGGCAGTCCTTGAAACAAGACAAATAAGGGTCTGCAATTAGGAAACAGCATCTTGTGGCTTTATTGGATCTAGTCTGGACTTTTTTTCAGTGTCTAAGAAGAATATCGGTGCCGTGATAAGAATTAAGATCATGTCACAGAAGTGCTTTACAGCACAGATTTAAATCCCCAGGCATGGCTTAGTGGCCTAGGCTGAACAAATGGAAGACCTGTGCTGCATTGATCCACAGAAAGAAATTCCAGCAAATTTAATTAATCCCTCAGGCTGTCAGGGTAGATGAGTTATTTGCAGGGCTGGGGACAGCAGTTCTGTGCTGCATAGATTGTTAAGGTCCTGTAAGACTACCAGCAGTGGAGGGGTTTATTGGACACTGTGGCCGGCCACAACCTTCTGAGCTCTTACCTGAGATCCTTGCAGAAGCAGGGACCTGTCTAGATCTGAAAGAACAGTCACTGTCCTCTCCATTATCATAGCTGCATATGATAGCAGACTCAAAGGCAGCAATCTGAAAGGATATTGTAATGAAAGAAAATCATGCTGTAAGCATAAACAGTGACCATTGCCTTTATCCTTCATCTCATTAAACGCAGATGAATGGCACTGGAAGGCTAGAACATCCTTCTGGGGCAATTTATGAAGGCGAGTTCAAAGACAAGTTTCACGGGCCTGGAACCTACACATTTCCAAACAGAGAGAAGTCCATTGGACCATTCAAGGAAAACAAGTATGTTTGAAATGGAAGAGTCGAGTAGTCTTCTCTATTAGTTTTGATTTCATAAGCTGTCAAGTACATATAAAATTCACCCAGCGCAGGAGTAGGCTTCTTTTGCTACCAGTGAAACTTGCACTGGGTATCTGAGATTGCTGATCCCAGTTGTATCCTTTTCATTAGATCAGCCAAAAGTCTGTGATTCATTCCCAGTCAGAAGTTTTCAAGATGGTTATTCCACACACCCACCTTTTGTTACCACGTTTCTGGGCTCAGGCTGAGTTCAGAGAAATAGAACAATTCAGACCCCTTTCAGCGCTGTTGTTTCAAGCTGTCTGCCTACAGATATGTGCAAAAACACGGCACTGATTTGCACTGATAGTTTGCAAAGTTTGTGTTTACTTATTTTTTTGAGGTAAAGTACAAATTTCAGAGACATGGGAAAATGTGGAGGTTTACTTTAATTACTCAGAATAAAATATATTAATGGCACTCATATAAACATCAGCTGAGTTAATTTCTTTTGAATAAGGGTGTGTGTTTTAAATTGCTAAGATACCAGCTTTTCCTAAAACAAGAAGCTGATACCCACTTCATAATCCACAGAGCAGATTTAATGTGAAAATTAACCATAAAAAAATGACATGAGTATGTTCATGTTTATTCTCCTTAATTACTTCTCTGTCAAATTTGCTAAGTTTGATTTAGGTTTAATTTTTCTTTAAGTACCTCCCCAGTCCAGTATCTGAAAAAAATCTAAAATGCACGTTTGTTAATGTGTGGTCTTTTATCAGAAAAAAAAGCTCTGTCTTGCCCTGCTGACCAAAAATAGTAGCCACAATAGTCCTAGAATGATGACCGATTTTTTTTAAAGGATCAGACACCAAATGAAATACGTGTTACAGAATGTACCTGGATACAAAATGGGAATCTGTATGACAAATGTTTTGGGAAAAAGTAAAGACATCTATTTCAATGCTTTAGAACAGAGTGAAGTTATGCCTCTATTACAGTGGCGTGTTAAAATGTGCTACAGAGCTTCTGTCTTTTGTTTTCATGACAAATGTGAATTCTGCACGATGTCTAAACCTGTGCGTATGCATCACTTCAGTGAGGGCATTCATCATTAGATCACCTACACTGATTTAAGGCATTTTCCCTCAAAAATCTTAGGGTGATGCCTCCACTCTCCTGTGAAAATACAGCACATTGCAAAGGGGCCAGCACAATGCTTGTCACTAGCAGCTGATTTGTAGAGAAAACCAGCTGGTTCTGATTTGAACTTGTGATTTCAACAAACTAAAATGCTGACGTAGATACACCCTTGGCAGCAGAAATCCAGTCTTTGCCAGCCACTGCTGTTTTCACCAGGGAATTAAGACTTCTCCTTTTTGACACTGGTTTGTGACTGTTAACACGCACCAGACCCAATGCAGGCTATTTTGCCAAGTTTCAGGGTTGCTAGTTTCCACCCGCTTTCCTATTTCCTCACAGAAATAGGTCTCAGTTCACCAGATCACTGTGGCTTTCATGAGAACATAAATAGGCAGCACCATAGCAACTTGCTGTGGCTGCTGGGTGGCTTCATTTTTTAAGGGAAACAAATCTCCGCTAATTGATTTTCAAAGTTATTTTCCACTCATCTGCAAGGGATGCTGATGCACAGACCTTTCTTCTTTATAGCAGTTTTCAGCTATAATGATAAGCTTGATCACACCTTTCAAAGATCTGCAAAAATATATGGTTTATGAGGACTGAATTCACACAGCATTTACTTTTTTTTTCTTCCCCACAGGAGGCTGTAAATCCTTGTAGTGTGTCATAACAGCATGTAGCAGGATGGGGAAAAGGTAAGAGAGGATGGATTTTTACAGCGAGAAGATCACACAGGAACAACTGGAAGCACACACTCAGACATCTTTAAGATGCCCCGAATGAAAATCAGGATAAACTTCATATGACTTAATTCCTGGTAACTTCAAATCATGACTGGAGCTATGAAGTTTTGTGAAGCGCATGTCAGTAGTAAACAAAATTAAGTTACTTTTCAGACTGATCAGCTGAAGTCTTCTAAGTGAAAACCTTAAAGAAATTAAGTTGGATAGGGTGAATTTTTAAGTGGAACAGCTGATGACTAGGATTTTTTGATATTTTTTTTTGTTATTTTAACTTGCCTTAGGTATGTCTTTCTCCCCGAGTTTCAAAAAAACCCTGTCATCAACAAATTAAGCCTAATTTATGCTCAGCTCTTCTAACCTTCCCCAGAAAACAAACCTCACCACTCACAGAAGCTTTTACAAACACAGGGCTCATACGATCAATGTTTACCCTAAGCCAGACTTGCATAGTGGGGTCTAGATAGAGAGCAGGTGCAGCTGTACCATGGTAGTTACTCCTCACAGGTCAAGCCAATAAGTGCCAGGCTCCAGTACCAGACTGCTCAAGGACCATGCACCAAAGCTGCTTTTCTCTGGGAGGCGAGGTGCACAGGAGAGTGCAGAGGGGAGACTGATTGCTGCCACTGGCCTATCAAAAAGTCTAATGCAATGAAAAATCTATTTCTATTTTTGTTTGGTCGTCAAAGGTCTCTGCACTATGAATCTAAATACTTTGCTTTACAAAGCAGAAAAACTACTTTATAGTTAAAAAACCCCACAACATACCAGTGCTGTCAGGAAAAAATGTGTGTTGAGTCTTTGCTTGCCAGATACTTAATGGAGTTTTAGTAAATACCTGTCCTTGTCTCCATTTGCAGACACAGTGTACAAATGCTGTTCCTTCAGCTTTGCCTTCAAATATTCAGCTCATTTTGCTAGGATCTGGAAAACTCTTGGGCCCTGAGGTTTATTAGCAAAATGAAGAAACAGCACATTATCAGCAGACTGAAACATACTGGGCCACCTGCAACAAAGCAGCTCATAGATTATTTGGCAATATAATGCCTTTCAGCCCTTTTTCTTAAAGCTGTCTGTAGGAAAAATTCCATTTGGTATGTTTTATTCATAGATTCATGAAGCTACATGCTTCTCTTTTGATTTATTAAAAAAAATATTTTCTAGCTTGAGCTGTTTGTTGAATTCACAGGTATCTTTGACCCACCAAAAATGCACTTTCCAGAAAACTCCTTCAGAATTATAATTTTCATTTTGTTCAGTTTCATTGTTTTGCTCCTGAAATAGCCAGCTCCAAAAAAGAAATACATCTGCCCCCAGTCCCTGACTTCAGACATTGCAGCATCTGCACAGAGCTGCTGTTTACCTATAAGCCTATCCTTTCAGCTCCTTTGCTAGGACTCCGTAAGAATCACAGAATGGTTTGGGTTTTAAGGGGCCCCAAAGACCCCCCAGTTCCAGCCCCCTGCCACGAGCAGGGTCACCTCCCCCAGCCCAGGCTGCTCCCAGCCCCGTCCAGCCTGGCCTTGGCCACTGCCAGGGATGGGGCACCCTCAGCTGCCCTGGGCAGCCTGGCCCAGCGCCTCGCCGCCCTCACGGGGAAGAATTTCTTGCCAATATCTAACCTGAATCTCCCCCCTTTCAGTTTAACGCCAGTACCCCTTGCCCTGTCACTAAATGTCCTTGTAAAAAGCCCCTCTCCAGCTAAAAAGCTACAAAACAAAGTCAAAACAACAACGATAAAAGTCACCTCCTGTAGGCACTGGAAGGCCCCAATAAGGTCTCCCCAGAGCCTTCTCTTCTCCATGCTGAACAACCCCAGCTCTCTCAGCCTGTCCTCACGGGAGAGGTTCTCTAGCACTGTGATCAGCTTCATGGCCTCCTCTGGACTCTCTCCAACAGCTCCATGTCCTTATGCTGGGGCCCCCTGAGCAGACGCAGCACTGCAGGAGGGGTCTCACAAGAGCGGAGTAGAGGTCATCAGCACACATCACCACATTTATCTGTGCTGCACAGCAATTATACTGATTTAGGCTGTACAGTTTTACATTTCAGTTCTCTGCCTGAAGGATATATTTGAAGCAGATCTTTGTCTTTTGGGGAGAAATTAGTCTGCCTTTTGTTACCGTTCCTCCTCCTTTATGTCTCCCTGCTCTTATGCTTTGGAGTAATTCACTGGACTGGCTCAAACCTTTTCCTGACACCCCTGGCCTCGGGTTACCTGCATTCTCCCCATGATTTCTTGACACCCTTTGGAGCAAAAAGCCCTGCAGAACCTTGGTGAAGAAATGGAGCAGCCATGGAGGGCTGCTGCCTCCCACTCACCCGCTTCCCTCCAAACCCTTACTTATTTTGCCTCAAAGGAAATTTTTCATGATCTAACAAGCAACAGAAAATGGACAAGTGCTGGTGGTTGCTGCCCCCCTGCCCTCCTCCTTTGGCAACCTTGTTCTTGGCCCCTGAATGAAAGAAGGGGAGCCCTCTTGGCCCTGGCAGCCCTGCTGAAGCTATGCATGGTTGGAGACTGAGGGTGGCAGAGAAAGCGAGGTGGAGCTGGTCCCATCTCCCTGTTCCCAGCTGCAGGCTGCCTTGCTTGGGTGCCACAGGAGGTACTTAAGAGCCTTCGAGCTCAGAGAAGTAGCAGAGACATATTAGCACTCCGCTCTCACCGCACAGCCCCCTCTGTCAGTCACTTCACAAGACTTCTCACCTCCCCCCCCTTCACAGCAGCATGCAGTTCTAATTAAAAAGGAAGAAAGTCAGTATCGTCTTCTTCCAAGAGCACAGTCCTGATTTTTACATGGGCATGCAAGGATGTGACCTGAAGATTACATAATTAGAAGACATTTGTTAAGCTTGCGTTTTAAATCAGTGATTAGCATGTGACAGTCCCATCCTGGGAAACGTCAAGCCACCGTTGCTCTTTCTCTCTCTCTCTCTCTCTCTCTCTCCTTTCTTGCACAGTGCTAATTCCCAACTCTGGCAACCACCAGTGCTGAAGGATCTTCAACTAGCCTGGGGTAAGTTTAAAATGTACTCGGCACGGGATGAAGAGTGGGATTAATAATACAATTTTTCATATTATTGGAAAAAGCTAGTCATAGCTATTTAATATTGCATGCACAGCACATAGCATAGTATTTAAAGTGTTTTCCATCTTCAGTGCCCACAGTTATTTCCAGCTTTCTTCTAAGACTGTGTATGGAGATCTAGCTTCTTAGTGTGCTGGAGAATCTTGTAAGGATGCATTTATAGTAAGGTCTCTAAAATACAAGGTTAAAAAGACCTTTTTTGCTCTTACCATTTAAGAGCTAAATTGAGGTATCATGCTGAATTGAAGTATTTGAATGACAACTATGTTAGAGTTAGCTGGAGACAAAGCACGAGAGTGATGAGAGTAAATCACTGATTATTTGCTTTCTTTAGAGGACTGGGGGTTGATCCCCAAGTGGGATATTTAAAACAGCCAGCAATCTCAGCCAGCAGGATTGAGACAATCACCAGGAATATCACAAGCATTTATTTAGGAAAATTGTGGATGTTTAACACCTGAAGCAGCAAAAGTGCATATGGATTACCCTGCACTGTTACCCATGTCATGATTTCAGAAGCAGAATGGGACAGAAAGCCAAACTAACAATAACTGTGGTCCATCAAGGCTAGGCTGTAAATGCTTTACTGAACTTTGCCTATTTGCATGCTGATGCTCAGAGTATTTGGTCTTCTTAACAAACGATCCTCTGCACAGCTGATTGTTTCTCCTAGTTGTGCCATTCCATATGGGGGTAGCGCTGGAAGGGTGAGCATGCTCACACAAATGCAGTGCAGGCTGTGAGACCTGCCTCCCCCCTTCCCTTTCCTGGTTTGTGTGGGAATTCCACCCCTGCGCTGCCTCAGTGGCACCTTGCTCTGGTCTTCAACCCTGTGCCTGGGGGATTGCTGAAGAAGGCAACCTGCTGGGCCCTCCCTGTCCATCCACACCTTCTCCCTCGGGGATCTCAGGGGAAGTAGGTGCTGGCTCAGGCTCTGTTAACTTTCATATACTGCCTGCTCTACTCTAGGGGGGCTGCAGTGGCAGCTGCTCGTACAAGGTGTCAGGGCAGCATTTTTTGCTGGACACCAACAGCAGAATCATGGCTATCGCTAATGGCAGAAGAGACACTCAGCTCTGGTTCTTGGGCTCAGCAGCTGCAGCTGCTGGAGGGAAGACAGAGACAAAAGGGGAAAATACTTCCTTTTGCCACAATGGAGGATTCTGGTGGTTTTAACACCCTGAAACAATTCTCTGAGCTTAGCTCCAGAGATGTCATTCTGGCTTGTTGATAGCTGCAAGAGGGTAAATGAGTTTTAATGCTCAGCTCTGAAGAAACAAGCATGTCTCTGCCATTTCTGGTCCCTAAAGCAGGGGAGCCATGGGCTTGAGTTGCAGGCCAAGACAGTCTGCTGATGTATTCACATGAGTGGGTGTTGAGCCTGTCTGGTGGGGAGCTTGCAGAGGAACATCTTATTGATGAGGAAACTACCCTGTGTGGTGGGCTGGTGTATCAGCCAAACCTGCTGGTGTATCAGCCAAACCTTGGATTTGGTGTGGGTGGAGGCCTGACAGTGGTTTAAGAAAGCAGCTGCATGGAGGGCTTGTTCTCTAAGCCTGCTGATGTGCACATGCATTCACATATATGCGTATGGGAAGGGGTTAAGGGTGTGGGGCTTGCTAGCACTGAGAAAAAAAGGTGAAGGGGTATGTGTTCCTTTTGCAGCTTTTAACTGCCTCAAGGGGGTTGTAAAACAGATGGAGTCCAGATTCTTCTCAGAGGTGCACAGTGAAAGGCAAATTGACACAAGCTGCAGCAACGGGAAACCCTGAGACTGGACGTTAGGAAAAATATTCTTCCCCAGGGTACTGGAGGGCCCAGAGAAACTGTGAAGACTCCAGTGTGGGAAATATTCAGACTGGAGCTGGACACAACCCTGAGGAACCTGATCTAGTTTGGGGTTAGCCTTGATTTGAGCAGGAAGTCGGACTACAGATATACAAGTGTTCCTACTCACCTAGACTCTGCTGTGAGCTTATGACTTGTTTGCTGCCAGCAGAGACAAGGATTTGACCAAGCACCGTGTGGGGCCAAATATCAGTCCTATTTTACAACCCCTTTTTGCCCCTTTTAGGAGCAAGCCAGACACTGTTCAGCCAACTCAGGCTGACTCAAACCCTTGTCCCTGCTGTGGACAGCATTAACAGCTTCCCCACCCAGCAGTCAGGGGGAACAGAGGACAAGCGTTTTCTCCAAACCATGGTGAGATGCACCTTCTGTTTTAGTGATGAAGAAGGACTGACTAGTTTTGCTCCATATGTCCATATGCTTCCAGTTTAGAAGAACCAGGGACAGGCAGGCAATGTTACATATTCATGGAATCCAGCAGTGAGCCCTAAATGCCAGAAAGTAGCCAACATAACACAATTATTTAATGTAAAAAAGACAGAACTGAGAGGTGACTCAGGAAATTGCAGGCTGCACTACAGGACACAGAAAAGACAGTTACTCTCATAAAACAGGGAAGATTTTCTGGACCCACTTAACCAAGGTCAACCTACTTTGCAGTGCAGTCATATAGCAGAGTTCCTGGTGGTGCCTGGAGCAGGAGGGGATGGCAGCATCCCCAGTGTCCCAGTTTCAAAGCTTCACTCCTGACCTCTGCAGAGGACAGACACTGTGCTCAAACATTGCCCTTGTCTGCAGGAATGTGATGTGGAAGCTCCTCAGTTAAACCTCCATGCTGTACGGGTATTGTTTTGAGCTTCCTCTATAAGGAAAAATTAATTCTGATACCCAGGAACCCACAGTGGTTTTATAACCCGAGAGATAAGATGAATGCCAAAGGGTTGAAAGTGCGTGAGAACAGAAGACAGGTAGTGGGGCAATGACACATCTTCATATGAGCCCTTCTTCTACAAGTATAACTTCTCATTAAAACCTCGTGTAGGTTACTTTTCTCCATATCAGACAAACCTCCTTCTTTGAGCTGGACCCAAGATGTTTCATGTCATCACCTGCAGCATAGCAGAATGCCCTCCTGTGAGCATCTCTTAGATGTATCAGGGAGTTTTCCAAGTGATAGCGGAGGGTAGCCACAGATGCTCTTTGTGTTGCATCCTTTGCTCTGAATCACTGTGAGACTGGACTGATAGCATAGACCCTGTGATCTGCTGGGGAAAGGATCCTGCTGAAGTGGGACCTAGACAGACCCTCATGCATTTTGAGGTCGCATGTCTGGGAGGGGCTGTTCTAAGAGCGGAAATAGACAGCACTTGGTGGAACTGAATCATGCTTTAATTCTGGCTTTTCCTCACCTTGGATGTCTGCCATTGCAACCTGTTTACACATTGTTTCCTCATGCATTTCCATGCCCTGACTTCCCCAGTTAAAGCTATGCAGCAGTATGGGTTAGAGATTCTCATTTTTCCAAGCTCCCACAATAAATGTTCTTGGTACCAGCAGGGTATGGTCACCCTGCCTTGTGAAGGCCAGAGGTATGAATGTCCTATTATCACTGGAGATTTAGGGCTCCTCAGAATAATTCAGCAAGTTGATAGTAAAATTATAAAATCTTTAAGACAGGCTAAGCAGTTAAGTGTATTTAATGGTACATTAATATAACTAATTCCATATAATTGATATTTGTAATTATTATTATTAATAGTTAACAATTATATACTGTTATTTTGCTATAACTGGCAAGGTAAAACTTTAATAATATAAAAGCTGAATGGGTAAAAATATGTATATGTTCTTGTTAAAAAGAAAAAATTTAATGATTTTTCAACAAAAAGCTGTTTTCATTGTTTTCAGTGAAAATTTTTCTCACAGAATGTTTATGTTTCTATCATATCTGTTTTGCCTGTTTGCTCCTTTTTCCCCAATACTTTAAAAACATTTCTCAATTCTGAAACCAGTTCTCAGTCTTAAACATGCTGGTCCCAGTTCAATGGCCCACTAACAAAAGCCTCATGAATTTGCTATGGCATCGACTAGTCTAAACTGGGACAATGCTATGGCATCGACTAGACTAAACTAAACAAGCTGCAACTGAAGTTGAAGTTAGAAGTCTGTTTCACACACAGACCCAAACTTAGGTACCTCCTCCCCAAAGCTACTAGAGGGGAGGTTTAGTTACTTTAAAAACAACTGCATATTTATGTGTTTCAAATAACATTCTTGCCATTCTTTGGAATACCTATCAGAAAAACAATTACTGATTTTTTTCTGCTAAAGAGGGCTGGAACAGACAGCACAGGAGGTGAGGCTGAGGGAGTGGGTTTGTTCAGCTTGGGGAAGGGAAGGCTGGGGGAAGCTAGCCTGCTACAGCCATCTGCAACTACCTAACAGGGGTTATAGACCAGATAGTCAGGCTCTTCTCACAGACACTGTGAAAGGATAAATTGCCACGGGCACAACGTGCAACAAGGGAAACCTTAACTGGCTATAAGGAGAAAATTCTTCCCTAAGGGAGCAGTGCAGCCCTCGGACCCGCCCACAAAGTTCGAGAAGTCTTCAGCCTGGGAGATATTCAGACTTTGACTAGATATGGCCCTGAGCAATCAGCTCTAGCTTTGGGGCTAGCCTTGCTTTGAGTCAGGTAAGAACAGAGGTCCCTGCCCATCTAAACTCTGCCATGAGCCTGAGAGTCTTCAGAACAACACCCACCCTACCCCTTTTACACTATCAGCTGATAGAAAACAGATTTAATAAACGATTACATTTTTCTCACTATAACCAGTCATCCACCTAGAGGCTCTCCCAGCCTGTCTGTACAAAGCCCACATCCAAAGTCCCTCCACCTTTGCTCAAGTTTTCCACAAGATCCTCTGTCTTGAGAAGACAGCAGATCTTCTTAGGAGGAGATCTCATAAGCAGCTCTCTTACAAATAAGTTTATCCTTTCATTAGTCATCGATTTAAAGAAGATGCTCAACTCTCAAGTCCCTTCAGCACTGTTCTGGAAGCCTTTTCAGTCCACACCACGCCCTCAGCAAAAGGCTGGCCGGGCATGCTGACCACAAGAGGCATCCCTCACCACAGCTCACAAATGCTCAGCATCGCCCCCACCTAAGGGGCCATGGTGGTGCCACCATTCTCCTCCCTTAAGAGTTCCACACTGGAAAGCTGTCAGGTCGAAAGTTTGTGGCCCCCAAGCTACAATGCTGACTGCACCAGAAGCAACTGCTTCTGCAGCGATTTCCTAAAGCCACCCAGGGCTCTTTCATCTTTTGCATCTCTCCCAGCTGTTTAATGCTCTGTGCCTTTCTCTGTGCCCGCTTCCTCGAAAACATGACCCCAGGCTTCTCTGAGACACCGCAGCTCTCCCAGCAGAGCTGCATCAGCAGTGCTCTGTGCTGTAATTATGCTGTCCCCTCCAATCCCATTAGCAAAGCTAATGATAACTCACATTGGCCTTGGGCATATCTATGTCAAACAGGAATGGAGATGGGAGATTATTCTAGAATCCTAAACCACATCTAGTTTCCTGGTAAGGCTGGACAAAAGCAGACTTGAATTAAACCCTGGGGAGAGGAAGCATGGATGTGGGGCAGTGCCCATGCTGATAAGAAGCGTGAGCTGGTGCAATCCATTTTTCTGGGGCTCTGCCTGCGTCATTAATCAGACATTATCTTAAGACTGTTCCTAAGTCCTAACCCCATTACTGGACTGATGAGATGCTTTACCAAGGGAGTGACTTGGGCACGGCATCATGTTCAGTTTGCCCTGGTTTCCAGAGAGGCTGCAACTCTACGCATTGAGGTGCCTTGCAGCACTCCTGCACCTCCAAAAGTCAGGGAGACAACTGACAGAGAAAGCAGGCATGGCAGTACAAGTGCCTCCAAAGTGCCCAGGATTGTGCAGCAGCAGCACTGTGAAAGCAGTATCTCCGTGGCCCAAACACAAGTTTGGAGGACCTTTTGGGTGATTAGTTGCATAGCAAAAAGCTGGTTCTCTGATGCAGACCCATGCAAGATGTTCATGTGCTGTTCAAAATACATCTCATTTTGCTTCTGTGTTCATGCAAGAAGCATCTTGCTGAGCAAATAGTCTCTGTGGGATTACACAGTACTTCTTAATCACCCACATAAGCAGTCCACATAAACACAAATGGACTTGGGCTGGGAGGGAAGTGTTTGTACCAGCACCCACTCAGCTTGTGGAGGCACTGTGAACCCAAACAAACCTTTAGGATGCCTCATTCCCTCTCAAATCCCTCCTCCTCCTCCTTTTTCTTAACTTTGAGCATCTCCGCTCAATAAACCCTTTCTGCATCTTTCTGCACTCAGGGTTCAGACCAGCTGACCCATCACAGGGCTCACATGTGGGCAGCTCTAAGCCATGGGATGTTCCCAGTGACCAGCCAGAACCCTCCAGAGTGAGGACAGGAGTCCCTGCAACCAACTCTATAGCAACCATGGACTCAAACAAACAAGAAGGTAAAGCATCCTCTTATTTCACTTCTTTATAGTATGAAAGACTGAGGAAGAAACCTGCTGTCATATGACTTGTCTGTTTGCAGCTGCCAGCCAGCCCGCCCCCTGAGAGCATTTCTTAGCCATGGCAGCTGTGGGCAAACGCTCTCTTCTTTTAGTTTCATAGAAATATCTGGGGTTTGAAGTTTTTATTTCTTATTTTAGAAACACCTCCCTCTCCCCTCTGGAAAATAATCCTGTGGCATGTGTAATGTCCAACATGGGAAGTCATTCCCTCAGACCCACTTCTGCCTTGGGATGTACAGAGACCTCTGTCAAAAGGTCAAAAGCTATGTCTTACATGAGGGCACTGTGATGAGGATCTGCTTCTCTCCCCCACATGCTCTGTTGCAAGGGGTTCTCGTTCATGTCAGTGCCACAATGCAGACTTCAGCACCAACAGAAGCACCAGGATGTATCCAGAACACGCTGCTTGCATGCAATCAGTCCTGCTACAGTCAGCAGCACTTCTAAGAAGTCTGCAGAACTCAGGGGGTTCAGGTACAGGGTTTTAGTCGTTATTTGCTTTAGATGTTCTTTTTGCAGAGAAATGTGGGGCTGGTGGTACTTGCTTTCCACCCCAAACCCCTTGCAGCATTGTGTTCTGCCTTGCCACCTCAGAGGCAACTGTGTCCATGTGGTGAGGAACTCTTGAAACTATGAGGAGCATGGGAAGCAGCTTTAGGAGTGCCCCAACTGTCAGCTTAGGAGAGAGCCCGGACCACCTCTTTGCCTCTTAAAAGATGTTTGGTGGTGCTAACATTCATTCATGGCATAGGTAACAGAAGAGTTAATTTCTCTTTTACTATTATTCTAATTTGACTAAATTAGGTCTGTGTGCCTACCTAGGCCCCTGCAATACAGCAGGCTGAAAAGGAAATTAACTCAGGGATTTTTCCAATTAATTGGTATGCCCCCACGGGCTGTAAATGTTCACTGCAGAAACTGGGAGATAACCACCAACTTCCTTGCTTCTCACAGTGCAACTGTGAGAAGCCTCCTCTGCTCCACCTCTTAGGAGTGACTTTGTAGAAATGATATGGGTTTTGACTGCATCCATGCACAGAGTGCTTCTGCTTCTGCTCATGGCAAAGCTGGGAGGTAAAATCACAGTAGCAGGGATCCTCTTCTTTCTTCTGGTCTTGCTCAGGAGCAGTTCCTCGCTTTGAGTGTGTCCAAGGTCATTACAGACTGATCTGTATCTAAACCCAAATATCCCTCCAGACTTCTGCAGGGCTTGGGTCAAGCCCTCAGTTATGTACCAGACTGAAAAACACCCAAAGAAAATACGAGGAGAGACCATGGCTCTTCCTTGCTATGCTGTGCTTTTGTGTGATGTCTCTTAGCCCTTCACAAAGCTCAGCATTCAATACATCCACCACTTTGCAAAACCAGCACTTCCTAGTCCTCACAGCATCTGGTTAGTATTGTGCTATTAATTAAGAAACATGTCCTCTTGCTCTTTTTGGGTCAGTCATTACCACCCCACAGTAAGAATCCAGATGTAACATTTACATCAGAACAGACACGTACCTCAGTTATCTTGATTTGGGAGGATCGTGGTACACACCAGCTGCCTTCTCAAGCCTCAGCTCCAGACATTGTGAGAAAGCTTCATCGTCCACTTCAGGCCAGAAATCAGTTTCTAGCTGATTGGTTGCAGAGAAAATCTGAAAAAAAAGACCCAGAAGGGCCAAAGCTGGAAATTAAAATAACCTGTTTGAAACTTGGGACAGTGCAGGCTGGCTGATGAGTTTTTACGCCAACCAGCTGGCAGTTTGGAGTCATGGCTACTTCTCCCAGTTAGCCATCTGCCCCTTGTTTTCCTCGGGAGGAACTTCAGAGGGTATTCCCCAGAGGGTCGGTGTCTGACCCTGCTACCCAGCCCCGTGGCTGCGAGCCCGGCCAGCAGAAGGAGAAGGTGGCATATGGGCAGAGAGGGGCACATGGCCTCTCCCCCTCTGCCTCACTTCCGCAGGTGCCGGGGAATTCGCTCACGGAATCAGAACAAATCCTGGAGACCAGAACAGGGCCAATTCATAGGTGCCCTTGGCGGTAACCCATATTCCCCCTCAGGGGTACAGAAATCAGAACGTAGCTGTGCCTTGTAAAGCTCTGACTTCCAGGCTTCAGCTTTCTACTTCATGTGCTGGCCAACTGCATAGAGTCCTCACTGCACCTTTTTAAACCTCTGCAGGATTGAATTTCTGTGGTCTTAAAAGGCCCAGGTGAGTAAGGCACTGAGCATCTGCAGCCAGCATGGAAAGAGGGAGCCTGGCTGCCCCTAGAATTGGGCATGGGGTCACCACTCATGTCTGTGATTGGCGGCAGAGATGGTGAAGCAAATTGGAGGCAAGAGAAAACCCGCTTCATAAAGTGACATTGCTAAGAGGGGGGTGGGTGGGTGGATGATGCAGATGAGGAACTAGGTGGGTGACATGGTGTTTTCTGGGGGTGGTGGCCAGCCAGGGAGCCTGATGCACCAAGTAACATAGGAACCAATAGCCGTTGGAATGCAATTCTCTGAAAGTGCAATGGTAGCACAACCAGCAATAATTTCTGTTGGATAATTGAAGGCTTCTGCACAGAAGAGACAATGTTAGATGAGGAAATAATAAAGACTTGGTTTCAATCAAGAACCCAGTAATGCCTACAGATCATGTCCCTGCAGTGTCCAAAACAGTTCTGCAAAATAGATATAAGCTCCTCTGTGAGCTAAATCTGTTTCAGAAATGTTAAGTCTAGCTCAATTGTACAAGATCAGATGGGATCACAATGCCACAAAAACCTAGGAATGATGAAACTGCTGAAAAGATGTGTTTCTTTTGTGTTACAAAAGACATTGATTACTGCTTGGAATGTATTGTGACAAAACATAACTTAGGGCTTCAAATATACAGATCAGCCTTTTGTGGAGATAACAGAAATATGTACAAATATAGCAGAGGATAAAATCGACAAGTTCAGAAGAGAGATGGATCAATAATGCTTTAGGGGGAAAAAACTGTGTTACTTAAGGCTGGTATACAGAACTGAACGTCACAGGGAGCAATTTAGTCCTAATTACACATGCAAGCTTTCTTACCTCTTTGCATGGATCAGCTCTGGACAGGCACAGGACAGCAAATGAGGTGAATTTAATGTCTGATTTAGGTGAGCCATTCCCATTTTATAATTGCAGTTTATTTTACAAACAATATGGTGTTCACACCTCCTAAAGTGAGACTTGAGTCCTTTAAAACTGATTTGTACTTCAAGAGGGACTTCAAACCCTCTGTTCCAGTTATTTATAGCAACCATAATAAGTCATGTTAATTGACTGAAGTTCTTTATTCCCACAGGAGAGACTGAAAGTGTGCCTGTGAGTACCCCTGCAACACAGATTTCCCAGGTAAAGATGAACAAAATGCCCTAAATAACTCCAAGAGTTTAAAGAGTTACTAATAGATAAACAGTAGTTAAAGAGCTAAATTAGGTGGAAGGAAAAATGTAGGCACTTACAAGGAACATGGCAACTAAAATGTGCACACTGCATGAATAAATGCCATACATACTACATCTTGGGCCTCTTCTTAAAAGACACCAGTAAAATTTCTCTGCTCACAACCAGTTGTGTTTAGATAGGTGATTTGTGAGTTCAGCTAATTAACTATCTGGCATCATTAGCATCAATTACAGAATGTCAGTTCACTGGGCTCGAGGGAGATTTCATGGCTGAGCTCTGATGAGCTTTCACCAAACCTGATGAACCGTCCCAGGGGCAAGGATGTGCTGATTGACATGGGGCAGGGGTGTCTTCTCCAGCAGGAGGCCAAGTCTCCTGTGGGGCGCTGGCTTATCCTGGCAGCCTCACAGCTCCTTGGAGCATGGCGTGCTCTTGTTGCCTGATAATCCAGAGCAGCTGGGTTGGTCAGAGCATTGGGTCTTGTTGCATGTCTCTGCCTGGCTCCCCAGCCAGGAGCTTGGAAACCCTGTCTTTGAGCCCATGTTGGCTCAAGGTGATCAGGACTTCTGGAGTTCTGGGGTTGCTCTTCGAGTTGACATTCTTGCTGCAATTAGCCCCCACGGATGCAACAAGATTGCCTATACCACAGCCCAGGGAGCATCCTTCCTGTAAGATGCAGTTTCAGTGTTTCTACAGTGATGTTTCCTATGCATTTCCAGTCTGCAATAAAGTTTTGAGCACTTTAAACCTTGGCCTGGTTCAATATGGAACCATACCCCTGAACTGGAAACCCTGACTGTTTTGAGACCTTTGTCACCACCATTGCAATACTAATGCCCATAACTGCTTGTAAGCGCACCACAGCAAGTAGAGAAGATACTGCTTTCCATTAACTAGTCTGTGCTTCTCTTGTCTCATCCTCCTTGCCCACCCAGACAGCTCCAAGCAGGAACTGTGACTGGGTTGCTGAAGGGCCCAGCACAGTGGATCCAACATGCATGGAAAGCTAGCAGACTGTTGGGACAGTGTGCTGGGAACACCGTACACACGTGAAAAACCCAGCTGAGATGTGGATACCCTAATGAATCCTTTAAATGAAAGTTACCAGCTGCCTGTCCCTTCCGCTTCAGCGAGGGGCCTATGGACACTGCAGTTACCAAAAAAGATGGCACAGATGTGAAACAAGAGCTGCTGCTAAGTGCCTGCAGCCCCCGTTCAGTATCCCCATCCTTCTCTTCTGTCCTTACCCCTCCTGCACTGCCTTTATTCCTACCTTCCTTGCCTAGGAATGTAAATACTGGATATAATCCTAGGGCCAAGTTCTCTTCCACTATAAAATCAGCACAGCTCTGCTGCTTTCCCACTACAAGGCATTGCAAGCTTTCCTAATGCTTAGCTGTAGAAGCGCTGCCCTTAAACGCGGGAGTTAGTAGCTATGCTAGAAATTAGTTGTTCCGTGGTAAAAGCATGTATCATGCGGCTCAGAAAAATCAGATCCAGGCGTTGTGGCAAGTGTTGGACTTTATGCCAGATTAATTTTGGGCAGTGTCCTCAGGCAGTCCTCTTTCAGGTGACACAGTATTTACTTCTTCAGATCAGCCGCATAAGAAAATGTGCAAAGTGATAGTAGATAAGCTGGGGGAAGTAACGCAGACAGTACTCCTTCATGGCCACAGAAGGTTTTGCTTTTTTCTAGGATATAACAACAGAATTACTCCTGTGCAGTATTTCTTCATCACGAGCCTGTTTTCTAATGTTTTGACAGGCAGGGCCTGTTCTAGTGTAAGGACCATAGGCAGCTGCCCGGGACAGCAGATGCAAATACCCACACCTTTGGAGACACAGAACCCTGGACAGCCTGGATAGCACTGGGGGAGATATGTGGGGGGACAGGTACTTATGGAAGTAAGGATTCCCTCTCACCCTCTCAGTGGCAGCCAGGGCATTAAACTTGGCTCACTAAGGCTCTGCCCTCTGCTTTCCATTCCAGCCCTTCCTTCTACAAGCCATCTCTGGCCATGACCATCTTCCCTGGGCTGCCTCCAAGTCTGAACAAAGCTTCAGGCTGCAGGGATGGTCACTACCTTTTGCAAACGGCTCAAATTGCTGGCATCCACCAAGTGAGGACGGGGAGGCTCTGCATTTTGCTGCCTCTGGTCCTGGAAGCAACATTAGTCCTGTCCACCCTATGGGGACAGCATAGCAAGTGAGACAAGAGTAGAGGCTCAGCAAAGGAGATTTCACAGCCATTATATTATATACATATTTTTTCTTAATACATATATTTATAAGAATAGCTCCACTCTTGCAAAGGAAAGTCAAAACCAGGCTGGGAAATGCTCCTTGTATGTCTTCTGATCTCACCCTTCTCCTCCCCTCTAGCCATCGTTACTTCTTCCATGTGCTCAGAGTTCCCCCCTCCATGTTGGGAAACACTTCCTCCCCTCTCCAGGTGGACTTCGACAGAGTTCACATTCGCACTGGGCTGGAGGACAAGTGATAGTCACAACTGACTGCTCCCCAGTGTCCTATTAATCAGTCATGGAAAGAGAGGAGGAGAATCCTTCACTTTTCCACAGGCAGCTACCCACAGAGCACAGTGCAGTTACTTGGTCTTGCTAGAGATTTTACTTGCATGGTTTTTTTTCACACAGCTGAAAAATATCAGAGCAGTAGGTAAAATGGGAGTCATGGCCCCCATGAAAGACATAATCTGCTACAGATTCAT
Source organism: Falco rusticolus (assembly GCF_015220075.1). NCBI lineage: Eukaryota > Metazoa > Chordata > Aves > Falconiformes > Falconidae > Falco > Falco rusticolus. The sequence goes on along the minus strand of NC_051192.1, from coordinate 242,385 downwards.
GGTGCTGGATGCCTCACTGCATTGCTTTGTCAGGTTTGAGGGCCACACTCGAAAGGCAGGTGGGGGACGAAATGCGTATCTTGTACTAAATTATTTAGATGCTTAAATGCTTTTCTAGAACAGTTCTTGGACAAGTTCGAAGGACTCCCTGTGACCATGCAGATTCATTTATCCTCTAGACCAGGGATCCTCAAACTTTTTAACCAGGGGGCCGGCGTGGATGAAGTCGCAGGGACTCATCTGCGGCTGCTTGGTTTCCCCCCCCCAACCCCCAGCGGTGGGGGCGGGGGGTCTGTAAATACCGGGGGCTGGATTGAGGACCCTGGGGGGCGTATCTGGCCCGTGGGCCGTAGTTTGAGGACCCCTGCCTAGGCACTAGTGAGTTCAACTTAAGTTGTTAAGGTGTGTTCCTTAACTTCCGCAACTTAAGTGTGTGTTTATTCCCATGATTAGGTGAGCCAGGGCAACACATTACAGTTAAACTGTTGCCATGTTTCCGTGGTAGTATAAAATCTGTCTTTTATGGTATGCATTGCACTTTAGAAACACTGAATTGGCTTGACTTTCCAGGGATTCACAAACCTGTGACATGTCTCTCTGGTCCTGTAGGCATGACCACTGGGGCAAGATATAAGCATGGGCTGATGCTTCAACAGCTTCCATTTGTTGTAACAGCCTATGGGATTTAAAGGATGGGTTTTTACAGCTTGTCTTTAGAAATGAGCTCAAATTAAAATCCACAGCTCAAGCACCACACTGCACTTAGCAGGAATTCAAAGATAGTGCGTTGTTCCTGGACCACTCCACTCAATTTTGGATCAAATTTGCATCCAATGCCACAAGGCCGTTTGTCTTTCCTTTCTATGCTCTGAGCACTGAGGGCCGTGGAGAGGGAGTGCTCAGGGCATCTCTAGCCGTACAGGCCCTGGCAGATGTGGCTGATTAGTGTTGCTGGCTGCTTTCATCCATCAAGTAGCAACAAAGGTTAACGCGAGTTTTCAGTGTCTGAAATAGCCACTGCAAGCTGCATGGGGCTGAGGGAGGATGTACCAGGCAGGAGAGACCCAGGCTGGGGTCTGGAGCACTGGGAAGGATACGCAAAGAAACCAAGCTAGCACTGTGACTGTGAAAGCAGAGATTGGCCAACAGCAAGCTCCAAAATAACAACTGATTGCCTGCTCTTAGATGCATAGGATATTTTAGTCCAGCCTTTAGTCCAAGTCTTTTTTTAATCTACCTGAACTCTGCTTTCACAGAGCTTTTCAGTGCACATGGACACCAAAGTCTCTGACGTGGTCCCTTTTTGCTGACTTTTGGTGATGCCTAGCAGCATTTTGACTCTGAAAACTCTAGATCAGCAGTGACTCCCATCCCTGTACCCTTCACAAAGGATCTGTCTAGTTTACTCCCTTATTGGAAGCATCTGAGGAGGATATGGCCAGGTTTGTGGGCAGAAACGTTTAATTTTGGGCTTAATCTCCCCAGACATGGTTACCTCCAGGGCCACCTTCCGGACTGCTCTGCTGCTAGCAAGGCTTGAGGCTGTGACATCTCCATCCTGAAGCAGACCTCTAAAATAGATATATTAGATAGAATAATACAGCACAGCATAGAATAGAACAACATATTTCAGTTGGAAGGGACAGATCTGACAAATCACCCCTTTTCACTTCGAGGAAATTGTGTGATGCTGAGCCCTGATTCAGGCTGGCAGGGAGACTCTGCCTTGGCAACGTCAGCTCAGTGTGGAAGTCTGCCAAGCACCTACCTGTGAGCAGGGATGGGAATATTAAAATTTTGCACAGCTTCAGTACTTATATCCCCCCTCTTCTCCGGGCATATACGTTGGGATGTCTGACGATGCTAAGGCCATGTGGCCCCCCCCCTGGCTGATGTATCAGAAGCAGTATGGCCACTGCCTCTCGTAGCAGCCATGGCCCCAAGAAGCTCCTCTAACCCTTCAGGCTGCACTCACAGGTCATAGGGTAAGAATCCCTGTGACACAGGTGTGTCACAGGAAGGTGTCCACGGTGGCCAGGAAGGGTGGGCAAAAGCGTTGAACCAAGGGGTCTGGAGCTCCAGCTGGCCTGGGGAGCCAGGGTTGACTGCCGGAGGAGGGAATATGTCCCCAGCCTCTGTCCTGTCCCAGCTGCTGTCAGTCCCCCTCCTCCTACCTGGGCAGCTCTGGGAACGCGTGTCCAGCCAGACCCAAGCGGGGACTGTGCAGTAAACACGGGGGTAGGAGTGGGGATGTCAGGCAGATGTCCTCTGTAAAGACACTGCCAGTCTTAATCAGAGGAGGATGGTGCATGCCATTGCCCCGAGGTATCGGAAGCCATCTCTGCTCCATTTACAGGACTCAAGCGCCTGAGTTCCCCGGGGTGGCTGTCCTCTTACCATCAGTGCTCCAGTTTTGGACTCAGTTTATAACCAGATGTTAGGCCGAATTTCTGTTGTAAAGGTAAAAACCACTGGTACCGAAGCGCCTTGGGCCGCGACCTTGCCATGGGTTTTGTGCAGGCAGAACAAGTGCCATGCTCACAGCAGTGGGGACAGAGCTCAGGGGTGCCAGCCTGAGCTGCCCCAGAGGGGGTGTCCCTGCTTAACCCTCCGCAAGCCGCCCACCTCCCCTGCTGCCCACTGCCACACCTGCCTTGTCCGCTTGCTATGCCAGCCTGGCTCGGCCCGGCCTGTTTCCTGCCTCACCCGGCCATCAACCAGCTGCCTCCAGCTTAGGTTGTGAGCTCCTCCAGCAGCACTAGGGCCTCTAGGGACAGAAAACAGGGAGAGCGGGCAGTGTCACTGTATGCTGGGGAAGACTTCCCGCTCCCTCCCCATCATGAGTTAGAGAGCTGCCTCCTTCCCCAGGAAGTGCCCACTGACCAAGGACAGACCTTCTCCACAGCCCTTGGAGAGTGAAGAGGTGTTAGACCCGTCTGGGGAGAGCACAAGCCCCACAGGCATGTGGGGGAGGAGGATGTGCTCAAAAATGGACGTGTTCTTGACTGCCCAGCCGCTTTGGGGATTGATAATCTGGCTGCTGTTACTGCAAACCTTCTTGGCATGTTTCAGGCTGTCCTCTCCTTCCACAGACTGACAGGCTGAAAACTGCCAGGGAGCCTGGAAAAACTCTTCTCTCTAACCAGGGGCACGTTGACTGCCCAAGGCAAATATCTCCTACCCTGTGCTGAGGCTGCAGCAGGGGCCGAACCTCCCCTCGTGTCTCCCAGCCATGACAGGTGGAGGAGAAAGACGACAGCACCTTACAGGATGGGGTACACCCAGCCTTCATGTCACTGAGCCATGAGTGACCCTCGGGGACGCAGCTACCCACATCTGGGAGGAGGGACTGAACCCACTGTGTTTGTGGTTCCTCTAGTTGCAGGCATTAGCCTCTGAGTTGAAGGCGGGTTTCACAGAAGCGATGCAGGAGCTGTCGCGAATCCAGCATGGCGAGTACGCCCTGGAGGAGAAGGTCAAGAGCTGCCGCTGTGCTATGGAAGAGAAAGTGGCTGAGATGAAGAATTCCCTCAACACATTCAAGGTAGGAGTGTGACCTGCGGGTGGGGCTGCGTACCTGCCCCGTTTGCTGAGGTGTCACGGGGCAGCACTCCCCCGTCTCCATCAATCCTTCCTGCTAGCAAAGAAAATGAGCTGGCCATTGTTTCAGATGTATCTGGTGTGCTTCCTCTGGCTTTGTGTCGCCCCTGACTACTCCAGCCCAAGTGGAACCCATGCCCTGGCCTGTTTAGCCTTCTTGATGGGCCATGAGGCCGCGCTGTGAGCTGCCCTGGGCACAAGTAGCCCTTGCTCTGGGCTGCACACGTGAGGGGCACGGCCTGTTCACAGACTGCCGCCGGCCATACCTCAGGTCTCCTACACTTCCTGCAGGAACCAAAGCCACCGGGGAGCAGGGAATTAACACAAAACCCTAAAGCCTTTGAAGCTGCATTCCCGCAAGGCCGGGAGGAAGTGCTGCCCGGTTTGATCCCACCCGTGAGGATAAAGACAAAGGACTGGGGAGAGAGCCTAGCAAGAAGGCTTGACATACACTTTAAACCAGCTAGCATCTCCACGCAGAAACTGGATGGTTGCCTGTGAGGAGGCAGGCAGGGGAACTGTTTTATTGTTTTTATGGTAAATTTTCCCCATGGGGTTTTTCTGAGCCAGTAATACCTTGTGAGGTTAAAGAGGGCTGCTTACTGGAAAAGCCCATTACTGACCCCGTCAGAGGGAGAGACAGATGGCACTGGAAAAAAGGAGCCCTGTGGTCCCAGATGAGTAAGGGAGACAACATGAAGTGTAAGGGTGCATATCAGAGGTTTTGAAGCAACGAGAGGCAGGGTTATTCAGGATATTGTTATGGGGGAAAAGGGGGTTTTACAATCCAGATACAAGGAATTATGCAAGCAACAGGAGGGGCAAAGGCTGCTCTCCCTCTGCCTCATGCCCATGTTGACTGTCCAAACACTGAGCTCCCAGTGAAGCCACCTCCTTTCTTGGGGAAAATCCCTCTTGATTTACAAGAGACTCTTGAGCCTCTCTCGCCCATCCTGCTGCTCACATTGATGAAACCTGTAGGAACTTCATGCATCAGGGAGCTCTGCATCCGAGTAAGACTTGGTTGAAACTGCCTGAGGAAAGGATGTGCTGACAGGGAGGTTACGGAGGGCCCAATTTCCTTAGGAATCCAGGCTAAAAAGGCAGCTTCAAGGCCTGACTGGCAAAAGCTTATACATGTGAGTGATCACACTGGGATCTGAACCAAGTGCAACACGTGAACGCACATGCTGGAGAACTGCAGAGGGAAACATGTCTCCTCAGGCCCACCTCCAAATGCCATTAAAGGCAGGAGTTCTCGCAGTGCTTTTCAACTGGTGGTGGATGACACCCTATGTCTCCATCTCCCACCAGTGCCTTAACCATGTGACATCACGCTATCTTGGGGGAGCTGCCCGGAGCTGAATTATGGCTTGCCATGCTGTGCATGGCATTTATTACACACACTGAACTTGCAAAGGAAGAGTGTTGAATCACAGAGCCAATCTCTGCAGCACCCTGAAGCATCTCTAGTGCACACCAGCCAGCATGTAGAGCTGTGCTATGTAAGGCTGATGGGCACCCTGGGAATGCTGTGCTTTTGCCTGTTTCTCAGGAGGAGCTCAGCGATGCAAAGTCAATGATTGAAGAAATCAGTGCCAAGCAGGAGGAAATGCAACAGAAAATTGAGCAGCTGCAGCAAGAGAAGCGTCGGGAATCACGGAAAGTGAAAGCTAAGTAAGGGCCCGAACTCCAGGGCTTTGGAATTGGTTATTAGCAGTGGTATCCATTTTGTTCCTTTCCTTAATAGCTTAATTTCTTAATCTTTTCCTGGCTGGACATGTATACCAACCCTGATTTTAACTGGAAACTCCAGCCTTCAGTTCACCCCAGGCTTTTAGACACATACCCCATGGAGCAAACAGCAGAAAACCACCACCACCTCACTGGGATTCCAACCACAAAATAACCTCAGCAGCTCTCAGGGGAACCAGGGCCTGGTGAAACACACAGACCTGCTAGAGACATGTTGGGGCAGCAATATCATTGAAAGCCAAGAGCCTTCACCGTCACAAGCTATTGCTAAGCCACCCCCATCCAGACAACAGCACTGCAGTTTCCCCTTCCAAGCGTGCAGGGACTCAGTGGGCTCCCGACAGTGCAGTCATGCTCTGCTTTCCTGTCACCAGCCTTTTCTTCTCTGAGCAGGGTTATGCAGAAGCATGTTTGCACACTGCTGGGTCCCACTGTTGCTGTGATGAAGCAGATGGCTCATCCACCTTGGCCCTGATTAGCCTCCTTCGGAAAACAAGAGTTTTGATGATGGGCGTACAGCTGCCTTGATGCAAACACTTTGCAAATCCAGGCTAGCATGTTAGCTAATGAAGCCATTTAATTAGATGAAATATACTCTTCAAAAGAACAGATCTGAAATAACCTTCTCCTTTAGCCAGTGGAAATTACTTCCAGAACGTTGTTCTTGAACTGCATCAAAGCCAACTCCATCAAAGTCAGCTCCTTTCCTGGTCTGTGCTGGAGTTGTCCCACTTGTGACGCTATGCTTGTACTTGTACTGGTGTCTGTCGCAGCTGTAGTGTAGGAGCTTCACCTGTAGCATTCATACTTTCCAACTGCCTTACTCTTTGTATTTGTACAGAAGAGCACAGAAGGATGACCATGGGTCACAGACAGTGCCTACACCTCTCCAGGGCAGCCCATTTCGATCCATTAACCTCCCAGAACCTGTGCTGATCAATGAAGATTTTACAAGTCTTTTACACAACGTGACTTACGAAAAAGGTAGGAAATAGAGCAGGCAAATACAGCATCTTCCTTAGGAAAAAATCCAGGTGGTGGTCACTAGGGTTAAGAGGATACTGAGTTTTCCTCAGGTGCCAGCAGCACAGAAAGAGAATGGGGGTGCCTTCCGTGGCGGCACTGCTCCTGGGTCCAAGCAGGCATGTGCTTCAGCCTAGTCTCATGACAGCAACCTCAGTGCTGGCCCGGATTCAGGAGATGCTGCTCTGTGAACACTGTCCCAGAAGCCATTGCTTGCTTCCACCAAGGAAAGGGAAGCAGGCTAGATCATCTTCCCTGTAATGCTAGTGGTGCAGACACAGAGCCTGGCAGGAGCCCCTGATAAAAATACTGCAACCTGTGTATTTGTTTTCATGTAAGGAAGCAGGGCACAGAAAGGAGGATCACTGGGACTGGGCTAACAGAGAACAACTGGTGTCATTAAAGGGGCCATACCCGTGGTTCATTTGACAAGGGGACATGGGAGCTGGTACCTACGCACAGTAGGCTACTGGGGTCACCGCTCCTTGCATATACATATGGCTAGGAGAATCACCACCCCTTGCTAGCTGCGGATGCTGCTGACCCATGGTGTTAGGGTTACCCCTTGACCAGGAAAACACTGCCAACTGCCAAACACTTGTGAAGGCTGGAATCAAAGAAAAGGTGATGGACCAGAGCCTGTTTTTCTGTAATTAACTTTGGGGATCTAAACTGGTCTATCACTCTCTTGCTGTTCAGACAGGAAGATGCTAAAACCATATACATTTAAAATGTCAACAAAGGCAGAGACTGGATGAAAACCATGTGCTGTTTTCTACTCTGTTCTGCTCAGAATCTGGCCAGTCATGCCCCCTCTGCCCTACTCCGAGGTGGTGTGTTAGCCCTCTCCCTCACATCCCTCTTGCACATCCGCCTCACCCACTTATCTCACTCCCCCTTTCTTTCCAGTCATCTCACCTTTCCACTCTTCAATAAGCTCCTTTCCACCCAAAATGGCAGTGTCAGGCCTCCATCCTCTTGCTCTGCCTGCTGGGTGCCTTCTACCCAATGTGCACCTACTGAGCAAGGGCAAGTCAAGACTGTTCATGTTCCTCTGCAGTCATACAGCACCAAGCACAACAGGGAACTCCCCTCACTAGCCTGCCTGCAGGTGCTACTGCGACAAAGACTACAACAAGAGCCACAACAGTAAAGATCCTCCTTAGTGGAAGATCTAACAGGGGTGTTTCCATAGCAAAAATGTGAAAGACTTGAGGATCTAACCATAGTGACTGGGCTGGGCAGGAGGAATCCTGCTGTACAGCTGTCTCTTCTTGTAAAGTTTCCCTTTGTTCTTCAACAGTGTCTGACACCAGGATCATGCCAATGGGAGAAGGAAGTGTGAAAGTCATAGCAGGTCAAGGTAGGAAAATATCAAACTGTCAAAAAAAGAGTAGGATAATGACTCAAGAGTGTTTGCTTGCTTTACTGCACTTAAGGAATGCTTTCAAGGAACGCATTCCACAGGAATGTCTAACACTTCGCCTTGTACCTCCATTTTCATACTTGGCGTTGAGATATGAGGGCAAACCTGCATCCCTGAAGTGCCAAATACCTGACAGACAACGCAAAGGATTGCTATTTGGCAGGGAAAGCCTTCCTGCTGCTCTTTTGGCAGGTTCCAAGTGCCTTTGCAGAAAGGAAGAATTGAGGCTTACTGATGTGGCAAAGAATGATGAAAGTGCCATTTTGCCAGTGGGGAAGAGATGGTCTTTGCAGTGACTACACACCAGTAGAGCTGCTGCACTGTTTATTCACCCACCTGTAGACATGTCTGAATACTAACAGCGGAGTTTTTCTGGAATAAAAACTATTGGCCAGAAGTAACAGAAGGGTATAGTAAGGGGAGACCAAGGATCCTGGCCAGCAAAAGGACACATAAGAACAACAATTAGACGTTTGCACTGCTCACTAGAAGCACTCACTGTTCTGGATGGCTCTTTTGCTTGACTCCACTTGAAAGAGAGAGAACAAAAGCTAAGGAAAATTGTTCACTGCAACCCAAATTCAAAGTATTTGCATTAAAGCAATTCTAGCCCAATGGTTCTATGTACCTGCACCCTCTCCTACCTTCTCTGTGATTTAATAGCCTCAGACTATCAGTCCTGCTGCTGCTGTATAATCACATCACTCTAACAAAAATTTTAAGAGCCATGACAATTTACATCCATCGAAAATGGCATTTACATCCAAATTATAATACTTTGTTTCTACAGTACCTGCCAATAAGCACCATACTACCAAGTCCTGAAGTGTCCCAAAACCCTGAAGTGCAACCATACTTGGAATATATGGGTTTTTTTCTTTACCAACATGTGTCTAATTTTTGACCTTATTTGGCCTGCAAATAGATGCTGGAAGAGTGCAAACCTTGCTCTGCTGAAGTGCTCGCCCAACTGCATTTCATTTTGTAAAATAATGCTACAAGGCTACAGCCTTTGCGAAGCACAGAGAATGCTTCAAGCTCTCCTTCCGGTACTTCAAACAGACAATAATGCAGGTTAGCTGCCTGCTGTAGCATACCTGTCAACTGAGATGTCAGGATCCATACAGCTGTTTGTCATTGCAGGAGCAACCATAGAGACAGATGACAGCCTCAAGCCTTCCTTGACAACAGAGGGGCAGTCGAAAGTGCATCTGCCGTCAACAGTGTGGAAGCAGCCCAAGGACACCAAGGACTGGGGAGATGAATACATTTCCAAAGAGCAACCAGAGAGAGGGAAAGACATGGGTCAAAGCAGATACAGCTCAGCAGACAACATCATATGTGAACCATCTTTGGCTGGTAAGGACAGAATGGAAAACTGTGGCTACAGAGGCTCAAAGCTGTATTCATATCCAGTGTGAGCTGGTTGGTAATCAGCTTCTACAGAAGGAGGCAAACAAGCCAGTTTCTTCTGCTAGGGGGGGAATGTCTCAGGGCCTCAGTCTCCAAGACTTCTGGCCTCTGTATTTGCTGGTCTGTGCCACTGACAGAATTGCTCTGCACCCAGGACACCCATTCTCCTTTCCAAGACCTGGCAGATTCAGAGTACTGACAGGACTGTGACAGTGTAGTTGCTTAAGCAGGTGATAAATACAACTTTCTATTCTGCAGGAAACTGGATGTGAATCCCTGGTATGAGTTGTTTTGCCTTTGATTGCTTGCGTTGTTATTCTTAGGAAAAGAGTGGTATTCATAAAGGAAAACACATTTAACTTTGGAGCTTTCTTAGCAAACTGTGGTTCCAGTCATGTTTGGGGCATGCTGTAGCATCAGGCTAGAATTTTATATTTTGGGGAAAGCAGACACGCAAAGACAAGACATTGGTGTCACTTTTTGACAGCTTCTCCTTTCATGGTTTAATGTCAGATCACCAGTCTAACATGAGGCTGTCCTTGAGGTCAGCATTTCCTTATTTTAAACATAACCATTATCTTCTGGAAGCGAAAAGGCAGAACATCGCTTTGGAGCTGCTGGAGTCAGAAAGGAAGTATGTCATCAACCTTTCCCTAATCCTGAAGATCAAGGCCACGCTGCAAGGGCCAGATGTGAAAAGGAGTACCAAAGAGAGAAGGTATTTGATTTAGTGTGCTCTCTCTTCAGGGGAGTTTTCTTCAGTCAATGTTCTTTCTGCATCATCCTCTCTCCCACTTTTCTTTCATGCACAGAGATATCTTGGAACAATTACAGCTTATTTCTAGTTGAAAATTGGAGGCACTGGGAAGGTTTCTGCAGTGATTAAAGACTTTTCTGCCTGTTCTTGCACCCCGTCCACATTGCATCCCACAGCATTTCACTACTACTTCATTTCAGTCTCCTTCCGAGTCCCATCAGTCTCCTATTCTTCTTTTGCGCGCCTCCTGCCTGTATGGGAACAAAGCTCTGTGCATTCACTGCCTGCTTCTCCCAGTCCACAGCTCCAGTCTAGGAGCTGCTGTGGGCATAAGCCCCTGGCCAGTGGCCGCTATCCATCAGGTATCAATCTATACACACACACGCATTTAGCACAGACACAAGACCAGTGGGACTGACCCAGCTCAGCAGTTCAACCCAGCTCTTTGCAGAGGCCATCCTCTATGGCAGCCGACTCGGCTCCCAGGATGGGATAGCTCCTACAGCTCTCCCCGTTCACTCAGCTTTGGCCTGGGAGTTCCCAGCCCCTAAGCACATCTGGGAAGCCCAGTCCTTGCTAGCTCTCTTCTTTGGCTCTTTGCATTGTCCCTGTGAGCCCCACATCCAAGGAGTCATTTGACAGAAATTCACTGTAGGATATGCGGTACACGGGTTGATGTGGACTCATTTAAGCAGTTGCACCACACACCCAGTTCAATGGGAAGCATGATAGTCCGAAGTGAGCTTTTATGTTTACTCTTTTTCCCTGGCGTCTTTCTATATGGCAAAATATTTCAATATTTGACATCTTCATTCTGATTCTGGATGAAAGCAGCATGAAATGACAGAAAGCACATGTTGACCAGCCCCATATCAAGGCACTGGCTTGTTGAAGCACCTCACAAATCAGACAACACACAAAGCTGAGGAGCTCTCCTCCAAGCACTCTATGGGATGGCTCAGGGCCACAGCCCTTCTTCATTAGCCACACCAGCATTGCCTTGGGCTTTTTAATTCTGCAAATTCTGGCCAGCTACACAATGCACTGGAGGGTTAGGCCAAGAAACCTTCAAAACACTGTAATAATAGCCTACTGGAAAGGGTACCTGCATGTACACAGCAGCCAAAACAGGGCCTCCTGGTGCAGCCAGGACTCCAACAAAAGTGGTTAATAATACCTGTGTTTAAAGCAAGCCTGTGCTGACCGCCCACGAATGCACGCTTCAGCAGTAAACACTTAGGGCTGAGCTTCTGCTCTGCATAACCAGTCTGATATCGTCTGCCTTCAGTTTCTTCCCCAACTCTTTGCGGTACCTGGTCCAGCAGCATGTCGATTTACTTCACGCTCTGCAGGAGCGAGTCCTGAGCTGGCCACGACAAGGGATCCTGGGAGACATCTTCCTGAAGTTAACAAACGATGAGGTATGTTACAGACCTCTCTGGACTCTTCTTCTGCTATGACTCGTGACTTCAGTGCCGCTGGCCCACAGGTGGGCCAAGTCACCTTGCAGCAGAGGGGCTGTGCTGTGAAGCTGTGCCTAGTAAGGCCTTTCAGCCAGCCTCCTTTGAGCAGGGTCCCAGCGCACGGGAGCCCCTTTGTTACAGCACCTGGCTGGTCAGGGAGCCCAGGTGCCAGACCTCCCTCGGGGCATGCAGCCACAGAGCACAGCCCTCCAACAAATGCATGAGCCCTGGACTCGGTTGCAGGAGCATGAGCCTTGACAGCTTGGGTGTCTGTAGTCACAGTGAGGGTGTGAAAAGAGCTCCCCCCAATACACCTTGCTCAGAGTTTTGACAAGCGGGTGGGCAGGTCCCTTGGCCTATATGGTTTGTAGCCCCAAGTAAAGCAGCACCTGCTTCTCAGGGAGAAGGTGTGCCCAACCCACAGGCAAGCAACGGGACCTCTCCTAGAAGGATGTGTAAAAGCTCATCTGGTGCTTTATAAATTTTAAGAGTCTTAAATAATAAAAGCCTCTTCCTCCCCAGTCTCTCTACCTCTCCCATGTGCTATAAAGCTTTATACACTGTGCTCAGCAGCTGAACACATTTTATTAAACGGCCTTTCTTGAGAAGTCCCAAGCCCTGAAAGCTTCACACAGTTAGCAGCTCTGCCGCACTGACGAGCTCCCAGGGTGTGTGTGGGGGAAAATCAAGAGTTTCTCATTCTGGCTGGCTCTATGACTAAAAAACTCTTTTTAAGTTTCTTCATTATTTTCTCCTTTCCTTTTGTAAGAATAATTTTCTGGACTACTACGTTGCTTACCTGAGGGACCTGCCCGAATGCATCTCTCTGATCCATGTGGTGATCCTGAAGGAGGTAAACTTCCTGGCTGCTCCACAGACACATAATGGCAACATGCAAGCCCAGAGCTCTTCCTGTTACGCTGCCCACTGCAGGACTCTCCTGCCAACCCACCTGTTCTGTTACCAAATGCCAGTTTCCCGAAGGTTGCCATGGCATACACCTACAAAAAGGCAGCTTTAAAGTTTTTGTCACTCTGTGTAACCAAAGCTGTATTTCTGCTGTGACATGAAATACATTCTCAGACCAAACCTTCCAGAAAGCTTGCCTATGCACATGCTAGCCAAACCTGTCCCAGGCAGACGGTGTCTCCTGTAAAACGGAGGACTCATCCAACCAAAACCCCACTCTTGGTTTCTCTAAGTGCTTTAGAGACAAAACAGTCTCTAGTGTTCAGCTTCAGGTATTTGGTCTCACACCCTTGATTCCTGGTTTAAACCAAGCAAGTTAAATATAAAGGTAGTTTTAAAGTCTAATAACTAAATCACACTAGCTCACTTCCAAGATGTCTTAATTGAGAAGTCGATCTTGTTTTGTTCAATTCATTTGAGCCTAAACTAAGAACTTCATTTTGAACAATAGCGTCTACCTGAGGTTTCAATGAAACTTAACTAGTGCACTTTAAACATACACCCCCTACTCAATTAGGCTGAGTGTCCCTCATAGATGATCCCCAACCTAAGAAATTTCATCTTTAGGACTAGTATTACTGGTGGAAGGAGTTGCAGATACCCCTTTCCAGAAGCAAGATGAAGACCAGTGTACTGTCACCACAACTGGTGTGCTCCTGTGAACTGCTGTAACTGCTTACAGCACAACTACTTGGTAAATCCCAAAACCACTTGGAAGCAGATTTGTTTTATGGGTGGGAAAGACTGAACTTGCTTTCTCTATTTCAGGTAGAAGAAGAAATCAAGTCTGATCTCTACATTCTGTTCTTCCATATAGTCCAGCGAATCCCTGAATACCTTATTCATCTACAGGTAGGGCCCCAGAATCGAAACTGTTTTGTTGAGCTCTTATCACATGTGACTTTTAACTGAGAGCTTGTATTCAGGCATGTACAGGTATAGGGCTTCTGGCTAAACCAGCAGGCTCTGAAAAAACAAACAAACCACTTCTGAAAGGGAAAGCCAGCTGAGAACGGCTTAATTTTCACAATTTTCACCTGAAGCTTGCTTCTATTTGCCCGTTTCTCCATTTGTTCTGACAGAACCAGCTTCTGTGCCCCGGGAAGCTGAAGGATCTGCTGCCTGCTGCTGCTCTGGGAGAACAGGAGGCCAGAGATGGGGCACATCTACTGTGAGCTCCAACCTAACTCCTGTAACAGAGCTGGCCTCTTTGCTGAGTGGTCCACATGCCTGTCAGATGAGAAACAGAGGGCTAGAGGCTCCTAGGGCCCAACAACCTTTCCTACAGAGAGCTTGCTGATAAAAAGTTCTGGTTCACCGGAGTGTTATCTGAATTGTACCAAAACATTTCAGACAAGGCAAATGACACAGAAAGCAAGCCCTATAAAACCCAAAAGATCAGTTTATTTATCCAATGCTAAACTCAACCAGTGCATCACCTGCACGCTCCATGATTACAATTACAGTGGTTACTTGTGTATTTGCACTGGAGTAGTAGGAGGCAGGCCCCATCCCAGCCCCTCAGAAACTGGTGCTGCTAAGAGCTCCCACAGGGCAGTGCTACGGGCACTCCAGCACACTAATCCATGGTCCTGATAGCGGCTTCTCCTAAGCAAGGCTTAGGACAACCTCCAAACAGCCTGTTCTCCTCTGTGCCCCAGAATGTCCTGAAGTTCACGGAGCAAGAGCATCCTGACTATTACCTGCTGCTGGTGTGTGTGCAGCGCCTCCGGGTTTTCATCTCGCACTACAGCCTCCTCTTCCAATGCAATGAGGACCTGCTTATACAGAAGAGGAAAAAGCTGAAGAAGTAAGCACAACATCAGTTCTCATTCTCTCCATCACCAGGGAAAGGGAGGTGCAGGGAAAGCCTGGAAACAGGGGGATGTACATCCAGGCAAGATCAACAGGCACACTGTTCTGTTGAAATAAAACAAATCCCTTCGCATATGAACGCTGGAGAACGCTCACTATTGGCATGTGTCCTCCAAACAGAGGTCAGATTTGGGGTGGGCCCTTCTTCTAACTCTGAGAGTGAATGGAAAGTCAGCTTAATCCTTCTAAACATAGCAACCACATGTTTTAGGGGAACATTTGATTCCTTAAGCTGATGGCAGTCACTCCCCAAAAGGGAGAATCCATGGGGACTTAGCTCAGGGCCCTGGTGAACACCAAGACTGTTGCCTGAAGCCCTCACAGACTAAGACTGAGAAAGAACAGTATTACTGGGGGAGTGGGGTGGGAGAAACAAAAGCTCCCATAACCTGTTTGAGATGAATTATGATAGAAACGACCCTGAACATAGATTCTCAAGTTGTGGTTCAGAGGAGTTCCTTTGAAATCAAGACTTTTTACTAAAATTAACAGCTGGTTGCTTTTGCTCCTTGTGATGATTCGCTGGGGGAACAGGACAAGATCAAACTTCAAGTGAAGCTTCTAAGTATCAAGGGTGGTAAAGGGCTGGAGCAGACTGCTGGGGGGGGGGGCTGCTGTCAGGAAAGCCATTAAGAACAGGACAGAAAGCAGGCTGCCCTGCTGACTGGGACAGACTGGGTGAAACGGGTCCTTCCTTGGGGCAGGAAGTGGTGAATGGGAATACTAAGGTCCCTCCCAGCCCTGTTTTCTGTGGTTCTACATGCTTGTGCTCATTGCCTGCCTTATTTCTTAGCACGACGATGGATTTCTCCTCCCTCAGGTCATCCCTGGTGAAGCTGTACAAAGGTCTCACCTCCCAGTGTACGAGCCAAGATGTTTCTCCGACACCCAGCGCAACATCTATCCGGGACAGCGGGATCCACTCCGAAGAGACAATACAGTCATTCCCACCAGCACCTTCCTCTGGCACGACAACCCCGTAAGCCTATTGTCTTAGCAGGCGGCTTTCAAAGTAGCTTGAAAACTCTTTCCTCACCCATACTATGCCAGTGACACCAGGCAATTACAGATTGCCATTTCCAAGACTACCCTCCCTGTCTGTGCATAGAGAGATGAAGAGCTGGCTCCTTCCTGCTATCCACTACTGTGCAGCCTACAGGCAGGAAACATTTCAGAGCTCTACCCAGGGCTGTTACTGCTCTTGCTAGCTGTCTTAACCATATACCAGGGAGGACATGTATTTGTGTAGGCCTGGCAGTAGTGTGCACAGTAACACTCTGCATTATTCACTGTCAGCATTACAAGAGCTAGGAAACATGACCAAGGTCTCAGACTAGCAATAAAAGTACTCTTCCAGACAGCATGTCATTGGATAATGGGAACCACTATCACAAGATGCAAGTACAAACGGGTTCAAAAAGGCACAAGACTAACTCAAGAAAGACAGGGCTACTGGTAGCACACGGCAATCTGGCCATTTCTAGCCCACTGATAGGTGCCAGCTGAGATCATCATCAAAGGAGCACACTAGACGTGTCTTTTTTCTTAGGTCAGCAATTTGTGGCTGTTGTGCTTCCTTACATCATTTGACACTAACAAGAAGAGCTTGGCTTCATCGTTCTGAGTCCCACCTCAAGTGGCAGGGTCATTAGATCAGTCCCTGGCTGCCTCCTCACCAGACTACCCAAGCCAACCTCCCTCCCCTCACAGATACGATGTTCCAGGCCCCCATTCTGGTAGCCTCAGCTGGTGCCTCCCCAGTTTCCCCACCTTCGTCCTGAACTTAGGAGCCAACATGGGTCCAGGTGGGGCCTCATCAGCACTGAACAGAAGTGGGGAAAGTAACTCGGCCGGCTTGGCTGGCTATGCAGCTCTTAATACAGCTCAGGTCAGGGTTTGCCCTGTCTGCCATAAAAGCATGCTGTCAGCTTGTCTTTAACCTAGCGCTGGCTATAATCCCAAGTTCATACCAGGGCTGCTGCTCAACCCAAACCTCCCAGCCTGCTCTGATACATGGAGATATCTTGCCTCAGATGCAGAGCTCTGCACATCTTGAACATCACAAGGTTCCTGTTCCCCCACTCCATTCATTATATCCCCAGAAGATGGCAGTGGGACCTTCCTAACTAGTGTTCGTTAATGGAGATGCACACCCTGCACCTAATACCTCATCCAAAGCAGTACTCTCTCCTGACTTACCTGCAACACACAGATGGCAGGAGCCCTCCAAGTACTCCTGACACTTCTGGGGACAGTCACCCTACCCAAGAGAAGAACCTTATCCACTGGAAAAGACAGTCAGATGACACGGAAGCAAGACACAGCGCCCCTACATTACAGAAAGAGCAGTAAAAATCCAAAATGCAGATGAGCAGGAAAGAGATGGACCAGTTGGCTTCTCATCTCTGTTTCTATTCATTTCATGGCGTAGAGTACAAAAATCAGCCAAAGCTACTAGATAAGTGGTTCTGCCGCTGCTGGCTTGCTCCTCCTAACCCAGCCAGGCAATTAGTAGCAGCTCTGTTACCAAGATAGGAAAATACCTTTTGGCTTTAAAAGCAGGAGAATGGGGCTGGGGGAGTGAGGGGGGAAGTGGGCTTGTCATGTTGTCTCTCAGTCATCCTTTAGTATTCCACTTCCTTCTGTTTTTTTTGTTTTGTCTCTTATTTTTAAGGCATCTGATGCCCCAGATGAAGAAACCCCAGCCAACCGTGATGGAGAACATCCAGGCTGTAAAGTCCCCGGACTGGGAAATGGAAAGTAGAAAACACGAGAGGCCAGAGAACATCCTTGCATCTTCTCAGCTCACAGAGCAGGAACTCAAGGCTCTGACAGCCCCCTTACAATCCATCCCTGAAATGGAGTATGAAGCACCACCAGCTGATGCAGTGGGAAACACTGAGCGAGCCATCAGGACCTCTGTGGAGCTGCTGCAGGATGCAAGGAACTTTGCGCAAAGCTACGAAGAGTTCGACTACCCTGGGGAGGTTTTCACTCTGCCAGGCCCCTATGAAGATGATGCCTTCCAAAATCTTGCTCTCTTTGAGAATTGCTCCCCAGCCTCTTCCGAGTCCAGCTTAGACATTTGCTTCCTTAGGCCTGTTAACTTCACATCAGAACCAGAGAGGACAGATCATGCCTTACAGCCACTGCCTAAGAGCTGCACTCCCGTAAGCAGCAGTACTTACAAGCGTGAGATGTTCCACAGCAAAGGCAAGCAGCTGAGCAGGTCTCTGAAGGAGCTGCCAAGGAGCGCTGAGGGTGTGAGCACCAGACTCTACAGCACACGGAGCAGCAGTGGGAGCCGGCTGCAGCAGAAGCAGGAGAGGAATGTCCAGCCTCACATGATCTCAGCCTCATCTCGAAGCTCCCAAAGGGGCTACTTCCCCCCACAGAGAGGAGCGGGTGAAAAACAGAGCTTTTTGGAAGTAAGGAGGCTTAAATAGAAGGAGGAAAAAAAAATAAATAATGGCACATGGTGGTGCAGAAGCAGCAGCAGGAGAAACATCTGAGATACAGTTAGGGTAGAACATGCCAAAATAGCTTCCAAGTCCACACGCTCAAAGTCCTCATCTGCATGTACATGCCCAAGGGCGGGATAAGACAGCTTCTTTTCACAGACATCTTCCCTGGGGACAAGCATGGGCTTGAGGCACGCGGCTGGCTGAGTGACAGCTAGAACACCCTTGCGACAAGCTAGCTTCTCCTGTGTCTCTAGCTGTCACCAGGCTTCCTCCACAAGTAAATGTATCTGATCAGGGTCACCAAGTATGTGCAAAGCTGTTCAAAATTAGTGCTACGGGGCAGTACCCAGTTAGAAAGGTGCCTTTCCACCTGCTGTGAGGAGTGCTGCATTAAAAAAAGCAATGGCTTTAGTGTCAGGTCCTCAGCCAGTGTAAACCAGCATGGCTTGGCCAAACTCGGCCCATTTACACCAGCAAAGATCTGGTCCATGGGCTTTGTTTCACCCGTGTTTGTTGCACGGATTGCAGACCCGTGCTAAAGTCTGTGTGAAAACAGAGCCCAGCAACTGTGGCCCCTCAGACAGGCACTGGCATGGCAGGTGGCACTCGAGCCCGTCAGGGACACCCGGTCTTGCAGGAACAATGTTTCCGCCGTCTGCAGTGCCTGTTCAGCAGGCTGTGAGCTCTCACAGTCAGGGGGAAGCTGCCCTTCACACCTCCTGGAGAAGAGGCCGAGGGTGCTGCGAGTGTTTAGCTAGTTTTCTCAGCGCTGTGTGGAGAAACACCCTCCTGTGAAAATGAGGCAAGATACGTATGAGGCTGTAGATGCAGATGATGATGGGAGGAAGGTTCCAACAGCCTGACTGAAAAGGCAGCACAGAAACATCAAAAGAAAAGAGGAAAAAGTCTCGTGAGTGAAGGAGGTGGTGCACAGCTGAGCAGGGGAGATGAGGCAGAGGGAGAAGAGCCATGGGGCCACAACCACCCCTGAAACAGGAGCCTGTGAGCTCTCTGGCTCTCACCTGCACAGAGCTCTGGCCACAGCAGGGTGCAGATGTGGAGCTAGTCCAGAACAGCAAGACACGTTCTCCCTCACGGAGCAAAGCAGACCACGGTGGCACTGGTGGGCAGAACTGGCAAAAAGGGACTTGTCCAGAGCCTTGCTGAGAGGAACTCGGCGCTCTCCAGAAAGGGGGAGAAACCTTTTAGCAGCACATTTACCACAAGGTGTGTGTCCTAATGAAGCATTCTGCCCCACAGATATAAAACCAGGCAGCAGCAGAGCCAACAGAAGAGTCTTTCACACCGTATCAGCTCAAAAAGCCCGAAGCCTCCCTGCCCTAGGGGTAAACAGAGCTCTTGAGCAAGGCCAGGGTGGGAAGCTCCTTCAGCTGCCCATGCTGGCTTGCTCCCTCGTTGGCAAAACGGGCTAGGTAAGCTCCCCCTAAACAAAAAGCTTAGTAAGGAAGGCTCCAGTTCCCTCTAAAAATGCTTATCCTTGCACTCCTCTGCCACTGCCTCAGCCTCAGAGCCAGCAACAAGCTCTCTGCAGAGGTGCCAGTGCTGCTGAGGCCCAAGTGACCTCCTGTCTCCCAGCTTTGCCAGCATCTTCTCACTCACCAGGTCCCTCCTAGCACAGAGAGAGAGAGAGAGAGAGGGAGAGAGAGAGAGAGAGGAGGGGACAAGGATGGGAGGTTGCAAATGCTGGTTAAATTGTCTTTTCCCTTTTAGGAGCTCCATGCAGAAGACAACACCAGGTTCTGCCAGAAGGATGACAATGAGCAAACATCCTTCAGCGACCACAACCCACGGCACGAGCCCAAGGGGGGTTTCCGGAGCTCCTTCCGCAAGCTCTTCAAAAAGAAATAAGCAGCCCCAAGAAAGGCAGGCCACAGCCAAAGCGCAACAGTGCTTCCCCAGGTCCCCGAGGGTGGAGGCAGGCAGCAAGGCCCCAAGATCCCCCCAACACAGTAGGTGGAGGGGTGGGGGAGAGGAGACTGTCACAACTGCCTTACAAATGTGTCCTGTTCTTCCCAGCACACGGCAGGGCCAGGCTATGGGTGGAAGTGGAGCTCAGCCAGCAGGTCCAATAAGCACAGGAACTTGCTAGTTTTCACTCCTGCCTGACTTCACTTTCCTTAGAGTTTTGGAAAGCTTTGGCCAAATCCCACTACCTTCTCCTCCCCCTCATCCCCCAACACTGCCTGACTCGCCATACATCTTTGCTCTTCCAAATTCAAGCCAGGTCTAATTTGGGCTTACCCACAACAGAAGGGTTACCTTTGCAGCCTTGGCATCCTGGCCAGAAGTCTGAAATGCCCCTTTCCTCCACTTTCAAAAAAAACCCCAAACCAACCCCAACAGAACACCTCACAAACCAAGCCAAACGACCAACCCTGCCCCCCTCCCCTCAACCCAACAACCCCAAACCAAAACAAAAAAATCCTTAAACCCAAAACCCCCAACCAAGACCCTCCACCGTCCTCCATCAATGAGGTCTTCCAGGAAGCCAGCTCACATTACCCTGCTGGTTTGAGAAGGTCTGATAAGCATCAGCTGTAATACCTGGGCTTCGTGCTGCTTAATCAGCAGCATCCTTTCTTTTGGCCTTCCACCACTCCCAAAAATCGTCCTTCACCTTTTATGTGGCATGCTGTTTCTTGAATTGCCTCCTGCTGTATGAACCTCTGCTCCTGCTGTCCAAATTGCCTGTGCCTCTGGGCAGGTGATGCAGGTTGAGCCCAGGTCCTGCCAGGAGAGACGACGACTCTTCTCCACCCTATTCCCACCACGGATCCACACAGACGCTGACACACAGTCAACCAGTGTCCTGGCTCCTGGTCTATAACAGACCTGAAATACTCTTTGCTAACTCTCTTTGACCTGACACAAGCCCCATCATGTGCAGCACCGTGCTTTGGAGCAGTCGTTCTAGCCAAAATTGAGGCGCTAGGGCAGGAAAGTCAGTGGTGCCCCATGTCCAAAGTCACAAGCTCTCCTTCTTCTGCAAGGATACTCTTCCTCCCACAAGGCCACAACACGCCACCCTCCTCACATCTTGACATGACAAACCCTCAGTAATGCTGTTCTCCACAGAATACTTTAGCTTTTGTTAAAAAGGAAGTATGGAGAGAAACAGCCCTCTGGTGTCACACCCCCGCAGCCAGGGCACTGTTGGTGCAAGGCTGTGGCGTTAGCTGAAGTTGGGGCATGCTAAGGGCAGTTTCAAGAGGAAATGTGGTTTTATCGCTTTATTTTGGCAGGGTTGGGACACTGATCTGTCAAAGAACAGATCCACCTGAAGAGGTTCTGAACCGCCTCCTCGGGGCCAACAGCAACACCACAGGAGAAATACACAGGGCTGTGAGATTAGGGGCTTGGGACTAACACCAGCGTGACTGAACCCGGTGCCAAGAGAAGAGCAACCACCGTGCTGCACAGCTCTCCTGGCAGTGGCTACGGTGCAGGGAGGGCCTGGAGCAATGTCCTTGGCTGTGGCGGCTCACACCCACTGCAGACGCTGGGCCTACAGCTCTCCCATAGTGTTGACTGACCTGCATCTACCATCTGCTTTTGCTCCTCTGGTGGAGGTGAAGAGGTGTGTGTGTGTGAAAAGGGTTATCCACCCAAGACAGGCAAAATCCATCCTTTATCTCAACCAACGTTTTCCCAGCATTTCAAGAAAGTGACCAAGCAAAGCCCCATTTTATTTAGCTGATGCCTGCCTGACAAATTTTACTGGACCCAGAACAGTTCCCCAAAATCCACTTCTCCTTACAGAGAGAAAAAAACCATCACCCATCCATCCACCCACCCACCCCTACCCCCCAGCTTCTGGAAACCATTCTGGGAAGATTTTTTTTTTTTCCCCCCAGCTTTTTAATGACAAAAAACCCCCCTTCCGTCTCTTTCCCGCTTCCCCACATCCTCATCAAATTGGCAGTTCCCTGGCCCTTCCCAGTCAGGACTGCTCCATGCTGACCAGCCACTGCAGCCAAGACACTTCCTAGGACTTCACAGCTTTCAGACAGTGCAGGGCCAGGACAGAAACACACAAGAAGAGCCAGATACTTGTAACTGAAGCATCAGCAAAGCCTGTTTGTTCTGCAAAAGAATCAGCCATAGACAGACTTATTTGTCCATGGAACCAGTTATACCAACACGGCTAAGTTTCCACTGTAAAGCACTGATGCTGTCAAGGGCTCTCATGCTTGTGCCTTTGTTCTCACATGTAACACCACTTCTGTCCTTCATACAACAAACTTGGTCCTCACACTTGCCAGGACAGAAACAGGACAAAGGGGAAAACCTACCTGCTAACTTCTTCTAGGTGAGGAAATCCTTCTGAAGTGGCAGACTCTCGCTTGTAAAATGCACGTGGATTTTAGCTTCTGTTTTAGTAATTTAAGGGATGGTCAGAATTGATGGTTATTTCTTTCTGATCCTGTATGAGTTCTTACTTCCAGGCCTGTACTTCCATTAGAGATGTTCTTGTACCTACTTAGAATCTGCAAATGTAAATAAAATGAATGAATGATGCTCAGCACCACACAAAACCACACCTCTTGCAGGATCTGATCCAACTTTACCTTTAGTGTACGTGTGTGCTCTGGATTGTTTTTCTTCCTGTGCCAAATAAATGTTGCTTTTAAATAACACCGTTGCCTCTTTTGCAGTGAATCAGCCATTAAGATCACATCCTTTAATAGAAGACACATATTTCTCAGGTCCCCTTCTGAGGCAACGTTACTTACAAAATCCTGTTCCCCTGCACACACAGTCACGGGAGAAGACTGTTTCCATATGCCTGGTTCAAAGACCCAGCACTCACCTGACTCACTCTCTAGGCTTCTGGTCAAGATCTTGCTGTCGGTGCAGCTCACTGTGATGTTTCTTCAGCTCCTTCTTCCATGTCCTTTAGTCCTTCTGCTGCTTCTGTACAGACACATGAGTTTTCACAAAAAAAAAAAAAATAATCTCATGAGTCTCCTCCATGGACATACACGCCACTGTGATCCATTGATCACAACTCTGTATGTGATTCATTGATCCAACTCTGTAAGAGATCTTAGTATCTTCCTGTGTATCACAAACACCTGTCACATACCATGTTATTTGAAAATTTAATTCCAGTTCTGACTGCTAACACTCTTACCATTGGCACATTCTCAGCACGTCCAAAACAATGCTGCCACAGAGACAACTCAGCCCGCGGAGCTCACACCTCCCCACGCCACGCAGCACCTGCAAGTGCATGCAGCATTCCTCCCCCTGCTCCGCATCTCCCTGCAGTGCTGCATCACCTGGGGACAACTGTCTCAGAGATTAGACCAGGGATCCTCAAACTCTTTAACCAGGGGGCTGGTGTGGATGAAGTGGCAGGGACTCATCTGTGGCTGCTTGGTTTCCCCCCCCCAACCCCTGGCGGGGGGGCGGGGGGTTCTGTAAATACCAGGGGCCGGACTGAGGACCCTGGGGGGCATATCTGGCCCACAGGCCGTAGTTTGAGGACCCCTGGATTGAGAGTATGCCAGCAGAGTTTTGAATCAACAGCCCAAATGCAGTTTTACTCTTGTGCAAATCTAGTGGGGTGTTTCCTCCTCAGATCCCTTTCCATCATGGATGCAGAAGATGCCCATCAGCTGGCTGCCAGGGAACTGCCAGCACCTGAGGCAGCCCCCAGCAGGACACGCTTCTCCTCATGGCTGTGACTCTTCTAGGTCACCTCTCCATGGCTACACTCTCTGCTTCAGTCAGCCACCCTTGATCCTCCTCAGATTATGGCATTTCCTTGGATTACTTTATGACTTTCAGTGCTGGTCCTCTCACCACTTCATTCCTCTAAACCAGCGTAAATGAGGCTACTTCTAAGTTTGTGTAACTTAAATACTTTCTCCTACTTCTTTCCCCCAGAGCTGCAATGTATTGTGGCTTCCCCTGCAAGTTCTTAGGCTATTCTCACCTCAGAACAAGTCACACACATGTATAAATATGCCTCAGCAAGGGCAAAACCCACTTCCAACAGGGTCCAAGGAATCCAGCTGCTTTTTTCAAAGTCTGCACAAGGCTGTCAGGGCCCCTTGTTCACGCCTAAACAGGAGAGGATGCATGGGGCACACACAGCATTGTCTTTGGCCACTGTTCGGTTTTGTGGGGTGGATTAGATGGAGGAGGTGACCATGAACCTTCAGCAGTTTCTCCTTGCGAGTAGTTTTCATTTATTCACTCTCTTCTTTGAAAGCAGATGTTTGCCTATTGCCAGATGCAAGATATTAAACATGATGTGCCTTTATTTACTGTGACCTGATTCAACAAGGAGATGAAATGCATGATCTTACGTTAAATTACTGACCTACAAATTTCACACAGTAAAATTCAAGAGACAGTATTTACCCATAGATGGCAGCTCCTTTGACACAGTAAGCTGTAACTGAAAGCTGCAGAGCTGGAGCAGCACCTACAGTGAACAATCCTGTGGCAGAGAACAACACAGTTAAAAGATGCTATTTTGTGTGCCCTACTGTATGCACACCTTGCTGACTTGTCGCCTACTCCAAATGGCTCCTCTGCTCACAAGCTACTGCATCTTTTAGTATTTTACTATCCTGAGCAAAATCTATTTCTGTAGAAGACGCATGATTGTCCTTAATATAAAGCAAAGAGTATTTCAGCTTAAGGAAACCAGTCTTGGACTACAAGGACTTTCAGTGTCACTTACATATTCAAAAGTGTACACTCCTGGGATACATAAGGCTTTTTTTTTTTTTAAGAAAAATATTTTTAGAACATTTGTTTTAATGCCGAAAGGTAACAGCCACTATTAAATTTTCATTTAAATGCAATCTGAATACCACTGCAGACACAGCAAATATCACCTACAGACAGGTACACACGTTGTCAGATGTGCCAGCTCAAGTTCAGCGCCTTTTCTTTTTTCTTTTTCAACTGGACTGACACAGCTTTTAACATGTACTCATTCTGGCAAGTAACCATGGCATCAAAGGCAAATGTACACACACACGCACGCCAGAATAAACTTAGAACCTAAAATTTGTTCTTTCACAAACAACAACAAAAAAGGCTTATTCTGAAGTAGATTCTAACAAGTATGTCCAAAGCAATTCCAGAAACATGCCCCTGATCTACCTTTGCCTAACTTATTTTACAAAATATTACAGATGTTCTTTAATAAAAGGCACATTTGGCAGCTACTGAAATTGTCATGCATCTAGCATATGGGTTTTTTGTTTTATTTTTCCCCTTTTAACTTTTCAGCTACGTGGTACAGGATTTCACATTTGCTGGGGGGTGGGTGGCGGGGTGGAGAGAGTGTGAGTGTGTGTGAGAGAGTGAGCGAGAGCGAGTGTGATTTACTCTTTACTTTGTCTGCCCTATAATGCTGCAGCATTGGCAGCAGTTGGCTTCTTAACGCACTATTTTCCACTGAAGGCAAAAGGGAAATTTGCTCTCAGTCGACAGAAAAATGCACGTAACAGTGGGTTTTTTAACAGAAAATAAGACATGGAATTCACAAAGTTAGTTAAAAGGGCTTTTGTTTTTACAACTATATTGGGCCACAGGTTTCTCTCCTTAATGAATAAGAACTAAAAAGGCTTTAGCCCATGCATCATCTAGGTTTTGAAATGACAATCAACGACTAAAAAAAGGGTATTTGGCAGGGGGCGAGGGACAACCCATAAGAATTTGTAAACTTTTTAATATAATCTTAAAATGGTCTTTCTGAACAAGTTCTGAACAAGTTCCTTCCAGCTGGAAAAGGCTGCGAGGAGAAAGTCAAGGAGGGTCTTTTATATACTGCAGCTAATTGCACTGCTCACAGAAGTGAAGCAGTAAGAAACATTTTGTTTAACTTTTGCATAATTTGTAAGACAAACATTCATGAATGAGCTCCTTTCTAGTTGACCTTCAATTGCAGCAATGCTAGAAATACCAGTAGTAGGGGCCACCTCTGTAAAATGCCACACTAGTTTGAGAAGATGGCCACAAACAAGGGAACCGATTCTCATTGTAATACACTGGCTTTGCCACACAGCCGGCCGTGACACACATTTGTTCCAGCACCTCTTCAGTCTGAAAAGAAACTTCCCTGTATGTAACGAAATAAAACCTTCTCCCTAAAGCACAATAATCTACTGCCTTCAGTAGCAGTACTTCCAGTGACATCACCAAGCTCAAGCTGGAACCAGACGCAATTCAACAGAAGGTCCAATTAAGATACACACAATAGAAAAATAATTCATCATCCCACGATGTCAATCTAAACCTTGAAGGATCTAAATCCAGTGCATTAGCATAAGCACACTCTTACTGAGACAGACTTCTCCCTCCCAGATTTAAGAAAGCAGCATATTAGAGAAACAGGTTAGCCTACACCGGAGATGGCTTCTGGAGGATGGGGTACTCAAATGCTTCTGCAGTATAGATCCTGGAGCAGGATAATGGTCTCTGTTAGCACACGGTTGCAGAAAAACATTGCAGGGGCTGCTGAATGTCATGGCCACAGCACGTACCTTGGGGTCACCAGGCAGTACAACAGCTGACTTTCCATACAGCATGCAGAACGGAAGGAAAGGCATGGCAGTTGCAAAATCACAGAATGGTTTGGATTGAAAGGGACTTTTACAGGTCATCTAGTCCACGCTCCCTGCAATGAGCAGGGACGTCTGCAACTAGATCAGGTTGCTCGGAGCCCTGTCCCATCTCACCTTGAATGTTTCCGTGGATGGGGCATCTACAGCCTCTCTGGGCAACCTGTGCCGGTGTTTTACCACCATGTGTGTCTCACCAAAGTGGAGCAGCGGGGCAGAATCACCTCACTTGACCTGCTTACCACGCTTTTTTGATGCAGCCTGGGATACAGTTGGCTTTCTGGGCTCCGAGTGCACATTGCCGGCTCATGTCCAGCTTTTCATCCACCAGTACGTACCCCCGAGTCCTTCTCTACAGGGCTGCCCTCAATCCCTTCATCCTCCAGCTTGTATTGACTGATACCAGGGGTTGCCCTGATCCAGATGTAAGACCTTGCACGTGGAATCCTAGCACTTCCAAATGTCCAGAGGGCTTTTCTGAGCTAACAGAAAGAAAATGAACAAACTCAGGTTATGCTTCACTATTGCACTAGACTACATAAAGTAGAAACCCTGAGGTGAAACAGCACAAGTTGTTAAGTACCGCACCTATAAAGTTCTGTTGCCCTCTGTAATCCTGTCTACACCGTCTGAAGTTGTTTCGGCTGACTTTTAGCCATACACCAGCATTCTAGAGTAATACAGCAACTCACTTAGCCTCCACACAAGCATGTTTCATTGTCCAGGCCACATCATCATCCCCGGCTACACCAGACCATCCGAGGTCATTTCACCAAGGAGAGAGAAAGCATCACTAGAATTATTTCGTTTTCTATGTGAAAAGTACTAGTACAAACATGGTCCAAATAAGAAGTCATTCCAAATTAAACAACTATTAAAGCAAATAAAGCTGTCATTAGACAAACTAGTGGCTTAGCAGTTGTACTCAAAACTCCTGTCCTAAATGCAAACATTTGATTCCCAACGCTGTCTCTCCTGTGTGCAGCTGAGTCAACACCATGATTTGCGCACTGTATGAGCGACCCAGTCTGCTGGGCTCCAAAGCACTCTTCAGTGAGATTCTTGCATGGTGACCACTATCACCTGCTGTCCCAATACCTCACCAGTTAAGCGCTTCTAACCTCAAAGATGTGAAACCACATTCCCCATTTCACAGGGGGAAACAGAGACCTACTGACATTCAAGAAATCTGTTGATTAGCAGGATCCATGTGAGGTATCTCCTTCTGGCTGAGCAACCCAACTGCTGGATCCTTCCTTCTGCTTGGTCTGACTTGGCTGCAAAATAGCACAGACAAGAGCATACAGAAGAAGAGATACAGATCAGCAAGTCTAAATTTAAGGTGTTTTCCCTGGTAATCCACCACTGAGCTAATAGTTTAGATGACATTGCCAACAGTATGCCCATCACATTGTTTATACCTAAAGAACCAGTAACCTGAACTATGCCTCCTGTAGGGTTTTTGCAAAGCTCCTGTGTAAGATGAGGTCTACACATCTTCACTTTTTCTTCTTTTGCCAGAAAAATGTTTCAAAACAGTGTTGTTGAAAACATCAAGAAGGAATACAACTGAAAAATTTCAATATTTGACAACAATGAAAACCACCATTCTTTTTGATGAAATCAGAACACTTTCTGAAATGTAATCTGAAACGTAACACACCAAAGGATCAGGGGCCACCAATCAATGGCACTGCAGAAAGCATTAAAACAGGTGATTTCCATCGTCATTCGGCTGACTCCATCTCTAATGACACAGCTTTCCAAGACACTGAAACATATTCTTCTTCCAAAGGAGAAACGTGATACAATTTCACTTTGACCCATGAGCCATATTAACTGAAGATGAGATACTTTGTGCTTCATATACATAATGTAGTTGAGATTATAGAGCTTTTCTTCAATGCCTGCCATGCATTACTGTCACAGTATTGTCTAGAGTTGAATAGCAGGTTTATGGATGATCCACATCACGGTACTTATACCAGTACATGTTCTGTCATGTGTATTTTGGACATTAAAAGCCACTGTAAAGATTAATATAAGTTTGAATTTTTCTAACAAGTATCATACAGGAGGTGTGAGAAGTTTTATAATGTATAATAATTAACTTTGAGAGTAACCCAGCTTCTCAAATATTACTAAATTATTACTTTGTAACACATGCCCAAACTGACTTCTCTTAAGACTCTTACTACTAAAATCCGTACACTGAACTAGGAAAAATATGTACCACAACATGTGCTTTTATCCTCTTCAGCGTTTTAACTGAAAAACTGAGTCATACATTTGTCCATGTAATAATTTAACGTATGTCAGCCAAACATATCTGTATCTTTATTTCAATTAAATTAAAAACAATCTGCAAGTATATTTATGCAACGTTCACTATATACACATGATTTATGCAACTGCAAGGCAATTCTATGTATGCTGATTAATCTATTGTTAGTAAAACATGACAATAGCTATGGAAGTTGACCAGTGAGTGCTCCTTTTCACAAGTGACTGTTTTCATGGCATGACTGAAAAAGAATAGCTACTAGCCATGAAATGGATTATCAGTAAACCTTAAAAAGAATGTGACATAACCTAGAAGAGATTAACAGTCTTCTAAATGTAGTAGTATATTTACTTCGGATGATAGTGCTGTTTTTTTTAAAAAAAAAATTCGCTGTCATCTTAATGATGTAAAACTTTCATCTGCTCTATCTAAAGAAAGCAATAATTAGACATTATGCTTCCTGGCAAAAATTTATTTTTGAACTGGCACCGTAATATTTCAGAAAATAATAATAAAGTACCTCTTTGGTGAAGCCTAGGTACCCCCTACTACTCATTGTAACAACTTGTAAACAGGACCGCAATACAGTGCTTTGCCTTAATTCTACCTCAGTTAGGTACCACAGATCTTCCTCACAGTCCTCATAATTTTAGGAAGGTATTTCAAAGCAGGGAGTAAAGCAAAAGGAAAACTAAGAACGATATAAAGTTCCCTGTTTGAGATTTAAAAAAAGTGCATAATGTCTTCATTCCAAAAACTGTGACACTGCATGGAACTGATGGATAAAAGACTGTTTTCCTTCCTGTACTGGACACTACTGATCATTAACACAAACACAGTCTCTACTCATTGGCCAAAGAAGTCTCTCAAGTCTGTTTTCTGCTACAATCAGTTGCCCAATTACTTTAGAACGATGTCCTGCATACTAAAACAAGAATAGCAAGTTAACCGGTTTTTCCACTAGAACGTCTGGTTTTGCAATTCCATTTCTGTACACTGCATTTCCAATCTATTAGAGAGTTTTTAGTGTTTGGCATACACATCCTGACCCCTTGGCACCACCAGGTTCAGTGCATCCATTGCCAGCAACAGACGTAGCACCAGGAACATGTGACTCCCAGCGCAAGGGACAGTTCAGGAGGAGTGGGCATTCTCCAGCAATGGTGGTCCATCTCGATGCATCGATGGGTGTGTGTGCTCCCTTTTATAAGTTTTTGGAGGAAGCTTTGGGATATGTTGAGAAGTGCTTTGTCGTGGAGGAACAGGTGGTCCAGCAACAGAATGGAGGTCCACATCTTGTGGTATCAAAGGTGGTGATGGAAGATGCCTCCGTGCTACATGTGGAGAAGGTGTCTGAGGGGGAGTAAACGGAGATGGGCTGTTTGGGAAAAAGGTGTTACCAAGTTCGCTTTTTCTCCCCAGTGGTGGAGGTTGGAGGTGTAGTGGTGAGCTAGAGAAAACATCTGGAGTTCGCACAGGTTCTCGTGGTGGTAATACAGGAGGGCTTTCAGGGGGGTCGGAGATGCAGGTCCGGTCAGACACTGAGTACCTTGGTGAATACACTTTAGAGGTTGGCTGCCTAGGAGGGATTGCTGGTGGGCTGTCCAGGTGCGCAGAAGTAATCTGAGGTACACAAACATTTCATTCAATAAAATTTTAGAGTGGCAGTAAAGAACAGGACCCTGCTGTGAAACGGATGCAAAGCTCCTGCCCTGCAGACTGCTCTTATCTGGTTAAAAAGGAGGCCCAGCAAGCAGGTGCACAATGAAGATGGGGAGTAAGGAAGGGAAAGGGAGTGGCGGTACCCGAAAAACTTGTTTCTCAGAATGATGTGGGCAGAAAAGACAGACTGGATGTACAGGGGGAAAGCAGGGATATATCAATACACAAGTTAACAGCCAAGGATGAAGGAATGAAAATGCACAGAGAAGGACAAAGGCAAGGCAAAGAATGGTCAAAGCAACAATTTCCATGCTACTTCTAGATCTGCTTGCTAGGTAGGTCTGGATACCCTCCACCACCTCCCCACTAACAAGCACTTGAGGTGGGTAATAGCAACAGGTATTTCTCCAAGAAAATGAGCAAAAGGGAGAGGCAGGTGATGCTGAACAGGGAAAAAATAAAACTATGCTCAGAAGACGGAATTAAGTAGTCAGAATTATTGAAGTGAACAGTTCCCAAGCTGCAGACCACAGTGACTGGGTAACTGGTCTCCCACACACCACCATGTATATGATGTTTTCAATTACATTTTGGTGGAAACACATGCGTTAAAACTCTGCTGGCTGACAGCAGTCACCTGTAGTCTGAAAACAACAACTGGCTGAAGAGCCATATACAAGACCTCTTCAAAGACACACATGCTTCAAAGTAACTGAGTGGGATTCTCAAATCCACCCAATTCTCTGAAGTCACAAACCAGTTCCCATTGAAATCAAGAGACACTTGACACTGTCCACAAATAAGGCTGGACCAGATCCCAGATGCCAGACAAATGCAAAAGGAAAATGTAGAAATGGCTCAAGCAGGCAGGCAGGACAGGTAATCAAGAAGGGAAAGAGAGCACTGAGCACCACAGCATCAGGGTCAAATATTCTAATGAACCTTTTCAGAGGACATCATTACTATCCTTCAGATCTTTACCCCCAAACTCATACACCCCAAAATGATACTCTAGGACAAATTACTGCAGATGGAAACACCTGCCTGAAGCCTCAAGTTCTCACAGGCAATGTCAGGGCCTGAGCATAGCAGATCAGTAGAAAAGAGACATGTCTAACTCTAGATTAGGTCCCGCCTGTGGATTTTCATTTGTTTGGGGTCAGGACGTGAGGCAGAGCTATGAAGGCTTGAAATACACGGCTGCTTGCTCTTTCATATACAGTTCTTAAAAAATACATATACTATCTTTTATCATATCATGCCCTCTGCTCCCAGAAAAAAAATGCCTTTTTTTCCTTCTTTCTTACTTTGATGGGGAAGATTCAGCTGGGGCAGATTCTGGTCTTCTTCGTGGAGGAACTGGAGGGGGGACATGAGCTTCATCTGAATTTTTGGTAAAGTTTATGGATTGACACAGAAGGCAGATCCTAGCAGACATTAAAAAAAAATCCTGTTAACGATAACTTTTGTTCAACTATTCCTTATTGCTGCCAATAAAGGTGTTCCAATAAACAACGAAAACGTAATTGCTCATAAGAGAAGCATGAATCAAGGTGTTAAAGACAGACAACCAAACAACCCTCTACCTTGCAGCTTTCAGACACAACTGAAACTTTTCTGAGCTGCAATCATCTCTGTGACCATCAGTTCCCTGCACATTCTTAAGTAATCCTCGAGACCAAAACACACACAACAAAGTGTTCTTCTATCACACCACCACTAAAAACAATATCCTGAATCTGCATCAATAGGCCAAGCCCAACAACTAAAAAACATCTTCTCAAGAGGTATTCCAGAGATCTGGCTTGGACACGTAGCAACGTCACTCCTCCGCTCTTAGCAAGATCATTTCAGCTAATTGCCACAAGGAGGTGAACACAGGACTAACCTTGTGTTTCCTCTGAGCCTCCTTTCAGGTATGAGGGCTCTATGTCCACTATTAATTACTGAAAGCACACCTTAAAATATGAGATTCCTTGTATGTTGGTGAAGACAGAAGAAAAACAGTTGTGGATGGGTCCTGATGGATTTAAAACAGGGAAATACTGATTTCGGCAGGAAAGCCATCCATGTGCACCCAAAACCCAATTTGTAATGGCCGACAGCAGAATAAGGCACCCATAAACATTCGTTTTTATTCTCATTGTTCACAATCAAAAACCAGACGTATATGGGCCCTAAAGATATATCTCTGTCTTCCATTTTGACAGCCTCTGCAAAGACATGTAATACACCTAATTCGTTCAGTTTCTCCCTTTACAATAAAAACCTATTTAAAAAAATAACTAAAACATGTTAAAACTTTTTGCTGCTGCAAGGAGACAAAAGCAACTATTCCTATAACCAATTTAGAAGGCTAAATAATGATTTCACCCGTTTAACACCAGAAAATTAATACACCTATTCTTGGTAGACTATCTAGGAGCACCTACTTGAATGGAAAGGACTTGAAGGATCCGAGTCAAACACACTGCAGGCATCTGTAGTACTTGAAGTAGCTGAAGCAGGGGGAGGGGTCAGAGGTGTTCTGGGAGAGTTTGGTGCAGATGCTGTAGTTTCAGTCTCACTCTCTGGGATACGGCTGTAACTAATTTTCCTTGGCTCCTGCTGCAGTGGTGTAGGATGTCTCATGGTACCTGGCCTTGGATTAGAGGGACGAACACCTGGGGACTTGAGAGGATAGCTGTATTTTTTGGGCTGAAATGACAAAAAAAACACCAAAAACCCCAAATCAAAAGGCCACAGACCACCTAAACTGTAACTTTGTATTTATGAAGTTAAGAGATCTAAAATTACTTCTGCATCTGTGAAAGACAAACGTAAGCATTTTTTAAAAAAAAAATAAATTTAAAAATATATTAAATACTAACAAATCTTGGTGGAGGCTTGACATTTCGTGGCTCTATCTCTAGTGACTTGTTGAACAGATAATCTGTAAATTCTGTTTCCATGCTATTTCCCATTGGATTCAGGTTTTCAAAAAATCTCTGAAATACAAGAAGGTAGAAAACTTGTCAGATAAGCTACTTCTTAGTAGCTCAGTACTGTTTGTTTCTACTGCACAAATGATCCCGACTGTTCCAGAGAAGAAAGAAAATGCTGGAGTCAGAAGTAATGATAGACAATTTTAAGTTATTAAATCTGTTTGTTGCCGGCTCTTTGCTGGACATTGCTACTGCTAACCTAGCATCTGCAAAA
The DNA here is from genome assembly GCF_015220075.1 of Falco rusticolus. Lineage (NCBI taxonomy): Eukaryota > Metazoa > Chordata > Aves > Falconiformes > Falconidae > Falco > Falco rusticolus. Next base: position 208,887 of record NC_051192.1, on the reverse strand, counting down.
CAACTCTGCAAGTACCCTAAATACCTTCTGCAGTGCAAAAATCAGAACAAGTTAGCTCAAACACTTTCAGAAGCAGCTGTATGTAGTCCATCTTTACACTGATGCAGGGAAGACTGCTCTCGCATGCATTCTGTCAAAAAACAGGTAACAAAAGAAAATCTTGCAGAATTTCTTAAGATAACCGTCCTATGACCCTCTGAAAATATATAGCTCAAAAAAGCAGGGAGGGAAAAAAGCAGGGAGGAAGAAAAGCAAACAGAGCGAGGACTCCTTTTAGAGCACACCACAGACCAAGGAGAACAAATGGCAGGAGAAAGAAAAAACATGAGCATCATCACTGCCAACACATGATGTAAACTCAGTGCTATGAGGTAAACCTGGAAATATAAAGGCAGTGTAGCGGAGGAGGAAGACAACAACTGGGTTCACAGGACAAACAAATGCAACTGTGTCAATGACAGTGAGAATCTGGTTGTTCCTGTTCCTGTTTAACACCGATCGGTAAGAAGATCTATCTACCAACATCCCAATAGCTGGGGAAAACAACAACAAAAAAAACAACCAACCCCAAACCCACCAAACCGCAAGTACCGAGCTTTCTGCCCTTTCTTACAATGAGACCTGAGAGAGATTTAATGATAGGTCTTCTGCTCATCACTGATGCAGCCTGATTGAGTCTATGTGAATTCAGTCTATCCTTATGAACTACCAGCTGACAAAGTCACCGTAAAAGTAGCTCAGTGCATGGACTCAAGGAAATAATGCCACTTACCCTGATGTCAAATTCCACTCTTAAACAATATGGCTGGTTCTGGTACTGCTGTATCTCTCCTGTTATTTCAGCTACCTTTCTTCTCTTACTGAAGTTTATAAGTTCTTTCCCATGTCGCTTCAGAAATTCAGGGTTGCCTTCTTCTGTTTTCAAAATGTTAGTTAAGTAAATCCCTAAAGAGCACATAGAAGAGGTTCTCAATATATAGCACAAAAAAAGGAGGAAGTCACATGACTGGAATACAAAGAATTCTTGAAGAATTTAATTTCTGCACTCCAATTATTTAGAAAAATTCTCTGTTAAGGTCAATAAGAGAACTGCACCTAATTTTTAAATAAGGGCAACAATATTTTAATATGCCTTTTCCAGAACTGCATTTTTTGCATCAAAATTTCAAAGTCTATGCATCTTTCTATTGTTTAGGAAGCTCACACAACTGAACACTAGTAGCATATTGCAAGACAAGAGTACGCTAAACTCCAGTGATTTAACTCAACCATTCCGCCTCAATTCAGCTCTACTCTGTTGAGACCCCAACTAAGCTCCCCAAAAAATTACTTTCAGGTTTTATTCTTCTGTTCCACTCTCCAGTCCTGGCTTTGTAATTGCACCAAATCACCGGAACATTAGAAAGAAATGAGTGCTCTCAAGTCCCCAGATAATGTATCTGGAACCGTCATGATTCTCTTAAGTGTAACCTGATGGAAATAACGGAAGCTATTCATGTGTGAACCTGCCAACCTCCACCCATTTCTAAAGCAGGACAGGGGGTTTCTTAGTTGACCTTATCTTTCTTCACAGAGCTCTGGAGTGTACCTTTCCCCACTATGCAAAAAGCAAAAAAAGCCATCGACACTATTTTCTTTCAGTTTTGACCTGACACCTATGCTTGACAAGTGTAATGTCCACAGCTGGAACTGATCTGCTGCAAACATTCAAGCAGTTTGCTAAAGAACAGGAATGCCATGTGCTTAACTTCACAATTTGCTTAACATCCGAAATTCCAAGCAATCTACTCAAAAGAAGAACTGTTAAGTCTGATGATAAAGGGGAGGTTTTCTTCCCGAACTGTGTTTTTATACAAGTAAGACTTTTTAATAGAAATAAGACACTAGTTATTAGAAGCTATAAAAATTACAACTCTAGCTTTATTTCTTGGAATTCTTGATGGGGTACAGGGTCCTTCTTCCTCTACTAGTCAATGGCAATAATATTTCTAATGTGACCACCTTCCATTTAAGGGATTTATGGTCACAACACAGTTCAAACCACATTAAAAGTAAAAATTAGTAAATATGTAAATAAGATATAACAGATATACTTATTCTTACTGCAAATAACATCTGCAATTTATAGTCACTTTTTCTTTCACACGTATGCAATTTATGTCTGGGTACCTGAAATTTAAACCCAACTATCCTGTTAAAACTGACTTCTCACTATTGTTCATACTTTTAGTCCCCTAGCTCAGTACTTTTCAAGTGTTTATGCATGATACAGTTCATTCAAACCAAACGTACTTACCAAAAAAAGGCACACAAGGAGGATTAATGGACCTGAGTTTTGCCAAGTATTTCTTATAATGATCTTCACTCAGCTCATAAGCCTCTTCTAAAATCTTCTTCTGGCGACTTGGAATTTGCTAAAGAGAGAGATGAAACAGGTTTCTTGGAAAGGCACGGTAAAGGCATAACCCAGCAACAATACTGAGGTTAGTGGTCTCCCACTGATATTTAAGTTGGTGACCATGAGAACAGTGCCCCACTTGCTACCTCCTTCTGCCTTTCTTAAGCAAGGATTGATTTCTTGCTGCTGAAATCAAGAAGAAACCCCTCCCTATTACACCCTGATTGATTGATTTGTTGAGGGATTCACCTTCTTTGCTCCTTCCTTGAAGAACATGCTTACTGAAAAGACAGGCTTTTAGTGTAGCTAAGGTGCACTGTCTTACACTCCCATAGCAAAAATGGAAAACATTTCACTGTACCTCAAACGTGTGATCCAGTCTATACACTGCTGCGGAGTTCATAGCACTGACAATCTCAAGGACACCGTTAAAGTTGTTTAGCTCTTGAAAAACTTGAAGGATCTCAATTATCCGGCTCACTACTATTACTCTTTCCTCTAGGTTTTCTGTTTCTACAATGCATCTAAATACACAAGAACATTTGATTCTGTACCAACGTGTTGATGAGTTTTTCAAAATCAAATATTAAATCATAACACAAACCTATATGAAAAGTGTATCAAATGATCTGACACAGTTTTGAAAAAGTTTATAGAGAATAAACAGTTGAAAATATTCTAAGAATAAAAAGCTGAGGCCATTATGGTAAAATTCTCGCAGGGAACAGTTGTAACACCTAAACATGACTTAAAACTGGAATTCTCCCAGAACAGAATTTTTCACAGTATACTTCTGTATGTTCTGTAAATGTCCAGAAATGGAGTAGCTGCAGATTCAGGAAAGTCACTTACTTTTCAAACCACAAAGTGAGGTTAGTTGTGTGCCTTATCATTTTGAGAAGGTTGGGAGAATTAATTTCTTTATCTTCCTTTGTCCACACACTTCCAACTAGTTCAGATGGCTGCACTGCTCTAGAAAAGCATATCCATGTATCAACAAAGGTAATCAAAAGCACGAAAGAAGATACTATATTCCCCAAACCTCTTTATTTCCAGTGAATTTGGAAATAAAGCCTTAAGGTATTGTTTCTATAATGTTAGGCTCCCCACACAACTAAGTGACTGTATTTCTACACTTCTTTTTTTATTGTGTAAGTATGTCTTAATTTATGTGATTAACCACCTCTGTTCATCCAAATGAGCATGAAGTCTATAGCTCATCACCATAATAAAATGTGAGCTTCCAACACCTGAACAACCTCTCTCAGACAGCTGGCGAGATCTGACATGGTTCATAATTGCTCACAAACTAGAATATGAAAAAATTAATCTTCATACTTCTCAAAGGTTGATCTACTCAAAGTATCACAAGAAATCTGCAGCAAAATGCAATTAACATTATGCAGTCACATGTACTGCATGTTAACTTGGGGAAGATAAGACAAATACTGTTTTTCAGAATTTATTTTCAGAAAAAACAGCAAAAATACAGCGGTGAAGTCCCTTGACCTACTCCAGGGCTTCACATGAGAGGCCCACAGAAACAATGTCATGCTGGAGAATACTTTGGTTACCTGTAAAAATCTGACTCAAGTAAGTGAGCTGCCGAGCAATTTCTATTGGATGCAAGTGAGCAAGTCAAAAGTCTCAGTATGTCCTGGTTTGCTTATGTGCCATTCAATTGCCGGAGGTGGGCTCTCAAAAGTAATGTTGTGACTTGGCCAATGGCTGTGCCTGCTTTTCCGGTGATTATCTTTGTGATCGACTCAACCCATTTCTATTGCTTGCCTGTCGCACAGAGAGAAAACGACTATTTATTTACTCTTGATACTGTTTTTTCAAAGAGGTAAGTGTAATTTAGGAAATGTTGGGTTTAAACCCTAAAACCTACTAAATTAAAGCAACCATATACCCTTTAGTAGCACATAAGTGGTGTTCTCATCCAAGTCTCGAAGCACTCAAACATATAAAGAATTCCTCAACAGCCAATGCTGAGTATGCCAGGTTTGCCCAAGCACAATTCAGCACACCCACAAGAGGCTCCTTCTCCAAATGAGGTGTTTCCCTTCTCTTCTGACTTTACAGTGAGTTTTGGGAACTAACCTTCTTTTGCACTTCTTTTTTCTTCTTGCACTTCACTCCTTCTTCTCTAAATGCAATTCCTGAACTTTATAGTTTGGGCAAGAGTACACGTTTACTTCAGATAACACAGAAGAGCAAAACAACAGAAGCTTCTCCTTCTAGTGCGTTTAGCATCAAAGGTCAGAATAAAATCTAAAGGCCAAATGCTGGTTTAGCTCTACACTATAAGAATTTCACGCATGAGATGGCAAGTCCATTGAAAATTTACCAGTAATCTACATTAAACTAGCTGGCTTATTCTCCCCCTACATTTAATTGCTAAATAACCATTAAATATTCTCTATCATAGTATTTTCCTACAAACTGCTCCTGTAGCTGTCTCAGTTTTGTTACAAAGGAACAGAAAAGATCTGTACAATCACAGTGGCAGGTGTCCTACAGGTCTACTATGTACTGTGAAATAGCTGGAAAACGCTTGCTTCAAAGAATATTGGTTCCCACCATCAACATTTTGCAAAAGTTACCCCTATAGTTAAGAGGACAATCAAAACAATTATTCTGTCCGACTCAGTTATTAGTTTTGCATTATTTCAGTCCTTTATAACAAAACCAGTACTTATTTCTCAGGATGTAAATAACATTCTTCTGAACAGGGGGACCAGACTGAATAATAGTGGTGGGTGGTGGTGATTTTTTTAAGATTAAGGTTTGTGTTCTTTGTGAAGCATTTAATAAGGAGTCCTGATTTTCTTGATCTGCTCAGTGAAAGGAAAAATGATCCCATTCCACACCTTTGAAAAGGGATGCTTTATGATAAGTGCCAGCATTTAAGAAACCTGAAGTACCTCTTACTGTTCCAATGAATTCCTCCAAACGTTGCAGAAGATCAGCATCTCTTTCAAAGTCATAGAAGTGGTGTTCTACCCAGTGTCGACATACATTTAATACTCTGAAAAAGTAAAGGATAAGTAACAATATAGTCTATCTTCATACCTAGCATTTCAAGGCTTTTAGTAGGCAAGGGCTCACAGGAATACCAGAATCAGCAGACCAAGTGCAGCTCTGCTACTGTCTGCATTTCACCAGCACGAGCTGTAAGCATTTTCTACTTTTAAATTTAAAGAAGTCAGAGTAATGCTATTGTTCACAAAAAGAACATTATCTAAAATGTTCTCTACCCACATCTCTGTGGCACACTTATGCTGTATAGCCTTGCAGAAACATGGATTAAAAAAAAAGAAAGAAAAAAAGAAAAGCGTAAGAAACTAATTTTGCAAACTAATAGTATAAAACTCAGCACAAGCATTTCCCAAGGCTTTTCATTCCATGATTTCAAATTCCCACCAGGTTTTCAAGTAGCAAGGTCAAAATGGCTGACTGCCCATGCACGCTCTCCATCAAAGCATCTCTACAAGAAAGGCTGCCGGTATCACAAAGAGCCAGAAGATAAAAGACAGTACTTCAAAAAACTTAAGGGAAGTCAGCTTGGCTCACATTGATGCAACACTCACCGTAGCTGCACAGGTTGAATGTACTCTTTCCTAAATCTTTTCAACTCTGCACTCAGAGGCTGGTCTCCATTCTCCATAGCAATACGATCAGCTTCTGTTGGCTCAGGCTCTGGAATTTCAAATCTAGCACAGAAGGTGAGTATAAGCACTAGGCTATTACATAGTCTTGCTCACACTACACACAAATAAAATTTTGATGAAAGATAGCTCAAAATTCATAACGTTTCCACACATCAGAATCTTACATCTTGGTAAGCACACAGAAAGATTTGCTAAATTCAGTAATACAGATTTCAAAGACAAAACCACGGGATGCTGGAAGTTACTAGAGCTACCTGAACAACCCTAAAACTTCTGGATATAACTTGCACATTTCACTTGCAATCTTTGAATTGACAACTTTTAAAAGGGTTTGGGCTTTTAACTGGAAAACTGGAATCTTACAAAACTCTACCTCCAAGTAGAAGTCGGGGGGGGGGGGGGGGGGGGGGGTGGGGGGGGGCGAGAGAAATACACACCTTGACAATATTTGTAACACTGGCATACCTTTCTATTAGGAGACTCAGCATCTTGAGGTTTACAGAAGGATCTATGTTGTGAGAAAAGTCCGAACAAAGTTGGGATCTAAGACAAAGAATAATTTATGCTCATGTCAGCAATTACCTATTGGGATTTTTTATAGTTTAAAATAACTTAGGTATCCCCTAAAATTAAGGATGCCGGCCTATCGATTTACAGAGAAGATTATGTAAACAAAAATTGCTTTGGTAACAATTCAGAACCTCTTAAAATACCAATACAAAGCAGAATTTAAAAACTATTTTTATTCTGTTGAAAATTCAAAACAATTACTTTTTATTTCCCTTCAATTATTAGAAGACTGGATTCTTTTTCAACAACTCTGAAAATAATAAATAGATTATTTTCTTTATGAGCCATCTAGTAAACAACTTTAGTTTTGACAACAATCAGGACAAGAGAGCTCAAAAACAGGGCAAGTAACTGCGTTGGATAAAAAGGCTCTCAAGGAGCATGTTTTCCCTAAAGGTCCAACTGATAACCAGTTGTGGTGGTTAAGGCAGGCTAGGTATTTTTTCAGCCGAGAGCTATACTTTGAAGTTATATTACTTCACTTCAAAAAGTCAACAGATTTCATTTAAATTACTAGTTACATATCAGTTCATTTAAAATATTCAAATGCATTTTAAAAACAATCAGATATTCAAAACAGAAAACCAAAGCGTCTCCCTTAATTATAAAAGCAAACCCATTTGTTTTCAAGTATGAGGAAATGCAGTGACAGCATGCTGGCACTGCAGAGCTTACTAGAAACAAGGACAACATCGTTATCACTGAACAAAAACTAATGAGTGGGTTGCAATAGCTTTGCATAATAAATCCATACTTTAAAAACAAACCCCAAATGGTAATTTTTCTAACACAGAGTGGCTGAAAAGGAGCACACAGGACTTGAAGGAGGAGTTCCTATAGACTGTAATGAAGAAAAACGCACCGGCATTATATGACCTAACACTACATTAAGCCATTAGACTTGTTTCCTGGAATATGTATGTTTTTTAAGAGCTTTTTAAAAATCCTCTTTAACTATTACCAGCATCTTGTCCATCTGAATGCACATTCTAACTTTTTAGATCCTATTCAGCTCTTCATTTGGGCAACAGTTTAATGTGTCAGATTACAATGCATTACACATAATGCAGCATTTCCTCGCATTTCTGTTGTATGTTAATTCTCTTTTCTTCAACAACTGGCTATTCTGCTTTACCATCCCTATGTCCTCCATTACACCATTTTCCTTATCATAAACCTCTCCCACCTCTCCTTGAAACTGTACGTCTAAAATCCTTTTCAAAGGTAAAACTCTGAATCCTTTTGCACGAAGAATGTCATCCCTGTCCCATCATCCTCATCACGAAAACACAATTTTTGTTGTCCTAAAAACAAGTATAGAAGTAAGCCACAGTAATTCATTTTTCACAGCTTGCACTCTGTACACAGCATAGACCCAAAATTAACCTTTTCAGATCACTGCAAGCTGAGTCACAGATATTGTTATTTACAGGTAGGGTCAGTGTTAAATCACGATACATACTGAATTTCAATGAAGTAGATCAGAAAATCAAACCTAACCCTGTTATCTTACTAGCAAAATCTGTAACTCAAAATAGTGTACACTATACGAGCAAGCGCTAAAAAAATGCAGACAACAACTAGTTAGTCAGGATGTCTGCTCATGTGATAATTCTCTCTGCAATACAGCCCAATTTGAAAGCTAAAAAAGAACATAACCTGTTCTACAAGGATTATAAATAATCACCCTTGAATTCCTTAAGAAAGGAAACGGACACTATGAGACGCACAAGCACTCTCAACTATCAAAGTTTTAAAAATAGAAGAGCATTGCCCTATAGACAAAAAAAAACCAAACCACAACTTTCAAATCTTGGTGCCACCTAACTCAGCTGCTCTTGAACAAGAGTCAGGAAAGGAGGAGATAATGAACACAGAAACACACTAAAGCAAGTAAACCACACAGAATATGCACATAGGGTCAGAATCTGAACTCTAATGGAAGAGCAGTTTCTCTCACATAAAAATATATCGAACGCTGCTCTCTGAGAGGAGATTTCTCCCTATTTTGCTGCTCTGCCACAGGTGGTTTGGACAGACTGCCACACTTGCAGGAGGTGGCTGCCAGGGTTCTCTCCCTGTCCTAGCTCTCACCGTGGCTGGATGCCTCCTACCCCAGAAGCACTGCTTGTTAGAGCTAGGTTACCGGGCTTCCCTGTTACATGATGAAAAAGAGAAATATTTCAGCTGATAAGCTGGTTTGTGCATTGTCAGGGAGGTGAGAGAAGAAAAATTAAAAGCCCCAACCCCCGTATCTACAAATGAGATGGGCTGTGTGTATCTTCACAGATGACAAAAAGTTGAGACCTGATTGACTACCGCCTGAACACAGCCCATATACTCTTCAATATGCAACCACCTAAACTGCTCTTCAGCTACTTGCAACAAATTGCTACCACCTCTGCAATTATATCCGTAATTATTCCTTATAGTATTTGACCTACAAAGATAAAAATCTAGAAAAGAGTCACAGCTATGGTAAATACTATCTTTGGACTGCCAGATCAAGGGCTGCCATGCCATAACAGTCACACTGTGTTTGAAAGAAGTCACATCAGAAAAGTAAGGGCTTGCTGTTCTGGCATACGAACATAAAGTCAGTAAATACTTTTAAGATAACAATCATGCATACACAGTCCTATGTGGGGCAAGAAAGCATTTCTACAGTCTGTAAATGTTTGGCTAGACATCACCAGAGTACTCATCTTCACATGCCTCTAAGCAAAACCAGAAGCCTTGAACTCAGCTGATCTGTGTCCGAAAGAAGAGCTAAAGGGTTATCATAGAAAGTTGTCTCATATAACGCAACAGAACACTGAATGATTTACATAGTAAATGGACCTTGCTTCCTGTATAACAGAGTATTTTTGGCTGAGTCACTATATCTCTATTTCTTTGACCCTCTGGAAAAGACAGCACAGAATGGTTAGAACGGTGACATTTTTCCTCATAGAAAACCAATGATAAAACAGAAGGTATAGAACGAAAGATAAGAGTGTTGAGAAATGACACGCAACCTAGCAATTCAGTATCAGGTCCATGTATATTGCACAAAGATCTTTAAGGCTACAAAGGCAGGCTAAATACATCACTATTTATGTATGAATGATATTTATATGATTTTATATATATATATGATACCTACTCCTGTTGGAGCAAAGAGCTCCTGCTGCCTTCTTTTAGGGATATGGTTTAGTGGTGCACTTGGCAGTGCCAGGTTCAGTTGGACTCTATGATCTTAAAGGTCTTTTCTAACCTAAACAATACCGTGAATCTAGGACAACCATTTTTATTCTTTTGGCCAAAGTCTTTCAGCCTGTCTCACAGTACCCACATTCTCAGTTTTGTCATACAATAGTTTGGTTAATGTCACACATACCTACAACATTCGGTTTCAAGCAATCTACTTAAATAAGGGCTGTTATAAGCAGGGGTTTAAATGGCTGTGGACGAAGGTGCATCTAATCAATCAATCTGAATACTTCCTTGATGTCTACATGCCAGAAAGGCCAAAAAGACATGCAGATGCAAAAAAGCCACACATGAGACATTTCAATAAGCCACACGATCCTTAAACAGACCTTTCTGTTTTATGGAACTGGAGAATGTAGTTTGTGGCTCCCTGGACAGAGGCAACGTGTGGAGGGCACTGCTAACACCTGGAGCAACGCCAAGGCTATGGCACCAAAGTCCCAGTATGTATGGGAAGGGCAATTCTCAACGGCGTGAAAGTTAGCCAAAGCAAAGCAAAGCAAATGTTCACAAGGGCACTAATAAATCTGAAGTACTATTTTTGCTAATTCTCTGCCAAATACAATGCTAGCTTTAAAAAAAAAATAAAATTATATAAATTGTTTAACTTCCCAAACCACAAGAATGTGTCATAAATTATGCCTGTAAAATTCAAAACCAAGAGCTAGAAGTTTATAGTTACAAGAACATGAACACAGGCACTTTTGTGCCTGGTAAAAAACTGCCAGTGTGATATTGCACTTGGGTTTCTAATAATGCTAGGAAAGCTCAACTGAAGGAAATGTGAGAATAGTAATAGAAGTAATGGAGTAAACAGATGTATTTAAAAGCACTTTAAAAACAAACAAAGGTACTAAACTACACTAACTACATTCTGCTTACTCCCCGCTTCTTCCAAACAAATATTCCTGGTCTGTGCAGGGTATCCAGTACTGAGCTGCAGAAGAACAATTTAGGATAAGGAGAGTGTAAAGAGTAAAAGGAAAGAAAAAATAAACAAAAGGCAGTTTAATATGAGAAGCACTAATACCAAGATGGATGAAGTTTTAGAATAACTGACATACCGGTAGAATAAAAAAAACCCCAAACAAACAACAAAACCAGCCCCAAATCCAAACTAAAACCCAAGCCCATGCTTTTTCAGCACAGCTTATGAATGTCCTGGGAAATTAGCGAGAAAAACTCTATATACTAATGTTGGACCAGATGATCACAGAAATGCCTGTGATGTATTTTCAACACAAACAGAAATCCAAAGTCAAAAGTCCTCAAATCAAATCCCCACTGAAATTCTGACTAAGAAGTTCGGAGGCCAAATTATGCAGGTGACTGCTTCCAGCTGGTATTCAGTCTTTTCATTACTTGCCAGCATGGACAAAGGTAAGAGTTAATGGAGTACAATTTGTTAACTGAAAACACTGGGCTCATAATTCTTTCCCACAATGCTGGCAGCTTCACATGCCACCCAGCTTTGGAGAGGGAAGGTAATTCTTGTAGCCTGGGGCATACAGGAAAAAGTATTGTCTAGAGCTAAATTCCTGCAGGCCCCCACCTCCCCATCCTCTGTAAGAGAATAAACTTATCCACATGTATATCCCACTACATTTAGCCAAACAGGTTTCATATTTTTAACTGCTACAGCGGTGCATATTTAGATCTCAAAATCTTAATTCAAAAAGCATGTTAGAATATGGCACTGCAAAGCATATTTGCTTTCTACACACATTAATTATTTTGCTGCATGTATTTAATGCATAAAAAGAAGCATGAACTAGTCACCACCTTGAGTTTTGGCTATATAAATGATGTGCCTCACCTGCATACATGTGGTAAGTCAGCCTCTCAATGAGCTTGACAACAGTTCCTGCCTTGATGATGGGGATTCCAGATTTGGGCTGCATGTTTTCTTCAAACACAATATTCTCTTCAGAGTCAGGTTCTGCAAATCTGTAAAGTTCAGGATTTGGAAATCTCATCTGCTCCTCTTTTTCCTCCTGCAACATTGTTACATCCAACATCCTTTCCAGCGTGCTTCTATACTGCAAAGATATCAATGCTGCCATCCAGTTGTTTTTCTCTTCAGCTGATTTAGCAGCAAAAATAACACTGTTCTCATCTTTTAAGATGATTTCAAAAGCATGTCTGTACTCATTAGTGTCGTCTTTATCGTTGATTTGTACCTTTCGCATGAAGAACTTTTCTTTTAGACGATATTCTGCATTGCTAGCACCAGGAAGTCTTGGCTGGCCATGATTTGACTTACAGCAAATCATCAAGCCATCAAACAGAAATATGTGTCTCTCATGCTTTGCTCCTACACGTGTGAGTGTTCCTTCCATGATGAACTCGTTACAGCATTGTCCAATGTCCTTACCCTCCCAACCATCAATGTTTTTCTGGATTTCATTCATTTTCTTAATTGCTAGCTGTTTCCCCTTCATTTGCTGAGTATAGAATCGGCATGCAGATTCACTTCAGTGAAGGATGGGAGAAAGGCAGCCTATTAGTATACATGTATTTAAAAACCACAACCACTATTAATAGCAAAAAACACAAGATCATCTTTCTGAGTGGTGAGAATTCCACTGAGAATGCAACTTCAGCACTCAATATCAGCACCATTGCAAGCCTTGACTAATGTTTCTCTTAAGTACCTCATCTGATAAATCTTATCTTCTATGCAACAAATGTTTTGCCTAAACACAGGCAACCAGAAACAGGCAAGCCATTAGCACTTCTTAGCCTAACAAACCACTTATTTCCATAGCCGATAAAACAATTTAGACTGAATTTGAAAGAAGCATATCAGAGAAAGTAAGCTGTTAAATGTGCTCATGTCCAAGCCTAAGACTACATTTCACAGCACAGAGCTTTCTTTGCAAAGAAAATACTGAAACAATTTTAAGAGCAAAAGTAAAAATTTTAACACATTTAAACTTCTGCACAAATACTAGCATTAAATCAAACAGCAGATTGCATAATCCAAGAACTCACTACAACAGTGCAACAAAGTACTAGTTATCTATGCATCTATTTCTATTATCCAGTGGTAATTTTAACTAGCCGTTGCTCAAAAAAGTTGCTCAAAAAACTCCTCAGGTTAATTAGTTTCATATTCAAGAACGCTCCCTTCATCACACAGAAAACCCCTTTAACAACATTTTTAGGTAGCTATTAATATTATCTGAGCATAATTAACCCACAAATGCCATAACTTTCTACTTACCAGTGAATTCTCAGAACGTCTCAACTACCAGTATGCAAGGACACACAGAAATCAGAACGGTTTTAAAACAATAACAAATTATCTTGGCTTTGATGTCACTTCCTCTGAAAAAGCAGGCTTGTCACAAACTATTTTGTTCATTGTTTACTAAAAGAGGAAACTGGGAGCCCTGGATTTATAGCAAAGCAGAGTAGAAAGCAGGAAAAATGGAAACATGTTTACCTAAGCCTTCGTTTTGCAAGACTTTTGGAGCATATCCGTTCCATACTGCTTTGAAGATTTAGTAGGGCGGTTATTGCTTGCTTTAAGCACTCTTTATCCTCCTCATCCTCACTTTTTTCTTCCAATTGCTGCGAACATTGAAAGTCAAACACAAAAAGTGTTACAAGCATTTTGCTATGTGCAAATCCATCAGTTTGGCCTAAGAAGAAGAAATCCAACCATCTGCTGATTTTGCATGCTCCTACTTGTTACCTTGCCTGACACAAGCAAGAGAGACACAATCATCTGCTAAGAGCTTAATTTCAGCAAAACAGCAGCAGTCACTAGTCTCCCAGATAGGGAAGCACTCAGGCACACATTATTTACCTCAAAACTAGTTTGATTTACCTTACCTCTCCAAAAAAAGAACCTATTAGAGGTGTTAAATCTTAAGATGAACAAGTGAGGATGAGATCCCCATACATACTGTTCTTACAGCACTGTGTCAAAACTGTGGGAAGCCTGTACATTTGTAACATGTATAAACGCTCCTGGAACAGGCAAGCTGGACCAAAAGCTAAGCAAAACTCCTTCACTGCATTTATAAACAGATTAAAAGGGCTCTCACTTCTTTAACAACAGTCTAACCAATATTTCAGGCTGGAAGGGGCCCTGAAGATTATTTTATCCAACCTCCAGCTCAACTGCAGAGCCAACACAGACCAGGATGCCTAGGGCCATACTGAATTTTGAACTGCTCTCAGGATGGAAAGGCCACAACCTTTCTGGACAATCTTTCCCAAAGTCTGTAACCCCTCATGGCAAGATTTTTTTTTTCCTAACAGCTTATCAGGATTTCCCTTATTCACTTTTCATAGTGAAATATGTGGAAGCACTACGTAGCTGCAAGAAGTATTTCTGTCTTCCCCATCCACAGTCAAAGACAGCAGGAAGGCTTCCCCTACTCCTCAGTCTTCTCTCCAGAATGAGTAACCCCACTCCCCCAGCTTTTCCTTCAACACATTCTGCATTCCCCATGCCATCTCCTCATGCCCTTCCAGTGGGCTTATTTCAGTACAGCAGTATCAACAGGACGCCCTGGCTGGATGCAGTTCTCCTGATGCAGCCCTGTCAGTACCGCACAGGGGCCTGCTGGCAACACACTTGCTAGTACAGCAACACAGGCCTCCACTGCTGCAAGCTGTTCTGATGGCTTGCATTCAGCTTGTCATCACCAGGACTTTTTTCCCCCGAGAAAAAAAACCCAAACCAAAAGGAAGAAACAATAACCAGACGGACGGTGGGAAGAAGTGAATGTTCTTCATTCATGGAGGGACTGCCTTGCTGTTCATCAGAAAGCACCAGCGCATCCAACTATGGCCAGCTTGTAAAACCAGGGTACAGAAGTCCCTAAGTACACAGCCATATTAATGCCTTCATATACTAGCGCAATTCTTTTTAAAGGACAACAAAAATATAATAGCTATAAACTAAAACTAGACGAGAAGGTTTAATACTAATATTTTGTGCCTAACTACCACTTAGACGTAAGTTTTATAAAACACAATCTGCCATGTTTTTATTCCAAGGTATTTAAGATTTTCATCTTAAATCTTCGTTTAGGCATTAACATGTTTCATATTCTAGTTAGTGAAAAAATTGTTGACTAGAGCTGTGGCTTATACATAAAACAGAGATAAAAACCAGTCACAGGATTATGCATGCTTCAGACTATTACATATCAAGAACGGGCTCCATGCAATTGAAAGATTTATTTTGACAGAGGCAGTAAAAGCAAAGTGGCAGGCTGACACAGACCAGAATAGGACACCCCTTGGAAACAGTACAATCGTGCCATCTGCTTCCGGTGTGAAGCACAAGTGACATCCTCCAAAATCCAACTGAACACAATATATCAATGGGTCACAGAATAGCATTAATTTTTTTCCTGACTAATTAGTCCATGCAATAGCTGTCAATCACAAAGGCTACTTTACTTGTGTTTTCAGCCATAAGGACAGCTGCAAGGCTTATTCTAGGCAGCTTTGGTTCATGTACTGTCATGCTCTTGGCCTAAGTGGCATTACGTGTGTGCCTACTTGTGTAACCACCACTAAAATTAGGGCTGATAATGCACACATCAGGCATTACTTCCCAAAAGGTCTCAGGCAGAAGATATCACTCCAAGAAGGAACAGACTACCCTTGTCAAGAAGGAACAGACTACCCTTGTCAAGAAGGAACAGACTACCCTTGTCAAGAAGGAACAGACTACCCTTGTCATGTCTCTGTACTCTCCAGATTTAACACAGAAGTATCATCTTCCCTTCGATTCCGCTGTGTGAATCATACAGGTTTAGAGAGGACTTCACATGAATGAGGCAGGTGCAGCACTGCTGGCGGGAGTTCTGAAACAAAGCTAAGAGAAACATGTAACTGCCTCTAAAATTTTGCAACTTTCCTGAATAAGAGTTCAAAGGAGGCACTGTGCCTTATGCACTGCCTCTCATGATGGAAGTTGGCAAAGAGTCTGGCTGGATGTCCCATCATCTCCCAGCAGCTACCCTTCAGCAACGGCCAGGACTGCTTTAGCCTAGTCTCCTTGAAAACAAGCATTATTAGATACTACAATCTTCTGCCATTTGCTTATAAGGGTACCACAGGAGACAGGGTAAGACAAAAGGCATGTAAAATACAGGACCAAAAAAAAAATAATTAAAATTAGGCTTAACATGCAACAAAGCTTATGAAATTATTTCCCTATTTTTAACACCATTTATATAACCTAAAACTTCAAGTCAAAGTAACACAGATGCATGGTGCCTAGCATAAGGCAGAACAAGAATGGCTCATATCCCAAAAGATCTAATTGATAAAAAGTTTTTGAAATTTGGAAAAATCTCACAAGAAACCTATGCAAATGTAGGCTCATGTGTATAATGGGAGCGCTAAACCAGGCAGACAGAAAACCAAACCCCTATAAAGTAACCAGGAATGCTCTCAATGTGCTACCTTATCAACTCAAATACCTGGAAAAACAAGTGACTCCCTGTACATTCTCTTCAGAAACATACTGGTACAGGTTAACATTCATTACTGCAAAGCATTCTGCTCCTGTGTTGAGTTTATAAAATGTTTTTTAAGCAATTTCTCCTGTTGCAAAATTTTTTGTTGCAAAAATTCTGGTATTCATTAGAGAAGTCCATGTCCAAAGGCAAAAGGCATATTTGCATGCAGTGCTGGAGAGAAAGCAATTGTTTATTACTAACATTTCCCCATCAGGATCCATAAGAAGTAACCCATATTTCCAACCATATATACCAGAGGTCCTCAAACTACAGCCCGCAGGCCAGATACGCCCCCCCAGAGTCCTCAATCTGGCCCCCGGTATTTACAGGACCCCCCCGCCCCCCCCGCCAGGGGTTGGGGGCGGAAACCAAGCAGCCGCAGATGAGTCCCTGCCACTTCATCCGCGCCAGCCCCCTGGTTAAAAAGTTTGAGGATCCCTGATACTGGACTTTGATTTAGTTTGTATGTAAGTACTTATGGTCCGAATTAACATTTAGAAAGCTGTACATAGAAACATACATGTTAAGTGTAACATCCACATGAACGGCAAATCAGACAGTGCTGCGAACTACTATGAAGACACTTCTCTGCACACAGAAAAGGACTTTATACAATGTTAGAATGTAAAATTTCAATTACCATAAACTGTTATCAAAACCAGTTTTAGTCAGAACGGAGCTTAAATCACAGCAACGACTTCGTGTTACACTGTCCTCAGGCAGTTTGGAAGAGGAGGTTATGGGAAGTGAAATAGCATCACTGGAAACAGCCAAGTTTCTCTGCAAATCCCAGGAACCCTTCTATAGCTGTGCAGTGCCCCCTAATGAACGAATTGGGTAGATGCTAAATAAAAGCGTGTTTTGTTTTGTTGTTGGTTTTTTTGGTTTGTTTTTTTTTTTTTTTTTAATTTGTATTTAAGTGTCCTGTGAAGAATACTGTGTTATTACAGGAAGAAGGTGCAGTTTTCTGATTATCTTAGTATTACGGTCATTTTGGTTTTAATACGCTTATGAGAAATATTGGTTTGCGATGACTATAATGATTCACAATACTATAGGTGCAGTATCCCGGTCATTCAAGGAAAACAAATTTGTAAAACGGTCCACTAAGGGAAGTTTCTAATTAAAAAAAAAAACAAACCCACACCAAAAATTAGTCTACTTTCTAGGCCACAAGCTCTTAAGAGATACAGAGAAGTGGAAGACAAGGTATTTTGTTCTCTCTGTTGCGTAACACAAGGATTAGGTATTTATAAAACCAGAAAATTCCAAACAGATACAAAAGAAATCCTCCTCAGTGCAAAATTAGGCTATGGTAGTCCTCCTCTTATGCAGTCAGAGGAGCATTTATCTAGAAAAACAGTGATAGAAAATATTTATACTTATGAGAATACACAGATACAACAATACTAGTATGTGTCATGATTGATATAATAATCTTGCACTTCAGGGCCCACATCACAATGTAGACTTCTGTCTTCCTAGAAGATTATTCTAAATCTAACCACTGAAATCTGTGAACTGCAGGTTCCCCAATTCATCTGGGAGAAGAGAACACAAATCTGCTTTTCTACACAACACAACAGCATATGGGAGGCAGGGAAATCACAATTGAATTTGCTTAACTTAAGCTTAACTCAGGAACATTTGGTTGTTCTAGGTGCTAACGATACCTCCTGCCCCTCAAAACATTAATCCAGAACTGCAGTGCATAAGTGGTCCCACATTACAAGTGGAAGCTGCACACAACACTACTTAGAACTATGAGCTTGAACTAGTAGGGCTGCTTCAGAGAATCCTCTTCAAAACCCATGTAATTTCTTCACATGTCCTAAAGCCCCCAGCAAGGCAACAAAGCACTTGGACAGCTGGCAGAGCAAGCCTGATCTGTGGTGTGGCCTAGCTACCTGCTTTGTAGAGAAATCCTACTGGCAAGCAGTGTTCATGAGAACTTGGAGGTGCACTGCCACCAGTTACTCCAGCTTGTGTTCTAATGCCTCACTGTCTTCTTCAACGTATTTCTGAGAATGGGGTACCTACCAAAAGGCAATCCTGAAACGAGCTATTTTATGATCAAGAATATAAATGAACAGGGTTTCTCCTCACAAATGCAGGCAGGCAGGCCTGCTGGCACTTTGCCATAAAACCACCCTGGAAGCTAGCTCAATAGCATTGAGCTGCCCAAGAGCTCTTTCTGACTTTTTGCAATTCCTCCAAAGAAAACCAACCACCTCACCTCAAAGCAGCAGTATGCTGGGGAAAAACGTGCTCTCCTATCCAGAGGCTTTAATTTTTAGAAAGCATCATGAAATCATCTGGAACAGCAAATGGAGACAACTGCAGGGAACGCTTCTGGAAAATGCTAACAGTCCAAAAGGCACTTCACACTTGAAGCTTAAAGGAAACTCCTTGTCCCATACTTCTGGGCATATACACAGCTTTAATGCACTGAAATTTCAAAAGTCATTTTGTTTTCATATAAACCCAATCTTGACCCAGAGCAGTAAAAATACGCATACTTTTATGTAACTATTTATTTAGATTTACATTACAGCAGGCATGTTACCTGCATTAAGAGTGGAACAGAACTTAATATATTATTACTGAAGTAATGGTAAAAAATGTTTTCCCCACTCAGTTTAACTATGCCTTCTCAGTTTAATTTTAAGAAGTTACATTAAATCACAATGTTACATAAAGCATGTCATGTATCAAACCTCAGATATCAGGCAATTAATTACAAAAAGCCTCCAGCATTCCATATATGAAATCTGTTTCAGAAATAAATCACACTACTCCAAAGTAAATGCCATTTTTCAAATCAAGATAGACACTGAGGAAAAGTCAGGAAGAGCTATTCAGAACTACACACCACACAGAAGTCTGTCAATTGATGTTTCACCAATTCAGAAGTTTTCCACAACAGGTTTCTTATGTGGCCAATTTGCCACCTGCATTCCTGTAAGTATAGCCTGTCAAGAGACTATTTCAGATTAGGTCTGCTCAAGTGCTACTGCAGCCTGCCAGATATTTCACCTGGTGTCTGCTCAGCAGGACAGAGGGTATTTTTGCTCTCAGTTTCTGCAGCTGTGGACAGATTCATGTATGCAAGCGATTCTCATTGAGCTTACACAATCAACATCTCCACCAAGGAACAGATACAAAAAGTTTTGTTTTCAAATAAGTTCCTTGATGTTCTTATAAAACCATTTCATAAACACTCAAGACTTTCTGTAGGCTACTAGCTGCCATATGTGCATTTTATATGCCCAAATTCCATTACTAGGGAAATGGCTACTTTGTTTACAGGAGGTCTTGTCTTCTCAAACTATGGAAAACCCATTTGCTCTGCATTCTTCAAAAATATGGCTGGGGTTTTCTTGTTTGTTTTGCATATGCTGATGTCTCTTCTGGAGCAGATTCATTACCTTTCTGCAACAAACGTATAAGTTCATACATCCTTCCAGAGCCTTCATGCTCTGAAATGCTCTTCTTTCTTACTGTCAGCTCCGTTTGTCTCATCATTATTAGCTGACCTGCAGAATACGTTAGAAATTTAAAATTAATCATTAAGTTGATAACATTTAGTTAGATCAGTATTTGAAGTATCACAAAATATTTACCTATGTGCTTCCACACTTGTAACTGAGGTCTTCCATTTTCTTCCTCCAAATTTTCCATGATAGTAAAGACAATTCATTTGAAAACATTTTCCCTTTCTCTTTTGTAATTCCAAAGTGGATTAAAATCCACTTTTAGTGCTTCAACACAATTCAAGTCTAGTCTTTGCCAGCCAAGTTTGCAAGGCCAAAAGCTCAACTGGATAGCACCTCTATGTTTAGCTAGAAAAGTATGGATTTTTCAATGCTATGTAAGATAAATTCACAATTTCAGAGATCATTCTGGCAAGCAACAGCAGAACCCTGTTGATTTTAAGAGGAACCCTGTTGATTAAGAAAAAAAAAACCAGCAGAGGAAATGAAGGATGACAAGCAGAATGCTATCTGTAGACTTGGTCTACAGAAACCATGAATGCAGCTTCTTGTTTTATTTGTTTGTTATTACCTACATCTTTCCAATGATTTCCACTGAAGATATCAAAGTATGGACAGACAACACAGACCTCCACTGCTATAAGAGCAAACAGAGAAAGCACGCTGGTAGTGGGACTAAATCCACAGCTCCACACCCAGAAACATTTCCACTGAAGAAATCAAGCATATAAAAGTCTCAGCCATAGCGCTACCTCTCCCCAAAGATCTCCCTTTTGTACAGAAGGTGACAGGAATGGAGGCAGGAGAAGAGGACACAGAAATATACTACTCAATTTATTAAAAGACGATCCATCAATATGAGTGTACCAGGGACTATACCATGACCACCACAGTCACAAATACTAATGTCATCCTATAGGAGATGAAAATCTCCCCTACAATCAGCTTCTTAACTTCCAAACCTCAATGGACTCTGTCGAACCTCTTATTTGGGGGGGGAGAAGGAACAAAATTTCTCCAAGCTCCTGTAGCACCGATCTATTTTCACGAGAGCTTGGTCTTGGGTGTTCAGCATAAACTGCTGCCATGTAAGCTGAAGAGTTACCTACCATCATCATCAGTCACTGAAAACCAGGAACCAATCACCAGCCCCAGAGAACAGTCTGCCCCAGTACAGCTCTCCCAATTCCCACAGTACTGGGAAGAATTTGCCCTGCAGGTATTCCTAGAAAATGCATCAGGAAAAAGGACTCTGGAACCCTACAGTTAAAACACATATGTGAAGTCAAAAGTCAGAGTTCAGTTGGTGCTTCATTTGATTCCCCAGAAAGGATGTCTAGATAAGAACAGTGGGGCCCTGTACCATCCTACTCCCTGCTTCAAGGGACTGAAGGACAGTGTTTTTCATCCAGCAGCAGACAGACTATAACATAGCTCAAGTGTCACTGAGGACCATAAGCAAAGTGGAAGGAGGACTTTCTTACTTTTACTTTTGGTAGACTTTATCCAGCTTTTGCAGAAAAAGTTTAGTGGCGTAACAGAAAAAATATTCTCCAAGGTAATTCTCATCAGAAAATTCCCTGAAAAGAAACATCTGCTTCTCAAAAGCCCAGATATATCCTGTGTAACAAGAAAAAACTTACAGGACAGAACACACATCCCCATCACAACTTCGTAACACATGACATCAACCATTGACAAATGAATTGATACACATGCACACATATGTCTCTGATGCAGACACATAGGAAATAAATCAACAAGCACCACAGCTAGAAGGAAAACATTAAATACATTCTGAATAATTTTTTCAATTTAAGAGTTACCTCAGAAAGCCCAATTAGTTAGATTAACAATAACCAAGTTTGTGGAAGAAGTGCACACACACACGACGATTTTGTTTCCCCTACTGCCTTCCCTTTGGCTGCCAAATGCATGGCAGACCAGATATAAACCCACTAGTATTTAAAGGAGAAAAGCAAGTGTTGTCAATCAAATCACACAAGCAAGAAAGAAATACGGAATCTCATTTACCTGGCTGTATCACCTCCAACTTCTACCATAAGGCACAACTTCTGTACCTTTAGAACATTGCAGTTGTTACATGAGCCTTCATAGCTTAACTGTATGAAGAAGCTACTTCAATTTTTCACCTACTGTCACATTCTAAGAAATCTCTTCTTAGACTTGAGACCAATTTTTACATCACCCCAGCTTCTTCTCCCAAGAAACACTCAAATATGCTTTGCAGTCCTTACCACACACTAGCAACCATTGGGTCAAGCTACACTGCCTCCAGCAGATAGGCCTTCATCTGTCACAGAGACATAATATTGCACATTATGGGTGCAAAAAAAACCCAGTCATCCTGATCTGCAGTTGCATATACAAATGGATGTAAACCAGTAATACTTTCGCTTTTACTTTTATTTCAAAACAGTATTGTACATACAAGTTACTGCATTTGGAACGAAGCGTACCAAAGTGATTTCATAAAATAAACCTTTGCTGACACTAAGTAAATGCCTTCTTAAAATAATTCATAGCTAGACATAGCTAGTCTGAATCTGTGACATTATGATTTTTATAATAATTGAAAAAGACTAAGAATCAACTAAAGCAAGAGAACCTGTTAATTACAGTGCCCGTACTAAATACAGGCAACACAGTGTTTTGAGATGAAGTTTTAAAAAAATTAAACATTGATTTTAATTTTTAAAAAAATTTTAATAAATAAAAAAATAACCCCAGTTACAGATGGGATCACAAACCAACTTCATTAAATTTGTTACACTCCAGATCCTGAGCCTGGCTGAAACAAACCTGAGAACCAAAGTGAAGTCAATGCCCAAAATAGCTTGGGATGCATTGCCCAACACAACACACAGCACAAGACTTACAGGATCAACCTAAAGATACTCTAGTCCTAAACTACTAACATTCCACCACCCTGTGCCTTCTCCAGCAACAAATGTAACAAATTTAATACCATCAGGTTAGGAAAGGGTGGTTTCTTATCTTGGAAGACCATGTCAAGCCATCATTTTTATATATTTAAGTTACATTAGCATAGTGAAAGAGGAAGACAAAAAAATTTTGATTAAGGATTGTTTCTACTTGAGCTGAATTGCCAGTCACCAAATAGCGGCAAGTTATTTATCGTCTAAGAACAAAATTTGAAAAAAATAAATATAACACTTTTATTTCACAACAAGTGTATGCTTGGAATTTAAGATCACTATTAGGTAGAATTCCAACTAAGAAAATATTTGCAAAAAGACAAGTTTCTATTCATAAGTCACGGAAGCCAAGTCCACACTTGGTTTAAAAAAAAAATAAAAATAGCTCTCCTGTTTTCCAGAACTTATATTATTTTATATAAGCAAAGTTTTATATGCTTTGAGCCATTCCTACTTGAAAAAAAAAAGTAATCTATTTCCTCAAAGAAACGAAAGAGTACCACACATGCACACAAGTTTACAGCATCTGAAAGAGTGCCCAATTAAAGTCTTGTAAACTTTTTAGTTACTTAAGGTCATAAATAACTGCACGGTTTGTACCACCCTACCTTTCACTTAAGATTTCACATTTCTATTCACAGAACTATGACTTAAAAAAGCCCATTCATACTATCTGCAAATTCACAGAAAAGCAGAGTCTTGTATAAAACTGTTATTTTACATAGTTAGTTTCTTATATAAAAGTTTGCGGACTTTCAGGTTGGTTGGGGGAAAACACAGCCCTTAAGTTCTATGCTAATATTCAACAAAGTTACACAAGGAGCTTCAGCTAAAAATATGTATTTGTGCATTCCTGGTGGCCTGCCAAGCTTCAGGAGGGCTTTTGTTTCTAAATAGGATAACCATCAGTGGATAGAAATTTACTTTTTTTGTAGTCTGAATAGTTAGAAGGTAACTTTGAGATCCATTTAATAGATAACTTCAAAGTATGCAAGATTACAAAACACAGCTCAAAGAAAAATGCTAACTTTTAACCTTTACCCTTAAGTGTATCTATATTCAAGAGAAATCAGATTTTTTTTCCACTACTTTGCCATCATTTTGTCTCTTCATACCAAAAGATCACTTTCACAGTATTTTTAACTCGATTATTCAGATATGCCTACAAACACTAAATCAGATCTCTTACCATATGAAAGAATTCAATACAACCTTGCACCAGTGAAATTGTCACGATTACATGGCTAAATAATTCCACCCATACCCTTCCACAGCAAATACCCTTCTGTCAGGCCATTCTTAAACATAACCAAGCTGGAAAATGTTTGAAGATTCCAGATATAAGAAAGAAAATATTATTTTCAGCACAGACTACTCAAGGGATTCATATGCTGTGTGCACATGTAGGTACTAATTACAGATGAAGCCACTGCCATGAGAGTGAAGTATCTCTCTGTGTGCTCCTATTATCCATCACTACCCATGATGTGTATTACGTCTGACAGACCACAGCAACGGTGTCTCACTAAAATGTGAGATGAGCAACACAGTGGGAAGAAAACCTGGAAGGTTATCATGAACAGAACAAAATCCAACCCAATAGCATCAGATTTACACAGTGTGTAGGATGTGTGTAAGCAGAGCATGAACGGGAGAAGAATTTTACATAAAGCATAGGTCAGGAGTTGCAAAAGATTGATAACCTTCTGGAGGTGGGCTTAGCTCAGACTCCAGTTTTCCCTAAAAAAGGTGAACATGAGCTGTTCCCTATTTCCATAAGCACACATGTCCTCTTACCCCCACTACAACTATCAATGGCAAGAAGCAACACAGGATGCCTGCGTGTCAATGTTAATCCTTTACATTTTGTGTATTACGTAAGACAATACCATGTTCACGTGGAAGTATGCAAAGCCACCAGGTACTGCATTTTGAGACTATGTAATAAAAGCATGAGTAGAGAAACCTTGCAGATCTTTATCATACAAAATGCAGACAAGCTCTATCTTACCTCCCTTTCAATGGACTGTCACAAAAGGAAATGCTTAACACATTAAAGATGTCTGAAAAGTCAGACCAAACCCATGAGGCTAGGCAAACACACCAAGCCTACCTTCCAAAATTCAACAAAAGCACGTTATACAAGATAAGCTGCTTGCAAAGCTGTATGTGTAAATCTAAATCCCTAAAAATGCTGTTAAAACTGTACACTTAGGCTCAAAGATGACCTAAAAACTGGGTTATACAAAGACAACCAACCAAACATTCAAGAAAAACACATCTAGATTTCTTCAAAAGAGCAGAGATATAGTAATTAAGTTTGGAATGCTGTATTCCTTACGAATTTTCATTATACTCAAATGACTTTGTTACTTAAAGTTTTCCTAAAAGTGCTCTACACTCCTTAAAGATTATTATTCAATGCTAACTGACAAACGCCCCCAAAAAACACGTTGTAGCTATTTTCTCTACATGTGTATGTTACAGAGCCTTTATTGTTACCCTACTGATGTGAGGTCTCATTACAAAAAGCCCAAGAAGAGTATAAATCAACCAAGCCCTGCCTTTGGAAGAAAGTTATTACCTTTACAACCACCAAGGGATGTACACTGCAAGAACACTGAAGATTTTAAGAAAATAAAAAGAAGTCTGAAGGGAAATCTTCCTGTGATTTTAAATTGACAAAGTAACAGCTTGAGAAAGCCTTTGACATTTTCTGTAATACAACCATTTGCCATTTTCTTTGACCATTGTCAAAACAATAATTCCAAGAATATGAGTATCTAGATCTCTATTGCTTTCTAAATTAATAACTCCTCGATCATGCAACACAAATCATGAGCTACTGTAAAGCTTCCATGAAATTACAAACTGATACTCAGTTAGCTATACTACGCAGCAGAGCATATAACCTGCTTTTCTTTTGTCATATCAGCTTTATTATTCGTATTCTAGTAAAAGGTTTTACACCTAACTGAACGCACAAAGCTCTGTTACCCAACACTGAGAATTATGAAAGAAAACCATCAGATTGACACAATATTCTTACTTTTAGCAGTTCAAAGTAATGAAGACAGTGGTAAACAGGGGCAAGGAGCAGCCGGGGTAGAACATACTGAACAGCTTCTTTAAAGCCTTCACCTATTGACTAGAAACAAAATAAGTTTCAGTCTTAAAACAATCAATATATTAAAGCAACAATGTAATTAAAATAGTAATATCAATAGTATGACTGACTTAGAAGAAAGTTACCTGTAAATAAAATGCTGCTCCTGGCTTTGATAATTGACTTAGAAAATGATCGTGAAAACCGGGTCGCAAAATATCTTGTGCATATGATTCATATGGATCAAACGCTAGTTCCTAAGAAGAAATACAGAAAAATGTTACAAAACTGATTTATTACCTAAACTTCGTATTTCTTAAAGCAAATACATATACTACATAGGAGAGACTTTTCTGCTACTTTTTTCCAGAACACCTATAGAGAAGAATCAATACTTTCACATGCACAGACTCACGGAGTACTTTAGTCTGGAAGAGATCTCTGGAAGTTGACTGGTCCAACTCCCTGTTCAAAGCGGGGCCCACCTCAGGGCCAAAGCCAGACCCAGCGTCAAACATAGTGATGTTGCATAGGGTCTCATCCAGTTGAGTTTCAAGTATCTCCAAGAATGGAGGCACCAAAACCTCTCTGGGCAGGCTATTTCAGTGTTCAGTTGTTCTCAACTGCAGATTCCTCCACTCCACCCCTGCATCTAATCAAGATTACTCTTTTTACCGTTCGTGCACACTCTCTCTCACCTCACATAACAGTTCTCTACTGTGAGTCCCCAGTAAGAGCCTGCTTCAGACTGTTCTACACCTTCCCTTCAGGTGTAGACTGAAGACAGCAGTAAGATCTCCCTTCTCAGACTTCTCTTTTTAAGACTGAATAAACCCAGTACTCTTGACGCTCTTTGTGCATCATGGCCCTCAAGTCCTTAGTCATCATGACAACCTTCACGTATAAGCCTATCTTGTACTAGGAAGGCCAAAACCAGACACAGTGTGCCAGACATGGTCTGTGCAGCAGTTGAGAAATCATCCCTCGACCTGCTAGCTACACTTTTCCTAATAAAACCCAGTAGGCACTTAGCCTTCACTGCCAATTCCTGAGGATTTTTGAGCCCTGTTGAGCAGTACTGCTCCTCAGCGAGGCAGCCAGACCATTGCATAGGGTTGTTTGGTCCAAGGTGCAGAACTTCATGTTTGCCTTTAATCATCTCTATGAGGTTCCTGTAGGTCTATTTCTCCAGCCTACCAGATCCCCCAAGCAGTAGCCCTGTCATCCTGTGTGTCCTACCACAATTTGGCATCACTTACCAACTTGAGGGGCAGACCTCCTCCCACAACACTAATACAGACACTAAACAGTATAAGCCTCAGTATCAAACCCTGAGGAATGCCACTAACCACTGGCCACCAGATGGACTTTGTATTGCTGATGACAGCCCTTCAGGCCTGCCAGCCCAGTCAATTTCCCACCCACTCTGTAATTCAACTAGCTAGTCAGCTTGGTGTCCTGCAGAGTACAAGGATACTAAGCAAGACCTTCAGCACAGTCTCTCATAAGTTCAGATAAGGGATGTGAACTGCTCTTTCCTTTGTCCATGGAGCCAACCATCTCATAGAAAGCAGGCAAGCTGTTCAGGTACAGTTTGCCCTTTGGAAATCTGTGCTGGCTGTTGCCAATCAGCTTCTAGTCCTTCACATCGCTGGATGTGAATTCCACAAAGATTTGCTGATCTTCTCAGGGACTGAGGAGAGGCTGGCCAGCTTCTCGTTTCCAGGATCATACTCATCAGTCTTTTTGAGACTGGGCATAGCATTTTATGTCCAGTTACTGGAGAACACCAAAAACTCACCACTAAATTTCAAGAATTCTAGACAGCAGCCTTGCATGACATTTGCCAGCTGCCTCAGCGTTCTGTCCTGCCCCATAGGCTTGCATATAGCCTTAGATCAACAGTCCCTAAGTCATTCTTTGACTTTCACCTCTCTCCCTCGATCTTTGGCAGCAGGCCTAACTGGGAATCCTGGAAGCACATCTTGCCAGTAGAGACCAAGCAAAGGAGACTCAGGTACCTCAGTCCATTTCATGTCCTCCAGCACAGGGTCTCTCAGCCCATGAGCAAGATTTGTGCATTTCCTACCATCATCTTTTTCATACTGTTTTACCTATACAAGTCCTTCTTGCTTTGCACCCCTCACTGAGTTTAACTCCAGCTGAGCTGCAGCCCTCTTAATACCATTTCTACCTGCCCAGACAGTGCTTCTACATTCCTCTTGGGAAGCCTATGTTTCTTTTTGAATCACAGAATCATTTAGGTTGGAAAAGACCCTTAAGATCATCCAGTCTAACCATAAACCTAATACTACTAAGCTCACCACTAAACCATGTCTACATATCTTTTAAATACCTCCAGGGATAGCAACTCAACCATTTCCCTGGGCAGTCTGTTCCAGTGCTTGCTAACTCTTTTGGTGAAGAGTTTCTTCTTAATACCCAGTCTAAGCCTCCTCTGGTGCAACCTGAGGCCCATTTCCTCTTGTCCTATCACTTGCTACTTGGAAGAAGAAAAGACCAACAGCCACCTTGTTACAACCTCCTTTCAGACAGCTGTAGAGGGCAGCAAGGGCTCTCCTTAGCCTCCTTTTCTCCAGACTACATAACTTCAGTTCCCTCAGCCACTCCTCACAGGACTTGTTCTTTAGACCCTTCACCAGCTTTGTTGCTCTCCTTTGGATGTGCTCCAGCACTTCAATGCTCTTCTTGCAGCGAGGGGGCCAAGCCTGGTTTAACAGGAAACTCCAAACCGTGCTTGTCCTTGCCTCCCGCTACACCTACCCTTTTTCTTAGGGACTGGGAATGCATATAACCTTGTGCTCTGAACACCTTGCCTTTGAAAATGAACCAGCTTTCCTGAACCCTTTCTATCCTCAAGGAAACCACCAATGTGATCCTGCCTTCCAATTCCCTAAACAAGCTAAGTCTACTCTCCCAAAGCCCAAAGTCTTCAGTTTGCTTATCTTCTGTGCTTTTTTCAGGACCTTAAACTCTACCATCTCTACCACCTGCAGCTAAGACCGCCATTAGCTACAACGCTCCTGCCAGTTCTTCCCTGTTCATAAGAGGTCAAACGCCACACACCTTTCTTAGTTGGCCATCAGCATGTGCCATAAAAAAAAGAAATCTTCTGGATTACTTAAACCACAGATAGTTGTCCACCCAGTAGATGTCTGGAAGGTTATTCTCCCAAGAGAACCAGGGCCTGGGATAAGGAGACAACTCCTACTTGTTTAGAGAAGGTTTGGCCACTTAATGACTGGGCAGTCTTTGCAGTAGGAGCCTGACCACAACGTGCCCTTTGGTAGCCTCCTCCTCTGATCCTTAACCATTCAACCAGCTCATCGTTCATTCCTTAACAGAGCTCCATGTATTTGAAGTGATTTTTTGTCAAGCCTCCTGGCCTCATCTTCCCCACCTGTTCTTCTTGAGTGCTTGTATTTGTTCATACAGCCCTCCACCATGCAGCCCTTCCTGCCATGTCACTAATTCAGTCACACACCTCTGCAACTGCGCACAGACTCCCACATCCTTGTATCTGTACATGGGCACATGTACCCTGGGGAAAGAGACACTTCAGATGAACCTCTGGTCACCCCACCTTCTCAGGAGGAAGGTGCAAGGGCCTTTGTTGTTGTGCCTTCTATTATGCACGTCCCTTTCTCCTCTCAGTTCTTTAATCTGCAAACTTCAGTCTCCATCCATTTTGAACTAGAGGAGTCTAGTTCAAAAGCTTCCTCACCAGCTTAGCAAGCCTGTTGGCAAAGCAGCTCTTGTTCCACTGTTGAAGTCTAGTGACAGGTGTTTTTTCCCCACCATGCTCTAAAGTTTAAACAGCCCTATATAAACTATGGTTTAGAGACTAAAAAGGTAAAAGCACTCTCAAAAATGGCCACCCTATTCATAATGGTGAGGCTGGAAGAAGAGATCTCAACCCAAACAAAGGCAGCTAGAACAGAGATGCACTTAGCATCGAAGTGCAAATAATTAAGACACACGTGAATAGCAAAAAAGCCCCCAAGTATTTTCTCACCTCTGCCATGTCTTCAAAACAGCTGCCTACTAGTGGATGAGGACTACCTTCATCTGTCATTTCAACAGTGTCTTCTATATGACCCAATAACTTCACACTAAGTTCATGAATGTCCGATATACGACTAAATATGTTTTCCACATCCTGCAAAAAGCAACAGAACCAGGCAAAAGTCAACAGGGAATTGGACACAATTTCTAAAAGGAAGAATGTTATTGCAAAGCTATTCTGTTATTACAAGAAAGTCAAGCACTTCCTTAAACAGAACAAGATTTTATAACATTTTATTACATACTTTCTGTATAATTTATATAAGATCATAGAATGTTTAAAATAACGACTGTATTTATAAATACACAAACATTTACAATGATTCAAACATGGCAAGGAACAACAGTGACAGATCTTAAATTACAGGCCTGCAAGTGAATGTAGTAAATTGGGTGGTTTCTTCTGCAGTTCTACAAGACCCATGCTTCCCCCTAAATGCTCCTTTATTATTTCTATTTCAGAACTTGAGACAAGTGCTTGCTCCTCTACTGATGTTATTTAAACTGGACAATAAATCTAGATGAACACTTCTAGAACTTAACTATAGATATTATAGTAGGGGTTTTTTTTGTTTACTGTTGTACAATACTTACATGAGATGAAAATAGTTTGGAGTTGGAGGCATATGGCTCTCTAAAAACTCTGATAATGAGATTTAGTTCCCTTATATATTGTCGAACCTCTGCCATAAATGACTTCACTAGGTCATAATAGGTTTGCTCCCCTGAGGTGGATGGTTCCTCATCAGATAAAGTTAGTGCACTTAAATCTTCTACATCCTGATGGAACATATCCATTAATACCTACGTAGCAATGAGAAGGAAAAATCCACAAAGTGAGAATAATTTCTTTTCAAGATGTACCAGTAAGTTCCCAGTAAAGGAAACCTATAATTCCCATGAAATCAGACTGATCAGCAGTAAGATTTGTGTATTATCATTCTGCAATTGGTTGAGCATTACAAAAGCAATATTCATTGCTATGAATTTGCAAGTCATAATTTGCAGCAGTAATTTCTGAAGAATTCCCAGTCATTTAGACCAATCCAGGCATCTCTCCAAAAGTGTAGTCCTAAAATCAATTATAATTTTAAGAGGTCTATGAAGTATACAAACACATTTAGCATTTAGTTGTATTCTATTACTCTGAATTAGCTATACATAATCTAAGTTTCTGAAGACACTATATTACCTGAAGTCAAAAAGGTTGTGCATTTTTGGCTTTTCAGCTTTAGCTTTAATAGGAAGTCACACATGATCGTGCTCAGAACCCTGTAATCTATCTGTGATGAGTACTGGCCTGACCACACACTGTACATGGACTGGTTTCTGTCCTTAGTAACTCCCGAGTTCTCTTGTTAAAACAGACCCTCAAGGAAGGGCACCAGCTTCGGAAAAGGTGGCAGTCACTGCAAAACTACATAGACAAAAGGACCTCTAAAAACTCTGACTACCAGAGGTCCCAATTCATACCCAAGCAAGGCTTACCAAAGACAAGCAATTAATAATTCAAACTTCAAGAAGAGTGGGATCACTGAACACTTCTTCCAACATGGTATCTGAGCCAGGAGACATTACAATGACTTAGCAAGTGGCAAACAAATCACACTCTGCATTGTTTCCATGATAAAGAACATCTCAAAGGCAAACTAAATTGCCTGCAAATTAGTAAAAGGCATCCTAATTTGAAGTTATCTTTATCAGAAAGAAAACTAAAGAGGGTCCAGAAACAATCCACAATGATGCAGCAAATGTTAACAAGCCAGCACAAGTTGTAGTTCAATGTAGAAAATAACTTTGTTCTGGGATAGACAGATGGGACAGCACTTATAAACAAATCTGCTGCCCAGAGCTACACCCCTTCCAGGAAGTCATGAAGCATATCAAACATACATGTGAACTTCGAAATAAACGAGAACTTAAGTGTTGCTTGCCAGCCTTCCTTCTGAACAGGTAAGAGGTGAAGCAATGGCAACCTTTGCCTGTTACTGCAGAGACCAACATGATTGCTGTCAATCCGTGAAAAGAATGAGGAAAAGACTGCAGGATCAAAGCTGCAAATAGCCCAAGAACCCACGAGGAAGGCTAACCCATTAAACAGTGAACTCCTTTTTAAAATGGCAGAAAACAGAATGAAAAAGTGTTTTCAAAACTAAAAAACCGGAGATCAAAAATTAAATTCTGAATGAGCCACAGCCACAACAAACATGACATTTACCTGGTATTTACAGTAAAAGTCCTTCTTCTTTAAAGCACATTACAGGCACTTCTCCAGAAGACATGTCAGTTAACCAAGCTCTTGACTACTGATATTAGATAAATTAACTATCCTGCAAGAGAATTCTTGGGGATCTGTAAGTTCACGATGCCCAGTGGAAAAGAGCCTGGGGGGGCTGGCTGACGGCCGGCCCTGTGCCCAGGTGGCCAGAAGGCCAACACATCCTGGCTGGTACCCGGAACAGCGTGGCCAGCAGGGCCGGGGCAGTGCCCGTCCCCTGCGCTCGGTGCTGGTGCGGCCGCCCCTCGAACCCTGGGCTCAGCTCTGGGCCCCTCACTGCCATGGGGACGTGGAGGGGCTGGAGCATGTCCAGAGCCGGGCAGGGGCTGGGGAAGGGGCTGGGGGCGGGGGGAGCTGCAGGGGCTGAGTCTGGAGGAGACTCAGAGTGGGGGGATCTTATTGCTCCCTACAGCTGCCTGACAGGAGGCTGTAGGCAGGGGGTGCCGGTCTCTTCTCCCAGGTAACAGGGACATGACAAAAAGGAAATGGCCTCATGCTGCACCAGGGGAGGTCTAGGTGGGATATTAGGAAAACTTTCCTCACTGAAAGGGTGGTCAGATACTGGAACAGGCTGCCCAGGGCGGTGGTGGAGAGACCATCCCTGGAGGTGTTCAAGAAGCACTGGATGCAGTGCCTAGGGACAATGTTTAGCGGTGGACTTGGCAGTCCTGGGTTAATGGTTGGACTTGATGATCTCAAAGGTCTTTTCCAACCTAAATGTTTCTGTAATTCTATGATACTGTAGGAAATTACATGGAGTAATGCAGGTATTCACGGAGGCCCCAACATCTGTAACTTTACTTCACAGAAGCAGCTCTAGCACACACTTGAGCTAGAAGATTGCTGGCTGTAATTCACAAAGTGGGTATCTCACTACTATGAAATCCACAGAAACATTTAAAGTAACTATACCCAGATATTGAATTCAAAGCAATCAGAAGCATGAGCAGATAGTGGAAGAAAAACAGATTGCATTTTAATGGAGTTTTTTGCAGACAAGGCAAAATTTTCCAGAAGGATGGATGCACAAAAACAAGTGTGGAAGTATAAAACAAACGGCACCCCAGGCCAAGAAACCGTTCTGGTCATTTTGTCTCAAGAAATAAAACCAAGCAGAAGACATTATGAGAATGAACATAATATACTACAAAGTATCTCAGTGCAACTGGAAAGAAAACACCTTAGGAGCACCTGCAATAGCTTGTTCTGCTGAGGCAGTAAACCAACAGGCCTGATTTAGAGCCTTTCAAAAGTTCTTCTGTGTACATATCAAGCAGTTCCTCCAATGTAATGTAATGGAAGTTCCTAAATCAACTTCATCACAGCTCTTCTGCTCATCACCTTTCCTAGGATAGAAAGAAGCATGCAGCAACAGCACTTGTTCCTGTTATTATTCTATGACAAATATTCAAATGTACCCCTTCAAACCTGCCCTAACACCCAGGCAGATATGCCCAAAGGCAAAGAGGCAGCCAAGACTACTGTCCTGACTGAGAAGGACTTGACTCTTCAAGACCTCACCAGATACCTTAACAGAGAGTAAAGAAAGGTGAAGAAAGCAGGATGAAAAAAAAGCAAGTAGGAAATGAGACAAAGGCATTAACTGAAACACAGAGACATTCCCAATTGAAGATATTAACATAGACGAAGAGAAAAATACTGGAGAGGCAACAGATCTGAAAATCCTTAAGACTTCAGCAAGATTAGAGATTCTTAAATCCCAGCACTTAAAAGATTGATTTCAAGCTTGTTCTTTAAAAATTGGAAAACTTGAGATGCTAATGAGGTGGCCACAGAGCTAGAGTGCAAAGGCACCTGAGACACAGGCAGGGAACCTTGCCTATCCCTGTTAGAGAGAGGTAATTCCTGTCTAAATTAATGAATCTTCTGAAACTACAAGACTACCTGCAGATAAAAATACGGACTGCTAAGGGAGGATTAGGCTGAGATGCCAACGCAGGTGGGTTTTTTGTTTTAAAATGTTGGACCATCAAAATGCTTTTTACATGCAATATAGCCTTAAGTGATTTTGGGAGAACACCCAAGCTTAATTTCAGCCTTCTTTTTCAAACTACAAAAATAAGACTCCACTATTACAGGTTAGGAAGTTAAATTTTATGTTAGTGCTGCTGTTCACAATAATTTTTAAAACATTCACACATTGCTGAGGTTAGGCAAGCGATATCAAAAGGAAGAGAGACTTAACTATTAATAAGCACAAGCAACAGCTCTGTAAGTTCAATTAGCTATTTGGTAGCTTTGCTTTATTACAGGAACCATATTTTATGGCAGCATTTTCTTCTTTCAAAGCTACAACACTCCATGTACTCACTAAGGAATAGACACTGTCCTCTCAAAACTTAACTAAAAATTCCTGTTGACACGAGAAACAAGAGTTAGGCTTACCTTATCAGCACACATTGCTACTTTAATATCTTGTTTTGTAATCTCATAGTGTCTTATATTCCGCACATAATTCCCAACCAATTTTAAGATGTCTGCAGAAATGTATTCTAATACTGCCACTATGTAAACAGACACTGGTGGTCAATTTTGTAGCCTAGAAACTTCCTGAAAGGGAAAAAAACCACAAAACAAGTGTTTCACTGTCACTCAGTTGATGAAATACACACCATAGGTTACAACTAAAAAACCAGTAAGTTAAGAATCCAGCTCAATAAACATTCACCACATATCACAGTCTGTTTTAGTAATAAAAACACAGTAGTCTGTAGGCCTAGGGAGGAAAACTGTCATTGGTAGATGTTGCTCTACTAACTGAGCAACTGTGGAAGTGACAACAGCCAACGACTGTCCCAAAAACATCACTTAAATGTTTAGTTTCTTGAGCATTTTGCTAGTCATACAAAATGAAACAACAACAATCAAATTCATAGCAAATGAGTTGTTGGCTTTGTTTGTCCAAGAGAGAATTAACTAATTTTAAGTGAAAAAAATACATGCAATTAACTGGAACACTTAAAACTATGTAACAAACATTCTTATCTTTTTTGTTTACATTTCAGGCAGCATAAGACATTACATGAAACACTACAATAAATTAACACTTCTGTGTATTCTAAAAGCAAGATTACATCACTGCTTACCTTTAATAAGGGATGGATTTTTTCTACTGGGAGAGATAATGGATTTCTTCGTTTCCTTTTCTCATAGCATACTGGGCATCAGCTATTGCCCACTTATCAATAGGATGGGGAAAAACTTTTTGAACACGATCCTTAAAAAAAACAGGACTAAAGGGTAAATGCACAATCTGAATGAGCTTAGCAATAGGACTACATTATCAAATTGCTTTCCATTACTTAAAGCAATGTTTGCTAATGTTAATAATTCAACTATAAAAGTGTATACAAACATACAATTTTTATCATTTGGTACATGCTGCTCACTATATTCATAAGGCTGTATCAGGATATCATTACAGAGTAATCTAGTGCTCAAAAATTTGAGAAATGCCAGAATTAAATTGCCATTGCAGGCACAATTTGCCTCCCCTTGTGCACATGCCTGGGAATTCAGCATGGAAATATATGACTTACATTTTGTCCTACCACTTTATTCCTGTACAAAGTGGTCACTGAATGAGATCATACAAGTTTTCTGTTTCACCTTTACTGATCAACACATGGTCCAGATTGCATACATGCAACTGCCTGGATGATGGAAATGAACATAATAGGAAAAGAGATTGTCCAACAGTACCCGTGTATTTTAAAGCAGTTTCATAGTCTACAGTTGGACCATACAGACCCAAGTTTGTTTACTCCTCCTAGCAGTCAGGGTGCTGGAGGACACCACACTCTCCCATGCATCGAACAACTCTCCTGCTGGAACTCACACACAGGTCTCTGGAGGTTTAAAAGCTTCACTGATTTTGGTAGCCTTGGTGTTCAGAGATGCCAGAAATCTAACTTCTCAGATAACTTCACATTTTCTTTTTTCAGATCACAGTTCCCACTGACTGTTTCGGTTGCAAGTGCTCACTTACGTAAATATGACCCCAGTTTGAGCAACCATGAAATGGGGAAGATTAAGTTAATGACCACTTACAAAGAGCTGGTAGAGAACAAAGTACACAAAAACTTTCTGACAAAAAACTGGGACAGAATACAGTTCTATAAAGGTGGCACCCAACTTTCCAAAGTATAGGCTTTTCTTTTTCTTCCCTCATCATAACGCTTCTGCAAAAGGAAAGCAGAGGTCCTACCAAAAAAACCAAAAAAGTTGCATTCGCTATGTAATATGAATTCACTCCTCTAACACAGTCCAGCCTGCTGATTGAACAATGACGGTGTCCTAGGGGAAAAATAAGATGTGTACGACCATATAATTAAAGGCAGCATCATTATGCATAAACACAAAGGGGGTAAACTGAGGTTGCTTGATCACCTCTAATTCTTGCATTTCTCATCCTGAATTCACAGCCATAAGACTCCTAATACAAGTGACAAGTGACAAGTTTTGTTAGCGTTGTTTAAAACACAGCATCAAACAATCTTCCACAAGCTGCTTGTCTCTTGAGCTGCCAGACCAGATGATGTTGCAAAAGAAGCCAGCCATTAAAGGGGACAGTAGAACACCACTAGACTAGGTGTCAGTGTACAAAAGAGAAGAGGAAGGATGAATTTCATGAATCTTGAGCTCAGACAGCTACTTTTTTTTTTTTAAAGGGGTTTTTGGGTTTGAGGTTTTTTTGCCATTAGGCCACTTTCTTCAGAACATGAGGAAGTTGCATCTTGTTTTGTTACCTAACCTGGTACAGGCACAGACCCCAAGTACTGGAAGCCAACAGGCACATTGCACACAGAGTATGTACCTTGGCACCAAAGTCTTCAAATCATGGTTAAGCACAAAGGGCTACCAAGATTTTCATGGCTGTAGAAGCTTACATCATTTAACTGATTTGTTCTCAAATGGAGAAACTCTTCTCAGATCAAGCCCTCTTCTCAAACATCAAGCTGCTTTTCTGAGTAACACAGCTTGTAGATCTTTGAAAAGGCAATTGTAAGAGAAGAGGTTTCTATATAGAGGAAAGAAGTGTTCCTCAACTCATTCTGAGAAAGTGACTGAACTATTTTTGTTCAAATTTCTGGGACAGCAGGGGGTGTATCAGCCTAAATCACCATGCTGAGAAAGCAGCACAGAGCCTCAGACTAAGCAGCTATAGTTTGCATGCAATATCAGTGGGAAAAAAAACGGGTCTTCCAAAAGGA
This sequence comes from Falco rusticolus, assembly GCF_015220075.1. Classification (NCBI taxonomy): domain Eukaryota; kingdom Metazoa; phylum Chordata; class Aves; order Falconiformes; family Falconidae; genus Falco; species Falco rusticolus. The sequence continues at coordinate 171,341 of NC_051192.1, read as the reverse complement.
ACCAGTCAACTTTATGTACACAAGTTACACTCACTACCTATTATACACTAATACAGTTCAAAGATAGTTTTACTGTGCATTGAACAACAAATTCAATTGATAGGGAAACTACTAGATAACTCTTCAGGCTTTATGAGGAAGGTTCTACTACATAAAGATACATAACTACTGTTTTTCTTTTTATGTTGTGAAATGATTACTTTGAACTGTTACATGAAAAGTTTATTATTACAGATTTTTAATAGTAATTCTCAATACCTCTACATCCAGAAAACTTCTTGGTTGGGCTTGACACAACATATTTAACAACTGGAGAATTAACTCCTCCACATACTGTAATGCATCTTCAGTAGAAGAAAGTTTAGGATGGACTTGCACCTGAACCTACAGGAAACAGAAGAATTCAAGCTTTAAGTTTTCCTTTTCCCCAAACCACATGCTTTACTTCCAAAAAAGATGACAAAAGTATGAACCAAACAGCTCAGAAAAATCCAACCCAAAATGTAGCTCTATGAAGGCACATCAAACATGAGTGAAACACTCATCTACACCTGACAAATACAAATCTCAAATGTTAAAAGTACTCAAATCACTGTGACATTTAATGTCAAAAAACCAGCTAATTAATAATAGTGCTTAGCAGTACAACTAGGAAAACTGTTTAAAAACCCAAATATATTTATCTTTCTCCCTTAGCGTTAAACCACTGTTTGTACAAGACATTTTAGACATGGGGTTTTCTCCCTTTTACAACTCATTGTTTGTCACTCCATCTATAATAATGAAATACAGAACTTTTTTCAAAGAGCACACTACAGAAATAACAATGATTTCAGCAGTAGTCTTCAACTTATTTAATCCATACTCAGCTCTCACTAAAATAACACTGGTTTCGAAGTTTGTTTCTATTCTGTTTTCTTTAAAAAGATGTCAGCCTCTAGAGTAAAAAAACACTTCAAAGAGGCCACAGCGTTGTCCTGGCATTAAGTGGCGGTTCAGAGGTTTTGAAAGTTTGGTCCTCATATGTTTACTTGTATACTGTGTCTGCAAATTCTCACTGGTATAAATCCAGTGAGGCATGATTCTCTTTGCTCCTCCCATTATTTTTCCAGACAGTCATTTAACTTCTGAAACAAGCCTCCAGTATAGCTCTCCTTTGCACTTCTGTAGTTCAGAAAATAGCACAGTTTTAACCAGTTTAAATTTCAGGTATGCAAAGCTCAGTGCTTCAGAGCATAAACAGACAGGCAGCTCAAATTCAATCCTACACTGATGGCAAATATTATGCCAGAGCAAGCTGACTGCTAACTTTTGCAAAGCATCTTTCAAGCCCCAATTTCATCATTTTATCATTCCACTGCACACAACTCGAAATGCCTCCTGTTCTCTCCATCACTAACACAAGACCTTAACCACCTTAAACCAAAACCCAACGATCTGTTTCATCCAAATATTAAACCCATGTCTATATTCAACTAATGCTGCCATAATTATTTAATTTGACACCTGAGGTTTCATTCCTGTTTGCAGTTACAGCAAGAATTAAGTGTTATGAAGTTCAAACACACAACAGCCTCAAACAGAAATCCTCTTGCCTGCTAAGGCACTTGTTAGTTTGAAAACTTCATGTCTGGGCATAGCCCTAGCGCTCATTTAACTGCTGTTGAGATTTAAATACGCTGGATCGCATATTTAGTTTCTTGCAGATGGCATACTCTTATGTAGCATGTCTTAAAAAATATCTCCAGAAGTTACTGCTTTTTTAACTTAAAAGCACACTGGCAAAAATAGAACAGGAAAACTTCTCTCTGTTTGACTAGCTAATACAACTATTTTGATTATGCCAACAGTTTCATTTTCCTAAGAACTTCAAAGTAGCACCATACCCAGCAGTCCCAAGCATCATTTACAATTCGAACACTGACATCTGAAATACTGTACCAGCTTGGAACATCTTAACACCAGAAATTACAGACTTGCAGAAGTATTCTCTTAAAGATCAGAGTTGATCTGAGCTGCCTGGAAGATGCTGCCTTTAATGTTTTGTTTTGGTTGTGTTTTTTTTTAAAGCAGAACTAAACGAATTTGTCTTACATTCTCCCTACAATATACTCTAGCATCAAGTCAATCCCACAGTAAGAACACACAGCATGATAAACCAGAGTGATGAAGAGCAACTCTTATTTTCTCCTTTACTTAGGTAACAGACTGTAGACGAATAGCCTCATCACAACTCTTTCAGCCTGTAACAGTCTATAGGAATAAGAACAAACAAAAATACCACAGCAGGCCAGGCCACGACCTGAAACATTATCCATAGTCAGCCAAAATAGAGCCAACAATGATAACCTCCTCCTAGTGCAGGAGGTAAGTTCCAAACATTTTTCCTAAGCATGTATGTTTGGGGGGCAATTACATCATCCTTCTCAAAGGCCATCATCTTCTGGCACTATCAAGCTCTACTGTAATAGAATATCCACCTCTGCTGAGTAAAACATCATGAAGTGCCATTGGCTTGCCAGCATAGTTTAACTATATTAGGTAGGTAGCAAACAAGCTTCATTGCTACTTAAGTAAGGTCTCGTATTATTTAGGGTTCAAAGTCATAGGAGCAAAAGCAAGAAAACTAGACTAACAACAAAAATTACAGGATACCTCGGTGTACAATTATCATAGAAACATGTAATTTTAGTATCTGCACTACTGGAGTACCTGAAGGCTCAGACTGAGAATGAAACAGTGTTATTTGAGGGTACTCAAAGCAAGCCCCCAAAAGTCCATTATCTAAAGACGTGATGCAAGATTTAGTCAGAGAAGACAAGAAATGAGAACATCTGTTAGCATACTGTCACATGACCCGTTTCAAAAAAAGATCAAGTTACTGGGATTTTCCATCTATCTCATAAAGTCAGCTCAGATTTTAAATAGAAAAAACCTGGGCCACCCTGCCTAATCACCCCTGAAAAAAATGAACATGGCTTGAATCCCACCAGATCCTTCACAGACCTATGTTAGGAATACACATGATAAAAACAACTAACAACTTCTGAAGTGTAGTGATGTTTAGATAAGATTCTTATCTAAACATTTAATCTCGCCTGTAAATAATGACAGAACCCATCCCCTCCCTTCTACACACACCCCAAAATGTCTATCTTATGAGAAGGGAAATTACTAAAAGAGCAGCTTAAGATATTTTCACTAAAGCTTCAATTCTTCAAAATACCCCAAAAAATTCTAATGGGCAAATACAATCTACATCAGCTATAAATCCCTGCCTCTGTGGCTCCATTTTCACTCAACTCCTCTGATCGCTGTTTTGAATGTTCAGTCTCCACAGTCTTTCTTAATTCTCAAAAGGGAAATGACCAAAATTTTCTTTATTTGAAGATAAGCAGAGCTAGCATTTCTTGAACTGCTTGTCATGCTCTGTTAAAGAACATCAGCAGAGACAAGCAATGTCTGCTTAAGAAAATCCGTAGCACTTCAGGAAAATCCTATGACATGGCAGGTTGACTTTTTTCTTTTTTTTTTTTTCATTCTTCCCTTAAAAAAAAATAAAAATCAACAAAAGCAAGGAATTTCAATCAGGAATGGTAACAGCTTAAAAATTAGGCAACCATAAATCTAAACTGCCAGAAAGAGTCAATGAAACCAACTTAAAAAAACATGCTTAATGAATAATGTAAAGATAAATCAGATCTTACCGTATAACTCTTAGCAACTTAGCTTTATATAAAGCTTTCTCAAACCATTCCTTTCAAACTCTACATAATAAATCGGAATATTAAACACTCCCATAAGTCTCACAGGAAGCAGTAGGGACCTAGACCATGCCCAGAGATAAATGTAATTTAAAGAACTGCAGATGGAATGCCTACAGCTTACACAGAGGCTTGGTCTCCAACTGGTCCAACACAAGAACGCTGAGGCTGGTCACAAGATGACCCAAACCCGAGTTCAAGCTGACACTCAGCAGCCCATTCTGCACTAGAAAGAAGAGTTTGATAACAGATATGAAAGGAAGCCTTACACAGTGAATTTAATCTGATTGATACTAAATCACGCTTCCTCAGCAACAGTTTTCAGTTACCTCTTCCTCACCCGGCCATGAGGAAAAACCTAGCTTATGCCCATCATAAAGCTGAAAAAAACCTCTCCAAAGACGCAACTTGATGTGTTACACAAAAACACCAGTGTGATGCTCCCAAATCATCATGAACAAACAATGCAATCAAGCTCATGGTCCCCAGTTGTTCTGTTAAATACAGCACACACCAGAAAAATCCTACTTGTGAAAGGCTGCAGAGAACAATACCAAACCAAGCCCTATCAGGAGCAGCAGCAACTTCAGAAAAGTCCATAACAGAAGGAAGTAATTCTAAAGCTACATTACAAACTGAAATAAAACCAAAGCATCTACTGTTGATTAGAGATAAATTTTTCATATCTGGGCAAGGGTACCCATGTATGGGGATTCTGGCAAGAAGTCACATTACGAATCAAAAACCAATGCCTGCTACAGAACAACTGTGCTTCACCGCTCAGTACAGGTACTGCCACACTGCCAGTTTTCCTTGGTGGTGGCTGAAGTACTTTTAAGAAAGTGCCTAAAGGAAAACTCCATATTTACTACACCATTTTAATAATAAACTGGAAGAAGTTGTAATGAGACAACAGGCCAAGATGTTTTCCAAAGCACTATCAGAGAGGGTGACACTTTACTGATCATAAGCATTTTTCTAAACCTTCACAGGCACAGTTTATTCGCCAGATAATTAGTAGAAATTACTTGGCCACTGAGCAGGGTTTGGGTTTGGTTTTGTTTTTTTTTTTGGGGGGGGGGGGGGGGGGGGCGGGGGGGAGGAGGGGAACATTTTTCTTCAGTGACTTTGAAAGTGTACACTGTTATAACCCTTATTTTACTCAACATATCTTCCGTTAATTCTCATTGAATGACTACAAAACAACTGACAAGCAACTGCTTACCACTAAAACACTTCAGGATTAAATATTTTATTTACAGTTTGCATGGATGAGTGTTCTTAAGAGTACAAGCACTCCATAAAAAGTTTTTTTCTTCTACTCTTGTATATCTCTGCTGATATTTGGCAACCTTGCCCATGTTTTGTTATCTCAATCAATTAAAAATCCAGTAAATTAAAGCAAATGCAAATGTCTTGGATCCAGACTTCAGCAACAATTTACTGAAGCCACAAGATTTTTCTAACACTTCTCTTGATGCATCAAGGCAGCAGTATTACACTGCACCAGTGAGCATGTGAAAAACCTTAACAGTAAAGATGTGAATCGTAGGAGGATCTTAACTTTATCCTCCATAGCCATCAGAAGAACAGAGAACCCAGAGTGATCAGAAATTAAGAATGTTCTACATCTGTAGTGAAACAGTACCAAGAATAAGAAGTGCCATTCTGAGTAGCAAGTGGCAACTGGACTGTCATCAATTTGAAGACCTAGATAATTAAGTCAGGTGGAAATATCTTTGTCAGTCACAGCTTCCTGAGCACTCTGTAGTCACTGAAGCAGCTTTTCTCATCTCTCCTGCTCCATGAAGGGTACAAAAGACTGACTATATGATATGTAGAGTACCTGGAAGCGCACTGTCTGGAACAGTTTCCTTAACTGAGGAAGCAAGTCCCCCTCAGACAGATGTCAAGCCACATCAGTCCAATCATTTCTGCCACAACACATTCGAACAGCATCCCTTGTCAATTGTTCAACTGATTCAAGACAACATGAGGTTTGCAAACAGTGGACTATCTGTACAGTAAGGAAGTTTTTTTCTTTTTCAATGATATCACTAAATTAATTAAGGTATCAGTCAGTAAGAATGACACGCTTTCTACTGTAAAAACCAAGATATCAGGATAGAAGCAAGTCATAGGCATGCAGAGAAATTCTGACTGCATAAACAAGTTATACAAGCAAGATGAAGCCACAAGGGAAGACGTTTAGGAAAAAGGTTATGACCAGAATAAGGTGTATAAATTCAACACCAATGTTGGAGGAGGCACCGCTTCGTACATGTCCCTTCTAAGTCCATTTTCCAAGGTGTATTAAAAGCCATGTATCTCCATCTCCAGCCACCCAAGAGCTCTGGTGTTTCACATGTCTTGACGAATCCTCCGTCTTCAGCGCAAGCATCTCACCTTCTGTCCATCTCTGCAACTACAATTTCAGACACCAGCTGTTATTCTTACTTCCTTTTCTTGTACCTCATCATCACGATTACTGTCTTTCGTCAGCAACCAAGGATCTCTGCCACACTCCTCTTTTGCTCCTTCAAAACAACAGTGACCAAGCAGAGAAGCATCTCGGTTCATATCATTTTCTTCCTAATTGAGTGCACTGGAGTCTATCTTGACAGCATCTGAAGGAGAACTGGAAGAAAAGGGATTACATTATGATCTGAATGGTACAAGAGCTGCTTTTTGCAAATGCAGCTGTTCAATGCAAATAAGAGTTCTATTGTTAAGGTTCACATCTAATGAAATACAAGGCATGCTCTCGTAAGAATTTGTTGATGTAGGAATGTAGGAAGAGATTTATTCTTACTACATTTCTTGGTTTTGTTGCTTGAGGAATAAAAAGGATAGATTCAAACTAACTCATCTGGAAAAAGAAAGCTATTTGCAATGATTCAACAATACCTATTTTTTAAGAAAGTGATTTTGAGCCTGTAGTTTGAACTCCACATTAAAAGCCAACTCACAGTTACAAAAGGGCAATGGCATTTTAATGATTCTCCAATAGCTGTGAACATGCCATTCTGGTATATATACTATAACAATGCTAGATTAAATGCCACTCTCCTCATCAGAGATACTAATTTGAGATAGGTCTTCCCAAACTACTAAGTCTCATTTCCAGATACGCAGGAAATCATCGCACTCCTGTTTGTGCATCTACCTGGTTTCAAGGTGGAGTTCAGAAAACGGATTGCTGTCACTACCTGAGAATGAGTGTCAGCATCTGGTCAGCTAACAGGTGAAACGAAGGAAAGGTTCTCCTCTAGTATCGACAGGCTGTACATGAGCTTCAGACAACATGACTCCTACTGAGACAGCATGCTCTGGCAATTCAGCAGACAAAGCCACAAGGCACTAGTTTCTGTCCAGGACAGTTCTGCCCTTTGACCTCACTGGCATACACTGCCACATTCTCTGCTTTACTAGTCCCACATGCTGGCTGGAGGTACAGCTCAGGTCTCTGGCTGGCAGAGCAAGGGATCAGCACCCCAAACCCACCCGCTGCAAAGCTGCAGTATCGCACCTGTCTTTTGAACAATGACAAGTGCTTGTCAAAGTAAGTTCACCACAATATTCACAGATTTACCTGCCACCTGTGACAGGTTCATTACTTCATGGGGCCTTTATCAGGACTAAACACTCTAGCCGACACTACCTGTAGCTATGTAAGTTTATAGAATACCTGATTTGGTTTCTCCATTAACAAAGATGCCATTAAGACAATAATTTAGTATTTTCATCTGCCATTTAGTAACTCAAGAATTCAGCTGTTCAGTAAAGCAGGTGACAGTATGGACAGATTCTTCATTTCTACCTTTACAGGGACAGCAATACTAAGTAGCAGAAGACTATGATTCCGGAGCACAGGGGACAATAGCCTCAGAGAAGATAAGAAACAGGTGGCAATCTCATGAAGAACTGAGGCCAAAAGAATTAATCCCTGCTAGATAGTTGCAAGGTTGAGTGTGAAGTCTTCAGAACTAACCCCACCGCACTCCTGTCACCCCTCTACCCACAGTAAGAAATAGAGCACAGCACAAATTCAAGACAACTATACCTTGCAGGGCCAGTTTGTCGTCCTTGGGAGCTTGTCATTGCTGGTCTTCTCTGTTGACTTCCGACTCCAGAAGTCCTTTTCCCCCCCAAGGAATTTATCCAACTCCTTCAGCAAGCACCTTTGATGCAGGGTGAGTCCAGAAACGGCTTATCCATTGGGAAGAAAACTTGTGCTTCAGATGTAGCAAGTAATCCCAAAGTCTTAGCTCGTACTTGCCTTGAATCCTCACTCTGCGTCCCTCAGTAGTTAGCACTGAGCCTCATTCCAAATTTGACAAACCTCTGCTACACCATGGAATAAACCATCGTCTGAAGAAACAAACTCTTGCTGGTTGGGACCTCAAGTAGCTCCAGTTCCAGGGCTGTCCAAGTGCTTACGAGCACCACAAGCAGCAGCAAGTTGTATGGTTAGTGCAGAAGTATAGTTTTAAAGAAGTGACTACCGACTGGGGATAAGACGTTAACAGCACATGCTACAGATGAGACAGGCAAGAAGACTTCCAAGAACTGGATGAAACCACACAGTGCTGGAGACTTCAAAGAGCACGCCCAGAAAAGCGAGGCAATGCATTGCAAGAGGAAATTAGGAAGAAACACTGAACCAGTACAACTGCAATACTCGAGACTCGCAGTCCACACTGGAGGATGCAATGGTTTAACTAGCCCTAGAAGCAAGTCTACTTAAAAACTGCAGTTAATCACTGTAGCTATACAGACCCATAAGGCGTCACTCTGTACCACTAAAAAGCATAAAGTTCAGCAATCTGAAGCCAGTTCAAGCAACAGTGTCAGAAACCGCTTGTTCCTTAAGCCTTCCACTTTCTGGGCTGTGGCTGCATAAGTGCAAGAGGAGCCCTCACCATTTTTTTCTCTCTTCCAAATAAATTCTTTCTGCACCACAAACACAAGCTTCACCATCTCAAGGGCACAAGACTTGCTAGTTTGCCCTAATGAAGCCTTCTCAGCAAAAAGGTATTTAAAGTACGAGAAACTTAACTAAAAGCCATTAAGCACGAACACTAATTAACCAAAACTCTCTCAGCAGTTCCTCGTAACAACCTCTCCCCGGCCGTGTCACTGCTGGGCGCGAAGGGAGCCCGGCAGCACCCCGCAGAAGCGCAACGAGCGGGGCGATGGGGCGGCCGGGACCCCCGCGCCCTTTAAACGGTTTTTATCCGCATGTCTCCGCCTGTCAGCGCGTGGCCGAGCGCGGCGCGCGCGGCCGCCAGGCCCCGCTCCGCGGCAGGGCCCGCCCGGCAGGGCGGCAGCGACCGACCCCCGCCGAGCTCCGGGGCCGCTTCCGGAGCGCGGGGAGCGCCAGCGGCCCGGCCGCCCCGCTCGGCCCCGTGCGCCGCGCCGAGGCCCCGCTCCCGCGGCCCTGTCCGCCGCGGCCCACTCCCGCTCACCTTCTTGAGGGCGGGCACCAGCAGCCCCCGCCACTTGGGCGCGTTCTCCTCGCTGAAGAACTCGTAGAGTAGCGGCTGCGCCTGCATGGTGCCGCCGGGCCCGGCCCGCGGTGGGGCGGGCGGGGCGGGCCGGGCAGGCCAGGCCGAGCCAGGCGCGGCGAGGAGGCCTCCGCGGGAGGACCCGCGCCCCTCAGCAGGAGCCCTGGCGGCCCCCCGCCGCCGCCAGGCCCGCAGCGGCGGGGGGAGGCGGGCGCTGCCGCATTCCCCGCCCCCGGCGCTCGGTGGTCGCCCCGGGGGGCGGCGGTGGGGCGGCGGGCGGGGGCGGCAGGAGCGGGGTCACGCGGCACGGCGCGCGGGCCGCGAGGGGCGGGGTCGGGCGCCCGGAGCGCGAGCGCCGCCGCCTCCCCCCGCGCCAGCTGCCGCCCTCACCCGCGCGGCTGGCAGCGCGCATGCGCAGTGCTGCGCCGCCCCGCGCCTGCGCCCCGGCCGCGCACCGCCCGGCCCCGCCCCTCCCCGTCGGAAGTGCCTGCGCGGGGCGGCCGCGGCACCGCGCGCCCCCTGTCGGCGAGGCCTGCCGTCGCTCCCGGTGCTGCCCGACGGGCCCGGCGCCGCGCGGCCAGCGGCGGGGCGCGGATGGGCCTCGCAAGGCGCCCGGGCGCGCCGCGGTGCTCGCTCGCCGGCGGCCCTCGCCCTGCCCGCCCTCGGCAGTCGCCGGGCCAGCCCCGGGCAGCGGGGCCCGCCGGCGCCCTGCCGTTCCCCGGAGCCCGCCAAGGGAGCCACGCGGGCCGGGCCGTGTGCCGGGCCTGGGGCGGAGGGCCGGTGGCCGAGGGCCGGTGGCCCCCCGCGGCGGCCCGGGGAGGGCGAGGCCCTTGGCTCCGCGTCAGTCGCCGGGGGGCCGCGCCGGGGCAGGAGCCCTCGGGGCCTGCTCCCGGTCGGCGCCTCTGCGGGCACGCCGGTAACGCCGCCGCCGGCGACAGCGCTTTTGCTCCCCGCAGGCCGGGACTGAGGCGGGTGCTGGCTGCTCGCCGCCCCCCCTGGGTGACCCGGAGCACCAGCGCATGGCTCTGCCTGTGACAACAGGGCTGGGGGGCGCCGGGTGGTACTGTCCCCTGGGCAGCGCTGCCGCTCCCCGCCTGAAAGCCACTTGTCATCTCACAGGGGGGCCAAGATCAGAGATAAACAGATGCTCCGCTCAAGCGGCACAAGAACAGCCTTGGGGGTGACAAGTAAGCTTAGTTCTTGGGGGGGGAAAAAGGGCAGAAAAGAAAAGCCAACATGCAAATAAGCCCAGTGGTTTAAATAGGCCGAAGTTTGTGGCGGTCTGCTGGGCCTGGCAGAGCAGGGGGAGGAGGACGATGCTGGGGATGAAAAGGAAATCTTTGTGCTCAGCAGTGCAAGGCAGGGGACCTGGGAGTGCCTTGGGCCCAGAAGAGGAAATAGTGAGCTGCTGTTGGGGAGCACAGAGATTGATGTGTGAAAATCTTGGCTGGCCGCTGGAAGGAAGGTTTAGGACCAGCTTCCCAGCTGAGAGGAGAGCACAGTACCCACAAAGATTGGGTGGACAGAGACTGCCAAGTCTCCCTTTGTCTCAAGGGCTGGTCGTGCAGACGCCTGTCTGGAATGGTATGCATATTGGGAGGCTTACTTAATTAGTCTTTGTAAAGTACTCTGAGGACATGTTCCCGAGATGCTGAGCACTGTACTTCTAACAGGTAATGGATAGAGCCCAGCCTCTCAAAAAAAGCTGTCTTCACCCAGCAGCTCCGCCTGAGGCGTTTCTCCTCCAGACAGGTACTGCTGTCTGAAGGAGCCAGACTTCTGCTTTGAGTCGGCTGGAACAAGGATGAAAGGCAGGAGTACTCACATCTCTGAGCTGTGTCCTTGGTCTGGTAGCCTGTCTGTGCATTTGACAGCACCACAGCATCTCACAGAGTTATTGCACTCATGGCCTCATGGGACATCAGTCTTGAAATTTAAATCATCAGCGGGTTCCAAGTATGTGCAACAGTCGGTGTAAAACTGCACCAGCACTCTGCCCTCCAGCCCCTCCACTTGGAGGCGAGGGTGCCAGGACTCCTAAACACCAGTGAATGATCTACAGCATCTCCTTCCTTCACACAAAACAGCGTCGAGTAAGTTGAGATTGCAGACACTGTGTTCAGTTGGTTCAAACATTCAGTAAGGCCACAGGATAGTCCGGGCCCAAACACTTCCTCCACCCGGAGCTGCCAGCTGATAGCCTTCCTCTCCCAGCTTCCAGTGCTTTTCCATTGCCCCCTGCCCCAGGGCATCCTGGATTTATTGGTGCTGACAGGGCAGTCTGGGTTCTTCACTGGCCTGTGCCTGATCACGCTCGCTCACTCTGTGTGCTGCATGGGAGTGTGCAGTTCTGCTTGGAAAGCCACCAAGTGAACAAGGCTTAACCATCTCCAGGGCTGCCTGAGGAGCTGTTGCTCCACTGTTCGCGGTAAATAAACGAGCCTATACGGCAGGATGGGAAGAGTTCCGTGGGTCCACTGAAAGACAGAGCACAACTGAGAGCCACAGGACACTGCTGGCCCATCAGTTCTGTTATCGAAATCTCAGAATGAAGAACTTATCGACACCAATGTGATGTAGATAAGCAGACATTTCTTTATGGACGGCCGGGTGCGTGAGTGAGTCCCCTCACGATCGACGCACACCATGGTTCAAAATCATACACCTTATATAGAACTCATTCATACATATTCATTAAATATTCATGCATAATCGTAAGATTTCCCATAAATCATTAACATACTCTCCTCCCATATCCGATTCTGCGCAATAAAGGTTAGAAAGGTCCGGAAATGGGTCTGGGGTACGATTTGGGTAGGTGGTATGTGAGTCGGTGGTCTCGATCTCCCCCTGCCCGAATTACCTGCCACTTAAGGTAACTGTTTCTTGGCCGGCAACTATGGGTTGCTTCACTCGACTCGGAATTCCCAGTTCACATAAATTCTCATTTTGACATTTTAGTACATCCTCCTAGGTTACATATAAACAATCATCTCAAATCTTAAGTCTGTTATCTAAGTTCTAAACATTCCTACTAGGTGATTCTGACCAATTCCTCCGGCCTTGGTACGGGGCTGTACAGAGGGTTTTTTATAGCCGCTTTTTACTATAACTATAAGTTTCATTAAAATATATTTTCTTATCTTCTTATATTTCTATTACATGATTGATTTTATAAAATCAAATAATCAATCAAATAAAGTCAATCAATCTTAACTTATTAGCAAATCTATAACATTTCCCCATCCTCTTATATTTCTATTACGATTGATTTTATAAAATCAAATAATCAATCAAATAAAGTCAATCAATCTTAACTTATTAGCAAATCTATAACATTTCCCCCCTTTGAAAGTGTTGAAAATCATTATTTCAATACTTTCACATTATTTACATATCATTTGTTTCAACATATTTTGGTGGTGGGCTATACCTTGGTGGACTGGTTGGTACTTCTCTCAGGATCATACGATTGATTGCAATTCTATTGGTAAACTGCTTCTTCAAACATGCATATACCAACATGATCATCAAAAAGACAATCAGTAACAGAAACAAAGTTTTGATTAGGGATTGTATCCAAGAGCTCAAGTTCCATCCTAATTTGTTAAAAATTTTCCCTAACCAGTCTTCTGACATATCTTCTTGAATTGATTCTGTTTCTTTTTCAATTTTATCTAATAAATCCAAATCATGTTCCACATCTTGTGTGACATTTGGAATGTGGATGCAACAGTGGTCCAGTTTATCTTTGAGATATCCACATACTCCATGTTCTTTAAGTAGGAGCATATCTAGTGCCATTCGATTTTGTAAAGTCATTCTAGAGGTCGCCTGTAATTGTATATTCAATTCCTTAAACCCCTTTTTGGTAACGTTTGCTAATTTTTCCACTTGACCAGCTAACTGATAGAGCCATGCTCTGTTTCTATATGATGCTATAGGATTTAAAAGTGATTCACGTGCCCAGCCAATTTTCACTCCTGTAGATGGTTCATTCCAAGTATCATCATTTGTCTCAGATCTCTTTGTTCGTTTCAGTTCTAAATTTTCTAGAGATCCTCTAAATGGTGATTTCTTCCAAATCGGACACAATGTTGGCACGCCTAAAGTTATTTGTTTCACTTTACCATCTAATGGTAGATGAGTTGTCCAGGTTCCATCACTCAATGCCCAAATTAAATGTCCTGGACTTTGAATAGTAGATTTTCTACAACTAAACATTATTCCTCTTCTGGGTATATAGGCGCTAGATAGATTGAGAGTATTCTTAAGACCTCGACCAAAACAACCATATTTTAAAGCGGCGGCCAAAGGAGGGATTCTTTGAATTATTAAGTCTGCATTGCTACAATCATACACTTTTTCACATTTCCACCATGGCACTATTTTATTCTCCTTTTCTCCCAATGAAGTTGATCTATCATTGACCCAGGGTAATACTGAAAACACTTTTCCATCCCAGGTAAAACACCAAGGAGTTTTTGCCATATACTGAAAATGGGAATATAAGGTCATAGACCAAACCGAATCCCAGACTATTTCCTTTTCCTGTAGGGTTCGATTCTTTTTCTCACATTTTGTCTCGGTTATCCATACACTGGTGTTTGTTGTAGCCATTTTAGGGTAGTAACACCATCCCTTGTTCCCTAAATCTCCATATAATCCCGGTTTAGCTACAAATCGTCCTTTACATTCCCAAATGGTTGAATATACTGGTGATTCTTCCCCAACTTTAACCTTTTGCAGTTCCCAAGTTTCCCTAGGTTCTTGTTTACAATCCATTGTCTCATTTTCATATTCTAATTTGGTCAGATTCATGGTTAAGATTCCCCATGGAATAGATTCACCTACTGCCCTCGGTATTGGTAAACAAGCAGTGATCTGCATAACATTTTGTAAATTGGCAAATCCTGTAATCAATCCTACCATCAAATTTTCCTCAGCCTTTTGTTTGGGAATTTCAATCACTTGTTCTGTCTCTATTTGTCTTTCATTCCTGTCCACCAAGTCAGCCCATGATCCTGCCAACACTACCAACCCAAATGGAATCCAAAGAACGATCATAACCTGATATGAAAAATTAGACATTTTTCAAAGTCAAATTTAAAGTCTTTGGGTCACGGTTGATAATCTTCCATGGAATAGGTGCTTTCTTCACTCGAGTATAATGGATCCAAGCATCCGATTCTGTTACCTTGATAGCCGTAAAAGTGGTTAACGGTACTTGGAAAGGTGCTTTCCAACGTTCCTGTAAAGGTTCAGAGGCCCAGGTCTTCACATAGACATAATCTCCTGGTTGGAAATCATGCACTGAATTTTCCAGGGATAAAGGTCTATTCCAAATTACTGCACTCCGAATTGCAGCCAAAGTTTTTCCTAGAGAAAGCAAATAGTTATATACATCCTGCTTTCCTTTTACATGTACGTTTGGATTTGGTTCTGGAGACTCATATGGTTTTCCATATAATAATTCATAAGGACTGAGTGAGGTTCCACTCTTTGGCTGTACCCTGATACGTAATAATGCCAATGGAAGCGCCTGAGGCCACTTTAGACTGGTTTCTTGACAAATTTTACTTATTTGTCGTTTCAAAGTTTGATTCATCCTTTCCACTTTCCCACTAGATTGGGGTCTCCAAGATAAATGTAGGTCCCAATTAATACCCAATACTTTGCTAACACTTTGGACTACTTCAGCAACAAAGTGTGGACCTCTGTCAGAAGAAATTCCAATAGGAACTCCAAATCTCGGAATTATTTCTTGTAATAACCACTTCACCACTTCTTTTGCTTGTGTGGTGCGACAGGGAAGGGCTTCTGGCCATCCTGTAAAAGTATCAACCCCTACCAGGATGTACCGGTACCCATTTTGTCTGGGTAGCTCTGAAAAATCTACTTGCCAATAATCTCCAGGTTCTACACCAGATTTCAGTCTACCCATTTGAACCTTTTTCTTAATCATTGGATTATTTTTCAAACATACTTCACACTTTGAGTTACCATTTTAGCTATTCCCAACATCTTAACTGATATTACTTGTTTTCGTAAAGATGTTACTAAGGCTTCTGCCCCCCAGTGACATTCTTGATGTCTCGTTTGAATTCTCTCTCTCATCACAAGAGGTGGAATTACTACCTGTCCATTAGGAGTTACCCACCATCCCGCTAAGTTTTTCTTAGCATTTAATAACTGACCCAATTTGTCATCTTCCTCTGAATATCTCGGGTTTTCCCTAGGAAGGGTTGCTGTTTTAGAAGGAATTATTGCCATTTGCGATGCTTGTTTCTTTGCTACCCTCTTTGCTGGTTTATCAGCTAAATTATTCCCAGCTATTATTTTTGTATTCCCAATCTGATGTGCCTTACAGTGCATGATTGCTACTTGATCTGGCTTTTGAACTGCTTGCAATAATCATAAAATTTCTCTTTGATGTTTAATGTTTGATCCTTGAGAGGACAATAACCCCCTCTCTTTCCACAAAGCTCCATGGACATGCACTACCCCAAAGGCATATTTTGAATCAGTCCAGATGTTTACTTTCTTGTCTTTGCTTATCTCTAAGGCTCGAATTAAAGCGATGAGTTCCGCCTTTTGGGCTGACGTGTTACTAGCCAATGCTCCTGCTTCTATAATTGTAGTATCTGTTGTTACCGCATATCCGGCGTATCGGACTCCTTGTTCCATAAAGCTGCTTCCATCAGTATACAATTCCCAGTCTGGTCGCTCCAGTGGTACATCCTTCAGATCCTCAGGACTGGAATAAACATACTCGATGGCAGCCAAGCAATCATGTTCCAGTTGTCCTTCTTCCTGTATGGAACTTAAAAACACTGCAGGATTTACCAGGTTAGTTGTTTTTAGAATCACATCATCCTGTTCAGTCAATACCACCTGGTACTTCATCATTCGGCTGGGAGACAGCCAGTGTCCCCCCTTCTGTTCTAGGACAGTTATCACCATGTGTGGGACATAGACTGTTATTGTTCTTCCCAAAGTCAATTTCCGAGCTTCTTGTATGAGCATCACTGTTGCTGCCACTGCTCGAAGGCAGTTTGGCCACCCTCTACTCACTGTGTCCAGTTGTTTAGAGAAATATCCGACTGGTCGTTTCCAGCTTCCTATCCTCTGGGGTAACACGCCCGGTGCAAGGTGTTGCCTTTCATGAACAAACAACTGGAAATCTTTGGTTAGATCCAGCAGTCCCAAAGCAGGTGCAGACATTAAGGCACGTTTTAACTCTACAAAAGCCTTTTGCTGTTGTGGGCCCCATACAAAGGGGGAATTCTTTTGAGCCTCGTACAGCGGTTTAGCTATTAGCCCATAGTTCATGATCCAAAGGCGACACCACCCACTCATTCCCAAAAATGCTCTGAGTTCATGAATATTTCTCGGCTCAGGTATACCACAAATAGCTTCTTTGCGATCTTTTCCTAATTGTCGTTGTCCTTTTGAAATCTCAAAGCCCAGATATATCACAGTCTGGCAGGCTGTCTGGGCTTTCTTCCTGGACACTTTGTATCCATTTAGTCCCAGGAAATTCAAGAGGTCGATAGTCACCTGTATACAGGCAAGTCTTTCTTCTGTAGCAATCAATATGTCATCCACATACTGTAAAAGTAAATGCCCAGGTCTTGATTTATCCTGTTTCCACATTTCAAGTTCCTTTGCTAATTGATTTCCAAAAATAGTTGGACTGTTTTTAAATCCTTGGGGTAATCTAGTCCATGTCAACTGCATCTTTCGCCCGGTTTGAGGATTTTCCCATTCAAAAGCAAACAGTTTTCTGCTTTCTTTTTCCAAAGGTATACAAAAGAAAGCATCTTTTAAATCAAGCACTGTAAACCGTTGATAAGTGTCCCTTAATGCTGTTAACAGTGTATAAGGGTTTGCTACTACAGGATAAATGTCCTTAACTATTTGATTTACTGCTCTCAAATCTTGTACCAGCCTATATTCACCCGAGGGTTTTCTGACTGGTAAAATAGGAGTATTATACTCAGATTCACATTCTTCCAAAATTTTATACTCCAAAAATTTATCACTCAATTTCTTCAATTCCTGTCTCACTTCCGGTTTGATTGGATATTGTTGAATTCTCACTGTTCCTGCGCCTTCCTTCAAATCTATTTTAACAGGCTCTGCTAGTTTCGATTTACCAGGAATATCTGTTTCCCATACAGTAGGGATCACTGCCAAATCCACCTCCGGTGGAATTTCTTGTTCCTTTACTCTTTCTTGTATCATCAGGATATCTCCCGTTTTTGACTCGGGTATTTTCAAGAAAAGTTCTCCTTCATCAAAAACAATTTGTGCATTTAATTTAGACAACAAATCTCTTCCTAACAAGGGTATCGGACATTCTGGTACATACAAAAATTCATGTGTAATTATCTTATTTCCAAATTTCAAATCTAGGTGTTGTAGGAATGGCCTGGTTTTCTTCTTTCCCTGTTGCTCCTATTATATTGGCTGGTTTTGTTCCTATTTTTCCTTTACATGTATTTAATACCGAAGATGTCGCTCCTGTATCTACTAAAAATTTAACTTCTTTATCTCCCAGCTAAATTTTAACCAGAGGTTCAGCTGGGTTCCCCTCCGGTCCCCTTCAGTCGTCTAAAATCATTACCTTGGCAAGGTCGTGAGAAACACTCTTGTTTCTAGGGCAATCCTTTTTCCGATGTCCTTCCTCTCTACACAAAGCACACTGATTTACTCCTAAGGGGGTATTAAATTTCCGATTGCCACAGTGCATACAACCTCCCCTCCCATTAAATCCTCGTCCTCTTCCTCTGCCCCTTCCTCTGTCTACCGTTCCTGTCATTACTGCCAATAAATCTGTTCTCCTTGATTTTCTTTCTTCTCTTTCTCTGTTGTTATATACTCTCCATGCAACTTCCAGCATTGTATTCAAACTCCTTGAATTCTCTCCCTCCAGTTTCTGGAGTTTTTTCCTTATATCTGGTGCCGATTGCCCCATAAAAATCAAAGCCAGTTGCATTTGTGCTGCCTCTGTTTCCACTCTCAAATCAGTATATTTTCTGGCAGCTTCCTTTAATCGTTCCCAAAATGCTGAGGGAGATTCATTTTTATCTTGTCTTACTTCATATAATTTAGACCAATTCAGAGATTTAGGCATGGCATGTCTAATCCCATATAAAACCCATTTCTGATACCGTCTCAGTCTTTCTCTATGTGTTACATTATTTGGATCCCACTGCGGATCCCCAGATGGAAAATTCTGTTCTATTGTTCCACCTGTAATTCCACTCATCACATCCAACTCTGCCTGAGCTTTACCAGCTTTTAATACCATTTGCTTCTCTGTATCATCTAACACATTATCCAGGATCACCTGTAAATCATTCCAGTCTGGATTCTGTGTTCTAATTATAGTATCTGCCACCTTGCCCACTTTTTCAGGATCTTCTCTATAATTTCCTGCTGCCTGCTTCCAAGTCATCAAATCCATAGCTGTAAAAGGTACTTTCACATAGACCGGTCCATCACTACCAACTCCCTGTCGCAGGGGAGCTATAGTCTGTGTCTGTTGCCGAGTTCTCCGTGAAACAGGAGTATGAATTACAATCTCCGATAATCTCTCTTCCACATCTCCTGTTCCACTGCTATCCGGTTCAATCGCCTGTTCTCGTGCCCTAGATTCTCGACCCTGATTCCTTTCTCTCCTAAGAGGGGATATATCTAATTCTGGTCCATCATCACTCTCAGTAACAATCTTTTTCTTTAAACAACCTTTCCCGATCTCACAAGTTGAGCAACACCTTTTTACTTTCTTGTTATCAGCAGTTACAGCCATCACAAAATTATCTCCATCAGTTAACTTGCATTCATCCTGCCAGTCTTTTCTCTGTCTCAGGTAAAAGAACAAATCCACATATGGCATTTCACTCCATTTCCCTTCCCTTTTACAGTATAACATTAACTGCAGAATAGTATTATAATTCAGTGTTCCATTTATGGGCCACTTTTCCTGATTTTCCAATGTATACAGAGGCCACCAATTATTACAATACTCAATCATCTGGCTTTTTGGCAAATCCTCATATAAATCTCCCCAATGTGCCAATAAACATCCCAATGGAGAATTTTTCGGGATTTTATCATTTACAGCAAGATTACGCATGCTTTTACTTTTAAACAACCGAGTTAACTTAGATGCCATGGTATAATCACTCACAGTACAATACACAATTATTCAACTCTGTCTCCCCGATCCGCGGATCCACGCTCCACACTCGCTTTCGTGCTTAATTGCACGTCTCACCCTTACAGCCACACTCACACTTTTCCACAATTGTTACTTTAAACAAAGACATAAAACACAATATTATACACTTCTTAATTTTCTTCTCGATACACAGACACAATAAACAATTCTGTATCAGAAGAAAAACCCCTCCTAACTTCTTGTTAGAGGCACTACCTTAGAGAACACTATAGCATGTAGGTTCTCTTGTTTCCACTTTCGTCCAACCCTGCAATAGCTTTCGCTTATGTCTTACGGGCAGGCGCCTAGGCTTCCACTTCCACAAGGATCCTTTTAGTCCAACCCTGCGCAGCTCTCACCGCGTCGGACAGGCAGACTTACTCAGTGAGACTCAAACCCACTGGTGGGTCTCCAACCCACTCCTTGCCATACACTTATTATAGTGGGACTCCTACCCACTTACTACAATTACAAGAAGAAGTGTCTTACCAAAATCCAGGGAAGGTCGCGAAGAGCCTTACGGATCGGGGATCGATGGGCATCCCCGAGAAATCCTCGGTGCCGGCTGGAACCGATTAGGTCCCCGACTCCTCCGGTCTCCTTCAGCGAGGTCCCATCTGGGTTGCCAAAACTGTTACCGAAATCTTGGAATGAAGAACTTATCGACACCAATGTGATGTAGATAAGCAGACATTTCTTTATGGACGGCCGGGTGCGTGAGTGAGTCCCCTCACGATTGACGCACACCATGGTTCAAAATCATACACCTTATATAGAACTCATTCATACATATTCATTAAATATTCATGCATAATCATAAGATTTCCCATAAATCATTAACATACTCTCCTCCCATATCCGATTCTGCGCAGTAAAGGTTAGAAAGGTCCGGAAATGGGTCTGGGGTACGATTTGGGTAGGTGGTATGTGAGTCGGTGGTCTCGATCTCCCCCTGCCCGAATTACCTGCCACTTAAGGTAACTGTTTCTTGGCCGGCAACTATGGGTTGCTTCACTCGACTCTCCCCAGTTCACATAAATTCTCATTTTGACATTTTAGTACATCCTCCTAGGTTACATATAAACAATCATCTCAAATCTTAAGTCTGTTATCTAAGTTCTAAACATTCCTACTAGGTGATTCTGACCAATTCCTCCGGCCTTGGTACGGGCTGTACAGAGGGTTTTTTATAGCCGCTTTTTACTATAACTATAAGTTTCATTAAAATATATTTCTTATCCTCTTATATTTCTATTACATGATTGATTTTATAAAATCAAATAATCAATCAAATAAAGTCAATCAATCTTAACTTATTAGCAAATCTATAACAGTTCTTGTCCCAGGCCACTGGCTTTGCACCCAAGCTGTGGTGGAAAACGCAGGCAGGTGAGGCGCAGCCAGGCATGGGTGGTTACCACAGATGGATGCGTGCATCTCCAAGGTGAGGGCATCTAAGGACCTGGAGGAAGGACTGTGGCTGTTTGGGTGCTCATTACCGTACAAGCTCTTGCGGGGAAGAGCACAGAGTTGAAAGCTGGGGGCTACTTTTATGGAGATGTAGTGACAGAGGAGTTGAAGCATGAGGGGGCAGAGGAAGCTCCATGGCACGGGGAAGTGCATGGAGCCAGGCACTGGGGTGAGCTGCCATTGTATCAAGAAGCAAAGATGAGACTCGCTGCTGTTGCTGTCAGGAGCAGAAACTAAAGGTCACAGCCAGTACAGTGGTGGCTTTACAGGGGTATACAGTGTCTGTGGGTAGCGTGAGGACACCTGGGCTCCCCCGGTGCTTCTGGAAGAGGGAGGGGAGTATGAGGTAGAGATTCACGGCAGCCTTTTGCTATGCTGTCATGAGGTCTGGCTAAGCGACTGAGGCTTACAAAGAGCGACAGCACCACTTCACCCTCAACAGCTGCCACCATGGGCAATGTGGGGAGGTGCCACCAGGAAGGACAGGGACTGCCAGGAGGTAACTGTGGAGTCCTCTATTCAGCCTGCAAGACACGCCTAGGAGTAGCCACCTGTCAGCACAATGCAAGGGGGGAACCTGAATTTTAATGCGTTGGATTTTCCAAGTTAGCTTTAAAGGGAAAATCTGCACCCCAGGAGGGAAGACTACCTCTGGCAACAGTAATGCAGATGTATCATAGAGGGTGATGCTGAGCAGACACCAAACTCGGCATTGCTGTTCACAATGAGGACCTGAGGCCTACCAGCGTCCCTGTTCCACTCCCCCAGGCACGTTCCTCCAGCTCCTTCTGCACCCCTCAGCGGATGACACAAGCCTGAAACATGACTCCCTATAACACATATTTTAGACCAGCCTGGGGTGTTTCCTTGAAGGGAAGCCAGACATGCTCCCAGGTTTTACCTGCTTTTTTTCCCCACCTTTTCACAGAGACTCCTTCAAACACCAGCAGTGCTGTTGCTAAAGCTGAACCCTGTGGAGCATAAGAAAATCCTCTTGCCTAGGGGATGCATCCATCCCCATCATGGCTTGCAGCGCTACTGGGTGCCCCCAGCCCCATCACGAGCTCCCAGTGGCAAAGCTACCAGGAACAGGCAGCCGGCAACACACGCTTTGCCTTGCACAGCTTTTGGTTTCAGTCAGGGGCTGTGGGATGCAGAATTGAACCCCACCCTGCTCTTTTTCAGGTCACCAGATCCTGTTTCTGACAGGGGCAGGCAGCACCGTATGGAGAGAATGTGCAAGAACAGGGAAAAAGCAGCGTTTGTTCCCCTGTCCTTCTAGCTTCCAGCAGCACTTCTGCAATGGATCCCAAGAAACCCACTTCCTCGTTCTCTTTAAGAAAGCTCAGTTTGGACCGGGACCCAAGCTCACCCCCTGCAGTGACTAAACTTTGCTGTCAGGCGAATGACATGAATGAATGAATGCCCCACCACATGGCCACATCACAACACACTTCTGCCTCTTAGCAGCTAGGACTGCTCACTAGAAGCCAGCGATAGCAGCCAGAGTGGAAGAGGTAGGGAGGAGAGAGAAAAAGGAAAGCTACGCAGGTTGTTAGAGAACCTGTGTCAGGCAGGTGTAAGCAGAAGCCTTGCTCTGACCTCATCATGCCTGTGTTTCCATTTCCTGGCTGTGACTGCTCCCACCAGTTAGCACACACCAAACCCAGCCATACATCAGGGTGGGGGTGGCAGTAGCTCCCACACAACGTTGCTCAAGGAAAGTATCAGTTCCTGGCAGCCGCAGGTCTAACAAAGACCTTCTGCTCTACCAGACACCCAGGCTCCTGGGCTCAGCTCAGGGCAGCTGCCGGCTGAGGACAGAGCAGCTCACAGCAGGTGAGAGGCAGTTTTGTGGCACAGACCCCAAATACTGCAACAGGACGATTCCTCAAAAAGAAGAAAGCTTTCACTGCTTCATCTTTCAGGTTGGAGAGCAGCACGCAGAAAGCAAAACTGCCTGGCTATACCCATAGCTGAGAGACAAGCCTGCCCTAGCACAATGTTCCCCTGCTTACTTCCCACATGCCACTACTCTGTCCTCTTTATTTTTAGCTCTTCCAGCTGCATCCAGGCAAGCATCCTCGTACCAAAAACGTTCAACCAGAATAAAACCTAATATCCCTTAGCTCCTGTTGCCTGTAATTCAGCAATGCCCCAGCACCTCCAAAGGGAAGACACTTGGCCACAGTTCCTGCAGAAACACCACAGGAGGAAGCATGTTTATAGCACATCAGCTATACTGTACTCAGTTAAAATTTAGCTACTTTTTGCACATCAGAAGTGAAGAATCACCCATGAGAGGGACGATGGAAACTGGGCAGCAGCACAAGTGTGCTGTGAAACACATGCCAAGTTCTTGCCTTTTCTGAGAGTTCAGCTTCCCAGCAGTGGGGCTTGCACTACCACCTTTCCCACAGAGTGGATCTGAGATTCAGTGCAAGGGAACAGATGAGATGGGGCCAGCTGGCAGCAAGCTTGAGTCCCACAGGCAGAAAAGAAAGCCCTGCTGAAAAAAAAAAAAAACCAAAAACCACACATCACTTTTGCAGTCAACAGATGGAAAAGCAGAAGAAATCAAACCAGCTGGAATTTGGAAGGACTCATTTCAGATACATACATCCGTTGCCTAAAGGCCAAAAGGGTATTAACATCCACCCTTTAGCTCCAACTGAGTTGAGCTTCTGTGGTCTGACCATTCATTCATACATGCAGAAATGCCCAGCTTCTGTGATTAGCACAAACATTTAATAGCAGAATTCAAAACTCAGTATGTTCCATTTTAGTCTTACGTGGAAAATTAGTGCAGGTGATAATCTAATTGTAAAACAACATGTTAAAAAAGTTTATTTTACATTATATACATTTGGGAACATTACCAACCACAACAATAATGCAGGCCATAAATCACTAAATTTAGTTTCTTTTCAGTGTATATTATCACAATAAAATATAAAGAACATATACAAAAAAAGGGAGTCAAATGCGTGCATTTTACTAAAACTTGGCATTTACATACTCCATTGGAAAAGAGCAATCAAAAATACTTCTGATCAAAACCAAGTTCCTGTGATGTGTAGTAACCACTGTATTGTCTGAATGAGGTAGTAACTAAATTATTTTGGCCACATGTTAACATCCTAAATCAAGGGAAAGGGTGAAAATGGTTATAAGGCAAAAAAAAACCCCAAAGGCGCAAAAATGTTTGAGGCATTTCCACAATGTGGAATGTTGCTCCTTTTCATTGTGATATGAAACTATTTAGTAAGATGAACAGTAATACTATTTTTTATCATTGTATACACTAAGTCGTCAAACACCTATTGCAGTGTTACAGCCAGGTACCACTAGTCTGGGACTGACACCCATCCCAAAAGTATTGTTTTCAAGCATAGAGAAGTAATCATAGGAGAGTTTTAATAGAAAAACACAGGTGCTTAACTGGTTTGTTTCAAAGAAAACTACCCAAGTAAACAAAACCAAAAAATAAAAAGGAACTTTGAAGCCCAAGTTATATCCACAAAGTCACAGCTTACCTTTGTGACTGTATACATCACATCAATACATTGTGCAAACATGAACACCAGTGTGTTGCATCAAAATTAAAACTAGATTGTAATCTGACTATAGCCTTGGTTACAATTCCTAAAAGTTAAGATTTATTAGTAAATCACATATAGTAAAATACAATAGTGTTGTTAAATGTACTATATTTGTTGCTAGCATCCCGCTTTATTATAAACACATGAGAAGTCCTTAAAATAGTACCCCGATTTAATTTTTGCATTCTCAGTGACTTTTACATCTGTACAGGTAAGACACTTGTACTTAACAGGAGGACTGCTATCTACAGAAAGTCAGTGTAGGTCTTCAGCAAGAAGTTTCACTGAAAAATACCGCCTATGTACAAAGATTACATAACAGTAAATTAAGAACATCTGTGGTGCCATAACGCTTATGTGTCCATACCACAAACAATTCTCGCCTTCCTCTCATGCCACAATAAATTATGAAGTAACTGAAGTGGGGTTACTGCAGCTTTTGTGCAATTTCAGCCAGTCACGAATGCTGCTGCAGCAGAAGTGTTCTCTTGTCACAGTGAGCCGCCTGCCATGCGCTGTTCTCAGTAACTGTTCTCATGCCCTGCCAGGATATATAAATTGCTGTTGGCTGTTGGGTTATCCGTTGGCCTACTCTCGAGCACCACGACCCTACAAGAAAATTAAAAAAGCCACATCATCAAGTATGCCTTTGTTTAAAAACATCCCTGGACATAACTGTAAACGTTCTTTCCCAGGATCCACCTGACCAGTGGTCATTTCTCTTTCCTTGGACACCTCTAGTCCAGAAGCCACTCCAAGTAAGGCCAACCTCAAAGCTAGTTCAGGGTCCTGTCCAGGCAAGGTCTCCAAGGATCTCCCAGAGCCTCTCTGGGGTACTGCTGCAGAGTTCAGCCACCCTCACAATGCTGTTTTCCCCTTTCATCCTGCTGGAATTTCCCTTGCTGCAATGTATGCCTGTTGCCTCTTATCCTTTCAGTGGGGGCTACTGAAGAGGGTCCATCACTCCCCTACTGCCTGGGCTTGTGCTTCCCCAGAGCTTTCCAAAGTTAACCCATGAATCAGGCTCCAGTTCTGGAAATTGTTACTCTGCCCTTCGCCATTGGACATGACAGATGACTAAAGCTGACTCTTGTGTGAGCACTTTCCCCGAGCCCCTGGGAACCCAAATCCACAGAAACTTCCTCCAGCTCTGAAGGTCCCAGACACAAAGACTTGCAGGCTGAGAAAGTCCTCAAGGAAAGGTCTGCTACATGCAGAATCTTCTCTTACTCTTTTCATGCCACCCACTTTTGGCCAGCACTGGGGACAGGAGACTGGGTTAGCTGGACCTACACCACAACTGCAAAGACCATAAAGGGGTGTCCTAGATCAGACCTTTCTCTTCAAAGGACAGAAACTAGCAGTCACAACTGTGTTTCACAAGCTATTTGAGATTTTTTTTAATCAGGCAAGAACTGCTAAATGGACCAGGATGCTCATGATTAAGTTCTCCTCCACAAACACCTTGAGGTGAAGGCACACTGTGGGAAATTCAGATCCATCTATTGTGCATTCACCCAAGGACAAGCTGCTTGCTTCAAAACTATCGCTCAGAAAATCTACCCTCTGTTCAACGTGCTCCACAAAAAGAACAAGACCTCACGCCATAAAGCACTCCCTGCTTACCAGGAGAAAGCAACATGCAAGCCCTTATCAGACTGATAAGGCTTTTGGCTTCTCAGAACCCCAGTTCCTATGAACTGCCTAGGAAGTGACATGTTACTAGAAAAAGATTTCACAGCTCGAGCACAAAACATGACAGAGCTGCAAGCAAAATGGTATCTCAAGAGATTGGAAGTAATGTTTATTGCAGTGCAAAGTCTTTAAACATTGTCTCAGACTTGGAAAACTATTAATGCAAGCCAGAAATAGATGGAACCATATTTGGGGAAGACGATGCTAATTTTTCCAAGGCAGTGATTTGCAATGTCATGCTCCATTGTGAAGTCAGACTTGTTTTTAAATTGAGCTGTGCTGTCTCTCAACAACTAAGAGAAATGAAACAATAAAGCTGAGCTCTACACACACCTCACTACCATCTCTGCTCCAAACACCCCAGGTCAGAGATGACTGTTACAACTGCCCATTACCGAAAAGCTATCAAGTATCACACATCAGGCAGAATCCTTAAACCCCAGCCAGAAAAAATGGCTGGTAGATAGCTGATAAAGCCACAGTACCATTCACTGATGTTATTATTATGGGTAATTACAGAGCCATGCATCAAGCCTGGAGAAGCAGAATAGGGGGAAAGCCTTTGGCTGATATGAAGCTTTTTTGGTAGTTCTAAGATGCCACAAGAGTGAATTTACTGCAAGTGGCACGAGACAGAGGCAATTCTCAAAAGAATAATTAAAGCCTATCTTTTGCACTTCATATGAATACATTACTGGGGAAACCGTCACATCAACACACACTCTCCAGAAGACAAAACATCTGCTGTTCTCCTGGCTGTTACAGAAGCATAGAGTTCGACTACAGGGCAGAGAAAGTTAAGGAAGTCAGTGACACTCCTAAAATAGCAATTACTGACTCAGCAAGCTGGTATCTGATGGGTCAGATAGGCACAGTGTTAGTGTCCTGCACAGCAGATGCCAAATAACAGCTACGCTGGGAATTACCAAGAGCTCTTGGACAAGACCTAAGCTGTCATGTTGGGAGGACAACTGGTAGAGTTCCTTTCTGGGGTGAAAGTGAGATACTTGAATTTAAGTATTTTTTGCATTCTCAAGAAGTAGATCTTGATGAGCTACTGCAGCAGAGCACATGAAAGTGAATATTTCACCAAGTTAAACAGAAGAATTACAGCACAAGAAGGAAGACACTCCTGCAGACTGTGACTGCAACCAAATAGAAGCTTGCTAGCCTGGCTGAATACTTCTGGAACACCAGTTTTAGGAATTATTATTTTTTTCTTTAAGACAGACAAGTAAACTTGAAGGGCTGGAAGGTAGACATACACAAAGGAATGTGTAAAATGGGTAAAAAAGGAATCACAAAGAACGAGCAAAAAGAACTTTTACAAGATTGGAGGAACACACATTATTCTTCTATTTGAGCATACCATGTTCACTTCTTTCCATACCTGTCAGATCCCAGAAGCCTGAATATCCTTGTATTATCAGAAATTTCCTGTGTGATCTAGACAATAAAAATAAGACAAGTGTTTACATGTTAAGTGAAGAAGTGTTTTTAAAATCAACCTAGAGAAAATAATTATGACTGTTACTATTTGCTGCTGATTTAAATCCACTAGAGAGTTTAATGCAACTGTCACTTTTAAATGAGATCTGAAAGTATAATTCCTGCCACATTATGTGAATTCCTGTGCAGGGCTCAGCACTGCACAGCATCCAAGCTACCAGTGCAGTTTTCTTTACAGCTGTGAATGAAATAGGTAGCTGTAGGGTGCAATCTGTCTCACTCTAGAGTAGATCTCCAAAACGGGTCAGGTAAATCACACATGAAATGCATTTTGTTGAAATTCTGAATCATAGTAATGATCCAGTAAAGTCTTATTCTGAAAACCTTAAAAATAGAAACATAATCTGTGGTACTTAGGCCACTGTGAAAAGAAAACACAGTATTTTGAAATTTCAGACTAATGCAATAGTTTTTTTTAGTGTGGGTGAATTATACTTGCGTGATACATCTTTATAATCACATAAATACCAAAGCATCAAAGAAAACATCGTGTTAACCAATGAAGTCACCCAAAGCCCAGTGCATACTCCAAGGGATATCAAGACACACTGTGAACAGGCAGCACTGTTTACAAAGCTCCTTTTCTATACAGCCACATTTCACATTCTTGAGGAAAGAAGGGATACTTCTCTCCTTCCCAGATCCTAGTAGCATTAGCTGATGTAGTGAATACACTTCTGGCAAAGAGAACTTGCAAAAGAATTTTGATTCACAACAATGAAGCTTCCCCACTTTGTTAACAAAAATCACTTCCCGCTTGTGGGGCTAGGTCTGCACAATGTTGGCCCAAATTTTGAGTGTCTTGTTTCAGAATTCATACAGCTCCCCGTTTCATTCTTCCCACTCAAACCATGGTGGAAGCTCACGGTTGTGGAAAGAATGAACTTTGCAAGCAGATCAAATCATCCCCAATTAGACCGAATGATATCAGATTAGGGAATCTGAACTAATACCATTTTCAAGGACAAACTTGCTGCAAAGTTACATTGGTTAAGTTTTTGTCCCTTGTAACTGCTTCCTACATACTACATAGTATAAAATTCCCAAAAAGTAAGGAATATGGTCAAGATCTGAGTCTGGCTTCTCATATTATAGATAAAAATGAGGTGGTGGGGTTTTTTTTCTTTTTTTCTTCTTAATACCTGTGGCTAGTAGGACAGCCAGGAGAGAGAAGTAATTTAAAAAGGCCTGACAGCTTACCCTAGACACGTTCTACAGAGAAAAGTTTTGGGTGGCTTGCTTTCTAACAGCTCAGTTTCTGCCTTCTGTTCTTCATTTAGGTGCTGGCTGTGGCTTGACAGTAACGAAGCAAGAAGACAGTGTTCCTTATGCTTTATATAACAGTACAAAGCATCCACTTGTGCTGCAGCACTCTGGGGCATGTCCTCCAACAACTGGATCAGAGCTACTAAGTGCCAATGGGTGGAGTAATCCACTGAGCCTCACAGTATGCTGCTAGCAGGAGGCTGGAGTTGGAGAAGTGCCTAGCAGCATCATCTCTTCCTCATGGTCTGTGCTAATAGCAGGGTGCTGCAGTTCACCATTAAGAATTCTTGGGAGAAGGACAATCATGCCTGGGGAATCAAACATGTGCAAATGCCACAAGAAACATTCGCAGTCTTGGAAATAAGTAGTCCAACTCTCTAGTCTTTGGGGCCAACTTCCCACAAAGAGCAGACTTAGCGTCAGCACAGATTAGGTTAACTATGGCTTTGTGCAAATAAATGTGGTGGTTAACCATGTGGAACATCTAATCTTGGCATGGTTTGACTGTATGTGTACCTTCAGATACAACTAGTCATAACGAGCTCCATTTCTCAGCCAATGAGACAAAGAACCAGATGAAAAGACTAATTAAAATCCTACAAAGTACAGCATTACTACTAACACATAGATGCACACGGTTTGCAGAAAGAAAAGGAGGAGTGTCGGGAATGTACTTACAATGGTTTAACTGTCTAAAAAAAACATAATCACATCAAACTGGCTGAGAAAAGGCAACATGGAAGAGACTGGAAAACAACAGGCAACTTATTTAACAGCACGACAAAAAGCTAAAGCTCAGCAGTGGAGCACGCAACCACTGGTAAAACCCAAATTTTGGTAACCACATGTGATAAGCTAAGGAACTGACACTGGTCTTCTAAGGAATTTAAGGTGAAGAAGATAAGTGTTACAAAGAATTAGGCTTAGGTATTTTTTATGGCATCATGGCCTGGTCTCTTGTTGCTTTCTGCTTTGTATGTTAAGACTTGACAGGGGCTTTTGTATAGCTTTGCCAATTAGTTTGCAGCATATGAAACATGCTTAGAATATGACTCCAGCTTTCAAGTCTACCCTAGGAGTTACTGAAGTGTTTTAATGTTTTTCAGACCACAGCATTATGCGTTTATCTACTTCTTGGTTTGCATTAGAATCTAGAATATGAAGCAAAATGCAGTACTCACCTCATTTGATCTAAAGCTCCTTCCCTGCATGCCATGCTTCCAGAATGCTAACACGCTGTCTTGTAGGCAGACTGGTAAAAGGGAACACTGGAATCAGTTTTAAGGCATAATGTCACCTTGTGCTTTTAAGGCCAAAAGCATATGACTGCAATTTTGAAATTTGTACACGTATGTTTTATTGTATCACGTTCACCTTCACAGACTGTAAAATGTCTCTTGCAGGAATCGCTTAACCTGCCTGAAGAGTAGCTGCATTTATATATATGTTTGTTTAATAAGCAGGGTTTAAAAGCATTCCCACCCAACCAGAAAAAGTTCTAAAATTGTCCTTATGTGTAGTCCTAAATATGTCCTTTCCTCTGAACAGGAAACTCATCCTCATTTTCATTCCAATACTAACAGAAAATATATTGAATTTTAGCAGAGAAGTTACGGGGTACTGCAGCAACATTCTTCACTTTGCCAGCAACTAACGGCTAATATGGTCCTTCTGCAGTAGCAACACAAAGCTTTACAGAGCCCCCTACCTCCCAGCCCTTCCCCTTGTCACAAATGTGGTGACAGACACTTGCATTTGAACCCTGTGAAAGGAAATGGGTCTAAAGCCTTCCTCAAAGAGAGGGCAAGTGTGCAGGTCCCCAGGAAGACTCTGTCCCACCTGCATCCAGCATCCTGCCTCTGGACAGGTATGCAGAAAAGAGAGCAGAGGTCTTTGGAGGCACTATCAGACCAGACCAGGACACTGGTACCTCGTCTGTGATTCTCTAGCAAAGAGAGGACTACAGCACGTGCAGAGGTCCCACAGTAAGCAGCTTCAAGTAAGTGTACACCTTCCTTCCCCCACCTTCTAACCACCAGGAGCCATAAAAGCCATGTTTTCCATGACAATGTGGTTTTTTTCCCCTCTTCTCTGTGAGAGATTATGTCTCAAGTCCCTGAAGCTTTAAAGTTTCTCCTCAAAAGTAAATTCCCTCCAACCAATTATTTTTGTTTCCACTTTCCTCCTTTTTTAACGCTACCTTTCATCTGTGTACACATCCTTCCTCATCCCTCTTTCAAAAGCATGTGATACAATCCCAGTGTGGGGGAATTATCAAAATAAACATGTTCTGTCTTTCTGTTTCACAAATTAACTCATTCAGATTCTTCACAAGAAAATTTATGTAAAGTGTGACATCCCATACAATTTGGTCTTTGAGCTGCATTATAAAAATAGACTGTGTGAACACACATGCAGAAGGAGTTAACCACAAGTGATTCAGAGTTTGTGTAAGTTGTGTTAAGGTATTCCTTTAGAGGCTGAAGGTCTCCATCATATTGCAAAGGTATTTAGCCTAATCAGGGAAGACTCCAGGGTTATTACTCTATTCCAATTGCTCCTAGAGAAGCATGTTATATAGCATGCTGAACCTTTCACTAAGCCTTTTCATACAACATGTAATGTGTGAGTTAGTGCTTCAAATGCCAAAGACTTGACAGTTAGCATTTCTAATTCTGTAAACAAGTTAATCAGAATACCTTGAGTTGGAAGGAACCCATAATGATCAGAGTTCAACTCCCAGCTCCTCACACAGGACTACCTAAACTACCTTGCAGGACTAACTAAACCATCTAAGAGTGTCACCCCAATGCTCCTTGAACTCTGTCAGGCTTGGTGCCATGACCACTTCTGTGGGGAGCCTGTTCAGTGACCTACCGCCCTCTCGGTGAAGAACCTTTCCCTAACATCCAGTCTGCACTTCCCCTGACGCAGCTTCATTCCATTCTGTGCCCTGTTGCTGGTCACCAGAGAGAGGAGCTCAGCACTGTCCCCTCTGCAGCCTCCCTTGAGGCAGGTGCAGACCGCGATGAGAGCACCTCTCAGCCTCCTCTTCTCCAAGCTGAAAAAAGTGACCTCAGCTGCTCCGGCTCCGAAGTCTCACCCTTGAGACCTTTCACCATCCTGGTAACCCTCCTCTGGGCACACTGGAGTGCTTTGATGTCGTCCTTATGCTGAGGCCCCCAAACCTGCACCAACAGTCGAGGTGGGGCCACACCACTGTGGTGTAGGGTGGGACAGTCGCCTCCCTCGCCCAGCTGGCTGTGCTGGGCTTGGTGCACCGCAGCACACCGCTGGCCCCTTTGGCTGCCAGGGCACACTCCTGACTCACTCAGCTTGCCAACAGCTCGAACTCACAGATCTCTTTCCGCAGGACTGCTCTCCAGCCTCTTGTACTCCAGTTTGTACGT
The DNA here is from genome assembly GCF_015220075.1 of Falco rusticolus. Lineage (NCBI taxonomy): Eukaryota > Metazoa > Chordata > Aves > Falconiformes > Falconidae > Falco > Falco rusticolus. Next base: position 138,890 of record NC_051192.1, on the reverse strand, counting down.
ATAACCAGGACTACACTGTCCCAGGTGCTGAATGCACAGCACTTGCTCATTAAATTTCATGACTGGTGATTGCACAGCTCCCTAGTCTACCCAGATATTCAGTATTAACAATGAAACCCAACTTACCTATTGATTCAATCTGAAAGTCAAACGTGAGCTCCGATGACAGTTTGCGGCTGGATTTTAATCTGCCTTGCAGATTCACTATTTTTATGCAGCCTAGGCAACAAATAGGATATGTCAACCAAGAATTAACCTTCAATATATGACCTAATTTGAAGACAGACAGTATGCATGTATATGCATACGTATTTAGTTGACACTAAAACTTACAATCCAAACACACCAATATGGTATCTCTCTCCAGCTGTGTTACATGTACAACACTTGCCTCTGTAGTGTCTATAAAAAAATGACAGTGTTAGTTCATAACATAAATCAGCATGAAAACTGAAATGGAAGTTCTAGAGATTGAGACAATTTAATGGGTTAGTGTGTTTTTATCTACTTAAAATAATCATCTTACCAGTGACATTTCTCTTCTCTTAGAGAGGCATGTCCACTTATCCAACATGTTGACTGTGACAGGAAAACTGAAGCTGTAATATTAAAGTATGGACTTAATCCAGCCTTTTCTGAGCCATGTCACAAAAGCAAACTCACGTGTGTATCGCTCTCCCTTTATTCTCTGTTGGCGTCATTTAATGTTGCTGTTGCAAAAAAGGCAGATATAAGACTGTCTACACTAAACCTGAACGCTGATTCATACCAATTTTTTTTCCTGACTTTATTTCTAAATCTTGCTGGGTACCTTAATATTAGTACTTAGTTCTTGCTGTCAGATTTTCCAAAAACAGGGGAGTATTTCCTTCTCCAAACTCTTAAAAGAAGGGCTACCTTCCTCTCTTCTGGGTTACAGCTGCAGCAGTCTCCATCACAGCAAACAGGGGGATCTGACCCACAAATCGTTAGTGGACATGTCAACTCAAAAGAGATGTGTAGTTTTGGTCCATTTGTTTGTAAACATTAAACAAAAAGCAGCCCTTACTAATTCAGCATTACTGCCAGCAATTCTGTAGGCATTCTTTCATACAGAAAAGTGAAACTCATTAGATCTGTTAGAGATGAGAAATGACAGCATGTTACCTAAAATACAAAAGCAGCTTTCAGTTAAATATGAAAATCCATGGTCCTGTTGAGAAGCAAAAAAAACCTCCTCAAGGATGATGGCAGAAGTGTGCTCCTTGAAACGGTCCCTCCAACTTTTTTTTTGCTGTTTGTCTTGGATTTATGATCTTTACCATTCCAATGCATGATTTTAACCAAAGATGGATATAACCATGATGAAAGCATGCAGCAGAAGGACTGAAGGATATACCAACCACATTATGTGATGTGGAAACATGCATTGCAGTGGCTGAAGCTAACAGAAGGATGGCAAGGGGAGAAATGCCTTGCAGTAAGTCTCTGCCAGCTGATTTTTTAAAAACTTCTTAATCACACCTTTAGAAAAAATGTCAAACAATGACAAGTACTATACAATGGAAGCTATTTGTGACCATATAGTACATTATCTCCTCACTTAAAAATACCGATTAATCTGTTCCATTGCATTAGTGCTCTCTTGCCAGCAGGGGCCAGGAATAAACCAATACAATATGTGGGTTTAAATTAAGAGTCAAACTAGGAGAAAACAACACAGACATAACATGAGAGCACACAAATGATTCAAGGAAGCTAAAGAAGTATTTTCGGAAGGCACAATGCAACGTTAAATTTTCCACATTTAAAAAAAAAAAAAAGGAGCCAGGAAGGGATTACTAGTCTTGTATTTACACACCAACGCAGCCAATACTGAGAGAAGAGTGACAACAGGACATCATGGGTCAAAGAACTTCTCTTCAGTGGGCTACTTTTATGAACTTTACTGAAGTCAAACAGTTATATAAATAGACATACAAGTTTGAAAACAAAATGCACTGATTCTGAAGCAGTCAAGCACATTAACTGGCCATTCAGTGATCGCTTTTTTTTTTGTAACTACGCTTTAAATTGTGTCAAAATCCGATGCACTTTTCAGCAGCAAGAAAGGCAGCAGGCATCTTCCTAGTGGAAGCTGTTCTTGGTGAAATCCACAGTACACAATGCCAGCACAGGGGTGTGTATAAATTCATCATGGATCAACCAGGGCTCTATGCCCACTAATGACAAAGCTATTTACTGCTCCTAAACCTGCAAACTATAAACCAGGGTCAGCTCACTACTGTATCTAGGTTTAAGGGGAGAACCTACAACTCTAGAAAAAGTAATTCTTAGCACACTTCCTTCTTAAGAGAATTTCTACTGTTGCTCAGATGGTGGCCTCCTCACTCATGGCACCTAGACCAGTGACGAACAGGTACTTGTCCTCCTGCTACCACTGGTCCTAATCCTTTCACTTTCTGTAAACATTGGAACAATAAAAATATGCTCTCTCCCAGCAGGAAGCAGGTAACACCGTTTCTAACCAACTGGTTTATTGCAGGACAGCCAAACCATACCTACAGAGATGTTGAAAGAAACTGCTCAGAATTCAATTCTAGTAAAATCTATCAAATAAACAGAAGTCATGGTGTCAGCATAGAGCACAGAACAGCACAGGGGGTAATAGTCAAGCACAGCCTGATTTATGGAAATGCAAGAAACCACAACTCCGTCCTCTGTAATACTCAATCTCAAGAAACCCAATCAGTTCAACAATCAGAATCATCAGAAAAATCTGTGTGTGCAAGCAGATACAACCAGATACCCCTTTAAATGGAGAATTTACAGTGATCACTTAGCCTTAATGATTTAACCATTAGTTTTCTGAGAGGAAACTAACCTTCTAGTGCTTCAGCTGTAACAGAAGAGCAAGGAACATTTCTGAATGCCATTACAACAGCATACAAACCTGTCTCTGTAAACCATGAAGAGGTAGAGTTTGGGTTGACAGTCTCAAACTTCACCACCTGGTTGAAGTCTCTTCCTCTACTGACACCAACACAAACTAAAGGGAATTCCTGCTCAGGGACTACCAGCATTTCAAACAATCTCAGTGGGCAAGGTACAGGAAAATCTATATGCTAGATTAAGAAACAAAAATAGGTATTAGAAGGGAAACAAGTTTAGTTTGAGTCACTATCACGTATTTAAACTGTATGGTAAATTTTAAGCCACACATTTTTGTAACATTAAGTTTACTTCTTCAGATACTTCATAGATACAAAAAGCCTCAGTTAAGAAGCTTAGACAGTCTTCATGCTGATATTAAGTTAAAATAAGATAGGAGGTCTTTCATCGTGTGTCCTGTGCTGCTGGCAACAGATGATAAGAGTGCTACACTGATCACAGCTCTCCCTGGCAATGGAGTCTCTTAGCCTTGTTTCCCAGGCTGATCAAGTTATAGCAGCTGCCTCTCCACAAGAGTCCACCCTGGCTCCCTCTCTTCCAAAGGTGACAGATGGGGAGATAACAAGCTGGTCTGGGCACCTCCAGTGTCACAAAGCATAGAATAAGTGGCCACTTCCTCTCTGACAGGGGAGCAAGCCCACTGTTAACCCATGTTACCACTCCACCATGTCTCAGTCTGTCAGCCACAGTTTTTTTACTATGCAACTAAAAGGCAATGTTATGGAGAGAAGGGCTTTGTTCTTTAACTGCAGTGCATCACATGAAAAAAAATTTTCTATGAATATTATGAGTCAGTTAACATGTATTATATATTTAAACAGCTGGTTTCTGTTAAATTACATTGAAAATACGAGAAAAGTCTAATAACTCAAGAAATGGCTAATACTTATTCTTAACAAGTTATTACAAGATAAATAGAACTGAACATGAACGTATTTCACCTTATTGCAATATTACCTTGATTAACATAAATTTTTGCATTGGTTCAACCCATTCTAACAAAACAATGCTAGACTGTAGTGCTCCACAAAGGTACTTGTGGCCCGTGTAGGGATTCCTCACTGCCAAAAAAGGAGAGGTAGAGTACATTAGTGTACTAAGCAAATACAAATGATACACAATTTCCAACTAAATAACAGTCCACATGCTTTTGGAAAATACCCACACCCCTAAATCTTATACATAAGGAAGCTGCTGAAAAGACAGCATCCATGCTATGAAAATGGTGACACTAAGCATGCTAGAGCCAGGGTTGCTCTTCCACCTGGCACGAACAGCCAGCAGCTGGTGCCAAATAAGCCAGAATAAAAACTACTCTCACAAGAGTACTGTGTTATATTTCACCTCTCCAACTGAAAATACAAGATTATTGTTGTGTTTTCAGACTGACAGGTGGGATTTACTATTTTAGATAGTCCTAAAAAAAATACTGTCAACCACATATACATTTGAAGTATCTTCAATACTTCAAACCCACCATGTTGGTTTATCTAGGCTACCTCCAAATCATCCGGAGAAACTGTTAAAGAATGTCTTTTTCTATGACACACGGTTATCCAGCAGACACTGAACAACTGCTGTCACTTGATAACTGCTCAGCTGTCTTCCAAGCACTGTCACTGTCAGTCTGAAATCCAGGAGATCTGTATTTCTGATGAACACTTCTAGATCAGTAGGAAAATCAGTTGGTTGGGGTTTTTTTTAAAGTTACATCATCTATTTCCCCTCAATGGCTCTTCTGCTATTGTTTTTCAAAGCTCAATTAAAAACTGGAAGAGAACAATAAAGTTGCAAAATTGAGAATTGTGAAATCTGAAGTTTCACAATTTCTATTCTACAGTACTGACAAAATTTCACTCCTTAAGCACTGCCAGCATATCCATTAAGACAAACAGGTGTTACTTCACACTTTGTACGATTACATCTAAAGACCAGATTTTAAAGTGCAGTTAAGAGACTGTGGGCCACCAGGCAAGTAACAACATGGTTCAGATAATGAGTTTCCACAGTCCAGTACTGTCTACGTAAGTGAAATATGCTCACACTACATTGCTACCAAAGAAATCCACTAGTAATCCCTTGATACCTTAAACATCAAAGCTTAATTTAATCAATCCCTGTTCCCAACATCAGTGACACTGACTGGAAAGTGCAGAAATTAACACTTGTCAAGATGCTTAGGAAGGCCAAATTCAGCAGCAGAAACCACAAAACATGCAATTACCAACACCTGCAAGGTGGAGAAACAAGACCAGAAATTCTAATCTTTTTTGCCTCCTGTGGTACTACTGCTTCCCCCAGACCAAAGGGATATTGACATTGCCAGCAGGAACAGAGGCTCAGGCGGCACGTAGTAAGTAGGGCAGGAGAGGGGAACCTGTAATTTCTCCCCTTGGACCTGCTTTTTGCAGCTGTCCTTGTTGCCAACACGATGTTGCCTCTCATGCAAGAAGGACTCCAGACTTACTAGGCTAAGCTATCTGAATGCCAAGACAGCAGACTCCCCCTCATAATGCCAAATCCCATGGCACTCTTGCTAAATTCTCTGCCTGCTAGTGCAGAAACAGTAAGGTTACAGAGGAGCACCCCACTGGCTTCCTCATTTCATAATGAGAGAACTGAAAACATAAGGGCTTCCAAATTAATTTTCATTGCAGAAAGCCAGCGTTTGTACCTCCTCTGATCCCTGTCACTCCACCCCTTTGGGTGTTAACTTCAGCATCGGTTACCACTCGCAGCTTGACGAGATGCCTCAATTAGGGAAAGGCCTGGACATACACAGTACATATTGTTAGCACCCTACCAACACACTAGATGTTGTATCCCAGAAAAAGTCAAGCTTTAACAGGCACGCTAGACGAAGAAGTGACAAAAACCATCAAATTTTTTAGCAATATCAGGAAGATTTTGGTCAGGATAAATGACAGGTGCCTCACTTTCTACCGAGTCTCTGAAAATCTTCCGTATAATACAACTCCTCACACCAAACACATGATTACAGAACACCAGGTGAAACATCTCCGGGGACAAGAGCTCAACCCCAGGAGATCATCCATAGTTACACCTTTCCTGTTTGTATCTCCCCCCCCCTTCCTGTGTGCTCCCATCCTCTTTTTAAAACGTGTCTTAATACAGAACAGCTTTGACACTTCAGTAGCTGGCACTCTGAACACCCTATAAAGGCTTCAGAGACAACACTGTCCTCAAAAAGCTGAAAATACGCCTTGCTTTTTGTCATCCAATATTGGCAACAAACTTGTGCTAGGATCCAGGCTGCTTAAGCGTGATGGTAACTTCTTTCAGTCATGCCATCCATGGAGATTAGGTTCTTCCTGAGGGTTGGTTTAAGCTGGACATGTTATTCTGCTTCTCTGCATTTCTTTGCAATTGTCTTTATATTTAAAGACTAAATTGGAAAGTTTTCACTGCTTAAACACAAGGACTAACCTGAATGAGCTCACTAACTGCAAATGCATAGTTTCATAATGAAAAAAAGTCTCTACCTCCTAAACCTGACTCAGTAATCTTAACGTTGCCACCCATTTGTACTGCTTCTTGGCATTTATTCTGCAGATCTTTACTTACCAACACAACACTTCTGACACCATTTAGTGTCAGGAATTTTTGTAGACACTGCAAACTTCCTACAAGATATAAATACAGAATTATTGATCAGCTAAAACATTTGAATTTGCTTCTTAGAGAGTTGGTGGTGGGAAAATTGTATTTGCCCCACACCCCCCCAAACCTAAAAAATATATTTATTTGTGTATTTTTTCTCAAAACGATATGCCTAGAACATACATGGTGATCCCTGTTAGCACTGAGATGCTGCTCAGTTATTCAGTGTTACAAACAGTTTAAAAAAAGTCAGGAAGGGAGCGGAATAGGTACCTCAATACATTCAAGCATCATTTACCACTCTCTCTTGATATTTAACTGTATGTATTTATACACATGCCTGGATAGTCTACTGGTACTCCCATGATCAATCTTCTTTGTAATGCTGTAACTTAATGCATCTTGTGCTGGATACTGCACAGACAACACAAAGTCCACTCTTGTTCCAAGAATAATGTAGTTTGAAGACAAGACACGTGAACCCAAGATGTGTGGCAAATGATGTTGTACTGGATTGTTTGCTGGGCCGCAGTCCTTGCAAACTAACAGCTTAACTTCTGCAGAACTGTTCATAGGCAACAAAGCATGCATTCCAAAAGGAGGTCTGAATGCAGACTGGAAGACAGCTTTGCAAGATCTTTTCTGATGTGCAGGGGACGCTCCCTGAGAAATCATGAAAACAATTACTTGAAAATATATTAGGTAAGCCAGGGAAGATGATGTTGTTTGCTGGTAATGGGAATCTGTGTTTCTGCATAGACTAGAAGATGACAGACAGTATGGAGATGGCCACAGCAGCCTTGACAGTAAGAATAACTAATTTAATGCTGTAGAAAAGATGGGAATAAGTGGCATGATAGATAGATGCTGCAGTCAAAGCTATGAATTGGGAAAACACCTGCACAGCATTTCAAATGAAGCTGTTCAGAAATCACTGATAACGCAGCAGGACTGAGCAGCATAAAAACTGGGGACAGGCTACAAATTTTGGTTGGAGTAAGTAATGGAAGGTTTGACAGCAACTGCTCAAGGACACTCAAGGGAAAGAAGCTGGAAAGGAAACTTACTACAGTATCTTTTGCTACTGAATGTTTGCCTACCAAGAATCATAAATTGAGCTTTTTGCAGATGTATATATGAACCTCACAAGTTATCCCAAATTCTGTTTTGCTTTGCATTTTCCCTGCTGAAAACTTTGCTTTTAACATACCTACATTCTTCATGTAGCACTCATCATGGTATCCAGGAACTTGCTGAAGAATACACTTTGTGGTCTGGTAGGAAAAAAATTATGCTCTTCTACATATTTCAAATGTACTTCTCCCACCTGGCTAAATGTTACTACCCTGATGCCTTACAGCAAGGGATAAAACAGCAAAACAGATTACTTAAATGAATCTCTTCTGCCTTTGAGTGACTGACTTGGCACTTGCACATTCAGGTTGTGCTACATTTTTCTTGGGAAATGACATGATAGGACAAGAAATTTTCTGAGCCCGCTGCAAACTTAGGTGAGGTGTCATTCCAGGCTGAATGTAGTCTGAAGGTTTCCCTCACATGAGCCTCATGGTAATTACAGTTATCAGTCCACTGCTGATGCAGTCCTCAAGCCGAAGCCACCCAGCCAAAGTTAGTTTGGAAGAGAGAGGTGCAGAACAGTGGTGCAGGCACACAGAAGACAGCAATTCAAAGCATAGATTATCTTCTAGGTAATTCAGATTTAACCTCTAAGAACACAATTTTCAGACAAGTATTGCACCACTATGTTTACAGATGACTGAACAAGAAGCCCTTCCTGAATCCAATAATTAAATGTTAATAGGCTGTTAATAGAACCAAAGGTAGCAGAGAACCAGGTCTTCCACAATACAACTTCCTAACAGAAAGCCTATTATATGAGAAGAAGCAGTGATTCACTACCCACTTTAAGATTCAAAAGTTTCTCTGAAAACTAGATTAGCATCGCTGCCTCCTCCTCTTGGACTTGAATGGGGTCCTAAGGCTCATCTGGCAGCCAGCACTGTACCCAGTCTCTGGGATTTTGCATGCATTTGTTAGTAAATAAAGTTGGAGGGATTGCATGCACAATGTGCTGTAGGCATCCGGGGACAAAAAGTACCTTCTACACTGGCCTGTAAAAAAAGACTAGCTAATGATGAATGCCAAATCTGTAGTCCAGTTCTACTCTTCCCAGCTTTCAAAATAACCCATGAGCTAGCCCATTCCCTCTGCAGTAAAAGATGACACATTCCATTCTATTAAAAAAAAAAAAGTGGGAAAGATAGTGCCCAGAGTAACTAACATAAGATCACCATTTCTACTTGTCTGAAATATCACAGATACAATACTGACCCTAGATTTTGTTTAGCATCAAGTACAGCCAGGATTTAGCATACTAGACTATACCTGAAAAGAGCTATGCACAGAAACAAAAGGCTTCATCACAAGAAGGTATGATGTACCAAAACCCTAATTTCTATTTCTCCAGTATTCACATCTTGATTTGTGTAAATGTAGTGGTCCACCCTCTGATTAAAGCTCATCTGAGTTATTCATGACAACCTGTGAACAGCACTCCACAAACATATCCTGAACTCCCAGAATTAAGTATTCTGATATACCTGATGATGTGTATTTACCTGGGAAGTATTCGGTCAGGGAGTTTATGTGCTGGAATAGCAACGGGTAACTTTTGCATTTGCCTTGCATAATCAAAGAGTCCTGGCAGATTATGGGAATAAAGCTGAGAAGCTTTACCTGGAAATTAGGAAACAAACCCACACTTGAAATATGAAACCAAATGTTTATCAGCACTATCACTCAAAGATAGCACAGTAACTTACCAGATATTGATAATAAGCAATTGTTCATGACATATAGCCATGTACACCTTCGAGGAAATAGCTGATAAAGGGAAGGAAAAAAAGAAAGAAAAGCATTCAGTCTGACATGCACAAAACAAGAGCACGTTAAGTTGGTCAATTAACATCTGCATGGATGACAGGACAAAATTAACATTGACTTGCTTTTTATAGCAGAAATTAGCTTAAGCCAAGTAGTTTTCACCTGGATTCCAGAGTTAATTCAGAGTAAATCTTAGTGTCACACACTATTTAACACACACATTAACATTTAGACAATTATCATGTTTTATATTCATGTCTTCAAGTATACTATAACTAGCCCACAAGACTGCATTATAAAGATCAATCAATCTTTAAAAAAAATTTAAAAAGCCACCAAACTTTCTCCTTCAAAGGTGAAAAGTTTAACAACATAAACTTCAGTAAACAAATCATGCTTAACAAACCACAGCCATTCTAAAGCCTGTGATAGTTCAAATCTCTTGAAACAATTAAAACTGGCACTTGAAGGGACTCTCCATATACATATGATTACACATTTTACTTAAGCGGTCAAGGAATGCAACAAATGGTCAAGACAGAAGTGTTATTTGCCAAATCCCACAATTACTAGAAAGATGAGGCTGAAACCAGCAAGACAACCTTTAAAAAAAAAAAAAGTGGTTTTTCTCCCCTCCATCACATAACTTCTGGAGCTTGTTGCCAGAGGTCATGGAGGAAGAACATATCAACAGTGTAAACAAGGGATTAGACATACTCATGTTCAACAGGTCCATAACTGGACACAAACAGCAAATACACAGGGATCCTCCAACATCCTTGATTCAATGACTGCAGTGGAGCCTGAGGGGAACAGCCAGCAGCCAAGCTCATGGGCATTTCCTACTGCCACTTCAGGAAGTAAGACTATTAGTCTAGGCAGATCACTCAGGAGGACATTACTTTTGCTCTTAAAAAACCCCCATCCAAAGAAAAAATCACCACAAACAACCAACCACCCCCTCACTGCTAGTTTATTAGAAAAATTTGAAGAGATCTGTAAATGGAAAGATTTTTCTGCCAAAGAGCGAGAGATTAATTTTGAAGCTGTGCTAACTCCTGGAAATGTATGTTATTTCTGCTTTGTCCATTAGTGAAGTATAACGTAGTGAAAAATAACCAAGGATACTACTTTCGCTTTTATACTGAATTGTATCAGACCTAGAGAGTAAACAATGAAGTCACACACAGAACTTGGAAGTGTTATTAAACCCCTATTGCCTGTTATCATAAATAACAATGGAATGAATGGTTAGCACAGAGGGTGCACATCTATTCCTGAAGTCTTCTCATAACCTAAACACACTGTAAGAAAAACCTACAGTAGTAATAATCTACCAGGCTGGTTGTATCCAAATTTAATGTACACGTTTGATTGACCTTCTGTAGCAGCATAAGCATATTGTGACTTAGTTTGGATCTGAGGATTAGACAAGAATGGCAATATTTCAGATTTGCAGGTTGTTTGAACCATCGCTCATGTGCCACACAACTGGCTGTTTTCACAAGCATCTCGTCTTGTCTCAAGTGCTTATTAAAACACTTCCCGAAAAGCTCACTAGGCAATGCACTACAGAACATGGTGCTTAAAGAAAACAAGGATGGATATGAGAGCATGAATTACATTGCACTGCTTTCCCTGCCAATTAAAAAAAAACAAGCGGAAAAAAAAAGAAGAAAGAAAAACCAAACCCAAAAGAAAAAAAAAAAAAACACCAAACAAAACTTTCCTTTGTCTACTTGGCCTACAACATGTACTGTATTAGTGACATTCTCAGGCTAGGTTTTACAACTGCAGTGTAGCAGCAGAAAGGTATCTGAGCTAAGCTTAAACTAGCTAACTCAAGCACCAGTATGAATATGGGTTACACGGAGCTCAGTGCAAGCTAGTTTAGGCCTTCTTCTTAACACAGACATATCTACAACGTCTAGACCCTGGAAGATGAACAAACACCAGTGCCTCCAGCTTACAGTGTGAAGGCTGTCCTTGCAATTTCCTCCATCTTGATGGCAGATGCACAGCTCCCTAAGTTAGGGAGAAGGCAGGAAAGAAAACGAGTCTCTTAGAGGTTAACAAAAGAGCTGGAGAAGACACCATACAGAAAAGCCTGCAACTGGCATTTCCCCCTCCCCAGTACTACCTCAAAAAAAATACTAATAAGAATTTGCAAAGACAGAGTTTTAACTGGGTTCAGTAAGCTGAGTCTCATCAGCAAAGCTGCTTTTAAGACCAAAAAATGAAACTGTGTATGAAGGAACTCCTTCCCTTCCCTGCTTCCCATGTTTGTTGCAAATACTCTGTCTTGTTACAAAGCTCTAAAGAAAACAGAAACTTTCATCCAAAATATATCAGGGAAATTCCACACTATTTAATAAACCATTTAAGTGTAGGACAATACACTGCAATTGAATTTCAACACATTGATAGAGGCAAATCTACTTAGACAAGGTTTAGCCTACAAAAAACTTAAACATGACTGAAAGGTATCCTCCGTAGTAAACATTTAAGGTAATTCTCAGAGTTGCTAGTGCTTATGTAACTGTAGTAAAGAAATTTCTACAAGGACTGTACAACATTTATCCAAGTGGCTAAAAAAAGTGGCAAAGACCTACTTTTTTTCCAAAACATCAAAACAGAAATATACCTGCTCCATTGATGTTTCATGAAGTTCATTGAGGTTCAGTGTGTAAATACCTTCTTCTGCACCAAATATCAAGTACTGATCTGCAAACACAAAAAAAAATAATCTAGCTATCCTGATTTAGGAAAGGTGTGTTTTTTTGTAAGAGTATGCAGCTCTTTACCAAAAAAAGACTTCAAAAAAAGTTATACATATTGAAACAAACCAACCTATAACAGTTATGGTGTTTGAAAGCATGGAAAATTAATCTTGCTAAGGAAGCTTAAGTTTGTGGATGGGGCTGTTTTAAGACATTAGGAAAGATCAGTCTTTCTTGCAACTAACAATTGGAATAAAAAACAGCAGTGATACACATACAAGCAAGAATTCATGTGAATAATTTCCTCATATACAGATCATCCTACTTAGACATTTCCATATTTTTTGTGACATATTCATAGCCTTCTTTTGGAGTACTTCAACAGCAGTATTGACTGGAGTGTTTTGTCAGTACTTTGGGAGTGCCTCACTTGTGAACATAATTAATATCCTGAATTGCATTTAGGCATGCAAACAAGACAGACATCTTATATTGCGAAGATGCGAACAGCAAAAGATTGACTTCTGCAATTTAAATTTCAAAAAAACTTCAGTATTTTCTGGCTTACTCATGTCTATACAGCCTATCATCAAAAGGTGAAACTGCACGCAACATGAGTGCAATGTTACCAATTATCCCTTCCACCAGGCTATAAAGTACTAAAATACACGCAAAAACAGAGTTGCAGAAACCTGTAGTACCAGAAAGATTTAGGGGGAAATAAATTATTAATAATCATCTGAATTCTAAGTAAATCAATCTCAACTAGGTCCTCCAGCAGTCAGATTTTCAAAAATAAATTATGAGTGGCATCTTGGACTAAAATGTTGAGAAGAGTCTCGAATTAAAAACAAGCAAAATACTTTTTACCATTGATATGCAATTTATTCTTTTTAAGCAAAGCTGAAATCTATGTCCCACATATCTTAATGTAATTAAAAAAACCCAACACTGAACTTCAGAGAGCAGTTGTAATTAAAGAACTTCTGCTTATATGACTAAACCTATTTTACAATAATGTGTATTGTAAAAGGAATTGTCTTGCTCATTTAAGCCCTCTTGAAATCCAAGGAGAGGACAACATGGGTAAAATATAGGTAATACACTACCTCTTGTATCTGGATTTATCCATGATGTTGCACAATGAATTTTTAATGGACAGCCATTGAAAACCTTTGAAAAGCAAGCACCCATCTGTAGAAGCAAAACCAATTAAAAATATATGTATGAAAAATTAAAATGTGACATTTCCAATAGAATTATTTTTACCTGAGATAATAAAAAAAGGTTACGAGTACTTTCATTTGCCACATGGGAAGATAATCTCATGCAGACAAGTTGACAAAGGAATTTTTTTTAAAGTGATTTTTCCTTTGTGCATAAGACTTTCTGAACAAACATTCCACAAACAGCACTTCAGAATTTGCTCTTAAATTAGCAATCTAAGCACACACTTACTAAAAAAGGTGAACAACCTGAAAACAGTTCCTGAATTGTGTAACTTTAGAAAGTCTCAGAGAAACTTCATTCTTGCTGTATTTCACACATTTAAAATAAAATGCTAGGTCACGCAAGAGACAAAATCTTAGCCTCAGATTCTCTATTAGTTGTTTCGAATTAACTTATTTTCAATATTGATTGCTTCCCAACGGGAAACCTCAGGTAGACTCCTTGTTCAGCATAACACTAATAAACTCAGTTTAACTATGAAGTGTTTTGCATAGTATAATATAATCAAGCTCGCCATCTTGCCCCTAGTGAAATGCAAGGATTTGTAGGTATTTATAAGAACACTTCGTAAATTTGCTCTAAGATTACATAAAAGCACATGCCAGGGCTTTCTCCTTTCTCCTTAAACATCAACAAAATAACTAACCATCCTATTTTGTTAAGAAACAAGAGGTGATCAATAGTACTGTAGATGATGCAGAAGTAAACAGCAATTAGTGAAGTGAAACATTATTTATCAAATGATGGTCAAACACAACAAGAAATCATAGGTCAGGGTTGCCATCCTGACTATAAGCAGGTGTCACCTTTACACAAAGCTATACACTCTGTAATACAGCTACAGAATGGCAAGACTTTCACTTTATATTAATACTTTGTGAATTATCAAACTATAAACTGAATTAACCAAATAGCTTTTGTGTTAACATTTGGACAATTTTTTTTTGTTAACCTGTTGCTGCGTAAGAAAGTCTGTACACATTTTAGTGATTTCTGAACACAGTTTAGTTTAATAAGAAAAGAAAAATAACTTCATAATTAGCCCTTTAAAATGAGAAGCAGCAGAAATTAGATCCTTCTTTGTGCTTCGGACATCTCTCACTCTCACTATAATGAAGTCCATGAGATTGTTCATATATACTGATGTGAGGGAAGAATCAAATTTATTAAGGTAATCAGCAAAACATGAAAGACCCCACTGCACAAAGACAGGGGAAAGGACTTCAGCACTGCTAGTACTGCTGTAGAAGTCCGAGTACCAAGACAGGAGGTGGCTGCTTGCTAGACAATGAGATGATCCTTCTGCAGGTATCTTCACAGGAAGAAGTCTGAAGGAGGGATGACACACACACACAAAAAAAAAAAAAAAAGGAAAAAACCCAATCCACCAACAATAAAGGGCTTTTTTTGTGGTTTTATGGAAGCCTCTTCCCAAGTGTGCAGGGTACTGAAAGGCACTCAACAGAAAATACCAAATGACACTTGAAGCACTGATCTCCTAGAATACTGCTGTTTCTGCTGCTCCTGTAACCAGCTATGCCATTCTCCTTGACCCTTTCCAAGCACTGAAGAGAGATGCTGCACCGTGGACAGAAGCTGTGCTCACTGCTAAGACCTTAGCTGAGCTCTGCAGTGATAAGCTAGATAAAAAAGGAGGAGGATATCAGAGGAGACTAGCCATTTTCCTCTGGCCATTCTCAGCCCTGGTCTCCAAGAAGCCTGCAGAGCCAAGATGCCACTGACAAATGCCTCAGAAGGGTAAACAGAGCCTGAGGGTATCATCTCTAAGTATCAAACAAATCTCAAGGATACAGCTGAGAATCAGACATATTATTAAACTGAGCTGCTAGTGGGGGAAAAAAAAAACACCCAGAAACATGCAAGAAAGGGTTGAAGCCAGGCTGCTTGATTTAACTGCTGCCATGGAGGCATTTAAACCTCAATGGAATTTCAGCAGGCTGGACATTCCCTCATTGGCAAGATCTAATAGGTGTCCCTGTGCTGCAAGCCACCTAAAACAGCAGGTAAAAACACACTACCAAACTGGGTTATTAAGAAGGGTGAACACAATCTCTAGAGTTACAGGCAAGCATGCATACAGAACATCTAAATATTTCAGAGGACAGTAAGAATGCAAAACACTTCATACCACTTGGCAACATACTGAAGAACCACAAATAAATCAATAAAAACACCAAACCCAAACAAACAAGAATCGGAACAATGACATACCACAGAAAAAGAACAGAAGAGACTGAAATACTGTTTTACTTGCAGTAGCAGAGTATTTGGTAAGTAAGATTCCCAGGTGATGGTAGGATGCAAAACATGCTCCACAACACAGAAAAGTAACAAGTCCAGTAATCCAAATGACCTGGAGAAAAAACCCTTCCCTACCCAAAATTTCATTTTTTGGCAACTCATGGAGACAGCAGGCAGCGAGGAACGTGTAAGTGCCAGATTGGTCTTCAACACTTAACAGGAAGGTTATAAAGTTTGTTGTACATAAAAGGTGAGGTGTGATGAGGGAAGAAGAGAGGAGAAAGTTTCTAACCCGAGGACCAGGAGAACCAGAGAATCAGTGCACTACAAATATGCATGAACACGCAGAGAGCAGTCCAATACCCAAAGATTCATTTGATCAGCTACAGAAGTTTTCCTGTTTTAGTCAGTCTCTTTTTACAGCTTCATTAGCAACTCAAAGTCATTCTCTGATGGCCAGTTCTGGAAGTTTGTGGCAAAAGTTCAACATGTATTACTTCATTTTGAGCTAGTTATTTTCTAGCCTTTTTCTCATTCTAGTCACCAAATCTATCATATTTCCCCATTCCTCACGATGATTCAGTTCTTTTCAGTGCTAGGAGTGCTTCCAAATTTCTGTCATCCACTAGTTTAAAGTGTGCACTCCTAGCTCATCCATTTAGCTTGTTATTTACTTTATTAAAGCAGGATTAACCTCAATAAATGATGCTAAACATATCAAGAATTCAGAGCTCTGGAACAATCCTGTGCATTTATGTGACAGATTACACTTCTAAGGAACAGAAGCATGGTATCTACTGAGTCCGGACTCAGTATTTTCCAGCCATTCTGTATGAAAAAACAAGGCATTCCAGTGGTGTTTCAGGAAAGTTTCATCTCCCTTGCTGGTCCACTCAGGCAACAGTTGGGATGAAACAACTGTCCTGCTTCTCTAAAGTGGGCAGGAAGCAAAAAGTAATACCATTTGCACTTACAAATCCTTTTAGCAATTTTATTTTCTTATCTAAAGACAAGAAACTGTTCTGGCTTAGCAGTAATGTAGCAAAAAGCTTAGTTTAAAATCAGATTAATCCACCATTTTGTGCACAGCACAACTACACAAATGCATGTGCCAGCACTCAAGAAGGAGAGTGGTGAGGGCAGAAACAAATGGCCAAGAAGAAAGGAAAGACTGGCTCTTCTGATCGCGATGCTACGTAAAAGCACAGTAACAAGCCCATGCAGACATTACAATTAAATTCTAGTTTGCTTTATGTTATGAAGGTACACACAGATGTTTGTAACAATTATTTCCAGCCCTAAGGCATCTATGAATCCTATCTTTAGAAGTTTTGAAACCTATAGCTGCACAGCATAAACTTGGAGCTATTTGCAATTCCTGAGAGGCATCAGCCCCTCAGACCAGTTAGTACTTCCAGTACACTGAAAGTACTTCTGTGATATTAGTCACAGAACTCTCATTCACTTTTTAATGAAGGAAGCAAACAAAAAACCTTCCAAAATTTACTTCAAGAGCAAAAAAAACCATAAAAACCCCCACCAATCAAGGGTGATTTCTGAAGTACCATACCTGTGGCTTAACACTTCTAAGAGATACTGACTTTTATAATTTAAAAAAAATACTACAAACATTCAAAAAGACGCACTTTCTCAGCTTTAGTAAGAAAACATATCCTGCTTCCAACATGCATTTGTATGACTCAGTAATACTCACATGTACTTTAGGTGTGGGAGGAAGGCCATTACTAAGTGGTTTCTAGAAAACAAAAGTTAAGTTTGTTTACACTCTGATGCACACATATGCATTAACAGCATATTCTCTCCCTACATTACAGCATAATCAAAATACAAGTGTAAAAACTTATTTCAGAATGCTGTTAAAAGCACTTGATATATAATTGAGCATAATTATACTAGGAGAAAAGAAAAAGCCAATAATTCTGTCTGCATAACAAATAAATATAAAACACTCCCTGCAGATTTAAGACAATGGAGTTGTGTTGTATATCTCTATACTATGCTAAATGGAAGACACTAGGCATCTAACTGGGACACTCTGCTGTGTCCAATGCCACATGCACTAGATCTGAAAGCTGGCTGAGCTTTGGCTACAGTCCCATTTTTAAGCATGAGGTTAGACTAGTGACCTCCCCTTCCAACCAACACTTCCGTAATTCTATATGAGCTTCTAACCACATGTCTCTAGTGGCTACACACCACTACCTATCAGTATAATTTTCTTTCATTAAAACCTCTACTGTGATTCCCTAATATCTCCTCAGGGAATATCTGCATCGTCTATTGCACAACTTTTTCCCATTACAGTGATGCCTGAAAGAATGCCATATCCAGCAATACAAAGTCTAAGCAATATTGCAGCAATTGCTCAACTGTTCAATATTACAGCAGCATAAAACTCTTATTAGTCAATACTAGACCCACTTTCCCATATCAGTATCAATTTCTCCTAGTAAAAACATGCTTCCAACGAAATGTATTTTACAGGTAACACTGGAAACTCCCAACACACAACTGCAAATGCCAAATTCGGAGCACTTCAGGAAATTTTATTTTCCAAAGTACTGCCAGTATTACTGGCATTCCCTTAAAGCAATCATACACACAATGTTTCTGCTCTATCTCCTCTTCACTTCTCTCAAAAGAGCAACATTTCCAACCTCATCATTAGAAGAGGCCCCCATAGAGTGCAGTTTCATGTTACATTTAGTCTACCTACAGAGGATCCACTCTCTCCTATCTCATATTCCCACTTTGGCTTCATAATAATAATGACCACTCGAAGCCAACTGCTGCTTTGATAGAAAAACTCACTTGGTAGAAGAAAAGGGGGCACAGGAGTATTCCCTTTCCTCAGCTCACAGCTGAATCAGATTACACAGTGTGAAACCACTTCTCTCCATGAGTGCAACTTTACATGAGTATATGTAGTTCAAGCCTGACACACAGCTCAGGCTGCTAAACCCTGAAAACCCAGAGCTCTAGGGACCAGCAGCTTGCCCAACTGGACCCTCAATCTACATTTCTCCATTTTTCTGCCCCAAATACCAAAAAGCCTGTATATTTACATCTGGGCTAGGAGTAGGACTCATTTGGGAACTGCAATCCATCTCCTTTCCCGGGGCCAGTCAAATCCTCCAGCAAGCCATCAGGTGGCAGCATATTCATTAATTTCCTCATTTACTTAAACAGTCATTGCTCAGTACAACACATTACACCTTTCTTGCGGTTATCTCCCTCTTGTTACATGTCTCTCAGGTATGTGAATACAAACAAGTAAATCTTGTATATCCATGATTACGTTAGTTTCTGATGAAAATTAAATACTGACTCAAACCTCAGTTTAACACTGTATCACAACTGGATGATCTAGCAAAACTGTGCTTTGATTCAAAGTAAACAAGTCACTATCCAGTATAAGAGTGTACCCGCCCCTTTTCATTGCACATGTAGAACAGTTGAGACAACTTTAAAATAACACCTAGAAGCTTAAATACCTACCAGTAATTCCTTCTTTTCTTTCCTTGAAAAATCAGTGTCTCTAACTTCATTCTGTTGATGTGGTGATCCCTCTTTTTCACCATTTAACTGTACAGAAGTGACTCCATTACCTAGAAGGAATCGTATTTAAAAATGTGTTCTACCTTGAACTCAACAAGCAGTCTGGCCTAAAAACAATTCTGAAGGCCCCAAACTTCCACTTATGTCAGAACACATTCCAATATGCTGATTTATTTGTGAAGCATGTTATGCTCCTACATGTGCACGTGTAACCATCTAGTCACATTCAATCTCAGTTCCTGGCTTTTAGTAATTACTGTAACAAGTCTATTGTGGACATAGAAAGGGACGCAGTCACAATTAGGGGGGAAAACTTATTTAACATATTTAAAGAAAAACATGGCTATATCTAACACTTCAATTATCAATTCTTTATAAATACCCTTGAGGCATGTCTTCACACTGGATGCTTAAGCGTTACAATCAAATCTGTAACGCATCAACTGCAGTACTAAATATGTAGCAAGGAAGAGACAGCAAGGTATCAATTAAGAGTCAGACATTAAGCTTCCTTAAACCAAGCCAGTCCACGAGAACTCTCAAAGCTTCAGACTTCAACAAAAGCATAAAAAGAACAGCCTGAGCAAACAGCAAACACAATTACCTCCTATACTACCCAACTCAGTTCATTACATATAAAGCAAATTTTGAAAGCAAACCTCTATTCTTGACAGGTCAAATGAAAACAGCAGCTGACACACAGGGCCAGAATCAGAAACCTACATACAGGAAAACTTTTTTTAAATCCCTGTGACACTACATTACAAGCCTGTTGCTTAGAAAAGCAATTGTGTCACCAATGGTATCAACAGGAATTGTGTCAGTGAGTTTACTAGAAGGTATATTTAACCTTCTTAAGAGTTAAGCACACTTTCTTCATGTATTGGGGCTTTCATGCACTGTTACTTGCCCACCACAGAAAAATTACCACAGTGTTTTAATGTGTGCATAGGTGAGGACATAGAAATAAAATCACATCAGATTATTTAAGAAATATTTGTATACTTCTTGATGTCACATTTATTACCTAAAGCATTAGATTTCTGTGGAGGTAACCGAGGAGGTGGTGGTCTGGGTGGAACCTGACATGCAGACTTCGCTGGACTCTCTGATGTTGGGCATCTCTTGATTGTTCCTTGATTATCATTTTCAGAAGAATGAGTTTCTTGGGGGATAAAGATGGATTTAGGCTGGAAAAGACAGTAATAATAAAAACGTAATGAAAAAAGATTCAAAGCATCCATCCTACTTCTCAATGAGAAAAAAAAAACCCAACACATGCAATACTTAGATCGTGGAATTTTCACAAGTAAATTGGTAAAGCATCATGTTCTGCCATGCAGATTTCTTTCAAAAAACAAACCTTGTTATTGACAAAGGACAGATTCAAAATCGTCGTATTCAAGTACAGCATTGAACAATTACTGCACATGTCAAAATGCCAGTTTGTGACTACAGATAACCAAACAAGACATTTAAGGAGAAACCAGGAAACATTCAAAGATACAGCCAGGACTTTGTGTGAAGAGTCCCAAATAGGAGATATAACCACAAAGAGCAACATTGTTTACATGCAGGCTGAACTAATGCTGCTTGTAAAATCCTTAGTTAGGCAAGAGAGCGCAGGTGGGCAAGTCATCAAACCTGCAGTTTTTGCCCTGGAAACGAACAGCCAGAGGGTAAAAAAAAAAAAGTTTTTTTTGTTTTTATCTTTGCTCATATTAAGTTAACTTCAGTGTGAAAAGATTCACTTACTCTTTAAGTGCCAGCATGCAAAACCTAACTTGATACAGGTATTCCTCTGAAGATACCATTTAGACATTAAAAAATTTTAATTCCAAAAGTTAGCAAGCAGATGCTTTATTTGGCAGCTCCTTATTAATAATTACTCGTGGCACTAAATTTTTTACCTACCCAATTTATCCCTCCCAAAATATCAGAAGTGTAATCAGAACTTTCACACTGAAACACCCTACAGTGCAAGACTTCATGCAGATTTGCAATTAAAGGCTACAAACACAGAGGTCAGACCTCTAGATATACCCTTGACTTAAAACTTGATTTAAGTCTTCAAGCCATTGCTCAAGTGACAGAACCATCAGTACAGTCATTTAGACGCTTCTGCATTTGTTTATTTAAAGTGCCCTTTTATTCTGGGCAACAAAATCCCCCTCACTTACCTTTGGTGGTAAAGGAGGTGGCACTTTAGGTTTCATAGTAGCACTATAATGAAAAGAAAGAAAACAGATCATTATCCAGTGTAGCTCTTCGAATCTGGCACTGAAGTGTTAAAGAAGATACAGGATTTTTTAAACGCCATACAAACACCATCAACTTGTCAACAGCAGTATTATATCCAAATAGCTGCATCATGAATATTTTCAAACGTTTTGTTATTGCTCTGCATACCACAGATACTATCTACAAACTCAAGTATCAAGATCCTCCCTAGAGAGCACAAAGTGACATGAACTGCTTTGTTGGAGATGCACATACTCATGCAGAAAAAAGTAGGGAGATGCAGAGCTGGCCTGCTATTTCATCTGTTGAAAGGAGAAAGATTTAGTGAGCTTTTCTAAAGGGCCAACTGTAGGTATACAGGGCTAAGGGGAGTTAAAAGAAAACCGATGAATACCATTCCTTGAAAAATTTACCACTGACTTCTTCAGAAGAGCCTTACACATGAAAGCAAATTCTACCTGCAGTGGACAGCCTACTGTCTGGGTTGGTTTGGTGTGTCTTTTCTTCCATGAGGTTTTTTTTTTTCACAGAAGTCTTGGGTATTACAATTTTTTAATGCAAGAACAATTCAACAGCTTGGCTCAACAGTACAAGATATTAGCAGGAAGCAAGAAAGTGGAAGCATCAAGAGCACTTTTCCTCTGCTGATTCTATGTTTTAAATAACATGCTGCATTGAAAAAAAATAATCCTAAATGCCGAATTTTTATGTTTTTAAAAACTCTTACGCATTGTCCTACTTCCTAATCTTTTGGAACAGAAAATTAGTTCCATTAAATAAATTAGGATTGCAGCTGTGAACACTTTACAGTCTTGCAAAAATATTTTCCTTATTTTTAAAAATTATGTTCCAAAGTTTTGGGAAAACAACCTATTAAGATAGCTGTTTGCTTGTTTACAGATCGACAGCTTGTTGCTTTGCTTCATTCTTTTCAGGAGTTTCAGTCCTGGCATCTTATCACTTGCTTTTACTTCAGATAAGCTGAAAGGTTATCTGAGAATTGGTTACCCTGCGTTGTACACTTCAGCTGCTATGGTGGTAGAAATTATCTTCTCTTCATAACGTGGGAAGAAGCTTAAATCCTCAGTGTGTCCAAACTCCATTTGCATTTTATTTAATATTCTTCCCTGCATCTCAGACAGCCATCACAGTGTTTGTGGGCAGCCAAATGTAAAAACCAAAAAAGGCAATGATTTGGCATAAATGTGACAGATATTTGTGCAAAGGACTGTGCACCCTGGTTTCAACAGCAAGGTTTATGCACTGTTTGTCACCGTTGATCATGCAGGGCAGTGCCCCAATAATTTCTGCTTTCCCAGTTTCCACAGCCAGGAAATTCAAGCATCATCAGCTTTGCTGAACATAAGAAATAAAAAAACCAATTAAAAATATAAAATAAAGACAGAGGATTTTATACTGTTCCCTGAAGCATGTGAATTCTCTGCTATGAATCACCCAGCTTCAGTCATGCAGAGACACAGGTTTGGACTGGAAGGCACACAGGTGCTTCATTGTTTTTGTTCTGGATCTGAAGGGAGAAGTGATTGATGTCACATGCACTCTTCAATTGCAACTCCATCTCACAGATTATAAGTCAAACAAAAGCTTTGAATCTTCAATGGACTCCAGAGAAAGATATCCAAGACCAAGCTGATGAACCAACATATTGCAACAGAGCTTTGGGTTCAAGCAGATACCCAAAGGAAAGGCACAGATGCAGAATCTGTCTGATCCAAGGTTGAGATATTCAAGGCTTACACCTTGAGGTAAGCTTACAGGAAACTGTCAGGCCCTTTCTGTAGGGCAAGAGTACCTTCAGGCCCTCTCCACAGGGCAAGAGTACCTAGGATGAAATATGGGAAGTAGTAAAAAACAACATGACTTTTTTGGTAGACCATCGGTGGTGACTGTCTTTAGGGTCAGACAAATCGGAGCCTCTCCAGAAGCTATCAGGTTCTTTCTCACTTAACCTGAAAAAGAAAATCCACAGAAATGCGACAGAAGCAGCTAAAGCCAAATGCTGTTTGAAAGTTCTGATGGATCTTGTGCGAGGAACAAGGATCCCAAAGCACTGAACAAAGAAATCACTGCAAACACTTCAAGGCAGCAGGGATCAAGAGGTTCTAAGCCTTGTATCATCACTGAAGTCAAAAATACTGGCTGCAAACAAAACAAGAGGGGGGAGGCAGAGAAACAAGCAAAAAAACCCAGGCAGACACAGAGCTGTACACGAAAACCATCCAGAGGTTCGTATGGATGAAGGAACCAAGCTGAGCTGGCTTGCAGCAGTGCAGATATCCAGAGCATCTTCTGCCAGAGCGGAGCGGGCAGTATATGGAGCTATAGGGGACCATTACATCCTACAGTGCAGAAGCCTGAATTATAATTACCAGGTCTATCCAGCTATGAGTAAAGCAGGTTCTCAGCTTGGTCCAAATGCAAGGAAGTAAATCAATGAACAGTGTTATCAACCTCCTCCTCCCCAAAGACAAGACATAGGAGCTTATATTATTGATGAACTACATAATCAGTCACACCTTTTTAAAACTGCTTAATAATGAAATATGAAGATCTTATGGAATTAGCAAGGGAATAAAGCCTGCTAAAAACTGTATTTAAGTACTGCTTGTGTCAAACAACAATCATACTTGTGTTTTCCGAAGTTGATCATTAAACAAGGCAAGTGTAATGTAATTACAACAGACACTATCAGTAGCTTTATCTTTCTTGAAGGGGGCTGTCCTTCATGCTCCAGTGACATAACCCACTGTCTTCGTTATAAAAGAACAGCAGTGAACTCAGGGAGGGATGGTGGTGGTGGTATGTGGCTCTCTGTAAGAGATGCCCGTTTAACAGGTTTCTAGTATGAAGCAACGGCTTTCAGAATTATCCATTAATATTAACAAGACTTCTGTCACAGTGGCATCTTTCTTTTTGGTCTTTATGTCATTTTAGGAATGTAAACTTCCAAATACTGGCTGCACATTGTTTCAGCTCTTATCTGTCAATCAAAAGGAGCCCAGGGATACTTATACCAGTGGAATTTACTATGAACATAAACAATTTAATAGGTGCCTATTTATACTGCCTTTGCAGTCACATAACCTTGCTCCCTCTGTGGTAAGGGAGCCAGCTCTGTTCTAAGATCAAGAACCCATACAAGCATGCTACCAGCTGAGAATGCAGACAGGACAAATTCAAGTCATCTAGAGAAGACAGTTCTGTATATATATTATGTATTTTTAATGAGTTTTATTTTAATATACAGTCATCAGTTCTGAAGACGACACTGGGACTGGGGTCAGACAAATTACCAGCTCAGTGTAACTATATCAAGATTTTGTTCAATAATAGAAGATAAAAGGACAACTGTATCAAGCCAGGAACAGGACTTTTTTGCCCCCTAATTTATCACAAGTTTATCAACAGAATATGAAAACTTCCAGTGATGTAACCTTGGAACAACATTAAATTTCTATCTTTAAAAATGCTATAGAAGAAAAAGAATCCTGAGCTATCAGGGACAGAACATGATTCAATTTTTTTCCCTCCACCTATTCAAGAATCAGCTTATATTTATCTTTATTTTTACAAGAAGAAAGGACTTACCGTTTAGCATCATCATCTGCATCGTCATCTTCTAAATGTGCCACATGTCCCCTAAGAAAATGAACAAGGTACTATGGCTGAGTGAGTTGTATTAAAATTAGCTTGGCTACTGTGAAAAATTCTAAGCTCAAGGGCTACTAACTCTTTTACAGAATTTTACTGTCTTTTAGCTTTTTATCATCATTACCCTTTAAAGCACAGTTGCAATCCAGACAACTAAGCCTCTCCCATATCCTCTCAACAAGTACAGGGACAAACCAGAACTAGTTGTGACAGATGTAAGAAATCAACACACAAATGACATTGAAACACACAAGGGCGGGGAGGGGGGAGAAGAAAAAAAAATAATAGAATTACCGCTGATGCAGTTCTTCTTCAACTGATTTTAAGAGACTCCTTCAGCATTAAATAAGAATAAGAACACAGTTCAATTGTGGCACACAAACTTAATTATCAAAAGCTAGGGCAAATGCTCCTAAACTAATCGATATATAATCCAAAGCATACTATTTCAGCTGTCTTTCAGAACATACATCCAACACCAACATACAAATGAACACAGCTGCCTTTTTTTTTTTACAACAAACTTTCATATGCGCTTATTAATTATTGCTATTAAGTGCAGTGGTCCTTGTTCCTTGCACTGTAAAACAGACAGGGCCGTCTTAGTTTGACACAATTTAAAACAAATCCACACTATCCAAGAAAACCATAATCATTAAAAAAACCCAAAAATCAGATTGACAAGAGGATTAAACTGCTACTGGAATAAATTAATTCGTCTCCAATTAATTTTTGTAACATTCTGAACTTCTTCATTTCTGTGTCTGTCTGAAAACACAGACAGGAAGGAATAGCAGACAAAACACAGGGATGAGAAACAACAGGATTTCAGAAGATACCAGTATTCGTATTTTCCCCAGCTGGAAGACTGCATAAAAATATCATGTTCTATGCTTACGATTTTCTGCATTTTTTTAATGCAGAAATGTTTTAAAGCACAGCTAGGCATCCCAATTCTGACATGCATAAAAGTAATTAAGAAATTGGGTGGAAAGGAAGAATTATATGGAAAGCTATTGCATATGATTAAAACAACAGAATTATTAAATGTATGAACATGAAGTTAAAAGGACTTTGCTGAGACAGGTAAGTTTTATTTTTTAGAGCATCTGTAATTGAAAGTTCTTAGTGTCCCACAACATGAAGAAAGGTATAAAGCAATGTCACAAGTGCAGCACTGGTAGCTCCCTACATGGGGTAAAATTGTGCTCTGTGGGACCCATCATGCAGAACATTTTGTTAACCACCAGACCAAGACAACATCTTCTAAAAGGAAGCTTACAGCACCATAGAAACAATATGGTCAACACAGCCTCACCGAATAGTGCTGTAATTCTGTATTACTGGAATTACTATTATTTTAGAAATAAAGTGATTTTGGAATTTTAACTGGCTGATTTATTTGGAATTGTAACTACATCCCTTTCAGCTAATGCATTGAATGCACATTTATGATTTTTATAGTAGAACAGTCTCAGATGAATTTAAGACAGAAAATGCTGTTGCTTACTCACTTATTTGCTCCCAAGAAGTAGCCACACTGAGGACCATGACCATATTCTAGCTGTAGATCCTACAAATATAAGACAAAAAAACCTTTAAGACAAACTGGTGAACGTCAAACACATACCCTGTGTCATGCTGCTGTTACCCCCTCTGCCATGTGTGCTAACAAACTCATTCCTCTGGCCTTCCTGGCTCCTAACACCACTCTCATGCCCATCACTCCCCAAAATCTCCTCTCTTCTAGTTTGCTGCATCTCCAATTCCTTTTAAAACTCTGACCTTAGCCCCCTTCCTTGGACACACAGATCCTTTGCTCAAATAAAGCTGGCTGCAGAAAAGGAAACAAAACAACAAAAATAATGTAACAATTTTAAAAAACCCAAGCAAATCCAAAAAAACCAATGACAACAAAAAAGACTTTGTGATCTACCACACCCCGTAGAGAACCCAGCCATCCCTCACTGGCACACTGTAGTATTCATTCCAGATGGGGAGTAGTTCTAGCCTGAAATTACTTTAGCACATGGGGTCGTTAAATAAGCAGAGAGAACAGTAAGAGTGTTTTTACAGCTCTGGTTACAGCAATATATATTTTAAGGATAAATAGAGATGTTCTCATGTATGCTTTAAGATTGCCTCTTGTATCGAAAAGAAAAACAGCGTATTAACAGCTAAGTCAAGCACTCAAGCAATCACCAAGCACAGGCTACTTAGATAAAGAAGTGGCAATAGGCCTCCAACACTGCTATTCGATAGATGCTGTATGGCATACAAATTTAATGCATTAATGGGAATATAGGGACCATACTGAAATGTCACTGAATCTGCATCTGCCAGGAGGATACTGCTGTAGTTGCAGGGTATTTTTTTTTCTTCAGGTGGATCACAACAGGAAAAATCTGAGCATAAATTTGCTTCCAAAACACTGAGTATTCACCAGGAGAAATGAGCTCTTGATACCTAAGTTAGCTATAAATGGAGGTACATTGCTCCTTTCTAGAAAACATTTTCAAGGTCTCCCAAAATCATCTGTTAAACAGTCCTCTTTCAGCTGCAGCCCATATCAAAAGCATGCTATCACTCAGAAAGATGCGCAGATATCCAAGCTATAAGAGTAATAAGCTTCGATTAGATGGATAATTCATGGGGCTGGTCTCTCAAAAGGGCATTTAAAAAAAGAAAAAAAAAAATCACAGGAAAAGTCTCACACTAGATTTGCCAGCGCTCCAAGCTGATGAAGCAGAAACCACGGCAGCTTTCAGCTCCAGACTGAAGGGCGATCACTCTAAGACAAAGCTCTGTGTATTATTTTCTGCTTGGCGAGGAGTTCAAGTTGTTTACTGCACTCTGAGTTCTGCTGTGTAAGGCTAAGTAGTAGTCTCCACATGGGTGTTTCTACCACAGCTGTCAGCAGTAATTGATTGCTTCAGTGACTTTCTATATTTTCCCAAGGCAAGTGAGATATTGTGGAAAAAACAGAATGTAACAGATAATTACTTGATGTAAAAGAATGCATAGATCACAGGGCTGAATAAAAATTGTGAAGGCAAGCCCAGTGGTGGCATTT
The DNA here is from genome assembly GCF_015220075.1 of Falco rusticolus. Classification (NCBI taxonomy): domain Eukaryota; kingdom Metazoa; phylum Chordata; class Aves; order Falconiformes; family Falconidae; genus Falco; species Falco rusticolus. The sequence goes on along the minus strand of NC_051192.1, from coordinate 110,657 downwards.
CCTGAACTGTGGAAAGACTGACTTTTCAATCTTTCCACCAACTTTATCACACACCTTTTTTTCTAGAGAAATTAAGAAACCCCAAAATCACCAGTTCCCACCCACTTCAATGGATCTGACTCACAGGGGCCACCGGACTTTCCCCCTAGACACCTGTCTGTGGAGCTAGAAAGCCTGGTGCTGGCAGGGAGGAAGGTTGGCTTGCTCCTCCCTAGGAACGTGACCTGGGACCTGCAAGGTGGCAGATGAAAGGGGTCAGGCCTCAGTCATGGGCATCTTTGATCTCTTCTGCTACCCTTACCTTCCTGCTTCAAAGTTTCATCCTCCTCCTATGCCCTGGTCTCAATTCCTCCTGCTCCTTGCTCCAAACAAGCTCAACAAGTCTCCTTCCCTCAAGAAAGGCCACTCTAGGCCCTCTGCAATGTCAAGTCTCTTCCTCACCCCCCAGCATCTGTCACCTTATCCTGGCAATCCCCTTCTGCTGGTCCTCATCACCAGTTGATGTACTCCAGTCCACCACAAAGAAACACAGATCTAGCTTTCTTTACTATGAGTACTTCCATACAACCTCAAGAACTTTCACACATAAGCACAGGTATTTTGAGGATTCAGGCTCTAGAGCAGAAAATACCATGACTTAAAACATAAGATGTCACCAGACTCATAAACAAGGAGGTTAAACAGGTTGTGTGAGTCTACATAAGAGGACATCAGAACAAAGACTGGGAGGCTGTTGAGAAACACAACCCCAGATTAATATAAAGAAATCTGAGATTTTCACCTTGAAGTGACAAACGTTTTGCCTACACATTGCAGAATCACACTGATCAGAAGTGGGAAAGATCACATGCTGGGCAGAGCTAAAACATCTGCCCATTTTAATTTACACACTGTACAATACATGGCTCTATATATTGTCAGCAATGACAGGAAAGCTCGTAAGAGAAAACAGGCAAATCTCCATAAAACGTAAAGAGCCTTCATCTGTCACCAAACGTTTTTAGCCTTAATTTTTTTAAATGAAAAATTGCATCTGCCAGAATTACTTCAATGCTTTAAAGAGACAAAAGCTTTGTTTTGATTCAGTCTACTATTGTGCTGCCTATTAGTATTTATTTGACTATGATTCTAATTGGATATACTTTCCCCCCCCCCCCCCCCCCCCCCCCCCCCCCCCCCCCCCCCCCCCCCCCTTAACTAGCTTGTTAGTGTTCTTCTAATCCCTTTAATATTGCTGGCTTTCACCCCACATTTGGGGTGAAGCAATCCACTGCTACTGAAATTCCTTGTTCTGCACTCTTGACAGATAAATACTTTGGGCTAGAGAGCTTTTAAGAAGCACAACACATTTTTTCTTGTACCCTCTATTCCATATATAAACTTTCTAGCTAGATACTAGATATAAAAACATCAGTAAATACTGCATGTATCCTGCAAAGCCTCCAGTGAGCTGTTAGACTTTATCAGAACAACCAGTATAACTAGATTTTTTTAAAGCTAAACAAAGGTATTTTTCAACAAAACAGAAGTCTTAATCAGTTATGGATTCCCACTGGTAAGAACAGATTAGCACTAATTACTAAATGGTGCAACAACTGGCTTAGTAAAAGCTGTTAATAGCTTTAATAAAAAAATGTAATAAAAGCTCTCCTGCATCCCTAAAGTAACCCAACAACTTTATGAGTCTACATTAGCATTTTCTTTTAACATACGTACAAAACCGATTAGTTAAATAAAATTCTTTTTAGATCAGACAACATTCACACTGAATAAATCTGAGCAACTAGACAAGATATTTTCCAAGAGAATCTCAAGATCTACAGGCAACAGGAATGAGAAGGGTCAATAATCTTGGTGTTAAATCAAAGATGAAATCCCAGATTATTCTGCATTTAGCCTCAGGTTACCAACAACCCATTCCTGAACCAACACAACTGGGTACAAGACAGAATGCTATTTGCTGGCAATGATAAAAAGGTAATATGGAGAGTAATTACCAGTTCTTCTCAACAGCCTGCATAATAATCAATTAAGAAGTCGTGTAGAAAGGTAAATCACACCTTCAGATAAATCACATATACAAAGTAATCAATGACTAGAAACAGCATAAAGATTTCCTCAAAACAAAGTCAAATTTGGTGGTAAGGCCGTGCTATAAAACAAATTCCCCAGGAGTGATCAAATCTACTATACCTCCTGCAGTTTCAATTTCAAAACCGGCTATTTATTTTCTGAAGAATTTCCCAATTAATTAATTACTGTACCTTTGACCAGTCTTATGTTCCTAATTTGTTCTGTAGGGCTGAGCTGTACTGGAATTTTTTAGGTGTTCAGTCCTTCAAAACCCAAAACTTAATGTATACAGTGAATCAGCAATTCACAGTTACTTCCTACACTTTCTGTTCCTGAAATCTAGTGAGAAACAAAATCATTTGAAGTGGCAACATCAAGACTTTAAATCCACAAAGCGCTGGGGTAGTAACTCTGAATTTCGAAGAATACAAATCACCTTTGGACTACTAACATATCAAACAAGGCGGCACATACAGACCTCTTTCTCAGTAAAAAGATTAAGCAATACTTATCACACTGCTTTGTAAAACAGGATGCTAATTTTACGGAAGAGTCATACTGCCTAATGCATATCCTATATTTTTAATGCCTTTTTTTTCATTAAAAAGTGCATTCTTGAACTTCTTTTGGATAGCTTAGCACAACAGAAATAGCAAGTTATAGGTATATTTTTTAAAACATGCTAAATATAATTCTTTCTTGGTGACTGACTATGGTTTTACTGTGCATCGGTGCTACACAACCATTGTTCCACTTTTCCCTTGTATTTAATTTTTTCTATGCATTTTATCTGTGGATGTCCACTTGGCACAAACAGCGCTATTTCATACCCATATAATGGAACATCACTACCCTAACTAGCTACAGTAAGGCCTCAATGCAACAGGCAATTGTATGCAGCACTTTCAAACTGCCTTCTAGTGATGGGATTGAACATCTCATTTGCTCAATTACTGTTGCCAAGGCAGAAAATACCCAAAAATACAAGGAAGGAAAAGAAAGAGCAAAACCAGCATTCTAAACCCTTTGGCACTTTCTTCCCCCTTTCCACTTGTTTTGTTACCTACAGCTGAATGAAACACGAAGACTCTCTGAAATTCAGCACTGATAGCTAACCTAATTCTAAAACATATGGCAACTACTTGGATAGGAGTCTTCACAGCTTGTAACAAAAGGAAGAGTGTATGTATGCTCACGTAGTGAGGAGAAAAATGACTTAAAATGAACGAAAGGCTTCTGGGCAAAGTTCTCCATTACCTACATTGACTTCTTCAGTTCAATCCTTTCCTACCAGTATTTTAGTTTTCCTATCAGAAATAATTAACTAACACAGAATAGCTATGCTGTATGCTGAAACATTAACTGTTACTGAAACCTACTACAAATTATTAAGCCCAGAATATATTTATAAGACAAAACAAAACAAACACCAATCATGACCAAATCATTTAAACAGGACCAACCAAATGTACAAAAGCATCTGGCAAATACAACAGTGCAGATCGCATAGTAACTGCAAAACCCTTACTGAATTCCTTGCTAAAGTAGTCTAAAATGAATTCCTAACAACTGAAAAATAACTGTAGGTTGGAAGCTGAGATATCAAATCCAAGTTCTGTTCAACTCCTTTGTAACTTTCCAAACCAGTAGAATTTAACACTTTTCACTGTGTGTTGAATATTCCGGACTAAATTAAAGTGGAAACATTAAATTTCTCCCCTAATACAAAGAAAAAGAAAATCACTGGCTATGGTGTTACAAATCAGTTAGTATGATGCAGACTGGGACCAGGTGGAACGCATTCAAGTTGCTAAGGAAGCTGGCCAACATTATTATGAGACCACTTGCTAATTAAAAAAAAAAAATCAGCCCCCAAAAAACCAAACAAAACCACACACACAAACGGAAAAGAGTGGGCTGCTAGTCAGCTCCCTCAATAAGCTGGAGGAGTAGACAACAAAGCCCCATGAGGTTTAACATAGCCAACCGACAAGTCCTGCAGCTAGGACAGACCAAGGTGGCTGGGGGCAGGAAGGGCAACTGCAGAAAAGGCCAAGCACAGTGAAGCCAGAGGGGGTTATCACCTCTATTTGGCACATGGAAGGCCACACCCACACGTGGTGTCCAGTTCTGGGCTTCCCAGGAAAAAGACATTGACAGACTGGAGGGAAGCCAGCAGAAGGCCACAAAGATTGTTCAAGTGATAGAATAAATGGCACAATAGGAAAGGCTGAAAGAACAGAGCTTTTGTAGCCTGGACAAAGTAACTGCTGTCTTCAGCTATCCCACAGCACGATGTAGAGAAGACAGAGCTAGACTCTTCTCAGGTGCACAGCGAAAGCACCAGAGGCACCAGGAACAAATGCCATTTGGCCATAAGCAATCAACTCCCTCCCGCGGGAGCAGCACAGCTCTGGGACAGGGCCTAGAGATGCTCGGTTGTCTCCATCCTGAGAAACTTCAACTGGACAAGCCCAAAGTAATCTCTGGATCTAGCTTAGAAGTTGCCCCTGTTTTAAGCAGGAGTAGGCTAGAGATCTCCAGGGGTGCCTTCATACCTCATCTTTTTTGGGGGACCTCTGATGGTATTTTATAACTTAACAAGGTATGCAGCTCAGTCTATATGAACCAGAAATATTTTTCTGCTCACTATGAAAGGGAAAAAAGTTTTTGCCACAATACTTCATTGCAGATGAAGATAACCCAAACAAAAACATTTATTTGCCCAACATGACCTTTTGTTTTGAATCAGAACACAGTAAGCTCAGTTTCCCAGAAATGTTCCCAGACCCCACCACTCATACCTACAACACATCACCTTTGAGAGATGGACACAGTTACATACACAGCAACAGCTCTGCAGAAGCTGGATTTAACAGCCCTTACTCCTGGCTCCTCTCTACTCCATGCATCTCCCTCCACCATACTGACACAGCCATTTGCAATGCCACACAGGGAACCCAAATGGGGAACTGACCTGGTGGGAAAAAAACCCTGGCAGGAGTTGCATGTTCTTCCTCAGGATGTCATATATACTCAAGACTACTTCTGAACATACGCTTAAGTACAGCAAAAACACTTCAACTGACAGAAATTTGGTCCTTCTGTGTCAACTCACATAGACTCCCAAGACTGCCATCATGGTGGCTGTCACAACACAATGTTAGCCACTGGATTTTCAGGTGCTTCTCCGAGGATCAACAGCATAACATTTTAAAATTGTTCTAGAACAAAGGTGTACGTATTTTAGAGAAGATTACTTTGATTTAAACCATTTACTCACTGGAAATGCAATGCTCAGCTCTCCCACTTATTTGAGTCTGTATCCAAACAACTGCTTTTAAAGTACACAGGAAGACAGTGAAAAACATGGGAGAAGCCTTTGTTTGAGGTCTACCTTTTGTACCCTATGTAAAGTCTAACGTGCACATAAGGTAAGACACTTTTTTTTTAATGTCTTTTTTGAGTCCAGCATACTTCTGCAGCTCCTGAGGCAAAGGAGATTATCAGAAAACAAGCACCAAAACACAGCACAATGACCAGAATAGGAACACGAGGAACAAAAAAAAATGTCAGGAAGGAACACGTGCAAGAAAATTTCAAATGATGGAAAGTATCCACTATGTTACTGAGAAACTTGTTGTCAAGTTGCAGAAGAAGTAAAAAAGCTCTATCCTGAAAAAGAGAGCCTTGTACCTAGAGCAAAATATTCTGTTATTTATTTAGATATGAGGTATATTTGTAGAAGATTAAAGAGAAGTACTATCTTGTCCATTTGCATGAAGGGGGGCTTGGACACTGAATTTTCCCTGCAAACAAGACCCGTACTGAATTTCTCCATTTTTCTGGTGCATCCAGGTAGTTGTTTCAGGAGCAGAGAGGTGGAAGGAGAGGGAAGAAGCAAAGGAGAGGAATAATTTTTAAGGGTAACCACATCATAGGTGACAAATTTTAAAAAGGTAACATGCATGGTAACTACATAAGCTGCCATGGATGGAAAAGGACAGTCCAGTAAAGAGTCATGTTCTCATTTGTCTTAGACCTGCAGATATTAGGCTAGCAAGACATGCAACAACACAAAGCAACCTGAAACAGACATTTTTAAAATTAATAAACTAAAAAGACAAAACCAAAATCAAACCAAATTGAAAAACTAAAACCACACTCCCAAAACCAGAGCAACTGCACAGGATGAAAATGTTTCACCACATACAGAGAAATCTAAAGTACTGATCTCAAAACAATTTGTGCAACATTTTTATAATAAAGCAATACAGGAAGTTCCTTCCAAGAACAGGGAAGACAGTCCAAGCTCTCTGTAACTACAGTATTGGCAAATTCAAATCAAACCAAGCCAACTGATGCCAAAACAAGCAAACAAAAAAATCCAAAAAAAGACATTCCAACACCCATTTTCCATTTTCCCCTCAGTGCACTTATATTAAATGTCTCACAAATCAAAGTTAGCAGACTAACGTTCTTCATCTAGTACAGAACATTTCTTCCTTATTTTTCAACAGTATATGAAGATGTCCAAGATTTAAAAGCATTACTTTTCTAACCACACAGTGCCTAAAGAGCAAAGAAAACTCACTTTCTAGAGTAATTCCTACACTGTAATGTTAAAACCAAATTTTTTAGTATGCAGTAGGAGAAAACTTAGAAGAATTTATCAGGCTATAAACTATGCCAAATGCCTTGAAAACACTTATGACCCCACTTTCTGTTATTTGTATTAAGTGTATATTCATTCTGTAACATAATTACCATCTGGAGAATTCAGAGACTTATATTTATATAATTTTATAGTCTTTCATGGGACTATTTAAAGGAACTACCAGGCAAAGATATCAAGGGAATGTCTCTTCTATTTTTAATCAACCTCTAAAAAAATTAACAAGTTATGCAACATAAGACAGTTAAAGAAATCAGAGTGAGTGCATAATAATACTATGCCCCTTCTACAAAAGTGATTCAACTAAACATGAATACAGTTTAAATACTTTCAATACTGCACACACTAATAATTCCTTCCTACATTACAGAAATACACATATAGACTAATCCTTATACTGAATGGCTTTTGCACACATGAAAACACCAGTACACCAACAAGACAAAACATGAGCTTTGAAGAAGAAAACACACACACAAAACTAACACTGACAAAGAAAGGCATAAGATGAAAAATACCAGGTTAGATCTTGCAGTGTAGTATATTTCTTCTGAACTGTCCAAAAAATCGCTACTGTCAGGCTGTTCATTAGACAGAGATCAAGAAACTCAAGTTATTTACATTGTGACTGAAAGCCAGGTACACATAAAGGGAAATTTTCTTACTTAAAAAAAACTTGTTAGTTGAAACTCAAATCATGTTAAGACAGTTCTGGGGACAGGGGTAAAACACAACTAAGGGTTTGGTCACGTTACAAAACCACTACCAAATCACACCAAAACATTGCATTATCGTTCATCACCTGAGCTGTGGTAATGGGTGACAAACTGCCTCAGTAAGAGGCAAGTATGTACCAGTTTAACATCTCAGGGCCCCACCAAAAACAACTCATCATGCTGCAGTAGTCCAGTCTTTCTGCTTGCACATTCATACCCATGAGTAAATGAGCATAAAATTCAAGCATGCTTTAGTGAGATAGAAGCAAAAGGGTCAAAAGAACTGCTTTAATCAAAAGGTATCCACACTGTTAATGCTGGAGAAAGAGACAGGCATCTCTTGCTCCCACTTCCATTTAAAAGACTTTCTCTGCCAGAGCGTGGAGACTTATGAACTTCTCCCTCAGCCTATTTTGTGCTAAGGCTCTGCTAGAGCATCCATTCTTTGATTAGACACGCCAATTTAAATTGTCCATTAGTTCTACATCTAATGACAAAGTATGTTTTTTTCCATCTTTGGTCTCTAGACCCAACATTATCATTTTCAAAATAACAGCTCTGCTTAATCTGGAAAGGACACACCAGGTCTGCGTGCTTCATTCTGATATGAGCAGTGCAGCAGTTCATTTCCCTCTTCAGAAAGATCCAAACTAGCAGTTATAGGTCTTCCTTACAGACAGGGAGATGAGGCAAGTTCTTTGGACAGGTTTCAAATATGCAAACTCTGACAGAAATAGACAGTACTAAGTTTTTCTTATCAACAGAATTAATCTGGATCTTTCAAGCTCCTTCTTGGAGCAGCAAGAGCTTCCGAGATTCCCAAGTCCAGAGGTTCCTACTGCTAATGCACAAGGTAGGAAAAGGCTCAATTCCACCCTCCTGACAACACCTGCCAAAGAAGTGCTCTCAAAAGTTGTGCTTTAATCCCTGCAGAAAATCTCTCTCCCCAGTTCAGCAACTTTGGTTCCTATGGTGCAATAAAAACACCTCTCTGCTCCATGAAGTTGTCTAATATCTGATTTGTATCGTCAGTGACTGAAAAAACAAGAAAGAAATGGAAAAAGTATTTTTAAAACTTGAGCTTCTCCATTAGCACTTTTTTGCAATTATAATTTTGTGTGTGTATAAATAAATAAAATTCTTAAGGAGCAAAAGCATTATATTTGAACTACACAATGCTACCTATTCTATTTTCTTTATAATCCAGACAATGCAACAGGGAAGCAAAGCCAGGGTAACTTAGAATTAAATAATCATCTTGAGTTAACTGACAGGTTTATGGTAGAAACACTATGCCTTTACTACCATATTCAATAAATATTTGTATAACCAGGGCTTCTAAATGATGGCTTATGCAGTTATGTCAAGGTCTATGTAACATATCTGAAATAATTGCCTAAGTCCTACATGTGGTTTGGCAAACTATTCTCCTCCATCTCAGTCACCAGAAACTGCAGACTACCTGTCCAGCCAGTTGCTGAGGAAGAGCAAGATTATACACACGCTCATACACCCAGTGCCAGCTGACCCGCTACCAAAGGACAAGATATGGGAAAGGAGATTTTAGTACAACTACAGAGCCATACAAGGAAATCTGCATCAGAAATCCCACTCACACATGGTTTGTAGAGTATACAACAGGAAGTGCATTCCTAGGTACACGCCCTTCCCCAAACCAGCTCAGAGCAAAGGCAATGTCCCTCCCACCTATGTACCAAGCCAACTTTTTCACCTTAACACCCACCTTAGAAAAACAGAGAACATAGAAGTCTGCACTGAGGAACCAAAGGGGTGTCTTATCCAGGAATGTGAAGAAACTGCCCAGGTGCACCAATGTGGAAAGCAACAGTCTCCATAGAAGCTACTGCAATCATGTGTGAGACAGCACAGACACCTTTTCCCTCACTGCCTGAGTTCTCATATCCCTTGTACTGCCAAGTCCATAGGAAGAAAACATTGGCAATACACCTCCACAGAGTATGTCAACTTCCAGATTCAGCATGGCTCAGGTTTGATGCAGGGCCACAGAAAGATTGTTTGCATGGGGAAAGAGCAACCCCAAAAACCTCCAGTTTTCTTTTAAAATGCATCATACCTCTTTCCCAGGCTCTCAATTGTATTATTTCCATTATCAATCATTCTCAATAGGGAGAGAAACATTTGAATACACACAGTAATTTTACAATTAAAAAAACCAAGTCTATAAATAAAGGGAATGACATACTTGGCAATGAGGTATAAAGGATAGAGGAAATCCACAAAACAAAGGGCTGTTGCTTAGCACATACATCACACCTGGCAGAGGCCACGAATAGGGGTCTTGCTGCATATAGTGTAATGCACCAAAAAGTTCGGGACCAATATGTCACGACTCGTCAGGAAAATTACTACCAAGTTCAGTGGCACTAAGGGAGTATGCTACACATCCTGGATTTCTTGTCCACAGATATTTGCAGGGATCAATGTGCAGAGCATAGCTGGTGCTGCTTATTACTCACAAATTCATGATGTGGCTCTGTCTCTTTCCTCAAGGGTGGATCGAATTTTACTTGACCAACTAAAAAGGAGAAAAAGAAAACAAGAATTTAAGTTGGACTATAGTTAGTCATTGGAGCTAATTTTTGTCTAACAAAAAAAAATCCAGTTTAATAAGCATATAATATCCCCACTGATGGAAACTTCTGACACACGGACATACCCCATTTGGTAGAAACTAACAGGACACAAAGTACTCTTGCATCACAAAGGCAGCACAATCATCATCTGCCTCACCTACTCACCGGAAGAATCAGGAAAACCATTTGGCAAATAGGGTAGTGAAGCACCCTCTTCAGAAGCCCAATACAGCTATAATTTATAGAAAAAACACATCTATTGTGTGAACTCACTCTTGGATCAGTTGTTTTGGGAGATTCACTAGCACTAAAGAGCCTTGAATGAAGCCTGGAGAGAGCTAATCGGATCTTCTTGGACACCTCTTTGGCAGATACTCTTTAACACTCCTCTCCTCAATTTTAGCCTAAGGCAAGACAACTAGTCAAAAAGCTCCAAGTATTGCTCTGATTTAATTCAAGCAAAAGAATGATTACAATTTGGGGGACGGAGTCTACTTTTAATGGCCAGTGATCAATCCCCTCCTTTCCCGTGACTCTTCCAATTCAAAAGCAAAAACTACAACAAGATACTAAATTGAGGAAGAAAAATCAACATCTTCCTCTGTCATTCAGCAGAATCTGGCATCACTCCAAATATCCTTGCTGGAATACCGTATGAAGCTATACCAATGAGCTGTCAGGAAAGCTTAGGTCGCATCCTGTTCAATTAAGATGAAGCAACAGTGAGATCTGCTGAAGTGCTGACAAACGGTGTATTCAAACATTTTACACTAATCTTTCTTTGGCACAGTCATCTAGAACCGTAAGTGAAATGGCATAAGTTTTTATTTTCCTATGTATCACTAAAATGTCTCTATATATGTCAGATACCCAGAATAACAGTTGAAATAAGTGAATATTAATGATTAAACAATATTTCATGTTGTCATATTACACATGCTTACAGTTTATTTCAGAGCGTGTCTTTTCTTCTCTCACATTTCTACTTGTCGAATGAATTCTATGAGGCACTACAAGAGGCTAGAAGAGAAAAATAAAATACTTTAATACCAAAATATACTCACTTGAAACCTGGTATTGTGTACTTAGTTTTTAGCAGATTTGTTTAACATAATATCAAAAAAGAAAGAAAGAAATCAAACTGAAGCTAAAAATAAAGATTGCATGCATTTTATTTTACATTGAAGTCAGAATTATTTGGAGCGTCTTAAACTTCAAGATAAGGTTTTTTAAAACACCAGATCTGAGCAAATAAAGACAATGCTGGTCCACATTTGTCTTTGCTCAGATAACATTTCCTTTTTACACCTTTCAGTTTAAGGGTACTGGTAGTTTCCAAAATAAGCAGTAAGACTAAATGTGACTTACTGGCAACATTTCGTTCATTTAGATATCTCAATCATTTTCCCAGCTTCTAACCTAAACTGATTCCTAAGAAGTCATCAGTTAGTTTCTTTAAATAATGACAAGTTAGCTTGAAGTTTTCAGAGCTGAATAGAGGGGATTATTCCTGGTACTCTTGTGTGATACCATCATTTCTACAAATTCTCCTTCATGTTTATGTTCCACTTCTGGTTTTTCCCCTGAATTTCTATTTACTTCTCAACAAGATGAAGTGTCATGAGCTTTTAGACTTGGCTTCCTTTTCTTTGCTCCTGCTGGACTTTCTCTCTTCTTTCTAGACCTACTACTGCAGGTGTCTTAGAAACTGTAACTTAAGGTTTGTTAACAAGAGTACAAGACCGTTTCACTGCTGTATACAATCAGGTCCCAAAGTTAGCAACATAAATCCTAACAGTGTGCTCTCAGTATGTCCTCTGTGTTGAAAACTTACTTTTTTTTTTCCCCTGAAGTTCATCCTCCATGCTGTTAACCCAAGCAAGCTCTGAAAAGTGCATGTCCATTATGTTTCTGTGTTGAATATGTGGCAGTAAAACGATTTTTAATTAAAGCAATCTGACACAATAGCATCAGAAATTTGATATGCTGGTATGTTAGCTTTGCTTTTATATATATTAAATTATAATCTTCACTTGGCAACTTTCAACTACGAAGCGATGAGAACATCACCTGCTGTACTATCACAAAGAGTCATTAATAGCTTAGCAATACTGTTTACCCCTGAAATATCCCACAGCATTATCTCCCTTCTCCTCTTTTCATTGCACACCACCTCTTTGCTTTGTATTGCGATCCAACACATACATTTACCGTGTTTCACCTCCCATTTATGTTCACCTTGGAGTTTTTTTGCAACTGAAGAGACTTACAGATTGCAGATATGTGTTTTCCCCCACATCTCTCACAGGCAGTTTTTCGTTTCTTGTAACTTATGCCAATCCTGCCCTTCCTCAGTTCCTGTTTGTCTATTGTGCATTTTTTCAAGCTTTAAAAACAGTTTGCTACAGGCCAGGATGTGTTTCAATGTCTGATCCAGTTTTCTACTTCAGTATTTCAAACACACTAAGTGCTAAAAGGTTGCTTATTTATAATCTTTTGTTAAGAGGCATTGCCCACTTCCACATGATGCACGTGCATCTGTAATGCCAGCACCAGGAAGGAGCCTGACCTTAGTGAGGGCAGGAGGTATTTTTGCCTTTGCAGTGGTATGTGCGAGTTCCTCACATCCTGGCACAGATGCTTCTACTGCTTAACAGGCAGAACCTGCCCTCACACCACCTTCTCCACGACCACAGAATTACTGGAAGGAGTCAAATCCTCACCTCTCAGTCATGAGGACAAAGTCCTCAAGTCACCTTGGAAGACCTACGCTGAGAAGAAACTCATACAAACAGCCGACATCTGAGCTACACAAGAGGACAAAGGAATGTATGTTAACTTAACACAGTGTGCTAAGGATAAAATAAGCACTTTCCTCTTTGCAACCTTTTCAGCTAATATCATCACATCCATCATGAGTGTCACTGTCACAGAAATGCAAACATGCAGTTGCCAACATCTCCAAAAGTTTATTCTTAAGGGAGTGAAAGCAGTATCCCAAATGGAAATCCTGTCTTTGTCTGAATGAGAAACCAAATTATGTCCTCCATGAGTTAGGGTAGAGAAAAATATATTGTTGCCAAATGAGTAACAACTGTATTAAAGGGACAGCTCTCTGATTACACCCAAATAATCTGCTTGCATGATTTAAGTTTTGTTTTTACACATTAAAGATCTCACCTTTGTCTGAGTTCAGAACCATTTAAAGATGTAGTATGGCACTCCTCAAAGAGGCAGCAAATTCACATCTTAAGCCCCACCTCACCCACACAATTCTGCAGACTACCCAAGCACCAACAGACAGCATCCCCATAAAAGCAGCACAAGGCCAGGTGAACAGCTGTCATCATAGTGGGCACAGACTTGCCTTCAAAGACCACTGATGGACAGAAAACCTCTCTAGCCTTCAAAAAAAAGACAACCACTAAAAAGCTCCAAAACACAAACACCTCTGTCCCCTCCCCCACCAAACAACCAAAACTCCAAACCAACTGGAAACCAGGTATGAAGCTCAAGATTCTCACCAGTGTTGTTTGTACCATGTTATATTTCTTTTTTTCAGTATTTGATGCATGTGTTCATGTGATTGCCACAAGTGTAGGAGTGGTCAATCCCCAAATTCGGATTAACACCTCCAGCTACCTCTGTGAGCACACAGGTACTGGAGCAAGTTCAACCACGTATAAAGGAGCAAGTACCCTTCTTACTCTCTTTGGTATATTCCTCAATACCCCAACAACTGCTTTGCCTGTGGCAGGATTCTTCACCTGAAACACAGGCCTTGCTCAGGCATTGGATACATGCATCATTATCACCTGCTTTATTCACAAGGGTGGGATCTAGGCTCATTTATAATAAAATAAAGTTTCCCCAAGTGTCACTATTAATCTCATTTTGCAGGTGGATTAAAAGCCTCAGTGGAAAATTATCTGGCAATATGGTTAGGGGAGAAATGAGAAGAGACATCTTAAGTTGTCTATCCAATGAAAATGATCCGGCGCGGCACGTAATAGTGTTTGAAGCTCACTGAAGAGCTCAAGGCCATGTGATGAACTATGACGGAGAAGTATCGTTGCACCTAGCACAGAAGACCATGAATTCAGCAGAACACTCTCAGCAACGTAGACAAACAACAAATGAACTAACACCTGAAAAAATGCATACCAAAAGATAAGGAAGCAGCTTACTTGTCCTCCATACTCTCAGCCAGTCTAGCTCCTTTATAAATTATGAAAATACACATTTTCTCTAATTACTGTTGCGAGATTATTTTCTCTTCATTTTCTCCCCAGAGTAATAGTTTTCCCCTGGTACCAACACTTCATTATGGGATAACCAATAAGTAATACACTAGACAACAGAAGAGCCTTCTTCATGCTAAGTCAGAAGGGACATAAAAGAGTGAATGCTATGTTGAAAGCTACAAGTAACTACCAATAAACGTGTACTGAAGTGACATCTGTATGGGAGGGGAGAAGATCCTCCACATGACTGGCCCAAAATGAAGATACTTACTGAAAAGAGATACCAGTGACGCAGGGGAACGGCACATCAGGGTTTCAGTACAATGTCCAGGAAAGCAGGGAAGACTCACAGGGCAAGCTGCTCTGATCACTCAGAGGGAGCATGCTGAAAACAGCTACCTTTCTTCTTATTACAGCTTATGAAAGCTTTGATTTTCTGGCTTCTACAGAAACATTGCTTTAACAGGCCTCAGAGCTCTCTATCATCACTGATCAGACAAAGAGCTAAAGGACACCTGATCTGTAGCGCTTATGGTGAGAAGATATGAGTTCCTCAGGGCTGTCTCCATCAGGAATCAGGTATCTTTCTCTTAACGCTGACATAAAAGTCAACCACGTTAAAGCTTTTCTTGTGTGTTCAACTTCCCTAAATATTTTTCAAGAGAAAAATTTACTAAGTGTGCTCCACTATTTGCACTCGCTTTTAGAAGTACCAACTGCTCCATCCTTAGGCCTTCTGCTCTCCTTCCCTCCCATTTAGGAAATAATGTAAACATTGCATTCTACAATACAAAAAAGATCTATTTCACTTTGGCTGCTTTCCACATTTATTTCAGCTTCTAAGGAAAATAGACTTGGTGCATGTCAACTTGTCTTTGCTGTTTCAGAAGGTAAAAACTCATTTAAGCTGTAAAATCTGAATATTAGGATCTTAAAGTAGGTGCTTCTTTTAAGCTTATTTTCCTTTGAAGTAATTTTTAGACTAGTTTATCCATAAAAAGTGAAACACAAGTATGCAGTTAATGAATCAATGGCATTTGCTTCAAAAGGATTAATTTTTTTCCTCCCAAAGCCACCAGTTATGGAAACTGTAAACATTTGGAAAGTCTTCACTAACATACAGGATAAGTACAAAGGCAGGATGCAATAACAGAATGTGTTTTCTTATTTATGAAACACTTCAGTCCTGCACTGTTTATCATCTTACATAAGCATGCAATTTTTCCCCAGCTGTTAAAGAAGAAAATCAGAAGCATTGCCTTTGACAAAACCATAAGTGAAATTAAGTTTCAGATAATTTCAAGACAGAAAAAATAATCTGCAAGAAACATGCAGCAATCCATTTGACAAAAACAACGAAAGAATCATTTCCCTCTTCTTATAAGAAAGTAAATTAGGAACAAAAGAACAAGTTCTACAGAGGCATAAAAAGATTGTTATGAATGCTTTGAGGATTAATAGAAAGGTAATTCCACAAATAAAAGGAAGAAGCAGGAATGCATGACAGAACTCAGGACTGGAGAAGTAGTCCACATTTACTGTTGCAAAATTGCTGAAGGCCAACAACAAACAAAATTTTAAGTATTCACATCTCTTTCTCTTTGAGCTTCTCTCCCTCAGATAGAATGAATTTGGTGTGTATACACGTGATAGTGCAGCGCAACTGAAAGTAAAAGCAACCCTTGAGACTATTTCCAGATCACAAAATATCCTGTGGCTCAATAAATCACAACCATTTAGTTTTGGCGGCAAACTAAAACTTAACTTGATTCTGTCATTAAAACATTCCTACCTCAGGATCATCATCATCAAAATCATGGTAGTGGAATGATCAGGGATTATTCATTTTATCCAAAAGTTCAATAGCAAGACTCCGATTAATGGCTGGGTAACAAAAGGATGCTGAAAGATAGAAGGAAAACACCCATATTAATATTCTAACCACTCATATTAAGCATATTTTAATTTTATAACTCAAATCAATCTCATACATAAATTTATACCTGTAGTAACTTTTCAGCTGTAGGTCTTTTTTTAGGGTTTTTTGTAAGTGCCATTTTCACAAAATGATGGAAACTATTTGACCTGTAAAATGAAGTGGTATACATTAGAATCCATTGCCTAGTGAAATACACAAACATTATTTACTGAAACAGAAAGGTACTTGCCATTTCATTTTGTCCTTTAATTTAGGAGGCTGGAAGTTGCTTTTTGTCATTAGAAACAGTGCTCTGGGAAGAAAACGCAACAGTATTTCTGTGATTCACATTTTAATATATATACACGAGACGAATTATTAAATACATTATTTAGTTGGCAGGAAGATGACCAACAGTTTAAGAGATACTACCAGGACACCATTACATATTTATGCACCAAAAGGAGTTATTATAATTTCCATCATGTACATTCAGAACACTTACAACCCAATACCCTTGCAGTACCCCCAAAACACCATAAGCACACATAGCCACTACTCCAAATGGATTACTTACAAAGCTGTATTATCCACCAAGCTTTAAACACTTACTAACCTCATTGGATGTAGTGTCAAACATTGGAGGCTGAAGTTCAGCAAGCTCTATAGCAGTTATTCCAACTGCCCACAGATCACAGAGCTGGTTTATAGCCACCTTTTCTTTCTACCGCAGCAACCTCTGGCGCCATCCTAAAGGGGTAAAAGACATTTTTAGATAAAATTCTCACCATAAATCAAACATTCTTCTGTATGAAGCATTTTAAGGCTCTTTCTCTAGAGCTCTCAATCTGTAAGCTTCCAGCATATTAGTTCTACATGTGGATATATATACATGTGCAAAAAGTTATGTAATGTATACATGGAGTTTTCCTCAGCCACATTCTAGTAACTAATACGCAGTTTCCAAAACACCTATTTAGCAGTAAGTGGATGAAACCAATCTGTCTCAGACTTTTCTGCAGGTACACAACAAACTCCAGGCTGGGGGGAGCATTGATCTGCTCGAGGGCAGGGGGCTCTGCGGGGGGGGCTGGGCAGGCTGGGCCCGTGGGCCGAGGCCACTTGTACGAGGTTCAGCCAGGAGAAGGGCTGGGTCCTGCCCTGGGGTCACAGCGGCCCCAGGCAGCGCTGCGGGCTGGGGGCAGGGGGCTGGGGAGCTGCCCAGGGGAAAGGGCCTGGGGGGGCTGGCTGACGGCCGGCCCTGTGCCCAGGTGGCCAGAAGGCCAACACATCCTGGCTGGTACCCGGAACAGCGTGGCCAGCAGGGCCGGGGCAGTGCCCGTCCCCTGCGCTCGGCGCTGGTGCGGCCGCCCCTCGAACCCTGGGCTCAGCTCTGGCCCCTCACATGCCATGGTGACGTGGAGGGGCTGGAGCGTGTCCAGAGCGCGGCAGGGGCTGGGGAAGGGGCTGGGGCACAGGGCTGGGGGGGGGCAAGCCGGGGGGGGGCTCAGTCCGGAGGAGACTTGGCAGGGGGTTGGGGGTGTTGATTTTACCACTGTCCGCAACTGCCTGACAAGCGGCTGCAGGCGTGGGCGGGGGGTTGGCCTCTTCTCCCAGGTAAGAGGGACAGGACAAGAGGAAACTGCCTCAAGTGGCGCTAGGGTAGGTCTAGGTGGGATATTAGGAAAAACTTAATCGCTGAAAGGGTGGTCAAGCATTGGAAGTGGCTGCCCAGGGCAGTGGTGGAGAGACCATCCCTGGAGGTGTTCAAGAAGCACTGGATGCAGTGCCTAGGGACAATGTTTAGTGGTGGACTTGGTAGTCCTGGGTTAATGGTTGGACTTGATGATCTCAAAGGTCTTTTCCAACCTATGAACCAAAGAGTCTAAGGTATTCAACTGCAGTAAAATCCAG
The DNA here is from genome assembly GCF_015220075.1 of Falco rusticolus. NCBI lineage: Eukaryota > Metazoa > Chordata > Aves > Falconiformes > Falconidae > Falco > Falco rusticolus. Next base: position 92,502 of record NC_051192.1, on the reverse strand, counting down.
GTAATATCCATATTCACATATTGCCCTAGAAAGTGATCAACTGACTGTGAAGAAAATTCTAATTAAAACAAAATTAACAAAACGTCAGCTTTCTTGTACCCAGAAAGCATGAGACCTGAAGACTCACTGTCACCTCTGCACAGAGCACTCCTTGTTTGTCAAGTCTGCCTCACTGTGATGTCAGAACACCTCATTTAAGTTACAGAAGTAGTTCCACACCCTCAGGTGGCAAAAACTAACAAACATAACTGACATATAAATAGGAATACCTAAAAAAAAATGATTCACTGGGCATTGTCACATATTTTGAACAGCCAAAGTGAATTATGGATTTGATTGTCCTATGTAGTCATAGCAGATGGAAAACATGTTAATATCTTTTAGGTTTGAACTTTATTAATCCAGATCACCTGAAAAATAGCAGTGGAATTGGAGATGTAACTCAACATAGGTAAAACAGATTAATGTCACTTAATGACAGACCCAGTAAAGCAGCAAGCAGCATCTCAAATGATGCACTATTTAAACACAGACATCCTTATCTGTAGATCTGAAAACATCATCAGGTTTGGTGGTAAAATTAAGTTTGCATAGTAAAGTACACTTACATAAATTTCTTTGAGAGTTCATAAAAAAGCCCAATCACTCTAAATCATAGGAGGAGGAAGTTACCAAGGTAGAAGGGGAACATGGGTTAACTTTAGAAAGGCATGGAGGAGGAGCGCAAGGACAAATAGGAGGATTACTAGAACTAAAGACACTGCACAGCAGTTTTGCCCTTCATTTCTCTCCCATCCAAGCACCATAGCCTTACCTGACCAGACAACTCAAATGACCAATAAAACCTCAACACTGCCTGTTTCCAACTAGATTTTCTTCTCCACAATCTCGCTCCCCTCTCAAATTTGAGCTTTGCAAGGAAAACCCAATGCTTTCCATCAGCATTTAACCTATGTAATGCTTTCAAAGTTATTGTTTAAGGTTATGGTATGTCATTTGAGAAGCCTGGCACAATTTGGAAGTTACACAGTGATACACGCCAGGACTAAAGTCACCCAGACAACTTAGGAAAGAGGCACAAACCAGTTACACAATCATGACTGATACATGTTTGTCTTATTCTGAAAGGGAAGTGAATCCATGCCTTGGATGACTTACACTGCAGAAGAATGCTAAAAATGCTGTGTTTGACTATTTCAAGACCGAATACATGAATGTAACGTTTTTTCATTATATACATTTTTATCTTGTATCTACTATGCTGTCAGACAACAGAATTTTTAATATCTTTCCAGGAAACATACAATGGAAGTGAAGAACGTGTGTCACTCACTTCAACGCAAAAAGGGAACAATCACTTCCAGTGCAAAGAGGAGAAAATAAAATGCTGAACTTTAGACTGTGCAAACTAGTTTACTGAGGGAAGAATGAAGATGCTATACAGACAGACTAGAAATCTATGTTTGAATTCAATCAGTTCAAGCAAATAAGGGGGGAGGGGGGAACAAACTGCTTAGAGGAAACATTCCACAAGTGGCAAAAGAATCTGCAGAGACAAACAAATGAAACTCAATGTTAACTGAAGAGATGCAGAATAGATACATTTAGGATGGAAGGGAAGAAACAAACCACCTAAACAGAAAATCAGGGAAGAACAAAAAAATTAATATCAATGTTAAAAACAAGCAAAATTATTGATAGTTTGACTAAATTGAGATACATTAGTCAACAGTGATAATACCAGCCTTTCAGGTTTTCAGAGCATTACAGTATTTTCTCTGATAATCTAAATCCTGAATTATCTGAGTAAGTAATACAATCATCAGAAAGTCTGACACAGCCTTTAGTGATTAAGTCTACCCAGAAAGTGACTCTAATTATAATTTTTCAACAGTATTATATACGTTACTATTATATTAACGGCCAAGTAAAACAGAATTACCAATATGGGGTGCCAATGAATGATTTCCTTTTGGCAATCGTAGCTGTTATCTGCGCAGATACTCCAAAATCAGCTATCAAAAATGAAAGCAAAACCAAAATGACAGTTAATAACTGACTTGATGCAATTATTTGTTAACAAACACAAGTTTGGTTTCCCTACTGTAAGAGTTTCTTAAATATACTGGAAATATTTAACAAAAATAAACAAAGGCAAATAATGGAAACTTGGTGTATCTCAGATCCATCAGTGAGCTCCTCTCAGTCACCTGCCAAATATGCATACTGCACACAAACATGCCCCTCATCAACTCAAGGAAGAGCAGGCTAGTACAGAAGTCTTAACAGTTACATGCAGTTTTAACATGATAAAATACATAATTCATTATTATTCAAGAGATACTTTCAGATAACCTTTCAAGGTACACTTCACACTTAAACACTCTGGATGGTACATTTTATTAAAATTCTATGAAAACCTGTGATTTGATTTTTACGTCCACCTTACACCATCAGTCTTACCTCAGTGTTCCAAAACTACTCCAATTATTCCTCATACACTAATTGGATGGTGCAGTTAGGTATTACCAGCAAGAGAAAGACTTTTGATATTCACTGATTCCTTACATGAATCATTACATTGTTAAACAAAATAATGAAGACTGCTTTTTAAAGGATATAAAATCTGTTAATAACACTAAATTGCATTAACTCACCTAATTTTACATGTCCGTTATCCGTTAAAAGAATGTTTGCTCCCTTAAAAAAAAAAGTAAGCACACTTGAATTAAAACATGCAGATTCCTCTGATATCTTATGTAAAAAAATGTACATGAAATCTTATGGCAAACTAGGGGCCAAAGGCAAACCAAGGATTCCATGTTCAAGAAATCGGTAGCCTTACCAAGGCAATGTTTGTGAAATTAGCAAGTTGCCATTCTGTTATATGAAGAAACTTGGACAGGCGGGGTTTCTTGTACATTTTTAGTTTAGTACTCTCTACCCTATAGTACTACAGAGTTTCCATTGTACACAAAACCCCTCTCAAAAAGCAGAATATGATGATTTCCTATGCTGGCAAATTCTTACTTTCTTTTCTATTTACACTGACTGAAAGGAAATAGGAGCTCTAAAGGTCAAAGTGGAAGTAATTTGATTTTTATTTTTTCACATGTAGGAGCTGGTTTTGTCTTGTTTGACAGCCATGATAACTACAGCCTTAAGAATCTGCCTTGATACTCAAGTGTTTAGCAAAACTATTTCTGTCCTTACACAACAGAGGTTCTGTTTAGTGCTAAGACTTGAGGAGTTCACTGTTGTGTAGTATGTACCGCTCACTTCAGTTCAATAATCAACTAAACCAAAGCACTAGTTGGTACCATAGAACTATGACATAAAAAGACTAAGAACAAACCTGATCTGAAGAGTGAAGCCAGGTACAGGCAGAGTTGAGCGAAAGCTGGAACTGACTAAACACAGTTCTAAGTCAGCACTGCCCATAAACTAGATGGAAAGGCAGCACAGATAGGCCTCCAAAAAACTGTTTTTACAGATTATGGCTTTTCACAGAGAATGAAAAGTCAAGCTTGCAGTAAAATGCAGCTTACTTTGGCAAACATCATACAAGTATAGTTAATGAGCCTTATAAACAGAGTTTGGTCAATAGTGTGACAGTCCAGTTAACATTCTCTTGACCTTGTTCACCTTCAAGACTAACAGGACAGCTACTCTAAATATGTAACTTGACTACAGAGGGAAGCAAACATAATTCAACAGTCAGAGGATCTGCAGATGAAGACAGTATTCTTCCATGCTCATTTTTTTTTTTTTAAATTTCCATGCTTTTTTTTTTTAAAAAAAAATTCTCAATGTAAGCACTGAAAGCATTTTTTACCTGCACGGTTCTGTTTAGAAACAAGTATCTGCAGTATCTGCACTGTATCCTTACAGAATGCAAAATGATCCTTGCAAAGTATAATGAAAAATGTTTAATTTTTGTGTCTAAAGTAAACTTTCATTCAGAAATTATTTTTATGATTGCTGAAAAGACAAAATATCCTTCTGCAGTCAATGAGAACTTGGAATCAGGCTGTATTAAGATATCTACAGCTGAAACTGCTGTGTACACTGCACCCCTTGTCTGAAAATAACCAAACCAACCAACCAAAACCAGCCCCCTATACAACACAAAGGAATATGAAAATTTACTGTCATATTTCCAGGAGGAAGCCTGCCAATTTTAAGCTGCAGTCTGGGCAAGGAAGAGCTTGGAAAGGGAAACAGTAGGGAGTAAAACTCCAGGGACAAAAAGTTAACAGGAAGCACCAGAAGGAAACTATAGAAGAGAGTGTAAGAGTCTGAACAAGCCACCTTTGATACAGCTTTGTTGAGATGAAGGTTTAAGTAAGGCAGTGTTAAGAGCCTGATCTGTGGTACTCTCTCTAATTTTAGCATGTGAAGAAGGAGACAGAAGTAGTTTCCAAGAACCATGCAGAACAGCAGCCACTGACCAAGAAAAGTAGCAAGTCGTCAAAGCAGCAGCTCTGCTCGCTAGCTAGTTCAAAGACAAGGGTATGTCAAGCTTCTTGGAAAAGACTAAACTTACTTGAGCACAGAGCACACCCTTACAGCCATCTGAACGTGCTGCTCTGGACATCAACTGATGCCTAAATTTTACAGCACTGGTCTAAATAAACAGTATGTTTGACTCCAATTAAAAGAACAAACTATTTCCATGCATGCATTTTTAAATAAGGATTTCTTCTTCCCTTGGGCAGAAAATTTTATTCTAATAGACAGAAAAACATATATATTCTTAAATATCCCCAAAATTGATACATAACATTACAAACCCATCAGAGGTGATATAACCTATTTTAAACACAACAAAATTCCCTTTGGTTTTTACTTACCTTTATGTCTCTGTGCATTTTTCCTTTACTGTGAAGATAATATAGTCCCTGCATAAAACATTTAGATAATAATTTAGTCCAGTGGTTTTTATTTTAGATACATTTCTTACTTAATTACAAGACATATTTAGGATCCAATTCTACTATCTAAACAACTCACTGACTGAAGAACATTTATGTTAGCGTATCTGAACTGCATTTGCAAATTCAATACATGTAGTAGCATAGTACCTAAAACACCAGCTAGATGGAAAGAATACCAGTCACCACACCTATTGTAAGAAAAGCATTACCCCACCAAGATTTCCTCTGGACATGGCAACTATCACCTTTTTAGACCAAGTTAATTACTTTTAAATTGCCTAACAGTCTTCTATTCAGCAGTCAGATCACTGGATACCTAATGCAGTTATTTCCTATGTCATTACACACTTCAGTTAAGTCTCGAAGAAGCACACTAGCAGGCAGCAATTCAAGTCTAACACAGGAGTTAACTTTTCATTCATGGATTTCTGCGGAAGCATTAGGCTGTCTCTCTGGATCTTGATGACAGTACCAAAGCATTTTAGGACTCAACATGTGTCAGAAACTCCAAATTGAAATCCTGGAAGAATTCTATCAAACCAAATCCATGCATGACAAATCAGAGGCACATCACTTTTGTCACTCAAGGCTTGTCTCTAAAATTTTCTTCCAGGGGTAAAACGTCACGTAAACAACATCCTCACTCTGCAGTCATGAACCTCCATAAAGACTACATTTTCATGGGAGATACCCATGTTAAAACAGACATTTTTTGCCAGCTCATGCAGCACATCATGAAGTTGATTGCAAAAATAAAGACTGTTTTCAATGATTAGCATTTTCATGGATGGTCCTAAACGTACCAGCAGGAAAAATGAGGGAACAATTACTTACATGACTTGATATTTCAGATTTTCATGTGAACAACATTGTACAGATAGACAACAATACCACTGAAGATACAGTTTTGGGGTATTTTTTGGTCAGTTAATGAAAATCTGAATGCAGTGTAGCTGAAGTGCTAATCAGTTATGAAATTCAACTCCTTAAACTAAGAAAAAAAACCCCACTCACAGATGTTTTAACCTGTTTCACTGGGGGAAGTGACTAACAACACCCAGTTGGTCCAATAGTTTTTCAGAGTCCTCACTACAGGCACACACGCAGACCCAAAAACTGAACTCTTACTTGCTTTTGGTACAGTGTAATTAATCAAAGAACCTACCTGACTGTTGCAACAACTGGCATTAGCTGGAAGAGTCCCGTGTCCACTCCTCCCATTTAAATCTCTGGATACTACTGACACACAAAACCCAACAACTCACTCATTCTTACCACTGCCCTAGAAGAATTTGAGGTTGCCATTTTCAAAACTGAATGCCCGGAGGCAGGTACTTTAAAGGCCATATTTAAAGGACCTCTATTTTCAGAATCAGTCTCACAGATTCCAACCAGAACTGATAGCAAGTGTTCTCTGAAAACAGACCGTTTTATGGGCTTCTAAATGTGGAGACTAAATGTTAACTTTAAGCATTCAAGTGAAACTCTGGGTTCATGGAAGCTGATGGCAAAATTGACATTGGCCAAATTACTTTTATGGAAGGACAGATAGCCTATATGCTCAGACTTTTTACTAGTAAAAGTGACTGCTGCATTGTAACCTACACCAAGGTATCAGAAACTGCATTATACACTATATAATACATGATACACTATATAATACTACATTATATTTGGTCAGAGTGGTGTAAGCATGCATTTACAGACAACTTTAAAATATACAAAAATGGGTCCATGGATAACACTTAAAAAACATACACAAAGTAGCAAGTTTCCTTCTTACAAGCAATTTATGCATATTAACCACAAAATCTTCCCACACAATAAACAATGATTTCATAAATTTTACTCTAGACTACCGAAACACTCCTCCATACTCTGAGAAGGTTACAAATTTGATGGATGGACTATTCGGTGGATAAGGAATTGGCTGGATGGTCATACCCAGAGAGTAGCAGTCAATGGCTCAATGTCCAGATGGCCATCAGTGACTAGTGGTGTCCCTCAGAGGTCTGTATTGGGACCAGTACTGTTAATATCTTCATCAATGACATAGACAGTTGGATTAAGCGTACCCTTAGCAAATCTGCAGATGACACCAAGCTAAGTGGTGCAGTTGACACGCCTGAGGGACAGGATGCCATTCAGAGGAACCTGGATCAGCTTGAGAACTGGGCCCCCTCCCCCAGAGGAGGGCCACAAAAAACAATCAGAGGGCTGGAGCACCTTTCCTATGAAGACAGGCTGAAGAGAGTTGGGGTTGTTCAGCCTAAGAGTAGAAGGCTCCAGGGAGACCTTATAGCGGCCTTCCAGTCCTTAAAGGGGGCTTATAAGAAAGACAGGGACAGACGGAGCCTGTAGCAATAAGAAAAGGGGTAACGGTTTTAAGTTAATAGGGTAGATTCGGACTAAATACAAGGAAGACATTTTTTACAATTAGGGCCGTGAAACACTGGCACAGGTTGCCCAGAGAGGCTGTAGATGCCCCATCTGTGGAAACATTCAAGGTCAGGCTGAACAGGGCTCTGAGCAACCTGGTCTAGTTGTAGACGTCCCTGCTCACCATAGGGAGGCTGAACCTGTAAAGGTCCCTTCTAACCCAAACCATTTTATGGTTCTATAGGAACAAGACAGTTTAAAGGTTAAAAAAACAGATGTCATGTAAGACTTCACTGTAAGGAAGAAAAAGCCACATCCTATAAGTCAGAAGTCTGCAATCTCTGGCAATAGCCTAGAGACATGGTAAATGGCATTCAAGGGAGCTGGCTCAGGGACAAAGCTATCTTGAGTGTCTGAGAGAGACAGCAGCTCTCAACCAATGGTATTCAAGAGATACACATTCACTAGAGGCCAAGAACTGCTCTCTCACATGGAAGCAAGACATCCACCGAAAAAGCCATTTCTGATTTAAGTTTTACTGGTGAACTGAATTTAGGGAAGAAAATGAAAGCTAGCATACCCATGAGGAGAGGCTGGTGACCTTAACTTGAACATCTCAAGTACATAGGCTTTTTTTTTTTTCTCTCTCCTTACTGGCACATATCAACTATCAGATATGCAAAACTGAGTTTTTAAGTTTTCCTTCAAACTTGCAATAACTAATTTGTACCACAAGTATGGATTAATACATATGCTGCTTCCCCTCTTCTAAAAAAGAAAGAATTAACAGCAGAAAGATGACAACAGTTTTCTTCCAATTATCCAGGATAATTTGAGGTTATACAATTATATCAGTTCTAGGCTATAATACAGGACCTCCTCAAAAGTCTGAGAAAAATGCTAAGCCAGCCAAACACTGTACATCCATGGCATCACACTTATTTGTAACTTTTAGTTTTAGCTTTTAATACTTTCACATTAAAAGTCAACCACAAAAACCTGAGAACACACTACCTGCAGTGTTTCTCTGCTAACATAGGCAATCTGCTGTTCTGAAAGTGGTCCAGTCACTGAAATGGAAGGGGAAAAAAAAAAAAAACAGCTCTCAAAATCAGTAAGATACTGCCCATTCCAAACCCATACATACCTCCATTCACTCCATGCAACTCCAAAACACCTCACACTCCATACAATGACTGCCATTCACACTGACACACTGATAAGATCTTACACTATTAGCCTCAAAGTAAATGTGCTTAGACTTTCCCCCAGATTGAGCATCCCAAAGACCACCAAACATTTTTTAAACTCAAAAATGTCTAGCCCCATTGGAATGGAAACTAACTCCCTCCATATATAAATCACAAAGTAATTAAGAGGAAAAAGAAACAGAAGCGGTGATTTTAAGGAAAACACTTTTCCCTGCACAAACCCATTGTGTCCTTCTATGCAGGGCTGGACTTCCAACCCAGTGACTCAGAGCTGCAGCAAACTCCGCTCAGTCCCTTTTGAGCTCTAGGAAGTTCCTTTTACCCTTTGCAATCTGCTTCCTCCTCACTTTCCCGCTGCCAGGTGACCTGCTCTCCCCTGCAGCTGTGTGAAGTGCTCTCTGCAGCTTCTCAACCCTTTTCTGCATGAGCTACCAGCACTGCTGCTCCTGGGCCTGCCACACAATGCACCTTCTCAAACTATCTCTCTGAGCAGGCCCAGCAGCTTCCCTAAGGAAGGAGTCTTCCTCTCCCTTGCCCACTTCACTCAAGTCTCTCAAAGGAAAACAAAATCTGAACAAATATGTAAACCAAACACAGAACAGCAGGCATGGAATGGCCTGCAACTTGTCCCCAGTCACTGAACTTTGATCCTGAAACTGAAGTGTTTTAAGACCAGAAAATGCAGTCATCACTGCAAGCTTCTCAGGTTTGGCAGAGAAAACATAAAAAAAGTTGGATGGAGTTTCCTCAAAGGAAACTGAAGGAGTAGGGAGTTAAAAACAAAACAAGATTTAAGCACCTAACTTCTCAGCTTCTACAAAACCCACAACCATAATATAAATCAGTTATCATGCAACATATATCTATGTCTTCAAAAGAGGTCTAGATCCATCTTCCCCTTCCTGAAAGAAAAGCTCCAAACCAACATAAAGCTAAAGATATTAGCACCCAGAGCACGTATTTCTAGGCAGGTATGTTTATTTAAAAAAAAAATAAATTCTGATTAAATTACTAAAGATTACGGAGGCCTATAGTTCAATTGGAATAAAACTCCTTGAAATGTGATTAAGATCAGAAAAGAACTTTCCACTCTTAACTACTGGCAGAGAAGCCAAAAATCAGCTGCAACAGGAAACTGCTTCTGTATGACAACTGTTTAGGCATTTATGTGTCATGAGCTCATTTCCTACTCTACAGGTGCCACACATAAAGCCTATCAGACACAATGCTTTTTCTGACACTAGTTAAGATGTAAAGAATCAACAAGGCCATGTTCAAATGACTATGCCATAAGCATGGTGTGAACCTGTGAGTTGGTGCCTTATTTTAACTGCACCCAAGTTAAATGTGAAAAGGTATACAAGCCGTTTATGCACGGAAGACAGATGTGAAGATCCTAGCATGTAAAATCTTCACAATTTAGAATACAGACGGATTTCCTCTCTGAAAACAATCACCCGAGAACCACAGAGCCATTACTCGCTCGCAAGTCTTAATTCTAGGGCAATAAAATCCCTCAAAACTCATTTTGTCTCTTGAAAACAAGATCACTGTTTACAAAGGATAAGAGCATCCATGCTAATCAATCCACTTATCTAAGTATCTGTAGGCAGTGGATAGTACTAGTAGATAATACTAAAGCAAAGTTCAAAAGCTTAGAAACAAAATGGCTAGGAAGAGAGCCCATCATTATATTTTATTATTATTATTTTTACCATACAGTATCGTCCAATTGTAAAGCTTTTGAAAAAGTAGTGATGGGTATATGAGCTAGTGAAGGAAGGAAATAACTTCTGCTGCTCAAAAACCCCCACTACAGCTAATTTTGTTTAAAAAACCAAAGCCCAACCAATTACATAAATACATAACCTAAAACTGACCTTCAATGGAATATTATGGGTATTAAATTTAGGATTCCCCCTCTCTGATTCCAAAACACTGCAAACACCTCATTTTTGAAAATAAGCTTTACTTAGCTTTTAAAGAATTTGTTTTGACATACCATGATAAATATCCTGCAGAGAGCCACCTCCACAAAACTCCATGCAAATCCATAGCTTGTCTCGTCTAAAAAGTGAACAAAACCATTCATTAGCTGTCAGATTCAAAACAGCACCTATAAAAGAACGTCAGGGGAGTCAAACATTATAAAGCACAACATAACAAGCTCTGTATTATCAAAAGTACAAGTCAAATAATGAATATGATTTATTCTTTATATGATAGTTCACTGTCAAAATAGTAACTAATGAAATACAGAAAATATTCCAGGGTTTACTGGAGTAACAGAAACAGTATTACTGAAAGCGCACACTGTTAACTGTTCAAAGATCTACTATGAAAATGAACTATATTATTACTGAGAGTAGAGAGAAGACAGACATGGGTTCTTGTTTCTTCCTCATTTTCACTTCTCCACTTTTTTCAGAGCAGAGAAATTAACACCAAGGGAAAAAAAGGAGGGAAAAGAAATAAACCCAAAACAAAAAGCCCTAGGGATATCTCTCAAATCAAATTTATTTCACAGCAAATGGAGTGAAACTCTAGTGCTTTATTCAAAGCTAGGCAGAGTGGAGCCCATGCGGTGGGTAAGTAAGTACCTTCCTAGATGAAGTCTCTTCCCTCAAAACTATCCACATATTCTTTTGGTGGCAGGGGTCAGAGGGAAGTTCTTTAGATTCCTCTCACTAAGGGAACCACTTTGACTCATTTTATCTTCATAAAAGGTGCTTTCCAAGACTAGACAATGGGCTGAAGGATTCAAAGGTATCTTCTATTATGGACACTACATTCTATTTTTACTTAGTAATTTTCACTAGTAAGACATATGTACCAGACGTGGCTGCAGAAAGATGCAGAAAATGGCTGCATTTTGGAGAGCAGAATATCTGGGAGTCTCTTAGTCAAAACATGCAGGAAAGAAAAATCGCACACAACCACCTTAGGGCAGACTGGGACACAGGACAACCAAAGGAAAGGCTGATGATTGTTCTGCAGCTTGTCCACAACCCTTGGTCTTGGGCTTCATGCATTCGTAAGGCTCTTTTAGAATAGCTGAGACACCCTGTGGGCCATGTCAATATTCATGGAAGTGTTCTACCAGGCAGCGGGGTAAGTGCTGAGCTTACCCCAAGCTGCAAATTGCAAATATTTCTCATCATCAGGCAACAGCCAGAATAGCTGCTGTTCCAAGGAAGAACTGCCTTTCTTGGATGTCCTCCCCTTATATGTCCATAGTCCACATGGTCCTCAAAGCTAGGCCCCGGGTGCTTCCCCTAGTGGTGGGAAAGGTATTGTTCAGGCATTACAGAGGTTTTAAGCAAGGGAATCCCCTGGCTGTTAACTCCACACATTTCTAGGGGTCAATTAAAGCACTGCTTGAAATAATATGAAGGCTTTCCACTGAAATAACTGATCAAAGTCAGACAAAGAAGCAATGTGACTACCTGTGAAAGAACACAGAATTAGCAATGGCAGCAGGGGAACATAAGTGAAAAAGAAGCACTGAAGAGACAGACAGACGTTTGCAAGTCCCTTGTTTATCCCCCACAATGATGCAGGATTTTCAGACAGGGACACTTTTGGGGGTACTTGGCTTGTGAAAGCCCCTCTTTCCCGTGTGGCTGCATCACGTTTGATGCCAACAGCAGCAACACAGAAGCAGGAAAAAGCTAGGACAACCCCAGCAGCCCTGGGACAGCAACACAGCACCCACAAAGTAAGAGACATGAAGCAGAGTATTGCTGTAAATTCACACCTTCACTTACTGGGCATTAACTTCCCAGTGTGGAAAAGCCCTACAGAAAAGGAAAAAAACATAAGAGGATCAAAAGAGGAGACGGCATTTCTAATTTTCTATCTATACTGTACCTAAGTACTTTGAGACAGGTGAAGATCCACTTAATCAACAGTAACAGTGTATACAGTTGTCTGTTTCTGCAGAGCTATGGCAAATGCAAACAAAATAGACAGGATCAACAGCACCATTTAGCATCTGCAACTTAACACCCAAGGCAGAAAATCCCTATAGTAAACAAAAGGAAAGCATGGGGAACAATATGCTACTAAGCGCCAAGTACAGGATGATGGTATTTTTCTTATTGTTCTTAGCATTGAAAGATACTTGGAAAACAAAAGCTCAAGACAGCCATTCAATTGCCCAGGCAAAAGAGAAACACTACACCAATGAAACAAGAGGGGACCAAGCAAGAGCACAACAGAGTGCCAAAATATACACTATATTTGCCAAAATTAAATTGAGTCTACAAAGATATATTTTTATACCCCGAGACAAGAGAAACATTTTTAAAGAAAAAGCACCCCCAGCCTGAACACAGCATCATGAGAAGTACCATTTCAATCTTGAGATTTTAAAGAATGTTGAATGCAACAGTTATGTTTGTTCGCAGTCTTTTTTCACATTAAACAGCTTTTTATTAGTTATACTAAGCAATCTGTTCTCACCATGACTAGTTAAAAGCAGCAGCTGTTAAGACAACTGGATACATTAGTCAGTGCTTTGACAATGCAAATAATCTCACCTCCAGAAACAAACACAAATGCAACTGTCACATTCTGGTCAGTATGTTAGAATTATGTTAAAAAATGTTAGAAAACCAGCTCAGCATAGCTTCAACAGCACTGCAGAGCCCCAGCCCCCACTGCTGCCATTCCTCACTTAGTCATTTCTTCTGAATTTGTCTTCTGAAGAAATTTATACTATGATTGTCTGGCATGCCCCACAAACCTGAAAATGTGAGACATAAAAAAAAATGTCGACACAACTTCCAGTACTGCAGAGAGGTAAAGTCATCATACCCACTGGAAGATGTCTTTAGGTTGAGGACATCTTAACATACAAAAAGGTGCTCTCTTGCCAAACAAAGGCAGGCTTTGAGATTGTGAGGACTCTTAAGGAGGTGCAATACTAAGCCACACAGCCTTCCCACTATGCAACATCCATTTAAGAAGCTTAGTCACCATAACACAGAGCTTTGAAATACTGCCTTTAAGAAATCACAAAATCCCTCACCAACTTTACCACCTCACAATCCGTAAACTGCTGTCGAGCAGACTAGTAACTCCAAAAATTCTCAAAAGTTTTAACATGACTTTGAGATACATAGCAATATTAAGAACTGACAGTTCATGCACAAGAAAAAGGCTGCCAGTACTACGCAGAATGGAAGTAACACCCAATTCAGGTTAACCTTCAAATTAACCTTAAACAAGCGCAGACACTTTTGGTTTGGAATACTGAGTCCCTACATGTACACACACTCCACACATATGCACACTCAAACTTGCGCATAACGCAGCTCACAGTCCAGCCTGGTGTTAACAAAGCATTCAAGCTGCCAAGACAAGCACCCTTCAAGGTATGGAATGCCAGAACAGCATGGCTTGTTGATTTTGCCTTCAGACTTTGACCCCTTCCTGCACATGTATACATGATAATGCAAGCGGTACACAATCACACACTCCTGCCCAAGTTCAGTGTAGCATGCAGATGGTGTTCATCTAATGGGCAAGTCAACTGTCCCAGTTTCAGCTGGGAAAGAGTTAATTTTCTTCTTAGTAGCTGGTGCAGTGCTGTGTTTTGGAGAACAATGTTGATAACACACTGATGTTTTTAGTTGTTCCTAAGTAATGTTTATATTAAGTCAAGGACTTTTCAGTTTGTCAGGCCCTGCCAGTGAGAAGGCTGGAGGGGCACAAGAAACTGGGAGGGGACACAGCCAGGACAGCTGACCCAAACCAGCCTAAGAGGTATTCCATACCACGGGACATCTTGCTCAGTATGTAGCCCTGGGGGTGCCCAAGGCCTGCCGATTGCTCCTAAGGGGACTGGCTGGTCATCAGAAAGGAGGTGATGAACAACGCATTGGCCATCGATGGTTTTCCTTTCTCCCTTCACTCTGGGCTTCATTCCTCTCCCCTTCTCTCTCCTTTTCATTATAATTATTGTTATTGGTTTTATTTCAGTTTTTAAATTGTTTTTATCACAACTCTCAAGTTTTACATTCCTTCATGATTGGACTGCTCCCCATCCTGGGGGTGGAAGGTAAGCAAGCAGCTGCATGACACTTAGTAAGTAACTAAGTACTTAAGTAGTTACCTACAGCTGCATGGTTGGGGCTAAACTACAACATCAACAACCTGCTTTCCTCTCATACTTTCGAAGTGCATTTCCACTTAATCTTATTCTGAAAATACATTTCCTCTTGGAAACCTCCTCTGTGCTCCACGCTAAACTATGTCTGTGAAGTACTAATACGACCAGGTTTTCTACCACAGATCTTTGAAATTACTATAAAGCAAATACAATTCAAAACACAGGCTCTACTGACTTGAATCACATCTGTCACTCATCAAACAATCACTTTCACTCATCAGACAAAAGCTACCAAGATAGTCAGTACCAAGAAAGATGCAATGAACACCACCAGTGATAAAACATGGTTTTCAATGAGCAGACGCAGTGCTATTCAGGACACCAAATACAAGAGGCAAGGCGAAGAAACTCCTCAGGACAGCATTAGCCAGCTGATCCTCTGCATGAGACCTCTCCTCCTCCACTAGCACTTATTGCCAGGACTTTCTTCCCCAGCACTGCCTTGAAGTTCTGGCACAGTCAACTTGCCCAATTTCTGTTTGCTGTAAGTATGCAGATGTTCAGCATCAGGTCACCAAGAGCACCACAAAGCACTCCATGCTCACCATTTCAACATCCTGTCCCAGCTCACCCTAGAGCAAGGGAATGCTCAACAACAGCCAAGTAAGCCAGGGAACATGTGTTAGCTCCTCTGTAGCACTGCAAACATGCACCAAACCAGACACTACTGGCTAGAAAAGAACCAGCAACTGGGAATTCCTAAACTTTAGCTGATGCAGAATGAAAGTAAAAGAAATGCAGTATTGCTGGACAAATCTGAAAGGATTTTTAAAAGGAAAAGATGTACTCCAAATACAAGAGCCAAGTTCTGTAACATATTCCTCCTTCAAAAGATGGTGATTTTTTGTTGAAAGTACCAAGATTTTTCACGTGAAAATCCTGTATCTTCCCACCCTCAATCCAAAAGCACTTGGCCTATATTGCTGAAAAGCTTTTGGCTGCAGCTGATAGCTATCACAGAGAATTTCAGCTGGAATTGCTGAAGCCTAGTACACATCTGAGTAATTCAACTCTGCATCTTTCCATTATGAATAGCAGAAGGTGTAACACAGAGCTACCATGTCCCTACCTATACTGTCTCTGTGCAGACAGAAGCTATGTGAATACCCATAAAGGAACATCCCTCTGCTGTAAACAGCATCATGATTTCCCAGAACCTTTTAAAAGCTTTTTATTGCATGACACTATACGCCTAAAATTATTGCAACATTACGTTCACAAAATCCAGCATTAAAAAGTCTAGTCCTTTAATATCAAGCAATTGCTATATCTAGCATAAAACATTTGTAAGGATGTATTGAAAAGAAATGTAACAGCAAACGTTATTAGGAACTAGACATCAATTTTCTCAATACTAAGACTTCGTATGGAGTACGAGTTTACTGCACTTGTTACAAAAGTAAGCATAATACCATATTAAAGGAATCACACACAAAAAAAAAAGAACAATTTACATATAGTGAATTAGCTGTCCTAAACAACTCCGCAGCTCAAGAGAGAAATATCAATAATTTTTAGATTTCAAAACAAATCCAAACCACAAATCACCAGTCAGCTTTTTAAAGGCTGCATGGTTTACACTCTTAGGTAGTTAAGTATGAAATTCTCCTTAAAGCTTAACACTACTACTATTAAGCAAGGAAAAACACAATTTTTTCCCTCCTTATTTCCCCCATAACATTCAATTTTGAATTCAGTTTTACATCCCAACACCAGTTAAGTCAGAACATTTCTGAGAACTCTATCTGCATTATGCAACATTAACTTACCAAAATTTTGCAACTTTAAGAGAAGTTTTACTGAAACAGATTTAGAAGATACTATAAACACAGACTTTCTTCATACTTGTCATACTTCTGCTTAATTTTCCATTTATGTATTAAATTCAAAGCTTTCAAACAACAACTCATTTCCAAGGAAATATGACTACATGGTCACTGAAAGATTTTGTTTACAGCAGTACTATTTATAGACAGATACTGTAGTAAACAGAACAGATTTTAAGGTAAGTGAAAAAATAATATACAAGTGGATAATACTTATTTGGTAAATTATGTTTTGCCTAACTTACCTTATAGACCCGTCCTTTAAGGAGAAAGGCATTTTTAAATGAACAAAAGAAACAAACTGTACCTGAGATAGCTGCCAAAATAAGCAACAATGTTCGGATGTTTACAGTCTTTCATCATAATGATTTCCTGCTGCACAACAGCAAAATCTTCTCCTGAAAAGCAAAAGAATGAGTATTTTCATTGGTCTAGTTCATACTCGCATCTCAACTAGACTTTCAGTACATATTTATAAAATAAACATTGAGTAATTAAAACTAATCTGCCAGTTTCACAGACATAAAGCAACTATAAATCAGTATTTATTAGCAAAGGCTTAGCAATAAGTAACTATATTCTTAAGAGTAAGTTTAATTCTGGGCCAGGTGGACCTCGCATCTGCTATCTGATACCTCTTATGATACCGGCCACAGCTCCTTCTGAACTCTTTATTTTCCCCGAGATCCCACTGTGTCCATCTGCATATGCCCTGCCAATAGCCCAAGACCTTAAAAACACGACAAAACTTTGCTATTTTTGGTCACAAGTCCAACCCCCGTTAGATCATCTTCCCAAGCAGAAAACATTCAATAGTATGCTGTTGCTGCAACTTTTCTGAAAGCTCAGTAAAGCACATAAATTCATGGACTATACATAACATATGTCCAGATAAAACTCTGACACAGATGTGGCACTTAATGAGTATTATTATCATAAGTTGTTCCTGTCAGTTGTACCTGTCTTTCTATAAAAGATTCTTATCTGATGATAAGTGTACACACTGAGAAACTCATGCATGAA
The DNA here is from genome assembly GCF_015220075.1 of Falco rusticolus. NCBI lineage: Eukaryota > Metazoa > Chordata > Aves > Falconiformes > Falconidae > Falco > Falco rusticolus. The sequence continues at coordinate 74,951 of NC_051192.1, read as the reverse complement.
ATGGAAAACGCAGACACATCTTTGTTTTGGGGGTGTTGTGCAGGGGGTTTGCTGTTTTTTTGTTGGCAAGTTAAAGAGGCAAGGCAAGAAAGACAGCAAGATGTAAGAAAATGCTAGTAACATTTGACAGCCTTTTTCATTTTTTTTTTTTTTTAAAGAACTACATGTCAAGTGCTCTTTTGCAGTTCAGTATCTTACACTAGGGCTCCTCTGAAATTAAAGGCAAATTATAGCTAGTTTGTTTTGTTGTTTCCAGAGAAGTTCTTCTGAAGTTTTAGTTACTAGATGCACACAGTTCACAAAAAACCTCATTCTTACTAACCTCAAGGACTTCATAGATGAAACAAGCCTGAAGGCCTAAAACAACCACTTAACTTCATGAATAACTGAAGAGAATCTTTAAGCAAGCTGAAAAAACAGGAACATTCAAAGTATGTCAAAATTCTCCTTTTAGCGTACACTTCAGCAGCGTAGTAGCACACTTCAGCATGACCCAAAAGAGCTTTTAAACCAGAAGCCAAGCTATTGTCTAAGAAGCTGGATACAGACACTAAGCTCATATTTATCAATTGCTGCAACCCAAAATCACTTCTGAAATATGGCTGTTAATAAATTTCAATTATAACAACAAATCCCAGCAGAACTGGACAGGCTATTACCTAAGAAAATATGTTTTAAGTTTCTCCCAATCACATCAACATACCGGTGACCTATCCATTTAGTTATTTTTAACCAGAAATCAAATATTCACATGTATTTTATTTAACTGATAACAACCTGCAAACTACAAGCTGAAAGCTAACATCACAACAGACTTGCCTACAATCTAAGGTATATTGCGGACTGGCTTGTTGTACCCTAGCTAGACTTCTAGACATGCAAACACTAAAGAGCAAACAAGAAATTATTTTCACATATGAAAGTGCATCTCTCTGAAAGGACACGATTCCTCCAGTGTTTTCATTGCATCCAGAATACTGAAGTAGCATAAGTTTTAGAGTAAGCGCCTAAACATTATTGACCCTTAGTCTTCACACTGTCACCAAATCTGCAAAACTTGCAAAGAAAGCCAGTGCCACGGTCCTGGGTTGCGGCTGCTGCCTGTCCAAAGCTGTGAGTCAAGCCTCTACCACAACTGGAAGCAACAACTGCAGAGATAAACCGAGCTCAGTGAGCAAACTGAGGGTAACTAAAGTGCGTTCTATGTGTATCCCTCAGCTATCCAAAGGCTGCCCAAAACACCCAATTTAACTGCAAGATGCCAGTTGTCATCCCCATCAGCACAGCATGACGGCAAGTTACCCCAGCTGCAGCACATCCCCAGGCTCCATCCACAGCTCAGACGATGCACGCAGCACGCTTCTCCAAGTCCCACTCGGCACAACCCATACAACACTCTTCAACCAAGCATACTTCATGCTTTTGAAAGTGGTAGTCTGCTAAGTAAAAAGTTGCATTATTTTAAAGGTTGACATGATCTGAGTCTGCCAAATCCTACAGTTCCTCCCCTACTACACAAGTCTCCTTCCCCCTTGTATCTTCGCAGTTCCATAGGGAGACAGAGCACAGCTGCCTGGCTTGGCTAGGCTGGTAACCCAGCCACGCACTGCCAAGTACTCCAGCAGTGGGAACTCACAGAAAAGGCCAAAGCAGCAGAACGAGGCGAGATAATCTGAGACCACAAGTTTGAGGATGGATAAAAGTGTGATCACTTTTGGAACTACACAGTAACATGCTGACCTGTCTTGAATGTTGTGGGGGTTTATTCTAATGTGTATGCATTATATAAACACAACATTTCTAATCACTTCCCAGTTTGTAAGAGAAAACTAGTAACTTCTTTCTCTTCTTGCCCACATAGACCTTAAGGATCAAACCAGGTAGCAGTAAAAGTATTGCACATGCACACACACATACCACCACTACCACCCCCCAACATTAAACCTTGAAACGGCACACCAACAGTTAGAAGTTCAACAAGAAGTCTGGACATCTTTCTTCCCAGATTACCGTACTCTTGTTCAGCAAGTCTAGCCTTACTAACAGAACAGCACTTGCAGGCTGATAATTGATCTCTAGGGCACATGTACTTTGTGAAATCACAACATAAGCACAGTTTAAGCTTAAATCTACCATACAGTGAAGTCCTAATGAGAGCCTCCAAGTGAATTTCAGGAAATACTCAACTCCCAGATACTAATGCTCAACTATTATTTCACCCTACCTTTTTATCTCTCCCTCCATGCTTTTTCCAGTTGAGTTCTCTTCTGCCTTGCTGTCTTCCTCATTTCTTTTGCTCCATATATATTTTTTGTATCTCATGGTTTGCAAACATGGTACTTCAGACAAAAACCCAAACTCTTGCTGAAATTTTACATTTTCCTTTAACTGTTCTCCAGTCACATTTTTTGCTTTCATATCTTGCTTTTCACACTTGTTATTTTTTAGAACAGTGTATTTTGTCCTACACTAAAAGGCAATAATCATCTCTTCTTTCAGTAAGTGGACTCAACCGACTTTGTACAATTGTATTTTAAGCATGAAAACACTTAAGTTTCTGTGGCCTATTTCAGTTAAACACTTACCTGGTTCTAGTTTTATTACTTTAATTGCTGCTAGCTCACCCGTGTTGACATTTCGAGCCTAGGAGGGGAAAAAAGAAATAATAAAAAAAATATTTAGAGAACATAGCACAGCAACCAGCTCTGCATTCTCAACTCTACATTCTATGACACCACAGCGTCAGAAAACAACTGAGGTACATAAGGGTCTTGAACAGTGAAACCACTTGTGGTTTGGGGTTTTTTTAAAGCAAAAACAACCTCAGGAGGAACCAATAAATTAAAACATCTTGTATATTTACATCTCATGCAAGGTTATTTTTTTCCCAAATATACCATGCATTTATTTTTTATTGGGTTTACAGCATATATTTTCATTAGATAAGCATCATTATCAAGTTCTGTTACACCTAAAACACTTATTTATGAAAATCCATGTCTGTGCTTATAACAGTGAACCAAACAGTAAGAATTCTGTAGCTAACATTCTCTTCTCCAGCACATGTTCGTAGGAAGCACTGTTCCAACAAAATTTCTCATCCTGGATTTATTTTCTAGCAACAAAGCAAGCCATCTCAAAAAAACCACACCCCTCCACTAGGCAGCTAATTTGTACTGAGATCTGAAGCTTTAACCTTCCGGGCCACACAACAGTCCTAAATTATGCAAGTCCTCCACCATGCTGTACTTCCATGTTAAAATCCATAAACAAACCGTCCACCGAGAGACGGACTGCAAAGCAGCTCTAACACACACGGATCTCACAGCAGACAAGCAAGGCCCAGGGAGCACCAAGGGCTGCACCCTGCAGTGCATGCGACTGCCTCCAAGACTCCCGCAACAATAATGCAATGCTTCCTGCTCATTTCACTGCATGCCCCTTGGTCCTTACTCTCCACCAGCAACAGCATCCTCCCTCCCTCTGCTGCGAAGGTGCCAAACACCCAGCCAGCAACAGAGGTGTTAGAAAGCTCTGTGGCCAACCTCAGCAGCTTAACTGCATTTTGTACAGGGCTCTGTCATGCTAAAGCCTATGTTCTACTGAGCAACCAGGAAGCTGGATTTCTAAAAAGCCATTAATTATGACTTATGATGCTGCTTAATAATAATTATTTCTCTTCTAGAAAACTGTTGTGTTTGGCTACTAACTGAAAGTCAAGGAGTCATTTGCTTTCAAGAAACTACCGTGTCCCTGCACCCAGCTATGGGGAGAGGGCAGCAAAGCAGCAGCTCCCGAAGGATGCTCAGCTACAGCCTCTCCTCTCCCCTGGGGAGTCTTGGTACCCAGAGCTGCACTGTGCTGGACCACCACTGCACTAAATGCTATGCCCACGCTGCCCCTGCACATGGCACAGAAGGCGAGACCAGTCCTGCTTTTGCTTTTTCCCCTCATCCGCTTTCAAATCAAAAAAGGCCAGAATTACAGAACTTAAAGATGCAGACAGGTGCCCACATTTTAATTAGCCTGCCTGCTAATGATCTCATTTAAGTCACTTTAGGAGCTCAAGGGCTCACACCTTTCATTGACTGGCTATGAGACTCACCAAATACTGTAAGGTGGAGGGGGAAAAAAACCGTAAGACTATAAAAAATAGCCAGTAATACAGTCTGAAAATAAATGCAGTGTGTATTCCCATGTTTAGAAATCTACCCAGGCCATTCCTACCACAGCCAATCTCAAACCTCTCACTGCTCATTGGTGTGGCAATGCTCTTCTGCAATGCTGGGAGTACTGGCATTTGCAAACAACGTGCAGGCACACCAGTATGGATAGATCCTGAGACCAGTGGAAATCCTACCAAAAAAAAAAAAAAAAATCAAGGAGTAGTCCAAACTTGATAGACTGTGGAAACTGACACACAGTTAAAAAATAAATTTTCTCCGGCAGCCTTCCCTGTAAGTCATTATTTGCCCACCCCACCGAGAGCAGCAATGTCTCCACTCATCACTGTATGGTGGAAAAAAGATGCAAAGACATTAAGAACAGCAAAAATAAGAGTTCCTTTTATCTGTACAAAGGCAACACATCAGAAAGTGGCACCACTGAAGCATGAGCTAGGATTTTTATTCCTTATTCTTCTCCCAACACATTCTTTTCACAGCAAGAAACTACACAGAGGCAAGATGTTGATGAAGGTCAGCATGTTTTAACCTCTAAGATTAACAAGAAAAATTACTGAAGCTTTAATGAAGACCTGAGATCATCAGGGAGTCCTGTTAATATCTAAAGATCTGTTTTACGGCAACTTGTACTAGTAAGGCAATCAATGAGATGCAACTTGTAGTAGATACAAGTGAGGAGATCCTGAAGTTAAGCACCCTGCATGCAGATGGCATGTACAAGCCAAGCTGGAAAAATTTCACAGGCTTCAGGGACATCGCTAGTCTAACAAAAAGTGTTTGGTAATTTTTTTATTGTTGTATTTATTTTTAACAATACCATGTCCAGCTGTCAGGAATTTGTTTTGCTGACTATGGTCACTACGCTCTGCAGAGTGCTACGGCAACCAAAGCAAGATAGAGGGTAGGTAGGAGCTAGTGAAAATTTCGGAACAAAACTGATGAAAACATATGAGGGTACTCAACACAAAGACTTATGTGATGGTGATGCCAAAAATCTATCAACAGTAGACTGACAAATCTATAGATGCATCCGGAGAAGGACATGCAAAATCCCAGCCAAAGGAAAGGAGTCCGAGCAGCAGGCAGCCTAGCCTAATCCATGCTCTCCATACCTTGTGCCTGATTCGGCCCTCTCCTATCACAAAGGGATTTCTTCTTCAACATCATGTTCTCAAAAGAACTGTTCAAAATTGTGGGAAGGAAAGAACAAATGTCATGTGTTTTCTCCTTCAGCTTAGGCATCACCATTGCTTCCTTTCCTCAACACCAGCAGTAGTGGGACTCTTTGGCCAGCTAGTCATTCTCTGGACCAGTATCTGCCTGGACTCATGAAAGCTAGAAAGGACGAACAAAATCTGATTTAATGCCTTCACTCACCAATGCCTTCAGGAACAGCAGGTTACCAACTGCTTAAGGGCATACCTTATTACTTAAGATAACATGACTTGAAGTTGACAGTCTGAGTAAGTTACCACTTTGCATCTTACTCCATTTGGGTTATTAGTGTTGAAGGTGGTGTCACCAGTAAGACTATGAATTGCCTTTGTTAATCTGACTGTGTATGTATATATATACATATTAGAAAAAAAGAGATTGACTGTAGTGACACAAGGGTTCCTTGCAAAGGATGAAGATTAGGTACCCCGACAGGTGTTACGAGATCTCATCAAATACCTTTGAAATCACTGGCTGTGAAACAATTTCTTGCCTAAGCTCACATGAATGACAGACTGAGAAAGACTGAAGCACTGCATGCTTTTCAACACGTGTTGGAGCTGGCTCCGACTCTTAATTTGGGGGTGCTTGTATATGTACCACACAATAGTTTAGAATGTTGAGGGCACTGCCTTACATGTTCATTCAGCATAATCACACTAAAGTCGCCCGTTACTTATGGGCTTTGAGATGGGTGCATTAATAAGGAATAGTTGGCTGAAGAACAATTTTGAACAAGTATTTCTAAGTCAGCAAATGCAACCAAAAATTTCAAAGAGGCTCAAGTAAGAAGACACATCTTTGTTTTTTGCTGCCACTTGCACCTTAAGTGCTCTAACTCCCAGCCTTTGCGCTGCTGATGTTAACAGCAACAGCCGAGTTCTTCCTCCCACCCCTGTTTCCATGAGCAGGAGCCTGCAACCAATTCCGTCAAATGCAGATTTCACTATGTCAGTGCAAATGCATTACACAGGGTTTGCGGAAGCACGGAATGGCCTACAATGCCTGTGTCTCCATGCGATCACTTTACTAAATGTGTACAGCATTTATACAGTGTCTGCTCTGGAAAACCATGTAAGGATCCTCATTCCACCAGCGGCTAAAAGAATGAGACTCTTCAGAGATCTAGACTGCCATATCTGGGGAGGAGTTAATGCACCAACCGCTCAGTCAAGCTGGAGAAGCAGCAACTAATTAAACAGGAAAGAATTACTAGTGTCTCTGTGACAACAGTAGGGTATCAAATCAAATTGTATATAAAAAACTGCCACCCGCTGGAAATGAAAACTAGAAAAATACAAGTTTGGATATTATTTCATTATTAAAAAAATCATTAACGAAAATGCCTCACAACTGGAAAGACACTATTACTCTGAAATAGAGAAGGAAAGAGCAATGGACAGCGCTCGGATGGGCTCTACTGGGAAACACCAGCCAAGCAAGAGATGTGCACGGTATCTGAAAAGGAGGGGAAAGAAGAGGAAGAAGGCTAGTATTTAGCACTGCCCCTAATAAATGCCACAACAGTACAGTCATAAGGAAGACAGGACTGTGCAGCTGAACTAGTACAAACATAAAATCCAAGGTCCAAGGAGGTAAATCTCCTGCCAAATTTCTATTTGTCCTTCAAATGGAAACTGGCAATAAAATAAACAATGTTGCAACAAAAACTAGGCCAAAAAGCAGTCTAAGAGAGTAACAATAGAGTGCTTCTGGCTTTGACTACTTCCTATGTGAACTGTTGAACAAAATGCAGATGAGCGATTTCTAAACAAGTTGTTGCTCACGGGATAACCGATCCCAGGGCACAGTCAGGCTTCCTGAACTGGATTAGCTCCGCTCTTCAGGAAAACGCACCCAAACGGCTGCCCGACCCCCTGCTTCCACCCCTACGGGCTTCCCCTTCAGCCTCTCCCAAACCCACACGACTGTCCCAGAGCCAATTCAACTCTCCAAGCCAGCAGAAACCCACCTGCCTCCCTTTTCTTGGTTAGTTTTCTGCCGGGTTAGCTAACCATGCTGGCCCAGGCATCGTGCTGAGCATCAGAGCCAACGCAAGGCAAGCGGCCAGACAGCCAGGAGCAGGGCAGGGGATCGCCCCTCTCGGGCAACAGTGAGCTGTTACACCAGTCCAGCCCACCCCACAGTCACGGCTGTAATTAATAGGAATTGAACTACTGAGAATTATGCTAAAAATAATTAGGTTCCACATTCTGGTAGGAGGCGTGGTAACTAAAATGCGACAGAGCTACAGTTTTAGAAAGTAATGCTCCAATAAAGGTGATGTTAAGCAAAAAGATTTGAAACGAAGGCAAACAAATTAGAGGGCCTGGGACTAGGGATGATGAGAACGGCAATTTCATACTAAGAGGCAGAAGTATTTCTAAATGGGAGATGGAATAAATAGAGCAAACTAAATTAGGCAACCACTCATTTAACTCTAGGAATATTTCCTGAAACTGAGCAGGACAGGGCATTGTCTCTTTTTCACAACTGAAAAAAAACTTAACTCCTCTTTCACACTTTGCTGGCCACTTTACACAAATTATTTGCAGCAGTGAAACACAGAAACACAAAGGACAGAAATTATTTGTACAACAGCAGAACTAGTTTCTACCCTTTCTAGCAGGTCTAATTTTGGATGGGAAAATTTGACAGAAACAGAAGGTGACATTCAAGAACTTTCCTGGCAAGTAACTGCAATCAGAAAAACAATTTTGCTATCAGCCTCTAAACAAGACACTAGAGGAAGCTAATTTACTTGTCAAGTACATTTACTGAGACACAGAAAACAAACCCATGCAAATGAAAATGTGATATGCAACACTCAAGAATACTCAATACCAAAAAAACACTATTAGCAGATCATTTGTCTGTGCTTTGTTATAGATACATCATCAACCATCCAACAAAGCAGTAACTCGATTTCACCATTAATGTTAGCAGTCTTGAGAGGAGACATCTCTGGACAAGGAAATAAGATTTTCTCACAAGAACTTTGTAATACATTTTAGCTATCTATCGTAGCAACACAGCTTCACTGAAAAAAATTTTTAACAATTGCCTCTCTCTCAGACCCTCACTGAAACCTGTGTTATGTCCAGCGATTATATCCCTGGGTTACATTAAGAACTAAGAATCCAGATGAAGCTTCATCTCCTACAACAGCCTTGGACTGGTGCTAGTTAGAAGAGACATTATTATTGACCGTGCATATTTGATAAAGAGCAAATGGCATGAACAAGTTACCCCATTACCCCTCTTGTGATGCGTTCATCATTGTCTGCTCCAAGGCCTCTTTGAAAACTGAACTTGGGTGGGAGGGCAGATAATTATAAAAATACTGCTTTAAGCCCAAAAGCTGTACTTGTGGTGCACTAGTGCGTTTCCAAGCACCAACCAAGCAGCAGGACTCTTATCAGTCTGATCCATAACCTCATTCCCTTCAAGTCTCCATAGTTCAGTCCACACCATGGGCTCCTGAAATTGTAAAACCTTGAGAGTACAGATACCCTGTCTTCCACACACCCCACCCGCCCCCCTCACCTCCCTAATGTCAAACATTTAACCCATGCCCTGCTGTAGCTCAGTTCAACTGAAACAGAGCAAGGAAGTAGATGCCAGTCTGCTCTGCTTTCAGCTCCTCAACAATTTGCCAGGAAAGCAGGTTACAGAAACATCAGCATTTAGCAAGAATGTCAACATAACAAGACTGTCATCTTTTTAAGGCAATAATCCCCACCTACCAGTAGAAACACCTCCCTACCTGGCTCTCCCTGCTAAGGGGGAAGCCCCACAATTTACAAAGAGTGGTTTGAAGCTGCCCACGTATGGCCAGTTCTTGGGTCCACTCTTGCTGAAATCTCACTACTGATGAGTGCCATCATCACACAGCTAATCTCAAATTCAGACAATTATTTCATCAACCACAAAGTTCACCTACAGATGACGGGATGAAGCAAATGAAAAAGGCTTTATGAAACCCCTCACAAATTTAAGATAAAGCCCTAGTAAGCTCAAACGTGGTTGACACTTTAGGACTATATATTGCTTTTAATGCAACAAAGAGGAAGTAACCAGCTTTCATTATTATTTTTGGGCTACTTCCATTCTTCATTTTGAAGATGCCTTTGAAGATTGCCTCAAAATGAAACAGGCAATAATCCATCCAGGAGAAAAGCACATCTCATTTTCCCTACACCGTCTACAACCTAACCAGAAAGCACTTACCTCTCTCCCTCTCTCTCATCTATTAGAAATAATTATAGCACCAGCCTAGGCTATCCCGGATATACCACTTTCTATCTCAGCTGTCACAGGCAGATTATAAACATAAACAAATCCACTCTGAGGGAGGACAGAATTTCTGTGCCTCAAACAAAGAAAAGCCACAAGCAGCACTGGCCACTCGCAGAACACCAAACTGAAGGCTACTGCAATGGTAGTACAATAATCATCAAGAACACCTTGACAAATCCAGTGAAACTTAACAGGTTTCAGATGCACAGTGGTACTGCAAATGTAAATATTCACTCCATGGTTGGAGGTAACGTTCTTAAAATTAAACAGTAAACATAGGTGACTTGGATAATTCATATTGACCAAAATTATGTACACAGCACTGAAAAAATCTGATCAATAAGGTATCAGAGTCAATATGCCAGTTAAAAACTGCAACAGAAACAGAGCTGAACACATTAAGAGAACAGTTTGCAGAAAAATGAAAGAACAGAGCATAAGGCAAGTAGTCTTGCATAATTAAAACATTGGCATAGTACACAAACACTCAAAGGAAGCTTGCAAGGTGGGGAAAACAACACAAGAAACCCTTTCAATTAAACAATAAAGCAAGAAGTGAGCACACTAAGAGCGCAGTAACAAGAGGATTTAGGTCCTGAAACTTTCATAACATACAAGCAAACTGAGATTAAACCAAAATTGCCCCAGCCCAAACAAGACTTCATTCTAGGCACATTCACTTACAGTCAAAGGCAGCATCAGGGCCAGTTGCGTGCACCTCAACTTGTGGAATGGCTCTACGTGTTTCCCTACAGTCTGCCTACCAATACAAGTTTTCTTGAACACACACGCCCACCCTGCGATAGCAAAAACAGAAGACACTTGGAAAGCGCACAGTTAAATCAATGCTTCCAAAAGGCCACACGTGACAAACTTCAGCTCTCCAATCTGCTCTGCCCTCAAACAGGAGCGGGCAAGAACCAGGGTCGCCCTACCTAAGAGACGGGCCGCTGCACCTGTCGGGCAAGAGTTCAGCTGGATAAACAAATAACATATGTTGCAGAGCAGAGAAAAATGCCACAGTGCGCTATAAAGCCCCAAAACCCAAACTTATGCTCAGCAGCTATTGCTTCAGCTTTGCTTTTCCTGCAAGTCTGGGCAGGATGTTTGGGAAAGACTGTGATGCTAACAGCCCCTCTCCTGACTCCCCAGTTTACCCTCCGACTGGTCTACCCTCCTCACCTTACACAGAGGCATAAGCACAAAACACTGATGTTTCCACCCAGGACAGCGACGGGAGCAAGAGTCGGGACGCACAGCCCTGCTCGCCTTCAGGCACACTACTTCAAGTGACATCTGGGCTGCAAACTACCAAGCGTGCACTTCCCGCACCCCCGCGGCTCCCGGCTCGGTCTGGAGGGGAGCCGACCCGCCGGCTCCGCCCGTGACGTCGACACCCGAGCCGGCACCCAGCAGCGGCAGGGACGGGCTCACGGGGCGGCTCCGCGGCCGCGGGGCGCCGTGAGAGCGCTGCGGTGCCGCACCGCCGGGCCCGCACCAGCAGCGGGGCCCGGCCGCCCCCAAGCGCCGAAGCGGCCCCCGGGGGTCGCCCCCTCGCACGGGCCGGCCGAGCCACAGAGGCGGCCAGGCCGGCGGCTGGAAAAGGCGCGGGGCCCCTCTGGAGGGGAGCCCGGCTGGGCCAAGCCAGGCGCCCACCCACCCGCACCAGGGCTGGGGGCCGGTGCGGCAGGGCCGCCCCCACTAGAGGCGGGACTGCCGTCGGCCTTCTGTGCCCGCAACGGCGGGAGCCCCCTCCGGGCCGGGGAGGGGAAAGCCGGGGGGGGGGGCGGGGCGGGGCACGTCGCTTGGCAACGGAAGCCCCCTCAGATTTTGGACAGAAGGACCGACCCGGTTGCTTAGCAACAGAACCCACGAACAACGCGGGAGGGGCGAAGAGAGAACACCCCCCCGCCGGAGCGCGGTGTTGCGTCTACCTTGTAGACGTCACCGTAGGTGCCGCTGCCGATGCGCTGGATGAGCTCGAAGTCCTCCTGGGGGTTGCGCCGGGACAGGTCGCACACCCGCCCGCCACCGCTCATGGTGCCGGGGAAAGCCCCGCTCGGCCGCGACCCCCCAGCGGGGGGAGGAGAGGAGAAAGGAACCCGACACCGGAGCGATCACCGCCTCCCCCCGGCCCGCTCCAGCAACATGGCGCCGCGCCTCGCACCGCGCAGGCGCAAATGGCGCCGCGCTGCCCCGCCCCTCTCCCCGCCTCAGGCTGTGCGCCTGCGCGAGCCGGCAGCAGGCGGGCGGCCCTGCCTGCCTGTGCGCCTGCCGCCTGCGCGCCCCGCCCCGCCCCGCCCCGCCCCGCCCCGCGGCAGCCCTCCGTGCCAGTCCCCGGCGCTCGTGGCCCGCCCCCCGGCGGGCCGTGCCGCGGGGCCGTAGCTGAGCCAGTGGGCGCTGTGGCTGCCGGCGGCGGAGCTCGGCACCGACCACCGGTACGAGACAGACCCGCGGCGGCACCGGCAGCGTTTGCGAGAGTTCGCGACGGCCGTCTCTGCCGCTTCTCGCCCCCAGTCGCCGCCGCCGGGCTGCGCCCGGCCGGTCTTCGCCACGCACGCCGGGCTGCGGCGGACCGGGGCGCTGGCTCCCGCCCCGACGGCCTCGTCCGCGGCGGTGAGCGGCGCCGCCGACTCGGGGACCCCCGGGTCTAGCTCCTGTGGGTGCAGCCGGGGACCCAAAGACCCGGCCCCGGGCACGTTCACCGGCTCACCCCGCAAAACAGCGCGCGAGCACACAGCCGGCACCCCACAGAGCCAGCCCCTTGGCGCGGGAACCCCGGAGCCCCTGGAGGCCGCCCATGCCACTGAGGACTCACAAATTCACCAGCCCCTGTGCATGCAGCTAGGGGCCTCTGCAGCACCTAGAGCCCAAGAGTCCCCCCACGCTGTCCCTGCGCACCGGGGACCACCTCCCCCATACCCTGGTGCCCGACCCCTGGTCTCTAGCTTGGGACAGGGTGTTTCCCCGTGGGAACTTGGCGCTCCCTGCCCCAGTGCACAAAACTGGTATCTCAGCACTGCCCAGCTGCCCACAGCCTCCGGTGCCAGCTCCTGTCGCAGCTCCTGGGGCCCTTGCCAGCTCTTGTGGGGTATCTGGCCTTCCCAGTGAAGCATGGTAGCCATGCGTTATGGATGGCCCCACACGGGCACCATGCCATGCACCTGCCAGCCCCCTGCAGCACTGGCACAGCATCTGTGCACACCCGTCCAATGCACCCTGGCTGCGCAGCATCTTCCTCTCACCTGCAGGACTGCTTCCCCTTATTTTGTGACTTTTTGGAGCACTGTGCATGCCCCCATGGGTTAAAGTGTGCATCCCCTCTACACAAGTGTTACCAGCCCTGCTTCTACTCCCATCTTGCATATGGTTTTCCAACACAAAGGAGCATTGTGGATACTTGCTTCCATCCCTGTCCATGCCCTCCACCCTCTCTGTACAGGGAACAAGTGCCAGACAGCTGTGGGAACCTTTCTCCCTAGATGTGCCACCCCTTGAGCCTGGCTCAGCTGTGTGTGGGTCCTAGGTCCGGGCACCTCTTGAGCTCTGTTCTGGTGAACGACACATGGCTTTTCGCACCATGCTCCTGCTGCCAGTGACTGATGGGTGAAACAAAAAGAGTGGGATGAGGGGGCAATTTGGGCACAAAGATGCACCGTCTGCTCACCACCCCTGCCTGCCTTGCCAAGGACGTTGGTATGTGGGACCCTCCTTTCTGCTGAGAAGCTGCTTGAGGATGGGGAGCTGGGCATGGCCTCATTTCAATGTGTGGTTATCAGAGCAGAGATGCTGAGGGGGTTGGGGTCTGGCAGATGCGGCAAGGATGCCTGCAAAGTGGCATAGTGTCTGTCAGTGCATTTGTCCCTCCAGCCACCCTGAGCTCTGCATCCATGCCCTTGGCTTCAATTTTATGACTTTTGCTCTCACAAGTAAAACAGTCTCAAACCTGCCAGAATCAGATCCAGGCTGCTGTGATTTTTTTCCTGGCTTGTGACTGAGGTTTTGGGGCTGTGCTGTGCTGCTTTCTGCTGTGGAAGAGCTGAGACAAGTGGCAGGCGTAGATTAGCTGGACAGGGCTGCCACAGATGCTCTGAAAGCCAGTCCAAGGGGACTGGGCTCTGTGACAAGTCTGAGAGTAGCAGCAGCTCTGAATGAGCTACGGAAGGAAATGCCAGGGATTTCGAACTCTGTCTGGAAAGACTAACAGACATCCTGCTGGGGAGCACCGATAACCTCATCACCCGCCTGCTCTTGCCTCTCAGTCTTAATTTTTATCTCATTAGAGGGAAAACGGGTTATAGTTGTTTCCATGTTATGTCCTTGCCAAGTTGTGCTTGGGTAGAAATAGTTATGAATGAGGCAAGCAGGGTTATTTTTCCCCTTAAATCCTGCTTTCTATCCATGGCAGCTGCCTGTACTTCCTTTGTTCTTTTAAAAACACCCACTGGTTTCTTTGGGAGTGTCTGGATCCCTTCTCCTTGGTAAGAGAGACAGACGGAGCTGAGAGATGTGCCCCCCACTGCTTTCAGAAATAGCTCAGTTCAAATGGGTATCAGGCATCGTTTGCTTCCCCAAGCTTTGGGGCAACTTCTCCCACTTTCTCTTTTTCCTCCTATTCCTTAGACGTGGTGATGGTAGGACAGCTGAGCCATGTGCTGCAGAGAATCAGGCTGGGCACCACTCAGAAAGGTCAAACAAATTAAATGAAACTGTATTTGGACAGCAAATATTTTTGTGATAGGACAGCCCATGCTCTTGCTTTAAGAGTTCTGGTGATGGTGGGGGATTCACTGTGACATTTGATTGCTCTGCCTCCAAGGATCATAAGCCCCAGCTGTAGCCTGTGGCACACCACAGCCATGGAAAATACCTTGCTGGGACTGGATGCCTCATTATTTTCAGCTGCACTCACAACGCATCCATCCTGGTGCTGCTGAGATCTGAAATGGCACTTTGTGCCCTACAGCCCTAAATCCCAGCCACTGCCTGGAGCAGGAGTGCTGGCTCCTTGGCTGGCACACGTCGGCAGGCTCCACCGGCCTCCAGCTGGGTGATGCCAGTGCAATTTGCCACAGCTGGAGACCTCATCCCACTCCTCTGGATCTTTCCTTGCCACATGGAAGGGTGAGGTGCTGCGTCTGCCAGTGCTGCGTGGAGCATGCCTGGGGCCAGCCCATGCCTTTCGCTTGTGGGACTGGAGCTGCTGGAAAGGGAAGGGTGTTCTGACTGGGCCACAGAGCACCTGCTTGAGTATGGTGGGAACAGGCATGGAGGCAGGCAAGTGTCTTCTGGAATTGCCCAGGCTGCCTTGGGTCACGGAAGAGCTGTGGTTTGTGTTAGTCCCAGGGCAGGTTGGTTGTGGTCCTAAGCTGCCCCAAAGAAAGCATCTGAAGGGAAATCTAAATGTAGTGGGCCCAGTGAGCTCCAGATGTGGAAGGCCCATGTACACAAGTCCCATACTGGTGTACTCCTGTTGCAGTCAGTCCTGATGTCTAGGGAGAAGAGCTATGCCTCATACTTTTAGGGATGACTCTTAAGAGTGTCAAAAAGCAGCAGTGCAGCAGGGATGTCTTTCCCCTGTCCCAGTTTCAGCTGGGACAGAGTTAGTTTTCTTCCTAGTAGCTGGTGCACTGCTGTGGTTTGGATTTGGTGTGAGGTTGTTGCTGGGTAGTGTTTATGCTAAGTCAAGGACTTTTCAGTTTCTCAGGCCCTGCCAGTGAGAGAGCTGGAGCAGCAGGGGAAATTGGGAGGGGGCACAGCCAGGACATTTGACCCCAACTGGCAAGGGACATTCTGTACCATAGGACGTCATGCTTAGTACGTAAACTGGGGTGAGTTACCCAGAGCGTATGGGATCGCAGCTCGGGGACTGGCTGGGCATTGGTCAGCAGGTGGTGAGCAACTGCACTGTGCATCGCTCATTTTGTTTTTTATTTTCCTTGAGTTGTATTTCTCTTTCTGTTTTTGTTACCTCCCTTTCCATCACTACTACTACTATTACTACTACTACTACTTATTACTACTACTAGTAGTATTAGTGTTATACTTTATTTCAATTATTAAATTGTTCTTATCTCAACCCACAGGTTTCACCTTTGTTTTTCCCAGTTCTCCTCCCCATCCCACCAGGGCAGGGGGGCAGCGAGCGAGCAGCTGCCTGGTACTTAGTTGCTGGCTAAAGGGATGACAGTCCTTTTTGGCGCCCAATGTGGGATGTGAAGGGCTGAGATGACAACAGATCTAACCAGACTGTGTTAAATTAATGTTGTAAGCATTCATTGTATTGGTTTAATGGTAGGTGTTTACAACGTTGATTTGTTTGCTCTCAGAGTTGTTTGGCTTGCTCTCAGAGCTGCCTTATGTCACACCTCACTTGCAGTTTTTGTTCCCTGTTGTGCTGTTTATCCCTTCTGGTGCCTGGGCTAAGGTTATCCTTTTGCTGTACTTTGTAATACTGGCTTGTGATATGACAGAATTGCTGGTCATGAAACTGATCCGGTATGTGTACTCAGCACTGCCATCACCCCTGTACTTTGTGAGTCATCTAATGGGAACTATTAATAATCATACCTTTTGCCTTTTCTCCTCAGAAAGTCAGGCTATGGAGGCAATATCCTTCCACATCTTCCCCTTCCCTGCCAGTTTAATTACAGTAGTGTTTGAGAACTTTGAAAGTTCTGAATGTCCTTGGGATGTTGAAACCAGCATAATCCTATTGCTAGGAATGCTGAATGCATTCCCAGTCTTGTTTAAGGTTTAACAACTATTTAAGAACACCATCCAGAGGTCTGCTCCGATGTTGCATAGTTATGAGTGGCAGGGTGTGTGGGATAGCATGACCAAGTACCCAGAACAGTGAGCACTGCTAGGGTTTCGGAACTTCACCCCTGAACAAGTGCAGAATCCAGAAAAGCTAGTTAAATATTTGGAAAAAGTATGCTGTCACCCTGGCAATTCCAGAGAGGCAGGTATTACTGCAGCGTGCTGGGGCCTGGCCTGTTCAACACTATTCAATGTCCTCAGAGTGAAGAGAAGGTCCCTGGATCTGATGGCAAAGTGACAGGCACTGTGGCTATTCCAACTGCAGCAACAGGCACCGTGGCTGTGCCAATCCCCATGACAGAGGCTGCGGCTGAGCCAAAGAACCAGCTCGTGATGGTACCAGTTGCCCCTATACGCAAGAAGAAATGGATATGAAAGTCAGCTCATTTAGCAAAGGATGAAGCAGGGCCATCACAAGAACAGGAGGAAAAGGCGAAGCAAGAAGTAACTACCAAATCCCAATCCCTGAATGAGCTGTGGCATATGCGAAAAGATTTCAGCTGTCATCCAGATGAGCGCATTATCACCTGTCTGTTTCAATGCTGGGATAACAGGGCTAATGGTTTGGAATTAAAGGGTAGGGAAGCCAGTAGGGAAGCCAAACAGTTAGGATCACTTTCTAGGGAAGGGGGACACAAGTCCTCAGCCTCTGGAGGCAACTCCTGTCAAGCGTGAAGGAAAGGTATCCCTTCAAAGAGGATTTACATGTTGCCCAGGCAAGTGGACTGCAATAGAGAGAGGTAGGTGTCCAGTACCCAAGGGAACTAGCCATGCTGGAGATTATTTATTATGACCTGAACAGTGTGCACTTACCCACAGATCCAGACAAAGTCCAATGCACACAACCCACTTGGCGGAAAACTTTATGGAGTGCACCAGCTTCACATGCCAACTCATTTGCAGTAATGGGCTGGAGAGATGAAGTGGTACTGATGGTGGGTGAAGTGGCTTGCCAGCTCTGGGAATACAAAGACAACATCTCTTCCTTCCTTGGCTGTGGAGAAACTGGTCCAGGAACTCAAAGAGGACTGATCCTATTCCCCACCTATACATGTTAACAGTAAGTGTCCTTCTGATTAAGAGGGAGGATACAGGAGGTACACACCGCGGGGTACTCTGTGGTTTTACCAGCGTAACCATGGAGAGGACATGAGGAAGTGGGATGGAAAATCCACCTTAAACCTAGAGGTACAGGTATGTGAATTGCAAGGAAAACCCATCACAAATGGGGGTTCTTCTGGAAAGGCTGCTGCCCCAGCCTCCAGTGGGCAGTTTTCCAGGCAGAGTGGAAGGGCTGATCTTACTCCTGGTCCTCTGGAAAGGAATTCTAATCCATTTTTTAAAGGAGTAAGCGGAGGATCCTATGACCAGGACTCGAGGGGCCCTGCCTCCAACGAAGTGGAGAAGAGGGACGACTGGGCTTGCTGGACTGGCATGTCAGACCCACAGGGATACAAGGCTTTAGTAGATACCGGTGCACAGTGTACCCTAATGTCATCAAGCTATGCAGGGACAGAACCTGTTAGTATTTCTAGAGTGGCAGGGGGATTCCAACAGCTATAACTGTACTAGAGACTGAAGTGAGCCTGACTGGGAATGTGTGGCAAAACCTCACCATTATGACTGGCCCAGAGGCTCCGTGCATCCTTGGCACAGACTATCTCAGGAGAGGTTATTTCAAGGACGCAAAAGGGTACCAGTGGGCTTATGGTATAACTGCCTTGGAAGTGAAGGAAATTAAGCAGCTGTCTACCTTGACCGGCCTCTTTACCAGTGCTTCTAAAGCTGGCAAGAAGCCCAAATTTTTCCTCATATAGTGTTAAACACAGGTGAGAATTCAGTTAAAGTGTGCAGATAATCGTGCAAATGACAGGTTCAAGTGGTTGTTTTAATTGACAAAGTTGCTGTAATGTGACTATAGTTGTTGTCTACATAGCTTAATTTCTAGCCTGTTTTGATTTTTCCTCTTAAATATTCACTCCATTGCCTTCTCTAGTATGTCTGGACTACTACCTTGATGTCTGAAAAAGTTAATAGGTTTCTGCTGACAGGAAGTTATAAATTTTGGTAAGGTTCTTGACTAGGAGGCTTCTTTTAACTGGAAAAAAACTAATGGTAGAAAGGAACTTATTAGCAGAGAAGTAGCAAGGACTAACAGCATCCTCTCTTTTTTTAGGAAGAACAGATTGGCATGTATGCGTTGTATACCAAGAACAAGACACAATCAGATTCCCTGCTAACCAGCCATGGAAATGCCTTCTTCAAAGTAGTTACTATCTAGTTCCTCGCTTCATGTAAATTATGTGATCATTACTTGTTGATTTTATCGTTGCTTAGGGAACATAGCTTAGCAGCACTTACCCATTTCTGCTACTTCTGCAGAATAAGCAACAGAATCTGTGGCAGGGGTCCTCAAACTCTTTAACCAGGGGGCCGGCGCAGATGCAGTGGCAGGCAGTCATCTGCGGCTGCTTGGTTTCCCCCCCAACCCCCGCCGGGGGGGCAGGGGGGGTCTGTAAATACCGGGGGCCAGATTGAGGACCCTGGGGGGCTGTATCTGGCCTGCGGGCTGTAGTTTGAGAACCCCTGATATGGGGGATAAGATGAAGGAATGAAGGTATGCAGCCTGCAAAGATGTTTCGGTTGGTAGTTTCTTGTTCAAGGCAGGCAGACTGCTCCCTGCCAGAGCGAAACAGATCTTACATAGCTTAAGCCAACAGAAATTGTCAGGTTTAGCAAGACACACAGGAAAGCAGCAAGCGTGTGAAGTAGCAGCTTAGTGTTTCCACACCTTGGAGTGATGCTTGTTAAAGAATTTGGTTGCATGTGCTTTACATGCAAGCTGCAGTATCATAAATTGATTCATTATCTTTTATTGGTTCTGTGTTGTCTGATGATGATTTATTTGGGAGAGAAAACGTATGGGCTGGAAAAAGCCAGGGAAGTACCTGAACTTCAGGCATATTTGAGGGCTTGATCTTTCCTAGTATTGATGATCTCAGATATGAAAGGGACAGACTTTGCCCTGTTAGCTGAAAGACAGAGAATTTAAATATCAGTTTTGAGAGATTAGACAAGATAACCATGCTTGTTTAACACTTCCTTCCCTGGAGAGAAAAAGGGAGCCTCAGTGGTCTGGTAAACTTCTCCTTCAGTCTCCTGCCACCCTCCATGCTTTAGTATTGCTGCTTATCTGACCCCTTGGTAAAGCAGTACTTTGATTCACAGACTAATTTTCTGTTGGCTTAGGCACATTGTGAGATGTCATCATGATTTTGGAAATAAACACCCTCTTACTTTATTAATTCTTACTGTACGGTATTGCTAATCCTGTCTGTTCTGCAGTCATGCATACTGTCTCTTAGAAAAAAATAAGGCAAAATGAAACTTTAAAAACTCAGTCTTGCCTGTTCTCCTCCATCAAACACAGAAGCCTTAAACAGGGAAATGGGAAACAAAATATTTCTTGAGTTTTAAGCCTTCTCTACAAGCAATAAGAAAGTGTAACTTTGTTCCTTTCTGGAAATAAATTGTTAATTAGCAGTTAAATGTTTCAGTTAGGAAAAGAAGAATATTTAAGAAGTGACCTGAAGGTGCTGAAACCTCTTGGACAAATTAATGCTGTGAAGATAGTCAAGGGCAATCCTTAGTTTATATTAGTTGTCTCACCTTATCAGCACAGTACCTCTCCATAAACATTACATGTCAAGCAGCGTTTCATGATCCTTCTTCTCTAGGCACACTGCTCTCTAGGGTTTCTTAATTAGTTGTTATTCTAAGGATTATAACTTAGAAACCTCTGTGGATTCTTTCTTTGTTGAAGCCTTAGCAGAAGTGTCCTTTAAGTTCCATGGGAAGGGGAGCGTAGAAAAGGAAGCTGTCATGGTTTAACCCCAGCTGGCAACCAAGCACCGCAAAGCTGCTCGCTCACCTCACCTCACCCAGAGGGGTGGGAAGAGCAGTCGGAAAGGAATGCAAAAATCGAGGGTTGAGGTAAGAATAATTTAATAAATAAAGCAAAATCCATGCACGCAAGCAAAGCAAACCAAGGAATTCATTCGCCACTTCCCATGGGCAGGCAGGTGCTCAGCCATCCCCAGGACAGCAGGGCTCCAGCGCGCCTAATGGGGACTTGGGAAGACAAACACCCTAATGCAGAGTGTGTTCCCCCCCTTCCTTCTTCTTCCCCAGCTTATATACTCAGCATGATGTCCCATGGTATGGAATGTCTCTTTGGCTAACTTGGGTCACCTGTCCTGGCTGTGTCCCCTCCCAATGTCCTGTGCCCCCCAGCCCTCTGGCTGTCAGGGCCCAAGGAACTGAAAAGTCCTTGACTTAGTATAAACATCACCCGGCAACAACCAAAACCATCAGTGTGTTACCGACATTGTTCTCACACCAAATCCAAACCACAGCACTGCACCAGCTACTGAGAATAAAATTAATTCTATCCCAGCCAAAACCAGGACAGTTCCCTGGAAAGGGGGGTGTAGAACGGGAAAGCGTAGAACCCTACAAAGTTTTCTAAGTGAGTGATCTTAAAAATTTTGCATCATACTTCAGCCAACTAACTTTTGTTAGCCTGTGCCTGTCGTTTGAAACTGAAAGTCACTACAAATTGTAGCTTGCCTGTTCCACATTTTTGAAATGTGGACGTCTGTTTTCACCACTAGAGGTCGGCACTACCTTATCTGATACTTGGCAACTCGTTTTCTGAGCTGTCGATAAAGCAGATGCAAAGTAAATTTTGTGCATGCTGGTTGAAACCAAAGCAATAACTCTACAGCTCTTGGTGACCTGTGTTACAGTACCCATGTACAGTGAAGGTGACCATAAACTGAACGCTGAAAAATATTTTTTAGATTCCTCCCAGTTACTTTGAAGATAGGTAAGACTTATTTTTAAATTTAACCATTATTTTTTTTTTAGCCAGATCCCACTGAAAAATGTTTTCTAAATGCTGCCAGTTCAAGAATGGAATATCGCAGATACCATCTTATTTAACTGAGAATTTTCTGTACCTTGTTGCCTTTGCAAGGGTACAACACGCAACATAAATCAAAGGAGCTGAAGGGCAAAGGTAGATGCAAGAAGATTCACCAACATCAGTGCAGCTGTACGCCTGTAAGTACTATTACTGGCAAAAAGCCAGTCAATTTTTATTTTGTCTATCTTTGTCATCTTAGAAAAATGGCGATATTGAACTAATGCTGAGGTCTCTTTAAGGTCCAGATCCTGCGAATGTCAAACTGCTTTCCATGGGATGAGTAACTAAATTAAACTATCAGTTGCTTACTGCAGCATTTTGATTTCTTTTGTGTTGCAAAACTGCCATGTTTTGCTTTGTGTCACAACGGTGACATAACTGGGTGTCAGTACGGTAGGCTTCGTCTTTTAGCTTCTTACACCATACAGTGTTGTTTTACACTTCTGTGGTTGACGCGTTTAAAAATCCATCTTTTAGAATCGTTTCTGGAGAAACTAGATTTCAACAAACAAAAAAGTCCAATGAATAAAGTTGTCAAATTATTTTTTTTTTCTATCTGAGTTTACTTAAAGCAAGTCACTAATTGAAATTTCTGCCTTACGTTTTTGCCGAGCGACTTGCTTGAGTAACAAAATAGATTCTATCCCACCTTAACTCATGGTATAATACGTTACATGAATGCCAACGTTTACCTTTAAGTTATTTTGTTGGCACTGTTCTACCATGCTGTGCTGCTTTTTTCTGGGAAGGGTGATACACATTTGTCAGTAAGATTTCTCACGACAGAAATCTAAGCCCAGTGTGAGGACAACAGAGCCTGACCTCATGAATCTGGTTCAAACAGCTGAGATCACATTACAGGAATAAATCACATTGACTGTAATCCAGCAGAGCTTTTGAGGTAGCATCTCTTCTGGCTGAAACAAAACTGTTTGATAGCAATGCACTCTGTTCTTTCAGACCAACTTCTCAGATCTGAAGACCTTATGAAAGAGTGTCCAGATGCAAAAGATGTGAATGCACAGGAGAGCATGAACACCCAAACCATCAGTTCTGTTAAAAGCCCTGAAAATCAAGCAAACAGTCCCTTCTGAGCACCTGTTACAGTCTGTCACCAGCAAGACTTCACCACCGTGTTCACTGTCACACCAGCTCCTACAAACTGGAGCTTGAGACAGGGCGTTTCTGCCTGTAGAGCTATTTGTGACATTCAAATAACATTTGTATGCAAATAAAGACTATCTCGAACAGTTAGGGAAAAGAGCAAAATGGAATATGATCCAATGGGATAGGCACCCAAAAGAGGCAGAGACTGAATATCAAAACTGAAGAGATTCTCAGTTAATCAGGCACAACAGACACTGCAGGTTCAACATTAGACAAAAATACCAGTGATTTCAACAATGTATTGCAGAGCTGATGCAAACTGGAGGTAAAGGTTGCATGCTCCTAAATGAGTACTAGTGAGTCAGAGCAATTAGCTCTTCAAGCTTAATTCCCTTATGCATGAAGTCTAAAGTAAGGTGCAGGCCTATTTAACTTATGATAAAAATCCCTGTTGTCTCAAGGGAGCAGTGGCAGCAAGATCCCCATAGTGTTTGATCCCCTGACATTTGCAAGATTCTGTGAGGATAAATAAACTGTATGATTTAAGGATATTACATGACTTCTGGATCCTGCAAGTACATGAACTTACAATCAAAGCTAATATCTGACATCTAGCTACAGTTGGATACAGCTGTGCATTACCAGCACTTCTGTGTATGTGTTCATCTAGACAGAGAGAAATACGATCCCGGCAAAATCAGTTTTGGAATTTCAGAATAGCTGACTGCACTGCACGCACTGCCTACACGCATATATGCATGTACACGAGTATGATTGGCTGAAGTCTGCAAATTCAGTCAAGGAAGTATGCAAAGTAGAAGGAAATATTACTGTTACTAAAAATAATAGTATTTTATAACGAGACAGAAGGAAACAGGAAGGCACGGTATAAACCCAGATTCTCTTTATGACCCAAATATGCAGGTAGAATAACACTACTTTTCCCAGCTGGTATTTGTTTTTTATTAGGAACATATATAGATCTGTTTCATATATGTGGCAGAAAGGGGCTCTTCTTTTTGGATTAGACCAAGGCTAACATGCTAGCCAACATGGAGCCAAGGACAACATACTCTACTGAAGCATTCTTCTACACAGCCCATACCCAGAGACTGCTTTACTTGATCCTTCTTCATCCCAGTCATCGGTAATGACTTTTATTCACTTTACTGACCGGCCAGCTTAAACCATGATTTTTTTAACAGGAAAGATCATCTGTTGCTCAAAGCAACAGCAATGGGATGCTTGTCTGGGAAGTTATGAGAAAGTTCCAAGTCTGTGCTCTGTCTCGTTCAGCTTGTCTTGTACTTAACCCTCAGTTTCCTATCACAGGCAAGTGTCTCCATCACTAAGGCTCTGAGCTCTTCTAGAGCCTTGTGTCTTTTCCACTGGAGCCACAGTATTTAACTACTCCTTGCTGATTGGAAGGGGAAAATAGAGGGAGGGACATTGTGTAGCTCAATGACTGTATCACCTCAGTCTTTCCTTATGGCTATAATTGTTTGAAGAATCTTGATGCTAACTGAGAAACCTTCCCCACTGAATTCAGCATGGGAACCCCCAGTGTATCATTTTTCGTACAAGAAAGTGGAATACAGATCGTGTTATATGTTTAAGTTGGAAGCCTGAGTGCCTTTTTGTATGGCATAGGAAAGTTACAGAAATATTGTCATGTATGTGTGCTGCCCTGATCTTACTGTTCCTGCTGGGCAGTGGTCTGTACTTAGCTGAGTTAGCTTTGTTATAAATATGAGGGTTTAAATGAATAAATCCTCTCTGACCAAAGATCTCACAGTTAATTACTGCAGAATCACAGTATAGCTCCAAAATAGAAAGCAGAGGATCAGCATGTTCATTCTGCCTTCCCAGCAAGGCTTCTGTTAGCAGCAAACAGCAGCTGCAAATAAAAATAGAAGGTAATAAGCAACTAGGAGCTTTAGTTAAATGCAAAAGTCACTCCTCGTGACAGCAAGGAGCGCAGAGCAACAATGAAGTCTCTCCGATTCATTAGTGCTGAAGCATTCGTGTCAAAAGCAGAGTTTGCCAGAAGGAGTCTCAGCAGTGTTGCCCATAATCTTTTTCCTCTTCTTTTTAAAGCCAGTTATTTACTGGAGCAAGGTGATGTGATTCATGACTTGGTAGAGAACTGGCCACTTGTTGACTTCAACATGGGAAAACTTTTGGGAACTACTGTGGACTACAAGGAAGACCTGAGCCATAGAACATGCTTAGTATGCTTGGAAAGCTGTCTGACCGGGCTGAGAGACTATGTGCTGAATCATCCTTCTCCCTACGTGAAAAGGTTGAAAGTGGTTGACCTGACGGGTATAAAAGATGTTGAAGTTCAGTTTTGTGAGTGTAAGAAGACAATGGGCAGGTGGGCCAGGACACAGCTGCTCTCTAAGCTTTGTTTAGAACTGCTGCTTCACCTGCAACACACAGAGTGCAATCCAGGTACCTTTGAAATCAGTATTGATGTGCTAATTGACTTGTTTGTTACAGAGCGGAACTATGAGCTGGTAGTGCAGGCCCTGTTGAAGAAGTGCTATTGTCCACTGAAGATCTGCTGTGTGGCATTAAGATCTGACAACCTGGCTTTGCAGAAATTCTTCTATATCATAAAGCTCACTGATCCTTCTTTGTTGCGCAAACTGGAAATAGTTCACAATGTTCGCTTGGAAATGGAACACTTGGAAATACTCTTCAACAGCATGCACTTCCCTCTATTGATGTCCTTGACCTTGCCAGCACGAACATTTAATGTGCAGAGGTTCACAGCTACAGATGAACGGATGCTTACTAACATTGGAGAAAAGATGGGTGAAATGACGCAGCTGACGGAGCTGAGCATGCCATTTTCTATACTCACAGGAAGAATACAGAAACTGCTCAGGTAATTTGGTCATCCTGCTTCCAGTCAAACCGTAAAGAACAGCCCTTTGTGCCACCAGCAAGCTGAGAATCTGAGAATAAGGGGAAGTGAGTATATCTCAGGGGGTGTGTGAGAAGGGACAGCAGGAAGCTAGGAAACAGTATTTCTTGGGGAGAATGGGAAGCCAACATATACCTAACACACATAGAAGACCTGGCTCTTCCAGAGCCCATCTGATGAGTATGAGGAGAATATAGTTTTCACTACCACGTAAGAGAGGGGTACACCCAAACATTTTTGATTTGGCACATTCTTGAGCTTAGACCTCAATCAGCTTGGGCTGGCCTTTGGTGCAAGAACTTAGCCATATGACAAGTATTTTTTCAGGGTCTCTAGTGAATTCTTGTCTTCTAAAAAAACAAGCAGTAAATATACTGATTCCACAGATACTGTATTTTTAGGTAGGCAGGGGGGATAGCAGACTGATTTGAGACTTCGGTTTCAAATCTTTTATGTTTGTTGTCTCTGTTGACGTCAAGGGAAGAGAGATCTGATGCTTTTCTGATGCAAATTAAACTAATGTATGAATATTCATGATTAATTCCTGGGGAAAATTGGCAATTCTTTAAAAGATAACAAGTTGCCAGTGAACAGTGTTCATATTTGAGCAGGAAATAAGTTAACTGTGGGCTTTTCAGAGCATCTAAAAAAACCCAAGGCAGACAAAACTTTCATCCAGACAAATAACCCTGATCTAAAATTCCTCCTGTACAAAAAAGACGTTTAATTTAAAAGTTGTGAATGGCACACTGCTTATATTGATGGAAATAAATTACAAATTTCTAACCTTGATCCAGCTGAGGTCTGTGGCAGAAGTCTCACTAAGATTTAGTATGTGTGAAAGGGTTCTCTTCATTTTCATCTGTCAGAACTATTTTATATTCAGCTAGAATATTTGCACATAATTTCAGGTACACTTCTTACAACCTTCTGCTTCATCAGAAGGTCTCTTTGCAACTCCAGAACAATACAGCGTAACCTCTTGAGCATTTAAAAACAAAACTAGAAACAAAAGCAGATGTCTTGTTAGAATACTGATCGGCTTTCATATTGGAATTAATCCTTCCTTAGAAATTATCTAAATCTCTGGAATTATAAGAGGTTTCTACAAGCAGCAACCACCAATGCTTTTATGGTAGTTACGATCTGCTATTAATCCAGCAAGTAACAGACTCCTGTCAACATACAACTGGTTACAGAATAGACACAGAGAATGTTACCAAGTTAATCCCCCTTAAAACAACACAGCTGGAGTCATGTAAAGTAGGAGCTAATTCATGGAACTGATTTCAGGAGGGAAATATACTCATCATTGTTGGCACATGCTTCTGTTTCTCAAAAGAGTTTAGAAAGAATAATGAATGTGGCAGATGGTTGTATTCATAATGTGGATAGTTGCATGAAATCTTGTAACTGTAGCTTTTCAATGTTTTATGCCTTAAAAGTTTTTCTCTCTTTTATTCTGCAGCCCACTAAAAACTCCACTGAAGATGCTGGATGTTTCTAACTGCTCATTGAACCATGCTGATATGGCCTATTTAGCCAACAGCTTCCATGCTAATCACTTAGAAGCCCTGGACCTGAGTGGTCATAATATACCTGACCTTTACCCATCGATATTCTTTAAGCTTCTCAGCCGTTCCTCTTCAGTGCTCAGGAGTCTTACCTTGGAGGATTGTAACATCCAAGACACTCACGTCTACATGTTGATATTAGGTTTAAGCCCTTGCCAGAGACTACAGGAGTTTAAGTTTCTTGGAAACCCACTGTCATCCCAAGCACTTAAACGTCTTTTCACATTTCTCTGTGAGCTGCCAATGCTGAAGAATGTGGAGTTCCCAGTTCCAAGGGACTGCTACCCTGCTGGCATCACCTACCCGATTGATGATGCCAGTCTCTGCAGATTTGACCACCAAAAATATGAAAGTGTAGCAGAGGAGCTTAACCTTATTTTACTCCAAGCAAACAGGGAGGATATGAAGGCTTCAACTCCGCTCTTTGGCAGTTATGACGCAGCTGTTCAGGAGACGAACAATGAACTGGGAGCCTACTTGATCAAGTCCTTCAAAGAGACTTTAGAAAAGTTCACTACTTCTCTTAACAAAATGAGTTAAAGGTGTGACACAATGGTGATAAGAATGTTCTGTCAAATCGGGAGTTAATTTAGTCTTTTCTAGAACTGTGCCTTCATTGATCAGTCGAGTTTTCTTTAATTTCTCAGCTGAATTTACTTCTGTTTAGCCTCTGATCATCTGAGGTATTTTAACTATGCTGTATCTATTGCATACACTTTGCATAAGCGCTGCTTGCTCTCAAAAGAGGGGAGGACACTTAACAGCTTATTATTTTACACAAAAGGAGTTTGTTTCTCAGTAAGACAATAGGTGTCTAAGCCTCGCCGATTTCTTACACGGTTTCCTCTGGATTTGGCAGTGAGGCTTGCAGCCCTACAGAAAAGACAGGAAAGTCCTTTCCCAAGTCCAGCAAGATGTCCCACAGATTGCATGCTTATCCTCATTTATGACTCCCTAAAACAATTTTTGTTTTTGCCTTTGGCCTTCTGAATTCACCGGACTGTGTTTTATCCAGTACATTCCCAATAGTGGGGATGTTTACGTGTCCCTGTGCCTATCTTTCCTCTGCAGAAGCAAGAACGATAAACATCCTTTTGCATGGGGAATTAAGGAGTCTTTTTAATACATTGTGCTGGTGAGGAGTAAAGTTCCATACCGAGAAGGCAGAAAATCAAATTGTTGACTGGCAGGGGATTTCTCTCCACTTCCCCCAGCAATACCAAGCAGCCTATGAGGACTCTGCTGAAGCTCTTGCCAAGCGTATTTTACAAAGGTGTACCAGGACAGAGCTGCACAGCCATGCTTGCACTGTCAGTAGCAAAGTGCCTCAAGCTGTTCCCTTTGTTGTACCCTGCTGCTTTCAGCTGCTTTGAGAAAGTCTGGGACAGTGGTAATGATGAAAAAAAGACTAGTGTTGAAAACACGCATAGAAAAATGAATCCAATGCCAACTTCAAAGATGTGGAAAAGGGACAAAGCCGGCTGCTGAGCAACTAGAAGTTCATCTACATAAAATACTGCCTCCTTTTGCACAGACTGTGTATTATTCTGCCACAGAATTAGAACCAGTGTCTGGAAGCGTTTATTTGGCAAGCTCCAGTGCAAGAAATGTGTGTGATGGAGTAAACAGAATCCCAGACTAAGCCACACACTGTGTTGGAACATGAGTAAAGGGGCCAGCCGCGTGTCAGGATGCAGCAGTAGGGCCACAAAACAAATTTGGGGAGACTACTATAATGTGGGAGCAATCCCTGGGCAGTAGGTAAGTGTCGTAGCCTACTCAGCTTCTCACCTGTAATATTGTGAACAGACCAAAGAGAACAATATTAATGAATCTTACCCATTGTCAGCCGATCTGAGACCTCTCCTAATAGCCTCTGTCAACTCTACCAGAGCCCAAACTGCTTTAATGTAGAACTAGAGACTTGGTTAGCTTCTAGGTTATCTGGAGGGAAAAAAAAAAAAGAAAAGATGCTCAGGTTAATGCTCAGCACTCTGCCTTAAATATACTTCAACAGTTCATGGAAACTTGATTAAACAGCACTGAAAGTCAATGTTGTAGCAGGAGCTGAGGTATCATTGTAGTATTAAAGATACAGTATTAAGGTAACAAAGGCAATTTACTTGAAATAATGCTGAATCCATCATATGAATATGCAAGCAGCTACTAACCTAGTTTACAAAAAACAAATAAATATCAATGGGCTGAGTACTAAGCAGAGCTTACAGGTTCCACAGCATGCATTTAAATGATTTTTTGATGTCTTAAGTTCTTATGTTCTTCCTTCTAGTATGTTTTCTTGATTAAACATATGATGGTAAAATTGAAAGTGAATGGATGTGACCTGTTTATGTTTACAGAGCACTTAAAAAAAATAAAAAATAGAAGTAATTAAGTTGCCAAGCCAAGCAGCTGTGATTTAGAAAACTGCTAGAATTGCATTCCGTATGGTCTTGCTTATATTTGGACAGAGTTCTACATGTTCCCTTCCTCACCTCTACCCTTTATCTTTTGTCTCTCTGACATTGCTGTTCTTTCCATCCTAGACTTGACCCATGACTTCTTAGCTAGATGTAAGTGGTTTGAATTTTTTAGGCCAAGGATCTACTCCTTTGGTATGAGTAGTGGCACCTCCTGTTGCTGGGACAGGACATTATGTGTATAGTAGCTGCAAACCTATGTGTAGTGATTCCTCTACCCTGGCAGCAGAACCAGCCAACAGGTTGTACCTGGAAGTGAAGGCTGGCCATTTTTGGAAGCATGTTGTGCTACAACAGCCGGTCCCTGCCTGTTTCAGTACATGCAGACAACTTGTTCATAGATAAGCTCTTATTTCAGGATATTTAGATGCCTTATGAAGACTGCTGCCTATGCAGCTATCTCTCTGCTTTTTCCTTACCTAAAGCCAGTCCCGGTCCACCCCTGTATTTTATTTCCTCCTTCTTCTGCTTCCCACAAATGCCTGCTTGTCTTCCATTTTTGGTCTTGCGTATTTATGCTGTCTATTTACATTTCTCTGGGCCAGGGGGAATCATAGAGTCATTTAGGTTGGAAAAGACCTTTGAAATCATCAAGTCCCACCGTTAACCCAGCACCGCCAAGCCCACCACTAAACCATATCCTCAACCACTGCATCTATGCATTTTTTAAACACCTCCAGGGCCGGTGATTCCACCACCTCCCTGGGCAGCCTGTTCCGATGCTTGACCATCCTTCCTGTGAAGAATCTTTTCCTAACGTCCAGTCTAAACCTTTCCTGGTGCAGCTTGAGGCCATTTTCCTTTGCCCTGTCGCATGTTATCTGGCAGAAGAAACCAAACCCTGCTGCCTACAGCGTCCTTTCAGGCAGTTGTAGGGAGCAATAAGGCCCCCCCCAAACCTCCTCCTCTCCATGCTGAACACCCCCAGCTCCCTTCAGCCGCTCCCCATCAGACTTGTGCTACAGCCTGTAAATTATGCTTAAGCTGAAATTAAGGTCTCTAAGTTGAGTCTAGGGTCTCTAAGTCAAGCCTAGGGTCTCTAAGTTGACTCTGAGTCGAGCCTAAGGTCTCTAAGTCAAGCCTAAGTAGAGCTAAAGGTCCCTAAGTTGAGCTTAAGTTGAGTCAAAGGTCCCCAAGTCGAGCCTAAGGTCCCTAAGTCAACTCTAAGTCCAGCCTAAGTTCTCCTAAACCAAAGCAAAATCAGATGAGAATGTACTTTAATATGGCTTATTACCAGCTATCTGCTGGTAGGTGTGAGCATTCTCACAAAGGTGCTGAAGTTTGGTTTAGGTATTTTCCAAGACCCTGCAAACTTAATTGAACAGAACGGAAGATCTCTGCTACCAGTAGTAGGAGTCCCCAGTGGGACCTTGACAGGCTTGAGAGGTGGGACCGTGCAAACCTCATGATGTTCACCAAGGCCAAGTACCAGGTCCTGCACGTGGGTCGGGGCAATTGCAAGCACAAACACAGGCTGGGCAGAGAACGGATTGGGAGCAGCCCTGAGCAGGAGGAACTTGGGGGTGTTGGTGGACGAGAAGCTCAACAGGACCCAGCAATGTGCACTGGCAGCTCAGCCAGCCAACTGAATCCTGGGCTGCAATCAAAGAAGCCTGGCCAACAGGCTGAGGTGATTCTCCCCCTCTACTCCACTCAAGGCCCCCAACATAAGGACCTGGAGCTGTTGGAGTGAGTCCACAGGAGGGGCCCGAAGATGATCAGAGGCTGGAACACCTCTCCTGTGGGGACAGGCTGAGAGCTGGGGCTGTTCAGCCTGGAGCAGAGAAGGCCCTGGGCACCTTCCAGTGCCTAAATGGGGGCCCACAGGAAAGCTGGAGAGGGGCTTTTTACACGAGCCTTTAGCGATAGGACAAGGGGGTAACGGCTTTAAACTGAAAGAGGGGAGATTTATGTTAGGTATTAGGAAGAAAATCTTTACAGTGAGGCTAGTGAGACTTGGAATACGTTGCCCATGGCAGCTGAGGGTGCCCCATCCCTGGCAGTGGCCAAGGCCAGGCTGGACGGGGCTGGGAGCAGCCTGGGCTGGGGGAGGTGACCCTGCCCGTGGCAGGGGGCTGGAACTGGGGGGTCTTTGGGGTCACTTCCAACCCAAACCATTCAGTGATTCTATGAAATGATTATTAGAAGGAAAATTAGCAAGAAAAAATATTAAAGCTGAGTTTTTCTAAACTGATCTTTAATAATAATGTTAAGACTATCTTTCAGGGTCATTATTCTTCCTTAATTGAAATAACTGCTCATATTATAGGTAAGAAGGAAAGTGTTAGGAGTTTTAGCCTCTGCCAATATTGGCAAACACACATTGTCATGTAAGAGTATTGCTCATGTTGTTAAAGAAAATGTATTCTTAACTAAGAAATTTAAAGTGCCGAAGCAGCTAAGTGGCAGAACCAGGCCTCGTCCCTAGCGTAGCCCTATTTCAAGGCTGGTTTAAAACCCAGGCCAGTTAGTCAGTGGGAGAACAGAGAAACAACAGATGGTCAATTTGTGCACACAGGTGCTCTTAGAAACACAGGTGGTTTTAGAAAAATTAGTATATGAGAATAGGAATTGAAGGAGCGTGTGAGTTAAAGTTGGCAGAAAGAAGATCACGATCAGAGGAGGAGCCTGGAGCCAAGGCAGAGCCTGGAGCCGAGGAGATGAATCACCTGGGACAGTCAGGCGATGGATTTGCAGAACTGACAGGACCAAAGGAAACTGCTACAAACTTCAGATGTTGACTAATGGTTTGATAAGTGTATATAAGCTGTGCTGTATCGCTTGGTTCTCTGCCACTCACTGGGGTGGCAGCCCGGCTCTGAGCTGTGACTAAAGCAAGCCCAGTGGTACCCACGTGTGTGTGAATTTCTCCTGGAACAACAGCAATCGCTGGGACTTAACCGTAGGAGACACCGCACCCCCTACTTGTGCCACCGGTTCCTTGTGCTGCGGCTTCTCCCTTGGTAATGGGGTGGGGGCATGGACACAAAGAACCACCCGACTGTTAAAGCCGTCAGACGCAAAGGACTGAAATGCTTGAGGCACGTAGATGCTTTTGCATACGGAGGCAATAAGTGTGAATGCCCGGGCTGCGAGTGGGCAAAGGGCAGGGGGAAGGGCACCCCGCAGCCGCAGCGAGCACTCCCGGGGCCCGGTGGTGTAAACTGGGCTGAGACCCGGCCCAGTGCTCGCCCGGCCGGTGCTCAGCACAGGGCTGGTGGGGACCTGCTGCCACCTGGCGACAAAAAATTGGGTACTGCAGCCACCCGGTTGGGGGAGCGCTGCTGCTGTGACCCGGCGGCCAAAAATCGGTGCTGCAGCCCTGGCGCCGAGCATGCGCGGTGGCACCTCCCCTCGGCGCTGCCGGTCGCCGTTAACGGCACCGCGATCCCGCGCTGCCTGCGGGGTGGTGCCGCGGCGCCCGCTGCTGCCTCTCGGTACGGAGCCGCAGACGGGCGCTCGGCGTGCAGAACTGCAGCCCGACGTTCGCGGCCAGCGCTGGCCCCTGCGGCGCGGCATAAGCGCTGCAGGAGCAGCATGGCGGCGCGCCGGGGCGGTGCCAGGAGCGCGGGGGAGGCGAGCGGACCCTGCGGGGGGCGTGGGGGTGTCTCCTGCCCGCCGGCCGCCTCGGGGGGCGGCACGGGAAGCTTCAGCCGCCCGCGAGCCGGGTGCGGGAGCCCCGGAGGGTCCGGGGGCTGAGGGGGGGAGGCGGGGAAGCAGGAGGCCGCCCCCCGGGCGCCGGCGCCTCCCCAGCTCGCCAGACCCCCGAGCCTGCCGCGGCCCCGCTCGCCCCGCGCCGCTGCCCCCGCTGCAGCATCTCCCCCGCAGCCGGGCCCCAGCCCCAGGTGCCCCCGGCGCTGCCGTGGCGGCGGCCAGCCGGCCCCCCGCTGCCGCTCGGGAAGGGCCTGCGGCAGGAGCGGCTCCGGGCGGGGCCGAGCGGCGCCGGTCACGGCCCCCTGCGCTTCTGTCCCTCTGCCGGGGGCCGCGCCGCCTCGGGCTGGCGGGGGTTGTCCCTGCCCGGCCTCGCCCCCCGCGGCGCGGGTGCGGGAGGGCAGCGGGGGCACGGCCCGGTGTGGGCAGGAGCCGGGCCGGCCGGGGCGAGGCGAAGGAGAAGGAACCCGAGGGCAGGCGGGCAGCAGCTGCCTCCTGCTGCGGGCACAGAGGGCCTGGCCCTGCGGTGGGGGGGGACCAGCCCCGCAGCAGCCGGGTGCCAGCGTGCACAGCGGGGTCCGTGTGTCACCCGCGGGGTCCGTGTGTCACCCACAGCCTGGGGCGGCCCCCGGTGCGCGAGGGAGCGACGCGCCGTGTCCGGGAGGCCGCGTCTTGCGAGGAAGAGCTGTGAGACACCCGGGGGTTACCGGGGGTGGGGGAGCCGAGCGGCCGGCGTTCTGCGGGAGGGAGGGAGGGAGGGGAGAGGGGGAAAGGCGCGTCTGAACTGGCACATTTTCGCAGCCGTACCAAAGCGAGAGCTGTGGTGAGTCCTGGTCCGTGGGACCCTGTCTCCCCTCTTGTGTGCCCCAGGCGCCCCCTGCCCCTCCTCTGCCCCCCCTCCCCTTCCCTGTGCCGCTGTGATTTTGTGTGGGGGTGACCCGGGCTGGACCGAAGCTGCTCTTACCGCTCCCCCTCCTCCGCTGGACAGGGGGGCCAGAATATAACAAAAAGCTCACGAGTGGGCACAAGGATGGGGAGGTCACTCCGCCATTACCTCCGTGGGCGAAACAGACTGAACCTGGGGAAATCAGCGCGATTGATTAGCAGTCAAGTCAGAGCAGGAGAACGTGCCGGAAAAGCAAATCTTCAGAACACCTTCCCTCCAGCCCCCATTTCTACGGGGCTTAACTTTACTGCCGATTTCCCTGTCTCCTCCCCGCAGGGGGATGGGGAACGGCAGCTGCGGTCAGTTGATCACACGTTGTTTCTTCTTGCTGCTTCTTCTTTCTCCTCCTTTTCCTCCTCCTTCCCAAACCTTGCCATACAAACCCATCGTGTTTTGATTCCCTATAGCTCTGCATTCTATTCTTCTGTCCTGCTCCCTCTTCTCTTCTGCCTTTATCACTCGTTCTGCTGCTCCCTTCTATTTTACTCTCTCTGATTCTGTCCTACTCCCTCTCCTTCTTCCCTTTTCTTCATCCTCCATCTCTGTCCTGCAGCCCAGGACAGGTTTTTCCTTTACATCTCTGTCCTGATCTGTATCTGTCTCTTTTTTTTTACTTCTTCTTTTTTTATTTTCACCCCCCCCCCCCCCATTTCTCTGGCCTGTTCCCTGGCATTCTTTTCCTCCATGCACGTGTACGTGCTGCTCAGGGTCCAGGGAGATGTCTGGAGGCAGGGGGCACCTCAGACTGGTCTGTGTCCAAACAGGCTTACTATTGTGGAATTACTGACTTCCCCCAGGCATGGGAATCTCCCAAGCCAACACCACAACTGACCTGTTCTTGATTTTTAAAGGTGACACCGTGAAAGGATGGGAGAAGAAAACCTGATGCCCTGAGCACGTCATTTCCAGAGAAACATGTTGCCTGTACACCTTCATTTGGGAGGAGGACAGGTGAGTACATTGTGTTGACTTGTTTCAGCACAGCTGTGCTTTTATTAAGAGGAATGACCTTCTTTTTCTTGTTAAGAGTTAGGGGTTGCTTTTTTCTGAGAATTCTGCCTGGTTCAACAATCATTGATCTGCTGCGTGCTTTTCCCTTGAGGAAAAGGACCCCGTCTCAGTCTTATTTATTCACTATGGCGCTCTCCGTTGTAGAATAAATTTCTCACCAGAAGGCTTCAGTGCTGCTTCCAAATGGTGGCCTGGTTGCCTGCATAATGTATCTGTAGTTCCATCTCAAGGAATGCGTTAATGCTGTTACGAATTATAAATAAGGTAGCTTCCTGCCGTAGGAAGACAGTGTGTTGGGTTTGAAACCTTTGGGTAGGACAGAAGGAGGTTGCCATCCTGGGTCAGTGGTGAGTGTTGGCATGTATCGTCTGATCTAGAGTTGATGTCTGTCACTGCTTTAGCTCTAGAATTACTCTGAGACCCAGGGAACTCCAGTTCCCTTCAGCAGAGTACAGATTTGCTCAGGATCTCAGTGCGGTGAATCATCATGTTACCTCACCTGATAGTTCCAGAGCCTAATTTAATACTTACTCGTATATCACCATGGGCAAATTCTTCTAATGATCTTAAAGACTTAAATTTTCCAGGACATTCTACTTTGGTTCAGTATGTGATGATCTTTCCAGCTAGTCATGCAGAAAAAGAATGTGTGAGAGACACTGAATACCTACTATATGACTTGCAAAAAAGGGATGCCGTGCACCTCTATCCAAATGACAACTTTGTCTATGACAACTTATTGTTCTTGTACTCTATCTAGATCCAGTGGCAGGGGGAGGCAGAGGGGCTGCTTCACGTGCAGGCAGCTGCCACTCTGGAGGGGAGCTGGAGTTTGGCTCGGGGCCAGGGTGAGGATGCTTTGGCACTTGTTCGCGGGTCAGTTTGCAGACCCTAGAAGTGTTGCAGGCAGAGAGCAGCTCCTCCCACAGCACATGCTGCAGCCAGCCCTGCCCGGACCTAAGTAACTGCAACAGTGTCAGAAGCAGGGCACAGCAATAAAGGCATTGAATGGTTTGCAAAGGAAACATGTACCAGGCTATGTCAGGTCCAGGGTTGGTGAGCAGCCAAGGGGTGTCCCAGGAGGTGGGAGCATGGGTGGGAAGGGCTTCTGCGGTGCCACTGCCACTCCCTGTGACATCTCACTGCAGGTGGCATGAGCAATGCTGTGCCAGAGGTGCATGCAGGTGGTGCTCATCCTGTGCCTGCCTTGTCTGTGGCAATGTTTCCAAGCCCCCGTGGGTGGCCTCAGCCCGTTATCTGGGGCTCTGCCACTCCTCGACACCCCTGCTGCCTGCTGCACTGCTGCTGTCAATGGCTCTGCACGGTTCAACGCCCACTATGACATGGCCATGGGGCATCTGCTGAAGGGCACAGCCCATGAGCTCTCCTCTGACATGGTTCAGTGGTGGCTGGTGAGTGGGGCACGGGTGGCAGCTCAGGGCTCTTGCCAGTGTCACCAAATCTGTTTGTGGTGGGCAAGGCCGAGGTCAAGTCAGATGGAGGCAATGGGGGATGAAGGGGATGCAGGGACCCCAGCTCACCACTGCTCCCACCTCTCTGGGCTGTCCCGCACCCTTTTCCTGTTATCTCATTGGGGTTTTCTGTGCCTTTCCCAGGGCTCTGCTGGTTCGAGTGGGGTTCTGTCCCCTTCTGGGGGTACTGGGGGTGGGGCACTAATGCTGCCTGTTGATAGCCTTGCTCCTCCAGACCCTGCAGGGTCACCCGAATAGCGTCCAGCTCCAGGCCATAATTCAGCAGCCCTTCACTGTCTTCTGGGTCCCGAGCAGTGGCCTGTGGGACCCATCTTGCTGCAGGACTTGTGCAGTGGTGGGGAACTCGGGGTGGTTGAAGGGGTCTGGCCACGGGCTGCAGATCGATGGGCATGACTGGGTGCTGAGGTGGGTACCCCAAAAGGGCTTTGCCCCTCCCTGTCTCCCCAGGACCCTGACATGCCCCTGTTGTCCCCTTTCCAATCCACAAACACAAGCCCTGTGATGGTGGGGGAGAGGGACTGCTGGCCCTGCTCCCTGCAGCCCCCCACCCTGGGGCACATGCTAGCCCTGGGTTGCCCATGTTCCCTCTGTGCTGCTGGCCACAGTGACCTGGTGTCCCTGCCTGGTGGGGCCAGCAGCTTGGGACTGGCACACAGCTTCATTTTGGGGTGTGCCTTCCCACTGTTCCCTAGAATGAACAGAGTGAAGATTGCTGGCTTTGAGCTGGATGATGGCACGAGACCAACCCATGACTTCATGTACCCGAGAGTGCAGTGAACCTCAGGCCTGGTGTCCACCTTGTCCTTGTCCCCTTCAAGCCACTGGACCTGCAGTGGGTGGCCAGTGCCTTCTCCACTGGAGAGCCCATGCAACACATCAGCTTTGGGGCAACAGCATCTCTTGCGCTAGAGACCCTGAGGATGGTGCGGGGTGGTTCTGGGGACCTTGGTGCCTCACTGAGGCCCTGGCATCATGGTCCTGGTGGGATAAAGGGCCCCTGGATGAGGGTTCTGGCATCCCTCTGCACCACGGTAAGCACTGCCCTGTCCCCACAGAGCTTGGGCATCCTGCAGTCCCATAACCCCTGCAGGTGGGGTGATGGCTGTCTCCTGTGTGGGACCATGGGCTTGATGTGACCCTTCCCAGAGCCCGGCCAGGGGCTCCTGCTGGGCCAGCCCAAGGGGCTGGGCTGGCATGGGGCCAAGTGCTAGCAGACATAGTCACCCTCTGCAAACCAACTGCCTCTGAAGGAGAGGCCCCAGCAGTAGGGGTGCCCCATGCTCGCTGCTATCCTCTGGCTTTTGCAGCACATATGTGCGAGTGAAACAGTTCATCAAAGCTGACAGAAACAAGGTAAGGGTTCAGTGGGTTCCACTCCTCCTGGGCAGGCAGGGTTCCTCTGGGCAGAGACCAGGCTTGTTTTTCAGTGGGATGGGGGAAGAGCTGGCAAGCAGGAAGGCTGATGGCTGTGCTGGTGGTGGGGGCTGGCCATCACATTTGCAGCACAGGGAGCAGATGATGGCTCCTCTGCTTCCCACTCAGGTGCTGATCCTAAGCCCAGCTTTCCTCAAGTACATCCATGACAACTGGACACAGCACCACGGATGGTACCCCTCCACCAGCTTCGCTGCCCTGCTCTTTGCCTTGCATGCTTGCCAGCAGGTGAGCGTGGCCAGCACGACCAGGTGCTGCCACCATACCACCTGCCATACCACTGTCTGTCTGTGCACCCTCAAGGGTGACCAAGCACCTGTGCAGTGATGGCTCTGGTGTGTGTGCAGGTTTCTGTATTTGGCTTCGGAGCAGACAGTGAAGGGAACCGGCATGACTACTGGAAGAAAAACTGCTGGTCTGGAGCCTTTTGCAGGACAAGGGTCTACAACACCGATGTTGAGTTCAGCCTCATTGAGCGATGAGCAGTGGAAGTCTGGATTTTATTCTACAAATGATTCGGTTCTAAGAAACTGAAGCCAGGTTGTTAGTGCAGGAACTGGCAGCAGCTGCCTTGGCTCTTTAGCTTGCTTCTCCCCCACCAGCAGTGCCATACACCTGGCATACATACATGCACCCCAGGGTCTCAGTGCTTCTTGTGCTGGTCCCACCAGCTGGGCACTGTGGCTGCCAGGTGATGTGGTCCTATGGCACCAGGAATGCTGAATCTGGCTGGACACAGGGTGGGCATGGCTCTGCCCACGCTGGCTGGGAGAGACAAAGGGGCTGGAGGTGGGTGTGTAGCCCATGAGCTGCTGTATGTGTCCCTGTAGCAGCTGCAAAGCCACCGGATGACAGCGGTGGTGGTGACAGCAGCCACTCAAACATGGCTGTCCACATGGTGGAGCTGACATTTTCATCCACTAATGGTTTTTGGGGGAGGCTCACAGTTGTTCTTGGGGAAGGGAGAGAGAAGCATCTTCCCTTCCTGTCTTTTAAGGAAGGAAATATTTTTAAAATTGTGTCAAAGAAAAGAAAGAAAAAGAAAATCAAGCATGCTGTCAGAAGATCACAGATTCAAGTACAGTTGAAATGATCTTACACTGACAAACTTTGCCTGTGAACCTATTACTAATATTTGCTTTACTTTTCGAGCCCTTACTGCTTCGAGAAGATAGTACCATCTATCTCAGCCCCACCCTGCAGAACAAGATTGCAAACCCTGGAGACTGAACTCCCCAAAGGAGCTTCAAACACAAATATCCTTGAATGAGACTGAGTTTCCCATGGCAGTTGGTCACTTTGTCTTTCAGTCTATTAAAATCACCACACCTCTCCTACTCATAAGCTCCCATTTTACAGCAGAAGCCTGTGTTACTTAACTATTAGCTCCATTGATTTTTTCTGCCTCTCCAGGTAGAATCTCCATTTCTCTGTGTCTTCTGTTTCTCTTCTCCATTATATCCAGTTTCCTCACACTCGGTACCAGTCTTGCGCTGACCTGCCCCTTCACCTTCCCCCTGTTTTCTCTAGATGCTGAGCAGTGCTCTGTGCAACGCTCCTCAATGGTTTTCTGAGATTTAGAAGTAATTGGCTTTCTTACCTCAGACAAGCGATTAGCTGGTAATGTTCAAGCATAGGTTAAACTCTTGCTACATTATTTCCATTCATCTTCCCTCTCCTGATTATTCTTTCAAATTTAGTTACAAAGCTGTGTGCTCTGCTGAGGGACTGAAACTGTTCGAGTAACTTTTTGTTCCTTATGTAACATATAGATACTATATCACTTCCCTTACATTGTAGTGGTACTGTATGATCCTGACCTGATGGATTTATTAAATATCCTTGTTTCAAATGTTTGTTTGTGGTTGTGTTTTTTTTTTTAACCCATTTTTTTCAGTATTCTTGCTTGGAGATTAATCAGACTTCTTACAGACACCTCAAACTGCTTCTCTTCCCAGTTTAAAAAAACACAGATTTTTATATTCCCTGGTTTATAATCAAGTTCAAATGCATTATAAAATAGCTTTCTCTCTACATTATCTGATCCTGTGCTTGTCACACTCACTGCGCACTGTTGGACCAACTGCTTGGACCAAGTTTAGAGTCAAAACCACAGCACACCCAGAGCTGAGATTTAAGAGTGGTACGTTTTGGCTTAGTATTGCCTCCACAATATTTTATTTTTCCTCATATTTTCAGATGACTCCTAATATAGTTTCACATACCAAGCACTTTACTCACTTGTGTAGATCATTAAAAAGAAAAAAACCCACCCACCACAAATAGTGTATCTACGTATTTTGCCACAATGCAGGTATGTTTTTTAATTATAATTTCCAATTCAGTACCAGGGTTAGTTTAAATAATTTAATTCTTCTTCTAAATGATTTACCAAAACAGACAGAGGATGGACTTTGTTTCAAAATACAAACAGGGGGGAAGTGAAAAACACAATCAGATTTAAAAATTAAAACTCCAAACCCTTTTTTTTCTGAAACATCAACTTGCATTTTTCACAAGAGCAGCAATCTGGAGCAGCTGCAATGCTCCATGGTACAGTAAGCACATCTCAGGTGCTAGGTCTCATCACATTGCCCAGGAGAGCTGGAAGGAAAGCGTGTGGGATTCAGCACATTTTCACAGAGGTCTGGTATACAGCATCAGCACACTCAGAAACATTAAGATAAAAAAAGCTACATGGTCTTGGCTAGGAATCGTATTTGATGGCAAATTCAACCCATTCCAGGTCTCATGACAATACAGTACATTATACCTGGAGGCAAACAGAATGCAGTATCTCCAGCATTTCTTTTTTTGGGGGATGGGTGGGGGGATGGGCAGGGGGCAGAACTGGATGAACATGGCCTGGCACAAAAGGGTTTTTACAGAAGTGTCTGCAAAGCCAGACAAGACAGCTAATCTTTATAGCAGCAAGGTTCAGGCAGTTCATTCTGAA
Organism: Falco rusticolus; assembly: GCF_015220075.1. Lineage (NCBI taxonomy): Eukaryota > Metazoa > Chordata > Aves > Falconiformes > Falconidae > Falco > Falco rusticolus. The sequence continues at coordinate 33,860 of NC_051192.1, read as the reverse complement.
ATTAATGCCAAACAAAGAATGATGGGACAGTAACGCAGGAGCAGTCAGGGCTATCTGGTAATTCCAAACCTCTTCTCTTGTGTACTCAGAAGATCACTTGTGTTTCAAAAAACCTGTTTAGTTCTCCTTAAAGAGGGTTGGGGTTTCTTTTTGCCGAGTGAGCTCATTGCTTATTTATGTTGTCTTCCCTAGTTCAATTTTCTTCTGGATGGCACGTGCCGAGTGATAGATCAAGGAATCAATCAGTCCTGCGACTAAAAGGAAAAAAACCAGACTGATCAAGCCAGACATGCCTCAAAGAGAGAACAGCTCTCAGGGAAAGAAAACACAAAGCCTTCTGTTAGTGGAAAGGAGTTCCAGTTCCCCCGCAACAGAAAACAGCTACTGCTCAGAAGAATAACCACCTCAGCTCATTAGGACAGATAAGATCCAGCTTGCAGGGCAGAGGTGATTATGGAAAAAAAAAGACCTTTCTTACAGAAGTAAAAAAGAGACAGGCTGAGTCACATATGCTTACTGATGAATGAAATAAATTTGGAAAGGAAGCTGATGTTGAGCGCTTTATGCCATGTTATTGCACTGACCCAGCTTGCCAAGGGCATGTTTCCCATTTCTTGGTCATTTCACAGTATCCTTAAAAATAAGCTACCCTACCTGATGCTGCCCTTGATGGACATCATTTATCAAAGACTGCAATGTTTACCCTCCAAGGACACAAAGAAAAACAAACCGATGCCTTTAGTTCTCTCTGCAGTATTTTCCCCAAATCTCTCCAGCCCTGAAGGAGCCTATTAATTCAGTGCTTGTTTGGGACCACAGAAAAGTTTACAAAGAGTCTACTGCACCATGAAACCCAGACAACCCCGCATCCATCGGGGCAGCTTTCACAGGGCTGGAACCCTAAACTCCTGCATGGGAGGGAACACAGGGTGCCAGTGAGCAAAGGTATTTTCAGTGCTTTTATGAAGAGTCATCTTTTTTCTTTTATTCAACACCTCAGTCTAAGGAATAAGTAAGTGATTACTTGGCCGTACACAAAGACACACATTTCAATGCTATATAAAGAGTAGCCACTAGAACGGGAACTGAGTCTTCTGTTTATTACTGTAGAATACAGAATTACTGGCCTTATTATCTGGTCTTTGAGTGACACTTCAGATGACTGCCTTTTGTGGTTGTCTTGCCCTGAAATTCTCTCTACCTGTGGAATAAATTCGATCCTGTAGCACAAAACCTGTTACACAGCTAAGCTGAGTTCTTTAGAACAGAACAGAATCATTTAAGTTGGAAAAGACCTTTAAGTCTGGTCATTAACCAACACTGCTAAGTCCACCACTAAAGCATGTTCTTAAGTGCCACGTGTACACAACTTATAAATGCCTCCAGGGATGGTGACTCAACCACTTCCCTCGGCAGCCTGTTCCTATGCTTGATAATCCTTTCAGCGAAGAAATTTTTCCTCCAATCTAAATCCAATCTAAACCTCCCGTGGTGCAACTTGAGGCCATTCCTTTCATCCTATCACTTGTTACTTGGGAAAAGAGACTGACCCACACCTCGCTACTACCTCCTTTCAGGGAGCTGTAGAGAGCAATAAGGTCTCCCCTGAGCCTCCTTTTCTTCAGGCTGAACACCCCCAGTTCCCTCAGCTGCTCCTCATTGTTCTTTAGACCCTTCACCAGCTTCATTGCTCTTCTTCAGACAAGCTCCAGCACTTCCATGTCCTTCTTACAGTGAGGGGCCCAAAACTGCACACAGAATCCAAGGGGTGGCCTCACCACTGCAGGAGTACAGGGGGACAATCACTTCCCTAGTCCTGCTGGCTACACTATTTCTGATACAAGCCAGGCCGCTACTGGCTTTCTTGGCCACCATTTCATCTTTCCTCTAAAATACAGACTCAGAACATGGCATATGGCAACACGAACTGGCTGTCAAAGTTGATCAGTGCTAGAGGGCACTTGCATTTGTCATGAAAATAAGTTTTGAAAGCCTCTCCTTGAGTCAGCCATAGAAATAAATATGACCACATTTATTATAGACAGAAATTCTGCTTAATAGTATCAGGTTAATGGAGCACTGTGACACCTCAGGTAACAGGAGAACCTTGCAGATAAAGGTATTTTTTGATACAGGTGTTATGTGATACATACAGAAGCTGACTTCTTAGGTCCAGTAAGATCTGCTGACCATATCTGCAGACTGGCCCTTCACAGCCCTGTGAACATCTATGACTGTTTCAGAACACCCTGGGTTATTATTACCTGGAGTGCAAGGCTGGACCAAGGCTGGGCTCTGTCACACACATGGAGCTGAGCAGACACTGATCAGCTGTTCAGAAGCCAACACTGAGAATGAAGCCCAGACACTCCAACGGCTGTGCAGGAACAGCCTCTCCTACAGGACCCCATCTAGCTGCGAGGGCTACTTTTAGTCCCTGCAGAGCACTCACTGGAGCTCCTATGTCTGGGAACACATTCTGAGACCTCTTGAGATGGCTATGCTCACGGCAACCTGGGTTCACAGGGTCTACTGGCTTTAGTTCCACATGAAAGCAACTGTCGGCTTACAGACCCAAGCTGGCCAAAAACACAGTACAGATATATTCATACGGTATGTGAAAGACTGCATTATTTGAAAACAAAATGTCCTTTAGAGCATCAAAGTGAAATATTATGATAGGTCTTACATCATCCACAGCATCTTGATTCATCAGCAGTACTAATTATACTCTGATGCCACACCCATGGCTCTACAGAACATGCTCTATCACCTCCTGAAGTCTGAAATCATCTCTCCGCATCACACAGGGATTTATTATCAGCCATGCAGATTTTAGAAAAAGATGGCAAATGTTTACAATTTACAAAGAAAAAAGCTTGAAAGGTGCAGTACCTGTAAATATGCCTCCAATGATGGCACACACTCCTGTGAGAAAGTGTGTAAAGGACCTAGAAAGAGGAAAATAATTTGAACAACCAACATGAGCTGAGATACCCTATGTCAGATAAGTAACAATTAACTAATAAAACCTAATTCATAATTATCATAATGCTCATCATAGCAGATAAGTATGCATTATATAATTATTAAGACCTGATGATTAACAGATTTAACAACTAAATAACCCCTATCGGTTACAGAATAGTTTGTCACTGATACTTCTACTGAGCAGCATTGAGTAGCATTCAAGGAGTGTGCTCTAAGGAGCTCAATGGCTACACTAGGAGGCAAGTTCTGTATTTATAAACCTAGAGATGGACTTTTAATCACCAAGATTTTATCCATTCCCACAGGCAGAATGTACAGCAAGCTGCTGTAACACAAAAACTAAATCCCTAAGCACATGTTAATACATTTTAAGGTATAGACATCAGCTGTCCCTCATTATGATCCTAAAATATTGGACAGCTGCAACCCCTTCCATTCCCCTGCAACTACATGCCTGTGATTAACAGAGGACTCGGAAAGAAGAAAGAGGTTCCATACCGACTATGACATGCAGAAAATGCAGAGTAAGTAACCAGCTTTGATCAGTGTGGGTGCTGCTGTAGGTGCTGGTGAGATGCGTATGCTATATAAATCATCTTCCCATTAAAAAAAAAAAAGACTCTGAGGAAATTAGTCTGAACTGAGAACCATTATATCAGACTTCTGCTCAGTACACCAATTCACTTCATCTTGATACTAGTATAAAAGTTTCTGGTAATATCAGAAAAACTCCAATCCTTTTCAGATGTTCACACTGAGAGTAAGCGCGTCTGGGAGTGCTTCTTCCTCTCCACTCACTGGGAAGGGGCTTAGATGGCTTTCAAGGCACTTGCACCATCGTGCCTAAGTGAGGATGGAGTTTTAAGCTATGCAAAATGACAAAATCAATGGAGAGTGAATGAAATGGACCAAAAGGTCTCTTACCTGTGTTTCTCTGTCAGCTTCACCATCATGGGTGAAAGTTCATACAGCACAAATACCCCAGGCAGACCCTGGTCTCCTAGTAGACCATTGGCTATCTTCTCATGTCGTGTAACTGAAAACTGGTTGGTCCTTACCACCTAGCAGGAAACAAACACAGCAAATGTTTTGTTAACAAGGAATAGGAAAGGCTACTATATGAGCTCAATGAACCACACCATTGAAGCCCTGCCCACTCACTTGTTGAGGGCCTGACACCGGTTACAAAGAGTTGTAAAAAGCATCATCAGGATCAGGTCTATCTTTAATACAGGCTACCAGTTAAAGCCCCAGCTAGCCCACAGAATGAGTGATGCATCAGTCTCCAGGCTGGACTGTTTTGGTCTCTGCTGGCAAGTAATAGCATAAGCTGTCCCTCTTGACCTCAACCCCAAGTCCATGTCATCCTCTACCAAATCGTAGTCCATTTAAGCACGCTTCAGTACACACACACACACGAGTGAGGAAAAAGGAATTAATCCATAAAGGCAGGGGAGTGCCAGGCCTACAGAAGGACACAGACTGCTCATCTTTATATAAGTGAAGATCATTCTGCAGCGTTCCTCTGCACCCTGCTGTTCTTCCACATATTCCTAACAGTCCTATTCTTACAGCAAATAAATTGGGTTTCTGTAAAATGGAATTATGTTCTATCATCCCTAATAAGCCATCTGACACAAATTACGATCCAAACTGAGAAAGATACTATCCAGTTTCTTTACCACATTCCACATTTGGGGCTTCCAGCTACTGAATGCATAACATCGCCCTGGTACACATCTGGCAGCACACTTGGAACCATAGTTACCATAAAAAGCAAGTTTTTTGTCAGAAGTCTGACTGAACAACAGCTCTACAGTACAATGTGAGATTTCATCAAGAGAAACAGAAGCCATGGTATGCTGGGAGGTGGCCATAAAAACAGGGCACTGATTAACTGTCCTTTGTACTTCAGGAATTTTAATCATCCACAGGAATTTAAAATTCAGGAATTTTAAACATCCAACATCGAATCCAAGCAGAATGAGCTTCCAACATGGTATGTAGGTTCTCCCAGTATCACCTCATAGCAAGTAACTTCCACCCAATTTCCAGGAGAGAACAGATGGGTCCTTTCTAGACAGGGCATTGAAGAAAGAGGGGCCCACAATAAGGATTCATCACATGAGTACCGAGTCTTGCAAACAGTTTCAGTCTTTAGGGCAGATGAAGAAATACAAACTACATCTACTTTTCCAATGGATTGTTAGATTGCTCTGCCCACGTGGCCCTACAATAACTTCACTCGAATGCTTGCATTGTATCGACAGTGGCCATGTGCCTCCTCAGACCTGTGGTTCCTATGCGGCTTCTGACATAATGGGTAATAACCTACTGGTGATTTACATTTTAGAGTGCCTCAAGCAACACAGGCTGCATGGACGTGCAGTATATGTGGTACATGCCAGAGAGTGGCACAAGTTTGGGCGAAGAGCCTGAGGTGGTAAGGGTTCCCGGTGCTGTGTGGTTTGCACAGTGTTATAAAATTGTGTGTGTAGCACAAGGGAATAAAATTCTGACGTAGTTTCATCCACATGTAGATCTGTCTGTGCACTGAACAAGCCCTAGAACCAGGCCTGGGTTTCACCTCAGAGGAAACTGGTTCACGGTTAAAGTAAAGCTGGGCACGGGCCACTCACGCAGCATAGCAGATGTGCAACCAAAACCTGGGAGACAGCTAGGGAGCTAAGCCATCTTGTAGTGAATGTTCACAGAGGTACTAGAGCATGTGGCACCTGTTTCTTCCTCACAGCTTTAGGTAAGTACACTGGGTAGCGCTGGTAGTGAAGTCTGCACAAAAGTAGAGCTGCTGCCTCTATTGGCGTGTTCTTTGCAAAAGAAACGTAACAGTTTACATCACTTTGCTGCCCTAAGACTATGGGGGCCCAAATAATAACTTTGGTTTGTTTTTTTTACCAAAAGGAGGTTCTCTGTAACTCTTGAGATACTGCAGAATGATGGCAACCAAAACAAATGAAAGAGAGAAATCAGAGTTCCTTCCGCTCCCTCAGGCTGGCTTCAGAAGGGAGCATAAATTTGTGTCTGTTCACAGGGTCTTCCGCCTCACCCTGGTACCTCCCTGGTAATTTGTTTATCCTACCTGTCCCCAGAGAAGGACACATTCTGAAAGCAGGGCTGGAAATCTAGCCACCCTCTTGTGGAAGAGTTTTTAAATTGGAAACAAGCCTGATCTTGGGTTTTTCTCCAAAGAGCATTTTTAGGATCTCCTTGCTGCTTTGACTTCTGAGCATGCAGTACAAGGGATTCATGAGGGAACGTGATGAGAATGGCATGGTCACCTTGATCTAGGTGTGGTGGAGGAGGCTAAGATCTGTTTCATCACGGCTGCAACATTACAGATAACATTATACCATAGAAACTGTTATTCTTGCTTCAGGTGGTGATATGAAGAAAGTCAAACAGGTTGCGTTGTTTCTACCAGAGGTCAGATAAGCTCAGTGTCAGAATCTGAGGAGAAAGTCTGAAGGCTTTCGCTCACTTGCCAAAACAATAGAGAAAAAAAGGTACTTACCTCACCATCTACTTTCATATACACCGTGGGAACCACTTTGACAAAATACTGAAACATCATGGAAGCTATAAGCAAAGACAGAGACAAAATTAATAACCAGTGAAGAGCTTGAAAGCTTAACTGACAGGTTAGGTAGACACAAACTGGTTTTGTTCGACTCATCAGGGAACATCTTTCTTCACAACAGCAACTGGAGGCTTCCGAGGACAATAAAGTTAATCTCTGACATGACTTTTCCTTTTGCCAAAGCAAATCTTCCTGTTCCAACCAAAACCAAAACTACTGGCATGTTGGCCTCGATGAAATGGAAAACTTTCTACAGAAAACTTCTTGAAAATTCTTATTTTAGCATGTAAAACCCCTTATTTCAACAGCATGGCCCCAAGAAAACACCAGCTCTAAACAAGCGTCCTCTGTTAACTTCAATTAGCGCTACAGTTTATGGCTGTAGAAGCATGGGTTTTACCATATCAGGAGATGAAAAGGAAGATCTGGATCACTGAGGAAAAAAATACGATGAGAACTCCTGCTGCTGCCTCAGACCAGCCTGTTCCTTCAGTTCTCTTAAGGATAATGGAAGGCAGGAGTCACTTTGAAAACCTGTTTTCTATTAAATCCCCTAAAGAAGATTATCCATCTATTTCTACAGAAGAAATAATTGCCATATATAATATCTTTAGCTGGTCTGCAATAAACACAAATTTGACCTGCCGCCTACTTCTGCCACTTCTTTTCCAAAGCACGTCTTCAATCCTAATTCCTCAAGAATTTGGAAAATTTAAAAGAACAGATTCCGGTAGGGTTACCTACCACCACCTCAAAGCAAACTACTTCTTCCTCCAAGCTTTATTATATAAAAGCACCCCAAGTACCTGCAAAGACAAACTTTGCAGACTTCAGCAGATCTGAAAAAATAACAAATTTCTGCAGTGGTGTATAAAGTGATACAGTCAGGATCCTTCACAGAAAATGCACATAAGCAGGCTTGTGCCAATAAGCCAATATTATAGTTTGAGCAGCAGTAGCATGAGGAGAGAATTGCCTTTGCTTTTCAAGCCAGCAAACTGGAGCTATAGAAAAGATGAGCAATATTTCAACTTCACTGCAGCTGTTTGGCTGTTACTGTCAGGTAGATCAAGGTCAGGCAGACACCACAGCTCTCCAGCAACTACCAATTAGGCCATGAACACCGAAAACAAAGATCTTTCCAAAAGGTCACAGAATCAAAACACATTGGCACATTTGTTCCAGATGAATGGAGGCAGCTGTTCCAGAAAGAGCATAAGGTGGAGGAGTCCATGTTTTAGGCATGTCAGGGTTCTTGTTTAGGACTGACTGGGAACTTCACTCCTGTTCTTTTGTAACACTTATGAATATAGACACTTAAAAAGAGATTTCTCTCAGATGGCTTTTACCTTGGTGTGCAGTGACATCTGTCCCATCCAGAGGATTCACAATGCCTGGATAATCCCTTCCAAATGAAAGATGTTTGATGTAGTGCGTCATATTGATCTGAAACAGAAATGGTAATAACTCAAACAACTGCACAGCACCCGAGGGGCAAGGTAAGAAGCTTAAAGTTAATTATTTGTATATTTTTCTGAGTGCAGCTCTGGAAAAGAGACAGGTCCTCCCTTACTCTGCACATCCTACCAGTAAACTCTGACATACTTGCTCTTCTTTTTTTATTCATGGGAGATTCCAGGATGTGGACTTTCTCCTTTTCCTGCTGGAAACACACAGACGCCAGTGCCCTTCCCCTCCACCTACAGCACAGGCTGTTGCACCTACTGCTTTCCCTGCCATAGGAGCACGATGCTGTCAGCTGCCTTGGTGGCACTGGTATGGGCATCATCTGCTTTCCTCCCAGATCCAGAAGCAGCTGTGAAAATATCAGCCTCAGGAAACTGGGGAGCATAGCTAAGGAGCAAGGCAGTCTCGGGAAGAGGGGAAAAGGCTTGCCAAGCAACATGCAGATGTCCCAGACCATCCTTCACAGCCCTCTGTGAAAGCAGGTGCTAGGTTCTGCTCAGACTCGTAAGGCCAAATCCATCTGGGATCAGTACACTAGGATCTTAATGTGGCAAAGAGAGGGAAATCCAGAAGGAAAACAGACCAAGAAAACTAGAACGTTATCTTGGGAACACTTACATTATCAAGTCCAAAGCTCTGCAGATCGTGAACTGTAACAGAAGAACAGTTTAACAATATAGTTCACACTGTGATAACAAACATATCTGTTTACCTTATTCTAGCTTATAAGAGAGCTCCTCTCATTTCCACCGAGATCTAAAATGACATGAAAATCACCTGGGTTTCTCTTTTGCTTGCAGTAGGGCACATGATAAATAAAACTGCTGCAATTCTCCATGTGACATAGACTAGCCACTGCTACACGGAATGAAAGTATCTAATTTGGGGTTACTTCAGATTAGGTATTTTGGTCTTTATCTGAATGTGTTCTTAATCTACAGCAAAAACAAGACCCCAGGGGCAAGGGAGGAAAAATTCACTGTTATCTCTGTCACCAACTGATACACAAAACTTCTCTAACTACTGTAAAACACAGAGGCACAACAGATCTAAACTAACAACTGAGCAAGTGCCCTAATGAAATTATCATCATCTTAGCAATTCCCAGCGGCTCTGCCCATCAATCAGCCTTGCTACAGCTGCCCAGACAACACACAGGGAAAGGGAAAGTCTTTGCAGGGAGAGCCTGAGCAGGATATTTGCAAACAACTGGTAGGACCAAGGTGACTATTACCAGTGCCAGGGTTTGGGGTGTTTGGCCTGCCCTCTCTCTGCTCTTCCTGCATACAGCAAGGTGACAATGCCAGCAGCAGCACACACACCCAAAGGCAGCTGGAAAACAGGGGCAATGGGAGGCAACTGATATCTTTTGGTTGGCTACTTAAATTACTTTATGTAATGCCAGAAGCATCAGTTTCAGGATGAAAATGTAACTTAAAACTTGATTTCAGTATTGCTCCTACCAGGTTCGTCTGAAGTCACACTATCATCTTAAAGCAGCCAGAGGCCATGGTGCATTTTAACACTGGTCAGGAAGCCAGACCTCAGCTTTCACCTTTGCAAAGAAAATCACGCTTCAAAAATCGTGGGCTATTTATTATTTAGGAGCTGGTGGAGTCAGATCACCAAGTGCTACTACACAATTAACAAAGCTCAGGAATGCTGCTCCCTTGAAGGGTTTCTGATACACAGCCTAGCACAAGACAGGCCAGAACACTAAAGAACTGTCCAGAACTAGTCTCTCCTTTAAAACATTTATTCAGCATGAGTGTGCTGTGAACTCAGTTTTTTTCCATTAACATCTATCAATAAAACACGAGAAGCTTTATCTGCATTTATACAAACCCCTTACTAAACCCAAAGAGATATGCATGCAGAACCGAGAACACACAGTTAGAAAAAGGAAATGCTAAGCCTAAACTATACTCCTCCTAATGCTCTGATCTAGGGAAAGGCCCTTCCATTTCACAGTTAAAATGTTCAATGCTCAGAAACTAAGGCTGCAGTCACTGGAATTAAGACAACGGCTCTGCATTATAAAGAGCTCAGAGCTGCACTGGCTTCAGATACTCTTGTTGCTGTCTCTTATACAAACACAGTGGTTTGCGTGCCTGCGCTGGCAACTGGATCAAGGAACTCCTTTGGATTTAAAAAAAGAAATTCCTACTAAAAATTTGGAAATACATGTGAAATGGTGGCCAGAGAAAGGAAAAAAGGGAGAAGCGGCCTTGGTATTACGTTGTGCCGTTTTTCTTAATGGCTAGCAGCAACACCCTGTTTCATGTTGCAATACTATCTGCAGTTAAGGCAAGAGTTAAGTGGCTTAGCTGTCAGTGAAATGTCAAGAACGCTGGCTTTTGCACAGACACCAGCAGGGTAACCTTCAACAAATAACAAAGTTCTACAGAGCACTTGGCTCTGGTGGATCGGCATTTAAACTGGACCTATTGCCAAAGGAATAAACCAGCCTGTCTCCACATCTTTCTGTCGATGGCCCATTCCTGTCCCACTCTCCCTTCGAGGTGAACCATATCAGAGAACCATGCAGCAGGCTGAAACATTAAGTACTGCTTTTATGTGAGGCTATTCTTCCAGTCAGAGTAGCTCCAAAGTGAGGTTAATCACACAGCTGCACAAATGCTTGTGCTGGCACCGTGCAGTGATGCACAGGGAGGGACAGGGATGCTCCTCCCGGTAGCTGCTCTACTACAACCCTGCACAGGATGATGGCGGTGATCAGCTGTTAGCATGTGAAGTGTGAGCTGAGTAGTTGCAAGGGTGACAAATCTTACAGAGCAGCACCAGAGAAATTCAAGGGCACCCCTTGAGAATGACCAGTCATTAACTAACCTGTTACGCTAGTTACATCATGCGTGACCCATTTTAACATAAATGGAGTTCGGGCTCTCCAAAACATTTCCCCCCAGTGCTCTGCTTGGGAAGTGGGGCCATGTGACCTCATGAGGGTCAAGGGCAAGGTCCTGCATCTGGGCCAGGGCAACTCCTCCCCGCCCCCTCCCCCCCCAGCCCAGTATCAATAGGTTGGGGGATGAAGGGGTTCAGAGCAGTCCTGCAGAGAAGGACTTGGGGGTACTGGTGGATGAAAAAATGGACACGAGCCAGCAACATGTGCTCACAGGCCAGAAAGCTGACCATATCCTGGGCTGCATCCAATGAAGCATGACCAGCAGGTCGAGCGAAGCAATTCTGCCCCTCTGCTCTCATGAGACCCGCCTGGAGTACTGTATCTGGCTCCGGAGTCCTTGGCAAAGCAGGTCCAGAAGGGAGCCACAAAAATGGTCAGAGGGCTGGAGCACCTCTCCTAGAACAGGCTGAGAGAGCTGGGGTTGTTCAGCCCGGAGAAGAGGCTCTGGGGAGACCTTATTGTGGCCTTTCCCTACTTAAAGGGGGCTTATAAGAAAGATGGGGGCAGACATTTTAGTGGGGCCTTAGTGGTTTTAAACCAAAAGAAGGTAGATTCAGACTAAATATAGAGAAGAAATTTTTTATGACTGTGGTGAAAGACTGGTGGAGGTTGCCCAGAGAGGTGGCAGATGCCCCGTGCCTGGGAACGCTCAAGATCAGGTTGGACAGGGCTGTAAGCAGCCTGATCTAATTGAAGATGCCCCTGCTTCCTGCAGGGGGGCTGGACTAGGGGGTCTTTAAAGGTCACTTCCAACACAAACCTTTCTATGATTCTGTAAACTACCACTGTCATTCCGGCCACTGTGTATTTCTATATACCTGAGGAAGTCCTTCACAACTGAAATTTTACTCTGAAAGTTCTGAATTGCTTTAAAATTCTCAACAGCTTTCCTCCAAAATATCCCTTCCAGAGATAGTGATATTCAGGTCCTGGACCCAACACCATACTCCAGGTTGTTTTACTGCAGGGCAGCAAGGTTTTGTAGAACAAGTGAGGCTGAGAGACTGCCCAGACACATTCTCCTCCATGTTCTCCCACACCCATGTGGCGGCATCTTCAGAAAACATTTTTCTATTAGTTCCTGATGGTTCTAAACATCTCTAACAAAATTTTACCAATGTCCTCCCCCCTGAAACAGTGCTGCTGTTATCACAGATAGCAATGCAAAGATGTTCAAAGGAAATGGTCAGAAATGCTTGGAAGCTAAAGGTCACAATAAGCAGAAAAAGAAAATACTTTACCATGCACATGAGACTGTTGGAAACTTTTTCCTGGTGCAAAGTGGAAATTTCCAGCTACCTGCAGGAAATGGTAATCTTTCATTAAAAGGCCTGAATCTATATAAATAAAGCAGTCATACCAGTGGTTGGATTTTCAAATTTTTGTTTAAATGAGACAGACAATAAGCAACTCATTTTCATAGGTGACAACACCAGCAGATATTGTCCTAAAAGAGGTATGAATTTCCCCTCTTCCTCACAGGCAGTCATGTGGAAAGCCATAAGCACATACTGATGTTGACAACAACTGCTCTATGCATAGTATTTGAGTGGACATAAAAATGAGAAGAAGGAATCAAGTCTACTGGGAGGGAACTAACTGCTGCTGTATGAAATAAAAAGGTATTGCAGAAAAGGGGTGGAGAAAGTAACTGCGAGGGTGAGCAGGTAGGGTAAGAAAACCTTTAATACAATAAACAGCAGTGGTCCTATATATGCATCCATGAAAATAAGCTGCTTTCAAAAACGCACTAAACCTAGCACAACCCTCCCCCCCCCCAAAAAAAAAACACCAACAACCCCCCAATATCCCCCAAAAGACAAAGTCTGTTAAAATTTTAACCTGGAATACGAAAAGGATATGGATATTAGATGTCAGTCCTCCCTGACACTCACTAGCAATCATACACACCCTCTCCTGGAGGATTTCAATGCATCAAGCTCACATGCTACATTACAACTTTGATGTCTGTGCAAACCTATCACATATGTTAATTGCGGACCTGATGAGAATGGAGATGCGCAGAAGTGCCTAACAGTGGCCCCCAGAAATTTCCCTAGTGACACCCACCCTTGGACTCTTGCTACCCACAGCACTCCCCTTTGAATCTTTCAATCTTTCTTGCTATCACACGTTGTGACAAAGGGTCCCGTAATGGTTCAGCACCCATGATGATGCTCAAATCACAATGTCTGGCTTCATGAGTGAACGGGTGGGTTTGGTTTTGTTTTGGGTTTTTTTTTTTTTTCAGAAATAAAGAATGTTGTCTCCAGAAATAGTACACAAAGATGTAAAAAACCCTCCAAATTTTGGAATTAAAAAAAAAAAATTAGCCTGGGCCTGACTGCCAGAACGTACTTGGGTATGTAACCTGCACGTCCAAGTGTTTTGAGCTCGGTAACCTGTCAAATGACAGGGTAGTTACATAGACATCTGGTGTATCTTGTACTACATTTTCATACACCAGTTGCAAAAAACCACCTCTTTGAATATCTTCAACCTTGACAATCAACTCCAAGTCTTGCTTCCACCGGTTTTCTAAAGAAGGGAACATTTCACTCCCTCCAGCACCTCTGCTGACAAGTTGTTGGTTACTGTTATCTCCAGCACCTGCTGGTGGTCTCTGCTTTGAGACTAGAAGGGCAGGTGGGACAATCTAACCTCAAAGAAGCTGCCTCTCCTCCTCCAGAAACTTTGGTAAAAAGACTCGCTAGCTAGATGGTAGAAAAAGCTAAGCTTCTCCATCCAGCCCACCTCATGAAACAGAGAATTAGCCCCTTCCCAGTGCTTTTCCCAACTCTCCCACTGAATCCCTCTACAGGCACAAGCACCTTGCTGAGCCCAGGGGTTAATACAGACCTGTGAACACCTAAAGCTGGAAAAGGAGTGGAATGCCCCGACTGTGCCTTCTCATGCCCATCACCACCATGCAACAGGCTCATGGCAAGACCCATCTCTCACCTTGTTGACCTCTAGGAAACCGTACACTTGGCAGCCCTCGTTCTTCTGCTCTTGCATTTTCTGGCTAAATCCTTCCCTCTTGCACTGCTCTATGCTATCTGGGTTCTTGAAGGCCCAGCCTCGTCGCCTGTATGCTTCTCTGACATCGTCACAAGTATTACAACACCTGCAAAAGCATAAGCATCATCTTCTCATCTTTACAGCGAGATAGAGACACTCCAGCTCAGGACTCGAATCCCTGGTGGATCCTATTTCAACAAATCAATGATGCAAACATCAGGGACTAAACACTGAAAGGTGGTCTAATGCTCCTGAAGGAGCTTGAGCTTCCTGACGTACTTTCTGAGATTTCGGCACGAGGGTACAAGCTGTTTTAATGCAGCGCTTAAGCCTGAAGAGGGCTTTAGTTGTCCATTCAGACAGCCAAGTCAATCCTCGGCAAAGAAATTTGCTGCAGAAATGACATCAGTGTCCCACATCTCTGAGCATCTTGGAACTTCCCCATGTGAACAAAGCATCTGCCTGTTTCTGTTCCTCCCTTTCTCTGTTTTTAGGGCAAGACTGCCAACATTGGAGGAAGGGTTAACAGCAAACTTTCTGCATTGCTCTTCTACCTCTGGACAACATCTTGGTCACCAGAAAAAACAACTGTCTGTCTTGGTTCCGTGTTGTGCTGGACAAAACAAAAAGTTGAAGCCTGGAATCATAAATCCCTCAAGATGGAAACATCTCTCCCTGGGGAAGGATGCAACTTGACAGATGGGTCTCAGTAAATTACTACAGAGACAATAATAGCAAAGGATAGTCCCGAACCTGCAGACTATCACAAATCCATTCTTACACAAATTTGCAGGTAGAAGGAATGAGAAACACTGAATGACACCCATCGTTTGTGTGAGTGACAGGTGTCTGGTCTTTCCTCCCATAAGGATGCAAAGCCTGCAGCAGAAGCGAGAAGGCAAAGCCATTACCAGGTTTTATTCCAAGACAGCTCACAGAACGGTAAAGTAATTTACACAGCTCCCCTCTGGACACCAAATAATCCCAGAAAAGGTTCAGGTTGCTGAGATACAATCTTTGTGCTACTGCCCTTAAACAGGCATGCAGACAAAACATACAACCTAACCCTACATGCTCTTAACAATCATGAGTGCAGCATAGGCATACTAAAACACGACAGCTCTCACCATTCTCTGAACAGGTGCCCAGGAGGATTTCATTGCACAAATCTTCACAGACATTTTGGAAAAAAAACCCAACCCACGTATGCCACATTAACTGTACGGATTCAAGCACTAAGAAGATGTAAAGGTTACCGAATGTCCTCTGACTCTGCCCCGTAACAGCTTTCACAGCGATTGGCATCCAAAGCATTTGGATCAAACACCTTTTCTTCTTCTTTCCCCAGTTCTAAGACAAAAGAGGATTCAAAGTCACGAGGCATGTCTAGAAACACTATCTTGTACTTCTGCTCTATGCACAGAAACTGTTCTACACATGAATGAAATGATTTTGTGTCAGAAGCTGCGCATCCTGCACCCGAAGCTCACCTGAAAGAATGCAGAACCTGTTGAGCTGCAAAGTAAGATCAAGCAGAGTAGCATTTGTCATCTGAAGAACACCCTCCACAGAAAGAACCAGTCACCTGAAAGCCTTGTTGGAGCGCTGATCAGATGTTACTTGCACAAAGGCTTTGTTAAAACTTTGTCTAAAGCAGACACAAACAGCAAATTGCAACTGATACAGGACCTGTTACACAAACAACATTTTAAATAGCAGACAACAGGGCGTAACGGGTAATCCTACCCCAAGATACGTAGGGAACACAGTTATACATTGCTGTGGAACTAGATCAGAGTGGGAATCTCCCAAGCGGAAAACTGACACTCAGTCCTCCAGAAAAACGATGCTGACAATGCATACACATTAACCGCTGGCTTACTAGAAATCTCCAAGGAATTTCTGTCTTCATCATGACTTTACAATTCTGCCAGTGTCTGTGCCACCTGTGTGTTGAATGCACAGCTGCAGTACAGCTGGGGCACAAACTCATGGAGTTTTATGTTCTTAAGTGCAGAAGGCTGCAGAGGGACTCGTAAAAGAGGAGATGAGAGCTGGTGACAGCTGAAACCCGCCAAAGGGCAAGACATGCCTCCAGAAAACTCAAACAGGACCTTTGTTTTTCCAAGAACCAAAATAAATACCAAAGGTCTGCAAATTTTGGAGTTCGGAATAAGTGAGCCAAGGAACTGCATGTCTAAAATTTTCAAAAACATGGGTTCTTATTAGAAGAGGCCCCTTAAAACCAGGCTGTTTCACTCACAAATCCTGAAGGACAAGACCAAGTCTGCTGGGTTACAGAAGCCCTCTAAGGCTCACTCTCTAGGTACCGCTGCACTACCCTCTTACAAGCCTTGAAAAGGTGGCTTCTTGGATAACTAAGGCTGGGGCAGGTGATAAGTCAGACACTGCCGAGGGGACAAAATGTTATCAGGACCCTCTTTGTTGAGATTGGGAAGTATAACAGGTGGACAGAAGTGAGTATTAAAGACATCTGTATTAGCCACAGAAAAAAAGAGATTTTAATTAGAAAGTATGAAATATGCATGAAAATCAATCATTAACCCCACTTCTTTAATCAAATACTTTATGGTAGTTATGATCAAGCAAATAAAAACTTTTAGGAAAATATACCCATTCTTAAACAACGGTATGAGACTTAATTTCTACAGCTTACAACATTCAAACAAGTTGAAAGTACACATAGGAATTCAACCAGTATGGGTTTTGATCCTGTAATTACACTAAAAGATAGTGTCAGGAAGAATGCAGCTTAATTCCTACGCTTTGTCAAAGCCATGATTCCTGCCATTTGAAGAACACCTGTACAACACACAGAATCTTTCAAGATACAGCAACCAGTAACAGCTTTCTGAATGCAATCGGTAGCTGCCTGTGGAGTTGTCTCAGAGAGCACCCAGAGGTACTGCACACAGCTTGGATACTATAAAGAAACTGCAGTAAATGAAACCCCACATGCAAAGTTTCTTGCTGTTAACATGGTCCTCAGCCTGCATGCAGATATGACACATGACACAGGAAAACTCCGCTCATGTTAAAAGGAAGGAAACAGTAAGAACCACCCATAAAAAATCCAATCCTCTATTGTCATTCAATAGAAATGAATGAGATGACATCCCAGCACAGAATGCAACCTACCACGGAAATCATTAAGCTATTAACTATTTTAATGTAACTATGATCAGGAAAAGCCTCCACATACTACTCCATAATATTTAGGTATGCTTTGTTAAATTTAAGGTCAATGTTACAGAAAATGTATTTTTAACTAAGAAATTTAAAGTGCCGAAGCAGCTAAGTGGCAGAACCAGGCCTCATCCCTAGCGTAGCCCTAATCCAAGGCTGGTTTAAAACCCAGGCCAGTTAGTCAGTGGGAGAACAGAGAAACACTAGATGACCAATTTGTGCACACAGGTGCTCTCAGAAACACAAGTGTTTTTAGAAAAAATAGTATATGAGAATAGGAATTGCTTGTTCAAAGACTAAGTGCGCTTGAAGGAGCGTGTGAGTTAAAGTTGGCAGAAAGAAGATCACGATCAGAGGAGGAGCCTGGAGCCAAGGCAGAGCCTGGAGCCGAGGAGATGAATCACCTGGGACAGTCAGGCGATGGATTTGCAGAACTGACAGGACCAAAGGAAACTGCTACAAACTTCAGATGTTGACTAATGGTTTGATAAGTGTATATAAGCTGTGCTGTATCGCTTGGTTCTCTGCCACTCACTGGGGTGGTGGCCCAGCTCTGAGTTGTGACTAAAGAAAGCCCAGTGGTACCTATGACTGTGTAAATTTTTCCTTTAACAGTCAATACTGATATAGTTGCCATTTAAATAACTGACTGAACCAAGTGTTACTAATAGAAACTGATAACCATAGAGTTTCATGAAGATGAGTGGACACTTCCTATCTAACATGCCACACTGGTGATGGAAATCAAACTAGCCATGTCCCTTTTCCAGACAGCAGAAGAAATTGCTTGTTGCATGCAATGGAACTTGATTGCTTTCAAAATGCCTCTTCTGGATGAGATGGTTTGCTCCCTTCAGGTTTCTCTTCCTCTGTGTTGATAATATAAGGAGTGAGAGCAATCGCTTCAGACTGAGTAATCCCAGTTGAGGCTGGCAACATAAGTAAGGCAGGAGGCCTATGTGTGTTAACAGAGAATTAGATACAGAAAAGTGGGGTTTATCCCGAGACATTACATTTGTAACGCCACAGCCTCTGAATACAGAAAGGCTGCTAAGTGACACAATAGTAAGAACATAATCACCACATTCCCGTGACAACAGGAGAAGCTCTTGTACCTACCCACTGTTCAGCTCTTGGCTTAGTTTAGTCTTTCAGCTTCAAGAACACAAAAGTTAAATCTGAGTTAAAACAAATCAGCAAATTTTGTTCATGCCAATACATGGAACTACACTATCTCCCAGAACAGATAATAAAGAGCTCACGTTTTAGAAAAACAAAGTGGGGACACTATTATCATTACCTTGCAACACTACCAGAATCGTTCCCGGTTTGTACTGAAGTACAACAGTAAGTCATAACATGTAAAAAATGCAGAGTAGAGCTTTATGTAGCCAAGGACCACTTACTCCAACTTGTAACTTATTGATATATCAACTGAAATATATTTATCAGGTATGCATTGACACACGCAAAATAAACGCAGTAAGATGATAGCTTAGGCTTAAGGGTCAAGTCAGCGGAGCCTTCCCTGGAGAGAGGCTCTTTCCTCTAACCAGCTCGTCCCATCTGCCAGCCTACCAGGATTTAAAGATGCAACCAAAGTCAAGTTTTGCCAGACCAGCTGCTTGATTCCTAGTAGGAAAAGCCCGTTCACTCAGCAGCTTTGCTCCTGAAATGCATCAATGAGTCCTTGTCCCAATTTCAGAGGGACCAGGCAGAGACTTGCCTCGCAAAAGTACCGAGTATAATATATACACACACACACACACACACACACACACAGAGGAGCTTGTCTGATCTGCCAGTGTAATAGATTTGTGTCCTATAAACTCTTCAAGAGTTTGTGGCGTTTAAAACGCTGTGAATTCAGCCATCACTTGTTCCCATGAACCTCATAGCAGGCATACGGCGATGGAAAGGCTATGAGAGCATCCATCCACAAATGGCAGAATAGCATCTTACCATGTCTGTCGGCCTCTGGAGTCACACGATTGCCAGCCTTATCCAAGCGTTGTTTAAACAGATTATGCTCTACGTCCAGCTGCTGCTCTCCTGCCACATCCATGGCATCGATGCTCAAATCTGAAAGCAGTAAGCAAGGAAAGCGGTCTATGAACACACAAGTGTTATGGCCTGTGACAAGCTGAGGAAGTGAAAAGACAGAATCTTTCAGCCAGCAGGGTAAGAATGTGCCAAACTGGGAGAGCGTGTACGGCTAGGGTCAAGTGACCGACGGAATAAAACGCACAATGCAGCATGCTAAATGGCCCTCCCAGGTACAGGGTTTGGTTTGGTGTCCCAGAAGGACCGTTTCCAACTTCCAAGAAAGCGTTACCCTGAAAGGTAGACGCGCTTAAGGCAAAAAGCCAAAAGCAAACCCCTCAAAGCCCAGAACCATTTTCAGGAACACAGGAGTTAAGCCTAAAATTGGTTGAAAGCTGCCTCCTACCTCTTCCCCCGCCACCTCTCCCCCTTCAACATCAGCACATTTCCTTGTGATCTCTTTTCACAAAAAGATTGAGGCCTGTGGTATCAGCTCGGTACCGAAGCACCACGATGCGCTTGCTGGCTACATGCTCTCTTAGAAGGCCGACAGCTTCTCCACACACAACAGCCGAGGCTTCCAGTCTCTCTAGCCTTCCCACACCGTTTTAAAATTAAGGAAGGCAAAGACCGGTAACACCTCGGGGGGTCAGGAGGAAGTCAAGATTCACTACATCTAGAGCCCAACGCATTACCCAAAGGAATTACCACAACTGAACAAGAGGCAGGAACGATCGGTAGACAGGCGGATAACATGCATAGCAGTAATACCCAGTCAGACTTGAAGGACTTCCATTCACTTCATCCCGCAACTTTGTTTTGAATTTAGTTAAAAGGTAATCAGATTCTTAACGCTCATTCTGCTTTTATAACTTCTGGAGAAAGGCTAACACATGGCATTGACATTACAGTCAGAATTCAAGTACCAAAATCACGGCAAAGCTGTGCCTTGCCAAGTGACTTCCAAAGCAGGCTCTCGAGCCTTTCAACAAGACAGTCAAGTCTGGAGTCCCAAGGGAACTCTGTGCCAGCTCTGTCAGTGCGACTGAGCTCCCTGACCAAGTACACTGCCGTACAGAAATGTAAGCGGGTTTATGCCTCAGGCTCATTTACAATGTAGAAAAATAATACTGCCCGACTGGACGCGCTGGTTTAAGCGCCCAGCAGGCCTGGCTGCGTAACCACGAGGCACCACCAATTCCTCCCCGGCTGTTGCCCAAGCAGCAGCGCAGCACTTGGAAGCAGCGGGCAGATGGAAACTTCTGGGCCCTCGGCAAGTGCAAAAGTTATCCCTCCACAGTCAGCAGTTCGACTCACAAGCACAAGGCATATGTGGAAAAGTAACATCTAGATTGATCTTCAGTTTATCTCCCCTTGATTTGTCAACGTACAATTCCGGATGAACCTAGGTACAAAGAAAAAAAAAAAAAAAAAAAAAAAAAGAGAGCCGTTTCACTGGGAAGCAAATCCAAAGGCCTCTTCCCCTCGGCTGCTCTGGCCCAGGAGCTGACTGTCAAGACACAGGATCAGCGAGACACCTGAGCTGCTGCCTCCCACACCTTCCCCCGTTTGTAATACTTTATAAAGAAAGACATCAATCGGTGGGGGGAAAGGGGTGGGGATCCCGCCGCCGGCTTTCTTTTCCTTCCCTTGCCCGCTCGCAGGGGCTGAAGAGGCTCCTAAGCCGCCCCCCTGCGACAGCGTTACCGCAGGCCCCGATGCGGCCTCTGCGGCCCGCGGGGGCCGGCAGCCCCAGCCGCCTGCCACGGCTCAGGCCAGCGGCTGGGGGAAAGACAAAGCCCCGCGCAGAGCTGCGGCGGCTGCCCGGGCACCCGGAGGCGGCGGGGGGGCGGCAGGGCGCCGCGGGCCGACCCCCCTCCCGGGCCCCGCCGCCAACAAGGGAGCCACCGGGGCCGCCCCATCACCGCTCCTCACCTCCTCGGTGAGGTAGTACTGCAGCTCCGAGAAAAAAAGCAGCACCATGATGAGCCCGCTGACCACCGTCACTGCCGGAGAGACGAGAACCGCCGTCAGCCCCTCCAGTCCCGGTCCCGGCCGCGCGCCCGCCTGCCACGTCCCCCCCCGGCCGGCCGGTATCCACGGCGGGGGCCGGGTTCGCCCGCCGGGCCCCAGCCGCCCTCAGCCCGCCCGCTCACCCAGCGCGCCGCCGCACGTCTTGACCCGAAAGTCTTCCAGGGTCTTTGGGAAGGCATCGAACCGCCTCAGCCGCCGGAGCGACTCCATAGCACCGCGCGGGCCGGAAAAAACGCGACTTCCGTGGCCGGGCCAGGCCGGGCCCGACGCCGGCCCCGCCCCCGGCCCCATGGCCCCGCCCCGCCGGGCAGCGCGGCCCGGAGCCGGCCGAGGAGGGGCTGGGCTGCCGTTCCGCGCCGGGCCGGGGCTCGGTGCCGCCGCGGGCTCCCCTCAGCCTGCCGGCCCCGGGGCTCTGCGGGGGCCGCCCGCGGGGTGCGGGCTGTGCCCACAGCGGCTGCCTGGGGGGGCTCGGTCCCGAGGCGAAGCTGCTGGCCGAGAGCAGCTGCCGCTCGGTGTCACAGCCCCCCGGCCCGCCGCTGACTCCGCCCTGCAAGGCGCTGCACTTGCTTACAGACGCCCTGCCGAGAGCAACCGAGCTGCCCCTCCGACCGGCTGGCACGGCGACGGAGCAAAAAGCAACTCCTTGCGGGAGGGTACCCGCTGCCGGAGTACGGAGGGGAGAGAGAGGGAGGCAGGAGGAGGAAAGACCCGCTCCCTTGTTCCACCTTCCAGCCCTGCCACGTACTCTGCACCCCTTCATTCCGGTAACGGCTCACTTTCCCATCACAGGGAAGGGCTGTGAACTCAAGAGGTTAAATCGTGCAACAGCTCATAATGGCTTACTTGTGCAGGGGAAAACCTTGTTGAGCTTTTCCTAAGCCACATTCACACCACTCGCTTTGTCCTACTCAAAAAGTGCACTCCTGCAAAATCTCTATTTAAAAAAATATATATTTAAATTTGCTGTTACCAACAGATGCTTCCAAATGCAAACAGAGCAAATGCACCCCTATTTCCCACAGCAAAACACAGCGCATCATACGCAAAGGACTGAAATGCTTGAGGCACGTAGATGCTTTTGCATACGGAGGCAATAAGTGTGAATGCCCGGGCTGCGAGTGGGCAAAGGGCAGGGGGAAGGGCACCCCGCAGCCGCAGCGAGCACTCCCGGGGCCCGGTGGTGTAAACTGGGCTGAGACCCGGCCCAGTGCTCGCCCGGCCAGTGCTCAGCACAGGGCTGGTGGGGCGCTGCTGCCACCTGGCGACAAAAAATTGGGTACTGCAGCCAATCTATCTAACAGACTGCACAGTTTATTATAGGAATGGAATCAATAATAACAAATGCTGAGAAAGAAAAACAGCTGAGCAGGTTTTCCTGAATTATGGTGACTGAATTGGATGAAAGGAGGAAGCAAAAAAGCCATTTAGCAGGCCCTTGGTATCACCAGATACTCTTACAGAATGTGGCGTTCCCCCTTGGCTAGCACTAGCTAGGATAAATACTGGTAGCGATTGTTGGCTGTTTCTGTCGCCTAAAGTCTGCTCTGAGGACTAAGTGAGACATTCCTCCTCTGTGAATATCATTAACGGTATCTGGCTTTGCTTTGGTTGTTTCCGTGTTTTATAAAAACTGTACTTGTGTATGTGAAAAGGGAAAGACATGATGCTTACTTTTTAGTTTAATTGCCATGGCTGAAGTGGAAGAGTCCAGAAAAATGTAAGCTGGCTGAGGAAATGGGTCGACCTCAAAGCTGTGTCTATCTCCAAACAAGGGAAATCCTGTTTCTCCTGATGAGGAAGGATCATTGTTAAATAGCCATCACATTACCACATCACCAACATATAATGCCTAATGTTATGTGTTTGTATATGTAACAAAATCATACGTGCATTTATTTCTCGTTTGAGAATGCGGTCTGTGGAGGGTTTCTCTGCGCTGTAGTTCAGAGACCTGTAACTTAGGCTTAATTTAGACCTGAATACACCACCTAGAAATGAATCCAGTTTTGATGCAAAAGCAAAGGGGACAGATGTTCTACTTCTTTTAGAAGTTGTTCCAGTGGCTAACTGCCTTCACTGAGACCTCAGTTTCACTTTTTTAAAAATGTGAATGGTTTTAGTGTTAAGCAATAGGTTCTTCACATGTCTTTTGCATAAATGTCAGTTCCTGTTAAAATCAATTTATAAAATATGACACCAACTAACTTTCAGACAAACTAGAAAGACGCTGATTTGAAACTCTTACATTGTACAACCTGCTTTCCCAAGCTCAACTTTTCTGCCTCTTCTCTGTGTTACATACCGTTTTCCAAGAACTTAAGATTCTGAGAACTGAACTAAGCATAATATTGCAGCATCTGTCTCATTAATGACATGAAATCATGTCTCCATTGCTGTTCATTACTATACCACACCTAGATTCAAGGATGAAGTTACTCCCGTTTGTCATGACATCACACCAACCTCTCCACCATTACACCTAAAGCCTCCTCAGCCAGCGCTTACCACAGATACAGTTCCCACATACGAGACGTGGGCTCCACTTCATCATCCTAATGGGGGTTTGGAGTACTGCAGTAACGCACATTTCATTTGAATAGGCTTTACCTGACTGCTCAACTTGAACGTTCATCACTCTCAAACATCTCGCAACTTGCAGGTTTGTAGCTGTTGCATTCGCTTCCATATAATCAGAACTACTGAATAACGCGTGACATCGAATTTACATAATTTCCTTATAAACGCTGAAGTTTCATGAACCATTTTGTAGACCTGCTAGCTGTTACTCCAATAAACCCTCATTACTACTTAGTGTTTCAAAGCGCTAGCCTTTCTCATGAGAAAAATTTAGGTACTGCGTGGACAGTACCTTGGAGGTGGGGAATAGACGTGACACTTTGCTATCCTTACCAATTACCATTCTTCTGAGAGTACTAAATTTCTCTGGGAGGAATGTATTTTCCATAAGGGAATTTTCATTCCTATTAGCTACATTCCCAGCCTTAGCTTTCAGTTTCAGACCGAACTAATCTGAACTCATTTTAAAAAAAACAGATAAAAATGCAGAGTCATCTTTAAGAACTCTACCTAGAAGTAAGCAGCTTTCATTATTTCTTTGAGTAACTTCTGCAAATCTCCATTGCCTAGAGTTCAACAGGCAGCAGCCCTTCCTCTAGACTATGAAAGGTGGGGATCGCAGATGCAGCATTGACTTAGCAAATGAAGGCATCCACATAAAATAACAAAACTGGTTTATCAAGTTATAAATAAAAAACGTAGTCCTTAACATAAGACATCAGTAGATCTGCATAGCAAACTTTGCTTTCTACCAGG
Source organism: Falco rusticolus (assembly GCF_015220075.1). NCBI lineage: Eukaryota > Metazoa > Chordata > Aves > Falconiformes > Falconidae > Falco > Falco rusticolus. Next base: position 9,240 of record NC_051192.1, on the reverse strand, counting down.
AGTATGGTCTAAGCACTTCCTGAAACAGGAACAGCAGCAGCGTATTTACTTAGGACTTACCAAGGAAACTGACACACTTGGAACGGGTATGGACAAACAGCTGCTGTTCTTTACTGTTCTCCTGGTAAGAAGCGGTATGAATGATTTTCTATAGTCTTACACTTAGCCAATCAAAGTTCTCCTTAATAACCTTGCCCCATGACCCAGATACTTGAGGTTTTCCTGACTAAGAACAAGGTATAAAGATAACGGGAAAACCATGACTTTAATTGGTAACCCGGTTAACATCTAAGGGTGCGTTTTGATTATGGAAGAATTACTTTAACATTATGAAGGTAGTAAGAGCACAAGCTATGAAAACTTGCAACAATTTGAGCCATCTTGCCCGCTACGGAGTAAGCAAGAACTGGGAAAATGAAAAGCAAATTTTCTCTAACAAGCTCAAGTCTTTCTGGCTGAAATTATATATTAGTAATTTACGTTAAGAAAGAAATTCTAACAGAGAGCACAAGAAAAGTTGATTAGTCTTTCCTGCCTGTTAACCCCAGAGAAAAAACACCGTTAATGAATGTAAAGGAACACCTATGAAGGCACAGTTGAAACAGATGGAAGCCAGTAAGTTTTCACACAGCCATGACAGAAACCATAGTTCCCATTGTCATACCTAGCTGCTGAAGCCAAGAGCGTGGACAGAATAGGGACAGCACTCTTGGTGAAAGATCATCAATATTCCCTGATGGCAGCGAACGTTAACAAGTTTTAAAATCGATTTAAGTATCATTTTGCAGGGCTCAAAACCACCTCATTATTACTGTGGCGTGAATACCAAGCTGAGAAACAGAAAAGCTTTGAAGCACGATGCTAGGATATAGGAGGGTTTCTTACACCTCTCACAGATGCTGACCATCAACAGGCCAAACTACGTGAACCTGGAATGACAATTCTCAAGTGAAACAACTGCAATAGGTGCATCTGACTGCAATCCAATTAATTCAAGAAACAGTACCCACCCATATGAAGAAATGGGTAGTTTCTCAAAATGCTGTTTGCTGTCAAGAGTCATCCAGCCAACACCGACGCATGCACACACAACACAGTGCAAATCAGATGTACTAAGCTACCCTTTGAATTGAGGGCACCTCAGGGATTGTTTACTAATAGTTAAGACAAAGGATAATTAGAAACGGTCTATGAACAGAAAGATCCCAGTCTTGAAGGCACAGTATCTCTATCACAGACACGCCCAACCATGGGCAGGGTTGGGGGAATTCAGAAAAAAAGAAAAAGGGGAAAAAAAAAAAAAAAAAAAAAAGAGAGAGACACACACACACACAAGTAAAAAGACTGGTAGGATTCAGCGTAAAGCAAAAAGAAATCCCACTAAACCATGAACACGTAAGCCTAGTGCCGCAGAAAAGTAACTTACAAGAATATCCTTTTACACAAAACCTCAACGGGTGTAGACATTGTCTTTTCACCGATAACGTTCCTATTTCTGCCTCTTTGTCGCTGCTTTCAGTCCCTGCCAGGGGAGGGAGCCCAGGTTAAAATACATCAGTACGTAGCCCAAGGACTCCAAGTCATCTCCGTGAGATTGCTCTACAACAGTATAAAAAAGTGGACTCATTAGGAGTACTGGAAAAACAAAAGACTGTGCAACAAGACCGTCATAAAAAACCTTTGAAAAACAAGGGATAGCTGAGTTACTATGCCCACGATAAACAGTACAAGAAAAAGCCTATCACCCTTGCAATTATTAAAAAAAAAGGTGCTAATTCCTGAGAATTACAGTCGGACCAATTCCCACCCAATCAAGAGATAAGAGGCCAAGCACACTGCGCTGTTAAGTGCCATAAATAAGGATCATACTCTATGCCTCATTAAAGCAACATCTACTTGTGCTAAAATTAAGTGCATCGACACTTTCAAAGTTTATTTATTGCTTTCTCCAGCTCGCTGATTCCAAGATGCGTGTTGATGGATGCATAACAGGCGGCTCCTGCTAAGTTTTTATTTTCACGATATGGGATATGTTGGTGAGTTTGAGAGTCTCGCTACTTCTTTGCTAACCCAGAGTCTATTATGTAGACAAGATTGCCTTTCTTCCCAAGGCCCATTAAGTTGTCTGGCTTCACATCTCAGTGGATGAAGTTCTCAGAGTGAACGTATTCAATTCAACTAATCTAGATAAAGAGGAAAAAAAAACCCCAACAAACCATAAATCACTCGAGAGAGACTAGGCATACACTTTTTTCCGTATAAAAACACTAGCAACATTGTCTTAACGATAAAAGAGGTAATGAAACTTTTTATTGTAAAATGTAAGGGCATTAAAGAGAACATAATTCGACAGACAACACATAAACCTCTCCAGCTCTTTCCCCGTGTCTATTTTACATTTGTTTCCAAAAACTTTCTCGGGCGAATTTCTTTTGTCTTTGAGCAGTGCAACAGACGGTTTGCAAACAGCGCAAGTCTGCTTTTTAGAAATCAATTAAAACTTTGTAATCACTTTAGATGGGGCACTTTGTATTTAAGAGAAACAAAACCAATGTTGAGTCTTTTCTTTCATGATAACAGGCCTATTCACCTCTAAATTACAGAAACAACGTATTTGGTTCTGATCTCTCAAGGAATCTGAATATTCCAACATACTGCACCGTCAAGATCAACAAAGCAGGTTCCTACCATTTGGTCAGCGAGTAATAGGACTGTCTCGAGACTAAATTTCCTTGAACAAAAACTGAAGAGATCTTCAAGACTCGGTCCAAACGGCTCCATCCCCATTCCATTGTAGTCCCCTTCAGCTCGACACCACTTAATTGTGGGAATGCACACTAGAGAAAAAGAAACAGTTTATCCAGTATAACAATTTGATTTATATACAAATCTTCAAGGCTCCTAAGATGAATTCTAAGAGGGTCACGACTGTGACTGTTTGTACTCACAGTGAAGCTCAATATTTGATGCAACCGTCAGCCAAGAAAAAGGTGAAAAACTCACCATCGCTGAACATTTCATCATCTGTAAGCTGCCCACCCTTAGCATAAAGGACTCCAAATTTAAAATTCACAGGTCCCTGAGAAATAAAACCAAATAGTACAGGATAAACAGACAATCAAACAAAAGACCTAAAACAATGTTTCCTCTAAGGACTTTTTTATACATCTTTTGTATACGCCCTACACACGGGAATATACACTTCATACCAGCTCTATTGCATGCTCAAGTAGCAGATACCTAATAATTTACTTTTGATCACAGATTATGAATTTTATGATAGCACTAAGTTGCTCATCTATTAATAGGATATATTATGCCGGTGCTTTAAATGATTTTCGATCTCATATTTGCACAGAAATACCACATTTTTTTACTGCAATAAGCAATCGATACCCAAGTTGTTATAAGTCACTAAGTAAGTGCTAGGAGTGAAAAGTTTACATTTACCTCATTTACCTCTTGCTCTTCAAGAGCAAATAAATCCTGTAAACAAATCAGTATCTTTAGCACACTGGTACTGAAGACAGCACAAAACCCCCTGGAACATACTCGTATATTTGTTTAATTTCAAAGTAGCCAGTTCAACCGATAAAGACAGCTTATTTTGTAACTGTAACCCTACTCCTCATTACTATCCTGCTACCGAAAGGAACAAACCACTAGCATTTACACCTAACGACTTATTTTTCCAGAAAAGAATAAAAAGCCACAACCAAACAAAAAAAAAGAAGTCGCCTCCTACCTTCTGTATCTCAGGATGAAAAATTTCCCTCGGGCTCTTCCCAAATTTGTCAAGACTCACAGCACTGAAATGCAAACGAAATACTGCTTTATAGGAGAGCAAGTATACATTTCAACATTAAACTGCTAACTGGCTGTAGTTAGAACCGATTTCAAAAAGAATTGTTCAAAGAGCCTTGCTGACGTGGAATTTTTTGTGGAAGAGCCATTTATTTCCCACAATACCAACCTCTAAGACTTCCTAAACTTCTTTTGGATTTTAAAAACAGAAATAAACCTGATCTCCGTGCAGGGTCCTAGTTAAGTGTACTGCATTTACTTGTAAAGCACAGAATTTTATTACATCATCCTTCACTTTGGCTTTATACATAATCCTTGTGAGCATTTTAGGAAGACTCAATAACCTATTCTATTTCATAAGCTTCTCTTCTATCTCTTTTAAAATAATTCCGGCATGTCAAATGAAAAACGAGTCGTTCAGCATCAAGTTCACACCCCAAAGATCCACAAGCAAGATCAACTGCCTCAGTCAACAGAAATACCTAATTTATAGCATTTCTTCCTAACTCATGTGTCTACATGACTATTATTTTTGCCCATTTTTTCCCTAGCATGAATTTCTGGAGCTGCGCAGCATGCCACGGAGTGCCAAACGCGGTCTGTCTGAGGCACAACTGAGCTGACACGGAGGTCACATCTGATGCACCTTTCCATCATTGCTTATGCTAGGTCACCATGCGGACAGGAGTTCCCATAGTTCCCTTTGAAATTAAAATGCTAGACTTAATTTACAAAAAAGCAGGTTTATCGTGTAACTGAAGTTCTTTGAGATAGTCGGTACCTAGACTCACGCTGGCTGTGAACAGGGTGAAATGGCAAAGGGCTATCAACCAGGCCCAAGGGAAGGCTCAAAGGCTGTAAAAGCTGAAGAATAGTCAGGGAAGGGATTTTAGCCCAGAGCCCAAGCAGGCAAAAGGAGATGACCTTAGTCCTGCTGCCTGCAGGTGTGTGGGAAAATCACCTTGAGGGGCGGGAATTCGACCAAACTGCGTCCTAACAGAAGCGTGGTATTACGGAAAGCTTTTTTAGGGTAAAATACAGCTATGGCCTTCAGGATGGTTGGCATGCACAGAATCCGTATCACCACAGTGCCCTAAGCAACACCTCCTGGCAGCTCAGCGCACTGCGGATAGTGGTGACGGAGGACGGTGCGGAGTGGAGACACCACGGCCAGGCCGTCGTGCTCCCTGCAGGAAAGGGAACCAGGTGGCACCACACAGCCGATAAGCTGCACACCAGCTGGCACACGAAGAATCCAGGAGATGTCTGTGGCTGAGCCAACCGTTATGGTGAAATTACTTTCCTCAGCTGAAATAATCCCATTGTAATACTAACGCACACCTCCACCTCAAAGCTGCCTGCCTCCAAGGTACTACTACACCTCGCTGGGCACACAACACCAGTTAGTAACAACAATATGCATGACCAAAGTCACTCAAGCTCCGCCTAGATGTGATGGAAATGGACCGGTCCTGAACGGAAACGAGTCCAAAGGGGGGGGGAGGGGGGGGCAGGGGGGGTGTCCGGGATTGTCTAAACTCCTCGGTTACCCAACTCTGATTCAGTGTTCACAAAGCTAGGTCAAGCTGACTCACTCTCTACAGTTGTTACGCAGGGACTTCTCACCAAGGTAGTCAGCCTTGGGGAGGATGAGAAACAAAGAACAGGCAGTGAAAACAATGCCAGTACCTAAGTTATGCAGAAAGAAACCTTCAAGTGAGGAAAGTTCTGGCTACGAGAGGAAACGGGATGATAAAGTGTTGCAATCCACTGACATCAACAGAAAATTAGTTGAAAATAAGACAAAGATAATTGCCTTATTCTTAGCGGGAGATCACAACCTCCAACTCAAACAGCCCCCCCAAAGGAAGGCAAAGCCCCGCCTGAGGAGCATGCGTAGTTAGCAGAGAACTTCAGCAGTGCTATCTGGGGATACGTACTAATTTGTATTAGAAGCCAGAAACTTGTAACTAATCCTGTGTATGAAAATGAATATGCAATGTACTATGAAGTATAAGAAGTGGACAGATGAAGGGAGAAATTAGGGAAGACTCCATCGGAACTTCTGGGATCCGTCGATGGGCTGAACCTGTCTTCTCCCCCGTAGGGACACCTATCGGGTAAGAACTTTGTTTTGTGCATGCTAAATAACTAACTCATGCTAGCCGTTATTAGCTATTATAATTTAGTTGTATATAATTCCAAGCTTGTTTTGGCAGACAGGCCCTATCACTGGCAATCATGAACCTTAATTTGTCACGATTTCCTATTAATAAAGAGTTATTAATTTCCTATTATAAAGAGTTATTCCGTGAACTGTTGGTGCGAGTCCTTTGTGGGCACTGGCAGTTGCCGGCAGCGGGTAACACATTCAAACAAAGTGGGAAGACCCGCTGAGGGGTCCCCCTAATGCTGCTACAGGCAAATTGCCCTTCGATCCAGTGGGACTTTTCAGTGAAGGGTCCCTGTACTGGGATGCTGACAGATTGGTCGGGAACAAGGGTCTCAGCTTTCCTGGGGCGCTACCAGACAGATCAAACACCTTGGGTTGAGAGGACTGTGTACTGCTCCCCCACCCCCCCCCTTCACGTGACAACATGGCACACACCTTGGGAGAAGCAGGGAACGAGGTCTGAAAGAAGCCTGCACTTTCCTCGGTAGAGTAGTGGAGCATCAAAGGATGGAACACACGAGGGCACTTCAGCAAAGGAGTTACGAGTCTAGTTCCTCCACCCTGGGATGCCTGACCAAAAATGTATATGTGGGTGAGAGTGGAGGGAGAGGCTGCGTTAGGACGGATGCCTAGGAAGAGGTATTTCAGCACTGGTGGGCAGGCACAGAAGACCAGGTGCTCACGCAGGTACAACATGCAGTACTGACAACTGGGAACACTACTCAAGCCAGTACCGTAGGAGCTAGAAGACAACACTTAGCTCATCTTGATGAAAGAGATCTGAAGTGTTTCCCACTCACCATCTTGCCACTCCAACCAAGCCACAGCTCAGGAAATCAGAATTAAGACGCAAGGCTCAATGGACCTGCTAGCCCCTCTGGCAAATTCGGTGGTCTGGGACCTCTCAGACATCTTGTACAGGTGTTGGAAAATCCAGATCTGATGGTACTGACTTCACATCCCAACGCACGCACTGTTCCCAGAACTCTCCTCTCACATCAGGACTGGCAGTGTTATCCCACGTACCAGCTGCAAGCAAGCAAGAGGCATTTGCTCATACTCTACAGTGACCAAAGGTTCTGAAGACACGCAGACTGCAAAGTCGGGACAGCATTACTGTTTGACTGCAACACTACCAGAATCGTTCCCAGTTTGTACTGAAGTACAACAGTAAGTCATAACATGTAAAAAAATGCAGAGGAGAGGTTTATGTAGCCAAGGACCACTTACTCCAACTTGTAACTGATCCATCAACTGAAATCTATGAATCAGGTATCCATTAACACACACAAAGCAAACGTAGCAAGACGCAACTTTAGGCTTAAGGGTCAAGTCAGCGGAGGCTTCCCTGGAGAGAGGGCTCGTCCCACTGTCAGCCTCCTAGGATTTAAAGATGCAACCAAAGTCAAGTTTTGCCAGACCAGCTGCTTGATTTCCAGTAGGAAAAGCCCGTTCACTCAGCAGCTTTGCTCCTGAAATGCATCGATGAGTCCTTGTCCCAATTTCAGAGGGACCGGGCAAAGACTTGCCTCGCAAAAGTACCGAGTATAATATATATGCACACACACACAGAGGAGCTTGTCTGATCTGCCAGTGTAATACATTTGTGTCCTATAAACTCTTCAAGAGTTTGTGGTGTTTAAAACGCTGTGAATTCAGCCGTCCCTTGTTCCCATGAATATCGTAGCAGGCATACGGTGATGGAAAGGCTGTGAGAGCATCCATCCAAGAATGGCAGAATAGCATCTTACCGTGTCTGTCGGCTTCTGGAGTCACACGACTGGCAGCTTTATCCAAGCATTGTTTAAACGGCTTGTGCTCTACGTCCTGCTGCTGTTTTCCTGTTACATCCGTGGTATCGACGCTCAAATCTGAAAGCAGCGAGCAAGGAAAGCGGTCTATGAACACACAAGTGTCATGGCCTGTGGCAAGCTGAGGAAATGAAAAGACAGAATCTTTCAGCCAGCAGAACATGCCAAACCAGGAGAGCATGTACGGCTAGGGCCAAGTGATCGACAGGGAATAAAACGCAAGGTGCAGCACGCTAAATGGCCCTCCCAGGTACGGGGTTTGGTTTGGTGTTCAAGGACCGTTTCCAACTTCCAAGAAAGCGCTACCCTGAAAGGTAGACGCGCTTAAGGCAAAAAGCCAAAAGCAAACCCCTCAAAGGCCAGAACCATGTTCAGGAACACAGGAGTTAAGCCTAAAATTGGTTGAAAGCTGCCTCCTACCTCTTCCCCCGCCACCTCTCCCCCTTCAACATCAGCACATTTCCTTGTGATCCCTTTTCACAAAAAGATGGAGGCCTGTGGTATCAGCTCGGTACCGAAGCACCACGATGCGCTTGCTGGCTACATGCTCTCTTAGAAGGCTGACAGCTTCTCCGCACACAACAGCCGAGGATTCCAGCCTCCCTGGCCTTCCCACGCCCTGTGAAATGTGAGGAAGGCAAAGACCGATAACATCTCGGGGGTCAGGAGGAAGTCAAGATGCACTACATCTAGAGCCCAACGCATTACCCAAAGGAATTACCACAACTGAACAAGAGGCAGGAGCGATCGGTAGACAGGCGGATAACATGCACGGCAGTAATACCCAGTCAGACTTGCAGGACTTCCAGTCACTTCATCCCGCAACTTTGTTTTGAATTTAGTTAAAAGGTAATCAGATTCTTAACGCTCATTCTGCTTTTATAACTTCTGGAGAAAGGCTGACACGTGGCATTGGCATTACAGTCAAAATTCAAGTACAAAATTCACGGCAAAGCTGTGCCTTGCCAAGTGACTTCCAAAGCAGGCTCTCGAGCCTGTCAACAAGACAGTCAAATCTGGAGTCCCAAGGGAACCCTGTGCCAGCTCCGTCAGTGTGACTGAGCTCTCTGACAAGTACACCGCCATACAGAAATGTAAACGGGTTTATGCCTCAGGCTCATTTACAATCTAGAAAAATAATACTGCCCGACTGGACGCGCTGGTTTAAGCGCCCAGCAGGCCTGGCTGCGTAACCACGAGGGACCACTGATTCCTCCCCGGCTGTTGCCCAAGCAGCAGCGCAGCACTTGGAAGCAGCGGGCACACGGAGCCTCGTGGGCCCTCGGTGAGTACGAAAGTTATCCCTCCACAGTCAGCAGCCCGACTCACAAGCACAAGGCACATGCGGAAAAGTAACATCTAGACTGATCTTCAGTTTATCTCCCCTTGATTTGTCAACGTACAATTCCGGATGAACCTAGGTACAAAGAAAAAAAAAAAAAAAAAAAAAAA